>NC_134112.1:89680833-91008750 GCF_040939455.1 Microcebus murinus
TAATACCCTAGAGAGTGGCACTAATCCCTCTTAATGACCCAATCAGCTCTTAATGACCCCACCTCCCAACACTGGGGACCAAATTCCAGCCCATTCACTCACACACTCACAGCCAGCAGCTTCCCTGTCCAGCCCCTGAGCGCTGGGCTGTTCCTCCTCCCGGCTCCCCATTTCTCACCACACACGTCCGAGGTCTTCAGCGTCACTCTGAAGCTTGGCCCAGTTGTCTGTCCCCCTGTGGGTCCTGGACACCCACTTCCCCTTTCCCCTCTCGTGCACTGGGACAGCTGAGTCCCTCAGTCTGTGGTGAAAACCATTCATTCCACCTTGCCCCTTGGGTCAGCTCCAGAGTTCACTTTTCTCCTGTGCTTTTAGTGCTACTGCCTCGCCACCAGGGCGCCTCATCTATCTTGAGAGCTCCAGCTCCTGTTCTCCCTAATCTTGGCTCCTTTGTCCCTTCAAGAAGCTTCTTGCAGGTTGGGGTGGGGCTGGGGGTGGCGAGGCCATGCTGACAGTGCCTCCCCCACATATATGAGCGGTCTTGTATTCTGGTATACTAGTGATTTGGTGACCATCTGCTTAATTTTTTAAACAAGAGGTTTTTTTTTTTTTTTCCCTTTGATTTTAGAGTGAGGGTTTCATTCTGTCACCCAGGCTGGAGTGCAGTGGTGCAATCATAGCTCACTGCAATCTGGAAGTCCCAGGCTCAAGCGATCCTCCTGCCTCAGCCTCCTGAGTAGCAATGACTATAGGCATGTGCCACTATGCCTGGCTAATTCTTTCATTTTTAGTTTTTGTAGAGACAAGGGTCTTACTCTGTTGCCCAGGCTGGTCTTAAATTCCTGGCCTCAAGTGATCCTCTCACCTCAGCCACTCAAAGTGCTGAGGCCACCACACCTGGCCAGCAAGAATTTTGTAAGGGAGAGTTTTCACAGGGAGATCTCCAAGCCCAAACACCGTGTCTGGGGAATGCCTCCCCTGACCTCCCTCTCACTTTCTTTAATTCACCTCTGTACCTTAGGGAGTAGCTGCGGAGATGAACTATTCATGTGTTTAATCCTATCTACTTCCTTTCGTGTTTCTGCATTGTGCCTGTTGTCTTGTGGGTGGACAGGACTCCTAAATGTTGGTGATGGGTAGTGATGTGCTTCTCAACATTTGGGTACAAGAATGTCACTTTTATTGCCCTAAGTCATATTATATCCAACTCAAGCTCTCATTCATGAAGGTATATGAAAACTTCACCATGAGTCCATTTCTGAGTCCACTTCCTCTTTCTAGGAGGTTAAACAAATGCTCCAGGGCTCACTGATGTCCTGAAAGAGGATGTTCACCCCTGGGCCTGGGCCGCCGCTTTGCTGCTGCTTCTGCCTAACACAGATGCATCCTCTGGGCTCTGGACTTTCTCTCTTTAGTGCTTAGACGCCCTGGCTCTTCACATGTGGGTGCAGACTGCCCCCCGCACCCCCCCTTTCCAAGCCCCCCCCCAGGGGCAGCCTCCACACCTCCCCTTCCCCCCAGCCTGGGGGCCTGCCACTTCCCTGGCCCCCATGGGAACACCTGTCCCCACCCAGTCTCCTCCATCCATGGGCTATTCTTGGGACACGGTCCATGGAGTTTTCTTCTATTCCAAGCCCCCTGAATTATCATTATTTTATGAGTCTAGGCTTTTAAGAACAAAACACTCAACTCTCCCCTGGGGCTAGGCACACTTCCATTTTCAGGACAAAAAGTCCAACTGCCCTCTTAAGAGGAGGAAGCAGAAAATCTCTCTCTTTTGGGGTAGTGAGTCAATAGGAGAGTAAGATGGCTAATTTTAAATCAGACTGTTTCTACCCATCGGCTGGGTGTCAGGAGCAGGGACGCTCGAATCCAGGACGCCATTCCCATCAGAGGCCAGGAGCGAGGCCTTGTCGGGGCCAAGCAGTCCACGGCCCGCTCTGCTGGGCAGCCCTGGTCGGGGACCCCTGTCCCGGAGGCTGAGCCCGAGCCCGGCTGCGTGCCCAGGCTACAGAGGCAGATCCAGGGGTCCTTGCAAGACCCGACTACGTGGCCTGGGCCTGATGTGCAGAGTGCAGTGAGGACGAAAAGACAGAGTTAACTTCAAACTCACCAGATTCTGGTTCCACCTGGGTCTAAAGGTTTGGTCTCCTCACCTGTGCCCTCAGCCCTCCACCCTTCTCAGGACAGGCGGGGCCCCGTCCTGAGACCTGTCTCAGATGTTGAAGGACCCTACAAGCTCAGGGACTTGCCCATGTGAAAGGGAAGAGGGGCCTTATGTGACCACTGTGACCCTCCAGGGACACCTCCACCCCCACAAGGCAGCTGTCCTGCAATCCGGGGATTGTCCACGTCCTGCTCTCAAATCCTGGCTGCTCCTCCCTGCCTGCCCGATTCGGCGCACAGAGCCAGAGCTTCCCTTGGGCCTTAGTCCAAACCAGTGTCCCTTTCCTCCTGGGGCTCAGAAGCACACCCCACCTCTTACCCACACATCCAGCCCTCCATGGCCCGAATGACCCAAGACTGGCAATGGCAGGGAGAACCACAGCCGGGACTTGCTTCCTGTGGACACTTTGTGTCAACCTCTCCCACACCTGTCAGGACCACCCAAGTTTGGCTCAGAAAGAGCCTGAAATTCTCTCACTCTCCTGAAAAATGGGAATGCTGAGGACGGATCTTCCTTAGCCCAGGTTAATAACACTGTCAATAACCATGGCCTTTAAAGGAGGTCGGGAGCATGTGACCATATGACACGTGGACACTAATACCTGTGCGTGAGGCTGGGCTGGGAAGGGGGCTTTCATGGCAACACCATTCTGGGTGTTAGACCCATGCTTTTCAAACAGCCAGGATATCTGGGCAGACACCGCACAGTCCTGCATGGTGATGAGTGTCACAGGAATGTCACAGGAGTCCCAGCATGTCCAGCGCAGGCAGCGGAGGGCTGGAGAGAGATGGTCACGGCCCACAGCGAGGGGGTGTTAGGGGGCTCTCCCGAGATCCTCCCCAGCACACACACACACATTTCAGTTTTAGGGGCCACAGATTGCCTGCAGCCCACCGACGAACAGCAGTATAAGGACTCCTGGTTACGGGCTGACGCTCTGACCAGGTGGCTTATTGATTCCACTGCATTTTTGCCAATGACGCTTTCACAGGCCATTGGAGGTCTATTTTCCACCTGTCTCATCAGAACCCCAAACTGAGATTATGGGTGACTTTTATCTGTGACCAGACTTAAATATCCTGACTCAGACAGCATGAGAGCCAGTCTGGCCACAGTGCTCAAGAATTAAACGCTGTGACATTCAGCCAGAACTCTGACATTTCTGCAAGCAAGAATACATCAACTAAAACAGGCGTTTAAGCTATTGTTAATTTTAAGAAGATCTTTGCAATGATGGTTGAGAAAACTTATTTCAAAAGCCGAAGGGGCAACCTCTGCAGGGCTCTGATGGCTCCCCCATACTGACCCCGTCTGCCCTGCCTGCCACACGCCTGAGATCCTCTGGCCTCTAAGACCCCCTTCCCCTTCGTGCTCTGGGGACACATGGGTAAGAGACTATCTGGCTGTTTGTCTGTCTCAGAGATTTTATTGCTTACCTGGAGGTCAGACATGATCTCCATCCAAACCTGATGCAGAAGGAAAAGCTTTCTTGTGGGTGCCATGAGCCAAACTTCTGTTCCCTCCAACAGTCCCCTCCTCTGGTCACCAGGGCACTGGGTAGACTATGAGGATTTCAGTGCAATCTTGTCTTTTAACAAGGGGAATCTTACTTTTAACCACTCCCCCCCCAATTCACACGCTGCAGTCCTAACACTTGGTACCTCAGAATGTGACCTCATTTGGTAACAGCGTTGCAGATGTAACTACATAAGGTGAGGTCATTTGGGTGGGTCCTAACCCAATATGACTCTGTCCTTATAAAAAGGGAAATTGGACAGGGACACGCACACTGGGAGAACGCAGTGTGAAGAGGAAGACAGAGATCCCAGTGATGTGTCTGCAAGCCGCGGAACACCGCAGATTGCCAGCAGACGGCCAGAGCTGGTGGCGAGGCAGGGGACAGCATCTCCCGCACAGCCCTCGGAGGGAACCATCCCTGCCGACACTTCGCTCGGGGACTTCCAGCCTCCGGAACTGTGAGACAACACATTTCTGTTGTTGAAGCCACTCGGTTTGTGATACTTATCCAAGCAGCCCCAGGAAACGAACAGGCTTACTCAGTCCTTTGACAGGCCACGAGGAGGCACACCACTGTCCCATTCCACACATCAAAATGTGCTAAACTGTCCAGGTTTTACAGACCAGGTGGAGAAGCCATACCCCACCTCTGCCCCCTCCTAATCTTTGTCCACCGGGGCTGTTGTGCCCTTCCAGGCTCAAGGTATACTTGAGTATCTGAGGTATTCTGGGAACGAGGGAAGGCGGTCCGCAGCCTGGCTGGAGGAACCAGGAGGCACACAGCAGAAGGGTGGCAAATACACGTTTTCTGCCTGGAAAAACCTCATAGCCATACCAGGCTTTTGCAGGAGTGTTGACACTGCTCAGCAGCGCCCCCTGATGGACACCACGAGCCCTGAAAAATGTTTGCCCTCAGGCTAGTCCTCTGAGCGCCAGCCAGGAATTTCTCGCTGTGGGAGGACAGGGGTCAGTGGGGCCCACAGAGGCCAAAGAGTCCAGGGCTAACGCTCCATTAAGGAGCCTTTTCTCTGAGTTGTGCCCCCTAAGTCTCCAAGGGCTGCACACAGCCTATCTGTGCCTTTGTGAAAGTGAAAAAAAGGGAGTCCTTCTGGGCAGGCATAGCCTGGCAGGCTCCTGGCCCTGCTCAGGGAGAGCAGGTGAATTGCAAAAGTGCACCCCTTCCTCCTGGCAGACGTAGCCCCTTGCCAGGAGTCACAGGTTCGTGATCAGATAAGGGCTGAATTCCAGATCCCAAGAACCCTCCCCCAGGCACTTTTGTGCAGTGTGCAACTTGTACAAACACGCCTGGCAGCTCTGATTGCTCCTTCTGTCCTGAGTGCATCTGCATCTGTTAATGCACTATCTCACATGCGTGGGGGATTTGTCCTCTTGCCCACGAATGTTAGCTAAGGCCCGAAGCTGTGGGTAACGCTAAGTACCCCACATTCTAAGTCTGGGGAACCCCAGCAGTCAGGCTAGCCTAGCCGTCTCTGCAGGGCTACTCTGTCCCCCCCTCCATACGATCTCAGGGAGGAAAGGGGGTGGTCCGCCTGTGGGAGTGCAGGGTTTGTGTGGAGAGGCTGTCCCTCACGCGGGGAGGGTGCTTTCCCACTGTGAAACTAATCTGGGGGTTCAAGGAAATCCCTAGCTAAGATTAGGGGGTAACTGGAAAAAAGGAGACTGGAGTCTGGTCCCCTGCCCCAGTGCACGCTGGGCGCAGAACACCCTCTCGCTCCTTAGGTCTGTGTCTGGAGCAGGTGGGTGTGGTGAGGGCCAGGTGGCTCTGAGGAGGCAGTTCCAGGGACAGAGGAGTTCTGCTGTCCCCTGGACCGGGAGGTACCCTCAGGGAGGCTAGGAGCAGCCTTCTGTTCTGGGCTTTTCGTCACTGGTGGAGCCCTCTCTGACACCTTTGTCTACCTGAACACATGTCCCACCTCCGAACAAATAATGGGGTTTCCTAAGTCAGTGCTACTTGCAGACAGGTCTCCGCGGAGCGTGCCGCGCTGGGGCACCGTCAACGCGGGGCTGGACTCCAGAGTGTGGACCAGGCCGTCCTCCCTCTGGGGTGCTGGCCCCAGCCTGGGTGCTGGCCGGGAGCGAAGGGCCACCAGTCGTGCCCCCCGGGTGCACTCCCCAGCGTGGAGCTTTGCCCCACAACCAGAAGGCTCCAGCATTGCAGCGCGGGACGCCTTCGCGCGAGAACGTAGTAGTGCGTCCTTGCTGCCGCTGGAGGGCGACCGTGTGTAACGCGAAGGCAAAGTGCCGCTCGTCCGCAGCCCGGCTTCCCGCGGCGGGAAGGGGACGGAGGCGTGGCTCCTACGGGCGGCCCCGCCGACCCCCGGCCCTCCCCGAGCGCCGTCCACCCGGGCAGGGGACCCGCGAGCCCGCGCCAGCTCCTCCCGGCTCGCCGGGCCGTGCGCAGACGGGCAGTGGCACTTCGCCGCGGCCGCGGGACCCTGTTTTGCACCTGAAAGCCTGTTTTTCCATGAAACAGTATCTGAGGGCAGGGACCTGAGCCCCGAGAGAGGGGAGAGGACGCGCGGGCGAGCGGGGCCTCGCGGGGCCTCGCGGGCGCCGACCCCGGAGCTCAAGGCCACCCGCGGCCGAGGGGCGCAGGCGCCGGCAGCGCGCGAGCGGCGCGACCCGAGGGCGGAGCAGTTTCCTCGGCAAACCTGGGTGGCCCTGCGTGGTCACAGCCGGCACAATTCAACAACAATTAAAATGACACGACAGCAACAGCAGCCGCGCCGCCCGTGTTCGGGAGCTTGACGTGGGTTCGCTCTGGCCCGCGAATGTGCGGCGCAGGCCCCTGAGCGCCTGCCCGGCCGCCGGGGTCACCTGCGGGTCACACACGCGGAAGCGTGCGGGACGCGCCGGCGCTTCAGGAAAGCTTCGCCCCGTTGTTTCCAGAGCCAAACCAAGGAAAGTAAAGAGGTGAAGGCTGCGTCCGGTCCCAACTATCCACAGTGTGGAAGCCGAGGAGCCTGAGATACGGGAATGTGGCTTCTTTAAAAATTTCAGTCGAGGCCGGGCACGGTGGCTCACGCCTGTAATCCTAGCACTCTGGGAGGCCGAGGCGGGCGGATTGCTCAAGGTCAGGAGTTCAAAACCAGCCTGAGCAAGAGCGAGACCCCGTCTCTACTATAAATAGAAAGAAATGAATTGGCTAACTAATATATATAGAAAAGAAGAGCCGGGCATGGTGGCGCATGCCTGTAGTCCCAGCTACTCGGGAGGCTGAGGCAGCAGGATTGCTTGAGCCCAGGAGTTTGAGGTTGCTGTGAGCCAGGCTGACGCCACGGCACTCACTCTAGCCTGGGCAACAAAGCGAGACTCTGTCTCAAAAAAACATTTTTTTTTTCATTCGAGAGCTGTCCCCGGGCCTGTTCCCGCACTGCACGCTAACCGCCTTGCCCACGCCTCCCGACGCTTTGTTTCTCACCTCATGACCGGCTTCCAGCAACTGCGCCAGTTCCTCTCGCCTCGGGGCAGGGCTGAGGCCTCGGGCGCGCGGGGACAGCGGCGACCGCGCGGGGAGCTGTGGCGCTGGCCCGCCCGGGCCTGGTGCGAGCTCGCCGGGCGCTCTGGCCTGCCCCGCCGCGCCCCGGGCCTTGGTCACTCACAAAACGGGGGCGCTGAGCCTCCCAGAGGCTTGCAGTGTCGTACTCTGTCAATATCGGTCAAGGAGCGGTTTAGACGGCAGGAGTTACCGGACGAGTTGAAGAGTAAGGGAGAAATTGACCCCAGCTCCTTGTCTACACTGGCAGAGGCCAGCCCGGGTCATGCGGGCACAGGTGCTGGCACCTAACCGCCGCTCGAGGGCGCTGTGCTCGTTCGGAGCAGCACCTGCTAGCGCGGGGGCAGCTCCCTGAGCTCGGCAGTGCGCATGCTCGTGTGCATCACCTGGTGGGTCCAGTTCAGGACTGAGACTGGTGCTGCCACCAGACCCCTTCACTAGTTACTATCGGAGGGATCAGGGGGACGCTGAGCTGGGGATCCTACTCTGCAGAGTTCTGTCCTAAGGAGAAAACTGATTCCAGCATTGCCAAACAGGCCAGTCAACGGCAAAAAAGCATACCCTTGGGCACACTTTGCAGTTCAGCATGAATAATTAATCGTGTGTATTATTTTATGCCCCTCTGGTCTGCAGGATGTTCACTCATGCGGTGTTCTTCACCTCAAAATCAACTTCTACTATGTCAGAGAACTTCTGACCCAGAAATGCCACTTCTAGAAATTTCTTCCACAGAAACACTTCCACGAGGACACAGAAGAAGTATAGTTGCTAGGATGTCCATTGCAGCATTGTGCGTAGAGTAGAAAATTAGAAAGAATTTAGACATCTCTTAATAGGAGAAGAATGAAATAGTAATAGTGGTGGTACCTCCATACTATGGAATTCTATTAGGGAATGCGATAGAGTTATATGAAGTGACACAAGCAAACTGCAGAATGTATTAAGCCATCTCACTTTGGTAAAATAAAGTTCATAAGCATTTGTTTTACATATATTTAAAAAGTGCTCAGGAGCACAAATAGTACACAAAATTCTAAAGAAAAATTATTTTAAAGATGTACATGTTTACATGAAAACAGCATTTGTACTAGTTTTATATTAATAATAAGAAAATCTGTGTTTGTTTCTGTTGCTTTAGAAAAAAGAAATCAGATTTGGTTATTTTCCTTAGCTGGTGTGAGTTGAGTTTTGTGTTACTTGCAGGTCCTGTTACCCTCCAGGGAGAGGCTAATGCAGGAGGCAGTGGTTTCTGGCAGAATTCTTACCGAAGGCATCATTCCCAACCAAAAGTCAATCTTCTGGCCAGCACCAGCTTTTCTGGACTGCAGATTTAGGTTCCATCAGGAAATGCTAAGCATATGCCTCTCTCATCTGCAGAGCCGGTCCATAGGGCAGCTCCCTTCGTGATGAGTGAGGCCGGGGTCTCTCACTCGGGAGCTTCTAAAGAGAAAGAGAGCCCCCTGGGAGATTCCATCATCCCTCTGTATTCCCAGCACCTGGCAGAGTGCCTCATGTGTAGTCGATGCTTAATAATTGTTGAATGGATTTGTGCAAGGAATTAGAAGTATTTCAACCATGTCAGCTTAATTTTCATGTATTCTGGGGAAATAAGTTGTCTGTGAAAATGGCTCACAGTTCCTGGTTGCTGAGTCCAGGGTTGTCTCCTGGGCTCCCCATTTTGTAAAATGGTACACAGGTGGCCCTGCCACTGAGCAGCACGTTATGACGTCTGACCACAGGAGGGGACGCTGTCCCAGGACTCAGTAACAAGACTGAAGTGTCGCTCTGACATGTCTTAGCGATTTGCAGAATGTTTCTGCCCCATGACAGCTAGACATAAACACTAATCACCTCAAGTAAATAACAGTAAGTGGCGTTAGTGACCAAAACAAAATTAAGCACTTCAGGGGCAGCTTTGGGGCCAGGGTGCTGAGGAGGGGCCTAAGTGGGTCTGGAGTCCAAATCCAGGCCTCCCTAGAGGCTAGCTCTCTCCACATTTCTGAAAAAGAAGAAAAGTCCCCAGCCCTGAGCTCTCACAGCTCAGCCCCAACACCCCTTTCTGGCTAGAGGTCTCCCCAGTCTCCGCCCTGACCAAAGAAACGTGCTAGGGGCTGGGGGGGGAGAGGGGGGTGGGGGCTGGGGGCTCTGCTCTGCCCCAGCTCCTGCTCTGGGCCCCTGCACCCCTCAATCCGGTTCACAGATTCTACTCTTTCCTGTTCTCTGTGAGGTAAAAATTTTAATACAGATATTCAGAATGGAGCTTAACAGTGGGGCCTGGTTAGTTTATGTCTAATGAAAATGTATGTGTACTCAGTTAAACATTCAGAGGGTTAGGAAACAAGGAATGAGCCTTCACTCCAACCCCACCCCCAGTTCCACTCTGCAGAGATGAACACCATTAACTGCTTCTTCATATCCTTCCCAAACTCCTCATGCCTATACGGGCACACCTGTATCCTTGGTAGACACAGATGGGCACACACACGCACACTCTTCAGTACCTTGCTTGCTTCTTACTTAATGTATCTTGGAGATTGTTTCAAATCAGTGTACACACATATGCCTCATTCTTTTTAAGCAGCTGCATGCTATTGCACTGTATATATGGAAACACTTGTTTTTTCTTGCTCAGGAGAATTTTCCCTTTCTTCTTGTAATAGTGGGGGAATCAGGTCTACCCCACTTTTTTTTTTTTTTTTTTTTTTAAGACAGAGTCTTGCTCTGTCACCCTGGGTAGAATGCAGTGGTGTCATCATAGCTCACTGCAGCCTCAAACACCTGGGCTCAAGTGATCCTCTTGCTCTCAGCCTTCTGAGTAGCTGTACAGGTGTACACCACCACACCCGGCTAATTTTTTAAGTTTTAGTAGAGACAGGGTCTTGCTCTCACTCAGACTGTTCTTGAACTCCTGAGCTCAGCCTCCCAGAGTGCTAGGATTACAGGTGTGAGCCACCGGGCCCAGCCATGTCTCCTCCACTTTTAATCCTCTGGTTTGAGAGAGGATGACCCTGACCCAAGCTCCAGGGTTGGACATCTGACCCAGGCCTTACCATGGTGAGCAGTTCAGAGATGGACACATGACCATGCTGGGTGCCAATCAGAACCAGGACTTTATTTGAACCATTAAAGGAAGAGAAGCTCTTTTTTTTCTGCTGGCTTTGCACCTGGGGAGATACAGGCCTGGAGTGCTGGAAGCCACCTTCCCACTGTGTGGGGTCTGAGAATACAGCTTTCACTGGAGAAGAACAAAGCCAAATGTGCAGGGACATGGCGCTTGTCTTGATGCTGGGGCTGGGGAGTGTGGTGTGGGTTGCACGGGCAGCCCCTCCTTCCCTACCCCGAACCCTCAGTTGCCTGTGCCCATGAACTCCTCTTTCACCTGGACCAACGTGAGCTGGGCTTTCTGTTGCTCACCTTGGAAAGAGCCTTGATATAGAAAGACTCATAAGGAATGGGGGATGGTGAGTGACTCTAGAGTACAGAGTTGGCTGAGACCCTTTTATTTGTCGCTACCAAGTTGGCCATTCTTGTTATGCAGTAATGAAGCAACTAACTAAATTGCTGCCACTCAAACTAGGTGTCTGCCAGCGCTGGAGAATTAGGGGGCTTAAGAGAGAAAGCTTCCTCATGCACTGCAGGTTAAAAAGAGAGAGAGAGAGAGAGAGAGCTGATGAGCTCTTCTTGCCAATTTCGGTTATGATCCCACGTGAAAGAAGTAGACCACAGGGAAAGTCTGACACATGCTACGACATGGTTGAACCTTGAGGACGTTATCCTGAGTGAAATCAGCCAGTCCCAAAGACAAGTACGGGGAGAGGAGAGGAGAGGAAAAAAAAAACAAAAAAAAAACCAAAGACAAGTACGGTACGATCCCACTTCTGTGCAGTCCCTAGGGTAGTCAAATTCACAGAGACAGAAAGTAGAAAGATGGTTGTCAGGAGGCTGGGAGGGGGAATGGGGAGTTGTTGTTTAATGGGGAAAAGTTTCAGTTCTGCAAGATGAGAAGTGTTGAGGAGACGGACAGTGGTGATGCTTGCACAGCATGTGAATGTCCTGAATGCCACTACCCTGGACACTTAAAAATGGTTAAGATGGTAAATTTTATGTTATGTGTGTTGTACCACAATTGACAAAAAGACACACACAGGAGGAAGAAAATACGGCTTGGTTAAGAAAGGTCCTTTTTGCCTGTGGCCTGCCATCAACATGGCTGAGAGCCGCCCTGGCACGTTGGAAAAGCAGAGTTATCTGCAGCTGACGCTACTTGGAGCACAGGAGGGAGGCAGAAGGCATAGCAGGAGATCGGCTTGGGGCTTAGGAGAACAAGGAGAACAACTCACATCCTGGTGTCTCTTATAACTGTTTTACATATATGAACTCATCCTTTCTTACAATGCCCTGTGAAATCCATACTGTTTTACATATGAGGAAAAAAAAGGGAAGAGGACATTAAATAAATAAGCTCTGATGAAGTAAGTGACAGAGCCAGGACAGTGTCTGGGCAGTCTGGGTCAGGCCCTTTGCACCACAAGGGCTCTGTAATGGCTGGGCCTTCTGCCTCTTCTAAGCACCTCCTCACAAGAGCCTGGTCACCCCAAGGCCGAGGCTGAGATGGGGTCCCTTAGGGTTAATCAGAACACTGAGGTCTGTTCCAAGAGACAGAAAAGCTGAGGACAGATCCTAGAATCAAAGATTGCCCCTTGGCCAGATCTCTGGCTTTGTTACTCTCCATGGCATTAACTGGAAGCAAAAGCCAGGATGCCCCTGAGACCCTAAGGGAACTGAGCAGTCAGAGAAGCTGGCATCTGGCCCCCAGGGGCTGAGCCTTGCTAACCCCACGGGTGATCTCCAGGCCCTGCTGCACCAACCAGGAGTGGGCTGTGCGTCTGGTCTTGGTGCAGACAAGACTCGCCTCCTTATCCATCCTCGGGAGGTCTTTCCTCACTCTCACATACTTTTTTTTTTTTTTTTTTTGAGACAGAGTCTCGCTTTGTTGCCCAGGCTAGAGTGAGTGCCGTGGTGTCAGCCTGGCTCACAGCAACCTCAATCTCCTGAGCTCAAGCAATCCTGCTGCCTCAGCCTCTCAAGTAGCTGGGACTATAGGCATGCACCACCATGCCCGGCTAATTTTTTCTATATATTAGTTGGCCAATTAATTTCTTTCTATTTATAGTAGAGACGGGGTCTCGCTCTTGCTCAGGCTGGTTTCGAACTCCTGACCTCGAGCAATCCGCCCGCCTCGGCCTCCCAGAGAGCTAGGATTACAGGCGTGAGCCACCGCGCCCGGCCACTCTCACATACTTTAATGCCTATGGACTCTCTTCCTTCCCTAGAACAACCTTTGGAGCAACTGAGGAAAACCTTTGACCATGCAAAATTACCAGCTGCTTGGAATCCTCTTGATGATCACAGACTCGGGAACTCGCAAGCCCAGGCTCATTTCCTGGGCCACCGTGTCATTGGCAACGCTTCCCACAACCGGCTCTGGGATCTGAAAATCGCTTGGCCAGAGCCTCTTGACTGTCCTGCTGTCTCTGCTTGGAGGGATCCGTTTGGGGCTGCACACACAGGCCGCACCGCAGGGTTTGGCTGAGCACGGACAGGCTTTTGAGTCATCACCTGGCCTGGGAGGAAAGCTACAAGAATGAGCTGAGGAAGAATGACACCACCGGGCACCTGTGGCAAAGGACGAGACAGAGGCGTGGTCCTTACTGCTGGGGAGATGCGTTCCAGCAAGAAGAGCCACGGTCCAGAGGGAAACAGAGAAATGCTGTACAGCTCTACAGAGGCGAGGCCCTGCCCATGGAGAGGCGACTCTTCCCTAGAAGGCTGCACCCCTACTCCACAAAAACCAGTGTCTGCCTGAGCCCAAGGAAGGAGGACCTTGAAGACCCTATGGCTCCAAGCACACTAGAAGGTCACAGGGTGATACTCACATGGACTTGGCAATGAAAATTCAATTGTTTTATTTTTTTTAATTTATTGCAAATTGACAAATAATTATACATATTTATGGAATATAAAGTGATGTTATATGTGTATGTGATGTGGAATGATTAAATCAAATTAATTAACATATCTATCACCTCAAACACTTATTCTTTGTGGTGAGAACATTTGAAATATGTAATACTGTACATTATTATTAACTACACTCACCATGCTGTGCAATGGATTTCAATAAACTTATTTTTCCTACTGGAAACTTTGTACCCTTTGACCAACAGCTCTCTTTTCCCCACCCACCCTGTGGATTTGATTGTTAACAGCCAAGAACAGACTCTGTAAAGGAGAATGTGCCAAAATATAACCATGCAATAAAACACCTTCTACTACCAGTGCTTAGTGTTTCTTCTCCTTCTCTTGGTTTGACAATTTTTTTCACTTTGTTGAGGTATGGACGTTACAGGGAATTACTTATTTATATCTGTTGTTATAACTTATCTGTTCCCAGCCCTTTCTGCTAAGAGCGAAGACCTCCCTGGCGTTCCACAGCAAGGTGTAGACAAGGGCAGTCTGGTTGCAGATCTTAGAGGATTTCACTGACTTCTGACATGTGCCAGTATTGAGGGGAAAGGCTGTGACTTTTCAAGTCCAGTCAACCCTAGCCCTAACACTAACCCTAACCCTGTCTACATTAGAGACCTCTGAAAGGGGCTGCTTCCTCAAGAAAGGGATGTTCATGATAATGGACACCAAGGGTCACTGTCTTAGTTTGAGTTCTCCTAGAAGCAGACCCTGACCCAAGGATTTGAGTGCAGGTAATTTATTTGGAAAGTGATCCCTGGAAGCACCAGGAGGGGAGCAGGAAAGGCAACAAGGGCGTGTGGGGACCCCTGGAGGCCTAGTTCCTCCCTCTGATAAGGTGCAGAAGCATGCTGACTGTTGGAACGCTCCTCTGGCCAGCTCCACTGCCAGTGCGCTGCTGTCACACCTTTGTTACTCTGAGCCTCCTTGGTGATCTCCCTGCTCCCAAACAGCTTTGTGTCTAGTACCAAAATCACTTTTCTTGAAGCACGTTGTGATCACGATCTTTCCCTGCTCACATATCTCTGGTGCTTCCTTGAACCTACGTGATGAAGTCTGAAGCCTTGGGCCGGTGTTCCAAGGAGGCACTGCCCTAGGAACAGGGGAGACAGCAGAGCCTGCCCCTGTGCAGCTGGTCGTGGGCTTGGGGATCACGCAATGACAGCAGGGTGTGGTAAGTGCTGCGGCAAGAGAGGTGGAGAGTGTTCTGAGAGCTCAGAGGAGAGGTGCCCGGTCCTGGGTCACAGAGGCTTAGGAGGCAGAGACTTGAGGTCATGCATGCAATCCATTCTCCCCTTCTTCCTAGCAGATCTTCTGCATTATCAGGAGTGGCGATGGCTGCAGCTAAATACCAGCATACTCCTTAGACTTTCTTACAGACAGAAGCAGCCCGTGGGAGGTAAGTGGAAGTCATTGGGGGTTCCAGAAAAGCCCCTTAAGGGAGTCTTATTCAATAAGAGAGCTGCCCCTTTCCCCTTGGTCTTTCCTACCTTCTGCAGCCTGGTTTGCAGGTGTGATGGCTGGAACTACAGTGGCCACGTTGTGACTATGAGGGAATCTTGAAGGTGAATGCCACATACTAAGGATGGTGAGAAGAAAGAAAGTGTTGGGGTCCTTGATGACCTTAGAGCTCTCAATCCAGTCCTGGGTTGATCACCTTCAGACTTCTTTTGTGTAAAAAAATGTAAACATCTTCTTAGTTTAAGCCACTCGTATTAGGGTTCTGTTATAGTCTAATCTGAATAAATGTAGTATCCCAGAGTATGTGCCATCTGAAGCATTAGCAGAAATTAGATAAGCAAACTGGGATGCAAGGGGGCTCCAGGGAGGGGTTAGAAGGACCAAGGAGGAAGCATGTTCCAGGCAGAGGGGAGAGAGTGTTCAAAGACCTGGAGGAAAGTGACAAAATAGTTGGGTGTGTCTGGGGCTAGCAGAGAAGGGGTGGAAGGAGAGGAAGCTGGAGATAGGAGCAGAGCTCAGACTGTGAGGGACCTTGCAGCCTTGTGAAAAGTTGGTCTTAGCCCACAGGTAAAGGAAGCGCTGAAGGATTGGTGACGTTGCACTTTAGGAAGATGCGGCGGTGCGGAGAGGGAGGGGCTGGATCCGAGGGGCAAGAGTGGAGGCCGGGAGACCCGCAGGAGGCGGCCGCTGTGGGCACACAGAGCTGCGACTGGAGTGTACTTGGCCGGCGGCTGGAGGGATGAAGCGTAATGGGCAGACTAAGATTTTAAAGCGGAGACTTCATGAAGTTGGTGTCAATGGGATTTGGAGGGAGAGGGCAGGGGGAGTGAGGATGGGGAAGTGTAAACTGAGACAGGAGTCAGGTGGGGTGAGATGGGGAGGAAAAGAGGTTGGGGCTGGTGGCGTGCAGCTGGGTGGGTGGCTGCGCAGAGCGGAGGCCAGTGCAGGCCACGGAGCGGCCCTGGCCTGGGAGTCAGACAGACACCCGCCAACCCCGCACCTGCGGGACGCCGCCCCCAGCCACGTCCTTGACCTCTTTGACTCCAGTTCCCAGCCTAAACTGGGGATGTTGTCAGCCAGTGCACGCGAGAGCCCTGACGCTTAGTAGATGCTCAATAAATGCTAATTGCATCTGGAACGTGGCTGCACTCGTTCCCTCAGACTGTGCTTTCTGTGCTCACAGCCAACGTTTCTCTCATTCGCCAAGGGTCTAGGGGTCAAGTCACAGCCCCCGCCCCTCTGCTCGGGCTCCAGGCAGCCCAGAGGAAAGAAGACTTTCAGACTCATGGCATCGTCCCTGTAAACTTGATCCCCGTCTTAGATGAGGGGCAGGAGTCTGGGGAGGTGGAGCTGCGTTACAAGCAGGTCTGCTGGCTCCAAGACCGCGCTCCTGGCTCTGCAGCATCCGCCTCTGCGAGGGAGCGGGTGGCGGGGTTAGGGACCCGGCTGTCCCCGCTCCCGCGCGCCTCCACCCCCGCTGCCACCCCGCCCCCGTGCCCGGCTCCCGCGCGCCCGCGCTGCTGGGGCGCCGGCTCTGCGGGCGGCTGCGGCTCGGCGGGGCAGGGCAGGCGCGGCGCGCTCGGCGGCGGCTCCGGAGCGCGGCGGGGCTCAGCCCCGGGGTGCGGACGCCGGCCCTCGCCCACCCGAGGCCGGCCTGGGGGGCCCGCAGGGCGCGCGGAGCGCCGAGTGCGTGTCGGGCGGGGCCCCGCATCCGGGCGCAGGAGCGCGGGCGCGGCGTGCCGGAGCGCCCCGCATGGAGCCGGCGCAGGAGCCGCCGGCGCGGGAGCCCCCCGCGCGGGCCCGGCCGCCGCCGCCCCCCGCCGCACGCCCCGCGCCCGCCCCCGCCGCGCCCAGGCCGCGCTCGCCCGCCGAGGCCGAGGGCCGCGGCCCCGAGGGGCTGCTGCGGCGATCCGGGTCGGGCTACGAGGGCAGCACCAGCTGGAAGGCGGCCTTGGAGGGTAAGCGCGGAGCGGCCCCCTCCCCCGGCCCGGGACCCCCGCCCGGCCCCGACCTGGGACGGGACCGAGCGGTCAGAGTCACCTTGGCCGCTCTCCCGGAGGAGGGAGGAGCGCAGCGCTGCGCCCCGGAGCATTCGCTGATCTTGGGGCAGTCAGATGCATTTCGTGGGTGCTGGGGGAGGTAACAGGGACCCCCTCGACGCACAGCCTCGACCCTACCTCTGCTGCCAACTGGCTCTTTGACCTTGGGAGCAAGCCTCACACTCCGAGCCTTAGTTTCCCCAGCGTGAAGGGGTCAGTTACTCTCCGGAACCGCTGAGAGGGGCACGTTGGGAGGGTGACCTGAATCTGCAGCCGTGAAGATGCTTTGAGCAAAGTCGCAAAAACTGTAGACCCCGGAGACAGCGCCAGCCCCTGCTGGGGGTGGGGAGGGGGTGGCAGTTGGAGGCCGTGTGGGGAGGGCACGGCAGGGGAGGGGTGGACAGTCCCTGAGAGGCTCTTCCTTGCAAGGTCATGGTGCCACCCACTCCTTCCAGTCAGACTGGCTCAGGGAGTGACCCCTGGCTGGCCATGGGGACAGTAACCAGAGTGGAAGATCCGTTTCAAGTTCATGAGTTCTTTTAGGAAACTCCTGTTAGCCGCAGCTGGTGGTGCGCTGTGTGGGAGACGCTGGAATGGGCAAGAGAGTGGCCGCACTCTAGATGCTTCTCAGCGTGCTCTTGGCAACCTGAGTCTGGGGGGCCAAAGAGTACCTGGACAGCATTACCTAGGGAAGCCCAGAGCCTGGATCACCTATCTTTAAGGAGAGGGTGTCAGAAAAGGTGGGCTTCCTGGAGTAGGTGACCTCTCAGGGAATGCGGAGCAGAGACAGAAGGGTGCATTAGGCTCAAGGAGTAATTCAGGCCAGGTGGCTGGAGCTAGCCTGTCCCATGTGGGGAACTGAACACCAGCGTAGTGGGCTGGGGGTGGGGTGGGGAAAGATGAGGCTGGGGGACCCAGACAGGGGGTTTGTCCTTGGACTGGTGGTGGTGCAGGCTGAGGAGGGAGAGGTGGGGACAGTAATATCAGCGTTTGGCCCAAAGGCAGCAGGTGGAGGTTATGGACTGCCTGGGTTCCTGCCAGGGACCTCCCTCTGAGGGCCCCCTGAGGGTCTCCTGGCTGTTCTGTGGGTGCCCCTGTTTCCTGTTAGAAGAGGGGAGCTCGTAGACCAAGTCTGGTCCTCTGCAGCTTGTGACCACATCAGCCCAGTGGCTTTTGCACTGGTCTCCCACAGTCATTCATTCTTTCTGTAAGCTCCAGGCACAGTTCTCGGCCCTGGGCACATCCCTGTCCTCGCGTATATCCCAGGATGGGCTGAGACAGTGTGGTGAGGTGCAAAGAACACGGTGTCTGGAGACTGGAGTCAGAGCCTTCACCGCTGTGGGCTGGCGGGTTTGGGGACTTGTCTGAGCATGAGTTTCCTTAGCTGCTAGGTCAGGCGGTGATTTCTACCTCTCAGGGCTATACAGACGGAGGCCCTGGAGTGTGGGCTGTATGTGCCTTGACTCTTCCCACCCCCTGCACAGAGCATCCTAAAGCCCGATGGGGGCCCAGGCCCAGCTGAAATCCTGTGACTGCTGGTCTGCCTGCCTTGAGTCCACTTCCACTCCGAACTGGAGTCGAAGGAATGAAACACCATCAATGGGACAAGGGATCTGCCAGTTGTGGGGACCCAGGGGCTTTGCAGCTCCTGCTTAGCCAAGCACCTGCCTTAAGAGAAATGGGATACTTCTTGGCTTGATGGACCAGAGCACCCCGAAGGGCTCTTCTCCTTTAATACCATGCGCCAAGTGTTTGCCAGGCACGCACTCTGGGCTGCACCCTGGGTTGGGGGCTTTCACAGCTGTTTCTCATTCAGTCCTCACCTCTCCCCTTGCAGGGCTTTGGTGGATGTTGCATCTATTTTCTAGATGGGGGAACCGAGACTGAGAGTCCGAGTGTCTTGCCCAGAGACATGCTTGGTCGCTAACATGAGAAACCCCTGCAGGGCATGCCAGAGGGCCTCGGACACGGAAGCACTTACCCTTCCCTTAGTGGCCAAAGACAGGGGACCATCGAATCCCATGTGCATGTTCTACAACTCTGCTTCTCAGACAACCCTGCCACCTCCGGGCTCGACAATTTTTTCCCTCCTTACAGGTTAAGTGAGTCAGAGAGCTTCTTAAATCAGAGTGCTGGGATTAGAGACCAGGTGTTTAAGACTCTCACAGATGAATAATTAGCTTTATAAATAGAAAGCCAAACAGAAGTTCCTCTCATCAAGTCTTCTCTCCCCGTGGATATGAACTTTTCCTTCCAGCCCCAGCCTGGGGTGACAGGCTGGAAAAGGTGACCCAGGACTCCAGTCTGGGTTCTGGAGACACTGGAGGAGATTCGAGATGGAGATGTTTCTGGCACTGGGCATGGCAGGGGGCAGAGTGGCCGGGGGTAAGCGAGAGGGGACAGCGTGATCCTGCGAGCCTCAGGCTATAGATTTTTTAGTGCTCACCGATTCTGAATTTTTAATGTTGAAAGTTTCTTGATTAGGCACAAACCCACAACTTCCTGATCAAAACCACACACATGCATTTAGAAAAGCCTCTTAAAAATTCTAAAATTACCAAACTCCAGGTTTGATAATTTTTAGCAGTCAAGATTGTGCTCAGCAGGCTGAGCTACCGGTGACGTGGAGACATCAGCCCTGGGCCTTTTTTGGGAAATGAGTGTGAGGATGCTGGGAGATTGTCTGGGCTTGGAATCAGATTTTTTTTCAGTTCCTTCTAATATTAGGTTAAATCACACACATTTAGAAACCTAAATAACCTGCAGGCCGGGCACGGTGGCTGAGGCCTGTGATCCCAGCACTTTCGGAGGCTGAGGCAGGAGCGTCACTTAGAGCCAGGAGTTTGAGACCAGCCTGAGCAACATAGTAAGACCCCTGTCTCCACCAAAGAACCCAAACAAAACCAAAATTCTACACCCTTGAACTCCATATAATATGAGCCAAAGCATAGTAGGGGTGATTACTGAGTTAGATATTCATTAGAAGTTGAATTGTATCCCCACCAAAGGAGACATGTGGAAGTCCTAGCCCCAGGACCTCCATAGTGTGACCTTACATGGAGATACAGTTGTGGCAAATGTAATTAGTTGAGATGAGGTTGGACTGGGGTAGGGTGGGCCCCAATCCAGTATGAACTGCTGTCCTCATGGTCACATGAAGGCAGAAACACACAGGAAGACACCATGTGACAATGAGGGCAGAGACTAGAGTGATGGGGTTGCAAGCCAAGGGCCTCCAAGGACTGCCAAGGACCGCAGCAAAGCACCAGAGGCCAGGAAGAGGCCAGGTAAGCTTTCCTACGGATTTCAGTGGGAGCGTGGCCCTGCCACCCCTTGATCTTAGACTTCTAGCCTCCACGACTATGAGAGAATAATATTTTGGTGTTCAAGCCACCCTGTTTGTCGTACTTTGTTAGGCAGCCCTAAGGAACAAATAGGACATTCTTTTGGATCGTGCGGCCCCGCAGCCATCCTCTGAGACGGTAGACAGTGAATGATGAGTGGGGACTCCCTCGCATGTCCTGTGTCCACAGTGTGGTGTCTAGAGACAATTATTCTTACCAAAGAATGAAGAAGCACCTTAATTCTGGTAATATTGGAGATACATGTGCAGATTCCCCTTTCCCATGTGGCCTTTTCTTCAAACTTAGTTTATTTATTTATTGCCCAGGCTGGAGTGTAGTGGCTCGATCATAGCTCCCTGCATCCTCAAACTCCTGGGCTCAAGCGATCCTCCTGTCTCAGCCTCCTAAGTAGCTGAGACTACAGGCATGTGCCACCATGCCCGACTAATCTTTTAAAATTTTTTTTTGTAGAGATGGAGTCTTGCTATGTTGCCCAGGCTGGTCTGGAACTCCTGGCCTCAAGTGATCCTCCTGCCTCGACCTCCCAAAGTTCTGGGATTATAGATGTGAGCCACTGTGCCCAGCCCAAACTCAGTTTAATTTAAGGCTGACCAAGGAGGTTGTCATTCAGTATAACTACATTTCCCTCATATGTTTTGAGTCCGAGTGGGTGCCCTGTAACCTACAAGGCAGTGACCCAGCCCTGGGTTTTAGGGCACCCAAAGGTGAGTAAAGCACAGACCTTACCCTACAAGAGCCCAGGGCTGCTAGCTACAATTACAACGATGGTACAAACAATCGCTTGCAGTTCAATAGACTCACCGGGCCAGGCGCTGTTGTAAGCATTACATGTTGAATTCTCATAAAGCTCTAAGAGGCAGATACTAGCATGACCTTGTTTTAAAGATGAGAAAAATGAAGCTAAGTAATTTTACAATTGAGGCTAAGTAATTTTACCATCAGCAAACATCTAGAAAGTGGCAGAGCTGGGGTTTGAACCAGGTGAAGGGGTTTGGGATGCTGTGCTCTTAGCTTCCGTGCACAGGGGTTGCAGTTGCAGAGCTAGAGAAGAGGACGGCAGGCGTGTGAACAAGAGAGAGGAAGGACGCACACACGCGCTTGCCACAGGCAGCCATTACACAGATCTAAGGGACTCAGTTTATAATGAAGCTGCCACCAAGGACGGCAAAGGAGACACAGAGAGAGCCCAGTTCTCCAGGGCAGGCTGGAGCCTCTGTCCTTACCATGTCTGAAGCCACTCACCTGGGACTCCTGGTCACCTGCCAGCAAAGACCTTGCTCATAGGAAAGACTCCAAATGTTTGTTGGACCTGCAGTGACGTCAAGATGACAGGCAAATGCTTCCCTTCAGAGGCCCACTAATACAAAAGGCCATCAGGACAACAAGAACAGAAGACAACAGCCACCAAATTGGGAGCTAGGGAGCAAATGGATGAGTAGTAACTCACTTTACCCCACTAAATGAAGTTCAGAAAGCAGAGGAGCCACCTGAGTCCCACGAGAGGACCCCCGAGGCTCAGGGTTGGTGGCAATGGGTGAAGATGGGGCTGAGAAGAGGAGGACAGGCTGAGTATTTCTTTAAGGAGTATTAGATCCCCAGTCATTATAGCCTCTCCCTGGCCTGGGCAGGAAACTCGAGGTGAAATCCCTCAAGAGAGGGCCTCTAGACACCAACACAGGGTCAGCAAGCAATTAAGTCAACATAGGCACATTGAATGCTGAGGACAGCCTCCCAGCCCCCTCCCCCAGTGGGCTGTACCCCTCCAGTAGAGAAGACACAAGAGCCTTCTGCTGGGACTCTGGTCCACCCAACAGGAAAAGTCTAAGGAGATTAACATTCAGAGAGCCTCAAAGACCAGTCCAGCCAGCAGTTAATAAGCCCCACTCATGGACTCAGAGGCTCCAACCAACTCTTTAGTCCTCCTGCCTTAATCATGGACAGATAGTCAAGGATCTCCAGACAACTAGGAGAGTCTATAACATGGAAGCTAGACGAACAGGGAAAAGGCAACTTGGAGGAAACAGAGACTATATAGGGAGGAATAAAGTTTCTGTCTACCTCTTCACCCCCTCTCCCCCAAACTGTCAAAATATTGTCAGAAAGAAGAGATGAGAGAAAATATTGCATCATTAAAACAAGAATAGGTTGTTTTAAGAGAGGGTATTCATGGAACAGCAGCAACAAAAACAAAAAACCTTGGAAATTAAAAATTTAATCACATAAATAAGTCAGTAGAAGGGTAGGAAGATTAGGAAGATAAAGTTGAGAAAATCTTCCAGGAAATAGGGCAAAAAGGCAAAGAAATAGTGAATAAGAGGGGAAAAGAAGGAAGAGAAATTTGGAGGACCCATCTAAGAGATCCAACATTTGAATACAACTTCCAGAAATAAAGCAGAAAACAGAGGGGAGGAAATAATTAATGATATAATGAAAGAAAATTTCCTGGAACTGAAAGACATGACCTTCCAGATGGAAAGGGCACACTGATGGCCTATTATAGTAGATGAAAACAGACTCCACCAAGGCATGGCAGGCATGCTGAAACCTTAGCATGCTGTGTGATAAACAAAAGATCCTAAAAGCTTCTAGAAAAAAAATTGAGTAATTGAAATTAAAAGGATCATGGGTGAGAATGGATCTAGACTTATCAAAAGCAAGACTAGATCTAAAGATAATTAAGTAGTACTTTTAAAATTCTGCAGGAGAATTACTTCCAACCTATATTAGTTAGGCCTCTGAGTTCATGACTCCAGGGGCACCATTCACCATGGAACACAGTGAGAACTGTTGCTCCTTGGACCAGATCAGTGCTGGTTCTGCCATACCCTTTCTCAGGCAGCCATTGGACCATGTGTCCACCAAGATGAGGGGGTAAACCAAGAAAGAGGGAAGACATGGGGGAGAAGGAACAGAAGAGCCAACACAGGAGAGAGGCAGAGAAACCCTCAGGCTGCTGGTACAGGGAGGGCTGCTGGGCTTAGAAGGCAATGAGTCAGATTGCAGCAGGTCAGAAGGTTCCATAATGCTTCTTTGAGAAGGTTGTTATGGACTGAATGTTTGTTTCCTCCCAAAATTCGTATGTTGAATCCCCAAGCCTTAATGTGATGGTATTGAGGAGGTGGGGTCTTGGGAGGTAATCAGGTTTAGATGAGGTCCTGAGGGTGGAGCCTCCATGATGGGATTAATGCCCTTATAAGAAAAGAAAGAGGCCGGGTGCGGTGGCTCACGCCTGTAATCCTAGCACTCTGGGAGGCCGAGGCGGGCGGATTGCTCGAGATCAGGAGTTCGAAACCAGCCTGAGCAAGAGGGAGACACCGTCTCTACTATAAATAGAAAATAAATTAATTGGCCAACTAATATATATATAGAAAAAATTAGCTGGGCATGGCCACGGCACTCACTCTAGCCTGGGCAACAAAGCGAGACTCTGTCTCAAAAAAAAAAAAGAGAAAGAAAAGAAAGAGACACCAGAACTTCCTCTCTCCACTCTGTGAGGACACAGTGCGAAGGCAGCCAGGAAGGAGGCCTCACCAGAACCAACCATGCTGGCACCCTGATCTTGGACTTTCAGCCTCCAGAACTGTGAGAAATGAATGTCTGTTGTTTAAGCCCCCATCCCAATCAATGAGATTTGTTATAGTGGCCCGAGCTGACTAAGACAAAGGTGAGACAGAATTTCTGATTAGTCTCATCATCAAAGAAGAGTTTTGGGGCAAAATAATGATAAGGACACAGAAGACTAAGAAGAGGAATAGAAGTGCATGATTAACTAACAGGAAACAAAAAGTTCTGTAGAAATGAACAGATTGTAACACACTGCATGGCTTTGCTGGGAACACCATTTGCCTTGTCCTAAGAAGATAAACCAGATTATCAACCTAACACTAAGCTATGGTGTTGAGAGGGCCAGGGGTAAGTGGTCAGTGTAGGATGCTAATGCAGAGAGAATTAAGTCTCATTATAGAGGGAAGTCAATAAACTCTATCTAAAATGGAAAAGCCTAGAACTATTGACATACATCTGGCATTTGAGATTTGGAGGTAATACTGAAAGAGTCAGCTAAAAGAGTTGAAAGTGGTAGGCCGTGGGGAAGGGGCAATGTCATTATTTTTAATGAAGCCTTTTAGAATTTCTTGATTCTTTAAATTTGTGGTTTTCAGACTATCCTTGATGAAGGAAACAGGTTTCTTTTCCAAAATCCTTTGTAAAATGCAATACAAATGAATAACTAGAAACAAAATCATGCACTTGGATGTCAGAGTAGCGGTGAATTGCTGCAAATTCTTCCTCTCCATGTTGGTACTCACATAGTGACGGATGAGTGACAATTGACAGGCCAGCACTGGGCCATGGAGTACTCTTTTCATCTATGTCTGTACATAACTGTGACTTTTTTTAAAAAAACAAAAATAAAAAAGGGATGCACGACAAAGTAACTATACTTAACTGCACACTTAATGGTTAAGATGGTAAAAAACATTTTAAAAGGGAGTTCACACATACTAGGATAGCTATAATCAAAAAAATATAATTACTCTGGCACCAGTTCTTGGAAAAAAATGCAAAACAACAAGTGTTGGTGAGGATGAGGAGAAACTGGAACCTTGTCCATTGCTGGTGGGAATGTAAAATGGTGCAGCTGCCATGGAAAACGGTTCGGTGGTTCCTCAGAAAGTTAAACAGACCCATCTGATCCAGCAACTCCACTCCTAGGCCATCTGCCCAACAGGATTGAAAGCAGGGACTCAAGCAGGTATTTGTACACAAATTCACAATAGCCAAAAGGTGGAAACAACCCCAGTGTCTACCAACAGAGGAGTGGATACACAGAATGTGGTTAAATCCATACAGTGGAATATTATCCAGCCTTAAAAAGGAATGAAGTTCTGATACATGGAGCAACATGGATGAACCTTGAAAACATGCTAAGTGAAAGAAACCAAGCACAAAGGACAAATACTGTATGATGTTCCTAGAGCCGTCAAATTCATAGAGATAAAAAGTAGAAGGGTGGGTGCCAGGGGAGAGGGAATGGGGTGCTGTTGTTTAGTGGGTACAGAGCTTCTGTTTGGGATGATGGAAAACTTTTGCAAACAGACAGTGATGATTGCTCAACATTGTGAATGTACCTTAATGCCACTAATAGTATACTTAAAAATGATCAAGATGGCAAATTTTATGTTATATATATTTTTTATTTTTTTGAGACAGAGTCTCACTCTGTTGCCCAGGCTAGAGAGCTGTAGAATCAGCCTAGCTCACAGCAACCTCAAACTCCTGGGCTCAAGCAATCCTTCTGCCTCAGCCTCCTGAGTAGCTGGGACTACAGGCATGCACACAATGCCCGGCTAATTTTTTCTGTATATTTTTAGTTGGCCAATTAATTTCTTTCTATTTTTAGTAAAGACAGGGTCTCACTCTTGCTCAGGCTGGTCTTGAACTCCTGACCTTGAGCGATCCTCCCACCTCGGCCTCCCAGAGTGCTATATATATATTTTTAAAAAATCTTAAAAATACCTCATGCCTTAAATCTGAAAGGATTCTTTCATTGAATACAAAATCCAAATGCTAAGTGATAATAAAAAACATAAACAAATGAAAATTAAAAGGGAGAACCCAGAGGATCAGGAAGAGGAGGGATGGAGTAGAGGTGGTTGAATATCAAGAGGTATAGGTGGAGGAGGAGAACTTTGGGAGCAAAGATCTAGGGGCAGGGCTGCAAGGGCTGGATGAACGGGTATTTCCAGGAGTCTGACTGGCTGAAACCTGGGTTCAGGTAGCAAAGCAGCAGGCGATTCAAGGCGGACAGCTCTGCCTGTCACGGGAGAAGTTTGCGGGCAGCAGGGAGCCCTGCGGGGAGAGTTTTAAGTGGGGGAATCACAGCGTCAGAGCTGCGCTCTAGACCAGCAGTTCTCAAACTCCGGGGGGTCTCAGAGTCACCTGGAGGGCTTGTTAAAACTCACCTTGCTGGGCTGCACCCCCTAAGCGTCTCACTCGTGGGGCTGGAGGCTGGCGGTGGGCGGCAGTTGAACCCCTCTCTCTTCTCCGCAGACACCACCACGCGTCTCCTGCTGGGCGCCATCGCGGTCCTTCTGTTCGCCATCCTGGTGGTGATGAGCATCTTGGGTGAGCGTGCATGCCAGGCCCTTTATGCAGTTCCCTGTGCACACCCTTTGTCAAAAGCACCTCTAACTAGGCGAAGAAAGGTTCCAGACAGCCCAGGCTTCTGTGGGGGACAATGTAGAAAAAATATAGTGTTGGCTGTGGATGGGATTTTAGCCTAAGATAATATACTCACACCTGGGAGATGCCTGAGATACTGAAAGGGTTAAACAAATAAAAAAGGCGAAAACTGCCACTAAGGACAGGTGGGGCTGTATGAACAGGGAATGTGGCTACTTTTAAGGGATTCGAGTCAAAGTATGAGGTGGGTCCTGAAGCGTTTGAAAAAGTGATTTCAGTGCCTCTGTCCTTAATCTTTGAGGAGTGCTGAAGACCAGAGGTGGATTTCTCAACATGCGGGGAAAAAGTCCCCAACAACACCTGTTCCTACCAAATCTTTCCCTGTGGGGCTTATATGACAAGCAGGAGGCTTGTGTTTAGAAATGGATATGGCAACACTGGGGCCAGATTGGGTTCCCCTGGAATAATCTCTACAAATTAAATCAGTCTCTTTCCTTTTACTGTTTTGCTAGGTTGGGAGGCCAGGGCAATGTGCAGACATAGCACATTGGGATTTCAATAAAACACAACAGTTTCTTAGGAGATCCTTGTGGAGAAGCAGTTGAAATGGTCAATATTCCCAAGTCCACTTGTATCTCACTGAACAGATGTGCCCAGGAAGTGGCGATTAATTAACTGGTGTCCACATGGCTGTAGATCCCTAGGGGCTTGGGTACCATAGGGCCTGTTCTTGACTCGGTCCTGGTCTACATTTTAATCAATCACTTGTGTGAAAACAAACAAAAAATATGCTTATGGAATTTGCAGCTGATACAATCCAAATACAGAGTTCCATATGACAGATGGGGGGAAAAATCAAGATTAAAGTTTATTTTTAAAAAACTCACATGATGAGCCAAAGTGAATGATTTAAATGTGGAAGAAATAAACATAAGCTTCTGCATTTGGATTTTAGAAGAGATTTTCACACGTTCTGGACACTGGGGAGACCTGGCTTGGAAACAGATCATATGAAAACAATCTAAGACTGTGGCTTAATTCCTTTTGGCAAGGAGGCCCTTTGAGACTCTGCCGGGAGCTCTGGGCTTGCTTCCCAGAAAAGTGCACGTATGCACACAGCCACGGAGTCTGTGCATTAAAGCAGCCTGCAGACTGGAGAGCCCATGACACCTGGAAGACAGCATTGTGGTCACTCTTGCTGCTGGTAGAGCCACATCCGATGTGCCCCAGTCTGTCCTGGTGGCAGCGTTTCAGTGGCAGTGTGGGGACACTGCGGTGAGCAGGCCCTGCCAGGAATCATGAAGACATGGCAGGGGAGGCTGGTGTCCTTCAGGTAGGAGGTAGAAAACAGAATGAGTTTGCTTCTGGGTCACTCCAGAAGGCAGATCCTAGATCAGTAGGTCTAGGTAACAAGAGGCCAGGTTGGGACTAAATATTAATATTTCAAAAGAACTTTCCAGCAGTTCAGCGGTGGAACAGGCAGCCTTGTTAGCTAACAAGGCGTAGTTAATGAGAGCGGGCAGTCCTTCCTGCAAGTGGCTCCCACCCTGGCTGGAGAGAAAAGGCATGTGGCTTCCAGGTCCCTTCCCAGTCTGAGTTTCCAGGGTCCCAAGCCTTGGGAGTTCAGAGACAGAGGAGGTCCTAACCCAGGGGCTGACCTGCTGTCACCTGCCCTCGTGGGGAGGTGCCTCCCAGCTTCCCCTTCCTCATTGGTTTAGTCGCCAACCCTTTACCTCCAGGCGCTATGAGAGGCGCTTACCTGTGAGGAGGGCACCAACATCAAGGCAGGTGGAGGGGACCTTGGGAAGCAGAGGGGGAATCTGGGGGACAGGGTGGTGGCCCGGCACGATGGCAAAGAGCCTGTCTCTCCTCCCCGCAGCTTCCAAGGGCTGTATCAAGTGCGAAGCGCCCTGCCCGGAGGACTGGCTGCTCTACGGAAGGAAGTGCTACTTCTTTTCTGAGGAACAGAGAGACTGGAACACGGGCAGGCAGTACTGCCACACCCACGAGGCCGCGCTGGCTGTGATCCAGAGCCAGAAGGAGATGGTGAGTGTGCTGAGGTGCGGGGCAGGGACCCTCAGCACCGCCAAGTCTAAGGGGACAGCCATACCCCGTGGACTCAGGGACCCCTGTGACATGTCCCCAGAGCCATCCAGCCACTGCACAGCCATGGGGTGTGCAGGTGGACCCTGCAGGCTCTGAGAAGGTCACTGCATGGCTCTAGTTTCCACTTCTATTGTCAAGGACACTTACTTCAATCCAAGGCTATTGGCTTTCCTAAACTCAGCACTGTAAAGTGTAAGAATTACAAACGCACCATGAAATGTAAAAGTATGTTGTCATTTCCCACTGCTCCAAATCAGGACATGATTTCTCGTTTAACATCCAAAACACATTTGTCGATACAAATGTGTTAAGAAACACAACTGATGAGCCCGTTGGCCATTTTGGATTTTGAGGTCAACAGTGGTGTGGCAATCCAAAATAGCAAATAATCTAAAACTCACTTCTGTTTGTCTCTGATACACAATACCATGTCCCCCTTTTGCAGAGAAAGTCCCATAAGCATGTAGGTAGAAGGACAACTAACCTGAGCGCTGAGATTTGTCCCAGATAACCCATCCACTGGGCAATCCCCAAGCTTCCTGCAAATCAGGAATGCTGGGCTGCTGGGCCGCTGGCCTGGGAGGACAGCCCTGCGCAGGCTTCCGGCCCGGTGGGCATGCACACAGGACCAGGCGCCCTTGCGGGCTGCTGGAGCCACCTGCTGCAAGGTCAGGGAGCAGCTCCCAGCCAGGCTCAGGCCCTGCGAGTGCTGGGGGTTCTGTAACCTCGGCTCTCACTCTCGGGATGCAGTGAGATGTCAGTCATCTTCCTGGGGCCTGTACGTCCTGAGAGCCAGGATCTTGCAAGATGAGGTTTGTCTTGGGATATGAGAGCAGTGAGGAGACCGCGTCGGACCCTGAGGTTTCCCTCTTTCCTCCGTGCAGGAATTCATGTTCAAGTTCACACGGAGGGAGCCCTGGATTGGACTACGCAGAGTCGGGGACGAATTCCACTGGGTCAACGGGGACCCGTTTGACCCGGACACGTGAGCTGAGACTTCATCTTCTGGCCGCCAAGCTTAGAGTGGGGAGAGCCTAAGCCCTGGGCACAGGGGAGAGAAACGCGTGGCTTTGTGCTCGCTAGAGATGCTAGTCTCTGGGCCCGGCGCCCTGTGCCAGAGGCCCGGCCCTGAGGATGGCTTTACTCTCTCACGCCCGGAGAAGTCCAGCCTGGCTTGGTGGCTCTGCTCCGTGTAGCTATCAGAGCTCCCTGGCGGGGATCTGGGCTCTTTCCCCGACTGACGCCCTCTCGCCGCAGCAGGGCTCATGCACGCGAGGGCGTCCCTGGATGCCCTCACCCTATTGGCCAGAACTCGGTCACCTGACCACATCTGGGTGGGGGATGGGAGATAGTGCCTCTGTTCTGGGCAGACACGTGCCACCTAAGCATTGTCGCTATGGACGAGAGGGGCTCTGAGTACACGTACCCATGAGCATTCTGGCCACACTTTCTTAGTGAAAGCACCTCTTGGTGCAGGGTGGCACTGCTGAGGTGCTGGCGGTGTGCGCAGCGGCGGTGTTGTTTGTGTGGCCAAGCGGTGTGGACCTGAGTGTGCGACTGCCCGGTCTGGGGTGCAGTGTGGGGGCCACGGTGGTGGGGGTGGCACGTGGGTGGCTGTGGCAGTGGGGGTGGTAGTCTAGGCTTAGGGAAATGCAGGGAAGTACATGCAGGGGGACGAGAACCTCAGCTTCTAGAACAGACCCTGTGTCTGAAGGAACAGGCTGTGAGGTGCCAGCCAGAAGCGGGGCACGATGCTAATCTGACGATGATGACACGTGGGTGTCCCAGGGCAGGAATGCAAGCGGAAGGACACCTCACACTCCCAAACCCTCCGGGTGGCCAGACCTGGCCCTCTCATCTGAGGCTGGCCTAGGCAGTCAGTCCCACGGCTGCCCCCTGGGGCGGAGGGCCGGGTGACCACACTTCTGTCTCCTCCGTGCCTTTGTCTCTGGCACTCTTCATCTCTGCTCCCTTGTTCTCAGAGCCTCTTCCTTTTCTCCCTCCCTTTCCTGCCCCTGTCCAGGTCTGTTCTTAGAGCTGCTCAGGAGGTCTTACACGTTCTGCCCCTCTCCTCCTTTCTTTCTGGAAGCTTCCTGCTCTCAGAGCCCTGAAGGCTGGGGTCCCTGGAGTGCTGGCCACCTGGCCACCGAGGGGCCTTTGGCCACATTTCTCTGACACTGCAGAGGTCTTGCCTCTGGCACTCCCTCTGGGGTCCTTCTGACACCCTCTCTTGTGAGAGCCAAGCCCAGCCTGGGCAGGGATGTGAGGTCAGGGTGGACTAATGAGGCTCAGAGGACACCCCCACCTCCACACACACACAGGTCCTCGTGTGATTTCGAGGAATGCCTGGGCAGCACAGCTGTAGTCATACGATACTGAGGGGATCCAGTCCCCCCCACCTGTGAGGGTAATTCAGCATCTCTCCCTCGCTCCTGCTAGACTGAGAACTAGACTGTGTACTGCAGGAGCTCGGGAGCTGGCCACCTGGGGGACGGTGGGGCACAGACACAGGCCCTGAGGGGCTGTGGCAGCAGTGCCTGCGGTGCAGGCAGGGTGGGCAGAGGGTGGTCCTGACCTGGGTGTCTTGGAGCCTGGGGCGTGGGAGCCGACCCTGGAAGAATGTGGAAGCAGGATGAGGAAGTGCAGGGAGTGTCCAGGAAATGTCTGTGGGCGTCCCCAGGGTGCACTGAGTGGAGAGACAATGGATGCCCAGCTAGAAAGGTCTGTTGGGAAGAATGTCCTAGAAGGTAGCTCCAGCAGTGAAGAGAGGGAGGGGCAGGCCACAGAGCTGCCTCGCCACCCAGTGAAGGGCTCAGTGTCCCAGGTCCTGAGTGCCTGGCCTCTTCTCTCCTGGCCACAGGTTCACCATCTCAGGCCTCGGGGAGTGTGTCTTCGTGGAGCCCACCAGGCTGGTGTCTACGGAGTGTCTCATGACCCGGCCGTGGGTGTGCAGCAAGATGGCCTACACGTGAGGTGGGCACCTCCTCCCAGGCCCGAGGGAGGTGCCCACTCTGAGACCTGCCTCCAGTGGGAGCCACCTGCCCTCTCCAACAACGCAGTTGGGGGGTTGCCTCCACCCTGGGCCCCTCTCCCAGGCCCTGGAGCACTGAGTCCCTGGCTCCTGGTCTCCTCTGTCCCCAGGCAAGTCATGTGGCCCATATGCTAAGTAGTGTAGGCATCTGTCCCCCATACACACACATGCACACGCTCATGCACACGCTCGTGTACACACACGCAGTCTCCTCTCAAGTTCAGAGTCCACCCTGAGCCACCCACAAGTGCTTCGTCACTGCAACCCTGGTGCTTTGGGGGACTGCCACAGGTGGTATTCCTGTTGGCACAGCAGCCCTGCATTCCAGAGGTTGCTCTCCTGGTTGCCAGGGGAGGTGGCAGGGACAGCTTTGCCCTCGCCTGGGCCAGGCCGGTCCAGGGCCCTGCAGGTCCCCTGCATCCGCCCTCCCTGCCCTGCCCGGGGTTCTCAGGCCGGGCCCCTGCTGTGTCCGTGGTGCTGTCGTACTGGTCACTGATGGAATAAAGAGATGGTTGGTGTCCAGAGAAGTCTGCTGCCGTTTGTTCCAGGATCATAGCTCGCTGGAGGGACGGGGAGGGGCCACCTCAGAGAGGCACTTGTTCCTGTGTGGCAGATGTTGGTGTGTAGGAACCGAAGGTAAAAAATACACAGCTTACACCCTCAGGGCATTCTTTAATGTTGCCATCGGATGAGGCTTGAGAAGTTAAGTGGTTTCCCACATTTTACAGTGATAAATGACAGAGCCTGGATTTGAACCCAAATATGGCTGACTCCAAAGCTATACTATCTATATTGCCTTCTCTCTTCATGCCTCACTGGCCTGTGATAACTTGAAACCCGTGACAGTCTCTTCCCACTCAGCAGGGCTTCCTCCAAGCATCCACTTTTTCCTTGTGGTCTGGCCTTTTATCTGTCAACAGTTGGTCTTACAGACAGCCCCAGTTCATGAGACTGGTCTGCCACAGATAAAGATTCTGAGAGGACCACTGCAATAGAACTCAGGAGGATGTTGGAACAGAATACAAAAAGACATAAAAGTGGATGTCAAGTGGTTTCTTTACCAGGGTACCTCCAATCTGGCATTGTTTTAGAAGTGGCATCAAATGCAAAGTATCCTCGTAGACGAAACTACGTACCTTCTATAGATCACTACATGCAAGGCAAGCATTTGAAGAATGGAACTGGAGAATCTCACGGTCCTGGAGGACTGTCCAGCTCCCAGCTCTCTTTCTTCCTCGTAGAGTGAGGATTATGGCTGTTGCTGAACAGCAGATAGTTTTCACCCTCAAGGAGTGTGACATAGCGTGTGGGTAGCCATGGGGGAAATATGGTTCCCAAAAGGAAGTCTGAGTGGTCCGCACTGGATGTAAAATGTGCGAGGTGGGTGGGGAAAGCGCCCAAGCCCCCACCTTTAATGCCAGGTACCGGCAAAGAGAGGGACTGGATGTGGAAGGTAAAGATCGAGAGGATACCCATGCCTGCTGGTGTGTGTGACATTTACACTCTGCCCTTCATGTGCGCTCTGTTCTCATGCTTATTCAATATTTGCCTAAACTTAGCTACTCTAGCAAACGGCTAGAAAACACATATAAGCCAGACTGTCAGGCAAAACCTCACACCTGGCTGTTTGGAACAGGCGGGGGCATGGCCTCCGCCACCCAGCAACATACCCTAAAGAATGGGGAGCTTTGGGATGCAGGAGCATCTGTCCCTAAAGGCAAGCCCCACTGTGACCACCACATGCCAAGGGAGACTGCCACTGAATCATTTCGTGGTCTTCCTCGGCTCCGCTGGGAAGGAGGCGTGTGAGTCTGGAATTCCGGCTCCTACTCATCTCAGTCAAAGGAACAACCGACCATTTTATTACCCGGCATTGAATATGCTTGAGGGAAACGCTGACAGCAGTAAGTCTGTCTTTGCGCTTTAGCCTTAAGTGCCTTTCCGGGAGCGCTGGTGGCAAGCTCCTCGTGCACAGCGGCACTGCAGTCCCCTTGGTCGCGCTCTCATCCCACTGCACGCAGCGTCTCCTTCCCTTCCCATTTCCACACAGCGTGATCCCTGGCAGGGCACTTCTAATAAAAAAACAATAAAATAAAACGGATGGTGGAAGAGTTCTGAAATTCTGCCAAAATCTTCTGCATGGATTTTTATGTAATTTGAACCTTGGCTGGGTGGAATTTAATCCAAGTTCAAGTCCTGGCTACATTTAGGGTTTTGCTGGTATTCTGTGAGGACTTCTGGCAGGCTCTGAACTTGGAGAGCAGAAGGGTGGGCCGGTGGGGGAATGGGGGTGGGCTGAGTTGTTCGTTCATTCGTCCACATAGTTCCTGGCCATCCACTGTGTACCCGGCCTTGTAACAGATGCCGTGGAAACAGGAATGAAAGATAAATCCTTACCTGCAAGAATTTTTAGGGTTTTGTGGAGAAGAGAAATAAGGAAAGAAATGTTGACAGTATGACCTGATGACCAGAGCCACCTCCTCAGTCAGGGGTGTTGAGACCCTGGCTGGTTCTTGAAAGCATTTAGGAGGCAAGTGTGAAGGAATAAAAGAGGGAGGGGACGCTGGAGGGGAAGAGCTCTAGGGGAGAGGAAACAGGTGTGGGCAGACCACTGCGGGGTTTGGGTGGGTGGGGCGGGGCATCTCTGCCCAGCAACCTGGCTGTCTGGGTTGCTCTGTGGGGCCGGGGCCTGGGGGGAGTGGTGCTTCCGGCAGCCACAGGAGGCCTGGCTGAGGCTGGAGTCCTTGGGTCCCTAGGGTTCTTGGTCACTCCCTAGCCCTGGGAGCAGAGAGGGTAGAGGAACCCGAGCCACAGCAAGTGGGCAAGACGCAGAGGGCTGAGGGTGTGGGGGAAGAGGGGTGACAGGAAGGCGGGGGCACCTGGGCCAGCTGTGGAGGGTACAGATGGGAGGCACAGGAAACCGGGGGCCCAGCGCCTGGAGGGCACCAGGCCCCAGAACACAGGAAATGGAAGCACGATGTGGGTGCCGGGTAGGGAAACCAGACCCCTGTGCGTTGCTGGTGGCAATGTGACACGGTGCGCCTGCCATGAGAACAGTATGGCGGGTCCTCAGAGAGTCAGTCACAGTGATGAAATTAAGAAGGAAATGAAAACATTTCTTGAAACCAATGAAAATGGAAACACAACATACCGAAATCTATGGGGTACAGTAAAAATATAGTTGAAAATAATGAAAAAAAAATATCAATACAAAAAACCCAAGGATAAACAGAAATTGGCCTGGGAGTTCAAGACACAGTGTTTTCCACTGGGCTTTGTGTGTGGGCGAGCGGTGATTTGGAGAAGACAGAGCTGGGTTTGCAGTCAGACTGATCCAGTATTTAGCAGACAATAAATGTTAAAATAACTTTTTAAAAAGGTAACCATAGAATTGCCATACGATCCAGCAATTCCACCTCTGGGTACATACCCCAAAGAACTGAAAGCAGGGATTTGAACGGATTCTTGCACGCCAGTGTTCATGGCAGCATTGTTCACAACAGCCCAAAGGTGGAAGCAACCCAAACGTCCACCAACAGGTGAGTGGATAAGCAAAAGTGGCACATACATCACCAAATGTTATTCAGCCATAAAAAGGGATGAAATTGTGATATAACAGGAATGAACCTAAAAACATTATGCTAAGTGAAATAAGCCAGACACAAAAGGACAAATAGATCCTGCTTATATGAAATATATAGAGTAGGCAAATTCCTAGACACAAAATGGAGAAGGGTGGGTGCCAGGGGATGGGGGGAGGAAGAAATGGGGAATTGCTGTTTAACGGGTTCAGAACTTCTGTTTGGGACAATGAAAGAGTTCTGGAAATGGATAGTGGTGATGGTTGTACAGCAACACGAATGCAATTAATGCCCCTGATTGTACACTTAAAAATGGTTACAATGGTAATTTTATGTTATGTATATTTTACCATACTTTAAGAAAAAAGAGTGTCAGAAAGCTGGGAAGCCCAGGTCTAGGAGGAAGGGGCATTTCTTAGGCTTCCAGAGGTGGAGCAGCTATGAGGGTAGGGCTCTAAGGGGCCATGATGCCATCAGCTCAGGTGGGGAAGGACAAGGGCCCTGGTGATGGACCCAGGAGTGAAGAGGCTGCCGGACACCAAGGTGCTTGGTGAGAGGGCAGGGCCTGGTGCACAGGAAGGCCACGCCCCATGCCCAGATCCGGGAGGAATGGCAGGAAGCTCCTAGGAGAGCAGATGACAGCCAAGCTTTAGGCCTCGGGGATGGAGTTTGGGAGTAGATGGGGTTGGAATGGCTTAGAGGCGGCAGTGGGGAGGGCCTGGAGGTTGCACAGGAACTGATGGTAAAACGATCTCAAGGCCCCCGCTCCATAGCCCCACACAGTCATCTCTGCAAATTTTCAGCGAAGTTGTGGGTTCCAAACATTTTCAGAGGCATTAAATAATTTCTGAAGGGCTAAATCACTTCCAAAATATGTTACCTGTAACAATAACCTCCTTAGGGTTATAACCGGTCTGGTTCTAGGATGAATAAGCATGCCAGGCAGGGTGTACAGTGATTCCAAACAGTTTAATGTAATTCCAAGACAAAGTGTGATTACATTTCTACACATATACAATATGCATATGTGAGTTTACAAATTTTAATTAATAAGTCGTTTCACCTCAGAGACCGAAAAAATGATCAAAAAGAAACTGTGAGTAACAAGCTATAACATAGTTCACCACAATGGGACCCCCTTTCTCACCCTACAGTTAGTAATATTACAATTAAAATAACTATATTCTTCTATAATTTTTTTCTGTTAAAATCATCTCATAAATTTACAATGCTATTATTAGTTTCCAAGACTAATATAAATTCACTCCATTTTTCTACAACGAAAATGATTAATTTAGAAGCACACGACGTCATGATGAAAAACACAAGCATTTTAGTAGCAAGGACTTGATCAGTTAAGAATTAGTTTTCTTGTAAAACATTCTAAAGCCAAGTAAAATATCCATTCTTATAACATACCTATAATATGAGACTAAGGAATAGGTTACATATAGGTCTACAACACGTTGGTTTGTCTTTTAAAAAAAGTAGACATTTATAAATAAAAAAGAAAAGAGGGACAATTCACATAGGAAAAAGAGGTACACGAGAAAATACTGTTGCACGCAATAATTTCCACACAGATTAACATGGATTAACACTTTTTATTACAGAAACCGTAAAGTGAAGGAACACAACAGACCAGGGCTACCATAGGGTTGTTCGGATTGAGCTGAGATGACCTGGTAGAGAAAGATCTAGGTAAGATGACCCTGGGGAGGGAGCCACGTTCCTTGAACTGGCACTGAGTGTGGCCAGGTCTCTTCTTCCCTGTTCTCATCGTGGGGAGTGAGTCCTTCTATCCAGAGTGTCCTGAATTCGTGGGCAGTTGAAAGGTAAACATTTCTACAGATCCGTTCTCTTTCCATCCTAATGGATACCATTTTTGGAAACATGATAGAATCTCAGAGGCTGCAGCTCAATACATGTGGTCAAAGCAAAATGGGATGGAAAATTCCAGTCGTTCTGATTGGTCGGCCCCCTCACCCACCTACGCCCTTGACACTGGGGCCCAGGGGGCAAGCGGTGTGGCGCCCCGAGGGCCCAGGTGGCTCCGCTGCAGCGAGGCGCGGCCTCTGCTCATCTGACACACGATGCTGACTCCAACCTCGAAAGAGCTCCTCTTCCTCCTCCTCCATAAAGCTATACTTCTCCTATCAGAAATTTGGTTTGATATATATACACAAACATATATATCAACATCTATATCTATACAGTGATTCTACTAAACTAGAAATTCTGCTGCCCCAAAGTACGACTTTTTTTTTGTCTACTTCATTTGGTTAAAAAAATGGACACAAAGAGGATGAAGAGATGCTTTGGGGGCCAGAGGTGACTGTGCCCTGGACAGTCCACAGAAGAAAGGTTTACATGAGCAGGAACCCAGATATGGGGAGAGTGGCGGGGTGGGGGCCACCCGACTTGGAGATAGCCCGAACAGGAATATCTGCTTTGGGGGCAGGGGTGGTGGGGTGGGGGGTGCTTTATATTCTATTCAGAAGTCACAGAAAGCTACCAAGGGTGGGCACAGTCAAGTCACTTTTCACTTCCCAAGTTCCTCCTTATAACCTGAGCCGAACCACTCAGACAACAGCAAGCGCTCCACTGCCCCTTCGACCCAGCAGGCCACCGGCTGGCAGGGAGGCAAGGCCACCGCTCTCAAGGCTAAGTGGGCCTGGCCCTCCTTGCTGGTTCTTGAGCTTCCTGGGAGTCCTAGGGGCCTGGGATAGAGCTGTGGCGACAGCAGGGCTGAGGCAGAGGCAGAGGGGGCCACGGGGACAGTGACCTAACGCAAGGAAGGGGGTGGCGCCAGGAGAGAACTGTTCAGAGGTCGGTTGAAAGGAAACTGGTGAGAGCAAAGGCAGAGCCATTTTTCAGATACAATACACTTACTTTCCAAATGAAACTAAAAAGTCAGTTTCTATATTTCTAGTTTTAAAAAATATGGGTAAGCCCCAAAGACAGTGACACACAATTCATTTGGTTAATTCGTGTAGAGGAAAAAAACTACAAATAGGGAAGTGGGAGTATGATGGGGGGGGTGAGATGAAAAATACTTCACAATAACATTTCAAACAAAAAGCTGTCTAAGAACACACGGTCAGTGCAGTTCACAGGGGAAAAGCAAATGTGTGATTATTGTTATTTAAAAGCTCCCTGGTCCCAGGTGTTTTGCAGTTTGCTAAAGGAATGCCCTTTAGGTCACAGCAGGTCCTCTGCAGTTTGCTTGTGGCACAAGAAAAAACAAAAAGTGAATCAAAATTCTTAGGGAACCTGGCATCTCCCCAGGCTGTTCCTTCAGGATGGGGGCCCATTCCAACTCTGAAGTGTCCATCGCTCTTGTCACCACAAACCTGATGTCTGTTCAGAGTGGGTCTCAGGGGACCCTGCCGAGCTGCCCTCGGTTCCCCAGCCCCTTCCCGCTGAGCGAGGCTTTGATTCTAAGTTTGACAATGAGTAAAAAGTAAACATAGCCTTTTACTTTTACAATGATTTTGTTTTAAAGGAGAAAATGAATAAGTGACAGCAGATATACGAAAAACCCAGCTAATGACCGTGGACATAGGGGCGTGTGGTCCTCCCCTGCAAAACACGGATCAAAATATCACCAGGGGCCAAACTGCACCGTTGTGGCCAGCTGAGTCCCAGTGTTTTCTACTGCATGGTGACTGGAGGTCAGTGGATCTATTAATAAGTTAAATATTCAAATCAAATCAGTTCTCGCTGCCTCTTCCAAGATGTCAAAGAGAAGGCCTTGAAGATGAGTGTCGGTACAACACGGCATGAGAGCTTCACGTCCGCCCAGGCTCTGGGCTCACCCCCTCCCACTCACCGTGGACTTCCTTTCACATTCTCTTGAGATCACAGGGACACCAACGGCATGGCGGGAAATGCACGTGTTGGGCTGCAGAACAGTCTGGGACGAACACACCTGCCTTGGGGAGACGCGGCCTTCAGCTAAAGAGGCAATCGCTGGGGTTTGAAGATGTCAGTTATAAACAGAAATTTTCTTTAAAAAGTACCAGTTTAAATGTAAACTATAAAACACTTGAACTATAAAACGTAGCCAGAAATATGCTTAAGCATCCACAGTCAGTTATTTAGATTACTCATTTAAAATGTGACTCTCTTGATATCTTAGAAGGCCAACAGCATTTTACAGTAGCTAGAGACATATATACTTAACATGTTCATTTGAACATCACATTTGAGTACAACACACAAATAATAATCTCTTCCTTGGTTCAATTTTTGTTGTAAAGATTAACTATTTTCAGAGTTCACTTAAGCAACAACGACCAGGGTGTGCATTGATCATTATTTTCAGCCCACAGATAATTCATAGTCTTTAAATCCCAAGACCAAGCTGGCTACATGATTTCAAAAAAGGCTAAAACCAGGATGAATGCCCACATTTGAGGTAATTATTGCCATTAGGTCACAGTTTGTATAAGATAATGTATCTAAAACCTTCTAAAAAAATCTTTAGGTGCTCCACCAGAATTCTAGAACACCTAACTGGAACCAACCAGGATCTTGAATTCTGATTAGCTGGGTTTGCTTCCAATGGATTTAAAATTCTAAAAGATTCTAAAACTTGTGTAAACTACCTAAGAATTTAGGACAACAAGCCTGGAGCCAGTCAACAAATACATTTTAAAAAGAATAAAAGAAACAAGAAACCCAGCCAAAACAATTGAGCAGATACTTCATGATGAATGATAGTTTTTTAAAAAAATTAGAAATCTAGTCCTAAAGCATTTCTAAATTCTTGCCATCCTTCAACCAAAATAAAAATGCATCTATATTCCTATTAATCTCATGCCAGGGCAAGAGATATTCCTTCCTTGTATCATAAAGTTGGCTAGCTTTTTTTAGTTTATCTAATTGTTGCTTTCCATTTCTTTGAGAAGGGTGTCTATCTCAAAAGAAAATTTTATTTTCTTCCTCTTTCTAGGTTATCTTATCTTCTTCTTTTTTTTTTTTAAAGAAAGAAAAAAGTTCCTGGACATCAGATCTACATGTGGTATGTACAAATTTGGTGAGAACCTGGCATCTGGTTCTGCCCAGAGCTGAAGAGTGAATCTATTACAGAGATCAGAGCTGTCATGATAATTATCAAGTGCAGTAAAAAATAGCATTTTGAAAAAAAAAATATACCTTTAGTATTGCCTTTCTAGAATTAACTATAAGCAAGAAAAAATTATTATTTTTTTTTAAAAGAAGAAAAGAACACTTTTTCTTCACTCTTAGTTCTAAGAGTTTGTTGTAGCAGCACTACTAAAGCTAGTTTGTACGCCGGAAAGAAATCTAAAAGGAATTCTACTACGAATGAAAAGAAACTCCCCAGAGATTTTCTCTAAACGTCAAACTAATTCTGTCCCTTCTGCCTGCCTCCAGCCCAGGCGCTCCCTCTCTGCACAGGCATTCTGCGGAGTTCATGGTGCGGGGACGCCACAGGTGACGTTGCTTAAAGGCCTTTCTTTGCACATGCACATGGGGACAGCTGAGGTGAACGGCTGCAAGCCCGGTTGTGGAGCTGTGCAGAGCCGGGTTCGAGCCCTGGCTCCCCATCCTCTTGCTAGCTGTGTGACCCCAGGCAGGTTACGAGCTCTGCAAGCCACACGCTTCATGTGTAGAGGGACGGATATTGCTGATCTCACAGGGTTGCTGTGAAGACTAAACAAGACAACCAGTGGGCAATTCTTAGCACAGTGTTTGGCACACAGAAAATGGGAGGACCACTGAGGGGTTCATCAGAAACATGAGGCCCTCATGTTTTAAATTAATTGCTGTTAATTTAAAAGGTGAAACAAAATCACACCTCGGTAAAGGCCTGATTAACAAAACATTGAAACTTGGGGATTCTAGACCACTGCGTTATTTCCTTTCCTTTAACAATGCTGCTTTGTTAGAGCATCCATCAGCTTCCTCAGCTGTAAATAGCAGGTGTCGTCCCCTCCCTGTGGGGTGGCTGTGGGGGCCCCACAAGCACTGAAAGCATTCCCCAAAGGCTGCCCACTACTCTACTGAGGGATTCTGCAAGTTTTAACAAATAAGAGGGAGTCGACGCAACGCGCCAGCGCAGGGCCGGAGAGGAGGGGCTCTGGAAGGCGTGTGGGAGACCCCCTCTGCTGCTGGTGTTCTGTGACATGCGCCCTGCAGGGGCCCTGCTCTGCACACTCTCCCCGAGTCTGAGGGGGAGAACTGGCTGGGAGCTAGCTCTTTCCTGAACTTCTGGAAACTGCAACAAAGACACGAGAAACCTCTACCGTCTCGGGTCACTGCAGCGAGCGACGGTGCCAAAAGCCTCTCAGAGGTTTCCTCTGCGTTCAAATCCCCTCTCACCCTCTGCCGTTCCCTGGTAGCCTGAGATTTGACTGAGTCTAGTCTGTGGAGATTGGAAGTGAGAGTTCTAAGGCATCGAAGTGGAAAAGCACAGCTCTCCTGAGCTCTCGGCCCTGACGCAGCCCGACTGCTGGCGGCAGCCCCGTGGCTCCCGCGGGACCGCGAGGTCACTGAGGCCCACGGATTCCCGTGGTGCCTCCGGTTCCCAGCGCAGCAGCACCGAGGGTGACTACTCCACTCCTCGTGAAAGATGAGTGCAGTTTTGAAATAAATGCAAAAAAAAAAAAAAGAATGGAAAGGAATGAGAAAGACAAATGGAATCACATCACTAATGATGTCATTATTGCCTGGAAAGGAATGAGAGGAATGCCATTCTGTCCGTCTCTGGAGGTGTCTTTGAGAAGGGTTCTTTGGCTAAAGAAAGGAACAGTTTCACCTTCCTTTTCAATTTGGTAAGGACATCTCTGGCCTGCTCAATCTTGAGGCTTCCCCGTGGGAAATCTGTGAAGGATTATATTAATACATCAGAAGGAAGAGACAGACAGGGAAGGAGCCTGCACAGCCCCTGGGGCCGGAATGTGTAGTGGCAAAGTCATTCCTGCTGGCCTCGCCGCAGTCCCAGGCTGGCCTGCGGAAGGAGCCCTCGCCCCTCTGTTGGATTCTCTCTGCTGCTTGGGGGCACCTAGCTATTTCCTTCTTTCCGTTTTCTGTCCCAGCGGCTCTGTGACTGTGACCGGCCAACAGGCGCGACAGTCCCACAGCCCACCCTGCCCTCGGCACCAGGCGGAGAGCTGGGGCCTCGCTCTCTCAACCGTGAACCATCGGTAAGACTTCCTCCAGCCTCCTCACGCCTCCCTCCAGTTTCCAAGAAAGTCTGCTCCGCTCGCTCGCACGCACTCACACAACCCGAACCCTCACCGCACGCCTGTCAGAAACGAGCGTCTGCGACTGCCACGACCTGGCCGAGGGAAAGCGGCCTGTCGGCAGTTGTGCTCACCCCCCTCCCTTCCTACATCTGTCCCACAGTCTGGTGTCCGGGCAGGCGGGGCGCTGCAGGCTGAAGAGGACAACGCCCGCCGGCCCCCACAGCCTGCAACCGCCCCAGCCTCCGGGGAGGCCAGAAAGGCTCCCGCGTCCGGGAGGCAAACTCCGGTTTGCTCCAGCCCGGCTCGCTCCTCCGGTGACACCGACCGCATGCTCCGCTTCACAGCATGAACTGGCATCAAGCCTTGGGCTCTCCCACTCCTTGGCCTGCTCACCCCCTTCCCTTGGAAACATCCGAAACATCACCAAGAGGCACTGAGCACACAGACACGGGTGCCGGCCCCCTCGGGGCCGCAGAACCCAGCGCACAGGAGCAAACCGCCCGTGGGGCACGAGGCTCTCGTTCGGCGTTTCTCCACGACCTGTCCTTATAAATTATCCCCTCTTACTCGGAACGGTGTTTGTTCAAGGAGGAAGGATGGAACCAATTAAGTGATGCTCTAGGTTATTTGTGGCCTAAATAAGGACTAGGTTGGCATCTCTCTGCTGGACGGCTTGGTCCCAGGGACAGTGGCCTTTCATTCAGCCTGTTTGCCGCCGAGTTTGTGACTCGGTGCTGGCGGACCCATGGGAGATTGGGGCAAGCCTGCTAAGGAGCACACACGGAGCTGGCCTCTCCTGCGAGGAGTGTCTCTCTGACACGCCAGCTCTGTGCGGGCTGGAGGCCCCCAGGAGGAGGAGGGCGGGGAGCGCACTCACGTCTGCTGCCGTCTCACTTCCCTCCGGGGATGCCAGCCTTTTCCCCCTTCTCCACCTGGGCTGGGCAGTTTCTGGGCTTGCGGGGCAGGTAGTGTGCGGGCACCCACCACACACAGCGTAGCACACCGAGGGATGTGGCTGGAGCCAAGTGACGATGGCTGCAGGCCCCACTGTGTCCCTCCCTTGGCCAATGCTTCCAGAGGAGACACGGCCTGCAACGTCTGAGCAGCAGCTGGACTTTGTTCAGGGTTTCTCTGGCCTCCTGCCCAACCCTGCACCTGCTTTTGGCTTGCTAGAACTCTGTGCCGGGGGATGCACGGGGCCAGGCTGAGGAGGCAGGTAGTGAGGTTAGGGAATGGAAGGAGGGGAGGGGAGGCTGAATTTCCTGGGGGAGGTGCCACTTCTTGTCACTCTTACATCAGCCTAGCGCCCCCAGTGGCTTCCAGAAGGAGGCAACTGTCCCTGCACTGAAGGCTCTAAGCCATGCTCCTGGTGCGCTGATGGGAAAAGGTGGGTGTTTGGGAAAGGGGCAGGGTGAGCACAGGCAGGGATTTCTTTGCTTAAACATCAGAGGCAGGCCCAGGACCTCGCCGACACATTTCAGAAGCTTGGGAGAGGAGCCAGCTAAGGGCTGGACAGTCGGTGACTCAGCATCCCTGAGCCCGGGAGCTGCTCCCTCAGATCTCGTCCCAGGCCACTGGGAATCCAGAAAGAGACAATATTGATGGTGACCATGTTGTCAAAAGCCCAGTCTGGGCTATATGAGAGAAAGGCTTTGATTCTTCTTCAAACTTTTGTCCTGTGGTGCGTCTTTCCTGACGGCTCTTTGTGGGATAGAGATGAAAGAAACAATTTTCCTAATTCCTGGGTCTTTCCTTTTTTTTTTTTTTTTTGCCTGACAAAAGTGGACATTTGTATGTCCCTCCAGTCTACTCATATACTCACAGATATAATAAAATAAGTTTAAATATTAAAGAGAAAACACAAAGATACTTGGAATAACTATGCATTTAAAACCCTGACTACGGTATCAACATGATGATGATCATAATTACAATGGTAATAACAAAAATAATTAGTATAATAATATTATCTTTATGAGCAGCATGGAACTTTCATTCCTGATCTGGAAGAAGAAAAGGAAAAAAAAATGTCAGGTGAAAGAGTAAGAAGTTTCCAACTTAAGCAGACAGAAGAATTTTCTTCAAAATGAAAAGAACATTTTAAGTTGTCTTTTCCCCTAAGAGATCAGATCTAGAAAGGGCTAGAACGGAACCGTGCCGGGGAGTCCAGGGTGCTGTCCGATAAGGCAAACTAAGGCTCATTTGCAGCCAAGATGAGAGGCCTTGTGACTCGGTAAGAGCAGATCTGATGGGACATTGCTGCCACCTGGCTGCCAAGAGTCCCTTCCAGGCTGGCCTAGCTCCGGCTCCAGGAGGGACCTGGCTTCCACGTCTGCGAAGGTGTGGCGGCTCCCCTCACCCTCCCTGAACCGACCCCTTTCCTGTTATCTCAGAGCGATGGCACCTCCCCAGCTCCGGATAGAGACGGGGTTGATCACGCCCAGGGACAGCACCTCTCTGCTGCCAGCCTTGTGCGACTCTGCCTCCCGCGGGGGCCTTGCAGTGCTGCCAGGGTGTGCCCAGCAGTTCACGGTGTCCTTCCTTCTTGCCCAGGGCCCGGACTAAGCTGTTTCCAGTTTAGGGACCTATTTCTTTATAAGTAAGAATTTACGATTGGAGTGGGGAAGTTTCCAGAGTTAGTTCACAGCTAAGAGCTAAGTAACGGCTTCGTTACTGAAGTAGGGTGGATGTCACTACAAAACACCGTTCACAGTAGACGCTTCCGCGAGGCCGCAGCGTGAGGAGGTATGGGAGGGAGGATGAGGAAGGGGCTGCCGGAACAGGAAAGGCCTCTTTGCACCTTGGAAGTTGGCTGTAGGGTCAGGTAAGGACTCAGCTTCAGAGCCAAACAATTAGAACCACTCTTTTAAAGTTCGCCCTCGACCAGACGCCCCTACATCCACATTCACATATTTCAGAGATATTTACTGAGTCCTTATTACTGAGGACTCCCCGCCCCCTCCCGCCCCCAATTTCAAAGCCTGAGAAAACTTCAAGAATGTATCAAAGGTGCAAAGAGGGCAAAGAGCAGATTTCTTTGGAAACGTAACTGTCCACAGGAGTGTTTTCCAAAGTGCAGCGTGAGACCGCCTGGCCGCCCTCACAGCGTGCCTCCGGCCTTCTGCCCACCGGACCCCTCGGAAACCAAAACCAAACCGTGTCTTGAGCAGACCTGGGCAATGAATGCGAGGAAAAGAATTCAAGAGCAAACAGAGGCTGGTGGCTGTCTACCGAGGGCGGGACCTGGCAAAGTCGGGAGGGCAGAACACAGCCCGGGGAGCTGGGGGAGAGTGAAGCATGGGGCGAGTCCCAGGATGCTGAGATCTCACCGGGGGGCCCTGGGGGACGCCACCTGGGGATCGAGACGGCCACACATAGGCTGTGGGGGGCCTGGAGGTCCCGCAAATGGCAGGGCTGGCCGGACGGGCAGGGTTGTGGGCACAGTGGGGCGAGGCTGGAGGCTGGGGAGTCTCTCTGGGTCTCTGTCCCCAAAGTACAACTCAACTAAAGCCATGCTCATCATCCAATGCACCTGCCCAGTATCCGCCTCCCACATCTCTCTCCTTCTAGCTCCTGCCAGCTCCCCTGACGTCCTCCTGCTAGCCAACAGCCTGAGAAAGACAATGGGCATTAAAGTAAAATTAAATTAAAAAAAAAAAAAAAAAGGAAAGACCAGAGTAAACTGTTACAACAGCACAACAGAAGAGCTGAGATTGTGTCTGACTAACCTCAGTCAGCTTCTTGGAGTACCAGTGGAAGTAAACCCTCACACGCATCTGTCGTTCGGTAAGGCACTAGGAGGGAATGATGTAGAATCAAGACCGCGCCAGCTGTGGTGGCGGCCGGGGGCCTCGTGGGCCGGGGCCAAGGGAGGTGGCGCACCCACACCCTAGACGCCTGGGCCACCACATTGGTTACATGCCTATGTTATATCGCTTTTTTTTTGTGCAATTATATTGAGGAATAGTCTATTGGTATCATTGGAGTTGAACACAAGGTAGGAACGAGGGTGCAGAGTGCTACATTCTACTAGGGTGTCCTCGACGACCGCTAGCCCTATGCTACGCGACTAGGGGTTGATTCAGAGAGAAAATAAATCTTCAGAAAAGGAAAAAACTAAAGTCTGCAACACACATTATTAATGACATTTGAGGAATAACATTGCTTAGGGATTTATCCAGAGTGCTCAGAAAAAGACAATCTGCCCCTCCCCTGGGGGTTTCTGTCAGCCTGGCCACCCCCTGGCATTCCTGACAAATGAGCCAGGAATGGGCTTCACCAACCCCAGACCAACCCCCAAATATCAGCCTCCTCAGGCCACGGCCTGACATCCTGGAGGGGTGTTGACCCTTTAGAGTTCTGGAAAAATCCCTAATTCTCATGTTCAATTAATTAAAACTCTATTGGATTTTCATATCGGGTGTCCCTGACAGCAAAGTCTTCAGTGTCACTTGCTGCCATATGAAAATAATCTTTGAAAAGTTCATAGATCAAGTTTTTCAAAAACTGGGGCCCCTCACTTCCGGAAGCTTCCTGTCGCTCTCCTCTTCTCCTTTCCAGTTGGGTGCAGAATGGGCTCGTGAGCTGTGTTTTTTGATTACTGACGTTTTCTTTTTTTTTTCTTTTTGTTTTTTAAAATAAAAAGCATAGATTTCCCCCCCTCCTTAATCCCTTCCTTTTTAAAATGTCCTCTTCTCTGCTCTAAGTCCTCCCACCTCCTGGTTCAAGTTTTATTTGTGTCTTGTCGTCGTCCCTGTCCCCGGCCCCCCGCCCCTGCCCGCTTGCATTGTTTGTGTGCGGCGTCCTCAGTATAAAAAGCCGGCTCCGTCCCAGGAGCGCCCTCCCCGCCTCCCCCTCCTCCCCACCTGCGCTCCCCCTCCCCCTCCAGTGTTTATATGTAAGGGTACTGGTTGACCTTGGCGGGGCTCAGTGGGTATCCAGTGTAGACGGTGGAGGCTGGCGAGGCGCTGATGTAGGTCTGGTGGGCGAACTGGGCTGGATACTGACTCGGGTGGATGGTGGGCGAGGGCAGGACCCGGGGCCCCATGCTCACGGGGACCTGGTGGACGATGCTGGCCGGGTAGGCAGTGTGCTGCACGGTGTGGCGCGCCGAGCCTTGGGAGGCCACCAGGTGGGCCACGGTGCCGGTGGAGCCCAGGGCGGCGGGCGCCGTGTAGGTGTAGAGGTGGGGCTGGGCGGGGAGGTGCGCGGCGGCCAGGTGCGGGTGGACAGTGCCGTGGCTGGGGCTGTTGTGCGGGAAGGAGTACGGGGCCTGGGCCATGGTGGGAGTGATGTAGGCCTGCTGCCGGCGGTGGCTCCCCGCGCGGTCCGCGGTGATGTGCTGCTGGGCCTGCGGGGAGAGGCGCGAGAGGCGGTTACGGCGCCACGCGGAGGAGGGAGGCGCCAGAAGCGACACGAGAGCTCCCCCTATGGGCCGAGAAAGTCCCGACACCCCAGGCCGGGACGGCACAGGGCTACAGCCAGCGGCAAAGCTGACAGAGAGGACGTTTCCCAGAGGACACGCAGGGCTGGGAAGTGTCGGGAGGCCACTGCTCTCTGCGTGGCGCCTGCTTGCTTCCCGGCTTGGCGTTTGAAATGCCATTAACCCACTTCAAAGAACCCCTCCTGCGGGGACAGCCTAAGTCTCCGCGACACAGGACACAGGCTTGGGGCACAGGCTGGGCGCAGCGCTTGCGGACAAGGGGCTCCGAACAGGAGCTCGCCCTCGCCCTCGCCTCACCTCAGAGTTTCCGAGGAGACGGCCCCGCACTCACCCTGCGATCCAGAGCCGACGCTGACCCTGCTCACGCAGCCTGCTCTGCGCCCCGGAAACGGAAACGCTGCTTCCCTTAAATCTCACTCTGCCCCACCAGCTCCCCCCCACACACACTCCTGGGACCACGCTGCCCCCGGCCGGGGTCTCTGCGTGTGGTCTCCCTCCCTGCGATGAGCTGAGCCCCAGCCGGCTGGGCCAGGACACAGGCTTTACCCTTTGCTGGGCGGAAACAGCGCTCCGTGGGCCACCCCATTTTTGACCCTGGCACCACGTCACCGAGGGCTCTGTAACATTAGACGGGTCACTTTGCTTTGGGCCAGCTCTCAGTGAACCAGTGAGACCAGCTTCCCCAAGGGCGACTAGAAAGCCACCAGAAGGCACTGAGGGCACTTCCCGCCAGCAGCGGGCAGGACTGCAGCCCTGCGAGGTGGGGGAGGGTCCGCCAGTGACCCCCCCAGGACGGGGGTCGGTGGTCTCCTGGCCTGCGGGGCGGCGGGGCCTACCTGGCTGAGATTGAGCGGCTGCTGCTGCTGGAAGTGGGGGCCCGGCCGCTGCTGCCGGTAGGCGATCGCTCCAGACGAGCTCCCTGAAGAATGACCGCTGGTGGAGGTCACGTTGCTGGAGGACTTGGACTTGTAGGAGGACGAGTGGTGACTGGTGTTGACTGCAGGGGGAGGGGGAAAGGGTCGCAGGTCAGCGCAGGGCCACAGCTGCCCGGAAGACGCCACTCCCCAGCCTCCCCCAGACCCAGGGAGGGGTCGGCCTCGACTCTGGACTGGCAATTGGGCTCGGCTTGTTCCCCTGGTTGGGAGGGCGGACGGGCCACAAATGAGGGGATGAAGCAAAGGAAAAGGAAAAAGCTAGAGGCCCCGCCAGCCAACAGCCTAGGCCCCGCCTCACGCTCGTCCTGGAGGGGAGTGTTACATCCACACCTGGAAAATGGGTGGGAGGGACGTGCCATGGTTTGAATGTGCCCCCCCAAAGTTGATGTGTTGGGAACTTAATTTGCACCCAGTGCAACAGGGTTGGGGGTCCCCCCCACCCCTGTAAGAGGTGACTAGGTCATGAGGGTTCTGCCCTTGAGAGTGATCCATGATATCATTGAGGGAATGGGTCAGTTATCTTTAGAGTGGCTTTGTTATAAAAAAAAAAAGCTCAACCCCTTTGCTATCACACTCTCTTGCCCTTCCGCCTTCTACCATGGGAGGATGCAGCGTGAAGGCCCTCTCTAGATGCCAGAAGCCGGTGCCACCATGCTCTTGGGACTTCCAGCCTCCAGAACTATGACCCAAATAAACTTTTTTTTTTAGAGATAAGGTCTTACTCTGTCACCCAGGCTGGAGTGCGGTGGCACCATCATAGCTCACTGTAACCTTGAATTCCTGGATTTAAGTGATCCTCCTGTCCCAGCTTCCCAAGCAGCTACGATGACAGGTGCACCCCACCACAATAGGCTAATTTAATAAAAAAAATTTGTTGAGCCCAGGTCTGGCTATGCTGCCCAGGCTGGTCATGAGCTCCTGGCTTCAAGCGATCCTCCTAATGAACCACCAGAAGCTAAAATAACCCCTTAGGAGTTACTTGGTCTAGTGCTTTGACCCTAGGCAGGACGAGGCTAATTCATCCAGGGAATGGCTCTGTGAGCTGAACGTGGGCAAGCACAGTGACTGTTTCCATGTTACTGGCAAGGAGGCTGAAGAGTGGGAAAATGTGGCGACCCCCTGGCGGCACCTCCATGGCCAGCAGGTGGCTCCATCAGGGCTTTGCAAAGTTTGATTCCCGCATCTCATTAAACGCAGATCCTGGTCCAGCAGCTCTGGGGTGAGCATCTGCTTTCCTAACAAGCTCCCAGGGATGACGCTGCCGGTTGGTCAGTGGCCCACATTCGGAGTGGCCGGCGGCTCGAGGAGGGAGGCAGGTGGTACCCCAAGTAGGATGGCTCCCCTGATGCCCGGCCAGAGGGAGCCAAAGGAGGCTCTTCAGAGCCCAGCTGTTTTAACTCATCCGGCAGATACTTTTCCAGCTGCTGTTGTGTCACTATGTGCCACGCTGGGATGCGGGTGGCAGAGTGAAGGCTGAGAGTGTGACTAGGGAGGAAGCATCAGATCATGCAGATGAGGGGTAAGGGCAAACCAGTCAGCAACAGGCTCTGTCCAGGGAGGCCGCTCGAGCAGGGCTGGGGGTGGGAAGGACAGAGTCCAAGAGTTCGGCAGGCAGGGGCAGGGCGGTCCACTGGTAGGTGAGGTCATCTGCCTCCCCTGGGGGAGCCCTGCAGGCAGGACTGGCCCCTCCTTGATGAAAGAAGAGATGCTTGGCCAGTCCCCAATGTCCCTGCACCTCCTCTTCTCCAGGGGGCTCCCACCCAACACACCCATTGCATGAATACACACAGAACACAAAACACAGGAACAACAACAGCAAAAGCAACAGGCAGACCCAGACTAAGAAGATACTGGGTTTCTTAGGAGCAAACCTGCACAGTAGCCTAGGAAAGCATGGGAGAGAAGGTCCCAGACACTTTCTCTTGCTTGCATGCCAACGGGGCAGAAAAAGTGGGGTTAGTAGGCAAAGGCTATGGCAACACAGCGGGCAGACTGTGTTGTTTGTGTTGTATAGTTAGAAACCATAGTTACAATAAGTATTGCTTCTGTTCCTTAGAAACTAAAGAACAGAGGAGGGTTAATGGATTAGAAAATGTCTTCCAGGTGGAAAGACAGGCAGATGGTCCCCCTCTAAGACCCACAGGGCAGGGCAGACCAGGAAATGAACACGAGCTTGGGGCTGGGCTGGGGGCTGGGGGCTGGGGGCTGGCGGCTTCCCTGGGCAACCAGTTCCTGTTGGTATGAGGTATGTGCACAAATGAAGGCAAGGCCAGCTCTTAGACTAAGAATAAGACTGAGGAAGGCTTTGCTCAGGACAAGAGAGGGCACATTTTAAGAGAGAAAGGTAATGAATGACCTCATTTTCATTGTCTTTTGCTTATTTGAACACTTTATGCATTGTATCTTGCATTCAGTGATTTGTTTTTCTTCATTAAGTTTCAGGAATGTGACTGGACTACTTTCATGACCTTGACTTTCTATGGAGGACAAGTATATTTCTGTGATTTATAGTTTCTGCAAACCTTGCTAGACTCTAAAATTACTGTCTGGTGACACTGAAAAGTATAAGAAGGTCTATGAGAGGAAAGGCGAAGTAATTGACAGTCAATGTGAGAAAGACCTTTGGCTCAGGAGACCCAGTCATCTGCCAAGGCATGTCCTTATTTGAGGAAGTTGCCCAAAGTAGGGGTGTTCAAGAGAAGAATCATGTAACATGTCTAATATTACGGGATAAACAGCAAGAACGTTTCTCAAGATGTCCAAAGACAAGTCTACGTCTCATGTTGCTCAGAACACTTATGCTGGGGCCTGGGCACATTAGGCAAAAACAAAAGCCTAATGCCATCTCAGCTAGGTATCCTGTGGTAGTTAGGGTAAAAGTGGTGAATCTGGTCATTCTTGGGGCAGAGGGTGCTAAATATTAATGAACCACACATAATAAGGGCCAGGCCCTTGATTGAATTGGGTTGGATCAATTCTATTACAAATCCCAGGTGATGAAATCAAAGTCAGAGAGGAGATGCCTGAGGCTGGGGCCGGCCAAGAGAGGATGCTGATTAATTGTTGATGAAGAGGTCTCAGCCTTGCAACAGGGGCAAAGGAAAACCGGACACCTGAGGACGGGAGATTGTGACACACACTTAAGATGGAGGGGAGCCTCCTTGTCCCCCAAAACCAATGGCACCCCTGTCCTGAGTAACAGGAGAGGGAAGCAGTGGGTGCTAATCAGAGGCCCCCAGAGCTGACTGTGCACTGGCACCTGGAGCCCCTCCCGCCACACCCCGGATCAGAATCTGCGGGCAGGTGCCTGGGAACCAGCATTCTTAGCGAGTCTCCCAGAGCCAGCTTGGCCCTGGTGGAGCACAACTGCATTTAGGCATCAGGGCCCTGAGAGACCCACTGTCCCCAAGCCAACCCTCTCAAAGGCTCCCCAAAACCTGGGGCAGGGAGAGGTTTTTGTGCATCCAATGTAGGACAAAAAATAGAAAGGAAATGTTGGCTCTCTGCAGAAGTCCCATTTCTCTCCCTCCCTCAGCCACATGGCTACTGTGTTGGCATCAGACTCCTTCCTGCTCTGTAGCAGAACGCAGTTGTGCTTGCTGTCTGGGCCCTGGCTGTGCGTGTCACCTCTCTGCTCCTATTCCAACTTCCTGAGCCTTTTGTGCTAGTTACACATGAGGGAGAAACACTGAGCTGGAAGGAACTACAGGGTGAGTCTGCAAAGTGACGAGGCCGGTCAGTCTTCTTTTTTTTTGAGACAGAGTCTCACTTTGCTGCCCAGGCTAGAGTGAGTGCCGTGGAGTCAGCCTAGCTCACAGCAACCTCAAACTCCTGGGTTCAAGCAATCCTGCTGCCTCAGCCTCCTGAGTAGCTGGGACTACAGGCATGCGCCACCATGCCCGGCTAATTTTTTCTCTATATATTAGTTGGCCAATTAATTTCTTTCTATTTATAGTAGAGGCGGGGTCTCGCTCTTGCTCAGGTTGGTTTCGAATTCCTGAGCTCAAACGATCTGCCTGCCTCGGCCTCCCAGAGAGCTAGGGTTACAGGCATGAGCCATGAGGCCGGTCAGTCTTAGATGGAACGGGTGTGACAGAGCCTGGCACTTTGCTGTGCTCACCACAGGGACAGGGCAGAGCTGGTAATACTGCTGGAGCGGGAGGGCCCTGAATAGTGAGGGGCCAAGAGAGTAGTAACTCCTCTTGTAGAGATGACCTAAGGGGCTAATGCTGAAGGTCAACCTCCTAATATATATTTTGGAGCTGTGAAGAAACATTCTAGAATTTTCTGGTGCCTTGCCCAGCTACTCTCCTGTCCTGGGAGCAGCCCTGTGTTCGTGGGGTGCAGGCCCCCCCACCCCCCCGTGGCCCTGTCTGCAGGGTGCTGGGAGTGCTTAGGGCACAGATAAGCTCTGGAGCCAGAGCTCCTGGGCAGCCTGGCCACGTGCCTTGGTGAGCTGGTTACCCTTCTCTGTCTCATAGCCTGAAAACTGGGAAAACCATGGTAGGAGGATGAGGATGAAATGAGTTAACATATGCAGAATGTTCAGGTCTGGCACTTAAGCACTGAGTAACTGGCATGTAAGAACTTTGTAGTTATTAGCTACAAAGCTATCTTGGTGTCATTAGCTTTGAACACTGTCTCCTGGCTAAAGCTGATGCTCAAGAAGCAGGTGTCTCTCCAGGCTAGAACATTCAAATGGAAATGGGGGATTGGGAGCCTGGGCGTCGCTGGCCCTGAGGTGGGGTGAAGGCAGCTCCAGGGCGGGCAGCGGGCTTCCTGCGGCTCATGTCCCAGGAGTTCTGGCTCCTGCCCTGCCTGGACTAAGTTGTTGAACTTTTCTTCAACCTTGCATCCTTCCAACAAATTCTTTGTCTTAAGCCAGTGCAGAGTTCACTCTGCTGCCTTCCAAGGGAACCTTAACTGACTCAAGAGACCTGAAAAGGCCATGGGAGAAACCCTCAAGGGTCTTTCCTGTGCTGAGAGCCACGGGGGGGGGGGGGGGAAATACTGTGAGAAAATGGACTGTTCCTCAAGCGGCACCCACTCAGCCTGACCTGAGCTCTCCGGCACTCTGGGGCCTCCAGCTGGGGTAGCTGCGACGGGCCTGTGCCTCAGCCTACGCCAGTCACCTGGCACCAGGGAGCTGAACAAAGCTGCTTTCCTGACTTTTCCAAGCCTGGGATGATTTTGCACCAGAGGCTCATAGTAGTGTTGAGGCCACTGGCTGGGGAAGGGCAGGGACCAGGCAACAGAGGAGTGACCTTGGCCTTGCACGTGAGGGCACGGGCAGCCTGTGTCACGTACTGAATGAGTTCCACCTGCAGCGTCAAGGTGTTTGCAAACATATTTAAAGAACTTAAATGATGATATGATACACAACATGACATAAATTATACCCTTTGCAAATAAAATATCTAAACTTAAAAATGTGTGCTGGATATAGTTTTAAACAATTATTTAACGGATATCTGAGGAGAAAAGTACATGGGCCACTCTCTAAGGAATCTGTTCACCTCACAGGGCTCGTTGGTTACCACTAGAGAAGGCCGCTTCCTGCCGGGGTTTCCACCAAGACACTTTGCCTGGGTAAAGAAGGCAGGAGAGTGTTTGGAGAGAGATGTCCTCATGGCATTGTGGAAGGGCCTGCCTCATTTTCTTTTCCTCACAGGGGTACGCCTCATTTTGGGGATTCCAGCCTGGTTCTCTGGCTCCAGGTCACCAGAAACGAGCAGTACGTCAACATCAATGACAGCAGGCCAACCAGCCTGGCCCCTGTCAACCGGAGTGCCCACCCTGGTGTCTGGCACTGTCACGGGTCCGTCCTTCCTGAAGGTAAGGCCTCCTGCCTTCTTTTGAGAGCATGCCTGGCATGGGGTTCAAGCCGTGTCTCCCTCACGAGGCAGCTCAGCGGCCCTACATTTATTTCCGCCAGGACGCCGCGGGGACCATGACACCCTGGCCCACAGAGCACGGACTCTGGCGTCAAAGCCGCTCGGAGCCTGCCTCGTCTTGACAGGAACGGCCCTGCTGGGGGACCAACAGGATTTGAACATGGAGCAGCTTTAGCAGGGTGCTGAGATGGCTGCATTTAAGGAAAATTTCTTCAGAGGAAAGGTAGCTGGGGTAGCTACACAGTCAGGGAAAGAGAACTTGTGACGCGAATGCCGGGAGGTGGGCCCCCACTTGGGCCATCACGCCACCCCGGGTTAGGAGGAGGAGGCGGCGGGAGTAGAAAGCTCGCAGCTGTTTCCATTTCCCCTTCAGGCAGAGCGTCTGGGTGCAAAAGGGGCTGTCTCGGCTCTGTCGTGAGCTTTAGGGAGAGCATCCCAGGACACCGACCCGTACTTGGCAGGCTGGCCCGTGGCTCTGGGCTGGACAAGTCCCTAAAGACCTCGTCCTGAATCCCACTCTTCACCCTCGGTGGCAGCACACGAATGGTCTACACCCACCGGGCCTTACACGTGGTGACCACCCTGGGAAGATGCCCCCAGTTTTCTATAGCAACCCCAGGCCCTCCCGAGGAATTACAGCTTCTCGCATCTAAACAGAGCCCTTCTGGCAGTTTGTGTCCCTTCCCTTCTAAATGGTGCCATCGTGAAGGTGTTGACTGGCTCAGGGCTGCGGACGGTTCATGGCAGAAAAGCAGAACATGTAGATTTCTTCTGGGTTAGTCCCCAAATTCTTTCACTGTGAGTGTGAACCTGGGAAACGCTGAATAGATGCTGCCAAATCTAGGGGGAGCTAACTTCATTGGGAAGGTTAAATTCTCAGCCTTTATCCTAGGGCTCAATTTTCAGGACAAGGTTTCACGGGATGGGAGAAGTCCTTTTAACCACTTTGGGACCAGCGACTTTAGCTGACAGCCGTGATATGACTTTTCTAATTTTTCATTTATCAAAATAAAATTGTGAACATTTAAAAATAACGCAATGAAAACATATATGTATATGTTACCTATTCTGATTTACATTACAAGTAAAGCTGCCTGTAAAGTAAAACAAGCTTTCAGTGCTTTAAAGCTTTCCTCATCACACAAGAGGAAAACAGATTTGTCATCAATGCACAGCACAAACTATGGTGTAGACTATGAGGGCCGGCTGTGGGCAAGGTTTTGTGGCTGGTGAGTGTGGTCCCAAAGTGGTTAATAAAGCCAAGCGTGAGAAGAGAAATGCACCTGGCTCGGATCTCTCCTCCCAGCAGCGGAGAGGAGCCTCATTCACCTTCACCAAGCAAGACTCAGAGAAGGTTCTTCCCACATAGGGCGCCCACCTGCCACCAGGCTTCCTGGCAGGGAGTGATGCCAGATGTCAGCCAGGAACTGCCCAAACCAGGTATCCTTCCAGACCACTGGATAAGGAATGCACAGCTTTTATATTTAGCCACCTAGTTGGAAGCAGAGCTGTTGCAAAGGCAGCAAGGTGCTCGTTACGAAATACAAAGAGAAGGCGCTGCTTATACAGTGTGGTATTAAGGAGAACCCGACCTTGGCTAGCAAGGATCATCTGCAATGACTGGGCACTCTATCTCACTACCTCTCACGCAGCAGCATTTATAGCAGCAGCAAACAGAAAAACCAGTCTCCAGGGAGAGAGGTTCCCAGCCTGTCCTGGCCCCAAATTACCTGGCACCAGGCTGTCACATTCCACCAATACTTCGCTGGCCTGGGTTTTCAGGGGTGGCACGATGATCGTTCGGGGGTTCCCAGTGCAGTGACTCTCCAGGCTCCCCTTGGTGTCCAAGGCGTGCGCGTTGCTGTGCCCGGCGCGCTGCTGCACAGAGTAGGGGCTGGTGTTGCTGGAGGAGTCGGAGTAGGGAGAGTCGTGGACGGTGACACAGCTGATGACGTTTTTTCTTTGCTTGGATACAGTGCTGAAAACGTAAAGGGAGAAGTCAGAACTGTGAGGCGGCTTCGGGAGGCGGGCCTCATTGTGCCCGGGGCCGGGGATAGGGGAGGAATATGACTTCATTCTCCCTCGTCCTCAGAGGGGGGCTGGGCACACAGGAAGACATGCAAAGACATGAGTGAGGGGCTGGCGCTGGGCCCACAGGTCCTTCTGGAAACCGGGGAGAAGCTTCCAGGCCTGGGCTCCCCCCTGTGCAGCAGAGCTCAGCAGAGCCTTGGAGGAGGCACTGTAGCCTTGGAGCTATGTGGCCACCTGCTCTAGGTCACCAGAATGGGACATCTGAGCAGGCAGAGAGAACCAGCAAGAACCCGGCAACCTTCAGGTTGGTTTGGGAGAACCACTGTGCTGGGAGGGAAATGCCATAAACCTAGGCTTGGGGCCTGGAAGGTCCACAAAGCTTAAGCAGGAGGGAATGGACAACAAGGAACAGCAGCCTGAGCCGGTGGGACACCTCTTTGCCCTGAGGGTGCTCTGCGGGACGACTGTGTGCCATCCACCTGGGACCTCTGGAGTCCCCTTCTCAAATTCCCCAGTGCCAGGGCCAGGTGTCGGGGAGGAGACGGAGTTGCGGGGGGGCCTTGTGGAAAGGCTCCTGCCTTGCCAATGCTACGAGGGGGTCACTCTGAACCCCTGGTCTTCATCTTGCATCTGGAACTCCATACGATAGGGAGGAATTGGCTTGGGTTGGCTCTTGGCCGGCACATTTTTTCCAGAGATATTTATGTTACTGTGGTTACTTGGGGGAGCAATTCTGTCTGCCTCCAAGCTCACCGAGAGGCTGGTGGGATGATGGATGTGGAATTTATCACTTATTGAATAAGGCTTTAAAAATGGATGTTCATCTATTTCCGTATATTGATCATTTATTTTTGAGAAATAACAACTGCCTAAGCAAGCTGGTCAATTTTCAGCTAAATGGAAAGAGAGGCAGCTGGTATTTATAGTGTCTGATGGAGTCACAGCCACTCTAGGCTCTGGAGTTTGACCAGCAGAGAAGTGTGCAAACTCCCGAGCCCCACAGCATCCAGGCGTTGGAAGGACAGAGCAGGGCTGCTAGCCTACAGAAGGCCGGAGGGGACCAGGAGGCCCTGGCTCAGTTCCCGGATGCCTCGCACTACTCGCAGATGATGCTTCCAGTGGCTGGACACTGTCCTCTCTGGTTTGGGGTACAAGGGTCCCTAACTGTGTCTGTGGGTAAGAACATGGGTCCTGTAGCCGGATGTCTAACTTCAGCATGTGCTAGTGGTAGGGGCAAAGCTATTCAATCTCAGGGTGATTTCTTGGCCCCATCAGTAAAAGGTGGGTAATAATCATACCCACCATAGGCTTGTTCTGGCAACTAAGTGAGAAAATACATGGAAACTGTTTCGAATAGTACATAACGCACAATAAGTATTTCACAGAAGTTAGCTGCTGTTACTATTATAAGTTTATAGTAAGTTGTGATACCTTGTTTAACATGGGAAAACCGGTTTGTAAAAACCTTATCTAGGCAAAGAGGATTCTATCAGGTTAAGGACTTGCTGGTAAAGTTTCTTTTTTACTTGTCTATGAATAAGCCAGAAGACTGAAATGAAAGAAAATTAAAACTCAACAGTTAGGTATCTTTCGAGATCCACGCTAGGTGCTATAGGGAATACTTGTACAAAGAAATGTGTGTCTCTGCCCTTGAGGAGATTAAAGTCTCAGTGGGTGACTGTATAAAAACATGACAAGTTAAACAGTAAAAGCTGTAAAATAACCAGTTAAAGAGAATAATGGATGTCACAAATCCTTCTGTGATTAACTGTCAGCTGAGTTGTACAGATGATAATTGTTAAGAACTGGAGAGGGCGAGGAATGAATTGGTTGCATATATTTATGCCTCTTCACATTAATTTAGATAAAATAAATTTTAATTAATAAAGACCTACACTTCCCACTTATGACAGTTTAAATGCAAAAAGTCCATATGCTTGTTCCTCAAAAAGCTAAACACAGAGTTACCATATGAACTGTCAATTCCATTCCCAGGCATGTAGTCAAAGGCCAGCAGGGGCTCAAACAGACACCTGTGCGCTCACTGCAGCGTCACTCACACTAACCAAAGGGTGGAAACAACCTGAGTGTCCCCGATAGGTGAATGGCTAAACGAAACGTGGTATGTCCATACAATGGAATACTGTCCGGTCATAAAAACCAACGAAGCTCTGATATACGCTACAGCACAGATGAACCTTGAAAAGATTAAATGAAATAAGCCACACACAAAAGGGCAAATATTGTATGATTCCACATGTGTGAAATATCTCGAATAGCCAAATTCATTTAGACAGAAAACAGATTAGAGGTTACCAGGGGCCGGGGCTGGGGGGTTGGGGGAGGGAGGAATGGGGAATTCATTTCTGATTCATGGGTACAGTTTTTGCTTGGGGTGACGGAAAAATTTTGAAAGTAGATAATGGTGATGGATGTACAACATTTTAAATATAATTAATGTGACTGAATTATACATTTAAGAATGCCTGAAATGGCAAGTTTAATGTTATATATATTTTACTATAATCCCAAAAAATCAACAGAACAGACTAAAAACTACTCAATTGTGCCCCTTCAACAGAATGTGAATTATATATCAATTTTAGAAAGCCCTGGCCGGGCACAGTGGCTCACGACTGTAATCCTAGCACTCTGGGAGGCCGAGGCAGGCGATTGCTCAAGGTCAGGAGTTCGAAACCAGCCTGAGCAAGAGCGAGACCCCGTCTCTACTATAAATAGAAAGAAATTAATTGGCCAACTAATATATACAGAAAAAATTAGCCGGGCATGGTGGCGCATGCCTGTAGTCCCAGCTACTCGGGAGGCTGAGGCAGAAGGATTGCTTGAGCCCAGGAGTTTGAGGTTGCTGTGAGCTAGGGTGACGCCACGGCACTCACTCTAGCCTGGACAACAAAGTGAGACTCTGTCTCAAAAAAAAATAACAAAAATAAATAAAATAAAAAAGCCCAGAGGCGCATTCAGAGACAAAACAGCACGTGAGATCCAGAGTCTGGGCACTCTGGAGCTTCGCGGTGGCAGCACCTGGGACGGGAGGGGAGGGCGGGATGCTGAGATCCAGCACGAGAACCAGCAGGTGGGGCTCCGGGAAGAGCCCAGGAAGCAGGGAGAAGGAATCGAGAGCAGTGGGACGCGGCGAGCTGGAGAAGGACAGCAAGGAAGCAGGCTGCGTTAACGGGACGAAGGCAAGCTGTTTTCCCTGCTGGGTGGGGGCGAGGAAGCGAAGCGAGAGGCCCGGTGCCGTCTGTTGTGTAATAGGGTGTTCCTAAAGGGAACCCCTCCCACCCTTGCTCGTCACTGGAACTATGGAACAACTGGATACAACGGGCCAAGGCAAGAATCCGTGAGTTTCTTGTCACTGCAGGATGGCTTTCTTGTAAGATGGGACAGCTTGGCCAAGATGACCCTGGAGGAGGTAGGGCCACTTCCTGGATGGAATCCCAACAGCTAGTGAGCCTTCCCACCGAAGAGATCGGGAAATCCTGGGTCTCCTCGTCTTGTTATCCACCACGGAGGGCGGGGTAAAACCTCTAAACTCTCCATGGGGCTGTCTCTTTGCTGTCACTGGGAAGCCCCTACGCCTAGTGAGCAATGCATAGTCACTGATTAATGCTGATTCACCTACCTTTTTGGATTTATGTGTGACAGGTCTGGAAAAGATGAATTAATTTGATAGTGTTTCTAATCTCTTCCATTGTTAGAAAGCTCTGCGCTCTACCTGAATACACTATGCAGATTACAGAACTAATGGGAAGCTGTTAAACGAGTCACTTTAAAAACGAGCACACATTTGAGATGACTACTGTGGATTCTTCAGGCCCACGTGCGTCGATACTACTGGGATTCGTTCCGCTATTGCCTCTAATTGTTATTGACGGCTTATCAATCCCTTATGAGTCGGTTAATGCAAGGGAGAGAGAGTGATAGTAGAATGAGAAATATTTGCTGAAATGGCCTTGATGGAATGAACATCACTTCTGAATAAGGAACAAAGCAGTCAGAGTTCACAATTGCATTGTGTTGTCATGGCAATAGACGATTTTCATCATTTTTAAATGATGAAAAGAAATAAGGAGCTAAGAAGTAAAGCAATCAGCCCCAGTGGAGAAAACACTGCTGGAGGATCAGATATAAACCTGTGACCCCTTCCCTGTAGGGTACTGTCTGGAATGTGATTCTTTTCTTAAATAGAGACGGGATCTTGATGTCGCTCAGGCTAGAGTGCAGTGGCACAATCATAGCTCACTGCAACCCAAACCCTCAAGTTTAAGTGATCCTCCTGCCTCAGCCTCCTAAGTAGCTGGGACTAACTACAGGTGCGAGCCACCACACGTAGCTGATTTTTTTTTTATTTTGGTCTCCAACTCCTGGCTTAAGTAATCCTCCCACCTGGGCCTCCCAAAATGCTGGGATGACGGGCATGAGCCACCGCACCATCCTGGCATGTGCTTCTGATTTGTATTTGCTAAACTGAGTCCATTTCATCCTTCAGGACCAGAGTCAAAGCTTATCTCCTCCAACGAACTTCCCATGACTTCTTTCATGCCTCTGACTTCATAATCGATGCCGTATATTTTATGACACTGATTACAAAATGCAGTAACTGGATGCAAACTGCCTACTGCTCAGAGTGCTTTATCTATGTTAGCTCCTTTAATCGTCATGGCAAGACTATGTGGTAAAGAATACGACTCCTTTCATTTTAAAGACAATGAACTTCAAATACAGAGAGCGTGGGTTACTTGCTTGCCCCAGGTCACATGGCTCGTAGCGTCAGCACTTGAACCCAGAGCCCGCACCATTGGTCACTGTGCTGCACACCAGCAAGGCACCCAGCAAGCCCCGTGGGTGTAAACTAACAAATGCCCCCTCCTGGTTCCTCCAGGGCCACCTTCAGTCACCACGGTCTTCTCTAAGCATGGGGCACAGGTGGTTCTCCCGGAAGGCTTCCTGGCTGATGGAAACAAGGGCTGCTGGCCCGGCTACCTTCTCAGGGGCGTGTGCTGCTTGCTGCGCTGTTCCCACGCCCCCAGACCAGAAACACGGGGCTGCCAGTCCTTCCTGTGAGCAGAAGGAAAGAGCCGATGCCTCCAAGCCAATGTGCTCTTTCCTTGTCACTCCCGACTTAAAGTCGTTAGTGAGGAAAAAAATCATTTTGATATGCACACATATCCCATCCAAATTATATTATTTGCATATTTACATCTACGTGTATGTCCCTGCCTGTGTACACACACACACACATATACATATATCACCATTAGTGTCACATTTTAAATGACCACTTTCTAGTCACCTACGAATCAGAAATGGGGGCCCGGAAGGAGCCATGAGTAGTCCCCAGTCCCCGCCCCAGGAGATGCGACGGAGTGGGGGGTTTGTTCTCCTCGCCCCTTCTCCCGAGGTCCAGCCTTTCTCTCCCTGATCGGCCCAGGAGCTTGACCCGCCTTTCCTAAGCCCCTCGGCCCACCTCTGAGCACCGGCTGCCCTGCGGCACCCAGCCCTCTCTGGGGCTCTCCCCTCGCCTCCCTCTGAAGGCAAGGACCCCACCAGGAAATCAGAGCGTGATAGTGACAGCTTTGTGATGTGCTCAGGTGCTAGGACGCGCAGCTGGGGACTGTAGGATGGAGCATCTCTTCTTCCAAATGCGCCGTGAGCCACTCTGCTCAACCTGCCGGAGTGTGGGGAACGGAGCTCCGCAAAGGTGCGGGAAGTCGGCTGGACAAACACCCTTCCATCTCTCGAGATGCGTCACATGACAGAAATATCTTTCCACTGTTGGGGTGTGCTGTGCGTAAAACCGAGAAACAGCAAGGTCGCAGCACGTGGTACCGTGTGTCTGGGTTCCTCTGCTGCTCGCCCAAGCTCGAATCCCACGCCCGGTGAGAGCAGCGCCAAGCGGGCTGCACGCAGCCTCTCCAGGAATCAGCAGCCGCAGTGCACGCCGCCAGGGTGTGGTGGAAACGCAAGCTCCTTCTGCTTTGGGTTTTTCCCCATGCAATAACAACTGTGTGTGTGCTGCGCCCCTCTGGGAAAGGGTCTGAATTTGTCAGGCCAAAGTGTTTTGAGCAGCAGTTTATCAGTTTCCTGACCAACCCTTACCTAGAATGATTTCTTTATATTTTCAACTTAGTATAAAGAAGGGGAACATTTTGGGCCGAATATTTTTTATATAAACATGTTAAGAGTAATTTAAGTAATTGTTTTTATATCTAAAATACTGATATTTAGGAATCAGTTTTCTTTCTTTCTCTCTCTCTCTCTCTCTCTCTCTCTCTCTCTCTCTCTCTCTTTCTTTCTTTCGACAAGAGTCTCACTCTGTTGCCCAGGCTAGAGTGCCATGGCATCAGCCTAGCTCACAGCAACCTCAAACTCCTGGGCTCAGGCAATCCTCCTGCCTCAGCCTCCTGAGTAGCTGGGACTACAGGCATGCGCCACTATGCCCAGCTAATTTTTTCTATGTATTTTTAGTTGGCCAATTAATTTCTTTCTATTTTTTTGGTAGAGATGGGGTCTCACTCTTGCTCAGGCTGGTTTCGAACTCCCGACCTCAAGCAATCCGCCCACCTCGGCCTCCCAGAGTGCTAGGATTACAGGCGTGAGCCACCGCACCCGGCCCAGTTTTCTTAAAGTTTACATTTTTTGGTAACATTGACTGAAATAGGTTTTGAGCAGATGCTAACACACACAAAGGGAAATGCAGAACATAGCAGTGCCCGGTGACCCACCTACCAGACATTTCCAGGCAATGGAGTGCATGAACATAGGAAGGAATAACAGAGACTGCACAAAGTAATTTCAAGCGGATCAACTGCAATGAGCTACTCTGGTTACACACTTTAAAATCACTCTTCTGGAGGAAAGTTCTATGTTCTTTCCTCTACGAGATCATTCTGGGACAAGGCAAGGTGAGCAGGGGGTCTGCATACGGAGACATGCACCTGTAAGCTTTGTCCGAGGAGATTCCAGGGGAGAAAAGATGGCTTGTTCAGCACGTATAGATGGTTACATGCTTTTCTAATCAAAATCATCTAGGCCGGGCGCGGTGGCTCACGCCTGTAATCCTAGCTCTCTGGGAGGCCGAGGCGGGAGGATTGCTCGAGGTCGGGAGTTCGAAACCAGCCTGAGCAAGAGCGAGACCCTGTCTCTACTATAAATAGAAAGAAACTAATTGGCCAACTAATATATATAGAAAAAATTAGCCGGGCATGGTGGCTCATGCCTGTAGTCCCAGCTACTTGGGAGGCTGAGGCAGAAGGATTGCTTGAGCCCAGGAGTTTGAGGTTGCTGTGAGCTAGGCTGACGCCATGGCACTCACTCTAGCCTAGGCAACAAAGCGAGACTCTGTCTCAAAAAAAAAAAAAAACATCTATAAATATTTAAAATGAGACCAGTTCTACTACTTAATCCTGGGGTACCCCCAAAAATGTTTGCTGTGTAGTTTCTTTTCTGTCTTTAGCTATGAGGAAAGAGTCCCCTAGTCCAGCAGTGGAAAAAGAGGAAGGAGTCCACGGGCTCTTCCTTGGCCTCCCCACGTGTAAAAATCCCAGAGAATGAAAAGAGCTGACTGTGCCCTTCTCGCTGCCACCGCTCCGGCACCCTGACGCACGCCTGGTTCCCAGTGGGGGCTCCCCACGGCCCTGGCACGGTGCCCCGCACACAGTCGGTGCCACACGGCATAGTGGTCCTCGCAAGAGGTGGCAGGACAGAGTTTATATCTGTTGAATTAATGACTGAAATGAGTCGCTCTGGGCAGTCACTAAGTTTGGCACTTCTTCAGTGGCACGGCCGCTGAATCCCCATGCTGCTGCTCAGAACCTTCATCAATTTGGTGAGTTACTTACCTTTAAGTATTCAACAGGAATAGAGACACCAGCCCTGTATAACCCATCCAACGATGAAGGAGACAGTGCAGGTGAAGACACCCGGTGAGTGTTTGCTACGCGACCCTCCCCTGCAGCTCAGGCTCTCAGTCTGCCTCTGCCAGGCGCTGGTTTCTGCTTATGGGTGGGAGCCGCTGGCTAGCCACCTGCTCTGGCAACTAACAGTGCCACCGATTTGGGGTCAGAAATAACGATTTTTTTGCCTAGGCATCCTCTTAAAAATTCTAGGCTATATCATCTGATCTGGGAGATTTGGTGACACCATCAGTTATATCTAACAAGGTGGGTTTACCGCTGTGTGTCTCACACTGGCTGTAAAAGACACTTTGGGGCTAGAGGCGCTGCCACTGCTGTGAGCATCGCCGGGCTCCGAGCTGAGGCTGAGCCATGTTGGGGGAATTAACCAGCATTTCAGTCAAAGCTATAGGGCTGGGAATCAGAAATGCTAGAACTGGAGTGAATAGCAAATAGAAAAGGAGGTCGTGAACACAGAAGACCGGAATCAAGGTGCTGGGAGAAATCAGGTTTGGGAACAGGGTGATCAGGGTGAAGGAGGGAGGCCTCTACTGTTCAGGCTGGGAAGCTCTCCACCTGGAGAAGGGCGATGGGGCCCCTCTATTTGGCTGTGCTTGGGGGTACGTCCTTGTTTTCCAGGACTGATGCTTTCCCTTGAGTCCCCCTCTGTGTCTCGACAAAACTGACCACCCCCATCTAAGGGGAGACCCCTCAACAACCCCCTCTCCCTCTTGAAATCCCTTTCCTGCTTGCTTCCACCTTCTCCTGGAAAAGGTTCCCCACTGAGCTCTTGCTGCTCTTTGCCCCATCAATCCCTCGATGGAATTTGCAATCTCGCCTGCTCTGTGGTTTGTCCGCAGCTGCCCAGCAGACCTTTGACCTTAAAAAAAAATCCCTTCTCCCCTGCTATTTCCTCAAGTATTCTCCCTTGGAATCCCCACAGCACTTTGCTAGTTTGTATGGAACTGATACCTGTTTGCGTTATAATGATTTGTGTGTGTTTCATCTTGCTTATTACCCTGTGAACCTCCTGAGGACAGAGACTGTCTGCCTTATTTATGTAACACCTGCAATTCCCGGCATAAGATCCTACGCTAGTGGGGCCAATAAATATTTACTGTGTTAAATTTTATGATAATTCTGATTTCCAAAAACGAGTGATATTTCCTCCCATTTTTTCCCTCATTCTAAAATAGAGTCACAATAATATGATCCCAATTACACAGTGGTTTTTCTATAAATAAAGCAGCTACTGGTTTCTGTTTTATCCTACTCAGACTAGAATATGCTTTCTTTATCTGCTTGGGTCCTGAAACATTTTCTAAGGCAAGAGTCATTTAATTTCTTCAGAAAATATTATTATCGTATCTTATTCTGTGAGCTCCCTGTCACCAATGTGGGCAGCTGAAACCATTCAGATTACTCCCTGGTCTCAGTCTACAGCTTCCTCCATTTGGCCTACAGTCTCTGGCACATTTTCATGGCCCTGGCAGGCAGGCAGGCCCTGTCACTCTTCCTTGCATGGAGCTGTGGTACCCAGTGGCCCACTGCCCGTCTGAGGCTGCCCCTCACCAGTGCACCTGCCCTCTTCTGGGTCTCTTTGAGTTGTTTCCATCAAAGTCCTCACCGGCTGTCCAGCAACTCAGTTCTCCCTTTTCTTTCTGGGGCCCTTTGGGACTGTGTGGAGCAGCTGTGAGCTTTGGCTCTGGGCCCTGCCAGCTGTCTGTCTGGTGGACATGGTTCTCACATGCCTCCGTCTTCAGTCACACCACTCAGTTCTCTCCTGAGCCACAGGTTGAGAATCTGTGTCAATTCAAGTCTCAGACTTCAAACATGATGTCCCAACCTAGTTAATTTTCAATGGCTTTTGCTCTTTTCCAGTTGTGGCCAAGAGCTGTGCAGGGTTGTTCAGCTACAAACTCGTGGACAGGCTGCTCCAGGCCAGGCTCCGTGTTGGGGCTGGGAAGAGCCTTTCTCTTTGTGAAGGGACCACTGAGCCCACAGTTTTCCTGGGGGTAGGGGGAGGGATGAGGCACTGGGGAGGACAGACTACTGACTCAACTTGGGCTGTCATCAAAGAGGAAACTGAGGCCAGTCCTTGAATGGGCAGATGGGGAGTAAAACAACACTAGCCTGCAAACATGTGAAGTGCTGCACGTGGACTCTGTGACCCCATATCCCCTGGTACCTGGCACCTGCTATAACCAGAAGTGCTTCACTATGACATTCTCCGAAATCCACTGAAGACCAGGCTGAGCCATCCAATGGGAAGAGAGGACACTTGAATGAGACATACACTGGCCCCATCCTGGGAAAACCCAAACCACTGCACTTGTAAAGTTGGGAAGGGAATGCCCCATGCAGGAAGAGCTAGAGTGGGCATGTTTTAATCAAGCTACCTGTACATTTTGTAATGATTTCAAGTGTGAGAATTTATTATCTAATCAAAAGGATTTGTGATTACTAATTAGTTACACTGTATCCAATCAGGACTTAGTAATTCATGCCTCACTGTGAATGCTAACTTTCACCCCCAGGGGCAGGCTGTGGGCTGACTGGCAGCGTTGGGCTTGGGAACGCCAGGGCCCCCCTTCCCTGGCTCTTGGTCCCAACACAGAGGAGCCAGCAGGATGGGGTGGTGAGACTTTGGGCTCTACGAGGTCCCAAGGTCCCTAGAGGTACAGCTGGCCAGGGGACTGACTGTTCCGGAGGGGTTCATCAGGCTACGCCACCTGAGCCAAGTAGCCCAAGTGAAAACTGCATTTTGTTGAAATCTGGCTGGGAAGTGTAGAAAAAGGCTTTGGCGCCAGGGTTAATAGTCTTGCAAATATAATAAATATTTCTTTCTTCTCCCCAGGAAGCACACAAAGAGTAAAATGAATTATTACTACTTTGGAATAAACAGCAATGCTCTCTGGGTGAAGAGCCAACTGGCAGTTTTGAAAGATTGGGTTAATCAGACACAGGGAAATTTCTGATTAATTGGACAATTACTTTGAATTCTGAGTGAGCCAAGGCGATGTTAGACAAATATCTTTACTGACTGGGAATAAATTCAATGGCCTGAGGCAGAGATTTTTAAGCTTATAGAGTAAAAACACACTGGCATTGCATGCCTGATTTTTATGGGCTCAAGTTCCCCAAATATATAGGGCCTATAACTATTTTTTAAGACCAAAGTGATTCAAAATCACTTTAGTTTCGAACAATTATGAAAAATGTGTTTGACAGCTCTTGAAATAACTTTAGGGCTTCAGGACATGGCAAAACCAATATGTAGGGGTCAGAAGAGAGGGAGGGGTCATGACGTTTGATGACGGAAAATGGCCAGATCCACACACAACGCAAGCCCTTTCGGCTCCTTCCTGGCAGCCTAAGGCATCGCCTCACCTGGTGGGGGCGTGTTTCTGCTCCTCCTCCTCGTCCGTGTCACTGCTGATGGTGATGACGCTGACCGTGGGGCTGGGGGTGTCGGGAATGACAATTGTCTGCCGCTGCCGCTCCCGGGTGGTGCTGGAGGCCACGTCGCCCCACCCACACGTGACGGCGGTGCCACCGGCCGGGCTGCTGTGCACCATGGCGCAGCGGGGAGGTGTGTTCTCCTTGACGCGCTTGGATCGCTGAGGGGAGCTGATGGCCTGGGAGGAGGACACCTCGCAGGTGGAGACGTTTCTGTAACAACACGACCACACAGGCTTACAGAGGACAGTCAGGCCCAGGGACGCCTTCCAAGGAGCCCAACTGCCTGAAACACCAGCTTTGCCAAATCTCCATGAAAAATAGTTCGAGGGCGAGACCAGTCCCTCTCTATCTGTAACTGGGAGAGTGGCTGCCTCTAGGGATCTTTCAGTTAGTTGCTACACAGCTGTGGAGAGCAGTCTGGTCTCCTCTGGGCTCTGGTTTGGCTCTGTGTGCCAGCTCCTGAGGGGCAGAGGGTGCAGCCAGGGCTGCAGGGAATGGGCTGTGCCCAAGGGGCACACGGGTCTTGCAGGGCCAGGTGCAACGGCCAGGAGCCAGCTGTGTCTGCCCCATGCTGCCCCGTGTCCTCAGGGTCAAGGCCCTACTTTGAGCTCTGCATGGATGTCCCCTTAAATGTACTTAAGTCTTGTTTTGGGGGGCAGTGAAAGAAGTGGTGTTTACAAATGAAGCTTGGGTTTCCTTGCTGATGGCTGTTCTACTGTTTATTAAACTAAAACATTCATTTCTGAAGAGTTTCAGGGTGTAAAGGATATAACTTTGTTGAACAATGGTTCAGCTTTCCTTCCTTCCTCCTTTGGAAAAAGGACATAACCATTCAAGTATTTGTGTGTGTATAATTAAAAAAAAAAAACCCACCCAAGAATGATTTTCCTGGATTTTGACCCCTGAGCCTCATGGGAGGCTCACTAACCTGTTTGAATTGAGAAAAAATTGAGAAAAGTGCAAGAAGAAAAAGCATGCTTAAAGAGAGATCTTTTAATCTTGATTTTGATCAACTTGAAATTCCTTGTTAAATTAGCCAATGTGATTTCTGGTAACTTTAGGGAAAAATATACCTTCTTCCGTCCCCATCAAACCCTCACTGACCCAGGTAGAGGTTGAGAATCCCTTATCCAAAATGCTTGGGAACAGAAGTGTTGTGGATTTTGGATTTTTTCAAATTTTGGAATATTTGCATATACATGAGTTGGGATGGGACTCCACTCTCAACACACTCAATTCATTTGTTTCATATACACCTTATACATGTAGCCTGAAGATAACTTTATATAATATTTTTAATAATTTTATAAATGAAACAAAGTGGTTTTTCTTTCTCCTCTAGTGAATCACTGAATGAAAAAATGTTGACTGTGACCTGTCACATGAGATCAGGTGTGGAATTTTCTACTTACAGGCATCATGTAGGTATTCAAAAAGTTTTGAATTTTGGAATATTTGAGATTTCAGATATTTGGATGAGGGGTGCTCAACCAGTAGTATCCATATAGTGAGAGACTAAAGCCAATGCAAAATGAAACGTAGACTTTTATGTGTCTTTAGAGATTTTAGGACCTTCTAGCTAAAGGGATGGCAGTAAAACAAAAATAATTCAATAAAGGTGGATTTATTGTTCTTATCTAGCTGGTGTCAATGCTTGCTCCTTTTCGGGGGCTGGTAATACGTTTTACTGGCAAGATTGTTCCATTGTTTGTACTTAACCATAAACCTATATATTTGTTATTGCTATTATGTTACAGTTTTGAGAGTATGTTTTCGCTACCAGCAGTTATAATATCTCCACTTGGCATTGTTAAAGAAAAGTAAGCCTGGCCATATCAGTGACAAGGGAGACACGTCTGGTCTTTCAGACTGTTTTGCTTGAGGTGTTGGTCTTAAAAATAGGCAAATACACAACTCTCACTATAATTATATCGCTCTTAAAATGCACTGGCAATAAGCCTCCATGAGGCCAGCTGGGTGGTGAGTAGACAAAAAAGAGGGGCTTGCAAACAGGTTGGGAGCCTCAGGGTTTTTATCACCAGTACTCAGCCAAGGTGAACCACGAGGATGAAGTCGTGGGTCAGACCAGTGTTCTGTGTGACCGCCTGCCTGGCTGGGCATGACGGCCCATGAGGATCGAGACAGTGGACTTTGTTGCTGCAAATTTAACAATGACATGGGCATGTTGTCACAAGGCTGCCAAACAAGAGCATTCTGGAGGGCTGCCAATGATCTAATACGAATCCCCCTGAGTTGTCAGAAATACCCAAATAAGGAATCTTAAAGAAGGATGACAACTTGAGGAAAGCCAGCTCTTGAACTAATTTTTAAATCAGAATGAAGAAAAGCAGGCCTAACTTCTGGCATCTGGTCATATGAGGAAGTAGAAAAGCAAAATTCACCAGACATTCCGTACACCAGACTTCTCTTGATTAACTTACTCCAAATAAGCAATTAAGTATTATACCTCCAAATCAGTGCCGTTAGGAAGAAATGAAGGAGCAGTGCTGTAGTTGCACAATCTCTATTTTTTCTGGCTTGGAAATATATATATATTTTTTTAAAGAGTTAGGTTCATTGAGGTATAATTGACGTACCATAAAATTCCCCCTTTTAAGTGTTTGGTAAGTTTTGGCAAATGTACAGTCATGAACCTCTACCACAACCCAGACTTAGAACTAGCTGCTTCTAGTCAATCCTTTTCTACTGATCTCTGGCAACCCTGATCTGATCTGTTTCTATGTTTTGCCTTTTCCAAAATGCCATAAAATGGAATTATACGGCATGTAGCCTTTTGTCGATCTCAATTTTTTAAGAGTTCATTGAGATGAGATTGGATTGAAAGGGAGTGGGAATATGGGTATTCTGCTGGTCAGTGTCTGGGAATAACCAAAGTGATTGCTTACATTTAAGCAAGGAGCTAAATGAGTTAAATTTCTGGTCTTAGATTTCAAAGAAAGCACATTTCTTTAGTGTTTTTTTTTTTTTTTAATTATGGCAAATGATTTCCAAAATGAAACTTCAGAAGTGAGGTTGAGTGTTCACTAGACAAGGAGAAAGTGACAAAGATTCTTTGCTTTGCCAAACTTTGGTCAGGCTTCTGAACCTTCTCCTACGCCCATCTGTTTACTCTTGTAAAAATCCAGTTTTGGCAAAGAACCTTGCTAAATCAGTTTAGCATGAACTCCCCACCCTTGATATCTGATCACCTTCGATATCTGTCTGATCAGGTCCCTCACCCTCCACCCCCCCTCCAGCTGATGCCTTGCCACCCCTGCTATCTTCAGCAAGAATCCTGTTACATTGGTTTAGCCAGAATCCCCCTCACCCTGATGTTTCCTCTGAGTAATTTTCCGTCCACTGACCTCACACTGCTCCTTGGCTGTCCATTCCCACCTGCCTATGTCCTCTGGAGTTGAGCCCAATCTCTCTCACCCACTGCAAGAACCTCTGCACCTGTCCCTATACCTAATGTGATGATGCCGATTCAAGCCTTCCTTATCATGGTTTAACAAGCATCATGGAGTAATTTTTAAATTTTTTCTTTAACAAAAAGGACTGAAGTTCTTGAGGCATCAAACACAGTGATTCCAGGCCCTCACCCTTAGGGTGTTAGGTCTAGCAGGAGTCCTCGGACTTTTTAAACAAGGGGCCAGTTCACTGTCCCTCAGACCGTTGGAGAGTGCGGGGGCACATTTCACACATGCGCACTGTGGGTCCGGGAGGAGTCGGCTGCTAAGCAGGACAGGCAGCGGTGGCATAAACACTGGGCAGGCCAGATAAATATCCCTGGCAGGTCGCATGTGGCCTGTGGTCCATAGTTTGAGGACGCCTGGTAGGGTAATGCAAGAGGCAGGGTCTCCACTCTTACAGGGCCCGGAGTGAGTGCTTTCTGCAAACCCTGGGGCCATCCACATAGCGTAGGATGTTCTGCTAGCTACTGCAGGAAGATGAATTGCTCCCTGGCTCATGCCAGCGATCCAGAACATCTGGTGATACTCTTTAAATCTAAAAGGTATTCCTGTAGCATTCAGACCTGCTGGGGTTTCCCTCCTCCAGGTTGGCTCTCACCACCTACCTCACAGATGACTGGTGCTGCTTACTCTTCCGGGAGGAGGTGGTGCTGGTTGGCTGCTGCCGCATCACATGGGCCACACCCACATTTAAGGGCTGGGCTGCAGGAAGGGTCACATGACCGGTCAATAGCGCAGGCTGCTGCATGATGGGATTGTAATGGCTGCCGTGAGCATGCGTGTTCCTGAAAAGGGGCCAGGAAGACAAGGCACCTTAGTGATTTTATGAGAGAAGAGATCTCTGTAAGATCAAGTTTTCTCCCCTGTTAAAAGCTGGCCGCAGTTGATTATCTCACTGCTCTGTGAGGTTGCCGAAGAGGTGAGCCTGGCCAGGTGAGCTCAGCAGCGGGTTTCCTGGGGGTGGGAAAGTCGAGGCATTGTTCTGGCATAGTGGGAAGAACATGACCAGTTGGTGAGCGAGAAAAAGGACGTTCAAATGGAAGAATGCTGAGTGTGCAGGATCAGGGTTTTTAAGTTCTGGGGACAGGACATAAATGTTTTTTCTAACTTTTAAAGTCCCTGAGCAGGTGACTAGGCTTAAAGAATATGTGTATTTTATCTTAGAATTTATAAAGTGCCTCTAATGGGTTAGTTCATTCTATTCTGTGAAGGAGGAAGGGGATGTTAGTAGTATTATTTTATTAATGAGGAAATTGTACTTTATGTGAAAAACAAACTTTCAAGACTGGGAGCCATATGTTTCTGGCGTTAGGAAGTGTTAATGTTCTTTTGAATTCCCTCAGTGGCTGGAACAATGCTCAGGCATGTAACAGCTGATCAATTAATTACATGCTTCCTGAATGAACAATTAGATTAACTGAAGGTTGACTAGACATGTATAGAGTTTGGTATTAAATCAAAATTAATAACAGTCATCATAGAAATACTGGCAGCCCTCATCCTGAAAATGGGTCATGTTTCAAAATTCTTATAATCTGGATTGTATGAAGCTCAAAGCCTTGTTTTCCCACAGAAATGTTAAAAGTGGTGATTAATTCAGAGATTTGCCCATAAGGGCCCATTTAACACATAACATAATTAAAAGCTAAAGGAGAATTCACTTGAATTTTTAAAAATTATAATATTCTATCTTTGCAACATGGGGAAAAGGATGAATAGGAAAAGAAGAAGTAGATCAACACTTTTGTAGAGATTTTGATGGAGTCTTTTGGTCATTTACATAGACTTTACAAACTGATGTTATGGCTTCTTTATTTTGTTGTGGCTATTTCTCCTGGAGACACGCGGCATTCTTTCCCCTTTGATATAGGTCCAGCACTGGCACTTCTCTTTTGTCTATTAGCCACGATGATGGATAGTGTTTGGCCCACACATGAAATGGAGAGAGATCGGGAAGAAAGCGTGTTGGCTTTAGATGTTTTCTGCGGTGTCCAGGTAAGAGATGTGAAAGAGAAAGGAAGGAGGGAGGAGGAATGAGAAAATATGCGTGAGTGAGTGCATGAATATTTCTGAAAGTATATGAGCTATAAGACAAAGGACAAAAGGCGTACGTATGCATTATGGTCTTTTAGGAGAAAAAGGAGTGAGGAAAAAAAGCAACGGTCAGACGGCTTTTCACGTGGGTGGTGTTCCTACGAGTGGGAGGAGGATGGCAACTCCGCTGAGTGTGGGTCTGTGTGACTGGGGGAAGGGGAGACGACAGGTTTATTTATTGCCTGTCGTGTACCAGGCGCTGCTATGGTGCACATTAAGTCCAGGCCAAGCGCACTGTATTTTACCTTAATTTAAATGTCCCAATAATCCCATGAGGTAAGTATTATGATCCCTGCTTTATTAAAGCAGAAACTGAGGCACATAAAGGTTAATTTGCCCCAGGTCATACAGAGAAAGAATCAAACCCACTTCCACCTGGTTTGAAAGTGTCTCCAGTGAATGGGGGTGGGCTGCTGCCAGTGGGCCATGGGGAAGAGCCCCTGTGCTGTCTTCCTCGTTCCAGGCAGAAAACTAAGTGGAAGGGTGGAGGGAGCTGCAGTAGAGGCTTTTATCTCTACCTTTCTACCCTTTCTAAGCTTTTAATTCACAGCAGCCTCTTGGGTCAGAACAGGAACCGTGGGAGGCTCCCTGGGTGGTATGGAGGCTGTCGGAGGATGGAGGAGAGTGACCTGCCCTGATGTTTGTGCTTGGTGAGACACAGCCCAAAAGGGCCATGGGGAGTTGGGGACAATGTGGAGAGTTGCCATCTGGCTCTGCACTGGTGAAGCAGGGCATTGTGGTGGCGCTGGGAGGAGGCACAAGGAAAAGTGGGGAGTGGCCATAAAGAGAACAGAGCAGCGTGTCTGAGAGGAAGTCAGGTGGAGGGGTGGCATTCTGGAACCAGGTGCAGGGGCTACAGTATGCTGGCCCATGGGCAGCTAGATGTCTCTGGGCTCCAGGGGAAGCAGGCTCTGATCTGGAAGATATGACTATTACCTGAGGACGCACATTCGACAAACATGCCAGAGTCCACCCTTCCAAATAGACCCCATTCTGTCAAGCCTTCCCCTGGGAGGTCAGATAGACTCCACTGTGCCCATGTCTCAAAACATCTTGAGAAGAACACTCTAGAATTGCTTAGGGCTTCAGGGACTCTCTTCTGTATTCTTTTACTAGTGACAAGTCTTTGTTTCCTGAGAGAGGAATTTAATTCTGAGAAACAACCAAAAATCATCCAAAACAAAGTCTGGTGAATTACATGGGTGATTAAATGATGTATCTGAATTTGGGGTGGAAAAATGACAACTGAATGTAAATTAATGAAGCTGACTTTCTTTTTCTTTTTATTTTTTTTTATTTTTAAAATATCCTGAAGCTGACTTTCTCGTAACCTGGTACACTATTTAAAAACAACCTCTTGTTATACCTTAGTCATAGGCCACATTATATGTGTGTGTGTGTGTGTGTGTGTGTGTGTATTTATTTATTTAAGAGTTGAGGTCTCACTCTGTCACCCAGGCTAGATTGCAGTGGCATGATCATAGCTCACAGCAACCTTAAACTCTTGGGCTCAAGCAATCCTCCTGCCTCAGCCTCCTGAGTAGCTGGGACTACAGGTGAGCATTACCACATCTGGTTAATTTTTTTTTTTTTTTTTTGAGACAGAGTCTCGCTTTGTTGCCCAGGCTAGAGTGAGTGCCGTGGAGTCAGCCTAGCTCACAGCAACCTCAAACTCCTGGGCTCGAGTGATCCTTCTGCCTCAGCCTCCTGGGTAGCTGGGACTACAGGCATGCGCCACCATGCCCGGCTAATTTTTTATATATATATCAGTTGGCCAATTAATTTCTTTCTATTTATAGTAGAGACGGGGTCTCGCTCTTGCTCAGGCTGGTTTTGAACTCCTGACCTTGAGCAATCCGCCCGCCTCGGCCTCCCAAGAGCTAGGATTACAGGCGTGAGCCACAGCGCCCGGCCCACATCTGGTTAATTTTTTAATTTTTTTTTTTTTTTAGAGTTAGGGTCTTGCAATGTTGCCCAAGCTGGCCTCAAACTCCCAGCCTCAAGTAATCCTTCTGCTTCGGCCTCCCAAAGTGCTGGGATTAAAGGCATGAACCACCGTGCTCAGTCCATGTAATATTTTAAAAAGCTTTAAAAGGCTCTCTGTAAACCAGGGGATTCAGGTGCAGGCCAGCCTGGCAGCTCTCTGCATCAGTGGTGGACATGCCTCCGATCCCAGATGTGCCCACTCATCCTCAAAGGGTTTCCCACTCACCTCCAGTCAGCCAGCTGCTGGGTGCCTGCCATGGTCTCGGGAATCACGGTGGCATGCTGCACTGATGTGTGGGTGGCCACTCCAGTCAGCTGCTGCCACGCTGGGGGAAGCAGGATCTGCTGGGTCCCACTCGGCCAGGCCTGCTGGAGAGCAGAGGATGTCTGCAGTGACCATGTTTGTTAATCACATAACTGATCTGCATGAATCCAGCACTCATTCTGTGCCCAGGGTTGTGTTAGACCTTGTGGTGGGGATGAAAGTGGAGACCTGGTCTCTGGCCTCAAAAACTAAGTGAAGGGGAGAGAAAACTAACAAATATAGCCTGCCCTCCCAAGGCCTGCCCTGGCTCCATCTTGTGGGCGACCAGGTTGGGCTTTTTAAAAAAATTAAAAAACAAAACAAAACAAAAAAACAAATATAAACTAAACAGAAGATGATAAGTACAGGGGCACAGCATTATATGAAAGGGATTCAGTCATGTTGAAGAATGATTGATTTATACATTTGCTGGGATGGGCAATGCTCAGAGTTTCCAGTTCATTTATTGACTTGTTCTGTCACACAAAGGATGGCAGGTAGTTGAGTTGGGCCAGATGAGGGCGACTCCTTGCCCTCAAGAAACTTTCTACCTGGTATTCCTTTATTTAGTATTCTATCTTTTGTTTATCAATTAGAATCTAGAGTTCCAACTGTGTTAATTCTGAATCTAAGTTTACATAATTCTGAGATCACCAAATATCTGGAACCGACATCTGAGACCAAATATGAAGTTACCCTTAGTTGAGAATTACTTCAACTCCTCAAAGCAAAAGCTAGAGATAGATAGGAAGTCACTGCTTGAATCTTTATAATATTAAACTTGAATCTCCATATTATTTAGGTTTTTCTAAGAAACCTAAAATGAATTTTTGTGACTCCTCCTTGGTACTTACTGGCTTGTTGTTGGTATTGTGTTTTAAGCTCTTTTATCCTCAATCACTGTCCTGCCTGCCCTTGGTCATTAAATGATTCAGGCTGAATATAACTATCCAAAGTTGGACACCTAAAGGACCATCACTAGGGGAAAATACCCTTGGGCAGGACAAGGATTTAAAGATTTGATAGCTTAGTTATATTTCTCTCTATTGGGCTGGACATGACTAACATTGGGTAATTTATCTAATCAGGGCCCTGCAAACTGTGCATGTGTATGATACATATGCTTTGACTCATATGCACAAACAAGCATTTCTGGAAATGGATTACAAATTTGAGTCAAGGCTTAACAAACACTAGTGCTTATAAAAATGATATAACCACATTTTAGATCTGAGTGGACAGTTCACCTGTTCCATCATTTTCTTGTTGCAAATGAGGCCCAGTGAGATCTCTTGTACTTCTTTGATACTGCGTGTTTGCCTTTTGATCTGTTTTGCTATAGGCAGAAAGCTCAGAGACCACAGATGATACTACAAGTGCTCAATAAATTTCTGTTGATAAAATGAAAGAAGCAACTCTACCAAGGCTATTTACTATAGTTAATTGCATTTCAGGTTTACTTAATTCACAGTAAGCAGAAAAATAATTTAATTGATTAAAACAGTTACAAATTAAAGATATTCAACGAATAACAATTTCATTTGCAGCAAGATTTCTACTGACTTAGCCATCTGGAACTCATTTCAGATCTCATGAAAAGCACAAGTTTTGACTAATGTCATTTTAAAAAAATAAATCTTGATATCAAGCTAAGGTCATATTTTTCTCCTTATTTCCCTGAAATGGATATTAACATTTTACCTCGAAGAAATGGGGTAAAAAGGCTGTGTTTTGACCGCTTTCACTGATTGCTATGCTCACCATTGGAGACACTTCAGACATTTTTATAATTTATTACTGCTACTAAGAATGGAGCTAACATTTCTCGATGTGTCCTGTGTGCCAAGCAGAGCTAAATCATATGTGGATTTCTTCTTAACACCGATCCTGTGAGGTGGGGACTATTATTTCCTTCCATTTCTCAGATGAATAAACTAAGGCACAGACAGGTTAAATAACTTGCCCAGAAATACGGTAAATTAAATGTATACATTTCTGATAGTGAAGGAATAAAAAATATAGATTTATAAGGGCAAAAAGGGTAGGGAGACACAATAACAATAACACTTTAGAAGCTGAAAACTGATAGACAATTACTAAGTGAGTTAGGAGACTGACGGAATCTAAGGTCAAGTCCGTATATTAAATGCTTCTGTTCGCAGATCCCTGGTGTGCAGGTTTATACCTCCCCCCAGAGCAGGAGGCTGGAGGATTCTCTCTAGGGAAACTGGCCCAAGAGAAAAGAACTACAGATATGTAACTTAAGGACCAGGGAGTCTGCCGGTGAAAATGCTGGGCTTGCCTCTTATCCGCCTATAGAGAAGCCCACGTTCAGTAGTCCCTCCCTCACCCTCAGCTTTCCAATTAGTTTTTCAGTGCTTTAGTCTTAAATATCAATGTACAGGCAAGGATCACCTGACATTAAAGGAAGCTTCTAACGAGAAAGAGAACAAACAAACAAAAAAAGAAATTCACAGGAAACAAAAGCAATGTGGAAATCAGAAGAAAATTTCCCAAAATCTATAATTAATGTTCTCACAGTTAAAAAATATATATCCATGAAACAAGATCACATATAGAAATATATATCATATATCAATATCTATATTCACAGAACAAGAACAAACTCTTAGAAATGATAACCATGCCAACAGAAATTAACAATTCAAAAAAAGCTTTAAAAGTTGAAGAAATCTTTCAAAGCACAGAGAGATTCAGAGAAAATAGAGGAAAAAGGTAAGAAAAGTGGAAGATCGATTTAGAAGTACTAACTCTCAATAAGAATTCTACAAAGGAGCAACAAAGGAAATGGAGGGGAAAAAATTATCAAAGGAAAAAATATTTCTAGATTAAAAGGGCAAATAAGTCTAGGCACAGTGGCTCATGCCTGTAATCTTAGCACTGGGAGGCCAAGGTGGGAGGATCGCTTGAAGCCAGGAGTTTGAGACCAGCCTGGGCTACATAGCAAGACCCTGCCTCCACAAAAGAAAAAAAATTAGCTGGGCATGGTGGCATGCACCTGCAGTCACAGTTACTCCGGAGGCTAAGGCAGGAGGATCACTTGAGCCCAGGAGTTTGAGGTTGCAGTAGGCTGTGACGATGCCACTGCACTCTAACCTGGTCAACTGTCTTAATAAATAAATAGGCAAATAGGGTATTCAGAGGACAATGTAAGAAAAAAAGACCCATAAGAAAGAAGCATGAAGTCATGAAATCTGAGACCACTGAGGACAAGGAGAAAGTCTTTTCTCTGTTTTTAAGAGACAGGGTCTTACTCTTTCACCCAGGCTGGAACGCAGTAATCATAGTGCATTATGAGGCTCAGCTAAGAATGGCATATAATACTGGCGATAATTATATAACTATTACAAGGTAGTTGAATGAAAATTCTTTGGGAGGAATGGGAGAAAGGAAGAGTGAGTAGGTGAGTGAGAGATGGCAAAGGAGCATCTGTGTTATGGGGTTAGGAGTGGGTTAGAGAACTCAGTCTCCATCTTTCATAATAGGCAGTCAGTCGATAATACCTCAACTGGAAAGACCAATAAAAAGCAGTCTAAGCATGCTATTTAGAAACATGGAGTCAAATAACAGATTAAACAGTGAAGTTAAAAATTGTTTTGGGCGAAGTATAAATTAAGGAGAGAGTGCAGAGGACTACTATTTTCTTACAGTATCATTTAACTTTAAAAAATTATGTGTATGTATTACTTTGAAAAAGAATTACATTTAAATTTCAAAAATAACTTCCCCCAAAGTGTACAGCCAGGCGGGCTGACATCTGAACATGGGCGATGCAGTTACAGAGACCGGGCTCTCAGCCGGTACACTGCCTCTCCTTGTGGAGATAATACTCAAAAATCACGGTCCCTATTCTGGCTCAGGCGTTGGTAGTAACTCCGTAAAGGTGGCATGAACACGTCTTCCTTACTCAATATCAGGTGCCAAGCGAGACAGAAGCAGATGGCAGGACAATGGTTGGAAAGCCTGGTGGCAGAAAATGTTATCACAGGAGGCCGTCAGTGAGAAACGGTTTGTCCTTAGGGAAACATTAAAAGGGGGTCAAGATGACATGATTCCACTGGATAGAAGCATGCAGAAAGCTTCAGGGAAGGGCGGCATCTACAAGGACGTGGCATTTCTGAATTTCTGATCCAGTCTTGCTAGTCAAAGGGGGTTTGGGATCCTGCCATTTGACCTGTGAGATAGATTCAGCACTGGCTCTGTCAAGAACTGTACTGCCCATCTCTCCACCTTTACCTGCCCATTCCCAGTCTCTGTTGGTGGCCAAGATGCTAGCTGTGGCTTGAGGCTTGGGAGGATGGAGGTGACTGCTCCTTTGAGGCAGTACCAAAAAAGTTTTCTTTGTAAGGTGATTCATAAAGACCACTCCCATGTCACTGACACAGGAAGGTGTGATTACCACCCCTCCTGCCACACGCACCCATCCTCTGGGTGTCCACAGAGCCCCAGTTCCCTGCAAGGGACACGTGATGCTGCCGGGAGTGGGGAGGGAAGGGGCAAAGAAAATGAAATCAACATGAGGAGTGGATTCAAAGACTCCATCTCTAGATATGCACACATAAAATCCTTGAACAGATATAAAATATTTAGATAAAAAGAATCATGCCAGCTTTTTGGAGACATTAAAGCAAATAATAGCATTTGGAATGCCTCTGCCTGATACCTAGCAATTTACCCATAGAAAAATGAAGGCTTCGGTTTTAATGTTTAATTATTGCTTTTTTATAGGCACCATACTAGTTTTATAAGTTAACTTATTTTTATCCTTTGAAAGGATCATTTAAAAATATCTAAGAGAGAGCCACATCTCAACAGGCTAACATTGGCATGGAATAAGTGACAAGCAGAGACAAAAAAACCCTCCAACAACCAACAAACAAAAAGACACAACATGAGACCGGACAGGGCAGGGTTTTTTTCACTTAATACATCTTAGAAATCTTTGCATATCAAGACACATAGTTCTACCATGTCCTTTTTAATGGCTACATGGTGTTCTATTTTATACGTGCATCAATTTATTTAACAAATCCCCTACTGATGAACATTGAAATTGCTTCCAACAGTTCCCTGTTCTAAACACTGTAGCAGTTAAAATGCCTGTACATAAATTTTTTGTTCACTTTCCCAATTACAGCTTTAGGTTAAATCTACTTGGAGATTTACAACACTCTAGGGACTCTTTTTCAAGTAAGTGAAAGGTAAAGCTCTCCCCTGCTATGATTAAAGGACTAAAAGATTCAGAGCATTGGGTGTACTGGTTCTACCAAACTCAACAATGAAGAATGTCCATTTTAGCTAATAAGAGATGCTAATTATTATTTCTTTCAGAGATGGTTCCTCGCTTACTAGGGTTAAGTGTGCAAACACACACACACAAAAGGGTCTGTAATTAACTTTTAAAGTACACATGAATTCTATAGATTTTGGCTCACAAAGGAGGAGCAATGGGAGGCTGGTGTGGATTTTTGCCACTCAGATAAAGTATGAACAAGCTTCTTTGCCCCTGGATTGAGCTTTAGTTCTTTCTCTTGATCTATCTTGGCCTTTTCTGAACTCCCTGCTACTAAACTATGCAGGCAAAAAGGAAGCTACATGGACTGGTGAGAGAGACAAAGGAATAGAAGGCCTGTTTTAAACATAGAAGGTTCTATGTTTACAAACTTTCAACAAGACAAAACTTTATGTGCCACCAGTCCTTGGTGTTAGTGGTCACTTGCACAGTGTCATTTTGGATATAAGCACAAAAAGACAAAGAATGGTTAATATCCATCTTAAACAAGCTGTTCCAGAAAGCAGAAAAGGTAATAATACTTAACATCTTTTATGAGACTGGTATAACCTTGTATTCAAGTCACATAAGGATTCTTGGCCAGGCGCCGTGGCCATGCCTGTAATCCCAGCACTCTGGGAGGCCGAGGCGGGCGGATAGTTCGAGGTCAGGAGTTCGAAACCAGCCTGAGCAAGAGCGAGACCTCGTCTCTACTATAAATAGAAAGAAATTAATTGGCCAACTAATATATATAGAAAAAATTAGCCGGGGATGGTAGTGCATGCCTGTAGTCGCAGCTACTCGGGAGGCTGAGGCAGCAGGATTGCTTGAGCCCAGGAGTTTGAGGTTGCTGTGAGCTGGGCTGACGCCACGGCACTCACTCTAGCCTGGGCAACAAAGCGAGACTCTGTCTCAAAAAAAAAAAAAAAAAAAAAAATCACATACAGATTCTCTAAGAAAGCAAAATTATATGTCATTTTTTGCTTATGAACACAGATGCAAAAATACTAACTATGGTATTTACAAGTGGAATTCAGTATTAAAAACCACACCACATCAAGAACAACATGATCAAATGAAGTCTACCTCATGAATACAAGGGTAGCTGAGCATTACAAAAATCTTATATTAATGGCACTTATCTCATTGAGAGTGTAAGAAACAAAAAACACATGAGTATCCCAATAGATATAGAAAAAACATTGATATAATTCAATATTCATTATAAAACTTAAACATGATAAACTATCTCTATTAAGTATTTATAATAAATAAAACACCAAATGGTAAATAGCTAGAAGAATTTCCATTTTAAAGGTAGGTACAAGTTAAGGACGACCAATATCACCATCGTTACCCAGCATTGTTTTGGAGGCCAGTCCTAGGCGGCCCAGTGATATAAGAACAATAAATAAAAGGCGTAAGGATTGGAAAGAGAGAAACAAAATGGTACCATTTGCAAATAAAAAGACTGTCTACACAGCAAATCCAAGAGAATTCACAGAAACATGAACTACCAGAATTTAGAAGGAGTACTAGACAACAAACTCAATAGACCAAAATCAGTTATATTCCTATAAACCAAAGACAAATAATTAGAAAATATAATTAATGAAATTATTATTAACAACAAAAATTGGTAAAATACTAGGAATTATTCCAACAAAGGAAACAGAAAACTTTATTGAAAGTACTAATATATAGAGTTACACCATGTCATGGATAACATGACTTATATGTTTAAAGATATCAAGATTTATATTTTACGTTGTTCCTAAAGTAAATATAAAGTCAATGCAAGTCTAATAAATATAAATCAGTCTTTTTGTTTTGGAACTAAAATTCTTATGGAAGAGTGATATTAAAATTCATATGAAAAAGTGAAGGGGTAAGAACAGACAAGGAAATTTTGAAGAACTATATGGGAACAGAGTTTTCCCTACCAGATACCAAAACGTATATTAAAGTTAGAATGTGCTGGCGTGCTGGCTCACACCTATAATCCTAGCACTCTGGGAGGCCAAGGTGGGAGGATTGTTTGAGCTCAGGAGTTCGAGATCAGCCTGAGCAAGAGCGAGACCCCATCTCTACCAAAAAAATAGAAAGAAATTAGCTGGACAATTAAAAATATATAGAAAAAATTAGCTGGGCATGGTGGCGCATGCCTGTAGTCCCAGCTACTTGGGAGGCTGAGGCAGAAAGATTGCTTGAGCCCTGGAGTTTGAGGTTGCTGTGAGCTAAGCTGACCGCCACCACACCCTAGTCTGGGCAACAGAGTGAGACTCTGTCTCAAAAAAAAAAGTTAGAATGGTTAAGAATAGGATATTAGAGAAGCCAATGAAATAGAAAAGAGCCAGAACTGATCTATATAATTTGACTACATAAAAACTAAAACAATAACAACTTCTATTTAAGAAGATGCTATACATAAAGTGTCTTTGGGAAAAACCTTTCTAAATCTACCTTACTTAAAAATAAAGGTGCTTCAAAATGAGTAGCATTTACTTGTCCTTGATGCCCAACTGCAGACTTGACTATACAGTAGTAGCATAGCATGGTGGTTAAATACAGATGCTTGCATTGGACTTCTTGGGTTTAAGTCTTGATTCTGTTACCTAATTTCTGTGTGACTTTGAGCAAGTTATTGTGCTTCAGTTTCCCTATTTGTCAAGGGGAGGCAAATACCTTGTTGTGCTGTTGTGGGGATTAAATCAGTTAACAACTGTAAGGTACCTGGCATAATGATGTATTTGTTATTCGGGTTCAAGTGTCATTAAGGATTGATTACAGTTATCATTGCATCACTACTGTTACCTTAAATCTATATAACAACTTTACCAATTTTCAACCATTTTTCATCTCTGTGATCTCACTCTACCATCAGAATACCTACATAGATAGATAGATAAGGAAGGTTCCAGCTCACAGCTTCTGTGAGCCTGGTTTTTCAACTATAAAATGAAGGGATAATCTCCAAGGCTCCTTTTGGCTCTAAAAAATCATTTCTATTTTACAAGGAAAAAATTTGAGGCAAAGAGATGTTAACTGACTTGCCTTAGGTCATAGGCAAGTTACTAGCAGTTAGGATTAAAACCTAGGTCTTGCAGATTAATTTGCATTTCAAAGATATAATAATAATATTTTCCCCAGACTCTCCCTGTATCTAAATTTCTTCTTGGAATTGTAAGCAGATACTTAGGAAGGTAATTCACCTGGGGATCATTTAGAATATTACAGATACATTCCAACGAATGAAAACACCTAACTCATTACCAACGAATGAGGGAGGGAGTAGAGATATCTTTCTTTTGTGACCATTAACGTGGATAATGATAATACCCGTAATAATAAAGAAGAAAGAATTACCTGGGCCAGCAGACCTGGCTGGATCTGAAGAGGCTGAGCTCCTGGAGCTTGAGTGACAATGGGGACTGCATTTTCCATTCGCACGGAATAGCCAGCATGCTTAGAGGGAGAGGCCTGCAAGCCTGTTCCAGACAGTGCGAGGGGGAGAGGGGCGTTAGCTGAGGATGAAGAGAACCTTCCCAGCCAGCTGTGTCATCTCTCAACTCCCCTGGGCACCAGTCCTGACCCAACCAGCAGGTAGTGCCTGGTCCTTGGGAAGTTTCCCCTTTCGTGTCTAACTTACATAAAAAAAACAACAACAACAGCAAAACTCCTCCCCAAACCTTTTGAAATGAATGTTTTCAAAGGCTAGAAGTTCAAATTAAGGGGTCCATAAGGCCAAGAGTGGGACAGTTATGCTGATAGATTACAACAGGAAAACAAGGGCCTCTGACCACGTCAAAGTAAGGGATGCCGGGAGAGTACATATAAACTGAAACCGAGCAGCCACACACATGCTTGCAAAAATAAATTCTTAAGCTTTCTGTGTAAATTGTAACAAAGTACACAGTCAACTCTAGCATCTTAGAACCTAAAGGAGAAGAGTGTTGGGGTCAAGGCCAAAGAATCCTTTTGGGGAGGAGGTCCTTTCCAGACAGATTTATATTCTCCCTGTGAACTGGGACTCTGCCGGCTGTCAGAGACTGGCAGTTTTCTGCAGAGAAGCACACAGAGGCTATTTCGTGTGAAGAAAAGCCAGAGTTGACATCAGCATAACAATGACAGCACAGACAATGTGCTTATTTACAGACAGCTGGCTAGGGACACAGTCCCTGGCAGGTGTGAGACTAACAATTGGACGGGGCATGAGTCCTGTTTCTAGGTTGGCAACAGTAGGACCGGAGCCCTCAAGTTCAGCGATATCCGTGCTCTCACTGCAGGAAACGGAGAGGGCTTTCCTCCGTGGCAGTGAGCGTGACAGGAAACCGCAGGTGCCGCGGCCCTAGGGGTCATCCTGCAGGAAGCAGGCGAGAGGCTGCGTCTGCTGGCGCTTACCTTGGAAGCCGGGGGGACACACGATGAGAGCTTGCTGGAACGGGTCAGGCCGGGCACAAATCTGGGCTGTTCCCGTCTGCAGGGGCATGCTCCGCTGGGCCACTGCAGCCATGGATGCCGCTGAGGGCTGGTAGAGTGCAGATTGGTAGTTTAGTATGGAGACTTCGGGATTGGCTAAGGAAATAGTAGCACTGGTGGAGGTGGGAGCCTAAAGGAATGACGGGGATTAAACAAAAAATAAACAAAAATAAAAAATGAGGGAGGTGGTATGTTGGGAGACACGAATCCGAACCACATAACTGAACTCAAAGAAGAATAAACAAATAAATAAAAACTAAGACCAAAAAAGCAAAAGCAGGGAGGAGTGGAGATACAGCTGAAAGTCTTGGGGAAAAGCAGGCACCGGAGGGCACAGGAGACACGGGACCACCCTTGGGGTTTACTTTCAGACCTGCTCTTGACATTTGTGGGGCCGAAACAAGAGTACAAACAAACAGCTGCACACCATATGTCTCAGTACTGAAAAGTTTAAAATTAGGCTAGAAAACTGTCCAGTGAAATGGTCTCCTCTCCTATTCTGACAAACACACCTTCCCAATAACCTGGAAGGCCAGGTCTGAGTTGAGGACTCTTGAAGGCCTTGGGATCTGTGCTGGCACATGGTGACGGGGGACAGCTGAGCCCCGCCTTCCTTCTCCCTGTCCCAACCCCATTCCACAACTCGAAGAGCTTGGGGTGCACATACATGGATCTGCCAGCCTGCATGTCACACTCCCTGCCCCTTGGGCCTGATGGTAGTATCCTCCCACAGTGGGTGGACAAATGCAGGAAGAGGCTCCTGCAGACACTAAAGGCCCAGGGGCCCAGGTCCCCAGAGCTTGGCAGAGCAGTACATGCACCAGCAGGAAAGCCCCTCTGGTCCCCCTTGCTCGGGTCTAAGGCGAGTTCTGTTTATAGATGCCCTTAGATGGTTGCAGAGCAGTTACTGCAAAGAGATGTGCAGGAGACACACAAAGAGCGGGAGAGGGACAGGCTTAGACTGGCTCGCTTGTCCGCGTTCCATGCCCTTGTGTGGTGTTCAGTTACAGAGTCTGCACAGTGGAAGGAAAAGATGCTAGTGAGTCCAGAGGACTGAAACAGTGGTGGGTTTGACAGATACAAGCTGTTGAGATTATGTCATCTCCTATCTCTTCCAGATCATTTGAGATTAAATTTCCATGTGAAGCAAGGCTGCAGAAGGGAAATAAATTCTAACTCGGGAATTCTCCAGTTTCTCCCCATCTTAGCCTTCTTCATACTGATCCTTCAGCAGGGTAGGATGAGGCTACCAACGGCTTCAGATTCAATGTTGTCTACAAGAGGTTTTGCCTCTAGAAGTTTATAGGGACTAGGAAACACAGAAAGAAAGAGCCACAGGATGCCTTGGACACACATACAAGCAGAATTTAAAATAGGCTATGTGTGTGTGTCAAATATGATAAAAAGAACAAAGTCATTTTATATATGTTTTGTATACTTAGATTTTGTGCTGAATTTCAGTGCAAAGCAAATTAGTTTGTTTGAAAATAATCACTAAATTAAGTGGCATACATGTTTGGATTTTAAATATGTATGTGTTTTTGTAGCATCACACGGTCTGCTCCAGGTAGCATGGCTGGGAACATGCATGCACACATGTGGGTATCAGCATGTGTGTTTTGTCACTGATGACACGACTTGCATTTCCTGTTTTCCTTGTACCACCATCTCCTCTGGAGGCCCCCTGGTATTTTCCTCCAGCCTGTAATGGTCCCTTTTCCCTCTCTGTAACACACAACCTCTTTGTTTTACCTTGTCCCTACTCTGCATTTTGCTATTTTGCATGTGGCCTGTCTCACCATGGAGACCACGAGATCCTTGAGAGGTTGAATCTTCCAGCTCACTGAATCTTCTAGATTCAAAGACAAGTGGAACTTGTGTCTGATATGGGCCCAGTCTCCAGTGTGACCATTAGACTTGCAGACGGTTTTCCCTGTTTCTAATCCTGCTTAAGGATCAGCTGAAGAAGCACATGTGAGGGTGACAAAGTTCTCTCATTCTCTATATCCTCTGTAGCTCTTGGAAAGGTAACTAGCCTATCTCCGGTCAGAGAGGGGCACAGACAGAACTTGGTCAGAGCTGTTGCAGCTGACAAGCAGAAATAATAAGAAAAAGCAAGTTTATTGATAACGTGGGTTTACCAAAAATGGAGGAAGTGACTCCTGGAAGCAGTTGTAGTAGATGTTAAAATGGTTTGAGATCTAGAAGGAAGGGGTTTGAGCTTGGCCTATAAACCCGTATTAAAATCCTTGGTAGAGGCCAGGTCCAAACAATAGAATCCCATGGAATGTTAGAGAAGTGGCTTATCCACTGGATCAAACAAGGAGTACCCAAGGGAGGACTCCTTATTCGATATGTTACTAACTGTACAACCTTAAAGTTTTAGAAAGGAGAGGAAGTTACCTTCCTTGAGACACACAGGGTTATGGATCACTGACCCAGCTTCCTTGAGATGTAAAGGAGTATGGATTAGTGACCATTTGGGAAAAAGTACTTTGGTTAGTCTACTGGGTATATGTCAAGGGCAGCAAGGAATTGTTTATGTAGTTTAATATAAAACTTCTGACATATATGCGGTCTGCAGGGTTGTAAAGAGAAATAAAAAAAAAAAATTAAAAAAAAAACTTCTGACATAAAACTATGGATAGATTTTATTGTTTCTAAATATCTACATGGGAAAACAACTCCAAGGAACACATGTAGAAAGCAAACTACCAGAACCAATGAACAAAGGAAGTCTTGTTGGATTTAAAGAGCAGACACCAGCTGGGAAAGCATTCGAGGGCCCCATAAGACTTATCTGGTGCTGTGTATGTAAATATTTAAGAGGCCACACTCTGAAGCCAGATTGCTGGGTTCAAAGCTCAAGGTCAAGCATTATGAACTAAGAAGGTGGCCTTGGGTATGAGGCTTTTTGTTGCTCTGTGACTCAGTTTCCTCCTCTAATATAGAAATGATATTATTATTAATAATACCTATCTGGCAATGCTGCTGGGAGGATTAAGAGTTATGACACACTTAGGAGAGCCTGGCAAACAATGTGTTCAATAAATGTTAGCTATGAATAATGATATTTAGCAATAACATTATCAGCAGAGGGAAAAACAACAGGCTAGTACTTAAGACTAGGAGTATTCTCATTTTTTTTCCTGATGTATTCAAAAGTAGGGCACAGTAGAATCCAGTGCAAGAGAATGGCTGACTTTGTAGGATGTCACTTCCCCTCACCTAAAACTCTGGCTCAAGCACTGCACTGAGTTACCGGCCACTTTTACTATACCTTAGCCCCGAGCCAGCTGGGGATGGTCTCGGTGCTGTGGAGATGAGGGCTGTTCTTATATGATAACCGAAGCCCTTTTAGTTTTGCAGAATCTTTGTGACACTCCTTGGAATGGAGGTTGCCATCCCTGGTATGGTTGGGGACCCAGGACCACAGATCTCTGGTCTAGTGGAAAGACATCCACAGAAAGGACAGCCTGATGGGGACACTCTATGCGACACGACGCACACACCTGAGGGGTACCTCCCCTCCACCATCTCTCAGATGCCTTTGATATCGGATGGGGTGGACAGATGGCAGAGGGGGATGGGCAGTTTGGGGTTAGGGACTTAAGATCAGGTGTCTCTTGAGGACTGATGGGAAAAACAAACCTCTTCAAGGAGGTAATGAACAAAACCACGGTGATAATCTGCCAAGAAGCTCACAGCCTGAGGCCTGGAGAGGAATGTCTGTTTCTGTGCACTTTTAAGCTCCAGAGAGCGTTAGCTCTTCACCGAGAGGAGAGCTTCAGGAAGACTAGTGGCCCCCAGGGGGCAGCAGACTCCGGGTGGCCTCTCCTAGGGGTTGGCAGGGGGAGAGGCGGCAGGCTGGGAAGGAAAGCACGGCCTTAGCAGCCTGACATGCTATGTGAGTAGCCCAGGGAAACGGGGTGGTCAGGGGAGCAGCTGAAAAGCAGGGGCCACTGGCTCTTCAGTGACAGGAGAGGACTTGTCAGCCAGGTGAAGGTATCGACACTTTAGATTTATAACATAAACACTCCTCTTCTCTGGAGGGGGTATGTGTACGTGTGTATGTGTATACACATACAGACACAGGAGTGTTGTCATACCAGATTGATATTAAGACTGAAAAATCTAGAGACATTTCTTTGTGGGATCCGGGAAGATGGGAGTAAAGGTCTTAGATACTAGTGGCATTCTGAGCCAGGACTCGGAGGTTATTCATTTGGTGCATATTTCCTGGGTGTCACTCATGTTTTAAGCAGTAAGTTAGCTGCTGGATTCTGCCCATTTTCCGCAAGAGTTGGAAATTCGTGAGAAGAAAACCTTAGTTTCCTCGTCCCTTTTAGTTTCAGCTGCTGGGATTCTAGTGACAGAACTTTGGGAAAGGACAGGTTTTGTCTGTCCTGAAAGGAGATCAGGTGGATCCAGCAGTGTGGGGACAAGGGGAGGGGCCTGGACTGGGTGATCACCTGAGTCCCTTCCAGTTCTAGAATTCTTTACCAGGCAGATGTTGGGCATGAGAGGATGGGAGTGACTCTGTCGTCCTATTCCCACAGCAGGGCAGAGGAAAGCGGAAAGAACTCCTTTGCAAGTTTTTTCTGGGACCTTTCAGTGGGGCCAGTGGTCAATCCGAAGGGCACCTGCATTTCCCAAGGGAAATAACACTGGCAGCAAATACTTTCTTACAGGACAGTAGAGGAATTTCGTCTCTGCCTAGGTTCGGTGGGAAAACACGAGTCCTAGTGCTCTTACCTCACAGCCCCCCCTTTCCCTTCTGCTCCCCACTTACCTGGTTGTGGACAGTGGTCAGCTGGTTGTTAAAGGTCATGGTCAGGTTGGTGGACGTGCTGGGGGCCACGTGTGTGATGAAGGGGGTTTTGCTCTGGTTCACCGTGTCATACATATTCACCCGACGCTTGCAAATCTCCATGTTCTGGAAACATGATTTGACGCTGTTCGTACAAAAGGCAGAGGAATATAGAGACATGTGGGAAAAGTGAGGGGGAAACGTGGGATAAAGGGGAAAAAATAGAGAAAGAAACGGAGAAAATGGTTAATCTCGTAAACAGGACAACCAGAGAAACTAAACTTCAGGTCTAAGTTTGCGGGACTTCTCGTGCAGAGTCTGTGCATTTGAAAGATTCAAGGTTATTTAGATGAATTTCCCCCAATGTCCTGTGACCCTTTCTCTCCATCCTGTGTAGGGAAGGGTCCCATGTCACAACAGACCAGACTGCTCTCCCCGTATTCTCCTCATGTCACTCATCTGCCTACAGCTTCACTGCTCATTCTGAACTCTCCATGTGGTTTCCGGCCCAAAACCAACATGTAAGCTCTCTAAATGGGAATACTGAACAGCAGCTTACGACCTGCCTCCACTTCCCCAAAGACAACTCACTCCTGTGCTCACCTTTCCCAACTACCCTGAGTCACCAGCACCATCTATGGGACGGCCAAGGAACTCTCCAGCCCAGCACCTCGGCTGTGTTGCCAAAGCTCAAGTCTCCTTCTGTCTTAAAACCAATCCCCCTCGACCCCTCCCTGGTCCCCCCCTATTCCTTTTCTTCCCATTCCCAGGCTCACTTCGTGAAAGGTTGCTGTTTACCTCGGCCAAGCTGGTTTCTGCTTCTACCATTCCACTGAGACGGCCGTCACTAAGTCACCGACAACTTCCGAGTTGCTAAATCCAATGGGCATTTTTTCCAGACTCATCTTACTTGTGTGGCAGCAGATAGATCTTTGTTCGACAACGATCTAACCAGCTATTCCCTTGCTTAAAAATCTTTAATGACTTCCCATTGCTCTTTGGACCAAGACTCAAATCCTTAACCTGTGCGGCTTGTCCCCAGCTCATGCCTGCACTTCACTGTCTCACCCACTGTCCCTCCAAGTCGGGTGCACAGCCCTGCCCGTGGCAGAGTATCCACACAAGGTAACACCCTGCCTGCCCATGCCCTCCTCTTCCTCATCCTCACGGGTCACTTCCTCAGGATCTTCCTGGCTTGCCACAAGGGAGGCTCCCTTGAGATAGGTTCTCGTTGCACCCTGTAATCATCCGATAACAGCCTGGTGACTGGGGCGTCACTTGTTATATACCGTTCTGTCCTCCTTGGACAGATGAGGGCAGAGGCCTCATCTGCTTTGCTTACCATTGTAGCCAGCACACAGAGTGCTGAGTAAATGAATAGACAAATCCAAACTAGACCAAGCCCACTCCAGGGTGGTCCTGGGAGTAATAACCTCTGCTCCACAGACACTGCTGTTTTTTTTTTTTTTTTTGAGACAGAGTCTCGCTTGTTGCCCAGGCTAGAGTGAGTGCCGTGGCATCAGCCTAGCTCACAGCAACCTCAAACTCCTGGGCTCAAGCAATCCTGCTGCCTCAGCCTCCCGAGTAGCTGGGACTACAGGCATGCGCCACCATGCCCGGCTAATTTTATATATATATTAGTTGGCCAATTAATTTCTTTCGATTTATAGTAGAGACGGGGTCTCGCTCTTGCTCAGGCTGGTTTCGAACTCCTGACCTCGAGCAATCCGCCCGCCTCAGCCTCCCAGAGTGCTAGGATTACAGGCGTGAGCCACCGCGCCCGGCTGACACTGCTGTTTTAGATGCCTCCCTTCCTGCACAGACACCCAGAACCGGTTCATGCAGCTCTGTGCTCTCCTGTGTCCTGCTGTGCCCTCCTTTTAGTATAAAGCCGACTATGGCCCAGGTCCCCAATCCAGTCATCCCCCATTTTTATAAATGTTTTATTGAAAAGCAGCCTCACTCCTCTGTTTATATATTGCACCAACAGCTGCTTTTAGCTACGGCGACAGAGCTGAGTAGTTGTGGCAGAGATTGTATGGCTGCAAAGCCTGAGATATTTACTGTCTGGGCCTATAAAGAAAAAGTTTGCTGACCCCACGTATAAAGCATCGAGCAGGAGGACACCTACTGTGTACTATGGGGAAAATCGAGTAAGTGTGTCATGGTGACGAAGGGGTGGTTTAGGGTTTCGATTGGAGTGACTCTCTTATCAGCATCTATGGTCAGCATCTTCTTCAACAGGTCAATGAACTCCCGCCGGTCTGCCTTTTCCACCAACATGTCACTGCCTTCCAAATCTGTCGTCATATTCACCTGGAAGCAAGTAGGGACAGGTTGCCAAAGATGCCAGCATGCCTCCCCTCTCCTGACACCCCAGTCCTCCACCCTGCTCCCGGAGGCTGTGCTCTGCCCCCATGGAAGGTACCACCCATGTGCTTTTATTGCCCATAGGATGTGACTTTTCTCTCTGTAGGAAGAGGTGGCCATGCACCAGCAAGGGGAGAGGGCCGCTGCTGGGACCTGCAGATATATCGAAATGACAGCACGTAAACTGCTCCTGCTTTCATCAGTTACGTTCAAATGCAGCTCTCATCACACCTCATTAAAAATAACCACAAGATGAAAAGAATTCTGGAGACCGGTTGCATAATAATGTGAGTGTACTTAACACTACTGAACTATACTCATAAAAGCCGAGATGGTAAATTTCATGTTATGTGTGTTTTGCCACAATTTAATTCTTTTTTAAAAAAGAATAACAACCAAGCAGTAGAAAATAAGATTTATTTATTTCAATAAGGTTTATTTATTTCACCTTTAGAGGAAAATGGAAGGGCCTAAGTGCACCCTTCCTGTCTACAATGTATCATCCTTCTGTTGGCTTCTGAGGTAGGGCCAGAACTATGAACATTTTATTCTCTGTTCACTGGGGTCACCTCTGGCCAAGACAAGCAGGATATCTGAAGACAGGATTTTTCTCCCAAGAGCAAGTCTATACTAGGATAGCCTTTAAAAGGCTTGTTTTGATATTTTCCAAGATATGCTCTGGAAACCCATTTCAGCTTTCTCAGAAAATCTAACCTACTAATCAACTGACAAGTACACTTATACTTTACTCAGGATCATGATTTTTGGTTACACTCACCTACAGTAAGAGGTGTGCTAAGTGTTTATTGGTCTGTAGCTTTGTTTCTTACTGCTTTAAAGGAAAAACTCACTTTTTGTTGCCCTGATTTTAGACTAGTCTTCACACTAAAAGTAACTGAAGTTCTAGAATTTTCTCTGGGGCTGAAGGGTGAGAGTCTATAGCTCCTGCCAGTGAGCTGAGAGAGATTGTGTGGTGGATTGAATTGTGTTCCCTAAAATGATAAGTTCGGGTCCTAATCCCCAATCACTGTGAATGTGACCTTTTTTGGAAATAGGGTCTTTGCAGACCCCATCAAGTTAAGATGAGGTCACACTGGTTTAAGGTAGGCCCTAATCCAATGACTATAGGCCCTAAATCCAATGACTAGTGTCGTCAGAAGAGAAAGGCAAGAAAGACTGGACACAGAGAACAAAGAGACACAGGAATGAAGGCAATGAAAAGAAGGAGGCAGAGATGGGAGTGATGCAGCTACAAGTCAAAGAATGATGAGGATTGCCTGGAGCTGCCAGGCAATGAGAGAGACATGCCTGCTTTTTCCCTAAGGTCTTCAGAGGAAACATGGCCTTGCCTAAACCTTGATTCCAGATTTCTAGCCTCCAGAGCTGTGAGAGAACAAATGTCTGCTGTCTTGAGCCATCTAGTTCTCATTGTACCTTGTTACGGCAGCTCTGGGGAACTAATGCCCTAAATAGTAGGCATTAAACTCACATGTACTAATGGGCTGGGATTCTTCTTGGGAAAACATCAGTACTATTTTACAAATGGAACCAATAAACTGAACCTGTTTTTAAGGAGCTGGAATAAGGTTTTAAAAATGTTCTACAAACCAAATGGTATTCTTACTAAGGCTGGCATGTAACTGGTTAAGGTCACGGTCAACCACTGCAGTTGAGCAATGTGGATTTCTACCCAGTACCCTGTATTACTCTTGCAGAAGTCTTGCTGCACTTGGTTTTTAAAGGGCTTACACTGCATACTCACCCATGAAGCTTACCTGGGCCATATCATCTAAACAGTTGAAAATGTACTTTCTTGCTTCTTTTGACTTAATCCCTGTCTCTGCTTCATGGTCATCTGGTGTCTGTCAAGAGAGGCAAAAGCTGATTGGTAACGTGACTTATCTCCTAGCCACAGGGACTGGAACTCTCCAGTTTCTGCTTCTGGCAGAGGGTCTCTTTCCCACCGTTCAGAGAGGGAGACTTTGATTCTTCTTAAAGTGACCTGCACATTCTACTGTGGAGAATCAAAAGCCCTTTATGATGGTTTTTAAAACTTTATTTAACAAAACCCTTATCTGCATACCCCTTGCTATGTGCCAGGCACTGTTCTAAAGCACACATCCTTGTTTAATACTCTTCACAGCATATTAGGTAAGACAATTACTAGCCCCATTTTCCAGATGGGGAAACAGGAATAAGGCACTTGTCAAGGTTGCATGGCCAACAGGTGGCAGGTGGCTCTGGAGTTCCTGTTCTGTGCTGCTCTCCGCCTGGGGCTGAGATACAGATGTGCCTTCCCCCCACCGGCTTGGGAAACTGCTGTTTCCAATTGCTATGGGGTTTTGGACTCATCCATGGATCAGAGGTAATTAATCCTCAAAACCTCACTCAAGGACAGCACACCTGGAGTGGCTTAAATCCTGGGAACAGCTGGACGTGTAGGACTGAGGCTCTTTAGTAAGACACAGAAGTGAACCCTGCCTCTGGCCGGGCCTCACCCTCCTCCACCCGAGGACTCTTTACTAGACCTGACCTTGACACTCACCCTCACAGTTGCCAAATGCCAGGCCTCCCATCACTAGCCTAAGAGTGTGCGGTTAGCTTTCAAATCTCTTTTCTCAATCTTTTACCACTACTGGCCACATGTTATCTTTAAACCATATTAGAATTTGGCTGTAGATTCCATCAAAAAAATAAATAAATACAAAAAACCACCCACCCACCCTCTTGCAAAATGAATATAAAGCATACTTAAGACTTTATTATTTTCTTTTTACCAGGAAAATACATTAATTTTAATGACTAGGCACAGATCAAAGTGAAGTGAAATATGTTTCTGTCAAAGTAACCCCCAAGAGTTTATGGTGGGCAGCGGTGCACCGCACCACCTGCGGCCTGTGCAAACCGGACCCTCCCGGGCCCTTGGTACACCCCCACTGCGTAGGCAGCCTGTCTGGAAAACGCTCCCCCACTTCTCTACGGGGCAAAGACCTCTTCATTCTTCAGGGCACAGCTCAAATGCTCCCCGCTGGCTCTCTGCCACTGGCCATATTAAACGCTCCCTGCCCTCGGCTCCCACATTCTTTTCCTACCAGGAACAGGGCCCTTATCACGGTGGGCTAGAGCTTGCGGCACACGGGCCAACCTCCCTCTGGACTGTGAGCTCTCAAGGGCAGAGTGGGGCGCGTTTCTATCCCCAGCACAAACGAGACAGTCATCGAGGCTTATCGGATTAAATCCTGGGAGTTCAGCAAGCACAACTCGGGACTTGAGCTTCACAGGCGGCAGTAGGCCAAGGAAAAGAGGTGCTTTTGAACGTTCAGACGCACCACGTATTAACAACAGCCCCCTGCCCCCATTTTGCTGACTGAATCAAAAGCTCCCCACTCAAGGGACCGTGCCCCTCGTCCCTGGGCGTTGGGCCACTGGCGAGGGGCGGAGGGGCAGCTCTTCCTACCTTCAGCCTCCACAAAGGATACGGCGAGTCTGTGTCACGGTTGAAAAACCTGGTTGTCTTTGTCCCTGCGCTTAATAAATATTCAGCTGGCAAACCCTGTGTTTGTGAAATATACCGAATCTGCAAGAAAAGATGAGAATGAGGTCAGGGCTTTTCCTGTCACCGTACATATGGTATACTAATGGCTCTAGTGGCTTTGAGGAAAATGAAAATGACAATTTTATTGGGAAAGAAAGGAGAAAGAAGAAAAAGGGAAAAGCAAAAGGAATAAAAAAAAAAAAAAAAGCAAGGTTCAGGGAAGCAAGGTAACACCCATAATCCCATCCCTTTGTCATGCTATAAATGAAATGCTAATCCAGGGTATTTTCCAGGCGAAGAATGAGGCCTGTGAATGCCTGTGCCATCTGGACCCACCTGATCATACTCTGACGCTCCTGGATACAGCGGCCAGCCCAGGAACAGCTCTGCGATGACACAGCCCAAGGACCACATATCAATCGCCTCACAGAATGGTAAACCAAGGATGATCTCAGGGGCCCTGAAAAGGAAGAACAGAAGAAACCATTAGCAATTTGGAAATGCAGGCAGCTATTTCTATATGAATTCTGTCTTCCACACCTGGGATGCCATTACTGACTCCCCCGTGAAGGGCCTATGGGGCTAAGCGCTGCATTGCAATGATCCTTCCTTCCCCTGGCTTGGTTTTCCTGTCAGCGGACGAGCTGGTTAGATGGTAAGCTGAGATGAAGGGTAGGTCTGTGGCTTCAGAACAGACCTATAGGGGGCCACATCTACTGACTTCGCTGTCATTGCACCCCAATCAAATGAACTCATAACCTCATAACCATGTTAGAGATACTCTGAAGTTATCTTTTGTAGCTGAAATTCTGGGAAACTAATCGGAAGAGAATAAATGGTTTTTACAAAGGAATTCTGAAATATGGGTATTCTGTCTTCTTTTACCTATTGATCAATCGATCAATGGACCAATGGGGTCTCACTATGTTGCCCAGGCTGGAGTGCTGTGGCTATTCCTGGGTGCAATCATAGCGCACTACAGCTCTCCAGCTCCAGGTATTCTGTGTTCAAGAATATGTAAAACAAGCTTCCCCCATGCAAAATGATGGTATTATGTCCAATATCTGTTCACAGCAAGGATCACTTGCTTAGAGTTTGCATCACACCTTCCCAAGGAAATACTGCTATTTTTCCCATTAGCTGGTAAAAAGTTAATCTCCTTAAAAGTTACCTAACATTACAATTATAGAACCCTGTTCATGAACACATAGTCTGAACCTCAACCTACTCCTCGCTGTGGGAGTTATGTCCCTTCATAACGACAGACAAAGTTACAGACTGGAGATTCTGAAGGAAATCACCAAACTCAAAGGGAAAATTTCATGAGTAGCTGGTAATCAAAACTAGAGAGACCACGGAGCCACGTCTTTTCTAAGAATCTGTCATGATTAGGTAGGGGTATGTTTTGGAGAAATCAGGCTCCAAGTTTGAGATATGAACACAGCTTATGTTTTTAAAGAATGTGGCCCAAGGCACTGTGCTGATAATGAAATGCATTAGCCTGACTTTTGTTTTCTCTATAAATTTTCCACTTGACTAAGCAGCGTTGGAAGAGGCTACTTCCCTCCCCTTTCCGCAGCAGGAGTGGGAGTGACGGGAGCTGGGGAGACTTCTCTCTCTCGGGCACCGTTCTCCCACCTGGCGTGAGGGGGAGGAGGCAGCAGGGAGAAAGGGCCTCCAATCTTCTAGCTGAATTTTCCCCACTTAAAAAGCACCCTTCCCCCTTTAAATTTGTTCCCGTTGCTAATCTATTTTCCTCTATATAATAGTATTGAAAAAAAGAAAAAAACTGAATCCAAACATGTCTTGTTACACAGTTTTGATTTTTCAGATGTGAAATGGAGTTTATTCCCTTCCTCAGAGCTGAGACTCGGCACTGCCACTGGTGCTTCTAGGGCGCCACCCGTAGCCGCCTGTCTGGACAGCAGGAGGGAGAAACTGTGGGGTGCGGTGTGAGCTGCCTGGGTGCTGCTGAACCGGTCTTTCGCTGTCCCTGCCCTTGCTGGGCATCTCCAGCTGCCTGTGCTCTGCCTGGCACGTCACCCCTTCTGGTCTCTGTCCCCTTCAGTCCTCACTGCCAAGCACTGGTGTGAGCATCAGAGGCTGCTGCCCTTGTCCTCAGGCCTAAGGAGCTGGGAGGTCCCTGGTAGCTCAGTGTTCCCTGCTGCCCCTGCTGTTCCATGTGGCCTCGGCCCCACCTCCTGCCCCTGTCTCCTGGGTCAGTGCTGCCCACAAACCCGAGCTTCCAGATTCACTTATCATTCGTGTGACTGATGAGATTATCACCAGATCGCCTCTAGCAGTGCCTTTAGAGATCGCTGGAGTTTATCTAAAAAACCCCACATCTCTTAGAAAAGGAGGGATATCTGAAAAGGTATCACCACAGAGAGGATTGTGGTGTCAGAACCGGCTTTCCTTTCTGCCCTCCCTGTTCTAGTTTCTGAGATGCCGCCCTACCTCCTCTCACACGGACTCAGGCCTCTTCTTGGGAGAAGTTCTGGTCCTGGGCTGCTTTCCCTGTCACCGGGACCTTGGTGAGGCCCTGCCTTCCCGCAGCCCTGACGCTGGATGTTTGATACTCTGGTCTCCAGGCTGGGTCTGGCTCCATGGGGACTTCTCTGGACTTGACCGTGGGCCTGCCCTCCTATCCAGCTAAGCAACTGTTCTCATGGCCCAGGAAGGCAGTTTCCAACCGTTTCTGCTCCCTGGTGGTGTGCAAGGCAGAATCTAACAACTCAGACGGCCACACAAAGGCACTTTAGGGACGTTCTTTGGTAGGAAGCCCCAGACGTAGATTTCGACAACTGACGTTGCACGAACAGGCCCTGTGAAAACTGCTCTTAGTCCACCAAGAAAATGACACGGCAGCCCTTCGTGGTGTCACGATATGCGTGGCAGAATATTCTTGCTGTGACCATGAAGAACAAACGTGCAAGCATCTGGCTTGGTGGCCGGGAGACAAAGGAGAGGCCGGGTCCTGCCCGCCGAAGGCTCCCAGGCTGGGAAAGCAGCTCAAAGCACGCGGGCGACTCCAGTCGAATACGGAATGTGTGTCTCAACACACAGACACGAAATAGAGCTGACGCAGCACACAACATGCTCGAGTGGCTCCCACTTTAGAAAACAAAGCAGAGCACAAGGACAAGACAGACCAAAAAAAAAAAAAAAAAAAACCAAAAAAAACCAAAAACCACCTCCCCAGATCAAAACACGAACCTTTCCTAATCCCTTCACCCCCCGCAGCTGTTGTCCTATTTCTCCGCTCCCCTTCCGAGCCCAATCTCTCTCGAGAGTAATCTCCTCCTGCGGTCTCCACCTCTTCACCTCACATCATCTTCTCAAGCTCTAACTGGTTAGACTCGGACACTCTGCTCCAGGAAGCGCCGTACTGGTCAAGGTCAGCGGCCATCTCCGCGTCGTCACATCTGTCGGTCAACTTCTCAGCTCCGACCCGAGAGCTGCATTTCTTTCACGTAATTGACCATCTTCTCCTGTTCCGAAACGCTCATTCTCGGTTTTCATGGCGCCGTCCTCTGCCCAGATCCGTCCTGCCTCTCTGCCTGCGGCTCGCCTGCTTCCTTTGCCGGCCTGTCCTCTACGCAACTGCCACATGCTGGCAAAGTCCCAGGCCTCCTTCTGTCTTTCCGTCCTCGTCCTGGGGAATTCTCGCGGGTTGAACCGTGTCCCTTTAAGAGATGTGGTGAAGTCCTAGTCCCCAGGACCTCAGAGTGTGACCTGTTTGGGAGTGGGGCCGCTGCAGATGTAACTAGTTAGGGTGAGGTCACACCGGGCTAGGTGGGCGCTAATCCAGTATGACGGGTGCCCTTCATAAGAGGAGGGAGGCGGAGGCTGGAATTACGCCGCCACAGCCAGGGAATGTTTGGAGCCACAGGAAGCTGGAAGAAACAAAAGAAGGATCCTCCCAGAAGCCTTCAGAGGGAGCAGGACCCTGGTGGCACCTTCACTATGGACTTCTAGCCTTGCTTGTTTTGAGCCACACGTTTTATAGTACTTGTCACAGCAGTCCTAGGAAACAGACGGTAATCTTACCCCCTCCCACAGGTTTAAATCCTACTAGTGTTTCCAGATTTCTATCTCCGTCTTGGAGTTCTCCTTTCAGCTCCAGTTTACATTCTGACAGCCTGAGAGCTCCTCTGGAGTGTCTCAGAGTCATCTCACGCTTCTCACGTCTGAAAGGGGACTCTTCTCTGTCCCCCCCTCTAAACGTATTCCTCCCGCTGTCCTCCTCATTTCACCGAACGGAATCACCACCCTCCAGCTGCCTAGCCAGAAGCCTGGGAACGACGCTTATTTCCTCTCTCCCTTTATCCCCACACCCAATCCTTCAATGTGGCCGGCTCCAAAGTCCATCCCAAGTTGGTCCCTGAGTCTCCATCTCTACTGCCACTGCTCTGGCCATGCCTGGGTCACCTGGAGCTTCTCCCCAGCCATTCCACTTGTCTTCCCTTCCTCCCAGGCAGCCACAGTGAACGGGTCAGCCCCCCTTGCCACGAGCCGTCGGAGGCTCCTCACTGGACTCAGAATGAGAGCTCAGTCCCTCTGTGGCCCGTGGGACGTCCACAGTCAGGACCCTGCCCTCCTCTCCACTGTCGTTTCCAACCACTCTTCTGACTCAATAGCTCCAGTCCCATCGGTTTCTCTTCAATTTCTAGAACACCCTTCTGGACTTCCTGTGATGTTGTTGCTTCTGCCTCAAATGCTGTCACCAGTGGCTCTCAAATGGCTGCCTCCTCCTCATCCTTCACATCCCGGCTTAACTGTCACTGCTACAGACAGGCCTCCCTTGACACCAGTTAGTCTCCATCTACAGTGCCATAAATGTCACTTTATAGCATTTTCCTAATAACCTGCTCATTTTCTGTCTCCCCCTACCAAGCCCGTGAGGGCAGCACAGTGCCTGGCACTCAAAATAACCCTTGATTAAATATAAGAACGTGCTAAAACCTGTGATTCAGACAAAACGTTCTAAGGCAGCACAGACAAACGAGAACACAAGGGGTGACTTTTCATGGAGGAATCAGGGCTTAGGTACAAGGAGGCAGGGTTTAGCCCAAGGATGAGCAGGAGCAGAGGTGCCAAGAGTGGCCAGTGTGCTGGCCACACCTACCTGTGCAGAGCACATGGCAGGAGAGTCAAAGGACACCTGCCTGCAGGTGGCTCACAGAAGAATGATAGCAGGATGACAGAGAGGTATGGCAGGGGGTGGAGGTGGCACCAGGGTCGTGCGGGGTCAGGACCTGGGACCTCAGGGATTTAGGCCATGGAACTTCATGACTTATCCATGGTCATCCCATCCTCTAGAGCAGGGGTCCTCAAACTTTTTAAACAGGGGGCCAGTTCACTGTCCCTCAGACCGTTGGAGGGCCGTTGGAGAGTGTGGCGCACATTCCACACATGTGCACTGTGGGCCTGGGACGAGTTGGCTGCTAAGCAGGACAGGCAGCTGCAGCAAAAACACCCGGCGGGCCAGATAAATGTCCTCAGCGGGCCGCAGTTTGAGGACCCCTGCTCTAGGGGCTCTCTCTGAACTCCATCTTGAAGCCACTGGCCCCACCCAGACCCACTGCTGCTAGCTAAATCAGGTCCTCTTCAATCCAGGCCTCTCCTGCAACTGCCTGCTGCTCTCTTGCCTTTGGTTTCAACCTTTTCCAATCCACCCCCATACCCTCTCCCACCCCTAAGGATGCATCCTTTCACTGCACTCACGAGACTTTTCTGATACAGCCTGTCCTCCTCCCTCCCAGTCTTCTTCACTCACTCACACTGCGCCAGGTGATGAGGACGCAGACGTGAATGACATATTAATACTTATACAAGACTGGTCTGATAAATGCTAATTGAGCACCTACTGGCCCCACAAAAACATGTTAAAGAATCTCATTACTATTTTGAGATGCTTTAAACATACATGAAGTGTCAGACAAAATTTGTACCTAAGAAAGAGAGGAATCGTTCCTTTCTAACATACCCAAAGCAAGACACTGAAAATTCTATTTTTCTATTGAAAGAGAATAAACTGTCATTTTTGACACACACACTAGTTTGCATATCGGCCCCTACTAAACTTGCTGCAGGGCAGGGCCTGTGGCTCACTTATCTTCGATCCTCAGCCTGACACACAGAAGCTGCCCTGTAAACAGCTGCTGAACCCAGGCCATGCGCCCCCCACCCCCAACCCCTGCCCCCGGGTAAGGAAGGTACTTCTCTATCTGGCCCCTGGTAATCCTTGGGGGACTTCAGACCATTCTGCTGTGATCTGGCCTTGTAGATGCCTTGTCCCTCTGTTCTGCTAGTCTACGAAGCTCTGAATTCCTAGAAGTACAAAAGTCAACTCTAAAATCTGTTTCTTTTTGTTCAGCCCACCTGAAGTATGTCCCACAGTTGCTAAGGCCTGTTTATTCTTCAGTGTGGCTCACTCTTAGCAATGTTCCTTCTAAGCCAGAATTTGGTTCAAACTGTACTTATTCACTTACTTATTAGAATATTCAACCACCATTTACTAAGCGTTTACTATGTGCCAGGCACTGACTGTACTGTGTGCTGAAGATCAAAAGATAAACCAGACCCTGTGGCTCCTCCAGGAGCTCACTGTCGGTCAGAGGCAACGGTGTGCTGACAGCTAACACGCAGTGTGCAAGTGTGTAGACAGTGCACGACAGGGGGACTAGGTGGGGGAGAAGCAAAGCAGGGTGGGCTTCCCAGGAGAAGTCTGAGCTAAGCCTTAATAAGTGGCCAGGAAGGCGGTAGCCTCTAGGTACAGGGCAGTGTGAATACGTCCCCCATGTCACTGCTGTACTTCCAGAGCCTGGCCCAGTGCTTGGGCCGTGGTCAGTGCTCAGCACACATCGTAGGAGGAAGGAATCTGCGCCAAATGCATACTCCCAGCAGTTGCCAGTTCTCCCTGGAGCTGGCAGCACCACCTTGACAACACCTCCTATGACAAGAGGCAGACTACTTGGCCTTCCTGTTTCAGAGTTTACATCGTTTTCTGGGTTGATCACCACATTCCAGTTTCTTTTTTTATTTTATTTTATTTTATTTATTTATTTTTGAGACAGAGTCTCGCTTTGTTTGCCCAGGCTAGAGTGATGCTGTGGCATCAGCCTAGCTCACAGCAACCTCAAACTCCTGGGCTCAAGCGATCCTCCTGCCTCAGCCTCCCAAGTAGCTGGGGCTACAGGCATGCGCCACCATGCCCAGCTAATTTTTTCTATATATATCAGTTGGCCAATTAATTTCTTTCTCTTTATAGTAGAGACGGGGTCTCGCTCTTGCTCAGGCTGGTTTCGAACTCCTGACCTTGAGCAATCCGCCTGCCTCGGCCCCCCAGAGTGCTAGGATTACAGGCGTGAGCCACCGCGCCCGGCCCACATTCCAGTTTCTTCCACGGGGGCTGTTTCTGTTCCCAGTTCAGTTCCAGAGTAGGTAGGACTGCTGGCTCCTCAATACCGTGAAGGAGGATCTCCTCTTAAGCACTCATCTGTCATTTGCTGCTCCTCACCTTCCCCGCTACAGCAGCACCCATGGAACCATCTCAAAGAATCTCCTCATTACTATTTTGGGACATCAAAAACACTTTAAATACCATGAAGTGTCAGACAAAATTTGCACCTAAGAAAAAGAGGGATCGTTCCTTTCCAACACTCTCATAACAAGACACTGAAATTTCTATTTCTCTATAGAAAGAGAAAAAAACTGTCATTTTCAACACATCAATTATGGAAGCCTTGATATTTAGCTCCACTAGCTCTCTTGAGAAGGCAGAGAACGGATCCTGCAGGAGAGTGGCCTGCCCGGGCTCGGGAGCCCAGTGCTCACGGCGCTGGCAGGTACTGGCCGTCCACCCGCTTGCAGGTACACAGAGCATCACAGGAGGCACCTGTATGGAGCCTGGCATCGAGTAGGCAACCGACAAATACTAAATGACTTATCTATTAATATTCCCATGTGGCAGCAATAAAATAAGCAGCACCCCTTTTCCTCATTTTTTAAAACATACTTTTCTTCTCGTACATTGAAACATTAGGAAAACTCGTTGAGTTTATATATGAAAGCATACACATTAAACAATTTTGTGGCTGGGCACGGTGGCTCACGCCTGTAATCCTAGGACTCTGGGAGGCCAAAGCAGGAAGATCGTTTGAGCTCAGGAGTTCGAGACCACCCTGAGCAAGAGCCAGACCCCGTCTCTACTAAAAATAGAAATTACTTGGACAGCTAAAAATATAAAGAAAAAAATTAGCCGGGCATGGTGGCACATGCCTGTAGTCCCAGCTACTCAGGAGGCTGAGGCAGGAGGATCACTTGAGTCCGGGAGTTTGAGGTTGCTGTGAGCTAGGCTGACGCCACGGCACTCACTCTAGCCTGGGCAACAGAGTGAGACTCTGTCTCAAAAAAACAAAAAACAACAAACAAAACAAAAAACAATTTTGTTTCATTTATTTATACAAAAAAGGTGTAAGGATTAATATAACCAACAACTAAGTACCTACCACTTAGCTTTAGAAATGAAACTCCCTATGCACACCACCTCTCCCCCCTCCCATCTTTCTTACACAGGGAATCAGCATTGTAACTTTGTATTCCTTTTATTTGGCCCCACTTTAGTGCCGGTTGCATGCAGTGCACTGTGCAGCGAGGACTAAAGAGACGGTCCCTGCCCTCGGGCTGCCTGGAGTCCTAACAGTACTGGTCTCGCGGCCGGCGGGATTCCCAGGGGGCAGGCGTGGGAGGGTGCTCCCGTGGGCCTGAGGACCCCGCTGGGCAGAGTTGAGCGGCATTACCATGTCTGCTCATGGTGTCAGAGGAACAGAGGTCTGGGATGCGGGATTCAGGATTCAAGTCTAAGACTCGCCAGTGTCTCACTCATTTACACGGCACACTAATAAAACCAGGGCAGGGTTCACGGCCACTCCCAGCTTGGGCAGTAAATCTGCAGCACTAATCGGAGAGCACGGGCAGAGCCGTGCATTTCTGAATAAATGTTACTCGATTTCTCTGAGTTTTTATTTCACCATCTATAAAATATGATTATTAATCTCACTTTTTCTCTTGTCTCTACAGCAGCTTATGAAGATAAATTATGGTTGGCAGAATTATAAAGCAGTTTGAACTCCTTGGAAGCAAGACACTCTATTAGTCCATGGTATTTTATAATCACTGATATTATAAGGTATACTCAAATTGAACTGCAGTGAAAAAGCCCATTCCCACAAATATATGTAGATTGAAAGTAACCTCAGTGTGGCTGGGGCAGAAGCAATCAAAATGTAAAATTGTATTTCAGATGGGTTGTTAAATCTTAGGTTTCCACTGCAAAAATAAGGAGACTTGGCAATGCTGTCTCGAGCTCTGAGCCACTCTTTGAGCTGGTGACCTAGAGTGGGAGGTGAGGGCTTACATCAAAGCAACGCAGGACCCAGGAAACAGTGGCGAAAATCTGCAGAGCAGGGAGGAGGAGGCTGTTTTAGGGGAACTGGAGCCAGGAGCACGAGTGATCTGCACAGAAGATAGGCTGAAAGGTAAGGGCCGGAGAGCACCTCGGGGCAGCCCAATGGAGAGAGAATGTGCCCTCTGACCACGGGCAAGCCCGCCAGGGACACATGGGGCAGCATCCCTACAGAACAAATTCACTATGCCGCTGGGGAGTCCAGAAGGTCCAAGTGGAGATTTAAATATCGATAGAGGCTAGCTAACTCCAGGTCAGCTTCCTAGGCAAACAGGAGAAGGGAGAGAAGTAGTTTTGTCTTTGATTACTGTGCTAGGTAGGCAGGTGAGCAAAAGGAAAAAGGGACCCAAGGATGAAGTCTGAGGAGCAAAACTGGAGGGAAGGGTGGCCAGGAGCCCACCCGTGTGCCAGCTTTCACTGAGCTGCCCTAGGAACGGCCGAGCCAAGCGCCGTGGACCTAGGCTCTCTACGCACTGCAGCAGGGCACTGCTGCCCTGCAATAAGCTGAAGAAATGATGGGGGAGAGCTGCTGCAAATGAAGGAACAAGGCTTTGACTCCAGAAGAAGAGCCAGGAGGGACAGACACCCCACTCAAATTTTTGGGTGGTTACAGCTTGACGTAACACAAGCAGCAACGTTAATAAGCAGCGGAGATATTCTAGATCTACCCAGGGGCCACTGCAGATGTCTGTAACGCTGTGTGCCGGTGAGGACCACTTTGAGACCTGTACCAGAGATTCTGTCACAGTGGATCATCCGCAGCTATCACCAACAGAATCGCTCGAGACATTAGAAAAATCATCATTTCCACATGGGAGGTTGCCCTAATCACAGTTTGGTCTACACGTTGACATCGTTCTCATGCCACAGTTGGACAGTCTCCCAAAGCAAGCTGGCTTCCTCGATTCAACTGGCCACTTCTCATAAATGCTAGAATCAGAGTGGCAGGTTTGTTTTATTCCTAAGGGCAGCAAATACCTTGGTTCTGAGTAAGATTTTCCTGGTGTGCACTAAACACACACACACTTTTCATGCCGATCCTTTGTCCTAGTGCTGCTCCAGCTCTGCCAAGCACAGCACCAAAATCTAACTTGCTTGCTCGTATACCAGAAGAAAAGGCTGGGTCTGGAACTTAAACTGAAGTTAATCTCTGGAGGCTTCTGATGCTGTTGGTATACACTGGGAACCAGGCTCTCAGCTGTCCAGAGTGCATTCTGATGCTAGCCTCTAAATTTGCAACCGTATTGTGCTTGTGTATTAAAACAAAGTGAAGAAAGCACATCTTTCTGGATGCACATTTCTAGTGATATCGACTTGGCTTGGAGAAGTAAAAAAAAGAAGGGAAAGGAAGGAAAGAGAAGAAAAAAAGAAACTATGAATCACAATCTCAATGAGGAATGTTCCTGGAAGAACCAGCGTGGACCTCACCAGGGGTTATTTCAAAGTTATTCACACTGCCCTGTAATTTCTATAACCCGCACCCTCCAGACATGTGCTGTGCCTGCTTTGCCCATCCCTGGCCTAGGTGGCCTGACATCTCCCCATCGGGTCTCTCGTGGCTTTACCATGAAGCCAAGCCTTGCTGGAGAAAGCCTGGTCTGGCCGCCCAGCCCCCACAGGACTGCAGTATCACCGGGCCAGGTTTCCACTGGTGCCTTTTGAGAAAGAACGCGCTCAATAAATGTCTGTAGAAGCACCTGCCAGTCGGAGAAATGGAATCACGAGTTTCAGTGATTTTTTTTTCAACATATATATACTGCTCTGGGTTCTTTCAAAATATTTATCTATTTTTTACTGTGAAAGATAACACATATACAAAGCAGCATACTATAAAAATGTATAGCTTAATAAGTTATCAGAAAGCAGAGGCCAGTGTCACTGCCAGCCAAGTGAAGAAACAGAACATTGTCAGCATCACAAAAGCCCTCTCGTATTTCCTGCCGTGCAATATCCCTGCGCCTCAAAGGGGCTTTGAATCAGCGCGGGCGGGCGGTACCGCGCAGTCTGCACACGGATGCGAGCGTGGGGTGGCCGCAGTGTGGACCCCTCGCCTCGGCTGCGCTCTGCGGCTCACCGGACGAAGCTGCCGGGCAGGTGGGCACGAGGGGCTGAAGCTGCGGAAATCAGACAGCTGGCGAGAAAGGAGGCGCCTCGGGCATTCTTTTATGACGGGCCTTATCCTAGTTCCTTTTGTTGATTTTCTTCTCACTTCTCAGTCTGTTGCTTAAAGCTGAAAATGTGCATTTAGGGCTTTGTCCGGATGCCTGCTGATTCTGGGAAGGCCTAACCCAAGTCACGTTGTCACCTGCTGTCACCTTTCCGCTTTCTGGGGCCACTCCTCTTTTCTGTGCACTGGCAGGGAATTGGGAATTTGGATTCTGAATGCAGCATCGCCACTGTGTTCAGGCTGGTGATGCGCCGCCCACCAACAGAGCGATCGTGAGATGTAAGGCCGCGGGCGAGGCTGGCCTCTTCCGCGCTAACCTGTTAATCCAAGACTCACCCTCTCTACCCCAGATAACAACCACACTGAGGAAGGAAGTCATGTTACTTATGTTCCACATTACTGATTTAAATGTAAGACTTCTCATTGCTTCGATGTTTAGCTTAAACTGGTTCATAGTGAGTGCTCCATAAACGTCTGCGGGATGAATGAATGAACCAACACGAGGCTCCAGGTCTCCGGCCAAGGGCAGCTGATTTAGGGAAAGCCTTCCAACACTTAACTTTTCTTCAAGGAGCTGAAAAAAAAACCAAACCAAAGCAAAGCTTGCTTGCTTTGCACGTGGGTCCTGGAGGAAAAACAAGGCTGGCTCTCCCATCGCCCACTAGGGGGCGCTGAAGTGCAGCAGACACACAGGGGCCGAACATCGTCAGAGCTGCCACCTCCCTGGGGACAAGGGCTGGAACCCACCTGGGGACAGCCCTGAAGTCCCCCCTGCACGGAAGAGGTTTCTGTCTGCGGAAAGGGAGTATGTTGTCCCCCAGGTGAGGGTACCGCTGCCCCATCTTCTCACCAACTGATCTTCTCACCCCCACAACAGGGCCTGTCTGTAACCCAGAGCTGGGGCTCTCTCGCAGGCCTGTGGCGAGGAGCCGTGCTCGGCGGGAGAGACCAGAATGTTCGCGGTTCTAGGGGCACTGACCACTGCGCTAGCCAAGTGAGCCAACCAGCTCGTGGAATGAGGGAGCCGCCACACATCAGCTGGGATTCAAGAGGTGGAGAAAAAGAAGGGAAAGCAGGGAAGAGAGGAAGGAGGGGGAAACACTCTTGGTGGGTGCAGGAGAGGAGTTTGGGGCCGTGCAAGAACGCTTGCACAGAACCAAGGGACTCCGAGGTCAGGCCCAGGCGTCCCCTCCACATGTGTCAGTCTGCCTCCTGGGTCTCTCCTCTTCTCTCTTCCCGCAACACCAATTCTGTCTGCTGCGGACTCAGCTTTCACTCAGCCTTGCAGGATAGTCTTTAAGAATGAGAATGATCTGCAGTCAGCTTCTCACCTAGACTGGAAGTACCCCGAGGCCACAGACGGTGCACTATTTACCTCTGTCCACCTCACAGCACCGGCACGGAGCCCTGTATGCTGACGGAAGGAGGGAGGTGTCCACGGATATGGGCGTCACTGTTAATGAGCACGGGCTGGAAGGGGGTATGGTTTCATTATTTTTTTTCTTACCACCAAGCACTATGTCAAGAACATAGTAAATGCTCAATACACAGATGTCTGCTGAGCTGAAACGAGTGGCTGATTATGTAAGCAGTAAAAACAGGATTTCTGTTTATTTTAGGGATAGGGTCTCACTCTGTCACACAGGCTGGAGTGCAGTGGCCTGATTCTACCTCACTATGGCCTCCAACTCCTGGGCTCAAATGATCCTCCTGCCTCAGCCACCTGCCAGGCACGTACTAGCTAATTTTTAAAATTTTTTTTGTAGAGACAGGGTCTCACTATGTTGCCCAGGCTGGTCTTGAACTCCTGGCCTCAAGCAAACCTCCCACCTTGGCCTCCCAAAGTGCTGTGATTACAGGCTTGAGCCACAGTGCCTAGCCACTTATTTTTAAGGCAAGAAGGGGCAGGGTGCAAGCAAACTCTTTTCTGATAGCAGTTCCCTGATAATGGGAACTCCAATGGTGAAATCTCAACAGAAACCTATCAAGCTCTATTTTTTATAGGAGAAGCTTGACATAGGGAGTTTGTATTATATCTTTAAAAATATAGGCCGGGTGCGGTGGCTCAGGCCTGTAATCCTAGCACTCTGGGAGGCTGAGGCGGGCGGATTGCTTGAGGTCAGGAGTTTGAAACCAGCCTGAGCAAGAGCGAGACCCCGTCTCTACTATAAATAGAAAGAAAACTAATTGGCCAACTAATATATAGAGAAAAAATTAGCCGGGCATGGTGGCACATGCCTGTAGTCCCAGCTACTTGGGAGGCTGAGGCAGAAGAATTGCTTGAGCCCAGGAGTTTGAGGTTGCTGTGAGCTAGGCTGACGCCATGGCACTCACACTAGCCTGGGCAACAAAGTGAGACTCTGTCTCAAAAAAAAAAAATAAATAAAAAAATATATATATATATATATATATATATATGCTGAAGGGTGGTTGGGGAAAAAGAAGATACTATTTATCCATTTGAAGATGAGGAAAGAAATAATAGGTGGAGATGGGGAGAGAAGAGGCAACTACAGAGATTTAAAAATTCAACTCCAACATAAGCAATTAAATGGACTTCTGAGAGAACGACAGCAACCTTTCTTTCAGTCTTGCTTGCCAAAGAATAAAAGTTTTGTGGTATCATTTACGCGGGTGGCTGCTTGTCACGCCTGCCTCTGTGGTGCCAGAGATGTAAGTAGGTCTCTGTACGTATGTATCTAGGCCTGTCCTGGATTCCCCGTGAGATCAAAAGTTCCTCGAGGAGGCAGAACCTGTATCTGCTCACGAGGCAGAGCTCAGGGGCGGGTGCAGCCCGTGCAGTGCTGCACACAGCAGGTGCTCAATCAACAGCAACGGCCTAAATGGAGCTCGCCAAACTCCGTCCCCTGTGTGAAAGCTCCAACACAGAACTGTCTAGTTCCTTTTTATTTGGCCTCAAAGAGTGTGTTTTTCAAAAAACAAACCCCCAAATACCCCAAAGATTCAACTCGAGATTCACTTTTGAGGCTAAGTGAACAATTCTGCCTAATTCTTTAAGCCATTCTTGCTCGTGTGAAAATCAAACAGAAGTCTCCCCTCTTCCCTGCCCTGACTTTAGACTTCAGTTGATCACAGAACCCGAAGTTACGGGCCATCATGGGGGAGTCACAGTTCAGACCAGGAATCAATAGCGGTGGAGAGAAGTGTGGAGGGAAACGACGCCGAGTCTTTTGGGCCGCACAGTGGAAGGGGGATGAAAGGACCCCGGCCCACGGCCCCAGCCCTGTCATTTTCTCTCCTGGGGACTGCGTCAATAGCTTAACGCGAGTGAGCACCATTCCTGCCCGCGCCTGCACACTGGGCTGAAACCAGGCTGTCCCGCAAGCCGGAGCTGAGGTTCCAGCATCGGGTCCGTCACCTTTCCTGCCAAGCAGTGACACCCCACACACTTCTCAGCCCCGTGTCACCGCTGACGACCCTTCCTGGGGCTGCCTTGCTTGGCAGGGGAGGGCGGAGCAGAGGGAGGGAAAGGATGCCGCCGGGCTGTTGTTCCTCACCGTGTACTGTGTTCAACATGGACAAGTATTTGTGTAGCTTCTGCGCTTACCGTTAGCACTGGGATAGTCATTAGTGATTAGATTTTTCTGTGGGAAGCCGAGGCACGGGGTGGGGGCCGACGGGGGAGAGCAAAACCCCGCACGGAACAGCAGCAATAAAAGCTGGCACCCGAAGGTATTATTCAAAAACAATATGGGAAAAGGCAGAACTGTATTTCCTCTGCTCTTCGAAGGGGAAGTTCAGACAAAGGTCAGAGAGAGAACAATGCAGACCATCTATCACAGCAGCTCCAACCTGGAGAGGCTACTTACCCGCCGCCGCTCGCTCTCGGTTCTGCGACGACCGCCCCTCGGATCGCACGCCACCACGCCACGGATTGTGCATTTCGTTTCCATTTCCCCACACCCCGCCTCGGTGGCCACTGCTGCCTCGGGTGGGCGGCCCTGGGGGGTGGCCGGTGCAGGGCTCCGTCCCCAAGGCACACACGAAAATGTCACGGGGGTCCAGAGCCCCCGCACACACTCGTGGATGCTGCTCAACTCGCCCTTCAATTCCCGGCCGAAGGTTTTGTTTATTGAACAAATAAGACCGGCTACCAGCACGGATCTTCCTGGGGGAGGTCACGCCGGGACCTTTCCTTCACCTTAACACTTTCATTCAGGCGAATCTGGTTGAAATGAATGTGAAGGGTGGTCTTGAGGGAGGCGAAGGTGGCGTGGCACCTGGGAGGGGTGGTGTGTGTCTGGAAGCACAGGCAGTGCCCACTCCGTCCTGCTTTTTGAGTTGTGGGGTGAGCTGGAAAGGGGGTGCCAGAAATGGATACCGTGGCAGGAACCCCAGTCGCCCACTGCTCCCTGCTGGTGCACCCCTCTCCCACAGATTCCGAGGGCCCCAGAAAACCACTGGGGGCTGTTTGTCTGCACAAGTGCTACTAATATGCCAAGGGGCACTGCTGTCTTTGTGCAGGAGGACTGTCCTTCCGAGCCTCTAAAAGCACTGGATTTAGCGGAGAAGTGTCATCTCAGGCGACCGAGAGAGCATGCGAACAAGGACACCCCACGAAGCAGAGAGCGGTAAGCAGAACTGAAAGAATTCCTGCGAGGAGCAGATGGCACACCTGAATCTGTCACTCTAGGAGGTGGGACAGGTAGGGTTTTAAAATTTATTTTTAAAAATGATTTTTAGATACATTCAGGGAGGATAGTTCTAAGATGGGCTATAAAGATAGGATCTTTAATTTCTGAGGTTGACCAAGAACACAATAGTCAATGGGTGAATATCAGGTACAAATTGCTAGGATGTAAATTTTATTCCTTTAGGTTTTTTTCGAAAAGCTACTCTCAGGGTTGGACCGTTTGTTTGCAAAGGGTTTACTGAGGGTCTGTGGTGAGCACAGCTGGGACAGGCAGCCTCTGAGACGGCCCCTGGTGACCCTGGCCTCCTGGTATTCAACATCCTTGTGTGGTCCTCTCCCACGCTGAGCAGGGCAAACCTGTGGGACCAACAACACATTGCAGAAATGACGATGTGTGACTTCTGAAACTGGGTCATGTAAGACATCCTGGCTTCTGCCTTGCTCTGTCTTGAATGTCTGGAAGCCTGGAAGAAGCCAACCGCTGTGTCGTAGGGACATTCAAGTAGCCTTTTGTAGAGATCCACGAGGAACGGAATGGAGGCCTGCTGCCAACAGCCTGCACCAGCTTGCCGGCCACCAGCATGAGCCACCTTGGACGAAGACCCTGCAGCCCCGGCCAGCCCCTCAGGTGACCGAGGCCCCAGCTGAGCGCGCTGCAACCTCCTGACAAAACTGGAGCCAGATCTGTCCACTCAAGTTGCTCCCAAATTCCTGGCCCATAGAAACTGTGTGATAGCGTTTATTGTGCAAGCCCCTAAATTTTGAGGTAATTTGTCATGCAGCAGCAGACACTTAAGCCTACATGTGGGGTATTTCTAAGAGGAGGGCTCACGAAACAGAAGCTCTTGCTCTTTCCACAAGCCTCAGCCGAGCAGCTGCCTGACATGCAGCCCTGCGCTAGGTGCTCCTGGCCCCACAATGGGAATCGGTCAAACGCCCCTTTAAGAAGGTGGACGGCACGATGACAACAGTCCCTGCGAGGACTCCCGGGCACCCAAAGGCAGGCAAGATTGAAGGGACGGGACAAAGCTTGTTACCCCATAGGAGGAAACCAACAGAGACATAAACTGGCCTGCACGGGATTTGAAATTCTTTGAATTAGTTATTAACACTTAGAACTCAGGCAATAGTTCCTAAAAGTTTGGATTTCCAGCTGAAAATAAAAAGCTTCCGGAACTCTGGACCACACATTTATTCACGGCAACGGTGAATCTGGGCTGAAAAACGCTGCCCTCTTAAAAGGCACATGTGTGTGCCGCCTGCCACTGCCTGGTCCTCACCAGCTCAGTGACTGTCCCTGACCAGCCCTGTGGGCATTTGGGTTTCCGACTCCCGGGAGAGAGACCAGGGGAGGGAGACCAGTGGAGGATCCAGTAAAAAAAAAATCACTGTTTCTACCTTTATACTGGGGCGCTTCAGAGAGGTACAAAACTAGTTTTCTTTGTTAAACAAACAAAAAGTCAACAGCTGCCCCAGAAACAAGGGACACCTTAGAACTTGAAGGAATGTAAAACAATTATCCCACTTTACATTAAACGGCGTGAACTTTAACAGGAGGGACCCGTGTTAAATTTTGTTTGTTTATGAAGGTCTTCGTTATATAAGGCCTCCGCCGAGAGGAAGTGCGATGCTCAGGGTCTCGCTTTGCTGACCACGCTTCCCACTCTCACGATTATTTATAATAACATTAGAAAGGAAGGCCCTGGCACCATAACTCAGTGAATATCTACCAGATTCTTCCCTCCTACAAGATACAATAATATGCCATTTTCTGGCCTTCTCCCAAGTCTCCATTTGAAACAGGATTATAATCGGTTTTCAGAATGGCTTACTCAGGAATTAACCAGCCAACCACTGGATAACTGATTCTTGAACAATTCTATACAGTTCTTTGCAAATTTTTGAAGAGGAATGTGATGGTAACAGCATTGTGCTTTCAAGACCATCCTTCCTAAGTGGGCAAGTGCTGGGTGGGGGGAGATGGAGCCTTGTGTTTGCTTAAAATGCTGCTCAAGAACGGTTTTATGTAAGACAGCAGGAGAAAGACGTTTGCCTGCCTCCCCCCTTCCCCTGAGCTCGGTGAACATTATTGCATTATTGAGTGATTATGTAGTAAAGTCAATCACCGATAGTTATTGAGCTCCCAGTGTGTTCAAGACTCTGCTAGAGGGTGACACAAAGTTTCCGTTCTCGAGAAGCTTATCACCTGGTATGTGTGTGTGGAAAGAGGAATACAGACAGAAGTAAGGCGTGTCGGATGCCGACCAAGTGTAGAGGGAGCAATTTCTCTCATTCAATAAATATTTATTGAACATCTATGTGCTGGGCACCAAGTGTTTGGCACTGAACAAAAAAACAGTCTCTGCCCTCATGAAGCTTAAACTCTCGTGGACTTCATGAACTCCACTCCAAGCTGGGAGGCACAGGGAATTCAAGGAGGCAGAAGTTAAACAGTACGGTTAGAGACAGGCAGACGGTAGGCAGGCTTCAGAGCAGAGCGAAGGGAGAAGCCCTAAAGGTGAGAGGCCAGCAAAGGTGCAGAGGCAGGAAGACACGAAGAAGCCTGTTCGAGAGAACAAGGAAGGGACACAACGGGCAAGTGACACCAGGGCAGAAGACAGTGTAGACGGTGGTGATACTAGCTCTGGACCTCCTATGCCAGAGTCCTGATGCAGGACAACGAGCTACTCTTTGATTTCTTCACTCACAAAGTACTGACATGAGGGTGCTTGTCCCTAAACATGAGTAACTGGACAATGCACTGCTGAGGAGTCTGACATGCAAAATGGATAGTGGGTTTAGAGAGTTTACGGGATAAATCATGCTTCCCACATACAGGAAAAATCTGACACACGGACCTCTCGAAGGACCCTGTGCCTCCTGTGAGCGAGGGGCCGCTGAGAGGCACAGGTGGTCAGTGAGCAAGGGGGGTAAGCTCCCACTGCTTCAGGAAGCACACCCGGATCACCCCACCTGGTGCGGAACTAAGTTCTACGTTGCATTAGCAAAGCTTTTCCCGTACCATGTTTCTGCCTTTCCAAAGGTGAAGGGAGTGAGATGTGCTCCCCTGGCCCCAAGACTATTTCTTTACTGCACAGACAGTTGAGCACGTGCAGCCTGCCCGTTGGATGGTGAAGCAGCAAAACAAGGGCCCCAGTGGCACCTGTAGGTCTCACGGCACAGGACAGACATAAAGGCTGCTGCCACACAGATGAGGCTCTTAAAGTTAAACATCATTAAAAAACACATCTTCGGAGCTGTTTAATGCATTTAGGAAGTCCTTTCGGTGGCTCTGCTATGGCCCTGAGGCTGCACCGAGGTTGTCGCCTGGTCCCCCTAGCGCTGTCTCAGTGGTGGGGGTGGGGGCAGCAGCTAGCAGGAGAGGAAAAAAGACAGGAAGGACAGAGTGCGATGTGGATGGTTAAAGACCAGCCAGATTCTGATTTTTAAAAAGCTTGTTCATCTTTATATTTCTGGTAATATCAACTCTCAAACTACTCTGTGCATCACCCACCCAATATTTATTTTGGGGAACAGTTTAAATCAAGGGAAAAGCTATTAATAAGTTAAATAAAAGCTATTGAAGGGATTCCTGTGAGTGGGAGCTTGAATAGCGTGATTTCTGAAGTCCTTGCCAGCACCACGATTCTAGGATTCTCTCACCGCTTTCCTTCTGGTCACGTGCAATTACACATGCACAGGCAACTGGCAGCGATGCAAACCAGCCAGTTAATAGGATGGGCTGCTCCGACGGGGCAGGAATTCAGGTCCTCAGCCTGGAGCCGAGGTACTGATGAGTGAGGGTGAAGTCCAGGCGCCCTCACAAGGTGCAAAGTTGACGGCAATGACCAGGCAGTGAAGGAACCGCAGTCATGACTAAGGCAAGCCAGGAAACAGAGCAGGGAAGGACTGAGAACACAAACAAACAGATCCGGAGCAAATGAAGCAAGTTATGATAAATAAGCAAATGTCGACCTTCCCTTTGGACAAGGACACACACTGCAGAGCAAAGGAGGCCTGCTGAGAGTACGCGGGGCGACCCTGTGGAAGAGGCTCCCGCCTGGACAGGCAGGCCACCTGTGCAGGTCTGTGCATCTGGGGGTTGCTATGGGCAGACAGCGAGTGGGACCCACAGAGCCACTGCCCTCCTCCGAGTCCTTCAGCTTAGCCACGCTGCAGGCATGTCTCTGCTCTTCCCTCAAACACGCTCACTTCCTTTTTCTCCCCTCCTTCGCCCCTTCTCTCCTCTTTCCTCTTAAAGCAGCACTGCCCGTCCTGCTCCCTCTGCCCCCAACGCTGACGGGCTGCCCTTGGGGACAGTCTGCACGACCTGCCTTCATTTCCAAAGTAACCCACAAATCCAGTGGGAGACATATGATCAGATGTGTATTTTGGAAACACAATTATTAATTGACTCTGATTATGATTTTAAAGAAAGAACACTTTCCTGACAGGCACCTGGAGAATGGATTAGAGTCCAGAAGGCTCGGGGCGGGGAGGCAGTGTGTGTCATTTAAGGATGGTTTCGGGCAGGATAAGGAGGCCGAGCTAGGGCACCTGCAGGGGCTGCCCACTCATGCGTCACTGCTGACCTCCTCTTCGGGGACCCACTGGCCTCTCCTCGGTGCTGGCCTTAGCCTCCTCTCTTTTTGGCAACAGACCCTGTTGACCTCAACTCGCTTTTAAAACCCCCTTAGGGTAATGCCTTTAGCTGGCTCTCTGCTAATTTCTCCCGTGTCTTCTCTCCCCCTCCGCTTCACTCCCCGTGCTTACTGTCGCACCCACCCTAGCTGGCCCATCCCCAGCCCGGCCCCTCCGGGGCTCTAGGTCCTGCTCAAAGACCAAGACGTATTTCTAACTGGATGCCTCCGAGTGAACTCATCCCCTCCCTCCCCCAAAACGGGTTCCTCTCCAACTCACCCCATTTATTCCAGTAGAGCCATTTTTTTTTCATCTCCAAAATTAGGATGTTCAAGAGTCATCTTTGCCGATCACATCTCTCCTTATCTCTCGAGTTTCTGCTTTCTTTTAGGAATGGACCTCATGGTCACTTTTCCCTCTTCGTTCTTAGTGCCACTACTCCCTCGGCCCCTCCTGGATTACTGAAACAGCCTCCTGGCTAGTTTCTCTCCCCTGATTTTCCCCTTTCCAATCCAATTTACCGCCTGCTGCCGGACTCGCTTTCCTAAACCTGCTTTCATCGTACCACTTCCTTTCCCGAGAACCAACTTGCTCCTCACGTGGCATCTGGATTCTAGTTGCTCCTAAGGCCCCAGAGCAGCCGGCCCTTCCCCATGATGCTTTGCTCAGTTCATATCACCATCTCTAGGTCTGACTCTTCCCTGTCACTGGTGCACGTCGTGGCGAGACCCTTCTTCCTCCATACTTCTGTCCATGTTGCGTTTATCATCTGAAATGCCCTGTCCCTCTCCTATTCAAATTCCAAACATACTTAGAGTTCGGTTCTACCCCACTTCTATCAGCAGTCCCTCCACAGCCTCACTCCAGGTTTCTGCTCTAACCCCGAGCCTCAGGGCACACTCTGCCCACCGTGGACAGACGCTGACCCTCCGCAGGAGGGACACGTCTACACGGGGCCTTAGCATCAGAGATCATGCTGGTACAGTGGCTCCTGTTGACCCAGATGTCCCTTCAGAGCTCATCTACTCGATTTCTCACTTGACTGGTCCCAAACCCCACGGCCTTACCTAAGCTAAGCTTTCCTTCCTCATCTCTAGATATAGTCAGGACCTGCACGTTCTGCCTTCAGCCAAAATGATCCTCGGCCATAATCCCCTGCTTTGCTCTTGTTGGCCTCTGGATTTACCCAGTCCTATCTCTGCCCAAGATTCAGTTTCAGTTTTTCCCTAGGTACACTGTCGTGCATCTCGGAACTCTCTTCTTTCCCTTCAACACACCTTCCATGAAACTTAAGAGTCATGCCAGGCACAGAATTGTTTCTAGGTATGACAGTTTGCTCTCCAATTAAGCTGTCAGCTTCTTAATTAAAAACGACGGCATCTTCTTTCCTTGGACACCACATCACTGAACACAGTGCTATACAGCAGGTGCTCACTAAAACACAGCTGATGGACTCATTTTGTTTCACACCACGTGACTGGCCACCTTTCTTCTGAATGTCCTTTAAGAGGAGTGCACTAGGCATCAAGAGACCCGGGATCTCCACCTGACCTTGCCACTTACCGACTTTGGATTCCTGGTTGAGTCGGTTAAACACTATGAGCCTATGTTTCCTCAACTGTGAGATGGTAAAAACCATTCTTATCTGATCACCTTGGAGCAACTGAGAGTCAATATGTGAAAAGCTGTTAATTATAAGCTTAATTCACTCAGTCACTTGCTCATTTACTCAACGCATGCCATACAAATGACCATGTTATTAAGTGAGGATAAGCCAAGAGTTTTCAATTCCACTGAATTACATTCCTGGCAAATAATTCCATGGGAAGTGGGAAAGCAAAAACAACATTTTCTCCATAGAAACTAATTTAATGCCAACACTGCTGGAACATATCTATTTTAGAAACCAAATGCTAGAAGTTTTGTCACAGGAGAGTCTTTGAAAGCATAAATCTGGCTAAGATTTAACCTTGGATGGGTGGAGAAAGCTGGGAGGAGCGACAAAGGTGGAGCTGAGATCTTGTTCTGTGCAACCCTAATTGTGAATGCCCACCATTACAACAACTCAGCCGCCATCGCCTTCAGGCAAAACCCCAGGTTGCCGAAGTGCTTGCTGATTTTATGTTGGAAGGCTAGTTTCAGGTCACTGCACTACCAGCCTTTCTCAACCAGGGTTCTCTATCTGAACAGCAGAAACAGAAAATGATGTGAGTAACCGCCACCTTCCTTCCCATGCACCACAGTGGCAGGAGAGAAGTCGCTTCATTACACACGATGGGTGTCTCAGGGCAGCAATGCTTAATTCTTTTCTGGAACCCTGGCTGGGGAAGGCTAGGTGCTGACTGACGGACATATTTCTCACCGAGGCCAACGGCATGTGGTATTGGTATTGACTGACCAAGAACAATAGGGCCCTGTCTCTGCTGCAAGGGGGCCACTACCTTAACAAGCCCAGCTGCTTGTCTATGCCCCTTGTGTCCACACTTCCCTCACTGCCCTACTTCTTCCCTGGGAGTGTCCCTTTTCTTAACCTTCTTCCTGCCAGGCATCATAATCAGGCCATTCACACCAAACTTCCTACTCTGAAAGCATACAGCAGATATGCCATTTCATGTGGCCAAAGATTTAACAGGCACGATTTAATGACATTCCATTCTTTCTGCACCCTTTCAAGTCATAGCAATCTTTTTTAAGTCCATTTTTTTGGGTAGGTTCTCCTGGCTATGAGCCCATGGGTCAGAGCTCTGGCCAAGAAACTCAGCTGAGACCCCTGGCTGCAGCCACGGCGGCTGTACGTCTAGAGAGAGATTCTTGCTTCGGCTCCTAGTGTTCCCGGTCTGGACTCAGGTTAAAAATCGTCACTGTCACCTCAGCTGCTGTCATCCTACAGCTTCTGCAGTAGGAATGTGGTTTTCTCTTTATTCCTTGACCTTGGTCTATACCACAAACCTTCCTTCAAAGGCTGTGTCTGCAGCCAGTGAACTTTTGGTTGGCTGGAGCTGCATTCTGGCCCTTTTCTGTCTTGCCTTTATTTCCTTTATTCAGTTCTATCTGACTCCTCTTCATGTCCATCACTATACAGGGATATAGCTCATCTTCACCAGGGTTTAGTCTCTTTTAAAATAGACCTATTTACAGCTTCACAACACACAACTGTGTGTTAAAGCAACACCTATACTTAAACTCCCTTATTTATAATTTGAATGTTGAGATTCAGAATTGCTCTATAGTTCAAAAATCGCCTTTGGATGTGCGTTATTTTGCCAAGAATACTTTTAATCAAATTCAACCAGTTCACTGGCTGGCAATACACACTTTGCTTAGAACAGCCTCCCACAGTTTTAGAAGCTCATGCCTGGTTGTAGCCCAACCAGTCATGGGTGTTATTGTCTGTCTCTTGGGAAACCAGTAAGGGCGGGGAGTGGGAAGCAGGCATCCTTGGGGAAAATGGGAAAGCCCTTGGCGTTTCAAATGAGACACAGTAGGCATCTAAGAAAAGGAAAAACAACCAATTTTTTGACTTAGAGCCTGAAACAAACTCAAATGGAATTCGCATTACCACAGCTGAATTTGCTTATCATGTACCACAGGACATTTGCTTTTTCCGTGCCCATCGTGATTCAGACTTTATTTAAATCCTCTCTTTAAAAAAAATGAGGAAGATAAACAACAGAATTAAACTATTGTTGGCTGTCTGCTCGGGAGCTAATCTGAGTCCACCTAAACGCCCCATCTTTTGGGCTGTTATTGCCACATGGGCTGCAGGGCTTTGTTCTATCTGTGGGCTGGACCTTGCACCTGTAATCACTTGTTCTCAACAGCCCAGGTGTTTTCAAATCCTGTTTCACTGGTATTCACGGTACTTTAGGCTAGCGCTGAGACTGAGGCAGGAGGCACCTCCTGCAGAGGGCTGGCCAGGCTAGACACACAACAAGGAAAGAATTATTCCAAGAAACAGTAGATATCCGCGTTTCCCTGGCAGATCCAGTGACAGAAACTCACAGGCCCCAGATCTTGGCAGGAGATAGGAAGTGGTATGAGGACCAAAGGGGAGCTGAGCACAATTAAGAAGGGAAATAGAATCCGAAAAGTCCAAAGAATATAAGCATGGACATCCCCTTTCCCCGGTGGGCTCTTCCACATGCCACAGAATCTCGGCTTCTAATAGACCCTCTTTGTTACGGACAGTAATGGCGGATGTGTGGGGGCAGGGCGGGGCTGATCTGTTGCCAACTTCCCTGATATAAATACTGCCTCCATGGCTAATTTAAAGCAACCAATGGTTTCACTACTAGCTCACAAAATTCCTGATTATTTAACCACCAGCTCCTGCAAGCTGGTACAACCGGCTCCAGCACACCACTGGGTAACACTCACATACCAGAAACCCTGGAGAACAACCCCGGACCTAATATAAGAGTCTCTTCTACAGAATCCCCTACAACTGCACATCAAACCTGCTTTATCCTCCACCGATGAGCTGCTCAATGAGTTAAAAGCCTGCGTGGCCTGGAACGCCTGAATGTGCCCACTGGAGGAGTGTAGGATATACCCAGCCGTCTGGGGTGCCTTTGGCATGGCAACCCTCTACGTACTTGAAGACAGTTGTCATAAACCTTGAGGTCTTCTCTTTTCTTCTCCATGCTAAATAAACACCCCCAGATCCTTCCACCGCCCTTTACATCAAAAGTAGAACTGCCTTCCCACAACAAAATGAACATAAAATACTCCATATGTAATGCGATCAAACATGATACAAGGGGACAATTACCTTCCTTGCTCTAAATACTGTGTTTTCCTTACCCTGTCCTAACATTCATTAACCCTCTTGACAGCCATCTGATACTGACCACGCTTATGTAACTGTCTCCTGCAGAGCCCCCCACCCCACAAAGCCTTTTAATATTATTTTAGGCTTCCCCCATTAATTGCCTTAAAAAAAAATCTTGCTGAGACTACATTATTTTCACTAAATAGTATATGATCAGCTCGGTTCACACTCTGTTCTAATGGGATCTTTTTCAAATTGTGGTTCTTTCATCCAGGATCTTAGTTGTTCTTCCAAAGGTTGTGTTACCCACAAACTTGATAAATAAGATTTTTATGTCTTTGTTCGATTCATTCACATAGATTCCTGCAGCATCTACAAGGAACCTTGTACTCCAGCTAATGATTCTTTAATCCATGCTCTTTGAGTGTGGTCTGTAGCTAAAATCCACCCAACAATACCACTCTCTAGTCCATATTTCTTCATCTTGCTCATAGCATGTCAAGCCCTTGGTAGGTGCACCTTGTTGAATTCAGAATGTACGTTTAGCAAGAAAGCACCCTATGAAGGTAAGGACCTGCCTGTTATTTCCTTGCCAGATCTACCACTCTAAGGTTCAGAAGAAAATAAACAGGATCATCTGGCATGCCTTTTTCTTTAGTGAGGTCATGTGGACACCTTGTGATCTTCCCATAGTTGCTTATAAACCACCTGCCAAGTAATCCCTGTTAGAAATATCCCGGGAATCCACGCCGCTCAGGTCAGGTCTACCATTCAGGTCCATACCTGGGCTGTACAGGGGTCTTTCCCCAGCTCTCACTCCTGTAAAGTACTCATGTTCCCTGCTGCTCAGACATTCCTGACATCCTACCTAAGACCTGTCCCTGACTGTCAGGGCTCTCGGTCATCTGTCCCCACCTTCCCTCTGGCCACCATGGCTCTTGGCTCAGTGTCAGGCCACCTCCTTGCTGTCCACTACCAGCAACAGGAATTCCTGTGTCCACCTCCCTCAGCCCACAATCCGTCCCCTGCTTTCTGCCTTTCCATCCTCCTGACCCTTAGCAGGGCAACGCAGTCCTGGCACCACCACGGAGCTTTTCCTCTCAGTCCTGGTCCTGCTGCCCTTTGCCTTCTGCATACGGTGTTGCTGTAAGTGTGCAGTCACTGGCTCGCAGAATAACGGCCTCTGCACGCCAGACCTGGGTTTCTTCTCAGCCACGAGGGGGGGTCACACCACAGAGGCAGCAGCACAGTGCGGCCGGAAAGCCACGGACCTGCGTCTGGACAGCAGCTGGGCCACAAGCAGCTGGGCCACTTGCAGCTGGGTGACCTCCCGGGCTTCCTTAGCTGTCCTGAGGTACGGATGTGAGACCATACTGAAAGTTCCTCAGAAATGGAAAAGAGCAGTCAACGCTGCTGTTGGCTACTGGGGTTTCCACTGGTGTCCTAAGTGACGGGGTGTGGCCCTAAAAAGCAACTGATGTAGGAAAGGGGCTTCAGGCGGGGCGGATCTTACCGCCCAAGCCAACAGGAAACTGGAAATAGCAGCTTTAGGGAGAAAACTGAGTTCCCGAGATATTAAAGATGAACAAAATGTAAATGTTAAATTCAGTTAGACTCGGGGGTAAACTTTTAACCTCGAGACATTAGCACTTTCCACATTCCCACCTTAGAAGCTAGAGACAGACGAACTGACGAGAAGGAACTAGCCCAGAAACATCCTAAATTCTGTCTCCCACTTCCATAAAGCCCACCCATAACCCTTGCCCGGTCATCTCCCTTCACCAGCCCTCAGACCCTTGTTCTTCTCCTGGACTTTTGCCAGCTAGTGTCCACACGCAGGCTGCACAGGAACAAAACTCAGCGGCCTGGGCCCACGGGCCTTGCTCCCACGAGGACCCTCTCTCCTGACACCTGCTTGAGGAGAGTGCCCTCAAGTCCCCTTGCTTCAGTGTCCATTCCTCAGACCTGAACAGATCTAGATTTTTCCTAAACTGAAAAAGAACAAAACCACCATCTTAATCTCAGTTTTTGTCTTCCTATTTTCCGTGTCATCTGCACCCTTCCTTCTCAACTAATCCAATAAGTAGTTTGAGGTTTTTTTCCTACGAGCCCTCAACCTTTATCCCTACAACATGGCTTCGATTCTCACTGGTGTTAGAATAGTCCCTGTAGAAGACTCGAAGAACCACACCTGCTGCTCTCTGCTCCCAGTAGTGAGGGGGTTTGAGATGCACCGTGGCCCTAAATTTCTCTGCTCTCCATCGCTATCTTAGCTGGTCCCTTGACTTTTGACTATTTTTTCCTTCTGCATATTAATTCATCCAAAGCAGAAATGATTGGAAAATCTAATCTCTGGTTCTAACTGCTCCCTAATTTTACTCCATAATTGTCTGCATGGACAGCCTACTGATACTGGATATTTATGACATATCAAAGCAAGCGGCTCAGAATCCTTCCTCCGCCCTTATTATAGGTATCCTATTATTAGAGCCTGCCGCCACCACCACCACCACCACCACCACCACCACCACAACTTCCTAAGGTTTAAAATTCCTTCCAGCTCTTTCCCTTGGTTACTCTTCTCATTCTTATCTCACATTCACCAGTTTTTGAATGAAACCTAGCAGGATCTTTTTATGTGAAATATCTGGAATTTTCCGTGCCCTCCCCATTTACTTAGCTGATGCTATAGCTGTGTATGTACTGACCTAATTTCTCCTGGCTAGAATCCTGCCTTCAGCCTGCTGGCCACATTAATCCATCTATCCATCCATCCATTCTTTCATCCATCCATCCATCCATCCATCCATCGCTTAGTCACAATTTTCATTTCATTATCCACTTATCAGAAAATCTACAAGGGCTCTTTATTCTCATCACATTACCAAACTCATCCCCTTTAAATGAGTGCCTGGCACTTAACTTTCTCCTCCATGTGTGCTCCCTCCACCTGGGCACCCAGTGCCATCTGCTTAGCTAATCTGACCCAGCTGCTCATTTGTTCACTATCCCCCAGCATTCAGTTCAGCATGAATGTTTATGATGTGACTTGTTCATTCTCAAGCTTTGAGAATGTTCTTCAGTCATTTCATGTCTTCTGTTCTGTTTCCAAGTAGACTGTAAGCTCTTTCAAATCAATAAGGAGGTCTGAATTTTTTTTTTTAGACACTGAGCTGCCCAGATGGTGCTTTCAAGATAGCAATTATGCAATAGGCCGTGCTGATGGACATTGACTGTTGAGAGGCAGAAGCCAATTTCTATAAGGACTAGGAATGACACACAATCAAAAGTACATCCGAGAAAAGGGTAGGGATGACATGGTAAGCACGTTTTGGAAATTGCCGTTTTCAAAATAATTCATTGGCATACAGGAAGAGCAATGCTTTATCTATTTTGGCCCTCCTTCCTTCAGTGAAAAGATCAAGAAAAGTACTTGTTAAAAAAAAAATCAGTTTAAAATGGGGTCAGAATGTCAAGCTATTCTTTAGCCTGCAACCCAACCTACCACGGGTTCAGGCCTTCCGAGACATGTGGAGGGGCTGGCCATGACGTGTCCTCTGAAAGAGACCATAACCATGATAACTCAAAACCTAAGGCTCACTGGAATCCTCAAGCGTCCTCTGGGTCTCCTTAAGAGTCAAAGGTCATGGCTGGGCACAGTGGCTCATGTCTATAATCCTAGCACTCTGGGAGGCTGAGGCAGGAAGACTGCTTGAGGTCAGGAGTTCGAGACCAGCCTGAGCAAGAGTGAGACCCTGTGTCTTCTAAAAATAGAAAGGAAAAGAAAAATTAGCCAGGCGTGGTGGTGTACGGCCTGCAGTCCTAGCTACTTGGGAGGCTGAGGCAGAAGGATCAGTTGAGCCCAGGAGTTTGAGGTTACTGTGAGCTAGGCTGATGCCATGGTACTCTAGCCCAGGCAACAGAGCAATACTCTGTCTCCAAAAAAAAAAAAAAAAAAAAAGTTAAAAGGTCAGGTGGCAAATGTCAGTTTATTTACTGGCAAATACTATCTTCTTCCTCGGGGTTTTAACTAGACAGATAAGATACTACAGAACAAACTGTCCCTCTGAGTAAATGACTTTCTGGGAATAGGTACTGGACCTTCAGAAAAGCACTCACTCTTCTAGGATGTGACAAATGAATGAGTCATTTGTTAAATGGCACTATAAGATGAGATACTGTATTTTTGGTTATATGACATGAAATTATTGACTGATCTATTTCTCCTAACATAAAAAAGTTAGAAAATGTTTTCAACTTTGTAGTAATATAAGAAACTAAAATTTAAAAAATCCATTTTCCAACCCCAACACAATCGTTTTTCACTTAAGTCCTTAAATACCTAGTTGTAATTATAGCAGGCATACAATTTTGTGTTCTTTTTGTCACTTGATAGTCTATAATTACTCTTGCATACTTTTGATCTTTATATTTGTAACAGAGTCCAATTATTAACATTCCATTTATCAAACTTTTATTCATCACTGCTCATTTGTTGATTTTAGTTGTCTTTGATATTCCATTTTTAGAGGCAGTTGGATAATCATATACACACATAGCTTTTTAAAAATTACTTATAATTTTAAGGAATGAGATTATCAGGTAAAAGGATATAAAAATATTTATGGCTGCTAGTATGAGTTGCTAAATTGACCCTAAGAAGGAAATACATAGTTTTAAATTCAATTTTATAATTTTTCTATTACATGCATTATCAATTTTATAATTTTTGATCCACCCTTTGGGACAACTAGTCACACTGCAGAGTGTCAAAAAACTAGTGCTGAATCACTCACTGCTGCAGGATCGTAATGTAGTGACTGCCATTTCAGAAGTGGCACAGACTTGTTGGCTTTCACAATCAGAAAACAAATAAGAAGCTGCTTTTCAAAAGAATTGCCGCATTCCCAGGAAAACATTTGCACATTTATATAATATATAAAACATATTGGTTAATTTCCTTTACACATTAGAACGTCTAGTGTCACATGTAATAAGTAGCAAATACATTCTGTTTTGCTTTGGCTTATCTTTTAGGTAAGAGTAAAGAGAGCAATTATTTGCATAAGATACACATTAATTAAAATCAAGAGTATCTTATGCAATAAGAGTCAGATAACCTCAATATTAACCAAATAAGTCTGATAAATGAGAAATGTTGTAGAAAACATGATTTATTTTTCACTTAATGGGGTTTCTGGTGAGACATCTCTCACCTGAAGTACTGACACATATCTGAAACTTGATTAGAAAAAATTAACAAATGAAATCAATTCTGTTAAAGCTTAATGCCATTAATTTTGTGATTAAAAGTTACAAATGCTATTCAAAATTTCGGATCTGACTGGTTAATGTTAAAATTGCACATTAAATTGGATATTAGCTGTTCTACTTAGTTGAGATAAAAAAAATCCAGCTTTGAATCCAAATGGATAAAAATGGTAAAGTAAAAAAAGACTGATCACTGTCTTATTCCTCTAAATGTAATTATTTATGTGATTGGCTCTTGCCTATATGCCTTTCAAATGTCAAGATATTTTGAAAATAATTATATAACCAGGAAAGAATTCAAGTGGCAGGATCACTTTAACCTGTGCCTTATATAATATAGGCAATTTATAGGATTTGATTCAATTTCCTTATCGAAAACAACAAAACCAGTGATGTGGCCTTAAAATCTCTTTCTTTGGGTTAATCCTTTTAGCTAACAACTATATTCTAAAAATCAAGGGCTTATCATTCCAGGTAGGGAGTGACCTTTCCAGAAGAATCACAGAGCCCTCCTCCCAGCCAGGAGACCACTATCAATCCTCTTGGCCAGGGAGTCAGTGCATACTCAGCCTGCTTTTAAACCATTTCAAATGATGAACAATAAACAGAAGCGGCGACCTCTCACTTTGAAGAGCTGGTGATCTACCAGGGGAGACAATACCCAGGAAGGGAGAGAACTACATTGTGGCTACATATAATTAAAAACAGAAGCAACATTAATAAGCCCATTTTTATTTTTATAGACTGAAAGAAAGATATTAAAAATCATCTTCCTAAATTCAGCCTTTCAAGACTCATTTATGAATGAGAAAATGAGACTGTAACAGGTTCTCCAAAATTACCTGTTGAGTATGGTTCTTACAAGGATGACACTGGGCAAAGAGAGATGGCCACAAGACTACATAAATGCCAAGGGAAATTCCAGGTTTCACTGAATTGTTTCATTAGCAAGAATACTGTCGCAGTCAGGGGGGAAAATTAAGTGATGAAATAAAAAGTACTAAAGCCTAGAATAATCAAATAGAGTAACCCTACAATAATGCTAAGCTACATCCATTATAATGGAAAGAAAAGACTACAAACATTGCAAATGTGGGTTAGTATGGGTTTTTGAGGAAACTGATTAAATATAAAGCGCTATTGATGGCAGTCATATGGCAATGAGGTCAACACAGAAGCCAGGCACAAATATACCCATGGCTGAATTTTAAACTAGAATTAGGCTTTATTTACTTCTTGTGCCCATGATTTTAACCATTTATTGAGATGCCACAACAGAGCAAAATGAAGCACAATTAACAGGTTACATTTATTTTTCACTAGGTCTACTGAAAGAGTTGGTTGACATTACTCTCAAATTGCTTTCAGACGTTTGGCAAGTGAGAATTGATATAATAAAAGCTAAACATGTGGTTTGAGAGGTGGGTCTGAGAAGGTTCAGGTCCTACAACAAAGCTGTTCCCACACCATGGGTGCTTTTCAGGGCTGGTGAAGGGTCCCCTAGATCTACACTCTGAATTGAGACCGTGGATGCCCCTGCCCAACTCTTTACACGACAAAAGACACATTGTGTAATTACTGATCACTCCTATTGACTTGCAGCAAAAAAAAAAAAAAAAAAAAAGCCCCAGTTCTAGCTGCCACTTCTACATTCCTGATAATTCAAAACAGATTTTTGAAGCCAAGTTTAAATATCTTCTAGTTCTGATTAGGACTTGAAAAACAACACTTAAAAAATCCACAATTTGAAACAATGAACCAAAAGAGTGATTTGCTATAGAAAGAACATTAAGATACTGTTACAATACTTGAAAACAAAGTATTACAATTGGAATTCAGGGAATTGAAATTGGCATGTCAAACAATAATAGAAGATTATAAAGGTAAAAAGTAGAATAATTAAAAGAAATAGTAATTATACCAGAGACAGGTTTATAGAAAACACCATTGGCGAACTCTGTATTTATAGACTTACTTAAAAAGAACTGCTAACGTGACGTTTTCTCTACCGTTGTGACTGCCCTGCACCTATCTTTACGCCAGTCTCTGTAAACACTGCTGAATGCAGATCAGAAAATTGAAGCCGATTAAGAGCTACTTATACGATCTGTGTGCCAAAATGGGTTAGGCTCTCTTGTAGGACTTTCAGTTGAGAATCAACTTTTAATGAAGTGACTTCGATGCATTTATTAGAAATAGGCATTACGGAGATCTAGGCATGGAATGCTATAGCTCACATGGGCAAGGCAAATTATTTTTAATTATTCCCATTTGTTTGCTCTTTATAGTTCTGGTTTAAAAAGATACATGTGAAGTTTAACATTGCTCTGGACTTTTATAAAAATATTTTTATTAGTTTTTTATAGCTTATGTTTATAGCTCCATTCATTCATTTTTTTTCAACACTTATGTAGTGACCACAATGTATGCTGGGCATTGATTTAGGTGCTAAACATAATACAGGGTATAAAACAGATGCACTCCCCTATAAGTTTCCCCGCCCTCATGGAATTTACATTCTACCTTGTATCAATAACACCTGAAGAGTAACAGAATTGATTAACTACTGATGTAATGATTTGAAAATCAAATGTTACGTTGATTTAAGTTGGTGTGAAATTATAAAATGTCTTTCATATTAAAGGCCAGTCAAAATTATAAAAACTGGGAAAGTTCTAAATAGATCAACTAACCATTAACTACCATAAAAAAAGGTCAGTTTAAGTCTTGACTTTAGAACATGAGGACTTCAAAAAAATAATCAAAAGTAACACTTTTACTAACTCTGGTGATTAAGATCATTGAACCAGAATCACAATTTATTTAATCATTGTGGGTTGTCTTCTACATGACTACCTCATCATTAACTCCTATTATACTTATAAAGAATTTACACTTGTACTATTCTCAGTCATGGTATGATTTAATGTTTCACAACTTCTTCAGTCTCTTCCTTGCAAAAAGTAATGCAACTTGGAACAAAGCCCATAAGGCAAAACTCACCACCTGCAACAATTAAAATATTTTAATAGCAATAGATTTGTATAGAACAGAAAGTCCCAGTGGTTAGAACAATGGTGATTAGAAAAGCAGTGGTTAGAACAGTTTTCATTTTTTTTAAAAAAAGAAAGGGTTGGGGGAGAAAGTTGGCCACTAAATCCTATCTGGGGACCCCCCCCCCCCCGCCCCCTGCCTTGGGGCCCCAGAGAGCAGAAGAGAGTGCAAACTATGAACAGAGAATGCAGAAGACGGAGAGGTGGTGAGCTGGGACAAGGTGAAGGGGCATGCTGGCTGTCTAGCAGCACATGAAGATGGTAGCAGCTTCCGACCTTGACAGTGCGTAGCCTCCTTCTCATTCCTGTTGTCAGTTCTGTCTCCCTCCTAGAGACGAGACTGTGTCTGGGAGAATCAGTCAGCCCCCAGTGCCAAATTCCCCCAACCTCCTCTCTGACCACTTTCTGCTTCTTTTTGTAAGACCGCACGGAGGAAGGCAGGGCTGGGGAAGCCCCGGAGGCTGAGGGCTGTCACAAGCCACCTGTGTGAGGCCTCCCGGGGCTGGGGGCTTCCTCAGCCCAGGGGATGACGGAGCAGGCCAGGCCGGCCCAGGGGTTTCCCAGCACCACTTAAGTTCTGATTGTTTCACGTGGGGTCTTCCCTGTCCTCCTTCCTGCAGTGGCACTAGATAACTTGAGGAAGTCTGACTGGGTTGGTTTTATTGTTTGTTTTTAATTTCCAGCAAACTGTCTGGCACAGAGCAAAGCCCATGTATTAAGGGATGTTCTAAAACCTGCTGATTTTTGGTCTGAAGATCTTAAGCATAAATGTAGTAGAGAAGCTAAGATTAACATATAAACATAATATTATAACAATATATAAAAAATAATGCTGATAATAATGATGCCAATAACTAAAATTTGTGTGGCACTTTAACAGGCGTCTTCCCCTACAATATCTCATGTGATCCTCAGAGCGGTGTTGGAGAAGATCTTTGGCCAGCTCAGGGAAGTCAGATTTCACACAGCTGATGCAGACTGAGGGGATATTTCTGGTTTTCTAATCTTTTCATTCTTTTCCATTACCCCGCACATAAAGCGGTAAGAAAGATAAAATGTTGAGGTGTATAGTATGGATTAGGTACGATGGTGACTTAAAGAAAGGAGAAAGCCACAGTGCCAGATAGCCCCAATGCACGTAGGGGACGGGATTCTCGCTGAACCCGAAGAGCAAGGTTTCCCACGTGGGCCCTTCCATTTATGGGGATCAGGAACAAAAACAAAAAGACGGGAATCAGACAATCAGATGGGAAGACTGAAAATGCTTCCAGGCAAAATGGTTCTAGTCTAGCCCCAAGTAGCAAACCTGGCATGGACCAAATACTGGCTCCTTTCCATGAAAGGAAGAAAAATGAACACAGTAATCATATTAATCAATTAGTCTTCTGTTTTCAACTTCAATCCCAGAGCTAATTAATTACTTCATTAAGTAGGAGATTCTCTCTTGGTTTAGGTCATTAATGAATATTATTAAAGCAAAACCTGGTTTGTATTTCTAAAACTTCTGCATTTCCAACCCTTGATAGGGCTTAGGGTCAAGCTGAGAAAGGGGTGCCAGGTACTGACTCGGGGCTTCAGTCCAGCCTTCGACCTCCCTCCCCCCACCCAGCTGCCCTCCACAACAGCCCTGCCCACCCGCGCCGGCACCTGCCTCTGTCGTCTCCAGACTAACACTGGGATAAATGCTCTCGTCTTGACTGTACTTACGCTGTGTCTAATTTTAGTTTTATTGTACCAAAATGATAGACATAGGTTTAATTGTTTTATCTGATAGATATTGGTGCATCAGAAAGACAGATGCTTGCTCTTACCGTTAGCAGCCCATGTATTCTGACTGATTTATGGAATGAGGTGGAGTATGTTTTCTCCTTACGACATCCTGTGCAGTGACTGTGTCATCACCAGACATAAAAACAGGGCCCGTTATGTTAAAAATACTACCATAACCACTGATAACAGAGAGGTGTGGATGCAGTCCCTGCCCTGGCGGGTTGTGTGACAGGCCGCAATCTGCACACACACACCAGGAGGGGGCGTATGGAAAACTGTGAAGAGGCCACAAGCACTGAGCGCCTGAGTCCAGATGTCCAGATTTGCTTCCATATTTAAATGTCATGACTCACTTTGCTGCCTGGTGACTCCCGAGTTGCTTAAGCAATTCTCAACGCTCCTTTGTGTGTGCAAACTAAGAAGGCACTAGAGTATCAGGGGAGGTGGGACAAAAGCAAGAATATATAGAGGTTTTGACCTCAAGAAGCCTGAGATTAAACTGTGGAGAAAAGAAGAAATGATCAGAGAACAAAGTTGATGTCAGCAAGAACCAAACACCACTCTGTGAGTTAAATGTTTGTGCAGAGACCACCAAAGAGGAAGTAGGGTGTGACCAGTTGGGTGGGGTCAACATGAGGTTTCTGCAAGGAACTGTGAGGACCCCCAGCCTGGTGACAAGAATTGGGAGAAGGGTCAGGGTTTCCAGTCCAGGGGACAATGTGCACCAAGACAATGCTTAGATAAGACTCAAGATGATGTTCCTTCTTCATTGACGCCTAAACAGATTGACTGTAATATCCTCCTAATTGGTTTTCCTACAGCTGGCCCCTTCCCCATAGCTTCATCCCACTGGATCACTCTAACATTCCTAAACCACATGTGCATCAGGGCAATGCCCTGATTAAAAGAGAACCAAGTATGCACTGTCACTTTACAATAAGGTCCTAGGGTAACTGCACTCATCTTTGCTTTATTCCTTTATTGCAGGGTCCAGCAAACTCTTTCCACAAAGGGATAGATAGTAAATATTTTCGGCTTAGCAGGTTATGTGTTATAACTTCTCTCTGTTGCAGCTCCTCATCTCTGCCGACATAGCACAAAAGTTGCCACAGACAACAGTTCTGCAGATGCATGGATGTGGCTGGCCTGTGGGCTGTAGTTTGCTGACCCCCAGCCAAGGCTCAGCCCTGCTGAACTCTTAGTGGTCCAGCCTACAGGACAGTCCCTTTACAGGGGTGTTCTCACACTCATCGCTGGCTGTCAGCATCCTACACTTTCTTCTGCCCACCTCAAAGGCTGCCACCAGCACACCTTCCTACTTGCCCAACAGACATTTGTCAGTTTCCCACTGTATGCCGAGCACTCGCTAAGCACTGGGTATACAAGATCAACGGCAGGCCTTTTGGTGTGAGCATTACCATCTAGCAGGGGTGGCCAGACAGGTAAAAGACCTCTCCATTGGGTTCAACAGACTAAATCCAGATACGAGTCCCCTCCTCTGAAAGGTACTGTGGCACTTGGAACACCCAGGAGTACTAAGTCCCTGGAGATCAGGTGAGGTGCCCACAAGACACGTCACACAGTCCTTCACGTGCAGGGGGACTCCAAAAGCATGTGCTCATCGAATTAAATCAAAATTAACAGTGCCTTACATCTAATCAACACATGAATACAAATTTTAGGATCTTAATAGTTCCCAGTGTGGAAGGTAACTACATTAAGGTGTGAGGACAGACTTCTAAAGACCACGACTGTAAAAGAAACAGGAAATAAGTAGGAGCTGACATTCATATATATTTTATTTTATTAATTAATTTAGTTTTTGAGACAGAGTTTCGGAGCTCTGTTGCCCGGGCTAGAGTAGCTAAAGTACTGTGGCATCAGCCTCGCTCACAGCAACCTCAAACTCCTGGGCTCAAGCGATCCTCCTGCCACATATATATTTTAAACAATAATGACAAAAGCATCCTGTGACCATCCTTCCAGATGAGTGAAGTAACTTCATTCAGTGAGCAGATGTCTTAGTCTGTGCTGCTGTAACAGAATACCTGAGATAGGGTAATTTATAAAGAACAGAAATTTATTTCTCACAGTTCTGGAGACTGGGAAGTCAAAGATCAAGGCACCAGCATTTCGTGTCTGGGGAGGGGCTTCTTGCTGCGTCCTCACGGGCGAAAGGGCAGGAGAGCAAGCTAAGCTAGGCCAACGCTGCGTGCAGCCTCTTTTAGGGCCTTAATTCCGCTCATTAGGGAGGAGCCGTCGTGACCTAATCATCTCGAATAGGCCCCACCTTTGAATACTACCACACTGGCAGCACCTGAATTTTAGAGGGGCCACGTTCTAGAGGGGCCAGAGCGAAAAACAATTATAAAGACTACACTAAGGAGACGTGGCTAGTCCGAGTAGACGGAGAAGTGTAAACAGGGCTGTGGAATTGCATTGCAAACACTACATGCTTGGAGGTACCAATCTTTAAATTAAACAACCTATCAAACTATTTAGTACCTTCACAGCGAGCCGCTAGTTATAAACGTGCTATACCTGATGGGGAGAAAATTCCACGAGAGCTTATAAAAGCTTGCTAGAAGCATTAAAAATTCCTAGCCATTTCATTATTTGTCATTCAGCAAATGTTAATATTTCTTTTTGTATTCCTACTGAAGCTTGAAATTAACATGGCTTTTTGTTTATTTCTTCATTTCTGCACCCTTGTCAGCTCATCTCCGGAATGCAGTTTGTTAGCTGGCTGCCGCAGAGCCAAGTAAAAAAGCCTGAAGAAACTCAAACGTTGACTAGAGAAAGGCTCTGCATGAAAATACATTTGTTTTTTAACCTCACAGAAGTTTAACGGTTAGCTTAAAGTAAATATTTAACATCTAGGATGGTTTTTATCAAGAATCATTTTGACACGGACATTAGTCTCCATCCCCAAAGCCTGAAACCCTGGGGACAAGGTTTGCTGCAAACTCGTGCAAAGGAATAGGATACGAGGAGGCTGCAAAGCTAGGGTAAACACAGAATTTTCTAAGGTGAAACAATCTCTTAAGAACGCCCTTCCCCCAAGGAATCATGGAACTGAATTTAGCAAGAGTTTAGCATTTCCAAATCACTCAGGGACTTGGGTCCCGGGGAGCATTCCCTCTGCCCCTGGACTGTTTGTGCTGGAGCCCAGCCTGGCTTCGCCCCTCTCCCCGCGGCAGGGCCACTTCCCACGCTGCATCACGATGTAGTCACGATCCACACACCCCTGCTGCGCCCCCAGGGTGGCTGGTGCCCGGGCAACTCCAGCAGGGCAACTCTGGTTTAGGGACCCAGAGTTAAATTCACGTTGCTGACTTTTCCTCACAAGGTGCCGTGGGGTTCGAGGGGGCGCTGTTGTGTGAGCGCTGGCGTGGGGGCCAGGGATGTTTTGAAAACTTCCGAGCTTGACAGGCAAACATGGCACTAATCAGGGATTCCGTCCAAAACCGGCTTGAAGAAACGCCTCAAATGTGCCAGATCATTTTTTAAAGTTAATGATCAGCTTGGCCAAGAGCCCTCTGAAGACAGGACCTTCGCCACGGTTACGGGCATGCATGGGTTCACGTGGGCTCCCTGAGTTTCCCGAGCAGGACAGAGAGGCACCCACTGGGCCTCTGTGCTGGCGGCCTCCCGTTTGGGAACACGGTCACCTGATAAAAGAGGCTCCAGACAGCGACCCGAGTGCGGCTCTGTGTCACGTGAGGCCTGGCTCACGGGGCTGCTGCCCGCCCCGCACGCAGCCAGGCCGGGGCCCTCCGTGTCGCCGGCCCCCCACCCTGGCTTTCGTGCCCGTGGACTTCCTGTGGCGAACCTCATCATGCTGCCTTCATCCTCCCTCTCAGCCGACGCTGAGTCACTGTAGGATAAAGCCTCTCTTCAGTCTCTATTTTGGGTGCGCTTTACACCGGGGGGAGCCGGCAACACATCTCTTTCCTGATATAAGCGCACGGGCGGCCCATTAAATGCGGCTACGTTTCAACTGGGTCAGTGTTTTAACGCCAAATCACTTCACCCCTCGGGAACTTTATATAAATGTTCAAAGTTTTCTGTTTTTCGTTTCTCATTCTTCTCTTCCTCGGCCGGTTTGGGTAATGGGGGAGGGGGTGCTGCCGTCCCAGGTCAGGACTGGGACAGACTGGGGTCAGGGGACGAGATGCTGCTTTCCGGGTTCTTCTGAGGTGTCTTTATTAGCTGAATTCAAAACTCTGTGGTGAATTTTCAGAACCCCAGGCACCCCGACAGAAGACCTGTGGACCCCCTGCTGCTATACAACCCCCCCATCTCCCCTCAGAGGCCACCAGGAGGTGACAGGAAAGATGTACCCAAGCAAAGAGCCTCGTTCCTGCAAGTCCAAGTTAAGCTTGTTTGCTGTACATGGAAAGTACGGGCGCCATGGCGACCCCCAGAGAGCACATTTAAAGACCCTCACATGAAAGGCCCTCGTGCTCCTGGGAGAGAAAATTCTCCCTCTCAGCATAGTCACTCTCCAAGCCCAGGGTCTGCAGCAGCCCCTGCTCCTGGGAGCAGAAGGCCTGAGTTCTTTGAGCTGGAATCTTCCCTATTTCTTTGTCCAGTGACTACGGACCCTGCTTCTAGGGCAGCCTGTCCCCTGGAGCTGGAGTTGCTCAAGCCAGGCCTGAGTGGGCTCTATCCTTCCAACCCAGGCACCACAGCGGCATCCTTAAGGCCTGGTCCTTCCCGTCTGTTGACACTTCTGTGACTGCACATGGCTTATTCCACTTGAGCACAGATCCAAGGCCACGTGGGGGCCTATGCGGCTACTGCCCCAGCTTCCGCCCTTACTTGGTGCAGACGGGAGGCCACACTGCTTCCACTAGAAGGCAGACCCGCTCTCCTGCCAATTAGCTCAATATTCGTGGTGGGCAAGACCTCGTGATTCAGTCCCAAGTCACCTCTCCAGGTTCACTGTCTACCACATGGCCTCGCTCACTCCCTTGGGAGACGTGCACTAGAGCCTACAAAGAAGGAGTCTCGCGCTGTGCCTGGCACCAGGGGCAGTGAGTAAAGCCCATCTTAGGCTCAAGAAACTCAGACTCAGGTAGGGGAGGCCAGATCTGTAACTACACGGGCACTGAAGTGTCACAACAAAGCCTTCCGTTGGGGCACCGAGGCCAGAGATGCCAGTTCCACCTTCTTCAGGCCAGCCTGGACACCACCTCCCAAGGGAAACTCCCGCTCATGGCCCAGCTGTGAGCCGGGCCCTCCCCCAGGCTCCTGTGGTGGACAGGACAGTCATGAACGTGCTTGATCACAGCGCCCGCAAGAATTAAACACTCCCTGAGAGCAGGAATGGTGTCTTTACTTATCTCTGTCCTCTCTGTTGCTGCAGGCACCGTGGCTTGTACAGAGTCAGCGCTCTGCGCACGTTTATCACTTCAAATGTGCCTAATCGTAAACCTCAGAGTCCGCGTCAGTAGCAACCTTCCAAAAGTGCTGTGCTAAGAACCCGTGCTCCCCTCTCTTCTGACGGACGGGACAGAGCGTGCTGGAAGACACCAGCCAGGACGCCTGGCTGCTGGACCACGCCTGGCCACTCACGCGGTGCGCGTCCCCAAGGCTCTTCTCGACCCTCCCGCCCCATCCCCTCATCTGCGGTTTCCTGAGGCTGCCGCGGCACCCTAGCACCACGGACGGGCGTGGGGTGGAGGAGGAGAGGCCCGTCCTCCCGGGGAAGTGACAGAGCAGCAGGAACCAGACCTTCTGGGGGGAGGGAAAGGACAGTGTGTGTCACTCTCAGAGATGAGGCATCTTCACCACCAACACGCCCTTCGCTTCACGAGGTCACTGGCGAATGAATGACACCTTGCTTGTCTGCGCAACGTTTCGTGTTACCCAGAGGCCTCGGCTTCCAAACCCAGAGTCTGGACTCGGACCGCTCCGCGCTCATCTGTGTAGCACACACTCGCACACACGAGGATAGGAATACTATCGGACACCGTGTTCACTGTCTGCGGCTGCGTAACAAATTACCACAAAACCGAGCTGCTCAAAATGGCAGTTATCCCACGGTTTCTGTCGGTCGGGGGCTCAGCAGAGGCCTGGCTGGGTGTCTGGTTCAGGGTCTCCCGTGAGGCTGTGATCAAGACGCTGTTTCCACGCTCACTGACGTGGCCTCAGCTCCTCCGTGCGTGGGCCTCCCAGGGCTGTTCCCGACGCGGCAGCCACAGCAAGAGACCCAGGAAAGGGGGAGAGAGAGAGAGACACACACACACACACACACACACACACACACACACACACACACCAAGAAAGACGCTGCAATATCTTTGTAATCTAAATTTGGAAGTGACATACCATCATTCCTGCCAGATTCTACTGGTCACACAGACCAACCCTGGGGAGTGCCAGGCGGTGAGGGGCAGTGGGGGCCACGGTGGAGGTTAGCTACTGCAGGCTGTCCTGGCATTGGCATTTGCTCCACCTGCATTGTGGTCTGATAGTTCCTTTCCAGAGTGAAACAGCTAGACCCAACATCCTGTGTTATACCAGGGTTTTGTTTCTCCTATGGTTTTGAAGGGCTGCAGATACTTTAGAAAACAGCTGCATAGATTTAATGGGCTCAGAATTTGGGGAGGGGCATATATATGCATATACCTTGATTTATTGTCCTTTGTTTCATTGTGCTTCACAGATACTGCATTTTTCACAAATTGAAGGTTTGTGGCAACCCTGCATTGAGCAAGTCTATCAGCACCATTTTTCCAACAGCATGTGCTCACTTAGTGTCTCTGTGTCACATTTTGGTAATTCCCACACTATATTATTATATGTGTTATGGTGACCTATGATTGGCGATCTTTGATGTCATTATAGTAATTATTTTGGGGTAACACAAACTATGCCCACCTAAGAGGGTGAACTGAAATCATGTAGTATCTCACTGCTCCCTCGACTGACCATTGCCCCTTCTCTCTCCCTGTTTTTGGGCCTTTCCCCTACCAGAGACACAACAATATTGAAATTAGGCCAATTAGTAACCCTACAATGGCTTCTAAGTACTCAGGTGAAAGGAAGAGTTGAACATCTCTCACTTGAAATCAAAAGCTAGAAATGATTAAGCTTAGTGAGGAAGGCATGTCGAAAGCTGAGACAGGTTGAAAGCCAGGCCTCTTGTGCCCAACAGTTAGCCAAACTGTGAATGCAACGGAAAAGTTCTTGAAGGAAATTAAAAGTGCTACTGCGGTGAACACTCTAAAGAAAGTGAAATAGGCTTATTGCTGATATGGAGAAAGTTTTGGTAGTCTGGGTAGAAGATCCAACGCAGCCACAACATTCCCTTCAGCCAAAGCCTAATCCACAGCAAGGCCCTAACTCTCTTTAATCCTGTGAAGGCCGAGAGAGGTGAGGAAGCTGCAGAAGAAAAATCTGAAGCTAGCAGAGGTTGATTCGTGAGGTTTAAGGAAAGAAGTTATACCCGTAACATAAAAGTGCAAGGTGAAGCAGCAAGTGCTAATACAGAAGCTGCAGCAAGTTATCCAGAAGATCTAAGATCATACACTAAACAACAGATTCTCAATGTAGATGAAAGCCTTCTGTTGGAAGAAGAGGCTATCTAGGACTTTCATAGTTAGAGAGGAGATGTCTGTACCTGGCTTCAAAGCTTCAAAGGACAGGCTGACTCTTTTGTTAGGGGCTAATGCAGCTGGTGATTTTAAGTTGAAGCCAATGCTCACACACCATTCTGAAAATCCTTAGGGACCTTAAGGGACTTAAGAATTATGCTAAATCTACACTGCTTGTGCTCTATAAATGGAAAAACGAGGCCTGGATGACAGCACTTCTGTTTACAGCATGGTTTATTGAATATTTTAAGCCCAATATTGAGATCTACTGCTCAGAAAAAAGAGATCGCTTTCAAAATATTACTGTTCATTGACAATGCACCTGGTCACCCAAGAGCTCTAATGTGGATGTATAAGGAGACTAATGATTTCATGCCTGTTAACACAACAACCACTCTTCAGCCCATGGATCAAGGAGTAATTTTGACTTTAAAGTCTTAGTACTTAGGAAATATATTTCATAAGCCTATAGCTGCCATAGATATTAATTTCTCTGATGGATCTCGACAAAGTTAATTGAAAACCTTCTGGAAAGGACTCACCATTCTAGATGCCATCAACAACATTTGTGATTCACAGGAGGTGGTCAAAATATTAACATTAACAGGAGTTTGGAAGAGGTTGATTTCAACCCTCTTGGATAACTTTGAAGGGGTTTAAGACTTCAGTGGAGGAAGTAATTGCACGTGTGGTGGAAACAGCAAGAGAACTAGAAGTGAGGCCTAGAGATGCGACTGAATTCTTGTAATCTCATGATAAAACTTGAACAGATAACGAGTTGCTGTTTATGGATGAGCAAAGAAAGTGGTTTCTTGAGATGGAATCTACCTCTGGTGAAGATGCTGTGAACATTGTTGAAATGACAACAAAGGATTTAAAATATTCCATAAACTTAGTTGATAAAGTAGTAGCAGGGTTTGAGAGCATTGACTCCAATTTGAAAAGAAGTTCTGCCGTGGGTAAAATGTTATCAAACAGCATCGCATGCACAGAGAAATCTTTCGTGAAAGGAAGAGTCAATCTATGCAGCAAACTTCACTGTCGTCTTATTTTAAGAAATTGCCACAGTCACCCCAAACTTCAGCAACCATAACCTTGATCAGTCAGCAGCCATCAACACCAAGGCAAGACCCTCCGCCAGCAAAAAGATTACAACTTACTAAAGGCTCAGATGATAGTTAGCATTTTTTAGCAATATTTTTAAATTAAGGTATGCACATTGGTTTTTAGACATAACGCTATCACACATTTAATAGATTGCAGGACAGTGTAAAAATAACTTTTATATGCACTAGAAAACCAAAAAAAATTGTGCGACTCACTTTATTGCGATATTCATTTTATTGAAGTGGTTTAGAACTGAACCCACAATATCTCCGAGGTATGCCTGTATTTATAACATGCCAGACATTATTAAGTGTTTGGGACACAGGAGATGTTGGTGAAGAAAACAGACAAATGGAGTGAACACAGCACATTTAATGTTGCCTAAGAATTTCAGTTCTAACTGTAACAAAGGGTGTGGGTAGTAAGATGCCCCCAACCTTTGTCTCGATTTATCCCATCCATGTCTAAGGTCCCTTGCCAGGCACCACTCACTGGGATCACTGTGCCAAACACCTGGGAGAAGACACTAGTATCCCGATTCCTAAACTCGAGGACCTCAAGGAGTAGTAACCAGCCCCTTCTGCCCCAGACTACACAAAATTCTGGCTAAAACAGTTTAGATTTGTGCTTAAGAATATTCTGGCCAGGCACAGTGGCTCATGCCTGTAATCCTAGCACTCTGGGAGGCCAAGGCAGGCAGATTGCTCGAGGTCAGGAGTTCAAAACCAGCCTGAGCAAGAACAAGACCCCGTCTCTACTATAAATAGAAATAAATTAATTGGCCAACAAATATATATATATAAAAATTAGCTGGGCATGGCTAATTTTAAATTAGCTGGCGCATGCCTGTAGTCCCAGCTACTCGGAAGGCTGAGGCAGGAGGATCGCTTGAGCCCAGGAGTTTGAGGTTGCTGTGAGCTAGGCTGATGCCATGGCATTCTAGCCCAGGCAATAGAGCGAGACTCTGTCTCAAAAATAATAATAATAATATTCTGAGGCAGTCTGGGGGCTGATGGATGAATGGGTGGGTGAGAGAAGAATACAGATATGAGAGGAAACAAATTTCCCAGAGGGAAGGTACAGATCACTGGGGAGAACCAGATTTTAGGATCCTTCTTAGCCAAACTCTGCAGAGCTGTGCACTGGAGCTCATGCACGGATGAGTTCACCCTTGTTCTCAAGCAACACAGATTCCCTCCCTACCGTAAGATGTTGTCATAGTCAGCAAACACAGATGGCCCAGTGGGCCTGGAGGGACAGTCCACTGGGCCAACACATACACCCTGTCCCTCCATCCTGCCCCCTGAAGCCTGGCTGGGTCCAGTGGGCACAGAACTCTTGCTCCTTGACCGCATGAGCCTGGAGCTGTTGCCTCCTGGTTCCACGACACTCCTCCTCTCATTCTCTTGGCCCTGCAGCCTTCTCTGCGTTTGTCCTTCCCACCTCCTCTCCCTACTGCTACCCTAACTGGGAGTGATTGCCAAGTAAATGATAACTTGACCTCTGAATAGCAGAAGCAGTTGAGAGCAGCTAGAGGCTGGGAGACAGAGGAAAGTCTGGAAGAACTGGTTTCTCACTCCCTCACCTCTAGAGTTGGGGCCAATGTCAAGGGCCAGAAGGCTGGAGCTGGTGGCTGCTCTCTGGTTCTCTTCCAAGGGTCCTGGCTAAAGGTAAATGTCTGAGGGGATGAGTTTGCTACTTATTTTCATCTACAGCCTACAATTTTAGCAGCGAATCTTTCTCTGAATAATATGGTATAGGATAATATTTGTGTATCAATCATATGTCTCCATTGACTATTTTTAACAGCAGAGATGAGTTCCCATGTAAAATCACTTTCCCTCTTCCCACCTCCCACCCAACCAACATTCAGACAGCAAATTTAAAAATACTGATGTTCGTTATAAAGAGGATTCTGCCTCCATATATATTTAACACTGCCAGTACAGAACCTGGAAAAAAAGTTAGTCAAAGTGACCACCAATTCATAAGATTCTGGGGTATGCTCAGGAGCTTATGTATATTAAAATATACACACATAAAATATAATATTTTATTTCCAGCCTTATTAGGAGTTCATATCTCATGGTATTACTGTAAGCCAAACCCCAATGTTAACAAGGCAAATGAAGAGAAACTCTCAAAATGAAAACTTTCCCAATTGCCAGTTGGTGACCCAGAGCAAACGCTAAAGATTAATCTTGTCACAGCCTGGAGATGCCTGTGGGCACCGCATTTGGCCCCTGCAGCACCCTCCTCAAGAAATGGGTAAATGAGCTTCTGGTGAGGTGTGGGTGGGCAGGTTTGCTCTGCTATAGGGAAAACTTAGAAGTCAGGGACATGCAATCAGAGAAAAGTGGCCACATTTTGTTGGCATTAATGGGGCTGCATAATTCAATCACCACAATGAAGTCCATGTGCTAAACGGAACCCTGACATTCTCAGGATTATGGTTTAGCCAGTGCAAGTGCATCATCTTTATGTTATTTATGTTATATGCTATCTTATGAGAAAGAATTGGCTATTTTCACACATCATCATTTATATATATCAGCTAAACTGCAAATTCCTCAGAGGGAGAATCTTTCTGTCGCAGTTACCTGGTGTCTATAGGTATTGCCCAGTCCTCAGTGTGCTGCAGGGAGGTGCTCAGAAGTGTCTCTCACCAGATGAGCCCCGCCTGGAGCTCTTCCCTGTGCAAACTTGCCTGTCCTTGCTGGACCCAACTTCCCACTGGCCCAAGGGTAGTGTTTGGCTTCACATGTAATCATGTGGCTCAGAACTCCCAAGTTAGAGCTTGCTCTTTGCTAGAGAAGTTAGGACTAATGGGGGTCTAGAGATTTCTAACTGTGAAATTAGAAAAAGAGGAGGAGGGGGAAAGTTAGGTGCAATGAGTCAGTAAGCATAAGCGATGCAGAGCTTCTGCAACAGGGGACAGGGACAGAGGCCTTTGGGCAGCCTGCAGGGTAGAAGGAAGCTGGGTGGGCCTCCTCACTGCCATCCAGGCTGAGAGCTCAGCAGGGGCTGGGGGAGCCACATCCTGGGGCCCAGGCAATGCAGGAACAGGGAGCAGCTGACAAGACAGGCTTAAAGTGTCAGCAGGGAAAGTGCTTGGGACATGAGTTTCACCCAGAAGGCCTCCGGACCACTCCAGAACACTTATTTACTGACCTACTGTGTTTCCCCAAAAATAAGGCCATAAAATAAGCCCTACCCCGAAAATAAGACCTACCCATAAAATAAGCCCTAGCAGGATTTCTAAGCATTTGCGCAATACAAGCCCTGCCCCGAAAATAAGACCTAGTGATGGGCGTGGCTATGCAGCGTATCTGCATCTGCACAACCCATGCATTTGTCATGGAGCAGTAAAGACGATGGGCAGCCCTTCTCATCTGCCCCATCGTGACAGCTACTATCCCAGAGGTGACCAGAAAGGTGCGGGCAGCCCCACCAACAAGGTCGGCTTCCCCCGTCAGGTCCTGGCCATCCTGTGCGTGCTGCAAGCTGAGGCTTTGAGGGGAAAGTCTCCTCAGTGAAGTGAGGAGCAGGACGCTCTGCTTTAGGTATTGTGCGTCCCCAGGGGGAAGAAGGAAAGCTGTGGCTGCCATTTTACTATGATGATGTTCCAGAAGAAGACGACTTAACTGTATTTGAATAAATGTAGATTGTTGTACCGTACTTAAAAAAAATAACACATCCCCTGAAAATAAGCCGTAGGGTGTCTACTTGAGGAAAAATAAACATAAGACCCTGTCTTATTTTCGGGGAAACACGGTAAGTCAATTTAAAGGGGTAGTGGCTGCGCTGACACAAGGGCCACTTGCTAGAGAGCGTCTGCCTCCGTCTAGGGCCTACGCACTGGACATGGAGAGAGGGGAGGGTGAAGGCCAAGGGCAGGGACACAGGGCAGGCTCTCGACAAATGCTGGTCTCCTACAAACCAATCCCGATCCTCTGCCCGGCAGGCCTGCAAACGCTCACCTTTGGCTCCTGGCCGAGTGCCTGAAGCCTCGTGTGTCTCTGACGTAAATTTGTTGAACGGGGCTCTGTAACGAAGGAGGTGGGGGTAGGTGATTGCCAAGGTCACTTTTGGGGCCACAACGCCGGGATTCTGTGGGAAATCTCTTTTCTTTAGACAAAAGGAAAACGCCCCTCCTTGCCAGCAGGGTCCGGTATCGGCTATACAGTGGTTAGTTGCGGAGCAGGTTTCTGTGTCCGCAGTTCTATTGTGCAAACATGTGGCACCCTTGCTGATAAAACTGAAGAACATCAAGTTACCCACGGCTGTTGGCAATTTAGCACTCTTATGAGCCCTTTACCATTATAATTAATAAAGTTCCGTGTTCGTATCTGTGGAGAGAGTGACAACAGACTTATGCTGGCTTTTTATATAATAAGACGATGACATCCAAGGTAATGAAGCCTTGCTCTTTTGATTTGTTTCCCCCCTTCGTAGTAATATGCTGCTTGGAACCATTTGAACTCTGACCTGGCACCGCTGTAGGCAACACAATTTATGTATGAAAAACTGTCTGGGCCGAAATGAAAGCTTGACCCTTGACCTCATGAACCCTCACAGACCACGGGGGGACGAGTGTGGCGCAGCGGGCCGCCCCGTGCCTCGGGGCCAAGCAGGACAGGGAGGTGAGCCCTGGTGTCAGGAGGGCCGGCCGGGGCCGCTGGCCTGGCTCCTTCCTGGCTCTGGGTCCTGGAACAAGTCAGGTTCTCAATTTCCACATGTGCAAGTGGGGACGAAACAGAGCCGCTCTGATGACTAAATGAAATGGTATACACGACGGTGCTCTGTCGAGCGCATAATTATATTTATACCTTAAAGACAAAGAATGCATTAAGAACTGTGTCCTATGAAAAAAAAAATCCAGATTTTTTAATAGAACTATGTGATACATTTACTTATTTCTCCTTTCAGAGAAGGTATTAAATCTACCCAAATCAGGATATTTATAAAAGGAGAGGATTTTTAAATCCCCTTTTAAAAAGAAAGGTTTTTTTAATATAACATTACATGCATCTCTATATAGAGACAGTATATCGACAGTTTTTTTGGTTTTCTAAAAATTTTAAATAGGCCAGTGCTCAAAGAAATGACCGGCGTGGTGCAATGTCTAATTATGAAGTATCTAAAACAGTATTTTTTTTTTTTAATATAGAGAATTTATTTGGGTCAAGGGTGAGCACTGCAGACAGTATTTTCTTTTTTGGAGAAATATGTACATTTAATAACACGTGGAGCTCATTTTTATCTGGCACCAACAACTACCTAGGACACAACCCAGAACCTGGAAGAAAACTCAAAAAGCCTTTGAGCACCAAAAATAAATGTCGCAAAACCTACACATGCAGCTCACACACAACGGCCACAGAGACAGCGCCAGGCTCTCCTGAGAGGCTGCCTAACGTCCTGCGCTGTGTTTCCGCGTCTGCGACTCGAGCAGCAATCCTGTTAAGGGTGCAGGACGGGTGCTTCTCCTGCGGTGTAGACTGAGGGCCTGTGGGTTTCCTGACATGAAGTAGAATTCTGTCCTCACCTGTAGAATTGGGGGAAGGGGGCTTAGATCCACATTATAGAAATTGTACTGTTACTATCTTCCAATTGAGAAAACACAAAATGCCAAAAAGCCACAGTGACCAACGTCACATTTTCCAATGCATTAATCACAGCAGCGAATATATACGTTAGGAAAAAGTTGTGCGCTTATGTATCAAGCATAACTTGGTCTGCAAACGTTATGTGGGGGGAGCACGTCAGTGACAAATGCCCACCCTGGCTGGGAAGAGGTGGCCGGGGGCTCACAGTTCTAAATTCCAGCAGCCAAAGACTTGTTCAAAGTCACGCGCCCAGTTTAAGGCTAGAATCCAGGTCCTCTGGCTCCCATGCCAATATTTTTCTCCATTACCTCCAACAGCTTTGGTTACTTGATTCTGCACCCGTGAAGAGACGAGAACATGACGAGAGGCCCTGAAGGAGGGGCTGGCACGCTGACCGCAGTGAGCAGAGATGCCCAAACCCGGAGAGGAACAGACACCAGCCACCGTGAAAAAATGGAAACGCTCTGGGGACAGAAAGACCAGCTCTGTCACGGATGTAGGATTGTGGGCAATGTACTTTAACCTCTTGGACCTTGTTTCCTCACCTAGAACACGAGGATAATGTATACATGCAGGAGTTGCGAAGAATAATGTATGTAAAGTTCCTGGCACCTAAGAGGCACTTAATAAATGGCAGAATAAATTCTAGTTAGAATTGTAGGAATTCAATGAATAGAGACACCAGGACCTTTTTAACTCTGGACGAAGAGAATTAAACATCTAAATAGAATAAGAAGTGCATCTCTGTGTCTGAACATGCTTCATCACAGTCACAATGATAATCCCAAGGGATTAGGACGGGCTTCAGCTGGAGTGAGAGCACCATTTGGTGGAAGAAATGTGAGTCTGGGGGTCAGACACATCTGGTTCAAATCCCAGCAGCACTACTTACAAGCCTTATGCCACTTGGCAGTTGGTTTCCTGAGACTCAGTTTTCTCATCTGCTAAATGGGAAGAATGATGGTCGTCACAAGGATTAAATGTAGGCCCTTGGTCTTTAGCAGGAGCCATTCCCCTTTTGTCCTCTACTCTGTGTCAGAAGGCAGGAGATGCTATGGTGTCTTCTTGTTAAATTTCGGTCCAGAAAAATGAAAACATTTTAAGTATGGCGTTGAGATGGGTGCATGCGGCCTATCTTTATTCTCCAGCAGTAACTCATGCAGACATTTCTAAAAGCACCTGCATTCATCACAGCACTAAAGTACCATAGCCAGCATGCAGGAGGCACTCAATAAATGCTTGCTGCAAACGGAATACATGAAAGGAGTGATAATCCAACTCTAAAAATAAACCACTTCCACGTGCATAAGGAGTGCAGTCTTTCCTTGAAGTAATTAATTCTAAACTGAGAAAAAACTGGAATCGAAAAAGCAGGAACATACTTTAGTCTTATTCAATAAATAAGCAAGAAAGGTTAAGTGTGAGGGGTCTGCATCACTCCATATGTGAGGTTTCTCAGGTTTGCCTGGAACAGGCATATTTTGAGTTAGCAGAAATTCATTTAGCCTTCCTGACTTACGAAACCAATGTATGAAGTTCAACCTGTCCCCCTACACCTCTCACACGCTCTGCTCTGCCTGAGACATGCATGTTCTCACATGCTCCACAAGACACCAGATACGTAGCAAGAGAGCAAGGTCCTGTCACCTAGCCCAGTCATGGACACCTAGCCCATCACCACGATGAAGATAACCTGGGCTGATGGCTCAGCCCCAGCGGGGGTTCCTCTACTGAGGCAGGACCAAAGGCACAGGGCACTGCCACGCTGAGGGGTCATTCTTGCCCCGGCCCAGATCTACCTTTGGCCTCTGGAACCACACGGGGACTCCGATCTGGTCTATGTGGGTCTCAAAGGGTCCTTGCCACACGCCAGGGTTCAGCCACCTGGATGAGCCCACCATTACCTGGTGGCCCGATCATCCCTGTATGCCCAGGACAGGAGTGAGCAGGAGCCACTTATGAGCAGGGCGGGTGGCTGCCTAACTGTTGTACCCAGAGATGAAAATAGACAGGGGACCGTCACGTGAGAAATGTCCTGCAAAACTGCTGAAGCCACAGTTATTTATCTGCCTCAGATAACGGCTAAAATATACAACACACAGGCTCACTGCATGGTATATGGCCCACCCATGTTTACCAGCATTTTTCCCAGCTAGCTGCTCCTAAACACACGCTTGCCTCTGGCTAAAAACTTCGCCATTTTGTCAAGAAAACAAAACGCCTGTCTGTGGCTCAGTGCATGGACCTCACTCACAAACACCAGCTCCATGAAAACCTAATGAAAAAGTAATAAAAGTGAAATATGGTTTATTAATATTCATACTGTCTCCCACCGCCAGCAGCCATATGTGTTCTGTCATTAGAGGAGGAGGCTGCTGGTAGCCCGGTTCTCGGGGAGCCTCGGTCCTCCTCATCAAAGTGACCCTCACGGCGGGCAGCGCAGCACAGAGGGCAAGGCCTAAAGAGAACTGCAAGATCGTAAGTGGCCCGGAGACACCTTTCTTCACCGGCTGGCTGGAGAGCCTTGCGGGGTTCGCCGCCCCACCTCCTGGGGCCACCACAACTCTGACCCGGGGCTGAGAAGGCCAACCCAATCGCCTGACGTCTGCTGCACCGGGGGGAAAAACTTCATTACTCATGACATAGAAGTGAATACATTTGAGCTTGAGGACGTTAAACAGTTTTTCAAGAGGCCAGAGAGGAAAGCAAAGAATCAGAACAAATCGGAATGATTTACAGGACAAATGTTAATAGTTCATTAAAACCAGCACAAACTTCCGGGAAGAGAAAGAACATACACTCAAGAGAAAAATCCAGGAGAGGGAGATTTACAAAGGGTCACAAAAATATGCCCTGCAAAAGACGTTTTGGACAAATTATCCAAAATTATGTAGAGAAGCATGGCTGGGGAATAAAATGGCCACAAAAACAGAGTTTAATGAGATCCTGTCCCACAGCTCAACTCTGGTCACAGTGATTCTGTCTAATTTCCTCACTGGCTTCTCCTCCATGGGCGGGCCTGGTTCTGACTCACCATGGCTCACTGCCTTGCTTCTGATAGGTGCCCAGTAAGTGTTTCTTGAACTAAGGGGCAAAGAAAAATAATAACAAATCAGGACTCGGGTAAGAGCAGACATAACACGAATGTTTAGGACTTAGGAGAACAGGCCGGAAGGAGGAAAAGTGTGCTGGAGATGAAAAGCAGGAAACTGAGGCGAAAAGAAGGCAGCTAGAAAGGCATCGATAATGTGATATTTGTTGAACTTTGGCTGCTTTTCTTGGTAACAGGGAGGAAAAAGCAAATATGTAAATACACAAGTGGTAACATGCATGTTTCTTTCTTATATAAAGGCCTGCAAGAATGAGATATAATTATCTATGTGGCAATCTAGGAGTGGGAAGAGAAAAATGCAGTCTTTTCTGGTGAGAAAAGATAATTGATGATAAAACCAAACCAAGCCCAGGGACTTTGCACTTCCACTAAACAGCTGCACAAAGAAAGGGACGAGAACAGAAAGGAGGGTGGAAAGGAGTAGAGGGAAAAGCCAAGCAGAGACAGAAGGAATACTTGCATCTCCCTGGATGGGACAAACTACAGAGGACACATTTCATAGCATTTCTTCCCCAGAGCGGGTGCTGTTTCTGTGCATTTCCACGGGCCAGGCAGGCACTGAAGTGTGGATTTCATTAATCCTCAAACTTTCAAAAGACAGTGTTACCATCTCTGGTACAGGGATCAGAAAGCAGGGGTACAGGAAGGTTAAGTAACTTGCCCAAGGACACATAGACAGTAAATTCTAGAACTGAAATTTTATTAAATACTTAAAAGTTTACCAACTCCGAAAACCAACTATATCACATACCTTAGGAATACTAAAATATTGTAAACAAAATATTTTCTTTCCAGAGATCTGTCCTCCTTGTAAGACACAGAGAGTGACACACCAGAGGCTGGCCTGGCTCTGAGAATTCCTGGCTCACTGTACACACTACACCTGTGCTTCAGGTAATACTACCTCCAACAGGGCAATGCCACACGGGTGCCCAGGGCCTCAAAGAGAACTAGGATAAAGTTGTTCCTTTTCTTCCCAAGAAGAAAGAAAAAAAAGAAAAAAAAAACCACCTAAAATATTATACTCACCCTAGAGTCAGAAAAGTATAAATCGTCTTCAAAAATTTGCTTTTATAAAGATTTTTAAAGTCACCTCAGTCACCTACAGTTACCACACAAATACAGCTCTCAAAGATACTCATATTCTAGCTGGCACTCCTAACAATTCTAGAAATGTACAAGGGCCTAAATCTCAGCTCCCAGTAAAATCTCATCCCATTCCAACTTCTCAGGCTGAAAAAGGTCCTTTTTTCTTTTTCTGTTTAAATATAATTTATTTACTGGGTGCAGCTGGTGTGCACTTATAGTCCCGGCTACTCTGGAGGCTGAGGTGGGAGGATTGCTTGAGCCCAGGAGTTCAAGGCCAGCCTGGACAATATACCAAGACCCTTGTCTCTTAAAAAATTTTATTGAGGTGGAATTCATATACATAAAATTAGTGGTTTTAAAATTAACAACTCAGTGGCATTTAGTTCACTCATAATTCGTAAACTACCACCTCTACCTAGTTCTAAAACATTTCATCACTTGGAAGTAAAATCTCCTATTCATTAAGTAGTTTCTCTCTGCTCTCCCCTCCTTCCAGTCCTTGGCAACCATCGATCTGCTTTCTGTCTTTATGGATTTATTTATTCTGGGTTATTCGTATAAAGAGTATCATATAATATGTGACTTTTTGTGTCTGGCTTCTTTCATTTAGCATGGTGTTTTGGATGTATACCCATAGTAGCATATAACAGTATATTATTCCTTTTTGTGGCCAAATAATATTCCACTGCACAGCTATACCATGACCTGTTTACACATTCATCCACTGATGGACATTTGGGCTGTTTCCACCGTGCAGTTGTTGTAAATAGCGTTGCTGTGGACATGCATACACAAGTATTTGTCTGATGCCCTGTTTTCACTTCTGGAGTATATACCTAGGAATGGAATTGCGGGGATCACAGGATATTCTATGCTTAACTTTTTGAGGAACTGCCAAATCATTTTCCACAATGGCTGTACCATTTTACATTCCCACTAGCAATGTATGAGGATTCCTTAAAAAGTTATTTTAAATATAATTCATGAAAAAAAAATTCTTGAAATGATTTTCATTAATGTTGACCTTTGCAGCTCATGAAAGGCTTAGGGGATTTACATAACAGCTTTCCTTTGACAGGCCTTGTGAAATCTCTAATCCTCAACGCCCCCTAGCCCCCAACCCCCACGAGCACATAAGATACGTTAATCACCAGAACAGACACCCATCTAGCCGGTTGCCCAGGACCGACACCCAAGCCACGGTTACAAAACACGTGTTATGTCCAAAAGTTCCGTCAAATGCAAGGAGACGTATGCTACAGATTTCAAATGCAGCAAGAATTTATAGCAGAGAGGAGAGATGAATGGAGAGCAGAGTGACCAGAGAAAGATGAACAGAGAAATGAAGCCCGAGTAAGACCTTGAAGGCCGCTATAATAAATAAGAGAACGACAGGATCTGAATGGCCTGCTTTATAGAGGGGGTGGCTTGGGCAGCAAGAACCCTGAGTGGGGTGCAGGGGGGCCCTGACAAGTGGGACCCGCCATCCCCCCAGCAGCACAGGGCAGTATCTCATTTCCCCGGGGCCGCGGGGAGTACACCTCTTGCCTAGGATCTCCCCTGCTACCTGCTAGGAAAGGCAATGTTGTCATGTTTCCTTAGAAATGTCCAATTTCTGTGGCAAAACAAACCCAGCAACTCCCATGCTGTGCAGGCAAAATTGGAAGTGTTTAAGTGTGGTTGGTGAGTCTTGCTTGCAGAGGGGAGGGTAACATGAATATGCACGAGGCCCCTCCCCACTTCCTCTACAACCTGCAGAACACAGAGCCCCGCGTGTGTTCCTTCCACAGCCTCCCACACGGCAAGAAGTCACAGTTTGTCCGGAGGAAGTTTTACCGAAGAGCAGGTGAGCGTGAGCACGCAGGTGCCCCGCCATCCATCAGGAGGCAGGGCCGGGCCTGCAGTCAGGAGGGGCCGGGATGGGCCCTTTGCACCAGGCGCAAGGTGGCCTTTCCCCGGGCAGAACCCCGCACCCTTTCCCTCCGAAGGTTTACGTTCCTATGCCCAGGCTGCCGGGGCCACAGCTGACACAGGTCTGAAGGCATCACAGCGGTGGGCGGCAGTCTGTGCACGCCACAAGTGTGCGGAGCGAACGCACAGACGTGTGCCACGGCGGCACGCCCTGGAAAACATACACGCTTCCTGGGCTGCGGCCCGCGCTGCCTGCGTCCTGGACACTGACCGGTTAACTTCAGAGCAGGGGCCCGTGCCGCTCCGTCCAGTGGCATCAACGACATTATCACTGCCTCAGACACAACTGAGCAATAATGCAGATCCACACAATGTCCGCGCAGAACCAAGCACGCGGTGCCCAACGTGACAGGAAAACAAACACTCAGCGGCATTCTCTAGAGGACAGGACACCCATTTGTGCGAGATGGGGGAGGGGAGAGCGCCGACACAGACTGCTTAAATCAAACGCATTCCCGAGGTTGCACGGGGCCAGGCCTTTCTGGGGGAGCTGGAGGCTGTCCTCCTCCGCACCCCATAGCCTGGGGACCCTTGACATCCCTGTTTCCTGCAACAGAGCAAGAATCATCTGGATAGAGGCTATGCTATTGTTTTGGTCACCGACACTGGATGACCCAGGGCCAGCCACTGACCACACAGTAGCCTTCGGGACGGGGACAGAAAGGCTGCAAGAGCTACCCTCAGAGTGAGCATGATGGTCACACAAAGCCATGTTCCTGGAAACACTCGAAATGTGAGTCACCATCATAACCAAGGGCCTGGTCAGATGCAAACTCTTCTGTTTAGTTCAAATAGAGAGAGCTATGCACCAACTTTTAAATGGGTATTTCCTGTGTGTGCACATGCACTTTATTCTCTGAAATCTGCATGTTTACAGTTAATCCTCCCACTCCAGTCAGCCTTTAAATGACCTTTTTTTCTCCTCAGTTCATCTCTCTCATGAGACCACGACAGAATTCCCCTCTGGGTTCCACGGGGGGCCAGTCGGGCCAGCCCAGCGCCGGCTCCTTTCTCTGGGGCCTTCACACTCCCGAGGCTCTCGCCCAAACGGGGTGTGCCCAGGAGATGCTATCTCTCCAGGGAAGATGGGGAACACCCCCCAAACCCGGGACAGCCTTCTCTTTCTCCGCATCCCCCCGGCGTCTGCAGCGCCGCGCACACGGTAGGTGTGCACATAGTAGGTGTGCAAGGCCACCTGCTGAATGAACCTCACAAAGCCGAGCGATGAGGTGAAGGAAGAGACGGGCCTTTCTATACGGACTGTGATGTGGAATGGAAACGGGAAAAGCTGGGAAAAATTAAAAATGGCACATCTCTCAGAGAACATCCATCCTCAGTCTCACTGGTTCAGCCAGCACCGGCACCAACCTAATCTGGATCTGCTCGGCCTCAAGTTGAGAGACGCACGAACACGTTTCCTGCAGGGCAGCCTGCCCCACCGAGGTGACGCGCTCTCAGCCGGCGACACGCCGAGGGCCGAGGCTTCGCTGTGTCCCCAGCACCCACCTCTGGCTGTGTCCGGGGATCTCCCACCTACGGCTGAGGTGTCCGCCGGGATTAGCCTGAGAACTCTGGGAACACAAACCGGCAGAGCGGGAGGAGGAAGAGGAGAAGCCAGGACTAGGGAGGTTGCGGCTACACAGAGGAGCACGTCACAGTCTCGGCCACCTGCACAACACGGGGAGGCTGTGAGGCTGAAGTCGATGCTTTGAGCTCCACAGAGATGTTCACGGCTCCCAAAGCCCTCACCTGGACGCCGCCTCTCCCACCCAGTGACCTGCGGCCATGCCACGTCAGAGGGCAGAGGCTCATCCGAGCCGCAGGGCTGGCGGGACGCCGAGACCCAGGTCTCCGTCCCACCTCCCTAGACTACGATTAGGGCGGCAGGTCACGTATGCTCACTGACCGAGGTCGACAGACTCGGCCTCGGTTCTCTCACAGGGTCTGAGAGCCGGACCCTGGCCCCAAGAAGTGTGTAATTTCTTCGCTGATCGCAGGGATGAATGAATGACTAACAAGGCAGATGACTCTCAATGCCAAGCATTCAGAGGTGGATATATCTTGTCTGGTTGTGGTGAATTTGGCACTTGAGTTTCCTGGAGAGTGTGGTGGGGCTGGATTTGGAGGCTGGGGGTGGGGTGGCGGCGGAGTGGGAGAGGGGGCAGGGAAGGCGTCCTACGCCCAGGGTGCCACGCGGGCCGGGGCAGCTGGTGAGCAAGGCGGGCCGGGGCGGCTGGTGAGCAAGGGGGGGCTGGGTGGCTGGTGAGCAAGGGGGGCCAGGGTGGCTGGTGAGCAAGGTGGGCTGGGTGGCTGGTGAGCAAGGGGGGCCAGGGCGGCTGGTGAGCAAGGCGGGCCGGGCGGCTGGTGAGCAAGGCGGGTTGGGGCAGCTGGTGAGCAAGGTGGGCTGGGTGGCTGGTGAGCAAGGCGGGCTGGGTGGCTGGTGAGCAAGGCGGGCCGGGCGGCTGGTGAGCAAGGCGGGTTGGGGCAGCTGGTGAGCAAGGTGGGCTGGGCGGCTGGTGAGCAAGGCGGGCTGGGGCGGCTGGTGAGCAAGGCGGGCTGGTGCAGGCGCCGCGTGCAGAGAGATGGCAGAGGGGCAGGCTAGGGCCACCGGACAGGACTTGGAATCCCAGAATTTCCAATCCCAGGTCAGGATCCGGATGTGGGAGCTAGCATGGGGAACAGAGGACCCAGCAGAGGCTCAAGTAACAAGCTTTAGGCAGTGGCTTCAGGGATAGAAAAGGGAAAGTCTGAGAGCAAAGGAGGACGATCCAAGGCCGCTCAGGTCACTGCAGCGCAGCCCAAGGGGCCGGGCAGGGCGGGCTGGCGTGGCATTTACATGCAGAAGACACTGTGGGAGGACATTTACATGCTGTCGACCCTCTTCTTCCAAAAAAAACAAGTGAAAGCCCCTGTCTGTGGGGAAGGAAGGAAGGAAGGAACCTGGCCTTGTGCCCGGCATGTGGCCTTGGGCCGCAGCCCAGTCACTGGGGGGTGTGGCCCAGGTTGAGCTGCGGGATCACTCCAGGGCACGGCCCCTCTCCGAGGCCCAGCACTTAGAAGGATGACAAGGTAACCCATTACCTCCGATATGGCAAGCAGGTGCTCTCTCTCTGGGGCATGGGGGCAGACAAAAGACCTTTCCTGCAAAACCAGCTACTTCTCCATAGGAAGTAGGAACATTCCCTCAGGTGAGAGGCTTGCCGCAGGGAAAACCGCACTGTGCCACACCATGAGAACCAAGGGGAGGAGCCCCGGGCACTGTAAGGCTGGAAGAACGAATTCAACTAATATTTAATCTTTTTTCTGGACTTCCAGAGTCCTGGCATGTCCAGAGTAACAGTTTGCCACTTGTGTTTCTTCTAGTGGCCACTATCCCTAACTTTTGGAGGACAAGTCCACGAACTAGACACGAAACAGCACATAAAATAAAGAAGCTACACGATGTCAACACTTCTGCCACTAGCAGATGTTTATTCCCCAGAGCTGTTTTCGTAGGTTCCCCGTCCGGCTGTTCCCAGAAATGACTGTTACCCTCCTGGCCATCCTGTGACAGGATGAACAAAGATATCTCTTTTACCCAAACATAACACAACACAACAAAAACAGGAAGAAAAATTAGGCACAGTAAGGCTAAAGGGTTTAACGTTATCAACAATTTCCTTAGAGGCCTCTAGGGGTAAATAGATTTAAATTTTTTATTTTAAAAATATTTTAAAGTTGAATTTTATTTTATTTTTTTATGTAAAATCCTATGAGTTTAGCCCAGGTGTAGATTTGTGTCACCACCACCACATTCAGGATACAGAACGGTTCCATCACCCTCAAACCCCTTGCTGCTGCCCAGGGTGAGCGCTTGACTTTCACAAGTGAGAACATCCTGCCTCTCCTGGTGCCAGACCTATTTATATTCTGGGGGTTCGCACTTAGTGCATTTTTATTTGCCAATGTAAGTTCGAATTTACAAAAAGAAGAGGACTAGAAATCCTCTACTGGAGGTCAGAGGATGACCAAGAAGTGGCACCAACAGTTTGTTCATCAGGTTCTGGCCAAAGGATTTTTATTTTATGGCCAACATCTACATAAACGAGTCTGCAGCAGGAGACGACACTTCCCCGGGCATGAGAATTAGGACTAGGAAGGGGCTCTGACTGCAGGAACACCACGGGCCAGTCTACAGGCTACACCCCCCGACACACCCCCCAACGCACGCACAGAGCACATGGACCAAAACATACACACGGGCCGGGCGCGGTAGCTCACGCCTATAATCCTAGCACTCGGAGGCTGAGGTGGGCGGTTTGCTCAAGGTCAGGAGTTTGAAACCAGCCTGAGCAAGAGCAAGACCCCGTCTCTACTATAAATAGCAAGAAATTAATTGGCCAACTAATATATACAGAAAAAATTAGCCGAGCATGGTGGCGCATGCCTATAGTCCCAGCTACTTGGGAGGCTGAGGCAGGAGGATCGCTTGAGCCCAGTAGTTTGAGGTTGCTGTGAGCTAGGCTGACGCCATGGCACTCACTCTAGACTGGGCAACAAAGTGAGACTCTGTCTCCAAAAAAAAACAAAACATACACACCACAGACCACACAAGCCAACACAGACACACACCACACCCAACACATATGCCAACACACCCCAGACACACATGCCAACACATATAGACCACACATACATCACACACTCCTGAGCATTCACATTACACACAACATACACATACCCCCAAACACACATGCTCCATGCGTAACACACACATGCCAACACATGCACCCCCCCACACACACACAGACGGTGCCCTCAGGGGAGCCTCTGAACGGGGTCTCTGGCATCGCTCCAGTCCTGGCCCTTTGACCCTTATGACGTCAGCGGCGATGGGCGTGGGTGCAGGAGGTACTGGCAGGTGTCCTCCGAGTCTCACTGCCCGAGGCATCCTGGCCCCCAATCCCCCACTCTCCCGAGGCCCCTGCGCCCAGGCTGCAGGCCACAGGACTCCAGCGTCACTTCAGGGACAGCAGCAGCAGCAGCAGCGAGTCAGGAACGGCCCACCTGCCTCCCTTACCACCCCGTCCGAGTCTGTCCTCCTCCCTCCCGACTCGGCAAGAGCCTTGCTCCTCTCCCCAGCGCCACCCCTCTGTTGCTGCTCGGGACGCCGTCCCTTCCTGACACTAGGGGAGACCCACCAACCTCACTGCCAACACCCAGGCCCTTGTTCCTGTGCACCTGCTGGGCGCTGTGTCCCGTGCTGGGCCTCCGGAAGAGGAAGGAGGCCCAATGCCAAGGAGCTTGGGAACAGTGGGGACGTGGGGCTTACAGACAGCAGATGATGACACCAGGCCAGATAAAATGCATGCTGCAATGCACACGCGCACCCTGGGCAGGGACCAGGGGAGAGTGTGACGGTCGTGGATGGTGCAGCTGCTACGTGCCAGGCAGGGTGCGGGCGCATCACACGTGTGCGGCTATCTCACTCGGTCCTTGTGATGACCTCGCCAACTGCTCGTAGTTTTCCCTCTTGAGAGAAAAGAACAAGGAGCCTCAGAGAGGTTTGGGGACTTGCCTAGAGACACACAGCTATCAAGTAGCAGATCTAGAATTCAAACCCGGGTCTGTCTGCCACAGTACAGTCATGATGATAAAAATAATGACAATGATGACAGCCGTAGAAGGCACAAAACCAGCAGCTAACACTTACTGAGTGCTATGTGCCAGGCACGTGTTGAGCGCTTGTGATTAGCCTAGTCTCTCCAGGAAAAGCCTTGTTCACTCGGCTCGCATGCATGAAGACAAAGGTACAGGAATATGACCGGCACGTCCGCAGAGCCTCGAAAGCCAGAAAAGCAGACTAGAGGTTGTGCGGCCCAGAGGACGATGCCGCCTTTCTATCCTCAAGGTCATACAGTCAGGTCTTGCCGTGTTCGGTCCCTGCTTTACGCTGGGGAAGTCATTTCTAATTCTCTGAAAGGTATAATGGGACAAGACAGATGCTGGCCGATTGCAGGGAACTGATCTATTAGAAGCTGAGTCAGCTGTCTTCAAGCTTTAAATTTAAACCTTACAGGTGGAAAGACAAAATGGGAATACACATTTTTGGTGAGAGGCTGCTGGCGGGGCCCCCGTTGAGCCAGGGCTCAGAGCCGCCGGACACTGTGCGCCCGACAGGTGGCCAGCAGCGAGAGGAGACGAGAAACCGGCACGCGAGAGCCTCTGGGCCGTGGCGGCCTGAGCTGAGCTGCGAAGCGTGAGGCCACCGGTACCATTCATTTGGCCAGTTAGTCACTCACTCACCCCACAGATGGGCCCTGGGCAATGGCGTGTGCAACAGCTATTGGGCACGAAGGGAGAAGGCATGGAAGAAGAGTGACTGACCGCCACCTGCCTCCACTGTGCTGCGACAACCTTGTGTCTCCGGCACGCGAGGTCCTCCTGTCTTGGGCGTTCTAGCTCAGAGCCCCACCTGGCCCCACCTCCAGCAGGCGGGTGGCCAGCTCACACGGGAGGGTGGCGTGGAGGCCAGAGTCATGTCCAGCTTCAGATGCCAACTCCCCCCAAAACAAAGTTTAGAGCTCTACTCTGAATTCTTAGCCTACAGTTCTTAAATTGGCCTAAAAAGGCATTTTCCTTTTATTCCCTTCCCATTTATAAATGCCACACGTGCGACTGCACCCTGCTGTGGGTCACACCCCCCGCACCCCCTTCAGCTGCACCGTGGGCTCAGGTCTGTGCACCGAGCATCACTTTTTCTGCTTCAGAGCTGCCTCCGACCCTGCTCAAGCCCACTCAGTCCTGGCACAAGCTCAGCCCAAATAAAAGCTCAGGGAAGGCAACACCCTCAAGGACAGCCCTCAACCACGGGGACCAGAGCCCAGCCTCCTGCCCTCCCCAGTATGGTCCCGGGAGGCCTGGAGAGGCAGATGGAGTCCTGCTGCCCACAGTGGCCCGACGGCAGTGTTCACTCCTCTTGGTCTCCCTCTCCCTCTTCCCTTATTCCTGCTTCCTGGGATCATCTCCCACGTAGCCCAACCTGCACCCAAGCCCTTGCTTTTGGAGCAGCCCAAAGCAAGACAACTACTTCCATAACATCACCATCTCAACCTCTGCCCAGGGACAAAGGCCACAGGCCCCCAGCCCCAGGAGCCCTGGGGCTTGCCTCAGTCACCCTCATTAAGACCCCGCAGGAGCCAGCAGCCAGTAGCGGGTGGGAGCAGAGAGGAGAAAGGCGGCTCCTGGGTTGGCTCAGCAAGGCTGTGGTTGGGAGCCTGGCGAGGGAGGGGGAGGGCACCCCGTCTGCACTGGGTGTGACACAGGGACCTGCTGCCACTGGGAGGCACCTAGGACTTCCAGTGGGCAAAACGACTCAAGGTGACGCGCACTCTACCTTCTCAGTGTGATGAGAAGTGTTCGTGCAACGGAGACCAGGGTGGGCCAGGACGGTGGAGCTGGCACAGCCAGCCACTGGGACGGCTCATTCCATCACGGACAGGGGCAGACCCTGCACGTCCAAGGGCACTTCTACTCACACCTTGAAATCTCGGCACAAAACACAGCATATGGCACATCTTCGGAATCCAAAAAATTACTTGTTTGATACATAAGTAAGGATTATAGCTCCAGACCCAGCTGTGGCTACAGGGAGAGTTCAGTAGCTCCTTAGCAGTAAGTGCTCTATGTGAACGCTACTATAAATCACGCAAAAAGTAACGTACGTCCACATCTCCTCTCACTCCTCCTGACCACCCACTCCTTGCCAGCTCACCAACCCACAAAACCTCTCCTCTTTCGGGATCTCTTGCCACCACTGGGGCATAAGGGTCTGACCACAAGTAATCTAGCAAACGGGCCCACAGAGGGGCCATCAGGACCAAGATGCTGTCACTGGTGGCCTTATTCTCCAACCGTGACAGGGTATGCGGTACCCCCCTGTGGGCTGAGACTGGAGCCCAAGCCATCAAAAGCAACAGTTCTCAAAGGATAAAATAATGATAATAATAATAATAATTAAGAGGGAAGAAACTTTTAGAGGTGACAGATACATTTATGGCATAGATTGTGGTGGTTTCAAGAGTGTACACTTATCCCCAAACTCATCAAGTTGTAGACATTAAACATCCACAGCTTTCTGTGGGTCAATCATACCTCAATAAAGTGATTTAAAAAAAAATAATTTGCTGCAGAGCTTGTCCAAGTGCATGTGGCCTGGCTCCATCCCCAGAATCTGTTCAGTCAGTTTGTTTTGCAGCTCAGGAATCTCCATTTTTAAACAAGCACCCTGGGTGACTCTGGGGCAGGACAGTCCTTGGACCCCACTTTGAAAACTACTGGTCTTTACTTCGAGCCCACGAGTTGTTCCAGCCCTACCGTCCTCAGGCTGGGGACATGTAGCTGGCAGCTCTGCAGCAAAGCAGAAAACTGGGCCAAGTTTCCAGGGCATGAACACCACTTCCGCACCTGGGCCCTCGGCCTCTGGGGACGCTCAGGTAGGCTCACATGATCTAAGGAGTGTGTTTAATGAAGTTTCATGTCTTTGAATGTGTGCATGTGTGTCCTTGCATATACATGCATGCTTAGTGCATGTGTCTGTGTGTCCACCTCCACATGGTGGGTATCTGTGTATAGAGGGTCAAGTGTCAGCTTCTCTGTCACCAAGGTACTCACAGCACACCTATGTCTGCATGGCACGTACGGGCTTAAATTGTGTTACCCAGGATTCGGAGATAGGGGAAGTCTTATACACCATAGGTAGGAAATGTAAATTAGTGCAACCTCTATGGAAAATGGTGTGGAAATTTCTCAAAGAGCTAAAAATAGAGCTACCCTATGACCAACAATCCCACTACTGGGTATCTACCCAAAGGAAAAGAAATCAATACGTTAAAAAGATACGTGCACTCATATGTTTATCGCAGCATTGTTCATAATAGCAAAGACATGGAACCAACAGCAGAGGACTGGCTAATGGAAATGTGGTATATGTACACAACGGAATACTCTTCAGCCATAAAAAAGAATGAAGTCATGTCCTCTGCAGCAACATGGATGGAAGTGGAGGCCGTTATCTTAAGTGAAATAATTCGGGCACAGAAGACAAACACTGCAAGTCCTCACTCATGAGTGGAAGCTACATAACGTGTACCCATGGGGGCATAGTGTAGAACAATGGACAATGGAGACTCGGAGGGGTGGGGGTGGGAGGCGGTGGGTGACAGGAGGTTGGGTGATAGGAGGTTGCTTAGGAGGTACAATGTATGTTGCTTCAGGGATGTGGCACCGATGGCCCTGACTTCACCTCCATGCAATATGTCAGTGTAGCAAAATTGCACTTGTATCCCATGAATGCACACAAATAAAAAATAAATGGGAAAAAACTGTGTTACCTGAGTGTGTGTGTGTGTGCGTGTGTGTGTAGGGCGGAATGGCAGCATCTGGGCAGAGATTTACTCAAATACACATAGAGCATTCCACTTCAGTTATTTCATACTTATTAATAATTATTAAAAGAAAACTTTAATTTCAGAGTATTTCACCACACACGAGAAGGTCCCAGAGATGAATAAGGGAAACTGGAGATAACCTAAGAGCCTAGATAACTTACTGATTGTTTCTCTTCAGAAAAGAAGGTGCAACCCTAAAAGCTTTGACATACATATTTATAATGGTCTCCCTGGGCAAATGAGCTTGTCAGTGGGTTGAATATTTCACTTAATATCTTCAAGTGTGACCTAGAACCTTCTCCTCTTGTTTCTATTAGTAATAAAAGACAGATTAATTTTAAAAAGTTCATATCTGCAATGCAGCTGCTTTCAGAGCTCCTCTTTTCAATCAAACCTAACTTCTAGTCAGTCACTTTTTATATGTTACAATCTGCACAAGCTACGCAATTTTTGAAATGACTTATATTTATAGCTTTATACAGCTATGCCCCTTTTTTGAAGTGACTTGTATTTGCAGCCCAGAGTATGACATTTTGGAATATACCCTGTTCTCTGTTGATGGGAAGATCTCAGAGGGTTCCCAGTTTGGGCCAATGAGGCCAAGGTCAGCCCAGAGGAGAGAAGCCTGTCCCTGGCCACAGACTGAACCACCTCTGGCCAACCGTCTTGTAAACATGGGCCCTGGTCATAATGGCATCCAGATGGAGGGGTGTGGACAGCTCACAGCATACGTTCTGCTGATCGTGACTCAGTGTACACAGCCAGCTGCGGGCAGGGCCAGGACTGGAGCTCGGGTCTCTCGTTTCCCTGTCCAGAGACTATACTTTACAGCAGTGGTGGGATTTGAAACCAGGTCCTAAGAGACCAGAGCTTTAGAATTGTGCCTTAGAGAGCACAAAGTCATTAAACAAAAGAAAGCAAAACAAACAAACAGAAGACTGTTCCCTCTGAGCCAATTCTGTAATCCAAATATCAGAGAAGTTAAACGCACTAAAGTGTCCACATTCATACCATGGGGTGGGAGGATCCCCCATGACAACCTAGGGCCTCTTCCCTTTATTCTTGAATAACTACAGCTGTCTCCTAGCCTCTGGCTCTTCCTACCACTTTTTTTTTTTTTCCATTCCAATTGCTTCATGCTATCATTAATTTCATCAAATTACTTCCTTGTGGAAGCATTTACGATGGCTCCCAACACTGGCACTTTGACCAAATCCAAGCCCCTTAAGCCTGTATTCAAACCCCTCTATGATCAGACCTCACTCACCTAACCATTATTTTCCAACACAGGCCTCTGACTCTGTCTGGGTGTTGCTATCATTTCTCCCATCTTCCTTTACTTATTCCAATCTTCGTTGACCTCAGCCCCCTGACCCCACCACACGTTAACTTTAAGACCTACCTCAAAATTCCTTCACTATTGGCTCTTGTTCTACAAACCCTATTAACCCACCTTGCAAAATCTTTCACTGACTTTGAATATCTTTTTTCTTTTTCTTTTTCTTTTGAGACAGAGTCTCACTTTGTTGCCCAGGCTAGAGTGAGTGCCGTGGCGTCACCCTAGCTCACAGCAACCTCAAACTCCTGGGCTCAAGCAATCCTACTGCCTCTGCCTCCCAAGTAGCTGGGACTACAGGCATGTGCCACCATGCCCGGCTAATTTTTTCTATATATATATCAGTTGGCCAATTAATTTCTTTGTATTTATAGTAGAGACGGGGTCTCGCTCTTGCTCAGGCTGGTTTCAAACTCCTGACCTCAAGCAATCTGCCCGCCTCGGCCTCCCAGAGTGCTAGGATTACAGGCATGAGCCACTGCGCCCGGCCGACTTTGAATTTCTTGAACTGGTTTTGGTCATGATTATTTCTCTAAAATCTGGCACGTAGGAGGTTTGCAATAAATACCTGCTGAATGACCACGCATTTACAGTATCAAAGCATCAGAATCACACTCTAAGCAGTTGGTTTGTGTCCTGCATCTCCTGAAAGAGACAGTGACCTCCTCCAGATTAGAGATGACACCTTACCTTCTGTCCTCTAAGCAGTGATCTACCACAGGACAGGACACTCAGTGTGCACCCGATGAATGTTTTATGAATTCAAACACTCAAGTATCTCAAAAAAGTCTAGGCAAGAATATTTTGAATGCCCTAGAGCAGAAACAAAAAAAACTACATATTTTTGTCACTAACTATCCTTTGCCCAAATGACATGTCGTTTTTGTGTGTTTTTCCAGAGAGCAGAGTTTAATATCTGGTCTTATTTTTAGTTTCCTGGTTCTGCTGATAGTGGAAATACCCCAGCACCAATTTACGGCTTGCTCCAAAAACAAAAACAAAATCTGGCAGCCGTGTGGAATTGAGTAAGGAAATGGCAGGGACTTCCAAGGTGAGGTAACACAAGAAAGCAGGGTTACCTGCAACTCAGTTCCTTTGGTTGTGAATACCTGAAAGGTGACACCATTAAGGAAATCCCTCTCTCCCCTGGAGCAGTGATTCTCAAAGAGGGGTCCTGAGTCCACCAGCACTTTTCACCTCCAGCTCCTGGAGGCCAGTCTCTGGGGTACTGGGGGGAGACTTTCTCCCAGGGTGCTCCCCTGGGGATCCTGGTACAGCAGGCTTGGGAAATTTGTGAATGCAGCAGAAATCTGTTCTGAAATCTGTTCTTAACAAGCTCTCCTATGCACAATAAAACTTGGGAACCAGCACAGCTGACAGTTAACTACATAACTGACCTTCAAGTTGGAAGGTCAAGTTGGAAGGGGATACCCCTGCATCAGACTAAAAAAAAAAAAAAAAAAAAAAAAAAAAACTAAAAAAGCAGCCTTTGTTCCCAGAAAACACACCATCAGGCTTGCCTCGCAGAATACCAACAGCCACCGCTGCCAAGCAAATGCCTGATAGCTGGGACAGCAGTTGGCTCTGGGGACACCACCTCCTTTTCCGAGTCGCCCAGGACAAGGACAGCAATATCTCTTAGTATCATACTGGGTCCATGTCTCTAGACAGGATGGTGGGAGGAGACACTTAATACAGTCCCATTTAAAATGACGGAGGGACATGTAAGTATTCTCCCCTTTGAAAGTGAGGTGTCCCCAGTGGAAAATGTGCCCAGCTCAGATACAGGGAGCCCCTGGGGAAAAACATGCCCTGCGGGACAAAGGCTAAACCAACAGGCCCTGCCAGGTCGGCAGCAAGTGGTGGCTTCTCTCTCCCAGGCAGCTCAAACATGCAGACATTCTCTCCAGATGCAGCTGAAAGCTTCTCCCTTCTGGGAGGTGGGCCTTAACAATGGATAATTAAAGAGCATTTCTTGTCCCCTTTCTCCTAAGAAGAGGCCAAGCCAAGCAATCTGGAAAATCAACTGGATAACTTGTGGCCTGGAGCTGGTTGTCCACTGGGCTAGGGCTAGCAGAGACAGGGAGCCAAAGACGGCCCTCGAAAACTCATGCTCCCCTGCACGGAGGCAAACCACCCCAGGGCCCAGACGAGGCCCGGGAGAAACAGCACCCTGCTACCAATTTGGAAGTGAAGCCTCATTCAGGCAGAAGAGCCAGGCTGCCCTTCCTGTTGACTGTGCCCTTGAGACTAGAGCCGGGCGCAGGGAGGCTGACCATGACGACCCGAAGGCCGAAGTGACCACGGAGACTGGGAAGAGGTCAACTTGCTTAGAATTTTAGGCAGTGGTCATTGAAGGGGCGAAGCGAGGGCTGGCACACCACAGGGAGCGCCCTGCAGAGGGGTGTGGGGGTGTCCGGGCCCGATGGAGTGGAAGACAGAAGAGCGCGCTGGCCTGGAACACCCCCTGCGGGCATCTAAGGCTCGATCTCGCCCAGAGACTGGAGAGGACCCCTGGGAGCCCCCAGCTCTCAGGGGCAAACTTCTACCGCAGCCCCCAGACTTCCTGAGCTAGGGTCCTTGATTTTGTGGCCTCCATCTCCCCAGCACCAGGCACGAAAGCAAAAACTGCAGAGTCCGTCGGGGGTAGGGGAGTGTCGGGAAATATCACATGGGCGAAGGTGAGAATACAAAAGGGCTTAAGAAACCCAAATTCAGCTTACTTGATTCATCAGGTTTTGCTCTAAGGATGCACTGCCTTTTACACATAGTCTTTAAAAGTCTTTTTACAAGCTGGCATTTTAGTTAACTTTAATAAACACTGGTATCCGTTGACTAAACAACAATTCTGGTTAACTAAATAATAAAAGCTCAAACAGCCATGTCAGGGGTGTTCACCCCCAAAACCAGGCCAAGATCTTGAAAGAAACAGCCTCTGGCACGCAGCATTTACAACCCTAAATATAAAGTGACAACAGCAGCTTCCCACATGCCGTGAGTGGAGAGCCCACCACAGCACCGGCTACCCCTCAGCGGGCTGCTAGCCCGGGATGGCGCCACCAGAGCTTGCAAAGAACGCCCGGGCACTCTCTGCAGAGAGCAGGTGTTGTCTGTACCTGGTACCCGACTCCCCATCCTTCTACTCTGCACACAGGGGCATGCCCACCCTCCTGGAGACTCCAGCCCTGGGCTCACTTCTTCCCTCCATTGGCTCAGATGAGAAACACCTGGCTCCAGGCCAGCTGAGCGCTTCTTTAGAGCAGCAGGTGGGGACAGAGGGCAGCCTGCACCGGCTTAGGAGGCAAGCAGTACATCCATCCATCCCTGGCAGAGCCCGGCAGCAGAGCAGAGGCCAGTGGAGACTCTTCCTGATAAGGGAGCTGCACACACACGGGAATTCAGAGGGAAAGGAATCGCTGGGGCGGGGCAGGCCAGGGTGAAGAGGCTAGCAAACTGCCGCTCTAACTTACGAAACACTTCCTAAAGGGAGGGGCGAGGGGAAGAGAGAGGAGATGGAAGAAGGCAAGGCGGAAGGTGAGTGGGCACCTGGGGACCGGCGTGGGTGGCTCTCCCAGGGCTAGGGGAGGGGGCCATAAGGCGGCAGGCTGAGGGGTGGGATGGCAAGCACAGAGTGAGGAGATTTCTGACAGCTCTGCGGGCAGCCAGGCTGGGGCCAGCAACCAAGGGAAGCCAAGCAGAGAGGAAGCTGGCCAAGGTATGGGCAACAGGTCAGCTGTGTCCACGTGGCCCTAGCATAACTCCCAGCCTCTTCTCTGTGGCCTTGAGAGAAGCGTGGAGAAGGCACACCCACGATGGGAATGTCAGGGCAGAAGGTCTCAGGCAGAAACCAGTCTTGGGATGGGGGCCCACACGTCAGCCCCATACATGTGTGTGGGTTCTGTCTTCTCATGGTGGCTCCACTTTGTTTCTTGCCAACTTCCATTTTCACTAGGCTGTTCAGTATTGACTCAGACATGATCCATCGCTATTTCCACAAAACTGACCCCTGCTTCCCGTTTCTGTCAACTGTGCTGTCCCATGCACCGGCCACGGGCTGGCCAGTGCATGAAGCACCCGAGCCGTGACCCAGCATCAGATCACCCCAACAGGCCACGGGGCCGGTGAGAGATTTCCTCCAGTTTATGGGTTAGGAAGTGAAGGCACAGAGAAATAAGGCCACTGGCCCAGGCCGCACCGCTTAGTGAGCAGAGAGATCGGGTTCGACCTTGGATTTTCCTGACCCCAAGGCCAACACTCTCAGCCCTGCAACAGCAACGGTTCCCCACCCTGACCGCACACTGGGGTCCCAGGAACACTGCTAGAGACTCCAGATGGCAAAGGCCTTGTCTACACCCCTGTACCCACTAGCACTCTGCCTGGCACGTGTTGGGAGTGCAATGACTGCTTGTCGACTGTCTGAGCACGTGAATGAATGAGTACTTCATGCTTCCCCACTAGGGCACCACAATCCTTCCACCATCCTGGCCCAAAGCCGGAAGCTGTCTCACCGCTGGAGCAAGCCGACTGGCCCCAGACTACAGTCTCTCCCTTCCTCCAGCCCTTTTCCACACGGATGTACAAGGAATTGTCTCAGAACGTCACTTTCATCCTGTTATCCTGTACCGTTCAAAGTTTCCAGGGCTTGCTCCAGGTTCAAGGGTACGTTCCTCTGTCTAGTATTTAAGACACCCAACAACCTGGTCCCAAGCCATCCTTTCGATCATACCTCCCGCTACTCACGTGTTCTGTCCTGGCCAGGTGGGTGTCCTCCCCGTCTCTGCACGAGTCTCACACATTTCCACCAGTGTAACGGTGAACACCACGGCCCTTTCTCCTCCACCCATCTGGACCCTACCCACCCACAAGGACCGAACTCCTCTGCTCAGCCTCTGCTCTGCTCCCCGCTCCAAGGGAGCCCTTCCAACACTGAGTGAAACTTACTTGGCTCTGTTCTTACATGGCTCTTGATTGTCACTGCAAGGTGCACATGTCCTAATTTCCCAACTACGTTAAGATCACTTGAGGGCAGCAGCTGCAGGCATCTAATTTTACCTGTCCGCAGTGAGCAACACTGCACACTCCCAGTGAGCACGGCCGGCCGTCAGGCAGCTCCGGTCTCGGTGCAGACGGTCTTACCTGTAGTATCTGGACTGCAAGTAGGTGGAGCACACAGCCTTGGACACGTGACTGGCTGAACCGAAGTCGATGACCTTCACTCGGTATGGCTGTCTGGATGGGTCGACCAGCATGATGTTCTCCGGTTTGAGGTCGGCATGGATAAGACCCAGGCTTTTGAGTTTCATCAGGGCTGTGGCGACCTGCTGCAGGACCGGGCGAATGTATTTGAGGGGCAAGGGGCTAAACTTGTTCTGCTTCAGAAAGTCATAGAGGTTCTGCTCCAACATCTCAAAGACCAAGCACGTGTGGTTCTTGTGCTGGAAGCACTCGTAGGCCCGGACAAAGTTATAGTCGTCGGCACTCTCTGTGCTCAGCCGGGCCAGGATGCTCACTTCGATCTGACCCTGCCGGGCATAGGACGGGTGGTTCTTCAGGATCTTGATGGCCACGATTTCGTTGGTGCCCCGTTTCCAGCACTTGACCACTTGCCCAAACGTCCCTCGGCCCAGGAACTCTAGAACCTCATACGTGTTGGTCATGGAGCACAGCACTTCATGCTGGACCAGCTGATAGTCACCTTCACTGTTGGAGCCGCTGTTTTTGGAGGTGGCAGTTGACGTGGTGGCAGTGGCTACAGTGGCCCCGCTTGCATTATTCTGAATCATGGGTGGATGCTCCTCGATGATCTGCACGCTGCTCGTGTTCTCAATCTCCTCGCTCTTGCGCTTGAGTCCGCATTTTTGGTAAGTATCAAGAAGGCTCACAGTGCTTCGACGCATTAGGTTGTGTGGTCCGCCGAGGACCTGCCCGGTGACGGAAGTGCTGCTGGCTGACGTTACCACTATGTGCCCAGTGCTTCCTGGGAAGATGATGGTCTGCTCGTAAGGTAGGCTCGGGTTTGGGACTGGCAAGGAGGTGCTGACGGCTGTGGTGGCTGGCTGCGACGGTGGTATGTTCTTGCTCTGGCTGTACGCTTTGCTGTGGGAGCCGTACCCGGTCATGTCCCAGTTGGAACTCGGCTCCACTTTCAGTTTCTTCACACTACAGAAGGCACTTGATTGAAGGGTGTGAGGGGAGAAAACTTGCACATGTGAGGCCATACCTACAGGAAAGGGAAAAGGAAAAATAAATGTTTGAGTCACCTTTGCAGGAACAAACTCAGCAGACCCATTTCGGTTCTGATCGGTGGCTCGGGTCCTACAGAATATTTCCCTCCCACGTCAGAATGAGCCCGGAGAAGTTTGAGTCTATTCCACCCAGAAGCACGTCCTGGTTACCGGGTTTGTGGAACCGGGGGGTCCCAGTGTTCTACCTGCCACCGTCAGATGGGTGGGAGACTCACAGAGCAGAGCTGGGAACACAGTCAAGACTCCGACACAGAATTAGATTATCGGGACTTAGTTCATCAGTTATTTTGTTATAAACATTATTTGTGACAGAAATGAATTCTTCCTCAATTCCCACTGGGTTGTATCCTACTAAAACCGAAGACTGTATCGTGTATCAGGCGGCCCTGGTAGCTGCCATGTACTTAGTTGGCCCATGTGGTCAGCTCAGCCCTGTCAACACACCCGCCAGGCTCGCAGGTTCGAGGTTCCTCTGCCCACAGATCCCCCATGACGGGGCCACTCGCGATCTTCTGGATCCTGAGTGAACCATGGTAACTGCCTGGCTTCTTAGTCACCTTAGATCAATTCATTTAAGTTGAGTAGGTCAACAGTTGGTCTGCTGTTTTTCATTTAGATAGACTACCTAGAACATTATACCAGCCTCCTTGGAAGGGAGTGGGTATAGCATGATTCATGGGCTCTAGTCACTCACTCCTACTAAATTCATATATCAATACATTTCTCTAGAAAGCACTATTATCGCACATACCAACATCTCATCCATAATTTAGATAAGCTCAGAAATCTATAAGACCATGACTCTGGTACAGTTGTACGATTTGTAATTATGCTGATACTGGAAACAAAAATTCACAGAAAATGTATTAGGGAAAACAATAATAAGGTGATGAAGAAAGCTAAGTCTTTAAACATAAAAGTAGAAAAAAACACCACCTATCTTGTATGCTGCTGTCAACGAACATTTCTTAGAGAAGCACAAGGAAAGTGGGGCTTCTGCCAAGCGCCCCCGGTGCTTAACCCAATCTAGTGTTGGTATCTCTGAACCCCAGCGTTAACTAGGGGGGTTATTTAATATCTCCCTATTCACCCCACCAGCTGTCACCCTTGTTCAACCCCCCCTCAGTATGTGACCCACCTTCCACTTTGTCCAGAAGACTGAGGTCAGCCTCACTTTCCTCCCCTTTATTCTCTTCTTCATTTCAAACCATTCCTGAATCTATGTCCATCCTCCATCCTTTGTTCCCTCTCTCTAGTCTCAGGGAAAGAGGCGTTTCTCTTTCCCAACACTGAAAAGTCCCCACTATTCTCATGATCCGTATTCTCCCATTTTCTCTGGAACCTGCTCCCTCCACTGTCCTCTTGCAGCGTCCAATTTCTCCCTGTCAATTGGATCCAAGTTCTCAGTAGGCACTTAACCAACGTTGGCCAAACAAATCAATGACTTCATCTTTTCCTTCTGCCTTCACACAGACCCGTGCTCGCAGACTCCCAACTGGGAAGGCACGGCCCTATCCCGCCTCCTGAGTCTGTCCCTCTTCTCGCCTGTAACCAATGCTTCATGCCCCTTTCCTTCAAAGCTCACCTCTTAATCCATCTGCCCCTCATTCATGGACCAGGGCCTGTGTTTTTCTTAAAGGTAAATGACTTCCTAATTGCCTAATCCAATGGCCTTTTTCAGCTCCTGTTCTCCTCAACCTCTCTGCAACATCTGATACCACTGACCACAACTTCCTTCTTGATGTTCTTATCTAGACTCGTGTGAATCTGTAACCTCCTCCTCCCGTGTCTGATTGCGCACATCGCTAGGGTGGTTCCTCTTCCTCTTCCTCCTTTAAAGTGTAGGCATTTCCAGTGTTTTGACTCAGTTCTCTCTGGAAGACATCATGCACTCAAGCAGCGTAAGCTGTCGTCTCTAGGCAGGCGCCCCCCACGTGTTTATTGTATTTAATGTGTTTCTGCCTCTTGCTGCGACATCAAAGGCTATCTCCCAAAGCTGAACTCCTTATACTTTTCCTAAAAACCTAGCCACCTCACCTTCCATCCTAACACCTCCATTTCTGTTCATTACATGTTCTTCTAGTCCCTTGGTTCAGAGACTGTGGATTTACCTACGACGATTCTTCTCTACCTCCACAGACAAGAAGGGACTAAGTCTTCTAAACGTCTCCTGTCTCTAAAACGTCTCTTGCTTTCGACTCTCTATTTCTGTTCTTGCTGACACTTCCACAGTTGAGGCATTTATCACTTTCTAGTAGGACTAGAGCAAATACTGACATCTGGAATACCTGGGCATTCTATCTCCCTTTAGTTTATCTATGTTCATTCAGCCGTTAGATTAACCTTCCCAAAGCACCTCTGAACATGTCATTCCTCTGTCCAAAAACTTTCAATGGCTCTTTAGTGTCTAGGAGATAAAGGTGAGGACACCACTCAATACCTTTGTATTTTGATTCTACCTACCCCATTAGCTTCTGCTCTATTTACCTCCCTGAACCCCCAACTCTAATCAAGCTGGTCTACTCATCGTTTCTAGAATGTCCCTTACACTTCCTACCTTCACACTCTTTAGACCTCGTTTCATTCCCCACCTAGCATGCCTTACTGCTTTCTCAACTCACCCAAAGACCAGCCAGTTCAGACCCTTCTCTTCCCAGACCACTCCAACCCGCAGTGACCATTCCCTGTGCCTATGGCACTTACCACAGGCACCATCCATTTGGCCGCAAAATGTGTTTTTGTAAAATTTCTGCTCCTGTTGAATTGTTTATCTTTGTGCTGTTTAGCTATTTACACATTTAGGTCATGCTTCCATAAATAGGCTATATTCTCGGGGCAAGAGCTACAGTTTATCTTCATATTGCTTTAAGTTTGCCCCAGCATTAAGCTGAGTTTACTACACATTGTTAGTGCTCAGTTGATGGGATGGAGCTCTCTAACCGGCCAGCCCTCCAGATCACTTAGTGCTCTGGCCCAGAACAATCATGTCACACACACCCATGGAACCTGGCCTCTCTCTGGAGATTAGAGAAAAACGGGCCAATACTTTCCCCACCCAAACCGAGACTTTTTAAAAACCAAGGCCGAGGCCAGGCAGCTCAGGCAGAGGCCAGGCAGCTCCCATCCTGGGCTCAGCAGTCATGTTTTGTCCAGGCTTCAGCCTGGACCTGCTCTGCCTTTCTGGGGGCAGTTCTGGCCTGATGCCCAATACCTGCTCTGAGCCCCACCTTTGGCCTAAGCCCACAGATCTGCTGGAGATGCCCCATTGTATTTGAACCCTGAACTCCAACCTCTCCCTGGATACTAGGACTACCTGCCTGTCTGCATCCTATGCCCGACAAGACCATTCTAGCCTGCCTATTCGGAATCCACACTTCACCTGTTTCTTCCCACTGCTCTTTTTGTTCTAGTCAACCTCCCCCTAATTCTATAACAACACAGAAAATGGTTATTCCCTAGCTAACAGTATGAATTAAACATCCATATGGTTCTAGATGTTGCATGTGATATAGAAATGACCAATTACTTGGCTTTCAGTAACTTATTTGCTGAAAAGGCAAAGCAAAACACACACTTCCTTCACCCTTTCACATCTAGTTTGCTGCTTGCTCCTCAATCCTCACGTGCGGGGCTGGGGTGGGGTGCGTGTCAGGGATGGCAACAAGAAACATGCTGATTGTACACAAAGGAGGCGAAGCTCTATTATCTAGTTTCACTGTTTCAAGAAGATCTTGGTGGAAAGGCCAGGGTGTAGAAGTGGAATTTTACAGAGGGGAAGAGGGTGGCTTATGACTTATTTGTTATTGGGATGACAGCCAAGGGTCATAAAATTGTGGAAACCATCACTGGCTGCCTCTGGTGACAGACATGCAGGATCTGGGAGGAGGCCTGCGTGGCTGGAAACACACTAGCCGTGGCCGGCTGCCTCGGACCCTGGCCAGGCCTGGGGTGGCCCCTGTTGCCCCTTTCTACGGTCAACAGCCACTGTTCCAGGAAGTGGATATAATTCCAAACACAGCCTCGTTACCTTTGTTCTGTGGCATGGGCCATTTTGCTCCTAAAAGCAAAATGCTCAAACAAGATACAGCTAAAGAAAGTCTTCAATAATAATCATTTTTAAAATCCCTAAAATATGTTTATAAGGAATAAAACACCACTGGTGGTTTTGTAGCTTAATCTTACAATAATTTTATGGCAACAATCAAACTTATTTCCAAACATGTCTCCATGAGAGCGTTTTTTTCTGGAACAAACCCTCCTGATTAGTTTAGCTCTCAGGGAGTCAAGCCCATAGTATTTCACCGTTCTATTTATTCAGACCCTAAAGCTGGGGACAATAGTGTGTGTGGGGGGGGACAGCTTTATGTTTTCCACTCTAAGGAAGAGCTAAATGTTTCCTCTCATTTCTTTCTGTACTGACCCCTGTACCCTTCAAGAGCCCATTGCCCTCCTTATTTGTCAATTTGCTTTTCAGAAAAGGCAGGGGCTTAATGGGCATTTTCAGCTAGATCATATGGCAAAATCCCAATTGCTTTTTAAGTCATCTCTGCCCTTCCTGTCTGGCTCTTGGAAGAGAAAGTAGATCTTGCCCCTCCTTGGTGAAAGACCGGGGAGGCTATCCTAACTGCGGGGGTGGGTTTTGAGCCCATGGGGAGCAGTATGAAGGACCCAGGAAATCCCGGCAGGACAAATCTGCAATAATCGCACCTGCTCCCTGGAGGAGCCACACAACCCAGACCTGTCCACAAAAGCCACGGCGGCCTCCCCAAGTTAAAACCCGTCAAGGCGGCCATATTTTCATTCACTATGAAAGCACTGCAAGTCACCGCAACCTAGAACTAAAGCTTCTAAAAGGTGGCATTTCTCTGCCTCACAAACAGGCTTTAGTCATAAACACAGGGTATCAGGTGCACACAGGGGCCTTCCATGTCATTTAATGTTACAGATACGAGCTCATGTGGATGTCACAGAAATGATCAGTAAAAACCATTTTAAAATAAATTTATTAAAATTTAAAACAACTTATATCACACAACTCTCTATATTAATAAACTCTTCATTGTATATGACAAATGAAAAAGAGCACCTATAAAACTGACATTAAAACATAGTCTATAGTTAGCAGAATTAAAGTCCATTGTTCTTAAGAAATCATTCCTTATTGCCCTAGAGATGACAGACTGCCTTGTGCCCCAGACAAATTCAGGTTACGCAGACTTAGGGTGCATTTTGATGGCCCATATGCTAAAGGCAATGAGGGCTCTGACCCCTCTTTAGGCTACTCTATTCAAATGCTCATTTTGCATTTTTTAAAAAGCATGTATATAAGTCCCATTTCAAAATACTATTTTTAAAACATTTGTCTTCCTGTCTTAATTGTAGACGCCATTTATGTCTGTAAAACGCTATCACACTTCATTTCAACCCCTATTCCTTGGGATTCTTGAAACACTGATGAGTCTCGGTTTTTAAACCATGAGCACATAGTACATACCTGGCTCTGGGAAAGATGTTTTGCAGACAGGGTAAGCACACATCCAGCTGTGCCTGGGAGAGACCCGAATTGCCCTTGTGCCAATTCAGTTAATAAGAGCACCCTTCTTACTTTCATTCTCACAAAAGTCCTAGTTTGAAAACTAGGAAGTCAAATAATAGGTTTAGGCTCCATGATAAGTGGCAAAATCAGACCCTGACCCCAGAAGTTCAAACCTGGGTAATTCTACGTGCCTCTTTGTCTCTCTTTGTCTTAGTGGTTTAATGAGAAATTCATTTTTCTAGGATTACAGATAATGTCTTAGAGACCTAATAAAAAGAATATCTAAAAATCTTCATGATGTTCTTGAGGTCTTAACTCACCCAATTTTTTTTTTTTTTAAATGACATTTGTTAAAGGATTCGCTCTTTTGGTGTATTTTTCCCCACTTATTTGCTTAGTTTCTTAATAACTTTATATTTCACAATTAGATGAACTGAAAAAGTTGCTTCACATCTGAGTACATTTCCTTTTTGTTTCGCCAGCCCCAAATTATCTACTGGAAGATCAGACTCTGGTGAAAGCAGAGGGTAAAACTACAGGAATGAGTAAAGGTTCAACTATGCTTTTAAAAAATTCAATTCAATTCAATTTCACTGGATTCCAGCAAAGCTCAAGAGAAGGAATTATAAGTAAAACAGTGGCACCATTTCTTGTCTGTATATAAGGTTTAATTTGGGTTTGGCAGATGTGAAATAGATTACTACTCAGAATCCAGTTACATTATTAAAGAGAATGGACTCGTGAACACCTTATTTTAAGAGGTACTAACTTCCTCACTTCCTAAAATCTTTTAGGCACATACTTTAGCTGAATAATGAGTATTTGATAGAAGCTACAGATCTTTTTTCTTTTTTGTAATCAAGAACTCAAAGGAAGGATTCCCATACTTAATGAAATGCCATATCTATCTTACATATCATATTATGCACAGAAGATATAACAAAATTATAGAATATAATCTGTCAAATGAAACGTCAAAAATACCTGAATGCTAGAAATGTGAATCTGAATAGACATTTTTAAAGACCTAGAAAAGGGCTAATCTGACTCCCCTTGAACGCTCTGTATAATATGATGATCTGATGCCTCAGGGAGTTGAAAAGTATTAGAAAAATTCCTTCATTGACATACTAAACAATATTCCTAAGAAGTTTAATAATTATCCTGCTTACCAAGTTTATATTTCACAAGTAGTGCAAAGATAATTTCAGGTTAAGCCCATTTCTACATGATACATTTCCAAAACAGTGCATACCAAATGTCTGCAAGGCTTTTATAACGTTTTCAATCAAAGTGTATTTATTCACTAGTTGTGTAATGTTAAATATATAGTATATTCCACCAGAGCCTAGTTTAAGATCAATCACGAGCTCTACAGAATTCTTTTGTCAGTAATGACAATAACAATACTACTGATTGCAGCATTGGATATTTGAAAGAAATAGAAAAAAACTCAAATAAAAAAAATCAATCATTAAATCTGCATTAAAGGTTCTCTATATAAAAAAGACTGGTGTTGGGCACAACAGGAAACACAAAGACATCTAAGACCTTCTTACTGACCTAAAGGAGCTTAAAATCTCATGGGGTTGCCAAGTTCAATGCAAATTAAAAAGGGCAACCGGCAATTCCAGGCAACATAAACAGCTTGCCAAAGTAAATGCCATAGGAGTTCAGAGGCAGGAATCACTGTGGGTTGTGGTCAGGCAAGGTTTTATAGCAAAGCTAAGATTCAAGCTACAATTAGAAAGATAGGCGTATCTTTAGAAAGGCAGAAGGATGGTGTTCCAGATTCCTGCTAACAGGGTGTAATTAAGTCAGTCCACCAGTAGAGCAAGCCTCATGTGGGAGAGCAACCAGGGAGGTGGCTGCTGCCCCCGGGAAGCTTTGGCTTTGCATGGAGATGACTGAAGTGCATTTGCACAGCGCTAATACAGTGGCAAATGCTAAAGCAATAAATAACCACCAATACACACTGTGAACACCAACCACCTACTCATCCAGAAGTGTCATCTTCTGATAGCTTCAATCTTCTAGAAGTAATTTCTAAGTACTCAAAAGAGCTGGTAGGAAGTGAAAGCTGTCACTTTCTTCTTTAGCCTTCACTCTTGCCGTCACCTAAACATACAAGTGACACTAAGATGTAGGGGGACTGCCCTCATTGCCTTTGCTCTCTCTGTGGTGTCACTCCCCACGACTGTAAGATAAGGTGCATTTTCCCTCTTTTCCAGATGACTAAATGGAATCCAGGGAGATTACATAATTTGTTCAAAGTCACTTTGCTACTACTAGCAGGGCTGGGATTTGAACTGAGGTCGGCCTGACTCCAAAATCCACGCTGTTATCCGAGCTTCCTCTTCTCTTTAGAACTCTAGGTTCTTGGGTTAGAAGCACCAAATGAGGAGACAGGTACAGTAACAGCCAGAGGAAAGATGAAAGCCGACAAGTGAGAGAGGACAGATCGAAACTCAGAGACACACCTGACTGTACGTCACCTGGTGAAAGAGTGGGCACCCACAAAAATGACCCTAAGTCATTTGCCATTTCTGTATCCTCTGGTTATGATGACATTCGAGAAATATAACCATGGAAAAGTATTAAAATAAATCTACCTCTGTAAAGAGGCAACCGTCACTTATCTGCTGCAGAGTGGCACAGTGATCAGAGCATGGGCCTTAAATAAGAAGAGCCGGGCTGGGGGCCTTGGGCATGTCGCCTGGGCAACAGGAAGGAGGCCACGAGTCCAAAGGTGAGCTAAGGAAGGTCTGGACTAAGGGACTGCTGAGCAAATAGAGCAGAGGAGCAGAAATATAAGACTTTGCAGGGTAGAAAAGGTAAAGCACGCTGACAGATGGGATGTAGGCAAAGGAGGGAGGGGAACTGGCTGTGCCTGGGGCCCAGAAGGACTGAGCACTAGTGGTAAAGTGTTGCTTATCTTGGGGGAGGGGAGAATGGGATCAGTTTTCAACAAGCTGAATTACAAATGCTGCCGGGACACCTTGCATTGAACTATTTATTCATACTGAAACTCTGAGGCAAGAAATTGCTTAATTTACTCAAGTTAAAGTATCAGGAGCTGCTGGTCTTCCACAATCAGCATGTATTTCCTATTTGCTGGGCTGAATGAATGAAGACAAACTATCTTGAAAAGAGAAGGGAAATCAATAGGATAGGCTAAGCCTGCGCAGGATTAATCAGGAGAGGAAGAGGGCAGAGTGACCCTGAACTAGTTCACGGATGAGGCCAAAGACACAGGGACACAGCCCAGAGTGTTGCCAAACAAGGACCAGCGGGATGGGAGGACAGACATCAAAAGGTGGAAAGACTGAAATCAAAGATTTGCACCCAAAGAGACTGAGTGAAGGACGGTGCTGCTGACCGCGAGTCAGCTAGAAGAGCTCAGTTTGGGCTGGATTTCATTTTAGGCATTAGTAATAGCAAAGAGGAAACGTTCTATAAGTACCAAGGAAAAAACCAGGTCGAGGAACGGGCGAGAGGTGGTGGCTGGAGACGGGGACCTGAAGGCTGTCAGCGGCACCTGGATGAGAACAGAGTCCCTGTGAGCAAAGCTGTCTCCCGAGAGAGACGGCGTAGAAAGTAGAGCAGATGGCGAATAAAGTAATCCTCGGGGGCAGAGGCATTGTCAAACAGTACGAGGAGGACAGTATGAGTCACACGGAAAAGTCAAGGATAAAACGATAATAAACACAATTAAGGGATTGATCCGGGAGAATGAAAACAGAAAGAGCAACGGGGCCCGGCTGGGAATGAGCCAACAGCCCTCTTTTCCCACAGGGGTGGGGAGGGGGAAACAGGGGGTGGTCTCCTGGGAACAGAACCAAACGCACCTGTCACACCTCTTGCTTTTCCAAGAAATGTGACTCTATTAAGAACTTTCAAAATCTTTTCCGTCATCTGCCTTGAATCTGCAAAATCTACCATAGCTGTTTCTTTGATGGAGAAAACATCCTTTTTCTACCATTTGCAAATTCTCCACGTCTGCCTACCTCCCGGCTCCCTGTCTGGCAGCATCAGCCCCTCTCCACGTTCAGACTGACTTCTTGTTCTGAAAGTGGCTAACCCTGACAACACTGGCTGCAAGCCTCCCTCAGTCGCCTTGCTCCAACTGCCATTCTGCCACGGATGAAGCCCTGAGCCACCACGGGTCAGGCAGCCTTTCACTGCCATGGGTGAGTATACACAGTCCATAATTGATCGTCCACAGGCCATGGTGCGGAGTCTCACAAGCAACCTGAAAATCCCCGATCCAATAATACAACTCTGGGGACATGAAGCAGAGGTCCCCAAACTTTCTGGCACCAGGGACTGGCTTTTCCATGGACAGGGGGTGGGGGTGGGGAGAGCTCAGGCTGATGCGAGCCACGGGGAGAAGCTGAAAATGAAGCTTCACTGGCTCAACCCACCCCTGTTGGTGGGGCAGAGTCAGGGTTGGGGGTTGAGGCTCTACCTCTGCAGGGTGGTGGAGTTCCATGGAAGACAATCTTTCCACAGACAGGGGTCGGGGTGGGGCAGGGGGAGGCAGAGCCCAGGCGGTGATGTGCAGCCAGCCAGGTTCCTAACAGGCCACCAACCAGTAGTGGGCCAATGGCCAGGGGGGTTGGGGGACTACAGACGTAAAAAATGACACTGGTAAGACACAAACCTGCTTTTCAGTTTTGTTTTGTTTTGTTTTGTTTTGTTGAGACAGTCTCACTCTGCTGCCCAGGTTAGAGTGCCGTGGCGTCAGCCTAGCTCACAGCAACCTCAAACTCCTGGGCTCAAGCGATCCTCCAGCCTCAGCCTCCCCAGTAGCTGGGACTACAGGCATGCACCACCATGCCCGGCTAACTTTTTCTATATATTTTTAGTTGGCCAATTAGTTTCTTTCTATTTATAGTAGAGACGGGGTCTCGCTCTTGCTCAGGCTGGTTTTGAACTCCTGACCTTGAGCAATCCGCCCGCCTTGGCCTCCCAGAGTGCTAGGATTACAGGCATGAGCCACCGTGCCCAGCCTGCTTTTCAGTTTCTTTCTTTAGGAAATTGGTGGGATCAATGAAAAGAAAACAAGTTTAAAACAAGAGGTGCACTGATTAAGAATCCTAATTATTAGGAAAAAAACCCCAAAACAACACCTTGTAAACATAGGTGTAAGAGTTTGCCAGGGCTGCAGTTAAGAAAGCACCCAGACCAGGCGCCCTCAACAACGGACATTTGTTGTCTCATAGTTCTGGAAGCTGGAAGTCCAAGATCAAGGCGTCAGCAGGGTTGGTTCCTTCTGACGGCCGTGAGTGAAGGATCTGCTCCAGGCCGCTCTCCTTGGCTTGTAGCTGGCCATCTTCTCTCTGTCTCTTCATGTCATCATTCCTCTACCTGTGTCTGTGTCCACATTTCCCTTTTAATAAGGACACTGGTTGTATTGGATTCAGGCCCACCCTAATGACCTCATTTTAACTTGATTGCCTCTGCAAAGACTCTATCTCCAAAGAAAGTCACATTCTGATGTTAGGAATTTAACATATGAATTTAGGGTATGGAGGGGAGGCACAATTCAACCCACAAGAATAGGTTTAAGGAAACCAAAAGCCTTTCTTTCACTAAAGTATAATTTATAATCGTCATATTCCAGAAGAACTTCCTTTGTTTTTCCCTCCTTGGAGATAAGACATTTCATTTTGTGCTTTCCGTATACCTTACCTTAAAGGACCTATGAGTGCATTTGAATTAGTCAAATATTATATATGGAAACAAGTAAAAGCAAAGTGTTTATTTTAAATTAAGTTCTGCATGAGTTTATGTTACAGTGCTTCTGGAAAAGGCCCTACAGGAATGTATCTCTCTGTATATTGAGGAATAACTGTGGTCACTTTGGCCTAAGGCAGAATTGGCTGTGGCATAATAACAACATCAAAGTTAGGTTTCCAGTTCCGATTCTGAGTGGATCAAACATTTCTACAGCAGAACCTGCATAAACTCAAGAAGTCACCTCAGCTGCGCTGGCGTGGAACAGGCCAGGTTAGGAAGTGTCCCTCTTCAGGTCCACAGCCTCAGGCTGGTCTCTCCTCACACTACCTCTAATCCTCATGGGCCATTTTACAGCCCTGCATTTTCTTTTCAACTGAGTATCTCAAGAAGTTAACCTTTGAAACAAACTTGGTAGGATGAAAAAAGCAAAAACACCCACAAACTATAAAAACAAAACCAGCTAAACTTCTGGTTTCAACCCAAAGGAATTTCCATTTAAGTACACGTTTTTTCAAAGATCTAGAAGCCTGCTCACTTTGTCCCTGAAATGTTCTAAATAAGGATGGTTGTTAAAGTTCCAGCACTATGAGTTTGCAGGTGTTTGAGTCACAAATCTTTACAAAAGCATCTTCCCTGAATCTCTCAGCCCCTCCATATCATTGACACACCCAACCCCCTCCTTTCACTACTGGTTCAAAATCATCACCGACCTCCTCAAGAGATTAGTAAACCAGACCTGGAGCAGGTATTGAGAAGGCTAGGTGTGTGTCTGGCAGTGCTAGGTAAGTCTCAGATGGAAGTTTTCTATCCTTTAGAAATGTTTTATAAAGTCTAAATCAAGGCTAAAAATCTGGCAGGCTTTTTTTTTTCTCTTTTGTGCAAAAAAGAATGAGTTATCCTTAAATGTCTGGTACCATATTGGTCAAGTGCAATTATGTGTTTTACTTACCTAACACTTACCCATTCTCTGCCCAGCCTGCAACTGAGCTGCCTTTTTGAGCTTACTCAGGTTCTACTTCTGAAATGTTTGCCGCACGCAGAATCAGAACTAGAATCACAGTCGACGCTTTCCCATGGTGGTGTTCTTATTGCTATGCCACTGCTCGTTCTCTTTTATACTTAAAACTTACGTGAACGCTCTTACTTGGTGTTACTCTATTGCTCTGTGGAGATTCCATTACTGTGTGTCCTCAAAAAAGACATGTTGAACTCCTCGGCCCCAGTATCTGTGGATGTGACCTTATTTGCAAATGGGGTCTTTGCTGATGTAATGAAGATAAGGTCACTGCGGTGAGCCCTGATCCACCATGACTGGTGTCCTCACAAGAGGAAAGACAGGCGCAGATACAGGACAGGACGCCATGCGACGACAGAGGCAGAGGCTCGAGTGAAGCAGCTGTGAGCCCAGCGCTGCCGGGAGCCCCCAGAAGCCAGGAAGAGGCAGAGAAGGGTTCCACCTCGAGTCTCAGAGGGAACCGGGTCCTGCTGACACCTCGATTTTGGCCTCCTAGCTTCCAGAACTGTGAAAGAACAACTTTCTGTGTCATTTTAAGCCACCCAGTTTGGGATACTTTGTTACAGTAGCCCCAGGAAACTAATACACTCTGTGATATAATACAGGATGCATTTCGTTGAAAAAACACATTCGTACTCAAGCTACGGTAAAGTATTTATAACAATCGCAAAGTCATGCCGGCCAAATGGCAGGTTGCCCTCGTGGCCTGTGTCTGCGGCCTCTCGGTGGAAAGCGACAGGGCTCTGCAGCGTCACGCCCACGTTCCGGGTCCGATTCCTGCCAGGGTGCTAGCTACCTCCTCTCTCTGTGCAAACATATTTGCTCGTTGCGATTGAAGTTCAACTTCAAAAGAACAAAATTACTAAGGAAGGCATATGAAAGTTTAATCTGTTCTCACCAGTGACAGCAACAGTTAACAAGTCATGGATGGCATTTCCCCAAACTTGCTTTTTCTAAACCTCAACTTCTTGCTGTGTTATACAAAGAAACCAGGACAAAGGACCACCATCTGTGTTCTGCTCTCGGTGCAACACCTGTTTGCTGCCTCCTGCACTCATGTTTATGTATTTCCTTAAACGTTTCTCCCATAGGCTGTTATCTAACTGCAAGGAAAACTTTGTGAAAGATGTTATACAGACACCATGATGCCTGTGATGCGAAATGCATCTAACCCTTTCCCCTGGGTTCTCTGCAAATACGGGATTCATTTCATCCGCCTCTTGGAGTACAATAATCTCTCCTTCTCACTTGATTTAAATGGCAACTGCTGTTTACAACAGTAGCTCCACGTTACAACTCTGGTTCCCTGGAGAATTTTCTCAATCCTCTCATTGCCTTTAACTGACATCTGACTAAACTCAATTAGAGATCACTCTGGGAAAGGTAGAGGAGGTGCCACCTTCACAATGTGAAGGAAAAGAGGATGGGCAGGAAAACAGGAAGGAAGAGAAGCAGGAGGAATGGGGGGAAAGTAGGCAGGGAGACTGAGAGGAAAAGAAAAGAGAAATAAAAGACAAGAGAGAAAGCAGAAGGCAAATGAAATTGTACTGGGAGCACACTCAGAACAATAAAGTAACATTGTAATGCGCTTTGTAAACTATCATGCACAGTAAAAATGCAATGTGGTATTATTCACAATACTTAAATAGGTATCTGTGTGATTGTGGGTATGAAAACCAGTCGGTACAGGGATCCCTTGGCAGCCCAACCAGCTGCCCATTCTAAGCTGTACAAATTAAAGTGGGTTCTTTGGTCTGTCGCAAGGACATTCTTCTACCGTGAGTCACCACCATCAAACCAGTCCTGGTGGGGTTACCCAACAGCCCCACAGTGCCGAGCCACTTGCACCGCACGTGGGAGGAGATGCCACTCTGGAGATACTGGTTCTTGCAGTGGGGCGCCCTCCTCCTGGCGTACAGCTAAGACATCCTATGGCTCTTTATAGCAGGCGAGATGGCATTTGGCAAGATCGGAAGTCTCCAGTTTAACAGAGGTCTGTTATAGTGGTCGGATTGTTTCTGGGTTCCTTACAACCATGTCAGATGCGGGCACTGCCCCTTCTAGCCGTATGAGCTCAGCAAGTTACTTAACCTCTTTGTGCCTCGATCCCCTCAACTCTGAAGTGGAGATGGTAATAGTGTCTCATGGGGTCCTTGTGAAGATTAAACAGGCTAATATATGTATAACACGGTAAACTCCAAACACATGTTTAGTGAAAACTGTGGGGAGGAGTGTCAGCTAGCTCCCCAAGACTCAGCCAACATAGAATAGAATCTACCTTCAAGACTTTTGCATTTCTTTGCGATGTAACTTTTTTTTTTGAGACAGAGTCTCATTCTGTTGCCCGGGCTAGAGTGCTGTGGCATCAGCCTAGCTCACAGCAACCTCAAACTCCTGGGCTCAAGTGATCCTCCTGCCTCAGCCTCCGGAGTAGCTGGGACTACAAGCATTCGCCACCATGCCCGGCTAATTTTTTCTATATATTTTAGTTGGCCAAATAATTTCTTTCTATTTTTAGTAGAGACGGGGTCTCACTCTTGCTCAGGCTGGTTTCAAACTTCTGACCTTGAGCAATCCGCCCGCCTCGGCCTCCCAGAGTGCTAGGATTACAGGCGTGAGCCACTGCACCCGGCCTGCTATGTAAACTTTTTAATCAAAAACACACTCCTTGGTCACAACTGAGATGCAGTTTCTATGTATAATATGCTTATTGCAGATCTGTGTCTATTGTATAAACAATGATCTCAACTTTTTTGATTGCGCACTTAATCAGGAAAAAAATGAACACTTGCTCCTGATACATGTGATATTTATTTTTTATAAATTACATATGTTCTACTTTCCTAATACAGTACGTTTACTAAAAACACAAAAATAGAAAATTTAAAAGAATGAGATAAAATACACATATTCAACTATTTTCTTCTGTATTTTAATAAGTTGCCCTTCACTTTGAAAACCCCTGCTGTAACTCAAGTAACACAAGCCACGTAGCTTAGAGTTAGTTTTGGCCATATGGTTAGCTTTGGACAATAAAAAGTGCATGGGAAGTTCATTTCTGGGCAAAAGCTTTCCGATCCAGTCTCCAGGTTACCTATCCGATCACCTCTCCCTTGTTAAGGGTAGCCAGCCAGGATCCCGGGGGGAGAGGCTCCTTGGCCTGGGAGGTGAAAGATTACGAAGCGCAGAGATCCCACCGACCCGAGACGTAGCTAACGTATGAAACAAACCTCTGTTGTTTTAAGCCCCTGAGATGTGGGAGTTGTCTACTGCCACATTACGACATAGCCCATCCTTACCAGTGCTGGAATCTTCCTTAATGCTGCCATCCCTGAGTCGAAATTAGTGAGGTTTCACGTGATTGCGCTGTGATGCCCAGCATGCCCACCCATCACAACCAGAGCATACGTTCTTAAAGACAACTTTACAATTTCTAAACAGTTCGATCCCTTTCTTCCACATTTTAGCATCATTTCTGTGCCTGTGAGCATGCTTCAGGGGGTCAATGTGTCAAGTGATGGGACAGTCCTGATCATCGAGACTATGACTGATTTCCAGCACGCACACACCGATCACCAACAGCTTTCCTGAACAAGCGGAAAGCCTGGGATCACCCATCACAAATGCCTCCGGTTTGGTGTGGAAGCTCTGAGACAGAGCGCTTTCTGGTGACTGAAACAGGAAGAGGCCCTGCAAACTGACCGTAGGAGTGTGGCCCTGCTAGACACAGGCCAAGGTGCCGCCCTGGGAGAACAGCTTTTGTCCCGTGCTGGTGTCTTCTCTGGGGAAAATGGGCCTTTCACACCCTGCGCCCGGTTTCCTTCCCATGCCGCGTGACGTGAGGGCTGTGCTCTGTGTGAACAGTATTCGGTTCTGACATCACGACAACACGGTATTACTCACGGAAAGCTCACCAGCCTGGCAAGGCACATTCTGTACCCTCTCTACCACTGAAGTCAGCAAGGGGTTTAAAAATAGCACTGCTCACACACCCAGGGTAGCACTGATTCATTAATGGCCCAACAAACGCTATTCTGGACTCCTCACGCAAATGGCATCTTAGACGGTGACTTCAAGAGTTGAAGCACAAGCATTTATCATTTCCTTAGTAGCGGTATTATGTTGTACTAATTTATAAATAGAGATCCGCAGATACTAAAAGAAGGAATCCTCGGAAATTATAAAACCAGGATTCGGGAAGCCATCTGATTTGCGACTCCAAAATGATCAACCTAAAACGTATTCATAATTAGCGAGGATATCTACAAACTTGGAGTCACAAACTATAGTCAAGTTTGTCATAAATATAGTCATAACTATATGTCAAACATATCAAGATAAAGAGGATGGTGTTACAAAGACAATTGGCAGTGGTCTTAGCGAAGTCTAGAAATAAGAGTCATAGATTTCTCACTGTTAGTGGGAAGGAAGGTATTTGATTCTAGATATCTCATTCAGGAATTTTAAAGAGAACTACCCTGAGCAGAGTTTTCATAATGCACAGGTATACTTAAAAGTACACCACACCTTTTGCTACATTCTATGCTCACCAAGCAACTTTCTGATCTCTTACTAGGATTCCTGAAGGAACCTTTTTACCCAGGAGAAAACACCCTCTATAGATGCCTTGCCTCTCTGGACACTAGGATTATCACTATCTTTAAGTGATTCAGATTGATCAGTTTTGCATGAAATTAGAATGAATCGGCCCATCAGAACATAATAATCCTTGGATGTATAAAAGTCAAATTTCCAAATCTGCTGAGGATTCCAGAGGCTGGGGTGGGCATCCAGAAATACCTGCCGAGTGCCTACGATGTCCCAGCACCACCCCGAGAGCCGTAGGCAGATGACAGGCATTGCGCAACAAGGGACCACCTGCTGTTCAGGAGACCAACATGACGAGATGGGTGAGATGAGAGAAGATAACTGACCGCACAAGGAAGTTGTAACTGTCGCCAATCGAATGTCTTGGGGTTCAGAGGAAGGAAGAAGCACTCTTGGCGGTCGGTACCATCTTTGTGCAGCAGAGAGCACCCCAAATGGAAGAGGGGGAGAGTTGAAGCATACAGGCCAGTGAGCATCAGGGTCTGGGGCAGATTGGACCCATTTCTATTTAGGATTTATCCGCCATCTGCTTCCCACAGGACCTGGGGTAGTCTGTAGATACAATAAAAAGCACCGCACAAAACAGGCCCAAACCCATCTAAAGGGAACACGGGAAGGACAAAGCTACAGCTGCAGCTGGGGGCTCCAGCAGGGCGAGTGAGAGTGGGTTGAAAAGGCAGGTTGGAGTGGGAGTGGGACATCTTTGATTTTATCCTGTAGGCAGCTGAGGAGTTGTGGGAGGTGTCTAAGAGGGGAGAGAGGGAAAATGGACTGCGTGGCAAGGGCCTCTAGCAGCCCACAGTGGAGGTGTCAGGACCTCAGGACCTGCAGGGAGCGTGGGGTCAGAGGGGTGCAAGGCCAGACGCAGGCGAGAGGCTCTGCAGGGACCATGCAAAGACTCCGGCACTGATAAGGGAAGGAAGAAGGCAGGAGAGGAATCATGATAACGTGGAGACTCGGGCACAGGTGACAGGAGAATGAGAAGGTGGCCGGTCCCCTCTAATGCCCTTGCTGGCTTCCAGTGACAGGGAAGGAGTGCCCTGCTGGGCGGTGGCCCCACTGCTCTGAGCAAGGGTGCTCACGGGGGCCCGGTGACTCTGCCTCCAGAAAGAGCTCGGACACGCCAGTGCCAGGGGGCTGAGGTGCTTCCCGAGGGGACGTGGACAGCACACCACAGAGGGCACACGCCCTGGCAAAGCTCCCCGCCCCCAGCCTGCCCCGATTCTCCGTGAGTGTATCTCCAAGGCCAGAGCTGACATGAAACGAAATCAGCTCTCAGACTGGTTGGTCCTGTGAGCCCCGAGTCCTGTGACAAAGCCCCGAGTTGAAGCTGGGAGGACACTGTCAGAGAATATAAAAACTTATCTCTAGGCTGGAGGTGGGGGAGCTGGGGGAGGGGGGCTACAATCCTAGACTCAAAACACAGAGCAACCCTTGTAGAACCACATGGGTGAACCAGAACAATTTAGCCAACTGGGGCGCCCCATGTTGCACAGAAGACATTAATGGGGAACATCTGAATTTATGTTTTCCTTCTGCTGGCTGGATGCAGGGACGCTCTTTGGTTCTTTCAACCAGCATCAAATGCATTCACTTTACTCCTCTGAAGGAGCTGAGCAGGCCCAGTGTTAAAAGTCCTCCGTCAGTTCTCAAAAGGTGGCGGAGGGCAGAAACCCGGCTGCTGTCGCACGCCACACAGCTCTCAGCTGCTCGCCTGTGGTCCTGACCCTGCCAGCCAAGCCCTTTTCATTCTGTTTTAGTTAAGCAGAAAATGAAGCTATCAGCTCCATTTCCACTGTCTCTGTGTGAATCCACTTCCCTTTTCCGTCTTGGCTCAAACTATGTGGCTCATATAGGATTCCCACCGAGTTCTTCCGCGACTCTCATCTTGCTAAATATTTTTCTCTTTTAAGAATTGCTGAATCAAAACAAAAGGTGGGAGAAGGTATGAGAATCCATTCTGAAGGGCAAATTGAAATATGGGAAAGGATACAAGAATAAGCCTGTTGATTTCTTTGTTTCCCAGCTTACGCCCACAAAATCCTAAGAATTATTAGGGGTCGGGGCCAGAGAACTTCTACGGAAGTGAAGTCAGCAACCCAGGAATCTATTTTCCATACTTACTTGAACCGTAAAGTCCCATGAAGGCACCAGGAATCCCCTGGAGTATAATCTCTAACACCAGTTAGTTCAAGAGTAGAAACACTCTGCAAACTTGCTCATTTCCCCAGCTTTTGCCCAAACTGTGGTTGAAAATCTCCAGGAGTCCCCCTCTCCCCCAGCGCCCTGCCCGTGTGGCCTCTGCTACACCAGGAGTCTGGGGCAGGAAGCTGCCTGGTGCCCCGTCCTGGGCCTGGGCCACGTGAAGTGATTCAGAGCTGCGGGATCACAACTCACCCATAAAGCAGAAAACAAATGAAGGACAGGATAAGTCTTTCCTAAGTTGCAGGCTAAAATCTGGGATAAGTTATTAGAAAAAAGAACAAAAACAGTGCTCTTACTGGGGAGGCCAATTTCCGTTTACTCACAGGAAATCTTTCCTGCTGATTTAAGAGCACAGCCACACCTGCTCAGAGACCGAGGGCCAGCCCAGGAGGAAGGGGAAGCTGCACCTTGAGTTATCCGACCAGCGACATTAGAATGATCCTGAACTAAGGAAATTCAATCTGGGCTCCGGGCCCCAGACCCAGGCTAGCCGCACATGAGTTGGAGAAAGGATTCGAGTCTGTGGAAAGAAAGGCCGTGGTAAAAGAACACCCTCAACTCAAGACTTAGCCGTCTTTATTCCACACACTTCCCTCAGCACAAACCGGCGGCTCTGGGCTCACAAACAAGACCCAAGACCTACATTCTAAAAGAAATGAGAACTTCACCAGGTCTACTGAGAAAATCGGAATACAAACTGTGGATTAGATTAAAAAAAAATACTGTATCGGTGTTAAATTCTCTGGAGCTGATGGCTGTGCTGCATTTATGTGTGAGTGTGCCCTGTTCTCAGGAAACACACACTGAAGGGCTTCGTGGTAACACTGCTACCCAACGGAGCTCTGTGTGATTCTGGAAATGTTCTGTCGCCCCTGTTGTCTGATACAGCCACACGTGTGGCTGTGGAGTCCCTGGGAATGTGGCTGGTGTGACTGAGGAACTAAATGTAAAAAAGAAAAAAAAATTTTTTTTTGAGTCTGGCTTCTTTTCCGTGAATGCAAAACTTTATTTAATTTTAATTGAATCGGTCACTTGTGGCTAGTGGCTTCTGTACCGGAAGGTGCAGGAATCAAGGGCTGAGATATTTGTGACGTACCCTCAAATCGCTCAGGGAAAATATCGTGTGTGAGTGCGCATATAGGCGCATACACGCACAGGTGATGACAAAAACAGCAAAAGTGACAGACCGCACAGGCAAGTGTGTGACAAAGAGAATGGGATAAAATGATAACAGGTGAATCTGGGTGAAGGGTAAGGGGGTCGTCTTTGTACTATTTTTAAGTTTGAAATTATTTCCAGATAAAACGTTCTAAAAATGTAGGAGGATGAACATTTATTCATTAACCAATGAAATCTAACAGGCTCCAAGTGGAATTTTTTTGCAGGGAGGGAGTTGGAACTTAGGATGTTCACAACATTTCCAATTTTTTTTTTCTTTTTTTTTTTTTTTTTTTTTGAGACAGAGTCTCACTCTGTTGCCCAGGCTAGAGTGAGTGCCATGGCGTCAGCCTAGCTCACAGCAACCTCAACGTCCTGGGCTGAAACAATCCTTCTGCCTCAGCCTCCTAAGTAGCTGGGACTACAGGCACGCGCCACCGTGCCCGGCTAATTTTTTCTCTATACATTTTTAGTTGGCCAATTAATTTCTTTCTATTTTTAGTAGAGATGGTGTCTCACTCTTGCTCAGGCTGGTTTTGAACGGCTGACCTTGAGCAATCCTCCCGCCTCGGCCTCCCAGAGCGCTAGGATTACAGGCGTGAGCCACCTCGCCCGGCTGACATTTCCAAATTTTGAACAAACATCACAGATGCCACAGGACACACGCTGTGCTTTCCAGAGCACTGTTCTTCCAAACCCACCGCTGGGTGCAGCTTGCCAGTGGCAGGACCAATGCTGCCCTTCTCCCAGGACGGACTTTACATCTCTTTGCATTTGATCCTTAGTCTGTATAGGCCCATGAAGGACTTGGCTGCAATGGCAATTCAGGGCACTTTTTTGTTGTTTGTTTTCTTGAGGTGGGATCTCACTATGTTGCTTGGGCTGGCCTTGAACTTCAGGGCTCAAGCAATTCTCCCACTTCAGCCTCTCAAGTAGCTGGGACCATGGGCAGGACAGTTTTTAAAATAACAGCTTTATTGACATATAATCCCCATACCATAAACTTCACCCTTTTAAAATGCATAGTTCAGTGGTTTTATGTAGTCATCACCACTATCTAATTCTAAAACATGTCATCACTCTAATCAGAAATCCCATACCCGTTAGCAGTCACTCCCATTCTCTCTTCCCGAGGCCCCAGGCAACCACTGACGTAACTTCTATCTCTGCAGGCTTGCCTATTCTAGACATTTCATATGAATGGCATCACATAATACTGTATGTGAGCTTCCATGTCTGGCTTCTTTAGCTTTACATAAATGATTCAAAGTTCATCCATATTGTAAAATGCATGTATCAGCAGCATTCCATTCCTTTTTTATTGCCAAATAGTATTCCATTGAATAGATACGGCACCTTTTGTTTATCCACTCATTAGCCAGTAGACTTTTGGGGTGCTTCTACTTTTTGGCTACGGCACATGATGTTGCTGTGCACCCATGAGCAAGTCCCTGTGCGGACAAATGTTTCCATTCCTCCCAGGAGTCTACCTGGGAGTGGAACTGCTGAGTCACATGGCGACTATGTTAAACCTTTTAAGGACCTGCCACCTGCTTTCCCAAGTGGCCTCCTGAAGTCCCCAGGGGTCATGTCGTACAGGGGTCCCAGGCAAAGCCCCCAGAATGCCATTCTGCAGAGACGCTGCCCTTCTGTAAAATACCACAGTCTAAATTCAAAGCAGGAGTCAGGGTTTGTTTGATTTGAGGTAAATAAATTACAGAAGCTGTGACTCGCTTGGTGCCAGCAGCATGCTTATCCTTGCATCGTCCCGGAGAACGAGCCAGCACCTGGCATGGCAGACGAGGGCTGGCACGCCGCGCACTTGGTTGCCAGATGAAGAGGCGCTCTGTGCAAAGTGCAGCTGCAGCCGGGCGCAGACTGGTGCTCTCGCTGCCGTCCCCTCACCGGGCAAAGCTGCCTGTGCCACTGGCCAAGGCCTCGGGAAGGGTTATTTACTATCACCCACAGACTGTGCTCCTAAAAGTGCCTGCCGAGAAACTGGCGGGGAGAAGCGGTAGGGAGAGTAAAATCAGAGAGCAATTAGACAAGGAAGAAATCAAGGAGACTGGCCCTCCGGGACCTGCACGCCTGTTAGTCCTGATATATTCCAGAGCGAAGGATCAGACTGGTGCGCACGTGGGCTGAAGCCAGGAAAGGAGCCAAGTCCAGCACCAGCACAACTGGTGAGTCAGTGTGAGGCATGTGTCCCCTCCGAACGAGCGGTAAACAAACGCTCAAGCTTCGTGTTTGGGCACCGGACTAAATTCCCAGGCAAAAGTACAAATTCCAAAGTTCAGATAAGCCAGCTTGGAGGCTAGGTGATGGGCTGGTGAGGGAGCAAGGTTTCTGCAGAGAAGAGAAGGACAGAAGTCCTGGAAGGGCTGGCTCTGTGTTCGGCTCCCTTCACCAGCACTCTCCTTCCACGTGCCTACCTGCGCAGACGCTCTGCACGGTCACGGGGTGTCCTGATCAGCCCCGCCGGCCCCTCCTGCCCTTCTGAACGCCAAGCCCTCCACCGTCCTGTCCTTTCACTCGACTTTCGCCTTTGCCCCCTCAGGACACACTTTATTGGCCTGGCATTATTTTGCTTTTTAAAGAAATCATATTCCAAAAGCAAACTGCTACCTATTTAACAAAGAAGCCTCAACCGCATCTTTCCATTGCCGGGATGCAGAGGGCAAGGCAGGCAGGTGGCTTGGGACCCTGAACAAGTCCTGCCAGGTGCATCTGTCCACCAGGCTCCAGTTCATCCCCCAGTGCTGGCCTGTCCCACCTTCAATTTTTTCTCCCAATTCCTTGACTATTTAGCAGTTCAATACAGCTCTGCGTTTCCATAGGTAATTACTCCTATCTCATGTTCACTCATTCTTTCAGCCACCATTCAATAAATACCCATATAATCACCATTATGAGATTCTCGCTGTCTGTAATATGCTCAGCCTTTTTAAATCACAGATAACTGAGCCCAGAAGCTGGCATGCTGAAAAAAAGTCTGAGGAAACAAATATGAGAACATGGACTTGATCTTCACACATACTCTCTCGTCTAATCCTCTCAGCAACCCTGAGAGGCTGTGATCGTCATCTAGATTTTACAGAATAGGGAGACCCAGACAGGCCAGCTGGGTTAGCTGGCCATGGTCACGAGCTAGAAAAATGGTGGAACCAGGGTCCAAACACAGATCAGAATGACCATGAAGCCTGTGTGTTTTTCACTGATAACACCTGAAAGAATCATCAACCCTTACTCAAGCATGATATGGTCATAATTTTATAGGAAGAACAATAGAGTAGGAGTTAGAGAATTTGGTTTCAAGTCAAGGCTTTGTTTTGACTTTGAGCAAATCACTTAATATATTTCAACATAGGTTTCCCATTCCATAAAGGAGATAAGGCTTCCCAAAGTGTGCATAGTGTCCTGTGAAGTGCTGATATCTATTATAGAAAAAGAAGAAAAAGAATTCAGATTTAAAAAGTTTAAGAAATGTTAGGTTAAATCAAATTAAGCTATTTTCTGTATTGCAGGACTTCTCAGAGACTTTAATCTCACTACGAATCTTCAAGAGGGCCATATAATATGCTCTGTGGCCCAAATTTATTTATCAAAGTATGACAAATAAATTTAATATCAAAGTGTGATATAATTTGCTAAATAAATTTGAATCACAAAGAAAAAAATACTTCCCCCCCCACACACACAAACTATTTATTATGCTTTGTCAGAATAGGAGATTGGAAAGTAATGAATTGGATAATCACCAAGGAATCTTCTACCTCTAACAATGACTCATTTTCTGATTTCTCTTATTGTTCTACTAGACAGCAGACTTTCTGAGGGTAAAATTGCTTTTCTATAAAAATCAGGAAAATAGCAGCCAGGTAGAGGCAGCCCAGAATGTTCAGAGAAACAAGAGGAGTCTGAGCTGGCCTCATTACAGACAGCTGTTCCCCTAAAAGACTTGTACATCTAGAGGTATCTTCTACCCTTTCAAAATAAGTAAGCACCCCACAGATGCAGTGGGCTGGCTTTGTCCTCCAAAGCAAATTTCCCGGGCATTAACTTGACTGACCCAAGAGAAGGAATCAATAACGTGTCCACGACCCCTTAAATCCATGTCTAAGGAATGGCCACGTCTTTGGGGCAGAACTGTGGCTCGGCAGTTTCGCGAATCGGTGGCGACAGCTCTCTGGAGGACGGGCCGAGTGGGAGGTCCAAGGCCTTTGCCTCTTTGTGGGCACCGCTCCCCCTGGTGCGCAGGGAGGGGCCCTCGCCAGAGAGGTCCTGACAGGGGTCGGGGAGGAGCAGGAGACCCCGCAGGACCTGGAGACACGGGCTGGACTTGAATCGGCAGGGAGGGGAGGGCTGCACAAGGCGGGGTGGTGATGGGGACAGAGGATGATGGGCACGAAGGTCAAGGGGCAGCAAAGTGTAGATCGTGTCTGGGCACGGAGTGCAGTTCTCAGAATACAGGGTGATGTCTAAGTAGCTTCCTGGATCTCCCATAAAACTCTCTTCTCTTTGAAATGGATACATGATTTTTCTTGGGACTTTTTTTTTTATATGAGTTACAACTACCAGATCACTCCTGGACAGTACGTTACTCATCTGGGCAGCGGCACAGTGGAAAGAAGCCAACGTCCTCAGATACATCTCCTCGTGGTCCCCAGCCCCAACATTCAGATGCCCTCAGCAGATGTCCTCAGGTGGAGGAGTCCACGCAGCAAAAAAACCTACTACAATCACCCCCAAAGTCCTGCAGCTAGGAAAACACGAGACTTAGTAGCATCCACTGCCCCCTGGATTCAGCCAGAGCTCATCTCCAGACCCTAGCTGGCCCCTGCTGCCCCGAGTTCCAGATGTGGGCTCCAGGATCAGAATGGCTCAGGGCTCAGTGCTCGGAAGAGCTCTGAACAAGACAAAGGGGGAAGGTTTCTGACTCAGGACACCAAGGATTCGCTATCTGGGCAACTAGCTCCAGAGGTCACCCTAAAGGATCACAGACTTCTGTGAAACACCTGGGATAAGAAAGTAACATTGACTGTATGCCTACTTAAAAGCTAGGCACACTATCCAGAATATATAAAGAACTCTTACAGTTCAACAATAAAATGACAAATAACCAAAATTTTTAAGTGAATGAGGAATCTGAATATACATTTCTTCAAAGACATATTGATATAATACAAATAGCCAATACACATGGTCATTATTGCTAGTCATTAGGGAAAGGCAAATCAAAACCACACTGAGATACCAAGAAAACTGAAAACATATGTCCACCCAAAAACTTATACACACATGTGCACAGCAGCATTATTGATAACAGCTATTCATAAGAGTGGAAACTCAAGTGTCCATCAAGTGATTAAAGGACTGGCAAAATGTGGTATATCCATACAACAGAATATTATTTGGCAATAAAAAGCAATGAAGTCCTGATACCTGCTAAGATATGGATGAAACTTGAAAACATGAAGCTAAGCAAAGAAGCCAGACACAAAAGACCACATGTTGTAGGATTCCATTGATATGAAATGTCCAGGACAGGGAAATGCATAGAGACAGAAAGTAGATTAGTGGTTGCCAGGGGCTAGGATGAGAATTGAATGAGGACTGGACTGCCAACAGGGATGGGGTTTCTTTTGGGGGTGATAAAATGTTCTAGAATTAGATAGCAGTGAATGAAGCACAACTTAGTGAACAGACACCATGAAGGGTACAATTCATAGAAGCCGACGAACTGTACACTTGACAGTATGTGAATCATATCTTAATAAAGCTGTTTTTAAAACAGACACAAAGGTAGATGCCTGATGCGTACTATCACCCAACGAACCCGAAAAGAGTACCGTCATCCCATTTTACAGGTAAGGAAACCTGAGGCTGGCGAGGAATAGCTAACTGCCAACAGTTGCACTGCTAGACGTGTGACAGACTTCTGGAGAGTGGATTTAAACCAGGTTTGCTGGCTCCTGAGGCCACGTTCTGCTCCCCGCTAGGATGACAAGTGAACCAGCAACTGCAGAACGGTTCCTCTGGAAAAAAGATCACTGCCTGGACAAAGGATCACTGACCTATATAAAATGCTAGTGTTGGAAGTCACATTAAGTGGCATCTGGCCAAATCCCTTCATTTTACAGATGAATAAGTAGAGTTTCAAGGCACTGTACTGACCTGCCCAACCAAAGCGGCAAGGCTGGTGGGCACATTCACCCTCCCGTCTCACAGAAGACAAGCTGGCGTATTGTTCCCTGCAATTAGTTAGGAATCAAAAGGCAGATAGAGTCCGCCCCGTGGGGGCACGCAGGTCAACAGGCATTCACCAACCTTCAAACATGCCAGCCTCGTATCCGGGTCCCAGCCGGAAGATCACTCGGGCCGGTTATAGCTCACACTATTCTGCGGTTACCCTGAAATTTCTCTTCTAACCCCAGGAGTGCTCTGAAAAGTCCCACCAGGGTGCGACTGTTCCAAGGATCCCTCGGAGCTTTTGAACTACTTAGCAGGAACAGGGAGTTCTGGATTTAGAATTCAAGTGTGCGTGTAAAGCTAGGGAGACCGAGGAAGAAACTTTCCTCCCCCGCAATCTAAAGTGACTCTATGGGGAACCCCTTGCGAAGGAACGGAAGGAGAGCTGAAGCGCACGGGTTCACGCTGCGGCCGTGAGGCCTGAGTACTCCAGGCCGCTGGGCTCTCTATCGCCTGCTTAGCGTCTCCATGGCACGTCCCGCCCCAAACGCAAAATGTCCCAAACCAAACTCATCACCCTACTGCTCTCCAGCCCACACACCCACTCCCCCTTTGCTTCCCTCTTCCCCCGAGACTGTCACCCCGCTCCCCAGCGGCCGAGCTAGGCACCCGTCTTACCTTGCCCACCTGTGCCCTCACCCCCACTCCCGGGCAGTGCCAGGCCTGCTTCCTCCTTTGCGAGCTTGCTGTGGCGTTGTCCTGGGACTCCATGGGTGTTTACTGAATTGAGAGGTCAACCCTACCCACTACTAGTTAAGTCCTTCCCAGCAAGTAGCAGCCATGGTTATTTCAACACAGAAAGAGAGGAAAAGGGGAGATGGATGAGTTCTCGTAAACAGGTGACAAGGAGGTTATTAGTGCAGAGCTGGAGCCGGGAGGGGCAGAGCAGATGGGGCTGGAGCTGCTCCTTGCGAGTTTCCTGCTGCAAGAGAAAGGCACACCCAGACGCCGGCCGACCGAGCACATCTGCAAATTATTCATTATTTCGGTGTCGTCCCTCTGAACTCTCCATCTGCTGACGGCTACCAAAGTCAAATAATTACACTCAGATGAGAGAGCCTGTGACCTGTGACTTGTTCCAGTCACACCGAGTTAGGCAGCCACCGTCCTCCAGCCGTGCCTCACGCACCCCTGTTTGGAGCTACCTCGGGCTCCCTGGCCACCTGTCCAGACCAGGCCTTCAGAGACCAGACCAAACGCACCATCCCCGGCCACTAGGGACCTCCAGGTTTTCTCTTTGTGCCTCTCTAACGGTGCTCATCACGTATTGCCATGCATCACTTGATGTCTTTTGTTGCTTTGTTTAATCTTGTCTGCAACCAGTTTATAAGTGCCTGCAGAAGAGAGAGCTGTGCTTAAGTGGGCTAATGTATGTAAAGTATTAAGCGTGGAGCCGGGCTTGGCACATTGTAAGCACTCCCCTTACGACATTAGCCACTGTTAGCTATTATCACTTACTGATGTCCCCCAAGTCCCCGAGCACGATGCCACACGTGCCGCGCAAGCTACTGAATCTGCTGAAGGCTGACAACAGGTTTCCCTCAACCTCTCCTTTCCCTAACCTCTTCTCAATCTAAAACTCCTGCCCTCCGAGACCAGGGATCCCGGTTGCACGTCTGCCTGTCTCACTGTCCCATCAAGCGACTGGCTCCTTCCTCCCAGGCCATCTCCTCACTGCCGACAGAGCCCAGCCTGCCAGAGTGAAGTGGTGCCAGCAGAGGGGCTGGCACCATCCCGACATGACACGTTTCAGAGCGACACCCTTCGCATGTCCCGGGGCTTAGAGAAATTATAAGACTCGATGAACCATTTACTTCTCTCTGAAGTCAGAATGATAACTAAGCAGAGCCGGGAAAAGCAGCAATTTTTAAGTTATGCTGGGCACTGAGCCAAAGCCATTGGTGATACAATGGCAACACTCCTTTGTCCAGGACTGGCCAAAACAGTCACAGGGACTCGTTCTTTTCAGCGTGAAACTGCATCTAATAATGCCCAGTTGGGGTTCCGTTTCGGATTGTGAAATGTCCCACACGCACTCTCTGCGAACAGCATCCTCTGGCCACACGTTCCACGTAGCAGCCATCGATTCGGGGTGGGGACAGGGTGCCAGGCTCGAGAAACGCCTGGGTGGCTGAGCTCCAGCAGCCTTCAGCAGGCAACTACGTACGACAAATTTAAACAGCGACTTGTGGCTAACGGCCACTGTATTGGACAGCACAGACCTTGAGCATCAGAATAGCAGTGTGTAAGGCTCAAAGAGAAAAACCGAGGGTGCCTGGGTTTTTAGGAAGCTCACGGGAAGCTTGGAGCTAACAGGTCACGCTGCTTGCGCTCCCGTGTGTGGACTGGGCTCCACGGGCCATTAATTCAAGCGCTGAACCGGCACGTGTAGCAAGTGGCCACTGTTTGGGAGAGTATGGATCCAGACGTTATCATCAGTGCAGGAAGTTCTATTAGAGCCATTCCAGATGGTGAAACTTACACCTCAGTTAGCCAACTTTTTCTTTAAAAACTGTCACCTTATATTCTCGAAGAAAATATTTTTCCAACAGTAACGGACAAAATTGCTTTCTCTGAAAAACCCAGTAAGGTAAAAGGTCAGCTCAGAGCAATGTCCTTCCTACAACAGACACTCACAGTCTTTAGAAGTCGGTCTGCTTGTCTGTGTTGCTTTTCTTCTTTCTACTTCCAGAACCCGCACAGCCCTACATCCAAAGTCCTGTGCTCCGATGGAAACGTTAACCAAAGCATCTGAGGGACTCTCATTTCTCTTCCGGAGTTTGTAAGTCACTGTTTCTCCACAGGCCCTGCATTACTTTGCTAGGGCTGGCACGACACGGCACCACAAACCCAGTGGCATAAACAACAGAAATTTATGGTCTCATAGTTCTGGAGGCTAAAAGTTCAAGATCAAGGTGTTGACAGGGTTGGTTCCTCCGGAGGCTGTGAAGGAGAATGTGTCCCACACCTTCCCCTAGCCTCTGGTGGCTGCTGGCAATCTTGGCATTCCTTGGCTTGTGGATCTGTCACCCAATCTCTGCCTTCATGTTCACGAGCCACTCTCCCAGTGGGTGTGTCTGCGCCCACATTTCCCCCTTTTATGAGGACACCAGTCATATCGGATGAGGGGCCCACCCTACTCTAGTGTGACCTCATTTTAATTCTATCTGCAATGGCCCTATTTCCAAATAAAGTCACATTCTGAAGTTCTGGGGGTTCAGACTTCAACATGTGAATGGGGGTGCTGGGGAGGAACAATTCATCCTATAACAGGCCCTCAAAGCCTCAAAGAGAAAGCACTCCTCCTGGCACACCATCTGCCTCCCGTTTTTCTATTAATATGAAAAGATGTGTAAGAAATTACTGGCTACTCAGCTTTGTGGGAGCAGGTGGTGACCCCAGGCAGAAGCTCAGACCACATGAGGCCATTTCCATTATCCATCGTGTCAATTCAAGCCCTTTATCCCAGATTTAACAAGGTCTAAAAACAAAAACAAAAGCCTGGGCTTGGAGAGAGTGTGAAAAGACACTGTCACAACCATCACTGTCACGAATACAGTGCCGGCGAGTTCCTCCACATTCGTCTAGCCACACTGCCTCCTCCTGCAGGCACGTACAACCGCGACACGGCAAACAGCGAACAAAAACCTCTCGCCTGGCCCAGACTCCTCAACACAGTGCTTGAGTGTCACGATCATCCTACAGATCACTGCCCGAGCTCTTCAGACGTGGTCGTCAGGAACAGAAAGTCATCCCCCAGCACAGAGGACCCAGACAAGGGCTCTGGTTCACAGCCCTCATGTTTGACTTACAATTCAGGCAGTATCGAACAGAGAAAGCCAACTAGTGCTAGAAAACCTGGTTTGAATCCCAGCTTTGACATTTACTGGATGAAAGATCTTGGATGAGCTAATTCGCCTGAGTAAGGCCTCAGTTTACCCCTCTGCAAAATGGGGAGCATGTGATCTACGTCCCATTACATTAGGAGAGATCTAGCGATGGCCCTCATTCTGGCAGCCGGCATGTCCTGAGCGCTGGTGAAAGCCCCTATCAAGTCTGAGATAAGGCACCACCATCACCCCCGTGTTTTGTGGGCGGGGAAACCCAGGCTTCCAACGCAGAGCCAGGTCTCTCTGATTACAAAGCCACACTCCCGTTTTCTGATACTGTCTCTCAAAGGGGGTCCGCAAGTGAAACAGTGGTGGGACACAGTGGGAGCTCTGTGAATGCTGGTTGCCCACCCCGCCCCCAGTATCCTGCACGCGGGACAACTCCTCCCGCTGTGCTGGCACTGTTCACCCCTAAAACTTCACAAGGACAGCAGGTCATCACAAGTCTCTTAGAACAGACAACAGCTCTCTCAGGACACAAGCACTGTCTCATCTGACATTCCCCAAAACCCTCTCCCGTGACCTCTCCCCACACAGCATTCCTGGCAGACGGGTGTGTCACTGCCCCCTCCCCTGCCCCCTCCCAACCTGCCTCATCTATCTGCTCCCGCCGGCCTCCGTCCAGCCACTTGAGACAACGACATGGAGCCCGGCAGTCTGGCTCCCGACTCCGCTCTCTTTTTAAATGCTCAGCCTGTGTAGAGAAGACCGTCCCTGGGTAGATGGTGGTGTCTTGCTTTTGGCCTCATGGTTTTCACAGGTAGGCTTCGTCCCTTGGAGTGGTTAAATAAAGACAGACATTAGCACAGTTTCCCACCCAATTATCCTATTTACAAAAATAGAACTCTCCTCCGTGAGTGTTTCAAATAGAGGCCTTAATTTCCACAGATGTGAACCTTACCAGGTCGATTCCTAAAGCCTCAGCCAGTGAGCTAGAATGCAGCATGGTGGGCAAATGGGATGCACTCTGTCTCTCTAGATTATATATGTGTGTGCCCATTCATCTATAGGGATACACACACACGTAACAGTTACAAGGAGTAATGGTCATGAAGAGTATCTGATGGACATGCAGACCAGCAATTCTGCTGGGTGTTTGGGGTCCTAGGATAGCATCAAACCTCACCAGTAGAAGGCTAAGTGTAAGTACTCAGACCTGTTATCTTGGCCTTCCGGAGAGTTACATTTTGATGTTGTGCCTTGAGCTTCCAGGGAGACTACTGCGAGAAGAACTGTAAGAACCCAGTTTTTCATCTGCTGTGGGGAGGCTGAACACCCTGTTCACAATACCACTCAGTGCTTCCTAGATAAAAGTCCACATGCAACATTTAGTTGAACCAAAAAAAATCTTTGCTTCCCTTGGGGACCTGGTCTGTCTTCCTTCTCTGGCAGCAAAAATTACAGCAGTGTCCAATTTCCCTCTTCTCTTTGATGCTAGGAAGCTCAGGGGCTTATTATGCAGACAATAAGTATCTGTGATTCTTTTTCCAACTTTGAACTTCTGTATTTATTTGTATATATCTTGATCCTGTTGCTAAATTCTTTTTTGCATCATATTGTTTATTATAGTATATAATACTGTAAAATAAATCAAAATTTGTAGAACAAGGTGAGGTATAAATGATTAATTGAATAGAACTCAATTAAAATAATTACTATAGTAAATATAGCCAAGTTTAGAGAAAGCTATAGTTTAAAAACATTATACAGGCCGGACACAGTGGCTCACACCTGTAATCCTAGCACTCTAGGAGGCCGAGGCAGGAGGATTGTTTGAGCTCAGGAGTTTGAGACCAGCCTGAGCAAGAGCGAGACCCTGTCTCTACTAAAAATAGAAAGAAATTAATCGGCCAATTAAAAATATATAGAAAAAAATCAGCTGGGCATGGTGGTGCATGCCTGTAGTCACAGCTACTCAGGAGATTGAGGCAGAAGAATCACTTAAGCCCAGGACTATGAGGTTGCTGTGAGCTAGGCTGATGCCATGGTACTCTAGCCCGGGCAACAGAGCGAGACCCTGTCTCAAAAAACATAAAAAAAAAAATAAAAATAAAAACATTATACAATCAGAGTCAAAAACAGAACAATTAACATGTTGAAGCAGACACTATAGGTTGCCTTCCTAACAGCCATTCCCTCTTTCTCTTCTGGCAGAGCCTGGCCTTGGTTCAGATGTCACCCTTCCCACTGCCACCACCTCATGACTCAAGAGCTGCCAGAAACACTATGGCCCCCTTTCAAAAGTACAGTTCGTGTACTCTTCGGATTAGGTAAAATTCCTTCCATGTTTAATGGCAACTGTTCAGGCCACCGACAACCTTGCCTTTTCTAGCTGCCTTTTCTCTTAGAGATACCAGACACACATGCACATGTGCCCTGAAATTATTTTAATTTCACCCACCCTACTTCGCAGACACTTCTTCTTCGGTTCAACAGGGACTGAAGTCCAAGCTGACTGTCGTGTCCCCCAGCCCCCCCCAACCCCCGCCCCCAGACGTCTGTCACCACCCGCCCTGAGTCTCCCCTCCTCCCGCTGTCCAGAGGACACCCACCCAATGCGCCGGACACACCTAGGATGTCACGTATCAAGGAGCTCTTCTCCACTCCCCAAGCTATCTTGCACATGGCAAAATAAAATAAAAATAAAAATATGTTTCTTATAGTCTAGTAACACGCCCTCGTCTAGCTGTACAAAGTCTGTCTCAGGCCCTCCCGTGACTCCAGGTATCTCCACGTGCGATATTCTCACTCACCTCTCTCTCTTTTGCACCAGATCACGTCCACCTCCCTTCTGAACTGCGGAAAAACCAAAACCTTCCTGAAATCACCCAAAGCTAACTTCTGGGGGGTTAGGACCACCACGCCCAGTGTTACCCTGGTACTCATAATTTCAGGCCTCTCTTCCTTCTGAGGACATGATCCTCCAAAGTCAACTTCTGTAAAGCAAATCCTATTTCTCACTGACTCACATTTTATCAAAGAGTCGGCACTGTTTCCTCACAGCAGAAAAAGCAAAAACAATAAACTCTGCCAAAGCGAGTGCGGAACCTGCCGTGCCCACCCGGCTGACATGCGAGGGGCTTTTCTTCACTAGACCTTCCCGGCTCAACATTCCTGGACTTCCCACATCAGTCCACAGCCCCTGCCATGGGCTGGACTTGTGCATCCTATGTTGTCATAAGGGGGGTCCAGGAGCCAAACAGGGCAGAAATGAGCACAGGTTTGTCCCCACGACCAGGAAATCAACTCCAAGTGCACATCCCACAAGAGGGCGGTCTCTGTCTAGGCTCCAGAGAACACAGGTGTGCATCTGTGCCAAGGCGCTCCTGTCTCTTTAACGTGAGTCAGAAGGGCATGGCTGTTTTCTGTCCTCGGCTTCACACAGTGGGCCTCCCGCGCTGCTGCATGACTGCCCCCTGAAAGCAAAGTGATCGGAGACCATGGCTGTCCCCGTCGAACAGAGGGCAGCGGCAGTCCTAGGCACACTATAGAGAAGAAGCCTCAGGTTTAAGTTGAGAGGCAAGCAATAAAAACCCGGGTTCCAAAGGCACTTAGTCGAAAGGGCCGGCTTGGCAGCTGAACTGGAAATCAGAGAGGACGATCGGCCACGGAGCCTCCTACATGCCGTACTGTTCGGTGAGACCGGCAGTGACTCTCTAAGGATGAACAGCGCCTGGCACACACCTGAGGCTGGCCGTGAAGGAGGAGAAGGGGAAAATCTCAACGAAGAAAGACACCAAATGTTATGAGTGATAAAGCAAATTCTGACCTGGACCTTACAGAGAGAATATCTTTCAGCTCAGCGTGCATCGTTTCCCAGCAAGATACAATAAGCTCCGTGCATGGCAGTAACCAGCTTGCTTTTCATTTAGTTGAGCACAATAGGGAAAACACAAAGGTAAAGCTCATGCATGCCTAATGGCTCTTAGCACTTCTGGAAATGCCCACTCGAGCACTGAAAGAGCGGGTTGCTGTAGGTAGGCAGGCATGCACCCACACACCTCGGTGGCCTCTAGCCACCGCCCCACCCGGCAACGACAAGCAGTGACGAAGGTGAGCCTGTCCCTTTAATTATGCCAATTGTGAGACGGGGAAGGTGCCAGTGGAGAAGGCATTTAAAACAGATTGCCCCGTTTAGGGAGATATGATTCTTGGAAATGAAGACTGGCACTTTTCCTGGACTAAAGGTTGCACTGAGTAACCAAGGAGCAGGAGGGCAGCAGCCCTGCCCGTCCGTGGGCTTCCACCCCGCTTCAAAGACAGGCACCACCCTGGGGGCAGACACAGGAACACAGAGGGCAGAGGGAAAGAAAGCCCAAGGGCCCGGGCTGCGATCTGCTCCAATTGAGGGTGCAGCCCCGGCCACCTCCGAGTTGGCTCCTCCCTGAGAGACACCCCCAGAAAGTGGGGAGACGGTGCGAACAGTCAGGCCTGGGTGGGAGGCTGGAAAGAGGGGATACCACATCAGGCCCTTTCCCTTTAATTTCAGAGCCATTTTAAGAACAATAATTGTTTTACCTAAGTCTCCTATGGTAGAAGGAGCACAGATAGTAGCTGCCTAATAATGTCATCTCCCTTTGGGTCAAGGAACCACCCAACTCAAGCCTCATGCATCGGGGGAGAACAGAATCGGGAGTACCGAGACCGTCTTGTGGAGGCCATGCGGGAAGACATATGTGGAACCACATACTCAGACACATTCTCTCACATCGGAACTGAAACAGGTAGTGAGAAGGGGTCTGTGTGTCGAGCAAGAGAGCTGGTTCCACCAAAAGCCGGGTTAGAATACAGCTACATGCACAGACACATGTACACACACATAAGAGTACATGTGGTGTGCGTGTGCCTGTGAGGGTGTGCATGTGGTATGTTAGCCAAATCTATAGCTATTCTTCTCTTACAAAGGTCCATTAAAATTTTTTCTAAAAGTTAAATTCTGAATAATAATTGGTTTGTGGGAAAAAAAAATTGACTAAAGGCCTGGGAAAACATCAACTCTTCTTTACATGAACATAAACCACAGAGGACTCGATAAGAAGCTTGCTCTGCCGCACAGCAGCTTTCTGGGGGAAGTGGACGGGCACTGCAAAGGGTGAGCAAGGAGAGACTCCAACCCTAATGGAATTCCAAAGCCAGAGGGCCTTCCGATAGTCCCTCTCGCGACAGGGGAAACAGAGAGGTGACACGGCTCCCTGAAGATGGCACAGCAAGTCCACGGTGCTTTCACTGCAGCCTGGAGGGTCACACAGAGGACACAACCAGCGCACAGAGGGCTCCGTAAACGCTATTCAGGAACAACATACGCTGGGTGATCTTTCTGTTCGGACACCTGACCCTTAGGGCAGATGACCTAACTCCCAGCATAGGGGACACACACCCGGATCAGTTTAACTCAGCCAGGGTTAATCCTGTCCCTGTTGTGACGACTGACTCAGGTGCTGGCACATGGCACCGTCCTGGCCAATGAGATGTGCAGGGAGGTCTGCAGGAAGCTTCTGGGAAGGTCTCTTGCTCTGAAAAAGAACCGATTCATAAGAGATGATCTCTTTTTCCTGTGGGCACTGCTGAGCTTGGATGTGACGCCTGAACTGTGGCAGCCACAGCGCCACACATCGTGGACGGTGGGGACAAGAATACTGGAAGAATCTTGGTTCTTCACAACCAACCCTGGGGCTGACAACCTCAGAGCCTCTTGTTAGTGAGATCGGGAGTTTTCCCTTTCTGTTTAAGCACTTTGAGTTTGGTTTCTATCCCTTGAAGCTAAAAGCATCTTAACCAATAATCTAATGAACAGTCCAGGAAACAAAAAACAATTAGTTTTCTACCATCCTACTCTCTCTGAGGGGAAACAAGCTCTACTGAGCCAATAAGAAAAGTCACCACTTCGGCTGGGCATGGTGGCTCACGCCTATAATCCCAGCACTTTGGGAGGCCAATATGGGACAACTGTTTGATACTGGGAGTTCAAGACCAGAGTAGGCAACATAAAGAAACCCCATCTCTACAAAAAAAAAAAAAAAAAAAAAAAATTAAAAATAAGCCAGGCGTGGTGACATGCACCTGCAGTCCTATCTGTTCGGGAGGCTGAGGTGGGAGGACCACTTGAGCTCAACAGTTTGAGGCTGCAGTGAGCTATGATCACGCCACTGCACTCCAGCCTGGGTGACAGAGCAAGACTTTATCTCTAAAAAATTTTAAAAAGAGAAAAATCTCCACCTAACATTTTCCCCCACTTCTTCCTTTCTTCCCCCTCAGTGAAACTGTGGACATGCTCAGAACTATTAAATGCTCTCTCAGAAGGAACCTTAGAAGGTCACCTAGCCCAACATGCATCCTACACTGGATCCTACTCTCCTCCCAGGTGCTCATCTTGAATATCTCCAGCACCAAAGAAATCGTTGTTCCCCAGGGCTGGCCCTTTGTGGAGAGATTCAGTGTGATGGCCCTCCTTGCAGTTTGAGGAAATCTGCTCCCTGTAGCTGTCAAACTAAGGACTCAAGCTGGACCTACAGCCACCTCTTTTTTTAATCCATCTGCTCTTCAGACACTGCTTCTATCTCATATAGCTACTTCTCGATTAATTCCTTTAAGAGAAATTTTTTTTACAGTAAATGCATATTCCTTCGAACTGTGTTCTGCTATACTCATCTCGCAGGCCCAGATACTTGAGAGAAATCAATCAACCTGTCCCATTTAACCAAGGAATCACTGACTCAGTCAATTAATCTCTCTACACCTAATCCCCTACACCCAACCCCAACCAAACCCAATAAGGGCAATAATAATGTTAAAAGTCACATATTTTGAAATAAAACTGGGGAAATACAAAAATCTAATACTGCCAATCTCTAAATCCTTAGACAGTGTCCAAAAGTCTCCCGCAAACACAAACACACATACACAAATATGCACAAACACACGTGTGTGCGCACACGCCATCTGACCTAACTGAAATATCTTCTTTCAAACACTGACGTTAAAGAGAAATAATAATTTCTTCTTCAATATTCTTTTTCTGACATTTAATTCTTTCCCTTTTCCTAGAAAATATATGTTTTTCAGCTATGTTCTCTCTCTTTTCAAAAATTATTATAGACTTTAATGTCTACAATAAAATTATAAAATTATTAGACTTTATTGTTTCAAGGAGTTTTAGATTCAGAATGAAATTGCGTGGAAGACCCAGACAGTTCCCACATCCCCTGTTCCCACACAGGCATCAGCTTGACTCTATCGAATATTCTTTCAGGCTGGCTAGAGACCCAAATCTTCGCTGATATCACTTTCATCTACTGTTAACTGTTATCTGTGTCCACGCAACCACTTTACAAAAGAAGTTTTGGAACGTGGCCCTTGGCAAACCTGGGACTTCTTGAACATATATGAGCTGTTCCACCTCTTTCGAAACTGCCTATTCCCAGGCCCAGTCCACCTTTGCCTAATTTCTCACCTCCGTCTTGCACACGTTACCAAGTAGTCTCCAACAACACTAGAATCCAGAGCTGAAAATCATTCTCCTGAAAAGATAATGAGACATACAGACCAGCAACTCTCAGCCATTCATTTTAAGGTAAGAAAAAGTAATTTTGACCACCAAGAACCATGTATCGGACAAAATTGCCCTTACCAGGCTGTAGGATGTAACTAACACATGACTTTCCTAGAGGAAATAAACCCACCCTCTAATTTTGTTATGCCTAGGGAAAAATAAAGATTAATTTATATGTGTTAAACCACATTTTAACTTTAAAAAGCAGAGGTGGCCTGGAAATATAATAGATCCATTCATTCAATAAGCATGTATTGAATACCAAATATCTGCCAGCCACTATGGGAGGCATTAAGGATTTAGAATTGGAAGCCTGCCTCCTGCCTCCATGAAATCTCACAAAAGAGAACTAAATATATATAGAAATCAGCAAATCCAAGCCACAATGAGATACCACTTCACACTCAAAAGGCTGGCTATCCTAAAAAAGACAGACAGATGCTACAACATGGATGAACCTTGAAAACATTATGCTAAGTGAATGAAGCCCGTTGCAAAGAGCACATATTGTATGATTCCATTTATATGAAACATCCTGAATAGAAAGTAGACTAATGGCTTCCAGGGGATGGAGGAGGATAGGAAGGGTGAACGACTACTAATGAGTACAAGGTTTCTTTTGGGGTGATGAAAATGTGTAAAATTAGATAGTAGTTATGGGTGCACAATTCTGTGACTATCCTAAAAACCACTGGATTGTACACTTTAAATGGGTAAATCATGTAAATTATTTCTCAATAAAGCTGTCGAAAATACATAAGGAAATCAATAGTCCTCATATATGCAAACAACCAGTTACAAGATAATAATGAAAAACATTTTTTACAAGAATTAACTTAGGAGATGTATATAAGCTATATACAGAAAACTTTTAAACATTACTAAAGTAACACAAAAAAGAACATGTAGAAAGAAAACATGATCTTTGATGGGAAGACTCAGCCTCATAAAGATGTTAATTCCTCTTAAGTAATTTAAAAATTTAATATGATCCTAATGGAAATACCAACAGGCTTTTTTTTCCTGGAATTAAGATATGCTGATTCTAAAGTTCACAGGGCAAAACAAACATGAACAATATCCAGGAAAACTATGAAGATAGGAAGAGCAATGAGAGAGAACTAGTCCTTTCAGATATTAAAAGATAATATAAATTTCAATATTAACAACACATCAAGCAATGGAAAAATACAGAGTACAGAAATAGTCCCCCAAACCTACAGGAATTTAGTATATTATTAAGTAGACATTATACTCCTATGGGAAAAATATAAACTTTTTCACAAATAGTATTGGGACAATTGAGTTTTGGAAAAATATAAAGTTGTATCCAAACCTCAGAGCATATCCTAGTATAAACACAAATGAACTAAGATGTAAATGGAAAATATGAAATTACATAAGTCCCCAAAGGAACTTGAAAACATGAGATGAGAAAAGTCTTTCAACTTTGACTCAAAATATAGAAGCCATAAAAAAAAAAAAAGGTAAATTTGGCTACATAAAATTAAAGAGAATTCTGAAGGGCAAAACACCCCCATAAGTGAATCAAAACATACATGACCAATTGGGGAAAAAATTTGCAATGCATATCAAAGAGCTCTTAAAAATAAACAAGAAAAAGACCTACAATATAGTGGGAAAATGTATAAAGTTCAAAAGATAGTTCACATAAAAATAAATATAATATGACATTTAAATAAATAAAAATATGCTGAACCTCACTTAAAATAAAAGAAATATAAGTTCAAAGTATAAGAAAATACCATTTCTTACCTAACAGCAAAAATCCAAAAGTTTGACAACAGGTTCTGTGGGCAACATTCTAGAGAAACAGGCACTTTCATGTATTGCTTGTGCTACTGAAATATGGTATAAACCCTATAGGGGAAATTTGTCAATGTCTTTAAAAATTACAGATGTACTAATTCTTTGACTATATTATCCAACTTCTAGGATTCTATCCCACAGTTGCCCTACACAGCATGAAATGACATGTACACAAGGTAATCTATTGCAGATGATTTGTAAACAGCAGAAGATTAGATACAATCCAAGATTATGTCATCATTCCATAAACCACAGTACGTCAACAAAATGGAGTACTTTGTGGCCAAAAACAGACTGAAGATAATCTCTATGTACTAATATGGAGAGAGTTCCAGAATGTAATATTTTTTATTTTATTTTTTTTTGAGACAGAGTCTCACTTTGTTGCCCAGGCTAGAGTGAGTGCTGTGGCGTCAGCTGGGCTCAAGCGATCCTCCTGCCTCAGCCTCCTGAGTAGCTGGGACTACAGGCATGCACCACCATGCCCGGCTAATTTTTTCTATATATATTAGTTGGCCAATTAATCTCTTTCTATTTATAGTAGAGATGGGGGTCTCACTCTTGCTCAGGCTGGTTTGGAACTCCTGACCTCGAGCAATCTGCCCGCCTCGGCCTCCCAGAGTGCTAGGATTACAGGCGTGAGCCACCGCGCCCGGCCCAGAATGTATATTAAGAGAAAAAAGTTAAGACATAGAACAATATGCTGTATATGGTAAGTCACTGTTTATACAAAATAAGAACACACACATATACACATGCACACACCCAAATCTGTAATGAAACACTCAAAGGCTTAAGAAAGATATTTAAAGAAATGATTGTCTATGAGGGAACCAAATACAAAGGGCAAGATTTCATTGTGTATACCTCTCTATACTGTTTGTTTAATTAATTACTTTAACTTTCCAGTATAAAGAAATGTAGAGAGAAAAATGCAACAGTTTTTCGTGTATCCATCATCTAGCTTTAACATCTATGTAGTTTTGACCTTTCAATCGTGTAAATGCATTACCTATTTTAAAAGAGCTCAACGCAAAACCAGGCATACTGGCACATGCCTGTAGTTCAACTACTCGGGATGCTGAGTGAGGGGGGAGGATCACTTAAGCCCAGGAGTTCCAGACCAGCCTGCCAGCCCCAGCAACATAGTGAGGCCCTATCTCAAAAAAAAAATTAAATTAAATTAAAAACAAAGAAAAAAAGAAAAGGAAAAAAAACTGAACTTGTCAACCTGAACTCTTAATTTTTAACCATGTGTATTTTCTAGTTCTGTCCACTGAAACACCCTAGAAAAAAGTCACCTTTGTAGCAACAACCACTCCTGATGCCCAGACTGCGGTCTGTAATCCCACTGCGCAGCATCATGGGTACTATCATCCAGCACCACTGAAAAGTACAGGATGAAACCTGGGGCGTTTTGTGACATGAAGCAAGAAAGCTTTTCAGGATTACGGAAGTCCTGTCGAAAGGTCACAGGCGCTAGCTGAAGGGGTCCCACTGCCTAACGCTGTAACAGAAGATTAATGATTAAAGCATATCAAATCAATAAAAATCCATGAATGTAAAATGATAAAAAAGAGAGACAGAAAAACATCTGTCATTATTTGAAATGGTTATCAAACAAGTCTTTACTTTGAAAATCAATACTTAAAGGGAGAGTACTAGCAAAGATCATGCCTTCCCAGTTGGAACTGTATGTCAGGGTTCCCAGACGGCCCCAGTTGATGAGGGAGAGCTCTACTTCATGGAAGAAATGAAAGACTTATAAAAAACATGTCACAAAACCTAAGGAATGTATGGGTTCAGGCAAGAGTGATCACTTGGTGCTAAAACTATTAGGTAAACAGTCTGTATATCAAAGTGATGCCACACAGATCACTCTCCGGTCTCAAGGGGGGAGACCGTATTAATAACTGGACGAGGGAGGGTTCAGGCCGCCGCAGCCCAAATCCAGCGGTCAAACTTGGCATTCCCAATAGTGAGCCCTTTTCAGTAACAGACAGTAAAGTATACAAATCAGCTCTGGTGTATTCTAGCTCAAAACAATGAACTCGAATCCTGCAAGCCCTTAGATATGGGAAATCAGGGAATGGAGAAATAAGATTAACCCCACCATAAGGCAGAAACCCCACACGTCTAGCAGATGAGAGGTTCAACTGGCAAACTGTCCATTTCTTCAGTAAGAGACTATGCTGGATTAAGAGACTAAAGGGAAGTTACCACCAGACACAAGGCATAGTCTTCAATTAGACACTAATTTCAATAAACCAGTTTCAGAGGAAATTTGAGGGCCAAGTGTTAAGTGAGATTAACTTTACTGAAATCCAAAGTTGGAAACTGTTATCAGAAAAAAACAGATTATAAGACAGTAATATATCATTTTGGTAAACAAACAAACAAACAAACAAATAAATAAATAATTAGGGCCAGCACATCGGCTCACACCTATAGTCCTAGCACTCTGGGAGACCACGGCAGGAAGATTGCTTGAGGTCAGGAGTTCGCAACCAGCCTGAGCAAAAATAAGACTCTATTTTACAAAAACCAGAAAAATTAGCCAGATGTGGTAGCGCACACCTATAGGCCCAGCTACTAGGAAAAGTGAGGCAGGAGGATTGCTTGAGCCCAAGAGTTTGAGGCTGCAGTGAGCTATGATGCCACTGCACTCCAGCCTGAGCGACATAAGACTCTGTCTCAAAAAAAAGAATTTGCACTTATCTATTTATGGAAAAAGAGGTAATCTCTGGAGAAAGAGTGTGAGAGTGTGTGTTTGTGGCCAGCTAGTGGTGGTGTGTGGGGGGGGGCAGGAGGAGTTGCTTGCCTTTATTTTCTAATTTCCTATAATTAGAAAATGTTGCTATACTAAATACATTTTAAAAAGTTAAATAAGGCTTTAATTTTTACTGCTAATCTACAAAAGGCCATCTAAGGAATGATGTGTTATCTTTCTAAAACATGCTAAGTGGCCCGTACGCCAGTGATAGGCAGGATTCTTGGAATGACTTAGAAACAGTCTCCAAATTGGAACTCTGCTGCTTAGATAATTCTCTGACAGATCAAATATTTCTTTCCCACTCAGTGGCGATGCTGTAGAAAAAAAATTAATACCAGTTAAGGTCTGAGAGGGTGATGGTTTGAGAGAAGAAACGGGAGCAGAGTCAATTTTTAAGAAGGGTGCTGAAATGCCTCCTCAAGCAAACTTCACCCCATTTCCCTGGTGAAAATGTTAGCAGCAAAGTTCCAAAAAGCTCTAGGGGAAAAGCGAGACCAGTAGGAATTAATACAGTACTCAAGACCCAGAGAGAAAACTTAGGACCAGACATACCTGTTGGCAGAGCGTCTGTCTCAGAATCGCCCTTTGACAATAAAGACACAAGCTCACACCCACGTTCAAACTCACCTGTCTAGATGCCTTTTGTTTTTAATCATCACTGTCAATTTTAGAGAATATACTATACACTCTAAAAGGGTGACAAGTTTCTCCATTGCAGCTTCACACAAAAATCTACACGAACAAAACTACATTGTACAGCCAGTCACTGATTTAGCAAGTTCTAGGAAGTGTCTACAGCATGTGTGATGATGGCAACAGGGCAGAGAACACAGAAACAACCACACACACGCTCCTATCTTTAGGGGGCCTGTAGTCTAATGGGGGAGGCAGGTGGAAAATGAACATACTCAAATAAATGGGTACCTGGAAATTAAGTGTTACGAAGGAAAAGAAGAAGGTGCCCTGAGATCAGAAGAGGAGCATCTGATTTACACTGGAGGGTCAGGGAAGGCCTCTTGGAGGAAGTGACATTTGGAGTATGACCACAGAGTGGGCAGGAGGAGCTAGCCAGGCTGACCGGGCGGAAGAGCACTCCAGGCAGGGAAGACAGTGAGCGAGCGGACGCTGAGCAGGCAACAGCTGAGAGCAGTCTCAGAACAGAGAGGGCCAGGACGGGGCAGAGAGGGGAAGCCTGGAAGGAGATGGGAGAAATTAGCAGGGGCCGTGCTGCGACCCAAGCTATTCCGGATTTGGGACTTCATTCCAAGTGTGATGGGAAGCAGTGGGACATCTGAAGCGGGGGAGCAATGAGGTCTCATTTATACTTTGTATCACTATAGGAAATTAGCTGGAGAGGGTCAAGAATGGCCAGAGGGGGACACGCCAGGACGCCAGTCCAGATGAGATGTTATGGTGCCTTAGACCAGGCACACGGATCCCAGCCACAGGCTGGGGGCCAAGTTCAGGCCAAAGCCTGCTTTTGTGAATAAGGTTTTACTGGAACGCAGCCGCCCACCACGATTCATGCACTATCTACGCATCCTTCACTCCACAGCTGCAGAGTTGAGTAGTTGCAGCAGAGACCAGAAGGTCTGTAAAACCTAAAATATGTACTTTCTGAACCTTCATAGAAAAAGTCTGCCAACCCCGAGACTAGCAATGGCAGTAGAGAAAGAAATGGATAGGTTTATGATAAACAGTCCACCTTCATTATTCCCGGATTCCGCATCTGTGATTCACGTACTCACTAAAATTTGTTTGTAATCCCCAAAGCAATACTCAGGCACTTGCAGTCATGACTGTGCAATCAGAGAGCAGCCAAAAAGCTGCGCCACTGCCCAACACACACGCTCACAGCTGAGGCCCACCGAGGCCACGCTCTGCCCATAAACAAGTGCCCTTTACACAGTCTATTTAGTGCCACGTTTTTTGCATTTTTGTTCTTTTTCGTTACTGACTTCACTGTCTTAAATGGCCCCCAAGCATAGTGCTAAAGTGCTGTTCAGAGCTCCTAAGCACAAAAAGGCTGTGATGTGCCTTAGGAGAAAATACATGTGTTAGAGAAGCTCGTTCAGGCGTGAGTTATAGTGCTGCAGAGTTCGATGTTAATCAACAATATACATTAAAATAAGGTGTCTTTAAATAGAATCACAAATAAAACATCATCACGCCAACGTATGTAATGTTACACCAACATACATCATTACAACAATGAAACTGAGACTGTGTATTGATGAGCTGATGGATATATGTCCAGAGGCTCGCAGAAACCTAATCCTGGATCTCCCCTAGGAGTAATGATTCAGTATTCACTAATTCAGTGTTCCCAGAGTCTTTATAGAACACAACTACGGCAAATGACGAGAATGGCAATACTTGGGGAGCAAAAATCAATAAAAATTGGTGATGGATTAAATGTGAAGTGAAAGAAAGTCAAGGATGACTCCAGGGTTTCTGATGTGAACTACATGGGTGAAAAAAAGGTGCTATTTATGGAAATAAAGAATTCTGGAACAGGAGTATATTTCAGGGGGTTGACCAAGGCTTTTTCCTTGGAAGTGTTAAGGTTGACATGCCTATGAGACATCCAAATAGAGATGTCAAGTAGATTGTTGGATTTATGACTTTAGGGCTCAAAGATACAGTAGTCTAGGTAAAAATACAACTTTGGGAGTCTCTAGCAATAGAGAGAGTGTTGGAAGCCTGGGAATGGTCTGTCACCCAAGGAGAGACGGATAGCAAGGCCCAGGCCTGAGAGCAGCAAGGATCTCCGTTACTTCCTGAACAAACGGGTAGGTTAATTTAAACCTTTCTTTTTTTTTTTTTTTTGAGACTGTTGCCCAGGCTAGAGTGCAGTGGTATCATGATAGCACATTACAACTTTGTATTCCTGGACTCAAGTGATCGTCCTACCTCAACCTGAGTAGCTGAGACTAGAGGCATATGCCACCACACCTGGATAATTTTTCTATTTTTTGTAGAGATCGGAATTTTTTGCATTAATCAGGCTATAAATCTTATCTATAAGATTTGATTTGTTTAATATAAAAGTATTGAAGCTCTGACTCGAGGGGGAAGAGGGGGCATGGGCAATATACATAACCTTAACATTTGTACCCCTATAATATGCTGAAATAAAAATAAATAAATAAAATAAGAAATTTCCTTCCCCTTTGGGGAAGGAAATTAATCTGGTGGTATATACCTAAAACCTGATAAATGTTCAAACTCCTTGACCTGGTAAATCTACTCTAGAGAACCTAGCCTAAAATCCAGATGAACCTTACTGTTACATAGAATTACACTGAGGAATAATTCATGATAGTAAGACCGGAAATAACCTTAACATTTGGGGAATGTTTACACTGACAGAACCAATAAAATTCTCCTCTGATTTCATCTATAGATTCTAATCTTAGAAACTTCAACTCCTCTAGAGTTTTAATAAATATTCACTTCTATTTCCTCCAATCTTTTATAAAAAGTGGACTATTTGCCTTTATCTACTCAAATGCAAGCTGCGTCAGGGCAGGGTGTGTATCCATTTTGTTCCATGCTGTACACTCGGCCCCTACGACTGTCCCTAGAATACTGAACGTGCGTAACAGAGTTTTGCTGGATTTCACAATTTAATCATGTAGAATTTATGTTGCTGTAATGATGTGAGGTGATGATACCCATTGAGAGTTTTCAGACTGCTGCCACCTTGTCCTGTTCCCATTTATCTAATCAGCGTTCCTCTCCCTACTGCTTCCTGGCACCTCCTCTGTCATCTGTTAAATGCTCAGACAACAGGGCCTTAAATCTGGCTCACCCATTCTGCCCCTCAGATGGGTCTGTCAAATTCTGTGCCAAATTTGAAGCATTAGGTTTGTTCAAACACTGTGTAGACCTGGCCACTTCCCTACCCTTATCTTCCAGGCCCGACTGTTCTACCTTATCATTCAAGAAAAGCAACAGAAGTCAGTTTTTCCAGTTTTGAAACACCTACATTTTGACTGCAACAGTGACCATTTATATTTGGAGAAGAACCAACATATCGACAAATTCCACCTTCTTATCTAGGAAGGGATAGGGGAAGACTGTCCACGGTGCAGCTATCACCCCTAGCGGTCAGGGGTACGAGCTCTGGATGCAGACTGCCCGGGGTCCCAGCCCTGGGCTCAGGAGATGCCTGGCCTTCCTGTAGAACACGGTGGGCGTAGAACCCACCTTGTGGCATTACCACAAGGATTCGATAATTTCAAAGGTGTAAGACCTTAGAGCAGAACTGGTAATAGCAAGTGCTCGGTAAGTATTAGTTTCCATGATCATCTTTTCATGACATTTTTTTCTTAGAGGTAAGATTATTCTCAGATATCTATTTTGCTGTTCGGAGGGAGCTCGTGGCTTGGCCACTCTTTACATTGCCCTCCGACATGCCAGCCACCGCGCTGAGTGCTTTCCACTCACTGACTCATTCGACCCTTGGGTGACACAGAGGAGGCAGGTGGACTTCATGTTTGGGATATTAACCCTCCAGCACCTTCAGTCTCTGGCCTGCTTGCCTCTTCTCCAAGAGGGTCCCAGACCCTTCTTACTGGAGACAGTCTTGTAACCCTTGTCGTTGCTACATGGACCACACTGAAGACTGCTGAGAAGCAGGGCCGCCTGCCAGTCAGGACGAGAGCACACACTAGGTCAAGGGGACCCAGGCTCGAGCCCTGGCTCTAACAATTACTGGTCATGAGACTTTGGATACATTATTTAATATCTCTAAGCCTCAATTTCCTCTTCTGTAAATGAAGAAAATCATAGAGCTCTTAAATGTTAGTTAATAATAATATATTATTATTGTCAGAATGATATCTGCACATTCTACGCTGTGGCCCCAAGGCTAAACTGGATGAACTATACAGACTGGCTGGCTCTGGAAGAACAAGAGAAAGTAGCTCCTGCACTTACTGACCTGGCCCAGAAAAGATGGAAAGGCAGGAGGCTGGATCTGCACGTGCCTATGGCTTTTGGAAGTCGCAGCCACGAAAGGCAGTGGAGCTGCAAAATGAGGGCAATGCCAGGTCTCTGACTCTAATGTGTCCAAGAAAAGCTTTAACCAAAACACTACCATCTGATTTTAAATATTTACTGATTTTTTTCATTCTGAATGCATTTCTCCAAAACAATGGTTCTCATTCCTCCAAGCAATGGTTTGAAATGCAAATTCTCAAGTCCCATCACAGACCTACTGAATTAGAAAATGTGGGGGTGAGGCCCAGTAATCTGTTTTTGGTTTTATTTTATTTTATTGAGACAGAGTCTTCTTCTGCTGCCTGTGCTAGAGTGCTGTGGAGTCAGCCTAGCTCACAACAACCTCAAACTCCTGGGCTTAAGTGATCCTCCTGTCTCAGCCTCCCGAGTAGCTGGGATTACAAGCACCCACCACTACGTCTGGCTAATCTGGCTAATTTTTTCTATTTTTAGTAGAGATGGCTCTTGCTCAGGCTGGTCTTGAACTCCTGAGCTCAAGTGATCCTCCCACTTCGGCCTCTCAGAGTACAAGGATTACAGGCATGAGCCACCACACCCAGCCTCCAGTGATCTGTCTTAACAAGCTCTCCAGGTGACAGAAGGTCAAAAGAGTTGGAGAATTGCTTCTCCCAAACAGTACCCTACACAAATACAACCCAAAGACAGTTCCGTGTGTGTCCCCTCAGACCCTCACACCTGCAAGTACAAGGCAAACATACCCGAGGGACATGAAGTCAAAAGACTAAATGAGCCTGCTCTGCGGGAAGACGGATGGGAAATGATGAGCAGGTGGGAGCAGAGAGGAGAGTAGCCCTCCAGGCCAATGGTAGGAGAGGCCACGCATGTCAGTGGCTGACACCCACAGAGGAGAACAGCTGCCACATTTACCAGGTTCTCTGTCAGGTCTCCCTCGTGGGAGGACCGCACTGGTTATTAAGGTGGCTTGGCAAGCGACAGTCCATTTCCTCAACTCTGCTTTAGGAAGCAACCATACCTATAAGACCAAGGTTGAGGAGGGAAACTAAGGGAGTCAGTGAAGCATCCACCAGCCAGGACGTGTACAAACAGGAAACGTTTCAAGCTGCCTTTGTTGCCCACGTTCTCGAAGCAAGACTGTCTCCTTTATCAGCACTGCCTTTAGGATGGGGCACCAAAGGCTCCAGTCCTGACCTCATCCTGTCAAGGCTCAGCCACGCACCCAGCACCCCTGACCCAGGGGAGAAGAGTCTTCTAGGCCAAGGGGCATGCCCACTCACAAGCTGAGCACACCCCCATGCCCCCAAAACCCCCTCTAGACAAGGCTCCAGGTCCCTGGGGCCAACTGTCCAAATGCCTCATGCCTGCTTCCAGGCCCTTCCCCAGGGCCTGTAGGTACACACACAGGCCTAGCAGGTGGCCAAGAGGCACCCCTAGAAGAAAGGGTGAAGACACAGCTTAAACACACAAACCAGGAGTAGAGAGAGACTCGGGTGGGTGACAGGCATCTCCCAGTTTGGGTCTTATTTGTGTGAAAGCCTGTGTGTTCAAATACCTCCCGAGTTTACTCATCTGGACTGAAACTCTTCCAAGGCGGGCCAGGTAGGACAGGAGCAGCCCCAGACAGGAAGTGCCCCAACAGGGTCCTATTTGGGGTCAGAATGTCATGCCTGGAAAGAGAGGCAAGTTTCAGGAGCTCAAGTTTTGGCCATGTCAAAGGGAAAGAATGACTCTAAACTGTATTGGGAAATCAGTATTTAAAAAAAAAAAAAACACAACATGCCACTTAATAGCTTAAAAGTGCTTTGAGGTTCTGTGAAACTCATCACAATTGTACTGGTTTCTCTCCTGTGATTTTCTGTTGTTGTTAATGAGTAGCTCACAGTGACAAACTGCAAACTTTCTCAGGGAAACATAAAGAACAACTGAGGGCATTATGGCCACACCATTCCTTGGGAAAGAGGGAAACACCCACTCGGGATGGGCTTGGTGTGGCGCTGAGGGCTGCAAGAGGACCCAGAACCAGAACTCAGCAGGTCCCGTACCCATCTGGGGAAAAGGGAAGTGGCTCCGACAGCCTCGTAGGAACCATTCCACCTGGAGCTCTGCCTGGCACTTGGCATTCTGGAGTGTTCTGGGGCTTTGTGTACCCTGCCCCAGGGGGGGAGGTGAGTGGGGAAAGCCATAGCTCTACCCCCGCACACACACACCTGGACTCTCCATGCAGCGGTGGGGCAGCCTTCTCATTGCTCTGGCCTCAGTCTCCTCATGTGTCAAAGGTTGAATACTAATGTGTGACAATCCCACCAGGGTTATTCTATAACCCAATGAGATCCCGTGATACATGTGTGGGCCTATAAAAAGAGATCCTTTAGAAAAACAGAGTAAGTATCATGGCACTGCCAAAACCAGCAAGTCTCCCTGATCCTAGGTCACTGCTATCAAGTGCGAGGAGGAAACAAAAAGAAACACTAATGGAACCTTGGGTCAGGCAGGCGCACAAGTGCTCTGCACGTGTTCTCCTGTGCGACCCGCCAGTGGTCCCGCCCCACTCCACGACACCACACGCCTCCCAGCCTGGCGGACCCCGGCTGCCTCATGCCTTCTGTCATAGGCAGGCCAGTAAAAATCACCTTGTTCAAGTATCATTTTGATTATATCAATCCCCTTCTCCACACCATAAAACGTCTCTTGAATTGGAACCCCTTTTAAGCCCTTTAACAACTGATCCCAAACACTTACCATTCTCGTCCGCACGTCTATTTTGTGCTTACCACTCCAGCCAAGCAAAAATTACTTTGCAAATGAATTCTATTATGTACTCTGCTTATTCACCTTGTTAAGCCAACACAAGGGCTTTGTTTCTGTTGTCTCTTTATACGGGAATGCCTCATTTATCCGACATCCCTGGAAATAAGCTGCTCTGCAAAATGGATCTACGTAAGTTAATTTCCCTCTCTACCAGAAACTTAACCCTTTAAAGCAGCCCTAAATCCTTTCTGCAGTAAGTCATGATATAATCCAATGAAAGAGTTTCTTTATTTTAACCATGTACTAACGGGAACATTCCTGTGATACATTAGAGAACCTCCCAGTCTTGGTTAACAGAACACAAGGAACAAACGAACGTGGATTAATCTTTTCCTGACGGTGCAGGTCATACTTAATGAACATCAGTAATCACACAGTGCCGTAGCTGCGGAGGTAAGTGGTCCAGAGGACAAAGCTGACTGCACGTGTGCATTCTCCTCTGCATGCTCTTTCCCCCTGTCACGCGTCCTCTTGACATTTCCTTTTCTCCAGGAGTCCCTGCTACCAGCTTGGATTCTGGTGAGCGGAAGCCGTGACACAGAACTTGGGAGGGTATAACTTGCTGTCTTTCTACACAATTCCAAGAACGTACATGCTAGTTTTTGTCAGAGCCCTATAAATTCTTCACTAGACTAAAGAAAAGAACTTATTTCCACAACCAGCAACAGAGGTTTCCAAATTTCCTTATGTGTTCCAGGCACGAATAACGAATACATTAAAATTTGCTTCTTTAATGCCATGAAACTAGAGGCTCTATACTGTATAGATCAGCATGATGGATCACTCTTCTTAGGATAAACCCTTGGAAAAACCATTGTATACTGTGAATAATGATTCCATAAGTTGAATCAATCAGGGAATATTAGTATGGAGGAAAATGTTAAAAATATACAAACAAACCTTTATTTATCAGGATGCAAATCTGTAACTACGTGGAGCCAGAAGTGCTTTTTCATTCAATGTTATAAAAGGTTCTACAGTGATCTTTCACTGTGGATGAACAGAACCACCTGGGGGAAAATGCCCTTGTCTGATCATATATTAAATTGCATTCTTTTTGTAACAAAGGTTTTTATAAAGTCTACAGCATTGGCACATGCAGAAGAGTTGATCCATCTTAATTCTCCTTAAACACAGTGGCATTTAATTAATCAGAACCTCCTAAGGCAAAAGTAGTTAGGCAAGAATTGCTAAAGCAGACCACTTTCAGTAACACTACAGATCTGTTCAATGTTGTGTTCAGAAATAAGTGACTGTAAAACCACAAAATTATTTTGTAGTTTTAAAGGTTTGCTGATTTTTTTTTAATTGGCAATGATTTTACCAGCTTTCTTTCTAATGGCAAAGTCATCCATCAGAAAATACACAAGTTTTAATGATATTGTCCATTGAGGGGATGTCTTTTGCCTTTTCCATTGGCTTTAGACCAAAGAGAGGGAGGAATACCCTCTGAAAGCCTGACTTGTAACCACTCTCATAAACACGTGGCTCACTCACATCAGAGAACCCAGTAATACAGGTATGGCTTTAGCTGACTCAGAATCTATAAAGAATTTGACAAACTGTCCTTTCTAAACCTGGATGAAGTGATATTACACTGAATCATCAAGATTTTCCTGTGTGTTCTCTCTTCTTTCCAGTGTGGTTCAAGTTTTTTATACTTATGGCCTCTGCCTTCTATTTGTCAGATCTGCAGGAGATAAGTAAATAAGATTCTAAAGAGTTGGAAGTAGAGAGGTAAAATTCGAAGTGATGAATAGGCAAGCAGAAGGTGGCTTTGCTGGGGTGAGGAATGCCAGACATGAGTACAAGAGAAAGAAAGACTCGGGGCCAAGGTGAATGCACGCTAAACATGAGTCACCAGTCCAGGCTGCTATAAAGTAAGTTAGAACTTAGATATATTAAAAGGAACAGTCAATTCAACAAATATTTATGAAGCACCTACTAGGTTTAAGGAACTGCACAGCTACTGTGGGGGATACAAAGATGAATCAGATATGGCCCCTGCCCTCCAGGGGTTCGCAGTGATGCAAGAACCTCAAAGTCATTTTTCTTGTATATGGAGTACTAATGGGAACATTATTAAAGAGCTGCATTCAGTTTTGATCACCATCATTTTTTTTTTAATGGGGAGAAACTAGAGAGAGTTCAGAGGAGAGGGAGGAGATGCTTTCAGGAACACAAAAAGAGTCTCTTGTAAGGAAAAAGCCACAGAGACCCAGTTATTATCTCTAAGTATATGAAAGGTTTTAGAGAAAGGAACCGAGTACAAGAAAACAAATTTGAGTGACGGCAGGTGAGACTTCAGCCAGGCCCTAGGATTTCTTGACAATCAGGTTAATAGAATGCTGGAATTGGTCACTGAGGGAGTTCCTAGTGCCCTTTCCTGGAAAAAAAAAAATTTTTTTTAATGAAGTGACAATTTCAAGTCACAGATATTCACCTTCCTGAAGGCAGAGGGGTGAAGTATATCTCTGCCAAGGTCTTCCACTGTTCTGGGGCTCTGTGTTTCTGAGGGCTGGGCTAGGCTTTCTTCTTCCACAATTCTCTGAATGGTTTGCTCTGAGTAAGTCGCCACTACATGCTGCCGAGTGACTACCTGAACTACATCCACACCAACAAGTACCCCGCAACTGCCTGGAATACAAGATCTCAGCCAGGCAGTAAAACCAGGTATCAATTCTCCAACAGCCAGGTATGGAGGCAAGGGTCCATCCACAATAGAGCCTTGAACACTAAATACTAAAAACAAAAAGTCTCTGAGTGGCATGAGCAAATTAGAAACATATTTGCATTGGCAAGGATATAAAATTTAAGTAATGAAAGAGGAAGACAAAACCTTCTGCAAAGTAGAGATGGTAATACCTAAGGAATTTCTAAGAAAATCTGTAATGAGTATTTTCTACACTCAGAAACACTTTTTTGAGCCTAAATAAAAAAAATATTTCAAGATAAAATAGGGAAATGGGGTCTTCCCTTTATACCTTACGAAAATATAAGCATGTAAGAAGCAAGAACTGCCACATGGGAAAAAAAGAAGAAGAAGAAAAAACCATTCCATCTTGGGGCAGACCCATGGGCAAGTGAGTCCAAGTTCAAATGTTATGACTTTGACTTCCCACACCCCCTGAACTCCTCGAGGACAGGGACCCAGACTCTGTCATTTTTATAAACCCAGAGCCTGCCACAGGGCCTGGCACAAAGCAGACTTTACAAAAATGTTTGCTGAATGAATGCATTAAAGAGCTGCCCTCGTCTGTAAAATGGGGGACAAGTGAGTTCATGTGGGTAGAAGGTGCAGACGTGCACAGCACAAAGCAAATACGGTCTGAGTCGTAATTATCGTCATGACCCTCAAGCATCTCAGTTTCTTTTAGAGGAAAAATAAAGATCTTCCCGTACTCCAGGTTTTCAATCTTCTTTTTTTCCCCCAACAGGGGACTGCCATATGAAATGGAACTACTGCGAGTTTTGAGCCTTTCAAGTTCACACCCTATTAGTGGTTACATAAAGTCTGCTGGCATTATTCTGAATCCTGTCTTTGATACCAACCCAAAGTCCTTGAATTGTCATCATAAGACAACCAGAAAGCACTGGCAAATTATGGATTCAGAGAACAATAAAATTTGCTCGCCTATCACACCCTCCTTATCACCATTATGTGCCATACAAACCTCATAGGTGGTTCCCCAAGATGGGTCTCTATGGAAGGAAGAGAGAAATGAAGAAACATAAAACATGAAGAGTATGAGCAGATATAACTTGCAAATTTTCTTTTGCAGCAAAATGATGTTTCATGCACGATAAGGCAGACCCTGGCTTGTGGTTGGGCGGGAGCCTCCCCTCTGAGGAAGGCCTTGGTGAGCAACCTCTGGGCGCTCCCCCTGGCCAGCCCACTGCTTCCTTTGGGAATGGGTCTCGGTTAAGGGCAAAGGTTATCTTCCACATTTAGCGATACTTTTTCCAAGAGGCACAGCTGCAGCCCCTGAAACTCTGTCCTAGCAGTTTGTTTCCACATTTTTAAAGTGGCATAGAAAAAGGGCCACTATAGAAGAGAAACTCTCTACCTGAAACCAGCAGAAGCTCAGTGGCCACAAAGAATCTGGAAAGGTCACAGAGGGGGTTAAAAAAAAAGGTTCTTTCTTCTGTGACTATAGGGGGTTTATTGTGCTGGTGCCCAAACTGGAAAAGGAATAGCAGGAGATTAATAATTGAAATGTTGCTATTATTGGTTTTCTAAACTATTTGTGGGTTATTCTTTCCCTGGAGTCATCATGCCTGTAAGCAGCTCAGAAGAGAGAGGGCTTTAACACACACTGAGAAAGTGCCTACTACAGCCAGGGACTTTACATGTGCTAGTTTCTAATGGAGCTCTCAGACACTCCCACCAGGCTAAAAAGAAGCTCAGAGAAGTTAAGTCACATGCCCAAAGTCATAGGGCTAGATTCAAACTCAGGTTTCTCTGATTAGAGTATCATATCACACTGTCTAGAATAAAATTAAGGAGATTTGATTTACTGTAACTCAAATGTGGTGAGAAGGAAAACAATATTTATACCTACTCATCTTTAAAATATGAAACATAAACACAGGGAAAGATATTTTAGAACATGTGTCATTAAATTCTTTTAACAGATGACAATTCGGAATCTCATTTCTGGTAGGCATCTTGGTAGGCAGGTGTCTTCAGGTTCATCTGATGATGGGTTTCAGCACGGCAGCTTTTGGAATTCTGACTGTGAAGTGTTCCCCGGTATAAGCCAATTTCACATCTCAGGTAGAGTAAAACATAAATAACTTAGAATTTAGATTTGTCTAATTCAGAAACCACGGCAATGTAGACCTTTGTGGTTGGCCTTTGTACTGCATATTGAAAAAGCCTTGCTAAGCAAGTTGGAGTAAATACAATTGCAAGGCAAATGTTTAACCTTCTAAAAAAAAAAACTCTTTAAAAGAAGTTCAGTACCAAGCCACTGAAAGCTAACATGTTATTTATAAACCTATCCTTAAAGCAAGCCCTGGAAGACTGATTATACTTTGCCACCCATTAATTTGTATTATCAAATATATCTTGTTTTAAAAACAGTATTTCTGTGTAAACCTCTGGCAGTTCAGAATGATCCACTAATGCATTCAGGCCTTCACCCAGTCCACCCCATTAAAACCATTCATGAAAGGCCCCATGTGTCGTTATACTTCTCCTGAGAAGAATCATGTTCAATTTTTAGGAGCTCAAAACCCATGAGAAATCCCTCTTCTTAGAGAATTGCACGGGAAAAGCCCTGCTCATTTAGAAGGCTCACAGGGGGTCCATGTATGTGTTCTGCTTGAGACATGGTAAAAATCAAGTTCACTGAACCCAGCAGATGTCACCAAGGAGGGAAAAAGGAGGTCACTGGAGTCCCGGAACACTCCTGACAGTGAGAGAATGCAGGTCCTGGCAGTAGAATCCTTGATTCTGGAGGTCACCTGTCTGTTTTAGAGCATGCCCCCAACGGTCTCTTTCAGAAAGACTCAGGCCCAGGCTTTTGGCAGAGTGATGCTGGGCCGGGTGAGGCTAGGTGAGGAGGAAGACTAGGAAAAGAATTTTAAAGATGCACAGAGAAACTCCCACACAATAAACCAGTACAAAGACAGGAATAATTAAGAGGGTACACCGACAAGATTGAGGGAAACCCGGGGTTGAAAGAAGTGATCACATAGGTCACCCAGGACAGGAAAGGAAGGCTGGCAAATAGAAACAGTGAGCTCACGAGACCTTTGAGATCCGTGATTATTCTTAAACCATAAGACCTTATGCACCTGCAGTCCTTTATCTGGTGTAATGCACTGCATGAACAATGTAGTAAGCACAGGAGTGCCAAGTCTTAGCCTCGGGGGCATGGCCTACATTCCATACGGATTTAGAATGAAAGGAACAGGAGGAGAACAGCACAGTTCCCAAAATGGCTTTCCACAAAGTTGACAAAATACATCCCAACTCACATACCCAGCCCCTAGTAACAGGGAAACCAGCCGTTTACTATAGTTCTGAATTCAATGCCAAGTTCCTTCTCTAATGCTCACCGGGAGTATCCAGCAGAGGGAGTCTCAAGGAGGTACTTAATAAAGAGAAAATTGTTTCATTTTAACACTCTAGACAGTGGGAGCATTGACTGCAGCCCCCTCCCATAGACACAGACGAACAATGAATGCCCAACATGGGTTCTCCTGCATGTTCACATATCCACCGGCATGTTCTATTCTGCCCGGTGGAGTGACCAGAAATTTCGTTTTGTTTTGTCGAATGGTTAAATGGACCTTGTGTTCTTCAGAATCAAAGAGGAAAGCCCCTAGAATAACATCTCTCTGTTGCCTTCTAAACAGCCCCTTTGTTTCTAAGAGAGTCTGAAAAAAAAAAAAATATTTACAGTCCATAGGTTATTTACAGCCTCGTTATCCAGGGCCTGACTGGTAACTTTATTCCATCCAGAAACCTAATTCATTTGGAGCCCTGGAACTAATAACAGATTTTCTTTTCAGATAAGTTTTTTTTTTTTTTTAATCAGCCTCTCATAACAGAGATAAAACTATTAATGCGTTCCCTGTCTCCCTGGCCACAACTGTTCTCGGGGTCTAAAGAAGGCTTGCAATCTCCTCTCGGCGCCCCTCCTCTCTGCTCACACAGACCCTCTGCCCTCTCCTTTGCCATTTCATCCACAGAATAGCTGAACAAAACCGAAAGAAAGCCAGATGGACCTACGCTGAAAGTATGCAAAGGCTGCTATTTCAAATGATTTCACGAGAGAGACATTTTCACGACGAAATGACTGAAAAATCAGGCACACTTGGGTTCAAAATCCCTCCTACTACAAGCACACAAAAACACATCGAAGTGTAAAAACTTAGTTGATTCTGGTTTGATTTCTGGCTGGAAGCTGACAGAACTGACTGAAGAGAAACGAAACGGAGTGTGCAAGGCAGACGTAGTGCTCTTGCCTTCCGTTCTTTTCTTTCTTCCTAAAGACAAATCGGAAAAATAACCCAACGTCAGGTGAAGGTGTGCGATACAGGTTGACCCAGACTGACCCAGAAAAGAAAACGTCCTCGCCGCACCCCCCACCCCCGCCCCGACTCGAAAACCCCAAACTACATGTCCCCTTGCGCACGCGAATGCGGGGAGGTTTTAGCCCATTTCATTGTTCTGCCTGGGTCTGAAATGGACTTTGCATCTCTGCCCCCTCTCGCCGCCTCGCCCCTACGTTCCGACTCCACAGCCCCCCAAGACTGGAGGCTCGCGAAGAATAAAGGAGCGAGGGGTGGGAGTGGAGAGGGGTGGGAAGGGGCGCCGTGAGGACGGAGAAGTGGAAGGCAGACAGCCCTAAGGTGAGGGGGGCATGGAAGCCCAACCGCAGCACCTTCATCTATCACAATAAATGAAAAGCACAGTCACGGATCTGCCTGCGCCAGGCGCCCCCTCTTTCCTCCGGGCAGCAGCCCACCCTCGCACACACCCCTCCTCGCCCCCGCCCGGCCTCGTCTCCCCGCCCTGCACGCAGGATCCGCTCGATGCCGGATCCCGGTCGTCCCCGCGCAGGGGAGGGTCCGGGGGTCGGGGGCCCTCGCGCCGGGCGGGGCGCGGAGCCGGCGAGGGGCCGCGGGCAGAACAAAGCTGCGGGCGGGCGGGCGCGGGGCCGGGCGCCCTTACCTTCGTACACGGGGGCCATCGGGGCCGGGGTGTCCGCGGTTCATGGCAACGGAGCAGGGAACGCGGCGCGCGAGCTCGGCCCCCCCAGCCTCAGTCGGAATCTGCCATCTTGAGCCTGTGTCTCCGCCGCCGGCGCCGCCGAGGCCGCCAGCGCCCGCATCACCGCCTCACTTGGCCGGCGCCGGGGGAGGGGGCCGGGCGCGCCGCCGCCGCCGCGGCCCGGGCCCTGCGCGGGGGCTCGGGGCCGCCGGGCGGGCGGGCGGGCGGGCGGAGCGGCCGAGGCCGAGGGCCGGGCGGCCGCGGCCCCGAGCGTGTCCGCGGTGGGGCGGGAGCGGGGAGCGCGCGGCCAGGCCGGCGGGGCTCAGCGCAGCATGGCTGTGCGGGGGCTCCGCAAAAGTTGTCGCGCGGAGGAGGAGGGGCGGGGGCGGGGCGCGGGCCGGGCGGCGAGCCGGGCGCCACAGGGAGCCCGCGCGCAATCGAGCGCCGATGGCACGGATGCGAGGCGGGGAAGGCCGAGCCGCGGGGCAGAGCCGGGCGCGGGCAGCGGGCCGAGGGGACCGCGCGCCGCGGGGGTGTCCGGGGGCCGCGGCGGGGCGGGCCGAGCGCGGGCCCGGGGGAGCGCGGGGGCCCCTCCAGGCCAGGCGAGCGCGCGGCTCAGCCCGCAGCCCGGACCCGGTCCGCAGAGGTGGCGAGCAGAACTTTGTGTGTGCGTGCGTGTGTGTGTGTATGTGTGTGTGTGTGCGTGTGTGTGCGCGCGCGTGTGCGTGTGTGTGTGTGCGCGAGTGCGCGCGCGCGCGCCGGGGCGGGAGGGACTCGGCCGGGCAGCGAGCACCGGCTGGCACAGCGTCTCGCCCCTCTCGCACCCGCTTGGCGCTCGCCGAGATGGGAGTGGAATGAATGAAGGAAGGAAGGAAGCAGTGGGCGCACGCCCTCCTCCGAGGGGCAGAGTGGGCGGAGGAGCTCCGGAACCCTTACGAGGTCACAGGCGCTGAAGCGGTTCCCTGCACGCCCGGGAAAGGCAACCCAGGGCGGCCGCTGAAATCCGGCCCGAGTCCGCTGTCCACGCCACCCTGATCGCGGCCTCCCCGCGTCTACGCTGTTCCGGGGGGCCCTGCTCCGTCGCGGGGATAGGGGTTCTCGTTCCCCGCCTTTCTCAGCACTCTCTCCCGTCAGGGCTCCAGCTACACCTTCTCCCGAACTCTCCTCCGCCCGAAGTCCTCCGGGTTCGCTTCTCCAACCTCCTCCTGGATGTTGGAATCGGCTGCCTGCCATCTCCTCCAACTTCACAAGACTTGTTGAGTCTCCTCTTAGGCGGTGTTTTTAGAACTGTGGGTCACGACACATTAACAGAACATAGAAAAAATGCAGTGGATGGCAACCTGCTTTTTTAAAGAATGAAATAGATTCCCATAGAAAATATTAGAGTCCATTGCCCTTAGTAAGGGCAACCATTGTTTCATAAACCCTTTGTGTCAGTTATACATACTGGACAAGTGTACCAGACCATGATGGAAATTGTATTTCCTACTGTGAATCACGGGTCAAAAAAAGTTTAAAAGCCATCTTTTTCGGGTGTAAAATAATGGTTTCTAACACTGTATGACTTTCTTAAAAACAACCCCATTGTTTTCTCACTAATTCTTATTCTTCCTAATCTCCATACCCCACCTCCACCCTCTCTTTCGCCTGCAAAGAGGCAAGCTCTTTCACATACTTATTTGGTTTCCTTATTGTCACATTACTGCCCCTTCAGCTCAGGAGGACCTTGGACTCTGCCATCTTTCTTGCCCCCATATTCAATGCTACACTTCCTACTGCTTCTCTTAGCCTAATGCCATTCACATTTGCAGAATCCTAGACTACCATTGCTAAAAGGGACCTCAGAGATCATCTGGGCCAGCCCTGCCCTTTTAGAGGTCAAAAAAATGAGGCCCAGAGAAGTAAAGTGTATTGCTCAATGTCACATGGTATTGACTCTTAAGATCAGGTCTCTTGGCTCCCACTCTGGTGTTAGTTGCTTCACACCTGTCATTTATCCCTTCCTTTCTGCCCTCCCTGCAAGCCTTGTCTGGTCTCCCTGGCTTTAGTCTTGTCCCAGTTCACCCTGAGTACTGCCATGTTCATAACACATGGTTCTGCTTGACATCTTTGAAGGACTCAACCTCTGCAGGTAGGGCTGAGTTTCCTAGCTCCTTGGCTTTTAATCAAGGTAGGCAGGTCCTGACTTAGCTTTCCAAGGACATGAGTTCAGCCAGTCACCGCCTCTCTAGCCAGACTGGTTTACTCATAGTGCTCTGCCAGCCTTGTCCATCTGTGCCTCTGTATCTTTGTCCAAGCTATCACTTTCCCACCAGGGGTGCTTTCTCTGTCTTCTCTGCTTAACCAGTTGCTACCTGTGCCTGGCTCATTTCCTTTGCAAAACAGCCTGAGATTAAGACAGACTTAGGTTGAAATCCCAGCTCTTCCACTTAGCTGTGTGAACTTGATCAAATTGCTTAACCTCTCTCAGCTTCAGGTTCTCTATCTTGATTATAATGAGAATAATAATAGTAATTGTAATGTTCTCCCCTTGCAGCTGTAAGTCTCTACCATAGCCTTTATGTACAAGAATGTAACTATGTAACTGCCTATTGTCTCTGTTCCTTTCCCACACTGGCCAGTAGAACTTTCTGTGATGATGGCAACACAGCCATTTGTGGCTATTAAGCACAAGAAAAGTGGCTAGTGTGGCTGAGGATCTGAATTTTTAGTTTTAATTAATTTTAAATTTAATAGCCATGTGTGGCTAGTAGCTACCACATTGGACAGTGCATTTCTAGCCTACAAGCTCCATGAAGGCAGAGACCGTGTTTTCTTGCTTGGCATTATACCCTCAGTAACTACACATTGCCTGGCACCTGGCAAGTACTGCACATATTTTTGTAGAATGGATGATAGCTGCAACTTATTGCACACCCCCTTGTGTCAAGCACAGTACTAAGAACTTGATAAAAGTCATTTCATACAGTCCTCACCACAGCCCCTGATGTGGGGTTAGATAAGAAAGAGAGTTTGTATAGAGTGCTGGCACATAGTAGGGTTCAATAAAAGTGGTTATTAGTATTCTGAACACCTCCTGTGACCAGCTCCCCTGATTTTTATCTCTTTGTCCCCAGGCTTAGAGAACCTTTCCTGCCTGTTGTGTACTCTATGTTGTCCCACGACACACCCCCACCCTGGATGGCAGACTCTTGCCTTCTGTGTAGTACCCTGTCCCCATAACTGGGTTGGGAGCTCCTTGGAGCAAGGTCCATGGCATACTTGTTTGAATGTACCTCGACTCAGCACTGACTGGTGTACAGTGATTGCCTCTAACGCCACCCCAGCTGCCACCCCAGCTGCGGTCTAGCTGTGAGTGACTCCAGGCAGTCTCACTCTCCAGAATACTGCCCACAAAAGGTGAATCATAGTGAAGATCGCTTGTGTAAACTGAGTACATTCGGAGGGTGGTCTCCTTCCACAAGAACAGAACCACCATGGGCAAGAAAACAGAGTCCATGAGAGGGGAACAAGATAGAGCCACACAAAGAGATCCAAAGCTGTACCTGTGGGATGATGCAAAATTTCAGTGAAAAGCTGAAGCTGAGCTGGCATACTTGCTATCACATAGATGGAAGGATATTACTGAAATGAGTTTAGATTTTTCTTTCATGAATTGGCAGGCTGAGCAGACTGAGTAAACGAATTGTCTCCCTTACCTGCAGGGACTGCAGTCAAGTAGGGGCAAGGTATAAACCTAGCAGCAGAATGGCACTGAAGGAGGGCATGGGAGCAGGAGGACAGAGGATCTGAGGACCCCAGGATCACCAGCACTGGAAGGATGGGAAGAGGAAGAGAACTCCCCAGGGAGAAGAGAGCAGAGAAGTGGGAGGACAGCCAGGATGGCGGGGTACCCCAATGTCCCGGGGTGGTCAGTGGTGCCATGCACTACTGAGAAGACACGAGATAAAGACGGAAAGGCATCCATTGTATTCAGCAACAAAAGTGACACTAGCAACTTTGATGAGAGTAATTGGGGGGAAATTTAGGGTTCTTAAATTCCTCCTGGAAGAATGTGTAGTGTTTTGATAGGAGGTGATGGGAACAGGATGGGGAGGGTTAGACAGGAGTCAGAAGAGGGCACTAGAGAGCATTCCACAGAGAGGGCTCGCCAGCCATGGGCTACAACAATGAATGAGAGGGGTACAGGAACTGTCCCATTGGGCTAGAGATAGTATGTGTCGCATCTTATTTATTTAATAAGAACATTAGCACTTAGTGTTCTAAGAAGTTTGCAAATATTAACTCATTTAATAAACCAGAATTTTTGCAATATATGGAGCTCTAGGTTGCCAAAATACCATTTAACTTCAGGGTGGTGTGACAAACAATAACAAAAGCAAGAAAACTGAAAAGGATTTATTGACCATACACAAGTTACTTCTTCTTAATTTGCCTTTCTACAAAAGTCATATCTTTCTCAGGAGATAGTAAACAAGGGGAGCTTTGACCTTGTTTCAAGTTCATTTTGCATATAGAACAGGTAACAAAGGGTCTTTTCTTCATTTATGCTGATAGTTATGAAAATGTACAGTATGAGAATATCTCTTCAAGGCCACAATATGGGGATATTCCTATTTGGGGGCATATATATTTGGGTGTGCATGTCTTGTTATTACTCTCAAGGTGTTCACAGCATGATGTCTGTGCAGGTTGTATCTTATCCTGACTTGGTGTATATTGCTCTCATTTTCCTGACAGCTCTTTATTTTCTGTGTCTGAGCCTGTGGTCTGTCTCTCTAGGACGTGCCTTGGGGGAGGCAGTTCACTGTCTCAAGTTCTGTTTTTTGAGATCATGCCTCTCTTTTAGTCTCTTGCTCTGTCTCCTTTTCCTCTTTCTTTTTGACAATGTGTCTATCTCATTTTCTTTTTCTATCTTTCTGTCTTTTCCACACATTCTTTCTTTCTTCTCCCTCTCCTTTCTTCTCTTACAATTCTGTTTCCTAACAAGTTATAATATAGATCTATTTTTGTTTTGGTTAATCTTATGAAATTACTTTGTATTCCTGCTTTAAACCTTTGATTGGTTTTTGATGATACATTTTGTAATAGAGTGGTGTTTAATAACTACAGGACTCTTTAACTGAAAGGTTCAGTGACAAGATACTACACTCACACAGAATTTGAAGGAGTAGAGATTGCATTCAAATGAGCTATGGCTTTAAGAGCAAAGGGTAGAGCGAGGCTTGGCAGGGTGAAGGGAATCTGATTGTGGAAATGGCAGTCTCGAAGAAATTATACTGGCAAAATCAGGGGAATAGGGAAACATCATTCACTTTCTGCTTCTGTTCCTAGAAGAAAAATGATCAGACACCTGAACAGGAGTGCAGGAAAGGCAAAGCGATGCTATAACAGCACTCAGCAGAAGGGAGTTATGGCAAAAAAAAACGCAATCAGCCTATGAATGAAAAAGAAGCTAATGTAGATGCACAGAAGGTAGGGCGATTTTGTTGGAGGTTGCGGGAATGGCAGATTAGTATGGATTTGCACATGAGAAGCAGTTCAGAGAAGCAACCCAGCCCAGCAGAGGCATTCCTATGATGATGGGGAGGTGAATAATAGCTTGGTTTGCCTGACATGCAATCCAGGCTGCACTTAGACAAACTAGGCAGAAATGGCGCAGAGAGAAGCTTGGGGCTGGCGATAGGAAGAAAGGTAGACTAAGGGGAGCTCTTTTTAAAAGCCCATGAGTGCTATTAAACCAAGTTAAGCCTGTGATCAGTGATCAGTCAGTGGGCCTGTGCATTTGTGTGCTGGGTAAAGTTTGTATTAATATTGTAAGATTTCCTCCCACTGACATGAAAGAGCTTGCCCCAGCGTGGCAACCCCTTAAGGGGTTGACCCGGCAGCACAGGGCTGTTAGGACTGACTCTTTGCTCTGAGGTTGCCAGAGATCTCTTAGATGCCAAATCCAATGCCCTTTCTCAGCTCCTCCCCTGCTGGATCTCTAAGCAAACATTAGTCAGACACTGTTAAGTTAACCAGTTCATTCTTTGGAATTACACCTCTCCCTTCACATACTTTGACAGTTACAGCATTCCTGGTCATTCCTTCTTTCTTTCTTTTCACCAAGAAAATCAATTCATCAAAAAATGGTCAGTGACTGCTTACTATGAGCTAGTTTCTATAGCAAGAGTTGGGAGTACAAAAGGGAATAAGCCACAGCCCCGGTGTTCAAGGAGCTCAAGTTCAAAGGAAAACCACCAGGTAAAGAGCACAATATGACATGATGAGTGCAGCAATAAAAAGGGTGCACATGGGCGAAAAGTAGCACAGAAGGATAAATGGCAAGGAGTGTGTTTGGGAGCAGGGGGAGATGGCGCATCTGTGCCTAGCACTGTGAACTCTGGCTGTGACAGCAAATAGTATAGAAAGGTATATGTGTTCAGGGTCTGTAAGATGTCAGAATATTGCTAACCATGCAAAGCAAGGCCCAGGCAGTGGTCGGGAATGACGCTGGAGATTGCGTGCCAAGCTGAGGAACTTGTGCTTCATTCTGCATGCACCAGGTGTGAGGAGAAAATGAGTTCAATTTTGAAAATGTTGAGTTTAAAGTTCCTGTGAGATATTCAGATACGGAACCCGAGTTGCCAGGCGGGTGTACGGGACTGGAACCCCGCCAAGGGTTTTTAGTGGGAGACAGAGATTGTTTGGAGCCATCAGTGTATAATGGGTGGCTAATCCGTAGGCAAGATTATGCGTGGAGAGGTTACATGGAAGCGTTTCTCAAAGTGTGGTCCTTGGGCCACCTGCATCAAAACCCCACAGGGGCTTTCTAAAGATGCAGATTCCTCAGGCAGAACCCCACACCTGCTGACTCAGGAACCTCTGAGGTGGCACCTGGGAACCTGCATTTTAAATCTACTCTCTAGGGAATATATCTACCCAGATATGTTCAGTAACGGCCAGTGTGGAAGGAGAAGCTAAGTGGCTAAAGGAGGGAACTCAGAAGGGGGAGACTCAATCATTTAAGAGGCCGTATCGTCCCCCGTCCCTGTCCCCCCCTTGATGGCTGGGGCTGTCTAAGCTTCCTCCTTTCTCCCGCTGCTCGCTGTCTCTTGGCAAGCTCGTCTCTGGGTCGCTGAGGCTGATATTTGAATTGATCAAGTCGCCTTAGCTCTGGTCCTACATTTGCCTGCCTTCTAGACACCTCTGCCAAATGGAGCTCATCTCCTCCCAGACCATCTTCTGACAAAGAGCCACCACCTCCCAACCCTTCAGCTCCTCCAGTCATGCCAGGTCAATGGCCACGTCCCATTTTCTTTTTTCACGCTAGCTCTCTCCATCCTCCCACTCTTCCCATTTCCACTGCCAATCACTTGTTCAGCCCCTGCCTGGCTCCCACGTGGACTGCTGCACTAGTTTTTAAACAGATATCCCTGACTCCAGTCTCTTTCTTCTTCAATTCGTGTAACTCGTTGTTGACAAAGTTGTCTCCCTGAAGCACTGCACACCACTGCTCAGAGATGTTCAGAGTCGCCGTGTTGCCTGCACAATAAACCTTAATTACCTTAACCTGCCTCTCAGATCCCATTGTGATTTGCCCAAAATTACTTTCCCAATCTCATTTCCCACCCTTGCCTCTCATGTGTCCTAAGCAATAGCTGCACCTCCTTGTCTTTGTATGTGCCAGAGCCTCTGCCCGGGGGGCCTGGACTCCACACCTTCCCCATCCGTTAAGACCGAGTGCACATGCTATTTCCTTCAAGAAGTCATTCCTATACCTCCCACCCACATCCCCAGAAGTAATGTATCCTTTGTTCTCAAAGCACATTTTAGGCCTTTTTTTTCTGCCCACATTTTTTTCCCTATCTAGTATTAGAAGTTCTTGTTTTGTTTTTAAATGTTTTACTGGTGGAAAGGTATAGAAGCAGTGGAACAAAGGCTGAACATCAGGGACCATAGGTCCAAATCTGGGTTCTATCATTTCTCACTGGATGACAATAGGGAAATTATTAACTTCTCTGCACCTCAGTTTTCTCATCTGTAGAGTGGGATGATAATGTCCACCACATTAGTCGAAATTAGGTATGTGAAGAAGGGGAAGATAGGAAACAGGGGTGCTACAGGCAACAGAAGCACTGCCGTGCTGGATAGGAAGGAGCTGGTTGATGAATGTGTACTGAATCCATGAGAAAGGGCACATTTCCAAACAACCTTTGAAGGCTTGTGAGAATATAAAAATTAAGTGATAGAATGCAGGGAGGAATTTAGTTTGGGGTTTGTGTTTGGTTTTGTTTTTTGAGTCAAAGTCTCACTCTGTCACCCAGGCTAGAGTGCAGTGGCATCATCATAGCTCACAGATATCTTAACTTCCTGGATTCAAGAGATCCTCCTGCTTCAGCTTCCCAAGTAACTGGGACTATAGGCACACACCACCATGCCCAGCTAATTTTTCTAGTTTTGGTATAGGTGGGGGGTAGGTCTTACTCTTGCCCAGGCTGGTCTTGAACTCCTGACGGCAAGTGATCCTCCCACCTCAGCCTCCCTGAGTGCTAGGATTACAGGTGTGAGCCACTGCGCCTGGACTGGGATTTTTCTTTTTTCTTTTGTTTTAGCTAAGGTTTATAGATAGACCTTTTGCCATCCAGTAGCTTCAAAGTTTAGTTTTATTTTTAAGACCAGGGTTCTTTTTCAATGGAATCCTTAAGCTTTTCACTCCAGACACATGTGTTTGCCCACTTCCCAGCCTGGCACCTTCTTCCTTGGTAATGAACTCTGATTTGATTTAGACATCAATGTATCTGCCCCAGGGGGTGCCTCATGATTGGTCTAAGTCAACTGTGGCAAACCAATAATATTCCCAGCGATGGTCATGTGACTTAGTTCTAGCTAATGAGATAAAAGTTGAAAGGGGGCTTCTGGGAAAGTTCCTCCTTTCTGATAGAAGGGTGTTCCACGGGAAGAGATTGTCCATTCCCCTTCACTCTCCTGCTAGTTATCACAGTAGGATTGGATGCTTTGAGATATTGGGGAGGAGGGCGATCAGAGTGACATCTTGGAGGAGGTGAACTAACCTTGGACCCGCTGAGCTCCAGTCTTATTGAGAGGAGAGTTGTCTTTATGAACACCTTTAGCAGGACAGCCAATTACATGAAGCTAACAGCATCTTGATTAATATAAGGAAGGATTTAGTGTTGTGATTTCCTGATAATGTTCTATCACCATCTATGCACAGATCTTTTAAAAATATTTCCACAACCTCAAAGTATAAAATTCTTTTATAAAAGGATCTTTTGTCATAGAATTCTAAGGATTTTCACTTGTATGTGTGAGGTGAATTTGAATTTTTAAAGACTTTCTTTTGGCATGTGGCAATATCTTCAGTGCACATTCCATTGACCCTGGGTGATACACTTTATTACACTCAGAGCTGTTGATTTTCTTATCTTTTCTTTAGGAGAAATATATGGCCTGGCTGATTTGAGCTAGCTTGTCTGGTTGAGTTGGATGTTTAAATACATAGAAGGCAGAACAACAATGGCAAGTAAGGGTGTTTTTTGTTTGTTTATTTGTTTAGTATTTCCTTGGTTTCTTTGACATGATTTCATTGATTCCAAACTTTTGAATGTTAAATCCCATGCCACTGAGAAGGGAAGGTAGTGCACAGTAGGGAGGGTGGTGGTTAGCAAGATGGCCCCACTGGGTGCCTGAGTCTGAGGGTTGGGCAAAGCCAGGGCAATGACTGGATGCCCAAGGAGAGCCCGTACGAACAACTTGGGTCCAACAAGGCATTAGGCATGAGACCTGCACTGCCTGCCCTATTTAATACTGCATCCCATCCTGTCACCCCCTATCCTCCCCTGCACCCCATTTTCCCTTACCTGATGTTCCCAACCTTTTTTTCTCCCCTGTGGACTCATTGGGCAGCCTGGTGAAGCATAGGGACCCCTTCTCAGAAAAATATTTTTATTATTTATTTATTTATTTATTTATTTTTGAGACAGAGTCTCGCTTTGTTACCCAGGCTAGAGTGAGTGCAGTGGCATCAGCCTAGCTCACAGCAACCTCATACTCCTAGGCTCAAGCAATCCTGCTGCCTCAGCCTCCCGAGTAGCTGGGACTACAGGCATGTGCCACCATGCCCAGCTAATTTTTTGTATATATATTAGTTGGCCAGTTAATTTCTTTCTATTTATAGTAGAGACGGGGTCTCGCTCTTGGTCAGGCTGGTTTTGAACTCCTGACCTTGATCAATCAGCCTGCCTCAGCCTCCCAGAGAGCTAGGATTATAGGCGTGAGCCACCACGCCCTGGCCCAGAAAAATGTTTTTAATGCATTAAGTAAAACACATAAGGCTGCAAAAGAAACTAATTATACTGAGATACAGTTACCAAATGTATGTTTCTTTATTGATACATTAAATAACAAGATGTAACCACAGGTCCAATAGCTACAAAGTAGTGAAGAGTGTAAATAATAATTCAAGAAATCTGCAACAACTGTCAACATGATACAAAGTGTCTGTGATTTCAATTGGTAACAACTTCTCCAGTATTGCTATTGCTACTGCAGTTGGATCCCTACCATCAGATTTGAAAGTTTAATGAAAACAAAGGAGTCATCCCCCCCCCATATCCCCCCATTTAAGTTCACAGATCACCTGAATTCTATCTATGAACCCTGTGTGAGTCTGGGACTCCAGTATAAGAATCCCTGCCTTTATCCTAGTCTACTATATTTGCATAGCATTTTTCATCTCCTAACATCATATATTATATTTACTTATTTTTAAAGTTTATTTTTTATTGTCTAATTCTTCCTATTGGAATGTAAGTTTCACAAAGCCTTTGTCTATTTTGTTAACTGATGTGTTCCAAGTGTCTGCAACAGTGCCTGGCACTTACTAGAGGCTCAATAAATACTCCACACACAGATAAGGCCCTAATGCACCAGCTCTGTGTCTAGACACAGAGAAGATGTTCTCTTGCCTTCAGTCTTGTTTCCCTTTCTCTTCTCTTCCTTCTCTGTTTTCTATCCTCTTTCTTTTACCTTGACAAGTTCTCTCTCCTTTTCTTTTTCTTTTAGTATCTTCTCTTCATTTCTCTTTCATTCAAGAAATTCATTCAACAAGTATTTACTGAGAATACAATTGCGACAAGACAGACGGAGACCTTGAGTGACTGGCACTCATCGCCACTGGGCAGTTGCTAAGGACTTCGAGTTAGGTCAACCTGAATTCAACATCTGCCTCTACTTCCTACTTGCTGTCCGACCAAGGGCAAATTCGTCAACCTTTCTGTGACTTTCTTTGCTGTTGTTGTTGTTACATCATTTATTCACTTATTTGTTAATCATTAGAGGGCTTCCTGTGTGCCTGGGACTGTCCTCAGTGCTTGTGGTCTAGTGAGGAGAGAGACAAGTAAACACACAATTATGGTGTGGTGTGATCAACGTTCTGATGGGCCAAGGACAAGGTGCACTAAGAGGGCAACTCTTGAACTCCTGAGCCCCATGAAATTCAGTCTTAGGATACTGCCACAGTCAGGAAGGACAGTCCCTTAGCACCAAGTAATTTCAAATGAATTCTGTTAGTTTTTGCATTTCCAAAGCAACACCAAGGGGGATCCAAATTCATAGCACATGACAAGAATGACTAAATTTCCTTTTATTCCACCCCTGGGCACCCCAGGACTTCATGGTGTGGCTTGACTTAAACGCTCATCTTCCTTTTGGGAATTAAAGAAGTGGCAAGAGCAGAAATTTCAGGGCTGGTGATTTCTGGGTTCTGTTTGGTAGACAGTGGAGAAGCGAGGGCTGCCTGACTGCTCACTCTGACCAGACACAGAAGCACATGGGTGGTGGAAGTGATGTGAAAACCAAACCCTGAGGGACAAGGGGGTAAGCAGAGTGTTCCTGGCAGCACAACGGTCTGGAGAACGAAAGAGCATGGCCCTTACCCGAAGGAGGTTCAGTCTGCCTGGAGCATAAGTGATAAGAGATGGGCTAGTGGGCCATGTCACACAAGCCTTTCTAAACCTCATCAGATTGTCAGGATTTCCTGGAGATCATGGGAAGTCAGGGATTGATGAGTTCAGATACAGGGTGTTTTGTTGTTGTTGTTATCTATTTGTTTTCCTTTCAAGACCCTCTGTTGCCCTGGGTAGAGTGCAGCAGTGTCATCTCAGCTCACAGCAACCTCAAATTCCTGGGCTCAAGTGATCCTCTGCCTCAGCCTCCCAAGTAGCTGGGACTACAGGTGCATGCCACCACACCTGGCTAATTTTGGGATTTTTTTGTAGAGACAGGGTCTTGGACTATATTGCTTAGGCTAGTCTAGAACTTCTGGTCTCAAGTGGTCCTCCTGCCTTGGCCTCCCAAAGTGCTAGGGTTACAGGTGTGAACCACTGTACCTGGCCCAGATACAGGTTTTCTAGAGCCCTTATTGGCTGCAGATAGGGGCACAGAGAGTAGGAGGCAGAGGGTGAGGGAGACTTAGGCCTCAGTCATGGCAATAATTAGTAGAAATGATTGGTTTCAAGAGACATTCCAGAGTTGGAATCATAGGACTTAATGACTCAAAGTGTGGGAGTCAGAGGAAGTATTATGGATTGAATTGTGTCTGCTCCCCTCCCTCCAAAAAAAAATATGTTGTAGTTCTAACTCCCAGTTCCTCAGTACCTTATTTGGAAATCAGGTCATTACTGAGGTAATTAGTTAATTTAAGATGAGATCATATTGAAGTAGGGTGGGCCCTACTTCAATATGACTAGTGACCTCATAAGAAGATGGCCAGGCAACAGAGACACAGAATGCCATGTGAAGACCAAGCATTGAAGTGATGCATCTGCAAGCCAAGGAATGCCGAGGATTGCCGGTAAATCCCCGGGAGCTAGGAAGAGGCAAGGAAGGGGTTCTTACAGATTTCAGAGGGAGCACGACTCAGCTGATACTTTGATTTTGGACTTCTAGCCTCCAGAACTATTTTTTTTTTCTGGGACAGAGTCTTACTCCATTGCCTAGGCTAGAGTGCTGTGGCATCAGCCTAGCTCACAGCAACCTCAAACTCCGGGGCTCAAGTGATCCTCCTGCCTCAGCCTCCCAAGTAGCTGGGACTACAGGCATGTGCCACCATGCCCGGATAATTTTTTTCTATATATTTTTAGTTGTCCAGCTAATTTCTTTCTGTTTTTTTTAATACAGATGGGGTCTTGCTCTTGCTCAGGCTGGTCTTGAACTCCTGACCTTGAGTGATACTCCCACCTCAGCCTCCCAGAGTGCTAGGATTACAGGCATGAGCCACTGTGCCCAGCTGCCTCCAGAACTTTGAGAGAGTAAATTTCTGTTGTTTGAGCCACCCAGTGTGTGGTACCCCATTACAGCAGCCCTAGGAAACTCGTACAGTGGGGAGTTTAGCCATACAACAGTATATTGAACATCTAGGCTACTCTGAACTTTTATTATTGTAAGTATTACAGAGCAAGAAGAGCCAAAAAATATGAACATAAAATTAAAAAGGAGACCCAGAAAATGTTTTCAATTGATTTAGAAATGCCTCAAGACCAATAGTAACGCTAGAGCTCACCGTCCTTATTCCACATGTTTGCTGGGTGGTTTAGACGAGGTGATGCAGGTAAGATCGCTTTGTGCGATCTTCATTTTATTTTTTTTATTTTTTTATTTTTTATTTTTTTTTTTTTTGAGACAGAGTCTCACTTTGTTGTCCAGGCTAGAGTGAGTGCCGTGGCGTCAGCCTAGCTCACAGCAACCTCAAACTCCTGGGCTCGAGTGATCCTTCTGCCTCAGCCTCCCGAGTAGCTGGGACTACAGGCATGTGCCACCATGCCCGGCTAATTTTTTTATATATATATCAGTTGGCCAATTAATTTCTTTCTATTTATAGTAGAGACGGGGTCTCGCTCTTGCTCAGGCTGATTTTGAACTCCTGACCTTGAGCAATCCGCCCGCCTCGGCCTCCCAAGAGCTAGGATTACAGGCGTGAGCCACCGCGCCCGGCCTCGATCTTCATTTTAATTCAATAAAAACACAGGCCATGTGTTGGAATCGCCCATGTGAATAGTCACCACCCTCAGGACTGGCTACATAGTTTGTGGAATCCAGTGCAAAGTAAAAATGTGGGGCCCCTGATTCAGTTTAAACCAGGCACGGTCTTCTGAATGTGGGGCCCTGTGCAACTGCACCCATGACACCGGCAGCCACCCAGGCCTCTCGCACTTTGGAGGGAGGGAGCCAGGCTGCCGTGTGGAAGAGGACTTGGAAATGCTGGGCTCTGCCCACAGCACCATTAGTGTAGGCTGCGTGGAGGGGAAGAGGATGGCTTAGAGCTGAGAATAAAAGAATGGACATGACATGTGGCATGACCATGCCCAAGGGATTGTCCTGCCCCAGACAGGGGACAGATGTTAGGCAAATACAAGACATGCTTAGACAATGAGATTGGACCTGGATTGGGGCCTTTAGGACCAAGCAGAGGTATTTGAAACTATGAATATTTCTGAACAGGTGTCCAAGTTGGTACAGAGTGAAAAATGGAAAAGAAGTGTTGGACAATGAAAGCTCTCTGATTTTGAGTCTGAGTTATGCCCACCTTATACATCATTATCAAAACCAAAGATACCCTTTCTCCAATTCCCTGTAGGTGACACCCGCTGATTCGCCAAGCGAAGGTTGTTAGTGTGATGAGTGTCAATCCCACCTGGTTTAGCATCTCACCAGACATACATGTTCACCTTTTTGTCTTGTATGTAGTAATTTGAGAAATTATAGAAAATGCCTATTCTTTTAGTCTGTTTAATCCCTTTATTTGTGAAATGCCTGACCCAATGGCTAGGATTTATGTTTTTTGGTTTTTTTTAGTATAGCCTCAAATCAGTGTATCCCGTAAGCATACTTTTCCTGGAGTATTTTTAGGTCTGTACATGTAGTTCTAGGTCAATTTCTCCACCAGCCCACACTGAGCCCTAATTGTGGCTATGTAATCTGAGCAGCATGGTCAGTTAGGCTCATGGATGAAACGCCAAAGCCGTCTGTTTCTATGTTCCATTATCTCCTCCTCAACATACAGTCTACATGTCTCTCAACAGTTTCCCTTTATTCCACATACCTGTGAGCAAGTGACAATCATTCCACCTCGAACTGCTGCAACATGATCCTGGGCTCACTAAATAATTTTCCTTAGCTATAAAGTCTGTGGAACTTCAGTTTAACATGCAAGCAGGGACTGTGAGGATCTTTTGGATTTCATGTTTGAATGAAACAGTCAAACTAATACTACTACTACTGAAAGTATTTTTTATGATTTTGAAAATGGGAACAATCCAAGTCCTCCTAATTTCCCTAAATTCCCTTTTCTTTCATCTTCCCAACTGCTGTTCATTCACCCTTTATCCTACCTTTAAAGCAAGAAAAAGTGAAATGATTATTTAAAGGGTTTCCACTTATATCAAAACAAAACCTATATAGTTTGAGTGATTTAGTCAGGGACAGTTGACAAAAGGATGGTGCTCAAAAAGAAAAATGTTTCCCTAAAGTCTCAGAGAAAAGAAAGGAAGTTTGCATTGTGATCAAACTAAATGAGGTTACATGGTAATAAGTAAAAATTTGAATGCCCGACCACCTTTTTTTCTTGCTCCCATGTATTCATTCTGGTAGATAAGGTAGATGGCTTAGGACTTCGTGTTAAGTTTGTATGAATTAAAGGATATTAGGAGAATGTGTAATAAGTGACTGCAGAATTGATATAGGTTCTGGATTTTTATGTCTCATTATTCATTTTAAAAACCCCAGAAACACTAATATAGCGGAAGCCATTGCCTCAGTTAAGTAACAGAAACTCCAGTAACAAATGAACACAAGCGATGGCCTAACATAATGCAAGTTTATTTCTCTCTCTTACAGCTGTCCAGTGTGGGTGTTCAGCAGGTGGCCTTCCGTGCAGTGATTCAGGGACCCAGGATCCCCCCACCTGTGAGTGGGAGCCTTGGAGTCCTTTGCTTCCAGTTGGCAGACAAGAGAATGGAGGACACCCTAGGGGAGGCTTTTATGGGCCAGGCCTAGGAGTGGGTTCTGGTCCTCTGTCCACACCCCATGGGCCACAACTCAGTGACGTGGCTACATCTAATCACAGGGAGGCTGGGAAATGATCATGTATGATGCAGCTACTAAAAATAATGCTTGGGTTATATCCACTGGCCTAGGGGAAGTATCCATGATGTATTAGTGAGTTTCAGAGTAAGGTACGTTGTATATTTACAAACAAAACATGAAAATCTCTAATATACTGGATATCTTTGTACATTACTGGTAAAAGGTGCAAGAGGCTGCACACCCCAGACTCTCCACGTCTACAGGGGCTGGGGATAGAGACGGCGACAGAGAGACGAGATTATTAACTGTGTCTTTACACATCTTTGGAGTTTTCCTTTTTTTTTTTTTTCCATTTCTCGCAGTGATCACATAATTACTTTGGAATTAAATTTTTCAGTATGATTTTGAAGTATTGAAACAGAGAAGCATTTTATTATGAAGCATGTAAATGGTTGGTAGTCTTTGTGAAATTTAGGAAAAAAGAAGTGAAGAGGAAGAATGTGTTTGTGTGTCTCCACATGGTAATATTTTGTTTCTCCAGGAAGGTATTTTTCAAAGCAGAGCAGGGTTTGTGTGTGTATCAGCCTATGCTATACTCTGTAGAAAGTACACCACATTCCAATTCTGTGCTTAGCAAGCTGTCTCCATGTTAGAAATGTATCAGCTTCATGTATATCAAAAGGTAAGTAGGTGCCCTGGACTTAAATACTTGGGCCCTAAAAGGATATATCTCTCACTCTAAATCGACACATCAATATTCTGATTGGAAAAAAAAAACAAAGCTACTCTGTGGTTTGTTTAGAATGGATTAACTCATCAGATCCTGATAACTGTTGTGTAAACCGATAAAATAGAATTCTAAAACCACAAGGCTGAGACCTGGGCCCCTGACTTCACAGAGATTCTTCTAACACCCAAGCTTTAGGAGGCTGAAAGGGCCAACCAGCCTCACCCAGGATCTGCTCGCCTCTTGCTGTGTTTTTTTTTTTTTTTGTTTGTTTGTTTGTTTTTCTCTTTGCAGGTCTCAGAGGTTGGAGACCCCAACTTTTAAGTCAAATTTTCTATAGAACTTGGCCTAGCATCTGGGTATAGTTTATTGACAATAAAACAAACAAAGAAAAATGGTGGTGAGGGACTGCACAAAGCAGAGTTGGGCAAATGGTTCACCATTCCTCTTCGACTGCCAGGGATGTGGGCAGGGACAGGAATCAGGCGCCTTGTCTATTTTTACTCACAGGAGACCCAGTTCACTCTTGCTCAGGGCTTTGGGTCCTTAGTTAAGTCTGCTGTGAAGGATGAATGAGGGAGGGAAAAGGGCTTACTTTCACTCTTCTCCTTTGGAAGAGCTGTCTTGGAAAATGTACTTTTTAAGTTGTAAGCATCATTTAGTATCTTTCGAGGCCCAGATAAAAGAACATCAATAGGAAACAAGGCAAAATGGTCAAGGAAAAGAAGAATGATAAGAATGCTTGGTGCAACATTATCTGACCCACACAGAGGGTCTTGGTGGGGGTTTGTCTGCAGCCTGACTGATTTAAGGCTAAATAAGCAAGATGTTCAGACCAGATAACCAGTTTCTAGATATGTAATTGAATGGTTATCTACTGTGTAAATGGCATGAACTAAAAGTAGTAGAACAATAGTACAAAACATCCCTCTAGAAATCCTAGAGTCATTAATACAATTTAAAAAGTGTTTGTTGAATGCCTACTATGTGCCAAACACCATTTTAGTGACTGGCAAACACTAGTGAACACTCTTTTCTTATAATCTTGTAGTAAAAGTTGAGACAGAGACCCAGAAAAAATCAAACAAGTAAGTGTGGTATGTGACACTGGGCCAAATGAAAGAGTCTTATTGTAAATTCTATCAGCATTTAGGGGATGGGAAGATGATAGCCTGCTGAAATAGTCAAAGAAAGATTAAATTTTGAGCCAGACATTTAGGGATGGATTTGATTTAGAAAGGCAGAGAGGAAAAGGAAGCATATTTCGCATTGAGATGGTATAGCATAATAATGGGGACATTTACAAAGTGCTTTACAGTTTGCAGAGCATTTTCTCAGCCATGATACAAAGGTGAAAATAGGCAAAGCTTTTCAGAGCCAAGTGCTGAGGCCAATCTGACTTAGCAGAAAATCTTCTTCCCTCCTTCTTTCCTCTCTCTCCTGTCTTCTCTTTCCTGATCAAGGTTCCTGGCTTCATATTGACTTGCTAATCCAAGGCCCTTTTATAGGGATATTTCTCTACAAAGAAGTGGCAGAGAGAACCAGGGGACTGCATTTCTTAAAGAAAATGCATCTCAATGCTTGTGTGCATGTTGAGTGTGTGTGTGTGTGTGTGTGTGTGTGTGTGTGTATGCATGCCTGCTAACAGTTGGCATGAGATGCTTTCTATGCATTTTGTGGTTTATAATCCCAGATTAAATATCTCTTGGACCTTGAAGGACTTCCCTTCCCTAGCCACCCTTACTTCTCATCCTTTCCCCAACTCAAATAGATCTCTTCTGCTTCGCTGTTTCCCAGCCCCACCTGACTGTCACACCTCTCCTGGTGCTCTCTGCTGTCTACCCAGGCTCCACCCACCTCTCAGTTTTCAGGTCAAGCCCTTCCCCCTTCATGAGTTCTTCTCCAGCTATAAATGCAACTGATGATCATTCGCACACACCCTGTCCCCCCACAGTGGTGGGAGCAGGTGCAATATATCCCCTTGAGAATGTGATGAATGCACTGGGCCCTGGACACAGATACACAAAAAATGTGTCTAATTTTCAGGGATCCATGTCCCCCTGAAAACTTCGCTTTTCTGTATCATATTTGTTTAGTACAAACCATATACTTCAATGCTTTAAAATATACTTTTATATCATTTTGTCTAACATCTGTCTTCATAATTAGATTAACCTTGAGGATAAGGCTATTTTAGAATTTTTTGGCATCCCTTATAGAACTTGGTGGACTATAGAGCACATAGGAATATATAATGGAAAATGAATGGGTAAACAAACTATGGTTCATCCATACAATGGAATATTATTTAGTGACAAAAGTAAATAAGCTATCAAGCCACAGAAAGACATGCAGGGACCTTAAATGCATACTGCTAAGCAAAGGAAGCTGATCTGGAGTGGCTGCATACTGTATGATTCTGACTATGATATTCCAGAATAGGCAAGACCATGGAGACATTAAGAAGACAGTGGTTTCCAGAGATCTGGGGGGAGGGGGGGAAGGGATGAATAGGTGGAATACAGAGAATTTTAGGGCAGTGAAACTATTCTGTCTAGCGTTGTAATGGTGGATATGGGTCATTAAACATTTGTCAAAACTGATAGGATGTACAACACAAAGTGTTTGAACCCTAATGTAGACTATGGACTTTAGTTAATAACGATGTACTGATATTGGCTCATCTTCTGGTGACAGATACACTAAAAGCCCCCACTTAAGCACTATACAAAGTATCCATGTAACGAAAACATTTGTACCCCTTTAATATTTTGAAATAAAAAAATTGGCTCATCCAGTACAATACACAATTGCAAAGATGTGGAAACAACCGAAGTGCCCATCAATACATGAGTGGATTAATAAAATGTGGTATGTATATACCATGGAGTACTATTCAGCTATAAGAAACAACGGTGATATAGCACCTCCTGTATTTTCCTGGATAGAGCTGGAACCCATTCTACTAAGTGAAGTATCCCAAGAATGGAAAAATAAGCACCACATGTACTCACCAGCAAACTGGTTTTGCTGATCACCTAAGTGATCATATAGGAATGATCACCTAAGTGCCCATATAGGAATAATATTTATCGGGTGTCAGGCAGGTGGGAGTGGGGAAGAGGGGATGGGTATACACACACATAATAAGTGAGATGTGTACCATCTTGGGGAGGGACACACTTAAAACTCTGACTAGAGGGGGGGGCAAGGGCAATATACATAACCTTAACATTTGTACCCCTATAATATGCCGAAATAAAAAAAAAGATTTAAAAAAATTGGTTCATCAATTATAACAAATATACCACACTAATGCAAGATGTTAATGATAGAGGAAACTGGAGGGTAGGGGAAGAGGAGGTATATAGGAACTCTATTTTCTGCTTATTTTTCTGAAAACCTAAAACCACGCTAAAAATAGTCAATTAAAGAAAGAAGAGTTTCAGATTTTGACTATAGCCTCTAATCACTATTGGTATAAAGAATATGCAACACCTTAATGCAATGCAATGCATATATTTTAGCGTTTCCAAGGTTGTATCCATTGCTATTAAGCTCACTTAAACTTGCTGCCTGACACCATGTCGACACAATGCCCATTTTTAAATGAACTAACTGAATTAGTAAGATATGTGCTCATGATACAGACTCAGTCCAATCCTAATGTCAGTGAAAGACTCCACACTTAAATGCACAAATTTCACCATGAAGAAAATCCATTAAAATATAATTAGTAAGTCTTACACATAAATAGAAAGAAGCCCTATGTAGACCTTGTTGCCATTTAAAAGAATTCTTTCTTCTTGATCTGTTTTTATATTTTTGACAGAAGCTTTGAGGAAAAGCCATATCTACCTGGAGCAAAATGAGTATTTGGAGCCACAGAAAATCAGTTTAGTGAGTAACGGGACCAAGTTCAGTGTCTTATTTCCAGCTTTGAAAGAACATAGTCAGGTGACTGACCCCGGTAACTTCTCCCCTGCGGTCACGCCAGCATCGATTATTCTGAGGTCAGACTGGGACTTGGCCACAATATTAGCCATTGGCCTGACACTGATCCCAATATAATTTCATCCTGTTTGATTATTAAAATAGCTGAATTGATAGAATGCCCTATTCCAAACTCCCATTATTCTGTCCACCTTAACAAATATTGTAAATTAACTTCACCAGGTAATGACTCAGCTGGTTGGCTAGAAAGTGCCTCTTTATGAGATGGGAAAAGGAAGGCTTTTTTCCCTTCTATTCTGCCAAACTTTCTTACCTCAAATGAATCTCCTAGCTCTCACCAGCTCTCTGCCTGCCTGTGTGCTCTGTGGCTTTGGGGGAAGGAGGAGAAGATACGTAAAGGGTCAGCTCACAGTTGATAAGTACTGCAGGCTGCTCTGAAGTGTCCACCCCCAAATGCAGATACAGTGTTCAAACTTCCCCCAAAAGGGCTATGGTGTCCTCACAGTGACTCCCTGGCCCCCAACCATGGATCTGGCCATGTGAAGCATTCACCCAGTTCCATGTATTACCTTCTCGAATAATTATAAAAATAATGCTTTCCAAATAAAACAAAGATATACTTGCTTAAACTCTCCTCCTTGGATCTCTCATGATATGCATTCGAGAGACTTAGCCTGGAGGTCAGCATTGTGTACGCACAATAAATCTTAGTTTATCGAGAATCCAGGCAGTCACGAAGCTCAAATGACAAGGGTTTTGTTTTTTTTTTAACTGACAGAAGTCAGGGAGGTGATTCCAGCAAGTGCCATTCTGAGTCTGTGAGCTCTGTATGGGAGAAAACGGGGGAAGGAGCCAAACTGGAAGAAAAGGCGAGGCAGCCCAAAGGGAAGAGAGAAGCTAGTAAAGCGGGCAGAGAAGACAACATTAGAGGGGAGGAAGAAAAGAAATGGACACCCAAGAGAGGGAGAAGGAGGTGGCCAGGCAGGCGAACCAGGGAGGAAGGAGGGAGCTGCCGAGTGGGCAGGGTGGTTTCCACCGTGTTGCCAACAGAGGACACCAGGACGTGGTCCTCAAACTACACAATCAGCTGCCTACCGTGTGGCTTCCGAAGTTCGTGAGGAAAACAAGACCAGAAAACAAAATGCTACTCAGCTGGGCTAACATTGCAAAACGATAATCTGTGTCAAGTTTGAGAAGTGTGAGAGTAGAAACCTTCCATACAGATCAGTGTCTTCGTGCATTTCATACATCAAGGCTCAGAGAACATTCATCCTCAAACCATGGCAGTTCTGTTTCAGATAAAGTTGTTTCAAATCAACCATAACTCATGTTGCTAAGGGCGACCCTGAAGCACAAGAAGAACCTGAGAAAACATCTGAATTTTCAAAGAAAGATTAATTATGTTGAGTGTGGTTTGACTAGTGAGTGAAGTTTGAATGTTCAATGTATGTTCCTGTAGTCTAATTTTTTGAAGATTGTGAATCCATGTGATAGAATCAGACATCAGTACCATCATCTCCCATTCTCACCATTGGTTCTCTCTTCTTTACCTCCATGTGCTGCCATTCTTTTCTTCTGACTGTTTCTTAGTCCCTTCTTTGCCATTCTTGGTGCCCTTAATGAAGCCCAGGTCCTCATTTACTGGCCTTCTCCTTGACTCCTATTGCAGCCAGCACATGTGTCCTAGAACAACTTCCTTAATGTGGCAGCTCCAGAGTGTATGAGGCCTCCTGGTTTCCTATGGCAGCAGGAAGCTCATTATCGAGCCCTTTCCACTGATTTCCCATCACCCCCCCCACCTCCTTCTCTATATATGTTAACTACTATTTTGTTATTATGGTTTCTAGATGATTCCATATCCTTCAGGTGGAATGTCCTCTCTTCTAACTAAGGGTGTCTGTGCCCTTCTCACATCTCGTCTCCTCTGGCACTCCCTTCAGCTGGCATCTTGACCATCCTAAACTTGTAGTCTTTTCCATCGATTGCTTAATTGTTTCTTTCACTTTTAAAAACTCTCATTTGACTCAATCTGTTCTTTCTTCCTCTTTTTACAAAAAATCTGCCATAGGAATTGTTCATACCCAACTGTAGTTCCTCATTCTTATTTATTCCTTCCTTGTATTCAACATCTTCCTGTCAGGTTTTTATTACTCCGAAATAATTTTGAAAATGGTTTAGAAAGTTTCAAAAATAACCCCACTGGTATTTTACTTGAAATTACATTAATCTTACAGTTAGTTTGATCAATATCTTTGCAATTTTGCAATTTTTATCAATATCTTATCAATATCTTTGCAATTTTGGACTCTCCCTAATCAAGAACACACCACATTTTCCCACTCACATGTTTTTGAATAAACATGTTTTTGTTTTCTTTGTAAAAATTTCCCCCAACATGAATAGTTTCACTAGACTATATCTAAATCTTGGTCTGTTTTTATCATTATTTCCTGACCTATGATGAGCTTTTGCCTACAGATGCGGGTCTTGCTTCAACATAAAAAGATTTTCTTTCCTAATATCCTTGAATATTTCTGCTGCTCCTTTTTTCCCTCTCCTTTAAAGTTGGATTTCCGTCATCCATCTTCCAAATCCAGACCTTGTTTCTGACAGTTTTGATCTCTTTGTCCTTTTCTTCTGCATTATGGAAGAAAATCTCAAGCCTGTCTTATATAATTTTCACTGATTGTATTTTCTTCCATGTCACTTCTAACCATTGTGGTTGCCAAATTCACTTAAAATTCTGCTGTCATTAAATGTTTCTTTCATAATTTTCTTTTCTTTCTTTTATTTATTTATTTTTTGAGACAGAGTCTCACTCCACTGCCCATGTTATAGTGCCGTGGCATCAGCCTAGCTCACAGCAACGTCAAACTTCTGGGCTCAAGCAATCCACCTACCTCAGCCTCCTGAGTAGCTGGGAATACAGGTGCATGCCACCACACCTGGCTAATTTTGCAGTTGTTCTTTTCTCCCCAGATGTGCTCCTTGGTGACCTCACAAGGTCCAGTGCTTTTGCCACCATCTACATACCTGGTGTCTGGTCCAGGGCCCCAGCCCAGATGTCTCCCAAACTTCCTTTAAAGAGCCAGTTGTCTACTGGATGTTTCCACTCAGGAGTCTCCCAGACCAGACACTGCAGACTCAATGTGTCGAAGCTACGCTAGTCACCCTTTCCCACAGGATGTGTCTCCTGCATCCTGGATGATCCATCCAACCTGGGAGTCGTCCTGGATTCCTGCCCCTAGTCTGGCTACTCTCCAGTGAAATAGTCCCTGCTTCTCGGAAGATGATCACTCCTTCTAAAGTCCTTCAGAGCCCCCAGCTCCTCAAGGTGGTCCCAAAGGCCATCTGGGGCTTGGTCTCTCTTGACCACAACTAGCTCTGCTCCTTGCTATATTCTGTTCCCAGCTCTCTGCACAGCTTGGAGTTCCCTGTATTCATCTGTCATGGCCTTGCCTCTATCTGCTGGTAAGTGGCTTTCTGGGGAGGGAATCATCTCTGACCTGTAGCATCTGCTGGTGCAAATACTCCCATCATGGCCAATCGCAAACTACTAACACAACTTCACTGAATGTGGAGCCCCTCAAGGGCATAGCTAGTAGTAAAATGTATTAAAATAGTTAGGGAATTACATGTTTTTAGTATTTATTATCTTTATTTTAAATATAATTTATTTAAACTATAAACTTACATAGTTTAATTTTTAATAATGGCCACACTTAACAACCCACTGGCGAGATCCCTGGACGTTTAGCCACCGGCCTCCTGAGCTGGTCGAAGCCAGCTCCAGTGTGCTGCTGGCCTCCTTCCCAGAGACCCTCGTCACCAGCAGCTCCTGCTCAGCGCTGCTTTTTCCTTTAGCTGGGAGCACGCCCCTCTTCCACCCCGCCGTTACTCTCACCGCACTGCGGCGATCTATTTATGCACCTGTCTCCCTTCCTGTTCCACGAGCTTTTTGAGGGCAGAGGCTGTGTCTCATTCATCTTGGTAATCCCAGTAAAGTGCCTGGTACACAGTCCACACTCAGTGAATTATTGAGGAATTGATAAGGCCAATTCTGGTCCCGCCATCCCTTTCTCGTCTATCTCCATTCCTAATCACTTAGGGAAAGGGACGCTCTTGGCTGCATGATGGAACAGCGTGCCAGGCCTCCGCAAAGAGGTGCTTGTTGATTGGGTGGACTCGCCAAGCAGACTCGAGCATTTGTAAGTGTGCGTAGCTTACTTATGCGTATTCAAAGTCGGAAGAGGAGGAGTGCTCTCCCAAAGAGTCCCCAGACATGGGGTCTCCGTGCCCCTATCATCATGGCTCATGCTCACCGTGTCTATAGAATGCAGATGCATCACTTGTGGGAAAGGGTTGTATCAGAGCTCTCCAGGGGGGCAGAACCAATAGGAGATAGAGAGAGAGAGAGAGAGAGAGAGAGATATGGATAAATGAGAGGGATTTGTTAGGGGAACTGACCCGCATGATTATGGAGGTGGAGAAGTCCCATGATAGGGCAGCTGTAAGCTGGAGACCCAGTGATGCCAGGGACGTTGCTGAGTCCAAGTCCAAGTCCAAAAGCCTCAGAACCGGGGAAGTTGAAGTGTAACTCTCAGTCCAAGGCCAAAGGCCTGGGAACCCAGCGGGCCACTGGTGCAAGTCCCAGAGTCCAAAGGCCACAGATCTTGGAGTTCTGATGTCCAAGGGCAGGAGGAAAAGGGTGTCCCAGCTCCAGGAGAGAGAGTGCACGAATTCACCTGTCCTCTGCTGTGTTGTTCTCTCCCGGGCCCAGCTGATTGGATGGTGCCCGCCCACAATGAGGACAGATCCTCTCCACTCAGTCTACCCACCCCCAGGCCCTCATAGACACACCCAGAAACAAAGCCTCCCCGCTATCCAGGCATCTCTTAATCCAGTCAACTTGACACCTAAAATTAACCATCTCAGTGATCATTTAAGGTTATTTCCATTTGATGCCCGGCAGCTCTCTAAGCCCAGGCCTGGTCATTTTTGCTGCATGAAAATTAATATTCTAAGTCATCATTCTGACTGGCAGAAAATCAGAGTAATGCACCAGGAAGAGTTATCTGTTGTGCTGAACAGAACAGTGATTGAGTGACTATTGTGTGACAGGTGCTGTATTAGTCACGGGGATGGATCAATGACAAGGAATCCATAAATGTACTGATGATGATTTTTTGAGTTTTTAAATGGGATGTTTACTGTTTGAATGACACAGACTCTATTTTCTTAGCGTTTTTAGAATGACTCATATTATTGTAACCAATTAATGGCATAGGCAGTTTTCTTAGAATGCCTAATTTACCGCACATCTACAGAACTTTAGCTCAAGCCTCACTCAGAAGTGCACTCTCTAGAATTATTTTATACTTTACCAGGATGACTTGTTTATATAACAGAATCTTTTTGTTTTCTGAGAAGATTCAACAGTTCCATTAAGCAACGGCAAAACTAATAGTCACTTCTCCAGAGCAGACTTCAATCTTAGCAAGATTTATATTTCAAAAATAAATATTTAAAAGCAAATCATAACAGAGCTAAAACCAACAATATCACACATACCCAAACTACGCCAGTTAGTCTGGGTTCATATCTTGTAGGAATTCTATGTTTCTGAAACCTGAGAGAGATTTTGCCCTCTCCCTAAAGAAAAGTTGGGGGTCTTATGCTGTTCATACACACAAGCCAGTCTGAAAAGCAAAATCAAAAGACTGAGGTCACTCAAATTTAATTCACATCTGAGTAAGTAGAATTTGAGATAAGTTATTTTTTGATTGGATTCAACCTGGAAAATATTGAGATTTCTCAAAATCTGTTTCTACAGGGAAACATTATTTCTTGCCTATAATGGATACAAATCTATATATACTCTGCACATACAGTCACTCTTTGTCGCATCTGATAATGGGTCACATGTGTGGTGAACAGATGTTTCCCAAGAGTCTAAGATTCATGAGCAAAGCTGTGGTGCAGGTAAGAGAGGTGAGCTGTTCTCACTAGATGTTTCAAAATGGCATCAAAATTGGCCTGAAAGCCAAATTATCCCCACTGGAGAAGGGCAAAAGGGCATGTGCAGGCTCTTCTTTGCCTGTCTTTGGACAGATGTTGCTAACAGGGATTGTCTGTGTCTGTCGTTGATGGTTCCGGGCTAGAAACGATTCCATGGCATTGTGGAACTGACTTCTGGAAGGAAAGTCTGGACATGGTCTACAGACTCAATAACTAACTGTTAAAAGAAAAAATAATAAAAAAAAAAAAGAAAGGAAAGAAGACAAAAAGGAAAGGAGTTTTTCACAAAGACAAGAACCACATGAGTAATTAACCCTAAAGATGGAAATAGCAAATGAGCTTTGGCGAGGGATATTTTCTGAACATTGAAAGCAGATTTGACTGCTTTATCATACTTCGGATGGCATGGAATGGACTCTATTGAGAATGACAAATACCCCCTTTTAAATTAGCAAGGTCTTAAATTAACCCACAGGACAGCGTCTCTGGCCAGGTGGAATATTTCAACCCCGCACTTCCTGGCCTGTACCCTTTAGATCAATCGCGTTTCATAAATTTCAGGAGCGTGCCCAGAGCAGATGGCTGAGACACAGGAGTGATCATAAATCTGGGCCTCAGTGGCTTCCAGCTCCCAAGTTCAAGGCTCTCAAATGCTGGCCTCGGCACAACCGGAATTCACGCCATCGAACAGCCTTCCACAGGTGGTGATTCAGTATCTTAGGTTTAGTTCTCCTTGCCGACCTTGAAAACCAGCGCTGTATGCGAATGTTAAAATAGCCCTCTTTTTCCTGTGCGCCATAAAAGTCTAGATGGAAGCTCTTTCCAAAGCAAAGAAAATTAGGTTGAAATGTTCTACGCTTTGTGGTCAAGGCTGAATTCCTACGGAACAAATATGCACAAGCACGGGGAGGCGTTATTGACCCCACATCGCTGGGATGAACTTCCTGGTGGCAGATGGAGGGAACAAACACCCTCGCTGCACAGTTATCCTTGTGCCAGATGCTTCGGCCCAAACCAAAAGTTTTCCCAGGACTTTTTTTATTTTTTTCTCCTGTTATAAAAGTAGCACGTGTTCATTCTAGATTTTTAGGAAGTGCAGACAAACGTAAGAAGAAAACTGTCCTTTATCTTCTCCCTGTGCACATGCAGAAGCCTCTCTTGCCCTGGGCTGTGTTTCAGGGGTTATGCCCAAAGACAGAGCTCTTCTTAGAGACTGTTTCCAAAGTGAGGAGGATTGGATGGAATATGGTCATTTCTCCACATTCCCATCCCCAGTTCGGGGGGGGGGGGGAGCGGTGGCGAGCCCCAGGGTTCCGCATCCATAATGTGGTGCCCGACAGCTTCCCACGACACACGGGCAGTCATGCTGCCTCGTCTGCAGTTCCCTGAACGCCTGCACAGAACCTGGAGGCTCATTTGGTTAATCCTCTGCGGAGGTGCTCATTCAGTTTGGGGCTAAAGAGTGGGGAAGAACATTTTGGTGAAGGCCTGAGCTGTTCATGTCCAGGGTTCCAGAGACCTTCCAGCACTGGGTCATGGACGCCCTTGCAGGATGTATTTGAGTAACCGCCACTGATTATCTTGTAGGCATCTTGTCATTTCCTTCAGTGTCAGTCATTCTGCATTGGCCAAGAAAACACGCTTCTGGTCAAGGGGCTGGAGGAAATTCATTGTCTATCAGACTGGGTACGGCTTCCTCAAAGTGTTTGAGATGGAAGAATAAGTCCAGGGTTCCTTAGGTTTGTCCAAATGTTTGGTTATTTTAAATTCTGCTTCTTTTAAACGATAACACTCATGGTAGACTATGGCCACCTGAACTGTCCTCAGACCTTTGGTTGGGTCCCTGAATCCCACATAACTGTTGTTCTGCAATTATCATTGAAGCCATCTTACCTGTGGCTGAGAACTCAGGAACTCTAGAACTCAAGGGCTCTGAGTTTTCCAGATCTATTGCATAGCTGTGTTAAAAGTTAATGAATACTAGGGTTAATGATGACAGACATGGAACGTATTTATTTTTTCTGCCTAAAGCAGGTGTAAGTCAGAATTAGGACATTTGGGACCCAGTTTCCAAAGCAGTCAGGAAGAATAAAGAAAAAATTGGGAGCCTCCCAGGTTCTACCTCCTCTCTATTCTACAAAAGCTCGTCTTTTTTTTAAAAAAAAAATTTATTTTTCAGAGACAGTCTCCCTTGCCCAGGCTGTAGTGCAGTGGCCTATCATGACTCACAGCATCCTCGAACTCCTGGGCTCAAGGGATCCCCCCGCCTCAGCTTCCCAAGTAGCAGGGATTACAGGTGTGCACCACCATGCCCGGCTAATTTCTAATTTTTTTGTAGAGACAAGGTCTCACTATGTTGTCCAGGCTGGTCTCAAACTCCTGGAACTCCTGACTTCAAGTGATCCTCCCACCTCAGCCTCCCAGAGTGCTGGATGATAGATGTGAGCCACAGCAGTGACCCAGAAGCAAAAGCCTTTGAGCCGGCCATGGTGGTGTGTGCCTGTGATCCCAGCTACTTGGGAGGTTGAGGCCTTGAGCCCAGAAGTTTGAGAATAGCCTATGCAACATAGGGAGACCCCCCACCTCAAAAAAAAAAAAAAGGTCTTTCTTCCCAGTCTGTTGGTATCGGTGTGGGTCTGGTTTCCATCTCTCTGTCTGGCCCCCTTTGGGTTGGCGTTTCTTCTGGACTGTTTGTGTGGCACTGACGCTGCCTTGCCCCAGCACCACCTCTGTTCCCTGTCTTCCTGGATGAAGCTCTTCAGTGTCCAGATGGTGCCATCCCTTCACTGCAGAACAGCCATCAGGTAGAAAGAAAGAGCCTCTGAGCCATGTGGCTGCCCCGCGCTGTGAAGTGGCCCCCTCCTGACCCACAGCTCCCCTCCCGGCAGCTCAGCCCACAGCCCAGGCAACTGGCAGGTTCTCCACGAAGGTTGAAAGTCTGGACCATGTGGCTCCAACGCCCACCTTCCCACTCAGGTTTGTTGGGAAGGGTTGCTGGAATGACATATCTCAGATTCGAAAAGCTGGACTCTTCGACTGCTCTCAACCTGAGTGGTACGATGAAAACAGTCTGAGTCCTAGCCTTGCCTCGGCTGAGGTTCGCTGAACTGGCCACCCCTGTGTGCAAATGCTTGGTCAAGTGGACACTCGTCATGACCTTGCCTGAATCACAGGGTTCTTGTCACCATCAGATGTGCAAGTCCTAAAACAGGCAGGAAAATACGGCTCCCCAGGGTTCCGATGAGTGACTTCTAGGGCCTCACTGAACTGGGGTGTTATGGAAACGTGACACAGGGACTGGAGCTCAGTCCTGGAACTGAGTGACAAAAGAAAGGGTGCTTTGCTAAGAAGTGAGCTCCTCAGAATTGGAGGAATTCAAGCAGCGGCCGGGTGACGAGGTCTCAGGGGTGCTGTGAAGGTGGACAGCTGGATGAGGCACCTGGGGTCTCTCTAGACTTTTCCAAAGATCGTGATTCTTGGCACTGACCTGGAGTCCTCACAACCTCTGCACTCTGTGGTCTCGACTTGGGTCTGCTGTCTTGGTCCCTGGGTGGCGAGTGCCCTGAGCACAGGGTCTCATCTATTGCCCTCCCCTGGCACCTGTACCTGGGGCTCTCCTTTAGTGGGTGTTCTACAAGCGTTTCCTAAATGGCTGATGGTGCACCCAGTCCTCCAACCCCAGCGCTGAGTGTAAGTTCTGTCCCTTATCCACAAAACTTGCTGGGAGAAGGAAAGGCGTTTACACGATACTGACAAGGAATAGGATTCGGATCTCAATTTTGCTACCCAGGGATTTTGATGTAGGAGAATGTGAATTGAAAGCTGACATTTGGAATGTGAGTTTGAGAAGACAACCCTGGCCTTGCTATGCCAAGGCTGTGGGAGCAGCACAGGGATCAGGACAGGTGGAAAGAGAGAGACAGACAGACAGACAGACAGATGGGGAAAGTGTTCTGCAAAGCAGCCAGTGGGCAGAGGAGCCGCCATGGGCCCCCCAGGCCTTACCTTGGCAATCTTCCTGGTTTCTAGGTAGCCTGGCCAAGCAGGCAGAATAATTTGGTCAAATGCATTAAGAGGTTACCTCTTTTGAAATGTATTATTTTAATCTTCAGTACATTCAACAAAGCACAAGCAGTGAATAACACACCCCAAACTGATTTTGTTGGTAAACATCACCCAACTGTTTTCTTATTAATTTACCTTGGCAATACCTCTCTATTATGTAATTAAGTGAGATTTCAGACCCATGTTTACTGCCATCCCACACATACCTTATGCTACCTCGTCTTCTACTGCCATATTGAGAGAAAGGACACACTTCTCAGTTCCCGAGAACCCTGAATTATCCTGTTGGGAGATAGGACAGAAAACGACTCCTGCTAGTCATGCGGCAGGGAAGTGCAGGGGTGAGACTGGGGCTTGGGGAGGAAGAGGGGGCTTCAGGAAAGAGAGGTGGGGTGGGCGGGGGTGGCCCTGTTCCCCGGTGAGCAGGAAATCAAGCAACACCCCCCCCCATGGGAGATGCCAGAATTGGTATTTCTGGAATAAGAGCCCGAACCAGCAAAGCGACCGGTGTTTATTGTGAAGACAGTTCACACCCATCCTCGGCGGGGGTGGGACGACCCTGGCCAGTTTGGTACACCTGTCGGGAAGGACGGGAAGCCGGGGCCTCTCCGTGGGGACAGAGGAGTGCGTTAGAGGGACAGTGGGGACATTCACAAACAGAAGCAGAGCGTTTGCTGGTACGCTGCCGCTTCAGACCTGCGGTGTCCCTCACAGGTGCTGTCTTTGAATCTAACGTGCAGGTTGTTGAGGGAAACCCCCTCTCTAGGCAAAGTTCTTTCACCTGGGCTCTGATTTAGTCGGTCTGGGCAGGGCTCAGACTTTAGGATTTTTAACAGTCTCCCCTCAGTGCCTCTAACGCACAGGCAGGGCTGAGAAACACACGGTTCCCAAACAGGGTCCCGACCGGCAGTAGCAGCACCACCTGGGAATTGGGTAGAAATACAAGTTCTCAGGCCCCAGCCCAGACCCGCTGGATCAGGAATTCGGACGGTGGGGTCCAGCCATCCGTGTGCGCACGGGCCCTCCAGGTGACATGGCGCTCATGAGGTGGGAGGACTGGGGACACCTGCACCTCCAGACGTCGCCCTCCCTCTGCCCTGGTTCTCCCAGAAATCCCGTGGCAGCTCCCCTGCCCAGCTTGGAATCTTCCTCACGGGGCTGCGTGAGCAGGCAGGCCAGGGCCGCTCCGGGGCGGGTCACCTGCGAGCTGTGTGGACGAGGCCACCTTCCAGCAGGTCAGTGCAGCGTCCTAGGGCAGGCGGCCTTTTCCTGGGCTGCACAGAGTCAGGGTTTAGTGCAGCGGTCGGGTTTCCTGGACTCCCCCCTCCCTCCTTCCCAGCCAGTCGCCAGGACCTCTAGTTGTGCTGCCTGAGGACGGTCTCCTGAGTCCTCCCCGCTGACGGTCGCCACCCATTTCCTCGCCCGGTGCGTGCCCCAGCCCTGCGCCCTGGACCCGTGTGGTCTCCCAGCAGGTCTCCCCTGGCACAGTCCCCAGGCCACCCTTCAACTCACCTGTCTTTCTCAGCACCCCTTGGAACTTGTCCCTTCCTCCTCCTTCCACCCCCTCTCACACACGTGCTGGCACGCGGGCACACCCCGCCCGCACACGCGTGCACACGTGCCCGCTCCGCAAGGCCCTCTTCCAGGCGGTCCTGTCGCCTGCGGGGTAAAGTCCACTCTCCTCAGCCCGGTCTGCCTGCCCTCCCCCGCTCCCCTTATCTCTCGCCAGCCTTCCTCACGAACCCTGTGTGCTCCCGCCAAACTGGTCTGCTGGTAAAACCCTGATACGATAAGTGAGTAAAATTAGAGCCCACAAACCCAGAACAGGTAGAGGCAGCCACAAGCGTGTCTGGCTGGGACAGCTGCAGAAACTTCGAATGGTCAGGGGTTGGAATGACACATCCGGGGCTTTGAGTTAAATAGTAGGAAGAGGAGGTTACGTTGAGAATGGTACTAGGGACTCAGTGGGTCTCTGTGTCTCTGTGTGGTATTTCATTACCTATATCTTTCTTAGAAAATCTAGCTTGAGAAATGATTTTGTGGTTGGTTCAGTAAACTGATATATTTGATAGAAAAGTAACCAGGTGCTTGGATGATGGGAACAAAGCTCCATTTTATTCAGGTGTTCTCGTAGAAAGAGCGTCAATTCCCACCTTTACAACCCAAAGAGCACTATTGCCACCTGGTGGCAGCTACCTAAAATGTAGGCGGAAGTGCATTCATTCATTCCACCAACACTTCGTGGACACCTACTGAGCGACCAGCGGGCATTCTCCCAGCCACTGGGGACACACCGTTGAATCAGAGACGGGCCCTCTTCTCAACAAGCTTGTGTCTAGAGCATAGATCGGGCAAGCTCCATTGGGAGGCTTGGGGCGCTATGGCAGGACACATCATCTTTGGGAGGTGCCGGAGGGCTTCCTTGAGGAGGTGATGCCTACTCTACCTCCTGGAAACCCACAGGAGGGAGCCTGGTCTGATGGTGGAGGGCGCGAATATAGGATGACACGGGGCCTGTCGTAACTCAGGTGGGTGCGGGAACGAGGCAGGCTGGGGTTGCAGTGCAGAGACCAGTGCAGACAGGAGGGAGCTGGACCAGTGTTCAAGGTACCAGGGTAGCTTCTCCAGGAAAAGCGAATATTTCTGATTCGCATGACGCACGGGGGTGTGGAGAACTGAGCCTCGATTCCAGTGGGAACCACGTTCCCAGAGACCCAGTGGGTGGGGGTGAACTGGGCATCACACAGAGACAGGAGGGAAGACTGGGTCAGAGGTCAGCACCCCAACATCTCAGAGGCTTTCCCTCTCCATCCCCGACCCCTGAGCTAGGGCTTCAGCTCTCAGTGGGGGCCTCAACGCCCTCCGTCTTGTTCTAGTGGCTTGTTTGCCATGCGGGACACACCCACGTGGGACCCTACCTGTGGCAGGAATGCTATGTGCTCCCCACACCAGCTTCCTTTGCCTCCTGAGCTGACTCCATCGCCCAGCCTCCTTTGCAGTCAGGTGTGGCCACGTGTCTGAATTCCGGCCAATGAGAAGAGGGTGAGAGTGTCTACACCGCTTCTGGTCCTGACCATCATCCTCTTCCCCTTTTCCCGTTTGCCACCGGCTGCTGATGACCCAGCAGAGGCATCCAAGGTTCTGGTGCACGACACGGTCACAAGATGGAAGGAGCCCAGATCCCCGAACCACTGCGTGGAGAGCTGCCCACTGGACGCCCACATTTGAGAAATGCACTTCTGCTGTGCATCAAGCCCTCGAGATTTGGGGGCTCTTAGTCACTACACTTATTTTATTCATTTTCCCCCCTCAAACTTAATTCTTATTTCTAAGAATAAGAATTCTTCACCGTTCTGGTGGAGACTGGGGCCCTACGACCCGCTGATGTATTTCCTTGGAGGCAGCTGCGGCCAAAACTTTTGACTGTCTTCTGCTTAAGATTTCTTCTTATCGGGCCTTGTGTGAATGTCACAGTGCCCTCTTGGCTCTGTGGTGGGACTTCCTGGTGTTGACAACTTGCCTGGAATACCACTCGTGGTCTTGCTGTCAAACCGTGGATTCCGACTTCTGCTTTCTGGGCACGCAGTCTGTCTCCTCAGCGCCCGCCCCAGCCCCAGCGACCGGGAGGTGAAAAATGACTGTTCCAGGCACTCGCTCACCTGGAAGCTCCAAGACTTGCCTTAAAGCAGTCGAGCCATCTGCCGACTCTCCATGTGCACAAGCAGAACTATGTCTAATTATCAACGCACAGCCACAGTCAGCCACGAGGAGTGCCAGGAGAGGTTCGGTGACAATTTGGGAAGCGCTAACATCTGACAAGCTGAGATCTCGGGTGTCATATGTTGACAGAGAGGCCCAACGTGAAGGACATCGATGGGCTGTGACTGATTAGCAGTATCAAGAGCAGCCTGCAGTCAACGACTTCGTCCCCTGCTTCTGATGACACGCTCAGCCAAGATCTGAATGGTGGCATTGCTTGGGCCCCACCAACAAGGCTTGGTGATTAACGGGATGCAGGGGTGGGGCAGGCCAAGAGAGGAGTCAAGGACGGGCCTGAGCTGCTGGTGTGGGGCTGAGTGGAAGGAGGGAAGACTTGCCGGGATAGGAAGACAGTATGAGGTTGATCACGGAGGGAGGCTGCAATGCTGAGCCTAGCCTTAGAGATGTCAAGTCCAGTATCTGTGGGATGGCCATCAGAGGAGGCCTGGCGGCAGCTGGACAAATAGGTCTGCAACTCGGGAAGGAGAACTGGGCTGGAGAGGAGAGATTCGGGAGTGACTCAGCCTGAGGGTGTTGGTGGAAGCCGGGCGGGCGGACAAGGTCCCAGTGTGATGGGCGGTGTGGTTGCACAGTGATATTTGAAATATGGTCCCTGCCCTCATAAGCAATACAAAGTCAAGATTTGACATAGACCTTACAACTGTTTATGAGCCCATCCATATCTCCATAGCAACCGTGGCGTGAAGAGATGGCTCTGCCCTTATCACAGGCAGGGGAAACACACACAGATGGCTGCAGTCGCCACAGTCCTGGTGCGGGAGGTGTTCTCGAGTCACGGGAGGCCCATGGATAGTGGCTCCTAGGAATCCTACTCCTGCGGCCCATCCCGGCCTGGCCTGCACCTCCTCCCACGTCTCAGCCCAGAGGCCAAACAGAGGGAGGGGGAGGGTTGAATCAACTCCCTTTTCTCTAGCTCTGCCTCCCCACACCCGCCACGTCCCCAAAGCCACCATGGGGGTGGCCATCGGGATTGCACTGCCGGACCCAGAGAGGGGTCGGGCACCACGTCTCTTGGCTTTTCTATAACATTCAATGCGCTCGGCCATCTCTTGCTTCTTGCACTGTCCTCTCTCTCTCCCCCTCCCCCATCGTTCCTTCTCTCTGTCTCTCAGGCCCCTCCCCTGCGAGGCTGCTCTTCTCCTCGGAGTCTATCCACAGAGCACTTCTCAATGCTCTGCCTGTTCTCTGTGGCCAGTTTTACCCCCATGGCTTTGCCCCATCCACATGGAAAGGGCTCTCAAAACAAAAACTGCTTTCTCTACTTTAGATTTCTCTCCTGACTTCTACAGGCCTGGCCACCTCCTGAGCACCTTTACCTGTGTGGCCACCAGTGGCCTCGTGCTCAGCATGCAAAACACTGAAGCCACCACCACTTGCCTGCACGCGTTCCTCTCCCCAGTCCTAGTTGTGGTGTCCGGCCCCGTCGTGGGCTCAGTCAACAGAGCCAGAGATTCCGGACTTACCCTTCCCCTCCCCTCTTCTCCACCCCGACATTCAATCAGCAACTTAGTGCTATTGATCCTACTTTCCCAGTAACCTCAGAAACTAGCCCTGTCCTGTCCATTTCCATCCTACTGCCTTGTTCAGGCTGTCATCTCCCAAGGGGTGACCCACAGCCTCCTGGCTGGCTTCCTCAGCTCAGGTACAAACCATCCAGTCTGCCTCCTGAGGGATACTTCTAGAAGGAAATCTGACCATGCTGCTGCCCAATTTCACTTCCTACTCTGGCTGCCCCCAACCCTAGAATGAAGTGTGAACTCCTAGGCGTGGCCCACCGTGCCCTTGTGCGAGTCTCTCTCCGTCCTCCCCATGCCTTTGAGCACGAGTCAGCCGTGCTCCCTCTGCCAAGAGCGTCTGCCCCACTCTCACCTGCTCGGAGAACTCATCTGTCCAGGAGAGGCTCATACGGCATTTGTTTCCAGCCTTTTACCAACCTGCTGTCCCCCTGTTTTGTCCCCTCTCTGCCCTGTATGTATTTGTGCCATTACAGCCACAACCCTGGTGGAACTTAGGTGTCTGCACATCTGTTTCCCTATCCGGGAAGGTGAGCTGCTTGGTGAGACCCGGGTCTTTTATGCCGGGATTCTCAGCCCAGGGCCCAGTGCCCGGTGATGGTTCAAGAAGTGGTGTTTGTTTTCTGAAGGAACAAAGGAACAGATGAGTCCTCCTGATCTCGTGTTCTCAGAAAGTAGACAGGAAGTCCCTAAGATACTGGGCAAGGTCGGGGAGATTGGGCTGAATTGAAGGGAACTGGGGTTTTCAGCCTTCCGAGGGGCCTCAGTATCTTCTGAAGGAGGCTGAGCTGACCCTGCACCCCAGGGAGGCGGACATCGGGATAAGCTGTGTCTCAGTGTGGGCTGGCTTGGTGAACTAGGACTATTCTAAACCAAGATGTGACTTTAGATTTAGTGAAAAGAGAAACCCATTGGATTTAAAGCCAGAAGACTGGGGCTTGAGCCTGGCTTCTAGAATGTGTTAGATGTAGGATTTCAGACAGTCACGGGATATCTCTGAGCTTTAGTTTCTTCAGCTCAGAACCAGGGATGAAAAATGCTGCTCACCTCCTCCCCGGGGTTGCTCCGAGGCCGAAATGAGACTCTGCGTACGATTTATTTGCGCTTGGGCGGTGCTGAGCAAGCCCCACTGTCCCCGTACACAGGGTCCTGCGTGGCACCTCTGTGGGCTTCTGCCTCAGTCCTCGTCGGAGATGCCAAGCTTAGCACAAAGCAGCTGGGAAGCTTCGGCAGAGAAGGAAGGCGTCGCTTAGACATCTGCACAGGCAGTTTTTAAACACAGGGAACATGGAGGAAATACCACAGAATTTATGGAGTGAAAGCTTTAAAAGGAAACACAAGACTGAAGTCAAAACAGTTGACTCAACTCTGGGGGAGATATCTGGCTGGATGCAGGAGGGGGGAGAGAAGGCAGACTTGGAAAGGGCAGGGACAGAGGGGAAGGCTCTGAGGGGCGTCCTACCGAGGGGGGCAAACGGGCACTCCCCACCCAGCTCGGGGAGGGGAATTCGATCCTGCCTGTACACGGGGAGCACCCCCAGCATTTTTTAAACGTGTGTCTTTGGGCCCAGCAGTTCCACTGAAGAATGTTGTGGGATATCCTTGCTCTAGGACACCCATTGCAGCCGCATCTGAAGTTGGGAAAACTTAGAAACAACTCGAATGCCACGCAACAGAGAATGGGTCAAATGAATAACAACATGTCCGTACCGTGGAGTCCTAAGTAGCAAATGGCGTTCGTCTCTAAATGTGAACACAGCAAAATATTCACGACACAGTGAGAATGACCAGTTGCAGAATGGCATGGCTGTGATGATCTTGTTTCCATAAAATCTGAAAATACACCTACGTGTGTATATGCATAGAAAAAGCTATGAAAGGGTACACACTGATTCGTTAACAGAGTTTGTGGGAATTGGGATTATTAGGATATTTTCTATCCAGTTCCGTAGAGTTGATTGTTTTTAGTAGATATATTGTTCAAAGAAAAATGTCCAGAAAATAGTTAAAGGCCTAATGTTTAGTTATGGGAAATATCATGGTAACCGTCTGCCTTTTCTTCTGGAAAAACCTTGGCCAGGGTGCCTCTGCGTTGCATCCCAGACATCAAAATTGTCATACATCCCTAATCACGTCCTCTCCTGAAGAAAACCCTTAATATCTCTCATTTCTGATGATTCCACTCCAAGCTGGCTAATTTCCTGTCCACCATTCACAGAGTGTTATGTCCGCCCCGTGGCGGCCACGGAAAGGGCATTGCAATCTCTCCGTGGCATTTACAGTTTCTACAAATCACAGATCACATAGGAAGTGCTCCAAGAACATTAGAGGAATGAATGCGTGAACTCAGTGCCTCCAGGGGAGATGGCAGGCCCTCAAGAAAGCCAGACGTCTCTGAGCTGGCTGCCCGGGATCAGGATGGGACCCGGGCCAGGTGCGCGGCGCCACGTCCACAGGTGGACGTCAGGGGAGCGTTCTCGGTAAAGAGCCCGGGGGGATTCAGAGACCTGGATTCTGTCACTAGACATCGGCAGGACCTTGTCACTTTCCCTTTCTGGTTTTCTGTTACCTCCTCTGGAAGTGAAAGGGAGGCTTGGTCACATTTCTCAAAGCACATTCCTTAGAACTCTCCATCCGGGATACGGCAATAAATGTCCCCGAAGAAGGATTCTGTGGTCAGACACACTTGGGAGATGCGGCTCTCTGTGTCCCACTCTTGGAGATTCCCAAGGCACATTAGCAGGTTAGAGCCTCTTACGGACGCCTACACCAGCAGTTGCCGTGTTTATTTCACTTCGGCTTCCTTGAAGATGTTTTTCCCGAACACCTGCGTGATGCACACACTGAATTAAGTCACATCTGAGGTTGCTTCTCATTCCCTGAATCCGTGGCCACGGTGGGCTTGCTGCTCCCTCCCTGTCCTCTTGCTGTCACCCTGCAGAGCAGCTCTGCCTTGCGAGAGAGAAGCACAGATCTGTCAGCGTCGCAGGATAGGAGCTGATTGAAGGGATGAAGGGGAGGTCGAACACGGTGATGGGAGGGGAAGTCTAAAAGGACGGGGCTGCAGCCGGGGACACGTGGATGGGGGACCTGAAGTAGGAACGCACGATGGGAGGCAGGGCCAGCAGTCAGAGACAAAGGCAGGTGCTTGGGAGGAACTTGGCATATTATTTGCGGCTGTATCTCATCTATTCCTCTGCATCTAAATACCAAATTTATGTTGATGACTGCCACGTTTGAATACAATCTTGTGATGAAGGGAATGGGCAGTGGAGTCATACAGCCCAGGCCTCACTTTCTTCTTCTGTCAAATGGGCTTAATCGCAAGCCTAATCCTAGGCTTGCTTATGAGGATTCAATGAGTTCACATCTATGAAAGCTCTCAGAATAGTAGCCAAAACATAGTAAGGGCTCCACGAATGGCATTATCATTATTAATTATGATCATTTCCTCTCTGACTTGACAGCTCCACTCAGATGTCTCCCAGGCGTCTCAGGCTTAGTGGGACCGGAGCAGAATTCTTGCTTTTGCCAATGACACCGTGTCTTTTCCCAGCCTTTCCTGTCTCCGTAAATAGCACGCCACACAGCTGTAGCTCAAGTCAGAAACCTGGGAGGTAGACACTGTCCCTTTTCCCCTTTCCTGTCACTTCCAACCCACCAGGAGATTGTACAGAGTCCCCCCTCCAGCTGTATTTTGGATCCATCTTCTTCTTCCCACCCCCATCCCTGCTCTAGCCCAAGCGTCCACATCGCTGGGTGAAGGCGGGAGTTGAGGCTTCCATATGCCGCCCACCCTACTTTTCCTCTCGCTCCCTTCCAGAGAGTTCCACACCTGCCTCTGGAATGATCTGTCACCAATGTGAATGCGACCATCCTGGAACCCTGCAGTGACACAGAACATGAAGCCCGGGCTTTCTACGTGGCTCTGGGCCCTGCCAGTGTCTGCTCCTCTGCCCAGCTGTGCCTTTGTGCTCCAGAAGCCTGGCCTCTTCGCAGTTCCTGCCACGCATGACGTCCTCTCCTGCCACAGGGCTTCATCCGTGTCACTCTTTTTGCCCAAAAGCCTTTGCCTATGGCTCTTTATGGGAGGAACTCCTCCTCCACCGACATGTCTCCACTTGAACTGTCCTCTTCAGACGGACTCCTCCAGCACGCTCTTTGGGGATCAGCCCGCTGAGTCCCGTCGCAGCCCCACCTGCACGACCTGCCCTGCGCTTTGCTCAGCTTACGCGCCCCTGCACGGGTCTGCCCGCTGACTGTCCTTCCCGCTCCAGAGGAAATTCCCCAGAGTCTGGGCCCAGCACTGTTTGCACATTCGGCACAGAGCCTGGCCCCGTGCATGTCGGACAAAGGGATGGACGTCACGGTGAATGTTCCCTCTCTGCCACACCCTTCCCGTCACTCAAGGTGCATATGTTGACCAACAAGCAAAAACTGATCCAGGCTGCTTCAGTCGGGGATCGCAGGGGGGGAACAGAGGACCACACAGGAGCCTCCAGGGGTTAAGAAACCCTCCGACCCGTGGCAAGAACACTGACCTGGGGGCAGATCTTCGGTTTGCTCCACTAGCAGCAAACTTGGTCCCTAAGAGGGGTCAGGAGACCCGGGAACTAGTGGACTTTGTGGGTTGGCTGTCCCCAAAGCAGCCAGCATTGTTCATCAGGCTCATGTCTGGCCCTGGAATTTTCTGGAACATTCAGAGTCTCTTGGCCCTAAGTGAAGGTCTCTTAACCTTCACTTAGTTATGAAGGTTAAAAATTCTCTCCCTCTGTCTGGATGTAGATCCAGGGGCACATGCTGGAGCGGAGTCCTTCTCTGAGGGCTGCTCGTCGGAGCAGAAGTCTACGGCTGCGACCGTTTTGTTTCTCGGCGGCGCGGGGGCCAGTCTGCCGCTGCCTTCCTGGGAAGCTAACATAAATGTTTATTGACAGCACAGTCATCGGGAAAATAAAGTTGCTGATTCATTGCCTTACCCCGAAACCCTTTGTTTTGCCCTCCTCTTCCTTCCTCTTTATAAGGAGACACTCTGAGAAAGAGCACATTTGGGGGACCCGCTTGGTGTGATGTTTTCGTGGTGGCCTATTCCTTCGTCTACCTGCAGATCACCCTTGCCGTGACAGCGGTGGGCTCAGCCTCCCTCCTTCAGCTGGACGAGCCCCGCTCTGGGGCTTCAGAGGAACAATGGAAGCCTTGGGGTCTCTGAAATTGGAAACCAGTGTCCCCATGGTGACAGTGGCCCTGTCCCTGATGCTCTTGGCCCTCCTGAAATGGTGAGTGCAGCCAGGCCTGGGACTGTGACACTGTCGGCAGTGGCAGCCCTGGATGGAGCCTTGCTGGTGCCAGGGTGGGGTATGTGGGCGTGTGTTTTTCTTCTTTTCCAATCTAGAGGGAGTTGAGTATTAACACAGCTTCGGAATTAAAAGCAAACAGCCAGGTTAATCTTTTGCTAAAATGCATGAGATTGAAGTGTCAGGAAAGGCTGGTGATTCAGTGACTGAGAACGCTACACATAATTAAGTTTGAAAGAGATGGAAAAAGAAACAAATTGGAAAGGCATTAGGTTTGGGTAGAAGTATTTCCTCATACCCCGTCATATCTTCTCACCTCGTTTTTCTAAAATCCTCTCCCTTTGTTGGATTTACAGCGAACTCAGCCTCTTGGTTCGTATTACATTAAAAACCACATGAGACGTAGGCGCTGCTTGGCAAACGTGGGCTACTTTGCCAGAAGTCCTTGACACGGATTTCTGTGGGTTTAAGGACAAAGTGGGAGACCTGATTTCCTAATTTTCTAATATTTGACAAAGGGGAACGGATTCTGATGAATGGAGTGCTTGCAGCTCCCATAAAGTTTGAGACCCTAAAAGAGCCTCAGATTTGAACTCCGAGTCGCTCCACTGTGGTTTAGTTAATTCAACAGCAGATTTTCCTAAGCCTGACTCTGTGGCGTCTATAGACCGGAGGCCTCACACTATGTTACGTCTGTGCGCATTCACCCTGCGGGTCAGAGTTATTAGAGTTGCCCACTCAATCAAAAGCACCTGGGTTTAGATGGCTCTGGTTTTTGAGGGCAAAGTGGGAAAAAATAATGCAGAACTAGAGTTGGAACGGGAATTTTAATTTATGTTTTCAGTGGTAATAAAGCCTCCTCTAGATTAATAACTGGGAAAGCACTTTGAAAAGCATCAAGCATTATGCAAATGTGAGGTATTATTCTTTTGGAATTTGCATAGCTGAAAGTGGAATTCACGTTTGATGTTCTATGATGATGAAATTACTCCTTGGAAATTGGCTCTGAAGCCCAGCCTCAGTCCCAGTACTGTTTTGCTTTTAACTGGTTTAATTATGTTTTGGACTTTTCTCAGTGTAGCTTACCTTGCCTTGAAACCAGGCACGTGCACAACCAGGAGCAAATGGTAGCCCCCTGCCCCCTAGCCCCAACAATCCATCTCAACGTGTTTCTCTGCTCAGTGAAGCCCAAAGCACAGTGTCAGACATGTAGATAGTGCTTAATAGATGTTGGCTGCTATAATTAACTACCATCCATGTAACCTAAAAGAAGAAGAAAATAAGTTTTTAGTGGTTAAGGTTTATTTTTAATTTCTTACTAATATGCATATTAATATTAATGTCATCAGTAGCTATGCTCTGCGGTTCTCAAAGTATATGCTTTCGTAGACTTTTGTTGCTGTCTTTATTGTGTCTTTGTCGTGTCTGAACCCCCAGCACAGTGCCTGACACAGCGTGGGCTCAATTACTGTTTGATGAACGAATGGGCAGCAACGTGGCGCCATTCAGCAAGGTGTTTGCCATCTATTCTGGGGACTTATTAATAACCTGGTTCAAAGATTAAGGCAGAGGCGTGGAGCAGAGCGGGTAAATAGGAAGTGAGAGCTGACTTCCACTTGCTATTGCAAAACTATGTATTGCCCCGTTGACGTGTGCCTGGCTGGGCGGGCGGCCCTGGTGCAAGGCCAGGGAGCAGGAGGTGGGGATCGGGAGCCCAGGCAGGGCAGAGGTTCTGGGGGTGAGCTCAGTGACTGCAGGGGGTGATGTGGGAGGGGAAGAGGCAGCGGGAGAGGGTGGCCGTGGCCGTGGCTCTGGTGCTTGTGGGTCCTCGGGTTCAAGACCCTCCTCTTCCAGGCGAGGTTCCAGGCAGCCTCGGGATCGAGGCGAGGCCTCCCTCCCGCTCCACTGTCCTGAGAGGACACATGCGGGGGAGAGAGGGCTGCCTTTCCTCCGGTGACAGGACACGCAGCAAGGAGAGCCAGAGGTGTGGAGATGCTCGGGGCCCTCTGGCCCCTGAGGAAACGTGTGGCGAGTGGGTGGTCTAAACACTGGGGCACATCCGTCCTTCAAGACTCACACCTGCTGTTGGGCCAGGAGCGCTGGCAGTGGGGAGCCTAACTCTGAGGAGGCGCAATCGTGGGGGACATCAAAGTTGCTTCTTGTCCCCTTGACCAGCCTGTGCGTGCTGCAGGAGCAAGGGCAAGGTTGCCTATGTTGTGACATTCCGGAAAATTCTGTCCATGGCACGGATGCTCTACTAGCCTTTGGTTGAAGGGGGTCGAGTTAAGAAGTCCTCACCCGCCAGCCCTGCACCGAGGCCTCTCCGTCTGGCTCCTACTCCTTCAGGGGCCCCACTGCCCCTCTGTCCCCACTTCCTGCGCTGGGTCGTACTGAACCGTCCGCAGTGCTGCGGATGGTCACCCTGCTGCCTGCATGTGGCCGCCGCCTCCCCCAGCGCCCAGCGCAGGGGCAAGTGTCTGTCTCTGTCTCTGTCTCTGCGGGCGCTGACAGGCCCTTCGCAGTGACGCTTTTCCTGCAGAACTCTCGCCCCGTCTTTTTTCTCCCAATGCCTGGCACACAGTTGGCATCTAATAAATGCTGGCTAATTCCATCCTCCAGTCTCTGCCTGGTGTTTTCTTCCTCTGGTCCTTCTCTCGGCCTTCCCAGTCCCACACAAACCGTAGTTCTCTCGCCCACATGCCTCGCCCCTTCCCGGAAAGCCTGTCGTGCTTTCGGGCTGTGCCAACTTGCCACCACTTTCTGAATTGTTGCAGAGGTCCCCCGCCCCCCCACCCCGGTTTCATGTCCCCTGGTAGAGCAGAGACCACGGCACCTACCTAATAAACACTTCTTAATTATTAAATGTATGCATGAATGTGGAAAGAAGATCAAAAAGTTAATTTCATTTAAAAAGAGACTCTTTTAAACTAGGAGTATATTTTGATAGTTTTCCCGAAACTGCACTTGACACCATTTTCCAAGGATGACGATCAGGTTGACGGGTCTGTGGCGGAGCAGCGTGCACCGGGCTTCAGGGGCAGGGCTGTCCCCCGGGGCGGGAGACGGAGCCAGGCGTGGACTGTGCTGGCTAGAAGTACATGGAGCACGTGCCAAGGCGATTAACACGCAAGATAAAACATCTTAAAAACTCATTTTCCTATATGAAATGGTTTGAAATTCTTACTTCTGGAAGAGATCTGACGTACACGAAATAAGTTGTACCAGCGGAATGTTGCTTGAGGCGACCTTAAGTACTCGCGTATTTAATCTTTCAAGCGACACCTGAGAACCGGCAGAGCTGACTGCGGGGAGGAGACAGTTTCCTCCTTCTTTAAGAAAGAGTGTAAGGAAATAGCCCAAACACTAATAGTGGGTTTCTTTCTGACGTGGGGTTACGGGTGATTTTTGTTTTTTCTTCAATTTTTAGTCTTTCTGCATTTTCATATGTCTTTAGTGATTGTGAATACTTAGCCAAAAAAAGAGACATTTTACTAAAAAGAATGGGAAATTGCTCCTTTCTAGCAGTGAAGAGGAAAGCAGTTTGGGGCTCAGGCATGGAGGTCTCAGGACCGTAGTGGAGGCGGATGCGGGGGGCGTGGAGTGACAGGGCGCCCCTTGGCTGCGGACGGGCGTGGTGAGGACGGGGCTGGGGGGGGAGCAGGTGCACGTGTGGACGCGGCGGAGGCTGCACCGTCTTGGGCAGGAGGAAGCGCTTTTCCTGTCGAGCTGCATTTAAGGCTCGGCACCAAGACCCAGGGGTCTGAATCGATTCCACGTTGGAAACAGGAATTCGGAGTTAGCAGTGTGCTAAGTCTCCTTTCAACAGCGGTTTCAATGAAAATGTGATTGGTGATTATTGAGACTTAAGACTATCACGGATTGTTGAGATTTGAGTCCACCAGCATACCTAGAAGTTTCGTTCTCAGGGAGCTTGCTTTAAAGGTGGGGAAGAACTGGATTCTAGTTGTAGACCCACATCTACTCCCAGACCATATCTATTTATCTATTGTTTTTGTTTTTTGTTTTCTTGAGATGAGGTCTTGCTGTGTTGCCCAGGCTGGTCTCGAACATCTGGGCTCAAGTGATCCTCTTGCTCCCGCCTCCCAAGCAGCTGGAACTACAGGCGCATACCACTGTGCCTGGCTCCAGACCATATTTATTTATTTATTTTTTATTTTTTTATTTTTATTTTTTGAGATAGAGTCTCGCTTTGTTGCCCAGGCTAGAGTGAGTGCCGTGGCATCAGCCTAGCTCACAGCAACCTCAGACTCCTGGGCTCAAGCAATCCTACTGCCTCAGCCTCCCGAGTAGCTGGGACTACAGGCATGCGCCACCATGCCCGGCTAGTTTTTTCTATATATATATTAATTGGTCAATTAATTTCTATTTATAGTAGAGACGGGGTCTCACTCTTGCTCAGGCTGGTTTTGAACTCCTGACCTCGAGCAATCTGCCCGCCTCGGCCTCCCAGAGTGACCAGACCATATTTAAAAGGAAGCGTTGGGATGGAATATGGGGGCCAAGATGGGAGACTTCGAGCTTGTCAGAGCGAGAAGCCATTTAGTCAGGCTCGGGAAAAGGCCTCCAGGCTCCATGATGAGGGTATTGCAGAAAGAAGATCAATGTGCCCACCATTTCCCAAGTATGTTCCTAAAAGTGTTTGGGAAATTAAGTGTAAGTGGGGCCCCTCTTGGAGATTTATAGCATATTAGGAGCCTAGAAGGGTTCTTCGGTAAAGAAACCTGTTTCACTTTCTTTTCCCCAGTGTCTCTCAAGCGCATTTGACACAGTCCCACTGTGCATGGCTGTAGAGGGAAGGGCAACCAAGACCCGCTGGAAGAGTCCCCTGGAGAGGGTGGTCGGGCAGGGCACAGCCTGGTGGACGTGGAGGGGTTGCTAAGCAGAGAAACAAAACGTCCCAATCACCCCTTGGCAACTCCGAGGTTGCAGGGCTTGATGTCTGGCTTACTGCAGGGCAGAGGAGGTATGGGGTCTAGAGGACAAAAGTAGGGCCAATGTGTAGGGCTGGCTCCAGTTCAACATCGGAGAAAATGAATAACCACAGCTGTCCGGCCAGGTGGCAGGGATGCTGCCTTGGGCGGTTATGAGTGTCCCTCACTATCCATCAGTGATGTTACAAAAGCACTTGCCGTGTGGCGTGGGCAGTTGGCAGTTGGCACTTGAGTGCCTTTGAGGTCTGGACTTGACGATGTCTATGTTTGCTGATGCTCCCACAGGGGCAGGTCTGTGCTGACCGACTGGGTCTCGCTCTGTCACCCAGGCTGGAGTGCAGTGGTGTCATCATAGCTCACAGCAACCTCAAACTCCTGGACTCAAGTGGATCCTCCTGCCTCAGCCTCCTGGGTAGCTGTGACTATAGGCATATGCCCAACTAATTGGGGGTATTTACCAACTATTGGGCGCCCAACTAATTACCCCCAACTAATCTTTGTTAGTTTTTGCAGAGATGGGTCTCACTATTGCCCATGCTACTCCTGGCCTCAAATGATCCTCCCACATGGGAGTAGAGGTGTGAACCACCATACCCAGACTTTTTTTTTTTAAAGACAAGGTCTCACTCTGTCACCCAGGCTGGATGGCTGCAGTGGCCCAATCGTGCCACTCCTCCTTTTGCTGGGCCACCCAACCGTCCTTGGTGGCAGCTCCTAGGGACGAGAGGGTGTCTGAGGAGCCTGGAAATACTCGCAGGAAGAAGCTTCTAGGGGCCTCGTTGTAGCTTCGCGCATGACTAGTTTCTCCCCTTCCAGCCCCAGCTCTGTGGCCTTTCTGGGCCGCCAGCTGGTCAGACTTGACTTTGGGAAGCAAGACCTGGGCTGGGTCTTGAAATGCAGGGCAGAATTGATCTGGCGGAGGAGAGGAGGGAGAAAATTTCTGAAACATCAAAGGCAACACTGAGAGTTTGCAACATTTGGTGGAACAAAACATGAAAAGTGTGGATAATGGACACAGTTTAGAAATACATTTTAGAGGCCGTGGATCATTTCCAGTGCCCCCGAGCATCCAGAGGAGGATGCACGCTATTTCCCTTTCTTTGATTTTTGTATTTTTGTCTAGGATATGATGGGTACTTCGATTTAATAACTCAGTGATGAGCTTGGAGATAAAAATTGAGGCTGCTTATGAAAACTAGGTCTGCGCTTCCTCGAGGACCATTTCCACGGAATATTATTTTTTTTGTTTTCTCTCTTTTAAATAGTTATACACAATCTCCCTATCCTTCTCCTCACTTTATTGATTTTCCAGAACGAGAGTACGAGGTGTGACTGTAAAGTAACGTGACTGATTATTTCAGCATACACACCAGAACTTATACAGCCAAATGAATTTTATGACCTTCAAAGGCATTTTCCTGATAGGCTGCACCCTTATTGCAGATACGCTGCTATCAGAAAACACATTCTTAGCACTTTTCTGCGGGAATGGCGCCCAGTGCCTAGATGCAGCCTTTCGTGAGCCCCCTCAAGGCAACAAATCTTTGTGGAGGATAGATTAATTTTTTAAAAAACAGCCCCAATTTTGCCAAATAGGTGATTAAACTGGGTAATATTATTTGCAATCCGAAACAAAATGTGATTATAAAACAATAAGACTTGCAGTTGTTGTGATTCCCTCAGGAGGTGTATGAGCCAGTTCTGGAAGCCTGGGCATTGTGTGCAAGGGCCATGCTCTTTGGGCATAGCAGTTGGTTTTGGTTTTTGTTTTATTAAAGAAAACAATAGCAATCATCTTAATACTTATCGTCATATCTTCTCTTATCTAGTAAGGAATTCAGGCTTCTAGTAGCTTCTATTTTTTTGGGCAGAATGAAAGAAGATTCTCCTCTATTGTCTAAACAAAGCAAACCATCAGATTTATGTTTGTGCAGGATGGAGCTGCTTGCATGCACGCTCGGCGCCACTTTTCCTGGGAGGAAGTGGCTCTCTCAGAAATAAAGCTACTGAATAAGCCCTACCCCTGCCCCTAAATGCCGTAATAACAACAAACCTAGTAGGCTGTCATTTGCCATTGAAGGTAAGTGCCCCATCTTTAGGAACCCCAGTAGCCTAATAGGGACTTGTTTCTGTTTGCAGGAATAATGTGCATCTGGACATGGGGACAGGACTTTGGGGAGAAAGGGACAGGGGGCATATGATAACAGTGTTGTTGCTTGGTGTTTCAATTATTAAGAGCCACTTTCTTCATGGTTTTCCAGACACAGGTGATGCAGCACAGCTTCCCGGTGGGTGGGGTAGGGAGGCAGCGTCAACCGATCGGGGACTTTGCCTGGAGCCCTGGGCTTTCTCCGTTGTCCTCAGCCCCAGCCCTCAGCGCAGAATCTGGGGCTGGGCCCCACTGTGGGGCTGTCCCAAACCTCCCACTTGTCCTTGAAAAGGTATATTTCTTAGGTTTTGCCTCAGCAGACAGTTAGTTGTTCGGCACAGTCCCAGTAAGAGGGCAGCCTTTTTTTCTCCCATGAAAGTATCTAGAAAAATGGTGTCAGAGATGGTCTGAAAACCAGGCCTTATAGATAGTGGCTTCCCCCAAAGCCCTGTTTCTATGCACTGCACACAGTTTCTGTGCACTGCACAGAAGAGCTGGGAAGAGCCAGTGCCGCGCACCAAAACCAGCAACTGCCTCCAATTCTGATAGGAAAGGTGCCCTGATCCTCCCACGCGCCCCCCTCCTGCCTGCACACGACATGAATGTTCCCTCCACGCCATGCAGCACAGTCCCTGCTGCCTGAATGTCCTCTCTGTTTAACTAAATCCTACCCATCCTGCAAAATCCTGCCCAAATGTCACTGTTCCGTGAAGGTCCCCTCAACCTGGCCAGCCTTCCATGAGCTCTGCCTCCCTGGGGCTCTCTTCCTGTCTCTGTGGTTATCTTGGCACTTACTACAGTATTTTGCTGCTTATGCATGTGTCTTGTTTTCCTGACCTGACTATGAGCTCCTGAGGGCAGGGCCTGAATCCTAAGCCAGTGAGTGCCTTATACATAGTAGCTGCTCAATAAATGTTAATGGTCATGAGTGTGCCTTTGGTAATTGAGATAGCAGCAATGTTTCTAAATGATCACTGTCATGATGTGTGTGTGTGTGTTTGCACGCAGGAGAGGGTAGTATGAGTCTCCTTCCGACTTGCTCACTAGTGGTACCGTTTTCTTGGGACCTGGCAGAATGTCTTGCACGTGGCTTATTGCAAGAGTAAATAAATTACTTCTTAGTTCATGCACCCATCAAATGTGGAAGATTTTCTAGGCTATGTTCTGGTTCCTGCTCATTGATGTGCTGTGGATAACAATCCCATGAATTCAGACGGATCAAGTAATTGTCACACTTTAGAAATTGGAAGCAAGACTGCAGAAGAAGGGGATGGGATGGAATGTAGGACCCAGCCCTTTAGAAGATGTGGAGTATTGGGGATGCACAGAGCACTTGGGGGATGAGGGGGTGTCCTGACACCAGTGTGGGGGAGTAGGAAGTGTCTAACCCCCGCAGAGTGGCATCAGAGAACAGACACTTCCTCCTGCACTGTTCTATCGAGCACAAATCCCCACAGTTTAAAGCAATGGTATCTAAACCCTTCCCCAGCACCTACTGTTTGTGTTATTTTCCCCAGAGGCCCCATGTTCTCTTGTCCCAACAACAATGTATATTTAAGTGATGATTGATTGATTTTCCTGTTTTAATTATTCAAAGACAGGCTGATTGGGAAGCTCTGCCAATGAGAGAGGCTGATCAATGAGATAAGCATTAGTGTATCAAGTTATAATTCTACTCCAAAGCAAAGAAACTTGACATTTTAGTTAACCTGCACCACCACCTTATTGTCAATAAACACACAATTTACATTAGGCTCTTCAAAACATTGAAAATATCTCATGGACTCTCTCCCTACCTGCACAAATCAATAGGCACCTGGGGACCTCCGGTACAAAGCATTGAGAAGGGAGTGTAGTCGGTTATACATGTAGGGGTTTTTAACTCTCTCTGTTCACAAAGAGCAACCAAAATTGGCAGCAGCATCTCGTGACTCAGGGGCTGCCGAGGAGGTCATTGGGAAGTTCTCAGGAGAGAACTTACAGTTAGGGGCAGACACGCTATTCCCCTGGGTGACCTTGGGCGGGTCACATACAGCTTGCTTTCCACCTAGCCATGCGGGCCAGCTCTCTGGGAATCTCTTTTCTCGCCTCACGCCCTGACAGTCGACCAATCTCTGACAGTCTGGCGGGGCTTGTCTCTCAGGTGTTCCCTGAATTGTCCCTCCCTCTCTCTCTCTGCGCTGCTCCTGCTGCAGTTGAGGACTTCCAAGCACCTGGGCTGCAAGTAGCCTCCCCACTGGTCTCGCTGCCTCCTGTCTCGTGCTCTTCAAATTCGTCCTGCAACTGCAGCCGGAGTGACCCACCAGATGCTCGCTGCTCCAATGGACAAACCCCCTCCCTGCTGCTCCCCCCGGAAGGAGTCTTCCTGCCCTGGCTCCCGAGGTGCTCCCCGACCTGGTCCCGTCCCCTCTGCGGGTTCAGCTCCCCTGGCCTGCCAGGCTCTCCACCACCCGTTTCCTGCCCCCATTCAGGTGAGAACTTCTCTAGGAGACTTTTCTGTGTGCCCTGGGACCTTGCCCCATTGCACCTGGCATCTTCTATCCCTCTTGCCACTTACCTGGCTCCCTAAGAGCAGCCCTGGCTCTGACTCAGCCTGAATCCTAGCCTTGTGCCTGGGGCACTCAGTACACTTCCATCGGGTGATGGGCACTCCATTAGTTGTCGAACCAAATTGAATTAAAAGAGATTGTCTATAGGATTCTGTGTGGCGTGCGCTTGGCATGTATAGACACCCAGGACACGACAGTTGTTCTTTGCTGCTAAGAGCATTATCACGGAGAATTTCCATCCCTTCCTGGCTGCAACCAGCTTCCACCTCCACTTATTAAGTGACAAAATTTCATTGAATTGAACTCGGGATCTTAATTAAAGATGTTGTCTCTATACTTCAGGCTAGACTGGGCTGCGGGTTGAAGTTCATCTCTGCGCTATTTATGAGGGAAAGGATTGCTGCACAAAAAATTAGAGTGCAAAGGTGACAGCTCAACCCATTTAGGGAAATAAGCCACTGTCCAGCACGTCAGGCAGCTCACCGTTTCATCAGCGCTGCCCTTAGAGACCCACTAGGAACACTCCGCTCCTGGCCACCTTGCCGTGCTTTCGGTAATGGCCCAGAGCTTGTGCTGTGGAATCAGATCTGGATTCAAACTCTGGCTGGCCTTGTGACCTTATGCAACCTATGTCAGGTGTCCATGTCTCAGTTTCCCGGCGGGTAAAAGAGGGGTGACAATAGCACCTGCCTCGCAGCGTGGCGGGAGGGTGACTGAGAAGGGACAGGGCGCAGGCACCGTCCGTGCTCAACAGATGTCAGCTCTCAGTGCCGTCCGACACCTGCAGGCCTAGACGCAACAGTGACCGTGCAGGTGCTGGGCAGAGGAAGCTCGGTGTTTTTTATTTCCTTATTAAACATCATGCGATTGCTCCCAAGACCCCCTGGACTGCTGTGGAGTAAGAATGAGGAGAGACGTTCTTCAAACAAGGGTCTCGTTGGGAATGATCCTGGGCTTGTCCCACTAGGCAGCTTTTGACCCCGAACCGCTCAGATGTGAGGTTTTAAAAATGCCTATTGGATTTAGCCACTAAGGAGCCTTAGGGGATGCCGGAGATGGTCACTGATGGCGTGGTGGGGACAGACAGCAGAATGCAGCAGGTTTAGACGTGACGGGGAAGGAAGGCAGTTGAGAGGACTGTGGGTTTTTCTTTCCCGAGGGTCAGAGGTGTTGCCTGCTCTCTGAGCCTCTCCACTTTTTGGTAAAGTGGGGATGGCCCCCCTTTTCCTGTCTCCTTGAAAGAGAGGGTGAGCGCTTTGTGAACGGTAAACCTTGCACCAGCATACGTTGGTATTAGGCTATTGATGGCAACTGTTTACCTCTTAGTTGTAGGTGTTTAAAAATTAAAGAAAATCTATTTCTTGAAAAGTGCTCTATAAATCAGGCTTTAAACTCAATTTGCTTTCCAGAAATTTTTCAAATTTTCCTATGACAGAATTTACGTTCATTCCCCCCGATTGGAACAGTAAGAGCACGATCCTGTTTTTCACTTGGTCTTCCTTTAGTTGCTTGACACTTGCCTTGCCCTTGGGCTTGAGAACTTGAAGTGTAAATGATGCATAGCGACTCAGTAAATAAATCCTGCTAAGCTTTGCTCTACTCCCTCTCACAGACCAGATATTCTGTTTCTTGCTCACTCTAGTCCAAGCCCTTACCCTCGTCATCTTTAGTGAGCTCACTGGAAACGTTTCTTTGCAGTTTCGATTCTCTCCCATTATAAAACAAGCAAGACAGTCAACCAACCAGCCAACCAACGAACCAATTAAGTCACCAACCTCCTCTCCTTTGACTTTGCATTCTGCCCCAGCCACCACTCCCCCATCCTTCCCTTCCCAGCCAAGTGGCTTGAAAGAGAACCCCACTTTCTCATCTCCCATTTGCCCTCAGCCCTGCGATGGGCTTCTGCCCCGTTCTCCACTGACACAACTCTCCCCAAGGCTCCCAGCAAGCCCCTAGTTCCTAAACCGAACGAACGGTTTCCAATTCCTCTCTTACTTGGTGCTTTGCAATATCTGACTCTGTTAATGTTTTGTATATGTCATGGCCCTCAGTTGTGTAGGTGTGGAAAAAAGATTAAGTGTCATTGATTACAATCCAATGGCCCCATTTTACAGATGCAGATATAAAGGTCTGGAGAAGTCAAATGAATTGGCCTGTATTAGTCAGATCTTGCTGCAATAAGGCTGTGTAACAAACCACCCCGGATTCATTGACAAACAACGATGTATATTTTTCTCATGGTGGTCTGCAGGTTCAGGCTGAGGGCGGAGTTCAGATCTGCTCCACATGTTTGTAATGGGGCCCAGGCTGAAGGGGAAGTTGGGGGAAGCTCTACTCCTGACAGATCACGGGAATATAAGAAATGCAAGAAGAAACAGCAATGTCTCTTGAGGGCTGTGCCTGCAAATGGCTTAAGGCCACTTCTGCCCACGATCCATTGGCTAAGTAAGCCCCATGCCCAAGCCTAATGCTAACGGGGTGGGGAAGAAGACTCCATGCACTGCAGTGGGAGGCACTGCAAAGTCACGTGGCAAAGGGCACTGATGTAGAATTTTGGTACAGGTCTGGCATGAAGAATCAGGAGCAATGATTCAATCTACCACACACTTGAAGATCACACATCTGGATTCTGATCTTTGGCAAAGCACAAGGGGGCCATGAGCAACAGGATAAAATAAAACCATAACAAAAAATAAAAACAAACAAATGAACAAAGAATGTAAAGCTGATGGACATTTGGATTTTTTTCCCCAAGAGACAGGGTCTTTCTCTGTTGCCCCAGCTGGAGTTCAGTGGCATGATCCTGGCTCACTGCGGCCTTGGACTCCTGGGCTCAAGCGATCCTGCCACAGCCTCTCAAGCAGCTGACATCACAGGCACAAGCTACCACCCTCGGCTAGCATTTGGATTTTTATTATAAATGAAAACACTGATGGAGAATTCGCCAGCCAAGGCACTGACATGGCAGGTCACAGCGGGACATGGCAGGTCACAGCGGGGCTTGGCTGTGGAGTGCTGACCCAGCACCGAGAGTGCTGAAGCAGAGTCCGGAGCTTAGTGTAGAGGCTCAGGTTGGACCTGGACTGAGCCTGGGCACAAATCTAGGCAAACAGGGGTTAGGGCCTGGCTGATGATGCAGCCAGAGCACAGTTTAGGAAGAGCAAATAATTGATTCAGGGGATGGGATGGAGAAGGGTCGTAAGATTTCAACTCCAGCCTGGAAAAGCAGGACTTGGGAAGGCATGTCTGACGTCCAGAACACCAAAGGAAACCTGACTGCAGAAAGCACCAAGTGTTCTCTGTGCCCTGAAATACAGCAACCAGGGGACACCCCTGCAGATTGTGAGCTGTATTGCTCGGGACAAATTCATTGTTCTGCACTGGGCAGTAAATTTACAGATGTTGTTATCCAAGAAAGGGCTATGCTGAAAACATAAATAGCTCCAGAATGGTTTTAAATATTCTCATGGGTGCTAGAGCCCTTCTGGGTTAGTAAGTGAAAAAATGTTTATCTCTTGCCCTTCCGGAAGCCACTCCTTGGGCTGGCCAGTGGCTGTCAGAAGCAGGGGTGTGGCCCAGCACCACGGGGCCTATTGCACGTGGTGAATTTAACTTGGGCTTTCAGAGATGAAAGGAACTCTTGTCTCACGTCCGCGCCTCTCCTTGTCGTTCTCGCTCACGCTCCTCTAGGAAGTTGCTGAGGACGCTGAGCAGGGAGGTGCTCCTGCAATCTGCTGTCAGCCGCGGAGCTTCACTTCCTTTTCTTCCCGTAAAAAGGATGTGCCGACTGAAAGGACTAAAACATAGATTCGTACAATAACAATAAACAGCAAAAACAAAACAGAAAAAGCACAACATTCAGAGTGAGCCAGGGGAAAAAATGTTTTTTTGAATTAGTATCTTCTTTTATTAGGGTCGGTTTCTTTCCGTCTCACGTGCTCTGTGTCCCTGGGGTGGTGAGGGGGACCCCTTTCCACTGACACACGCATGCAGATTGTTTCCTTTGGGTCTTTCTCAGGGGCGGCTGCCGGGTCTCAGGGTCTTCGCGCTGGGTTGCGTGGTGTCCTCCCCAAATCCGTGCCCACCGGAACCTCGGAATGGGACCTTATGTGGAAGCAGGGTCTTTGCAGATGTAATCAAGTGAAGATGAGGGTGGGCCAGATGGATTAGGTGGTTGCTAATCCGAGGACTGGTGTCCTTACGCAAAGAGGGAAGGTCGGACACAGAGATGCAGGGAGGGAAGACGGCATGACGGTGCAGTCAGACGGGAGAGCACCGAGTGACAATGGAGGCAGAGCCCAGCGATGCGTCTGCAAGCCAGCAACGGCCCGAGGCTGGCATGAGCGAGGAGGGGTCCTCCCTTAGCATCCTCAGCGTCCTCAGAGGGAGCATGTCCCTGCCGGCACCTTTATTTCAGACTTCTGCCCCCTAGAATTGGGAGAGAATGAGTTTCTGTTGTGGGCGTTTGTTAGAGGAGCCCTAGGAGGCGAGTCCAGTTTCTTTGCCCTCTTTGTTCTTGCTGGGTCAGGACAGAGGAGGCTGAGGCCCCTGTGGCCAGTCTGTATGTCTCAGTTTCCCCATCTGTATAATGGATAGAACAAGGATGCTGGTGGACATCGCAGGGCATGGTGTTTATCGTATGCTTTGCAATTCTGTTTTATGGGTCAGCAAAATGCCTGACCCTCAGCAAGTGCTTAGGAAATGTTAGCTACTATTAACCATAACATTTTCTGAAGTCTTTAAATACAATTTTTATCCATTCCAGCTTGAAGTTTTCCTGATTTTCCTTTCCCAGTGAAAGCAAATTTTATCCTACTTACTCTCCCAGAGATGTACAAATGGCATCGGGGACAGTGCCTGACACAGAGTGGCACTAACTCCATCTTTATGGGATGAAGAATGGGAGAACTATGTGTTGTTTCAGTATGTCATGAAAGGAGGAAATAACTTACGGATGTCACAAGCCTTAGTAAACCAGGTTGGAAAATCCAAGGTGAAACTTTGGAAGAAGGATGTGATTCCATGAAATTTGTTCACACTGGGGCATAGGTAATCACCCTCCAAGACGGCCCCAAACGCTCCCTGCCCTGGTGTGCCCACCCTGCCTTGTTCCCTCTCCCGCTGTACCAGGGGCAGTTGGTGTGACCAGCAGAATACAGCAGAGGTGACGGGCATCACTTCCAAGATCAGGTTGTTAGCAACTGAGGCTTCCATCCTGGGCTCCCACGCTCTCTGCATTGCTGCCTGGGGGGGGGGTCAGCTGCCAGCTGAGCAGCCCTTTGGAGACGCCCACGTGGCAGAGCCTGCCCACAGTGACATGAGCAAGCGTGGAAGCGGTTCTCCAACTTGACTGTAACTTTCTGGAAGACCCTGAGCCAAAACCACCCAGCTAATCTGGCCCCAGATTCCTGACCCCCAGAAACCGTGATATGATAAATGTTTGTGGTTTTAAGTCACTTAGGTTTGGGGGTGATTTGTTACACAGCAGTGGGCCATTAATACAGCTGAAGAGCCAGGACTAGGACGAGGGACTGTAATAACAGGTTACAAGGTGCAGGGCAGGCAAGGGGCCAAACTCAGCAGGGTGGGTCCTGGGGAGGGGGCAGAAGAAGGGTTCTGTGGGTCCGAGCCTGTGGCTCTGGTCTGGAGCCCCGAGGGGTGAGAGCAGGAATCACCTGCATGGCTGAGTACTGAGCACCCAGCCTCGGTGACCTCAGACTGGAGCTACGGCCTTTTTTTAAAATTTAATTTAATTTTTATTTTTTGAGACAGTCTTGCTTTGTTGCCCAGGCTAGAGTGAGTGCCGTGGCGTCAGCCTAGCTCACAGCAACCTCAAACTCCTGGGCTCAAGCGATCCTCCTGCCTCAGCCTCCCGAGTAGCTGGGACTACAGGCATGCGCCACCATGCCTGGCTAATTATATATATATATATTAGTTGGCCAATGAATTTCTTTCTATTTATAGTAGAGACAGGGTCTCACTCTTGCTCAGGCTGGTTTTGAACTCCTGACCTCGAGCAATCCGCCCGCCTCGGCCTCCCAGAGTGCTAGGATTACAGGCGTGAGCCACCGCGCCTGGCCAGAGCTATGGCCTTTTGACCTTGTTTTATACAATTTCCAGTCGGACCCACATTTGATCATCGTAGCTAAGAGATGATCAAAGACAAATGGGTAAACTTGCTAAGAATTAAGTCAAGGCAAATATCTGGATTACAAACATGATGTCATGGGATTATAAATACTGTTTGAAACACAATATTCTTTTGTTACTTTGAGTTGCCCGAGCTCTTCAGCTGCCTGTCAAGCTGGGAGTCAGAATTGGGTTTCCCAGGCCTTTCCCAGGCTGTTGGGCAGGTCACAGTGCAATAGAAAGACAGAAATATTGGCTGGGTTTATGAAGACATAACTTCAAATCCAATTGGCAACTATTCTTTGAATACCTACTCAGCCAGATACAAAAGGACTTAGAATCATTTCATGCATTTGCTACAAGAACCCAGCGCCCCGTGCACCAGCCTTGGCTACTCAGAGATATCTAAATTCAATTGGCCAAAGAAACCCTCTACTCTGCCCCGGCCAGATCTTCACATTTATCTGACCTTATTTGGAGTCTTGGATCCCTGCTGACTTAGTGGCTAATCTGATCAATTGATTTGAACCCTGGGGATAATGGAGTCCTGTAAATGCCATCTGCCTCTTCACAGGGCCCTTAGAATCCTTAACCCATAGAGGTGAATAAAATGGGGGCTTTCCACGTCCCTGTCTTACAGTCAGGTTGGATTCCAGCCAGTTTGCTGCTCTGCAAACGCAAAATGAAAGACAATAGGGAGTGAAGAGCAGGGTCTCTAGAGGCAGCGCTCCCGAGTTCAAGTCTCAGCTCTGCTACTTACTAGCTGTGTGACGCTGGGCCAGTTACTTAACCTCTCTGCGTCTTAGTTTTCCCATCCACAACATGAAGATGATAATAACAGCACATCCCTCACGGAGCATGGGGAGGAATAAATGAGTTCATCTGTGGGAAGCACTGAGAATAGCTCGTGGCCCACGGGAAACATTCTGTAACTGTTCCCTTTCGTTACACAGGACACAGAGGCAGGAGCAGCCAGGGCTGCCCCCTCTGGGCTCTAATTCAATTGTGTGTTGGGGTTCACCCGAGGCAGATGCCCCTCTTTCACAAAAATGTCTCAAGGGTTCTTTAAGGGCTTCATAAAAACAAAGGATTAACTGCAGATGACTAAGCCCACACGATGGAAACAGAATCAGGTCCAGTAAATAATGAGCTTGGGCAGGATTATGTCCCTACAAACAGCGCCCTGTGCTGTCCCGCTGGAAGCCCTGCTTGGCAGGGGAGTGAGGGACGCTCCGAGTGGCCGAGGAAAGCATGTCTGTGTGCCCGGGGCAGTCCGAGTGGGCTCTTAGAGGGGGCAGCCCTTGAGCAAGAGCTGAAGAGTGACCAGGACTGTCAGGGGGAGAAAGAGGGTGGAGACACCAAAGCGAGGAGAGCGGGCTGGGACCTGGTGAGGGAAGCAGGGACCTGGGGTGCGACATTTAAGGGAGCCCTTGTTCTTGGGGTTGTGTAGGAGCAGGGCTGGCACTTGCACAGTCCCAAGAGTGAGGGGTTCCTTAAATCTTGTGTCCTACATGCCTCACTTGCCTCACCTGAGTCCTGGCCCGGGAGAAGAGTCTGGACAAAAGCCCCAAGAGTGAAGCAATGTGGCATAACTAGGAACATGCAGGTCACGCAAGATTGCCAGAGCCTAAATCAGGGCAGAGACCACTTACAGCATGGCTGGGAATCATGTTGGGGCCAGATCATCAAAGGTCCCATGTGCCAAATAAAGGAGGTTAGTGCTTGGTCTGAAAGTGACAAGGAGCCAGTAAAGAATTCTGAACAGGGCACAACATGGTCAGATTTGCACACTAGCAAGATTCTTCTGGCACTAGTTGAGGGGCTGAGTGGCAGATGAGGGGAGACACTGGAGGCTGGGAGGTCCATTCAGGACTCCATTGAAGGGTCCATGCCCAAGGGACAGACAATGATGGCCTGGAATGGGGCCGTGTCAGTCAGGGGCAAGGGCGAAGAACTCACTCAAGAGAAGTTTGAGAGGCAGAACTGATGGTACTTGGTGATTGATTGCATGATGATTAAAGGAAAAAGCCAAAGATGGCACTGAGGTTTCTAATTGGTGACCGATTTAGAAGCCATGGGGTTACTAGACAAGATAAGAAGTACTCGGAAGGCAGTTAGCTATCTCGGCTGCCCCAAGTCCATGGGAAAGCCTGGTTGCCACATGTGTTTTCACAGGATAAGCTCTCTGAGGCTGGGTGTATCTTATTCAGACATCCTTTGTGTGGTGTCCACACTCCGTAAGTGTCGCTGAGCTGAATTAAGCAGCTGTCACCCCTCCCCATTCTGCTCATTAGCTCCTAAGTGGCCTTGGGGTGCTGCTACGATATGAAGTTTTGTCCCCTCCAAAACTCATGTTGAAATTTCATCCCCAATGTGGCTGTGTTGAGAGTTGGGGCCTTTAAGAGATGACGAGGTCCTGAGGGCTCTGTCCCTCTGTCCTGGGGAATGGCCTCTGCAGAGAGTCCCCGCCCGCAAGAAGGCACTTACCAGATGTCGCCCCTCGACCTTGGGCAACTCAGCCTCCGTAACAGAAAGAAATTCCTTTCCTTCATAATTTACCCAGTTTCAGGCATTCTGTCATAAGCAACCGAAAAAGAACTAGGACAGGTGTCAATGTCCTTGTAAAGATGGCTGTGCAGCCAGGCTCAGACCAGCGCAGCAACGTGGTCAACCTTCCCCCCGTGGACACGCAGGACCCGGCCGGCCTCCGGCGTGGCCAGACGGTCTTGCACTGCGGCCTGCGGTGTGACTGGGTGCCAGGCAGGGGGCACGGGCTGGCCTGTGGCTCTGGGAGGTGGAGGTAGGGGTGAGGAGAAAGGCAAGAGGGGGCTTGAGCTGCCTAGTGACGGGGGCTTCATGAGGACAATTTGGCATCAGAAAGCCAGCTGGGGAGAGGCTGGAGGGTGGCAGCTTCTGAGCTGCTTCCCAGAAAGGCTAACTCAGTAGTGCTGGGGGCAACGCAGGGTGCCCAGAAGACAATCGGGAACAGGGGAAGTGCTAAGGCCACAGGGTGGCATTTGGCGCTATACCCTGGGACTAAGGTCCTCTGACCCAGGCAACAACATGCTGACCTTGTGGTCAACTAAAGCCCCCAGATCCTTTTCTATAAACTGTAGTGAAGCCAGGTCTTGCCCTGCCTGAACTTGAAAAGGCTGGAAAATACCTGCTCTGCTTTGCATTTCTCCCCATTTTCATAAAAATGAAGCAAGTAAAAAAGGGAGTCTGAGCTCTTTGAAGCATTAATTAAAGGCACCACAGTTTCCTTATTTAACTGAGAGTTGCTACCTCATCTGGGATTATTAGCAAAGCAAGAGAGCCTTTGTTGTGCTTGATAAAGTGGTTAATTCAGACTCCAGGTGAATTTTGGCTTTCTCAACATCGTTTGATGTGCTAAGATCCCCCAGTGAGGACAACACCATCAATTACTTAAACAAACCATTACCCCGAGAGCACAGTTATCAGCGAGGCCCAGTCTGCCAACTGGCAGGCAGAGAAACAAATGAACTCGGGGTTGTGGCTTCAACCTCTACTTGTTCTACCAGCTGAGGCACAGGAGTCCTTTCAAATGTTTTGTGGCAATGCTCCTGATGAGCTGGGGTGACAGTTATTTTTCCACCTCTACAGAATGCAGCCGGGGTGACTTGTGTCACCAAGAACCTGCCAGTGACTGTTGACGTGGCACTCTCGTGGGCAGGCCACAGAACTCAGCGTTGGGGGAACATGAGTTCATGGTAGCAAACGTCCTCCTTCAGGGCCAAATGCCTCAGCTCCAGGAGCAAGCAGCATGAGGCGGAGGCTGTTCTGTGGTCCCGTGGGGCACTCCATCTGGGCTCACTGTCCCCTGACACAGAAGGAGCTCAAGGCCAGATACCAGAGGCAGCGTTTGATATTTGAAAATATACAAACATACAAGCTTACCTTTAAATATATTTTTATTTAGACATATCATTAAGCCATTACTCTTTTTTTTTCCTCTCCACACTAGGGGAAGGTTTTATGCTGTGTGTATATATGCCATTGGCTTTTCTGCTGGAAGATGGAGGGACTCAGTCTAGTTGAATTCAAATAGCCAATACTTAAAGCAGACAAAACCACCACCGAAGTATTTCATACGTGTCAGCCACTCCAGTGATCTTATGACATAATTCCATTGCTTTGTTCCATTTTTACGATAGAAACCTAGGTTGCATGTGCATTCGTATTGTGAGACCACTGTTTGCTGTGCTGTCATCATTCTTCTCCTTTCTTTCTTGCTGGGACAGAAGGGCAAGACACTCTCCACGGATACTGGGAGAGGCTGGGCTGGATTTTCTTGGAGCGAGATGGGCATTTGACAGCACAGCTGAGATAGTGGAGCACACTCCATTTTAAGGCAGTTTCTGTGCAGCGCTTCCTCCCACATGTGAACCCCCAATGCCCTCTCTTCCCTGTGGCCCCCAGGTAAGCCATCCCTTTCTTCGCCATGGTGTGGCTCTTGTTTATTGTGACACCCTGTTTTCAGTTTAATGATTTTCTGGGGATTGGTCCTTCTTGGAGGGCCCTGGTTTTCTTTGTTTGTCTTTATTTTTAACTAGCTTTGGGTGGAAATAATAAGCATGGCGACCAGTTAGCACCTTTTTTAGGCTCAATAAATATCCAAGAGTTAGACAGAAGAGTGGTCAAAATACGAAGCATATATTAATATTTCACGAGCCTCTGGCAGGTGATGCTTCCCGGCTGCAAGGGTCATAACGTAAATGCTTAATTAACTGTTTGTCGTTAGCCCAGGGATGTCTGTATGGTCCATGAGGCTGTAAGTTCAGTGCTGTGGAGTGGGGGCGTGTCAGTCGTGGTCCCTGCAGCATCCGGGCACCCAGCACCGCGCTTGGCGTGTAGGAGACGTGCAGTGAACACCTGCCCACCCAGTGATCCTCTTCATTTACGTTATGCTGCTTAACATTAGCCTCAAAAGTGATAAAGGACTTATTTCTAGGATGCTTCCCCTTCCAGAAGGTAAACTACTGTCACAGTTGGGGATAAATCCAATGTCAAATGCCGACCAGCTCTCTTTAGTGCTAAGAAACGAAATAAAGGACAGTAAGACTCATTTGTTCTAATTCTCCACTTGTACTCTGAGAAAGGACTGGGATTTCCTTCCTCACTCTCTGGCCATGGTATTAAACAGTCAGCTGAGCCAGAGCAACCTAGACCAACCACATTTCAATGGTGGCCTTGCGTGGGTCACCCTGTGAGTCTTGTCTTCCCAGCAGTGGCCCTTGGACCGTGGATGATGGGTGAGATCATTTTGGGGGGGGGGGGTACACAGACTTAAAAATCTTTTGTTAGAAAGTGTTATTTTTACTATTAGCTTTTAATTTATGGACATGATACTACTGATTTTCACTTATGGTCGTGACATAAAGAGCGCTTTTAAAGGGAATACATTTCAGTTTACTTAAAAGAAATTGGGACATAAGTAATAATACAGGGGATTTGCCAACGAGGCAAAAATTCTACATGTGCTATACAAATAACTGAATTTAGAAGATTAAAGTCTCAATGCTGATTGACACTTACTGACTCAATTGACTTTTCTGCCTTGAAAAGTTAGGATAAAAGTTAACTCTGCACTACAATGACCATCAACTACATGACTTATTTTTTAAAATTGCAATATTTTCTTTGCAATACTTACCTCCTTGGCTGTTCAGGTGGCAGGGCTGCCCCGGCCTGCACTGCCCGCAGCAGGGGCCGAGTGCCCTGTGAGCGCCAGGCTGGCCTCCTCCCCGGCAGCGACACCGTCCAGTTCTGTCCACACAGGAAGCCCAAGCCAACTCACAGTGCCTGCCCTGGACACTGCTCCTTTCCAGGCACGCTCCAAAATAAAATCAGGATCTATGCGCAACAGAAGTTGATGCGGTAGCTGAATAATGGCCCGCAAAGATGCCCGCGTGCTAATCCCTGGAGCCCGTGAATGCCACTTCATAGGACAAAATCGAGTTAGAAGATGTGATTGATCTAAGGAACTTGAGAAAGGGAGAGCGTTCTGGATTATTTGGGTGGGCCCTAAATGTGATTGTGAGGGTCTTTATAAAAGAAACGCAGGAGCAGTGGGAGTGTGAAAAGATGACTGGAAGCAGAGGTTCGACCGTTGTGGCCATAAGCCAACGAGAAAAGGAATGGACACTACCCCGGGGCCTCCGGAAGGAAGCAACCCTGCCAACACCCTGACTCTAGACCAGTGAGACCGATTTTGAACTTCTGGCTTCCAGAACTGTAGAGACAACAAATTTGGGTTGTTTCAAACCACTAAGTTTGTGGGTATTTATTACAGCAGCAATAGGAAACTCATACTAGTGGGAAAGATGAGTTTACTTAAAAAAATACCTTCAACTTCTGGCCAGATTCACTATGCTGATCTTGTATGTAAGGCACACACTGTACATTTAAAACAATTCTGATGACAAAGGATTCCATTAACACGTTTCAAAATCCATTTGTTTTTGAATAGGCTTCATGTGGCTGAAGTGTCACACATAAGTTTAACATCTTACACTGGTGACACCTATCATTGTATCATTATCAACTCATGGACTCACCTATATTTGATGTGTTTTGATCCATTGCAATTATTACTTGATTGATCAAATTGTCCAGGTATCAATCTCACTGATCTAAAGTTAAGGTGTTGGCAGGGCTGGTTCCCTCTGGAGCCTCCAGGCGAGTGTCTGTTCCTTGCCTCCTGGGTTTCAGGCCGTGCCACTCCAGTCTCTGCTTCCGGTCATCACACTGCGAGGGGCAGTCATGTCCTAAACAATTGCATCGTCTACTGCGTCTCAGAGGTTTCTGGCTCAAGCAGTTGGTGGATTGTGGCTGCAACGATGACCTACAGGTGACTGAGGGGCAACCGATTTAGAGGGAAAATCGAAGTCAGATTTAGATATGTTAAGTTTAAAACGCCCAATAGACTTTCAAAGAGTGCGTGCGACCAATTTGGAAGTCAGATGATGACTGGAGCTCAGTGGAGAGAAGGGAGCTAGAGATAAAAATGTAGAATTATTGACTCATGGATGGCATTCACAGCGCTGGGACAGAGAGAAGGAAAGGAACCAGCAAAGACACACGGGAGTGGTCCCTTAGGTAGGAGGAGTGGTGATGTTATGGAAACAAAGAGAAGAGGGTGTTTGGGGAAGGAGGAAGCATTCATTTAAATCAAAATGCTACTGAGAGGTCAAGTAAAAAGGCTGGCAAGAAATCATGGTATTGACAAGGTCAAAATCACCGAGGATCTTGAACAAGGGCAGTCCCAGTGAAGCTGTGGGTGCGGAAGCTTAGTTGGAATGGGTGCAGAGGGGAGAGAACAAGTCTAGGTAATGCTTTCAAGGAATCTTATTGGGAAGGACAGAGGGCAAATAAAGCAATGGCTGGAATCAAAGGAGTTTGTTTTTTTCCTTTAAGATGGAAGACACTAGAATATATTTCTATACCGATAGGAATCATCCAGCAGAAAGGGGGAAATCAATGCACCAGAAAGAAAGAAATAACTGAGGCTAGTGAGAGGTGAACAAGGGACTGGCTTTAGATGGGTAAGGACTCCCTCCCCTCTCCCTGTCTCTCATCACGATCATCAGTTCATTACGATCTCTTATTATTATACCTGTGGTTTCTAAGCAACCTGCCTGTGTGCTCAGATATTCTCTGCATGTTCTCGGGTGGTGGCTTATCCTCAGTGTCCTGGCCTAGAGGGCAGGGAGGGACAGGTTAGTGGAGTGAGTGAATAGCCGGTCCGAAATGTGGCTGACCTGGCTTCAACTCTCACTCAATCACTCGGCGGCACTGTCGCCGTGGGCACACTGTTTAACCTCTTGAAGCTTTGATTTACTAATCAGTAATAGGAGAATAATATTCATTTCTACCTTCGTATGATTGTTGGAGGGTTCATACAAGGCAGTGTATAAAAAGCACTTAGCATAGTGCCTGGCATGTGGAAAACACTAGAAACTATTACAAATTACAATAATAGTAATGATTGTCATATGCCTGTATAAATGTATAATGAATTTTTTCTTGTGTTTTGACAAAGTTGGTGTCTGGCTAATGACTACAATGACTGTGTCTTCGGGGAAAAAACCTCACATCACCCAGATATTTATGTATGTATTCAGTGGTCCTCTATTTTTTTTTTTTTCTAAAGGAGTAAAGATTATAAGCAGTCCCTTTTTCTGGGCCTTTGGTGACAAATCATAATGACTGTTACTCATTAAATATTATGTATAAGATCTTGCAACCCCCAAATATCTGTCCTTCTGATGACATATTTATTAGCATCCTCAGTAGCATTTTGAGGTAAATGAATGCTTCCTCCTTCCCCAAACACCCTCTTCTCTTTGTTTCCAGAACATCACTCCTCCTACCTAAGTGACCACTCCCGTGTGTCTTGTTTGTATGCATATTGTGACACATTTATATTCAGAAGTTTCCTTATTAGGGCTGGGAGCGATGGCTCACGCCTATAATCCTAGCACTCTAGGAGGCAGAGGTGGGTGGATTGTTTGAGCTCAGGAGTTTGAGACCAGCCTGATCAAGAGCAAGACTCTGTCTCTACTAAAAAAATAGAAAGAAATTAGCTGGACAACTAAAAATATATAGAAAAAATTAGCCGGGCATGGTAGCACATGACTGTAGTCCCAGCTACTCGGGAGGCTGAGGCAGGAGGATTTCTTGAGCCCAGGAATCTGAGGTTGCTGTGAGCTAGGCTGATGCCATGACACTGTAGCCCGGGCAACAGAGCAAGACTCTGTCTCAAAAAAAAAAAAAAAAAAGAAGTTTCCTATTAGAATGTAACTATCAGGTGATGAAAATACTACATTTCAAATTGTGTGAGATACAGTTAAAGAAGTACTCAGAGGAAGATTTATAGCCTTAAATGCATTCATTAAAAATAAATGAGCTAAGTCATTAACTTAAGAAGCTGAAATAAAGCAACAAAGAACAAAGAGTAAAACTGAAGAAAACAGAAGGAAGACTGTAATCAACACATGAACATAAATTAATGAAACAGAGAACAGCAAAACATTAAAAATGATCAACAAAAGAAAAAGTTGGTGTTTTGAAAAGATTAATAAAATAGACAAATCTACAGCAGGACTAATCAAGAAAAACTTTTCCAAGCAAACTAGGAATAGAAGGAAATGTCCTTAACCCAATAAAGAATATTTATCAAAATGTACAGTAAAACCTCACACTTAATTTTAAAACATCAGATGTATTCCTGTAGAGTCAGGAATAGGAAAAGGATGCTCACTCTCACTGCTTCCTTTTGACATTGTATTAGAGCTCTCAGTCAATGTAATAAGAAAAGAAAATGAAAAGGGGGGCGAAAGGATTAGAAAGAAAGAGAACCAACTGACATTATTTGCATAAAATATAATTTTTAACACAGGAAACCAAAGAGATTCCATATGTAACCGGTAGAACTAATAAGAAAGTTTAGAAGGATCATTCATTACAAGGTTGGCATTAAGAAAAATGGTGCTCCTATACATGAGCAGTGCCCATAACAAATATGTGTAAATGGCAAAAGGATTCTCTTCTGTGCATAAAAGTGCGAAATGTTACTGCAGGACAGAGAGAATGGAATCAATGAAGAGATATAACACATTCATAGATGAGAAGAGTTAATGGTATCATAATGTTGATATGTTCTAAATTAAATTTATAATTAATGTAATTCCAAGAAAAATCCAATAGTATCTCTTCATCAAACTTGATTAATTCTAAAATTCATATGAGAAAGTAAGATATAAAAACATACTTTAGAGTTATGATGATTAAAATAGTGAGGCATTGGCAAAATCTAGACAAATGGGTGGGATTAGACCCAAGCACCTCTGCTAGCTACTAAGGTGTGTGACAGGTGTGATTATAGACCAGCAGGGAAGTGGGTGGCCCAAGCACACTGCCTCTTTGCCAACCCCTTAGAGGGATGTACCTGGCTGCAGGGCAGGCTAATTTGTCAGGGTCCCACTGAGACACCTATTCTGATGAGCCACCTCTCATTGCAGAATGGCTCCACATACCCTCTGATCATTGATCTGGCTTCTCCAGTACCTGCAAAGGAGATGCTCTGAGTAGGAGATGTCAGATTCTTATTCCTGGGAAAAAAATACCCACCATTATAAATTAGTAAATGAACGTTCTCGTTTGCAGGTTGTATCTTAGGAGATTGCCTAGCTACCACTGACACATGAGTAAGTGGGCACCAGGAGGTTTCCAGGCCCGAGGGCAAGCTGAGCGCGGGGTCTGAGGGCACGGAGAGGGCTGATGGTGAGCACGAGGGCGCCCAGACAGACACACGGTGCTAAAAGGGAAAGTGAGAAGCTGCCACATGTAGTAAACTCTGTATTTCACTATTTGCTCCAAGAAATACCTGGCTTGAGGCACGACTGGAGCAACCTCTGTCTTACGCTTTCTCTTGTAGGGGTGTGGGGGGGAATGGGGCAGGGATGGAGAAGGGAATGGAATTTAAAGCCAACTAACGAGGTTGCAGTTTGTTATTTTCTAAGTGAATGAAAACTGCTAGAATTCATCACCGATCTTCCTCTTCATGTTCAAATGTGTGCGTAAGTCAGCTCGCAGCTGCCTGTCAGTGCTTGCTCATTTTCCAACTAATTGTTTAATCAGTTGGTGTAGCACAACTCTGCCTGCCACCTAGATAAACCGGGGTGGGAATGAGAGGGAGAGAGAAAGAAAAAAGAAAGGAAGGAAGGAAGGACATAATTTCTAAATTGGGAAATATTTCTGAAATTGGAGAAGAAAGGATGACAAAAAGTGTTCTCTCTCTCTAGTAAGGAAAGAAAGGCAGACATCAAGATGCACTGATACCAAAGTAGGAAAAATATTTATTAGGGTATTTGGTGAAATGGATATACTGCCAGTGGGACTCGCTGGGACAAATTTTCTGGAAGGCAATTTGGCATTGTGTACCAATGTTTAAAACCACTGACTCGTGGATTTCAGGTCTAGAAAATCAGCACAAAGTTCTGGAAAACACTGATGCACAGAAATGTTTATTGTAGTAGCATAACTTAAATTTGTTAAAAAATTGAATATACTCCCAAATATTTGATAATATGAATAGTTTAGTAAATTGTGATGTGATAAGAGGAATATTATACAGCCATAAAATAATATTCATAGATAATAACATGGAGATATTTTCCTTATGTTAAATGAAAAAAGTAAAAATATGGAGAAATAGAAAAACAGAGAATGTGATCTCAAACATATAAAAAATACAAAAACATATAAAAAATACACAGAGGAGCTGGGCGTGGTGGCTCACACCTGTAATCCCAGCACTCTGGGAGGCTGAGGCAGGAGGATTACTTGAGGCCAGGAATTGCTTGAGCCTGAGCAAAAGTGAGACCCCATCTCTACTAAAAAAAAAAAAAATAGAAAAATTAGCCAGGTGTGGTGGCACATGCCTGTAGTCTCAGCTACTTGGGAGGCTCAGGCAGGAGGATCACTTGAGCCCAGGAGTTTGAGGTTGCTGTGAGTTATGATGACACCATTTTCTCTGATTTTTTTTTTTTAAAGTCTCCCTCTGTTGCCTGCGCTAGAAAAAAAGCTATAGAGAATTACAGTAGAAGAAAAGAGAATAGGCTTTCTCCCTCACAGTTCTAGCCTTTTAGCCCAAATTTCTGCTAAGCACTTCAAGATGTGTCTTCAGCAAACCTCATGTTCTGTTCCCGTTTCTTAACAAAACCTTTTGAAAAAGCAACAATTTAAGGCCTTGTTTCGAAGAAAGCTTCCAGCATGGCCACGACTTTTTATGAAATCGCTGGCAAAGCTGATGAGAGCCACGTGTGTTGAAAGCATGCAGTAACCATGACAAAAGACTTCTCTTCTCCAAAAAGCAGGACAGGTGGGTTACCTGGCACCCCTGGGCTTCACCTGTTCTTAGAGCATCACATTTTTTATCCAGGAGAAGTAAAGGAATCTTTTACCATTTCAAAGACATTAGCAGCCTCTGGAAATTTCCAAAAGCAGCTCACCAAGTAGGAGTTCTTTGACAGTGACAGTGAGGACGGAGGAATGAGCCATGGAGCTGGCTGCTATGCTACGCAGAGAGGGGCAGCCTGGAGGGCGGGCTATCATTTGACTATTTTCTTCTTTAGCTCCAAATCTCAATCTGTTTGACCATCTCTTTAACACATACTTCATCAAAATATCCCCCAAATGATCGTGATTTCTTCTTTGGCTAAACAATGGGCTAAACACCCATGTTGACTCCACCAAGAAAGGGCATTTGTCTTGAGGAAAATGAAATACTGGGAACTTTCTGGCCTTTAAAAATTGAACCTTATTTTGAAAATGATCCGTATGGTCCAATTTACTTTGAGAATGGACAGTGGAAGTTGTCCCACCGGCACTGCAGGATTCGTGTCCTGTAGCATGTAATGACTGCTTTACTTGTGAAAATAAAACTGAAGGACGCTATCTGAAACCATATATCCTTTCCGTTGGCATTTTCCAACTTGAGTATCCTTAATGTAAACAATGACAGATGTCCATAATCATAATTGTGGGATACATTTGCATTAATTCCCGTCAAAGGAAAGCTGTTCTAAATATCACAACATGGTGATTATGTGATGATTGCATATTAATATTACCTGCCTGACGCAGCCGCAGCGCAGGCCACCTGCACTTTTTTGGATGGCACAGGATTTAATGACACAATTGGACATAAAAGAGACATTTCTTTCACCATGACCATTTTTAAAGTAACAGGATTATTTAAAAAATTGAAACAATCTTTTCAGTGACTCTCTAATAGTCATAGGCATCCCTGAGGTATCACTTTCCTAGATCTGCCATATCAAAGAACCACAAACTGGGTGACTTAAGACACCAGAGGTTCATTGTCTCAGAGTTCTAGAAGTCAGAGGCCTACAGCTGAGGCGTGAGTGGACCACGCTCCCTCTGAAACCCGTGGGGGAGAGTCCTGCCTTGCCAATTCCAGCTTCTAGAGCCTTGCAGATGGTCTCGGACTTACCCTGGCTTGCAGCCACGTCACTCCAATCGCTGCCTTCACAGCCACTGGGCACCCTCCCCACGTGCCTCTGTCGTCTTATGAGGACACCTGTCATATCGAGTCAGGGGTCCACTCTACTTTGGTGTGACCTCATCTTAACTAACTACATTTGCAATGATCCTATTTCCAAATGTGGTCACATTCTGAAGTCCTGGAAATTAAGCCTTCAACTTCTCTTTTTTTGGGTGGCACAATTCAATCCATTATGCATGGGGGTCCGTGGGTTTTGGGTTAAGAGTCAATGGAGGCAGTCGGAGGGCGGCCTGGGGACGCTGGGACCAGAGAACGTGAAACAAGGGTGCAGAGAAGGTTGTGCGAGGGAGAAAAACGGAACCCACTTTGCAATTTTGCCCATACAGCTAGCGGTGGTGACCTCTCCCTGAAGACTTGGGCACAGTGACTCTAGTTACTGACGGCAATATCTGGCCAGTTTCTAGCTGAAGATGCTCAAGTTCTCTACTTGAGTCCAGGTGGCAAAGTGAAGTTTGTGGCGTGTCCAGGACACTCTCTGCTGGTGCCATATGCTTGAAAATGTCTGAATTTTGTGCAGAAACACACGAGCAGTATTTTCATAAGTGGAGTTACATAATTAGGGCATGGACTTGCATAATAATTAGCATGCGTAATTAGGCACAGACTTCTTGTCCTTTAGACAATCAAGACATCTAATTACAAAATTAAGATGCAATTACGTGGTCCAAGATCTACATATTTCTTTCTGCCCATTAGAGATTACATTTAGAAAATAATTCACAGAAACTGATGATGAAAGGAACACAGACACCCGATTCAAGGATGTTAAAGAAAGTGTTCAGTGGGCTGGTGGGTCTTTTTGGGTCTTTCCCCTTAGGTGTAAGGGGAATTATTTAAAACATCACAGTCTACTTGAAAGAATAAGTTTTGTAAACTGCTCTGTCAACCTTTGGGACACCCACTAATGAAGAGGAACGTTGGCATGACTAATCTGTGGCATTCACACACGGCTCTTGAGTGTGGTTGGTAATTACACTTGAATGTGGATGTAAATGCGATGTTCTGGGAATTCACGAAAACCTAATGATGCATCCACACGGTGGAAATCTTGGGAGAGCTGTGGGGAGAACCTACCTTCCTTTTCTTGCTTCTCCCTTGGGATCATTTTAAAAATAGACCCATTGCTCAGAATAATGCAAACCAGTAGTTAAATTGTGCTGTCTTTTCCCTGAATATCTGAGTATTTGCTACAATGTTCTTATTTTGAGTGCTTCTTATTGGACTTCAGGTGGGAAAGGGAATGGTTAAAGAATATAGCAAAACTCCATCTTTCTAATAAGCGAGTGCCTCTCACAGCAATGTTTTCCTGAGTTACCCTATTCCTAGGAAGCCAGATTGCAGTGACAGTCTCTGTGTTTTTCCTTGCCCCCAAATTGTGATCTGGCTGATCTCTGCGTGTTGCTAAACACCCAGTTTGACTCATTCATTTTTTTAAACTAACTGAACTTTTGACCTAATTGGCTGCTCATTGGGGATCAGAGCCATATGTCCGGGTTTTCCTAAGCCAGTTCTGACTTTAACTATGTTATCCCTCTGTTCCCATAAACTGCCGAAATACCCTAGTAATTCCACTGTTTTGACAGCCACACTGCACTTCGCAGACTGCCGGCTTTCTCCTGGAAAGTGGCATAGAAACCTGTCCGACCACGCTTCCTGATTTCTGGTTAAGAAAATATGCTTCCCGTATGGTTGCAGGCCGAGAAAACAAAGACTTACAGGCAGTAGGTGATAGGGTCTCCTCTACAGGGTGTGTTTCCTCCATCTCTGTGTTTTTATATTTCTCTACTTAAGCCATGGAATGTGACGAGGGACAAATTATGTGTGTGTTTGGGGGCGGGTCAGTGTTGACCAAGAAAATACACAGATTTGCACAGGGAGCAAACTGTCAGTTTTTGCCTTGCCTTCTGAGCAATGGCTCATGATCGATTTAGAGGCAAAGGAAGTGAACTGGAGAGAGATGCATTTTTGAAAACGATTTTTAACAGGAACTCTAGGCGGGGGAGGGGCAGTTAGGTGACACCATCCGTAAGGCATCTCCCGGACTCTGGGGTTTCAGGGTCCTTGATCTCTAGCCTGTCACTCGATCACGAGGCATTCGCTGAACTCCCATGCTAGTCACTCAGCTCTAGGCCTCTCTGCATTTTCAGTGCTCAGATGTGTTAACTGCAAACTGTCATTCTGCTTTTACTTCCAGAGAACTCAATAATTCAGATTCCTAGGAGCCAAAAGCAAGAACGCAGACGTTCATTTCTCCATTTATAAAATTTACTTTCCCCCCAGGTACTCCACGTCGGCATTCTCAAGACTGGAGAAGTTGGGCATCAGACATCCCAAGCCTTCTCCTTTTATTGGAAACCTGACCTTTTTCCGCCAGGTAAGGGCTACCTTCCCACCGACTTCCGCCATCAAATGTGCAGAGCCCGGTACAGGCTTCTTCGAGAAGCATTGCTCTCGTCCGGGTCGCCCACACCTCGGCTGGGTCTTCCTCTGCTTGCAGGCGTTCTTACGTGATGAGAGATTCCTGTCGTCCATTCACTCACCCATTCACCCGGACTGTCTCAATGTGCTCAGCCCTAGAATGCGGAAGAAGTAGAAGTTCCCGGTGCCCGCAAGTGCGCCATCCAATAACGGGCTACAAACCAGACGACACGTACCCTAGCGCTACATTGGGTGGCATAGGGGGAAACTGTGGTCCTACTTCCGAGGAGAGGGTGACCTGGCAGGGCTGGATGCACCCTGGGGACCTTCCGGAAGACGGGGGTCCTGCAGAAGCCACAGACAGTCTGGGAGCTGCGGGAATGTGGGTGTGTGCGAGCAACGTGGCCAGGTTACTCACTGGCTGCAAAGGCGAGTGAAGAACTATGCGTGTGCTAGCATTTTTGAGTAGAACAGGGACACTGACATGGAAGATTACTCTGCAAGGGAGAAGAATCTACATTCGGGCCGTAGAATCCAGCTGTGGCTGAAGTCTAGGTGTCAACTCTAGGGCTCGGCCCAGAGTTGGGCGATGAGAGTGAAGAGAGACGGATGTTGGAAGCAAAATTAAGAATTCTTGGGACTGATCAGGTGTTGAGAATTCAAGGCAAAATGCATCAAATGTGAGTCTAAGTCTGAGCTGGGGTAACAGGAAGAATGGCCATGGGTTAACCGAAATGAAAGTTCCAGGGAGAAGGCGTATTTTATTTTAAGTACGTTGCCTTTGGTTTGCCGGAGTGTCATGCCGGTGGGAACGGTCAGCGGGCATTTGTAGGGACAGACCCAGGACTCTGTCTTCTCAGGTTATTTTTTTCTCATGTGGGTTTTCTCTGAAAGCCCTTGGTTTCTTTTGCGAACTCATGGGGACTCTGCCAGAGACCCCCTGTCAAGAGCTGACAGATGCTGCATGTGGAAAGCCACTAAGCCAGACAAAGGCAGGAAGGACTAAATTTGGGCTAATCTTGATAATATTTCTTCGCCATCTCTTTAGGATTTCCCCCATCCCTGCCTCCGGAAAGGCCGGTGCTTGCACGAGATAGACAATGTCGCTGGCTATTTCTGCCCGTTTTCTTCCCTTCTCAATTCTTTTGCACTCTTTTCTATCCCCTTCTCTGTCCGTCACCTCTCCCCACTACTTGCTGTGCTGTCTCTCTCGTCCTAGCGTTTTTAAATGGGGTGGGCCGTGCACAACTTTTCAGCCCACACACGACTATTAATATCTCACTGAGGCTTCCTGTGAGACCCTTGAAACAAGTGTGAAGAAATTTGAAAGTGTCAAGACGGAACAACAAACCAGATAGGAAATTTAAAGAAAATATATTTATTTCACACATTTCTGGGGGGAAACGATCAGTGGTGTTTGGTTGAGTAATTAAGTTGGTACTAACGTTTTGAGGAAAACGGCGTAACTGTCACTGTGAGGAGAGCACAGGGCTCCTGCCTCCGGACGGTTTCCACATTTGTTCCTTTTCAGCTCATCATCCTGCATGTACACACCCTGCCAAGTCCTTCCTAGAACGTGGTAATTTCAGCGACTATTTTTGTATCCATATATGCTTTCCTTGGTATATGGCAAGCTTACACTGCGACGTTCAGTCGATCTAATGAGAATGGGACGTGGACATCCACCTCTTCTAACCCCCAGCTCCTCGCCCTCACTGCACCCCTCACGGATCTGCCCGCACGCCCCATTCTCACAACACAAATCTAGCATTTTCCACACCCCACCTCCATCCTGACTCATGCCTGTGTATTTCCAGGTATACTCCATTCCCACCGTGTAATTAATCTAGCATCTTCCAACCCTCTGCCCACATGATCCCACATGTACACCGGCACACACACTCCCTTCCCCCTGTACAACTCTGTCCCTACAGCACATGGGTCTAGCATTTTCCAACCCTCTACCCCTCCTTCTCCCACATGTATCTCTAGGTATACGCCTTTCCTGTTATAAAATGTGTCCTCTATAAATTTACTCTAAGGTTCTTATGTTTCAAATATATTGATTTTTTTTTTTTTGAGACAGGATCTTGCTCTGTCACCCAGGCTAGAGTACAGCGAGCAGTGCAATCATAACTCACTGCAGCCTCAAACTCCTGGGCTCAAGTAATCCTCCTGCTGCAGCTTCCCAAGTAGCTGGGACTCCAGGCATGCGCCACCACGCTTGGCTAATTTTTGTATTTTTTGTAGAGTCCAGGATCTCACTCTTGCTCCGGCTGGTCTCGAACTCCTGAGCTCAAGCGATCCTCCCACCTTGGCCTCCCAGAGTTCAAGCATTACAGGCGTGGGCCACTGTGCCCAGCCAAAAATATATTGACTTTAATTAAAATTTAACTTGACAGATCATAATAATTCAGAACTCGTGATAATTTGAAATAGAGTCAGTGGAAGTTTATACATATAGTGGCAGTGAAAAGGGGCATGGCCAAGTAATAATAATAAAATAAACCAAATCTCAGAGGGAAATGTCATAGTTGAGAAGGCAAACGTTTCCAAATATTTTAGCAGGGATTATACACAAATAATTGAGGTACCCGTGACCTTCTGTCCATTAAAGCAGAGCTGCCTGGGACTTTTACTTGGCAATAGTTTTCAAAAAGCCATTTGTTTATTCCAATACTCCAAAGTACTTGAAAGCAATATAACTTCAATTCTTTTTTTTTTTTATTGTTTATGTAATTGTGTTCTTGCTCTTCCAGATTTTTTTTCTAAATAAGTTTGAATAATGGAAGTTTTGCTTAATCTTCCTCTTACCCCAGTGCTGTGTGTCCCGCAGGGTTTCTGGGAGAGCCAGCTGGAGCTGCGCAGGCTGTATGGACCGGTGTGTGGGTAAGAAGCGGCTCGAGTTTTCTCTAACTACATGCTGTGTTTCGTTCTCTGTATGCTGAACTGATGTGGAAGTAGCGATAAGAATAGGGCTGTCGTGTGTGTTCCTATGTTTTGAGGCCCACAAAGAGGGTGCTGTGCAGTCCAGACGAGGCAGAGAAGACTCTGGGCTGCCCTGGGGGCCGCCAGGCCGCCCTGTTAGAGCGCCCTCTTGAGCCGGTGCCATTATCACCTCCGACCACTGTGCCCACGCTGTGCCACCACGGGGCAGGGTGGCCCTCCATGCCTCACAGCGCAAACAGCCTTGCCCGATCTTTGCCCGTGAACTTATCTCAACTGCGCTTGGCCCCGTGTGCTCCTACCCCGTGGGAAAAGCTGCCAGTGGTGCGACCACGGAATTCTTCAGCCAGTCCAGTCCCCTTCTGCAAGGGAAAGGAAGTGCTAGGAATAATTACCCCAGGACGGTGTATACCGAGCCTGTCCCGGATGTGTTGGGACACATGGTCACCCTGGTTCTCAGCCATGGGAAGTAATGCAGCCCTTCCCTTTGCTTTTCCTGGATTTTCCCTCTTTATGCTTCAGGGTGTGCTCCTCTGATTCTAAAATCCCAGAGTCTGCTGAACAGACCCGCGTCCAGATACTCACTCTGCTCAACGCGCAACAGGCCTGAACTGTGCTGATTCTCCACGAGTCTTTCCCCACCGGAGTCCTCATCGTTTTAGCCTGTTTTCATACAACTGCTTCTCGGGGAGATGTTTTTGGTAGCTTTTTCTTGATCCCCAGGCAGTGGTAACTTTTTTAGGTGCATTGAAGTTCTCTTGTGTTGCTAATGCCCATGCTAATGGACTTGGGTGGTTTGCAAGCCATTCTGTCTGAAGAATTCCTGATGTCTGTTCTCCCAGGGCCCATCTTTGAAAGGGATTGGCTTGTTCTCTTTGTGGCCTATGGCTTTGGCCAGGCTCTTCTACCTATGTTTTGGTTTTGCTATGTGGCCCTAAGAAAGTAATAAACTAAGGTGTTGTGCTAGACGCTCTCTGTATTAGTTTGTCATCGCTGCATGACAAACTACCCTGAAACTCAGGGACATAAAGAGCAATTTATTATTGAGGAGGGAGGGGCTTACCTGGGGCACCTGGACCCCACATCTCTTGTTCTCCTTGGAAGAGCAGGCTCACCTGGCACATTCTTCCCGTGGTAAAGGCAAAGGCTCAAGAGAGCAAGCCCAACGGTGCAAGAACATTTCAAATTTCTGCTGCATCATCTCAGCTCACACCCTATTAATCAAACCAGGTTGCATGACCAAATCTGAAACCAGGGCAGGAGGTACACTGTGGCCCCCGTGAGGCCCAGGCAAGTCACTTGGGCAAGCCTGACACGATGGAGCAGGGAGGCGTACTCCGCTGATGGACAGCGGGGGTGGCAGAGCATATGCTTAAATAATAAGCAACTCTGCCTCACTCTCTAAGATCTCTTTCAACTTGGCTTTCACTTACTTTTTACTTTTTTTTTTTTTTTTCAGTGCATAGCTTGCTTTAAGCATGATAGGCACTCAATGAAGGCTCAAGGGATTGAATTGTTTACCTTTCTCTTACTCTCATGCTGTTCTATTGCTTTTTTAAAGTTCCCATCCCAGCTCTCTCTTTCCAGTGGTCTCATTCTGCGGCTGACTTGGCACTGAGCTTGGAGACCATGTCCCGGGTTTCTGAGACACAGCACTGACTCAGAATGATGGTGGCTTCACCGGAGTCAGAAAAAGTCCTGCCCGAGTTTGAATTCTAGGAATTACTTCCCTTGAGTACTTCTTGGACGGATTTCCAGAGTAGAACCCTTGGGTGTTTTAAAATAATTTTAAAATGTCAGATGAGTTTAAAGGGCACTGTATTAACTGGTGTGTGTGTGTGTGTGTGTGTGTGTGTGTGTGAGAGAGAGAGAGAGAGAGAGAGACAGAAAGAGAGAGAGAGAGAGAGAGAGAGAGAGGTGGAGAGAATTGGTTTCCTTGACAACAGGATGTCCAATCAACTTTCCCCCCCAACTTTAACTAAGTTAATGCAATTTATCCTTTTCATTTCAAGAAAAGCTAAATCATAGAGAATGATTTCAAATGAGGTTGAAGAGATCAGAATTGCACTATCATCTTCACTCTTTGTTCCTACTCCTGGTGAAAAGGAAAAAAAGAAAAGTGATGGCATAATTTCTTCATACAAAGCTATCAACTTTTTCTCCTTTAGAAAAAAAAAAAAGATGAGCATAAAGTGCTGCCTTCTTTTCAAATGTGTCCACCCCTAGCTTTAGAGGCAGTAGGGTGGCGGAATACCAATGAAAGGGCCAAACTAGTCTAAATCTAAGGTCCTTTCTAACTCTAAATGTTATCTTTTACTGCTTACATTTTAGCAAAATAGTTTCACCATTTGCGAATGTCAAAGATGTACTCTGGTCCACGCACAACAAAGACTCTCAGGAAATGATTTGGTTTAAATTATTAATACATTAATTTTTAGATGACTTTCGCTATTAGGAAAAATAATCGATCCCAGCTTGGTCCTCCTAAAAATTGAAATAATAGATTGAGTCATCGTTTGACTAATGAAACATGCTGTTGATGCTGTACAGAGATGCATCAGGCCCCTGCATGGCTGCACGGAATGAGAGCAGGGAGGGTCCCCTTGCTGCTGTAGACCCGAAAACCAAACGTGATGACTACGCTTTTTATCTGGTTGTCATCTAGCAAATCAGTCAGGGTTCAGGGCCTGAAACTGGGAATTAGCTCCCTCCTCTTTCCCTCTCCCACTCATTGCTGCGGGGAACAGAGTGCTAGAGAAGGTTTCTGTCAAGAGGAGTTGACAACATCAATGTTTATTATCACCACTGTCACCATGTCACCACTGCCACCACCACCACCACCATCAATGAGAACCAAATGTCTTCACCAAGTGTCTAATTAGGTAGGCTGTTTTGCCAGGCTCTGTGGAAATCAAAGACTACACACGCTGTCTCTGCCTTCTTTGAACTTGAATGAGAAGCAGGTGGGCTGGCGTGGACACCTGTGCGGCTTTTATTCGCGGTCCTTGATAAAAGCTCTTCTGAATTCTGCAGCAGCACCGCTGGCCACACCACACGAAGAAAGCAAGGCTTCGTGGCTTTGGATAACCTTCATCAATTAATGACTACTCGTTATCTCCTTCCGTCTGAGAATGAGCCCCAAGATGGATTTATATTCCTTCCCCAACCCTACAAGAACAGTATCAACATAATCATCATACATTGGTGATTGAATATTAAAACAGAATAGAGATTATGCCCCCTCTGACTTGTAATTGACTTTGTAATCCAGTAGATGACAAGCCTTTATGACGCTATTACTATTAATTATAAATACTTGCACAGCGTCCTAAGTTCAGCTCATTAGAAACTCCTAAAGGACCCCTTTCAAAGCTCCCTTTATCTCGTTTGTCTTTTAAGTGCTTGCTCTGTAGTTCTGCTTTTGTTTAGCCTCATCTCCATTTCTTCCTGCCCTGACATCATTTTAGCTTTGATCTTTAGTATAAACTTAGCTCCCACTTGTTGAACTTAACTTTCGTGCTTCCCGGCCCCCATCACGTGGGCCACTCCGTTTTGGTAAGTGACATCTGCATCCCTGAGTCTCTTCATGAAGTCATCTTTGTTGCATAATCTCATATACTCCCATTAGAACACTAAGTTGTAAGTAGGTAAACATAAACATTGCACAAAAGAGGGTAACTGCTCCCACCCGTGACCCCTAGCCACTCTGTTACCAATTTCTTTATACTCAGATGGATGAAATGTGATATACACTGTTCTTTACCTTGCTCTGTTCAGGAATGGCATTTTGGGAATTGTCCCATTTGAATACATGCATTCTTGTTAAATGATACTCTATTTTTTTTTTGAAACAGAGTCTCACTCTGTTGCCCAGGCTAGAGTAAGTGCCGTGGCATCAGCCTAGCTCACAGCAACCTCAAACTCCTGGGCTCAAGCAATCCTCCTGCCTCAGCCTCCCAAGAAGCTGGGACTACAGGCATGCGCCACCATGCCCGGCTAATTTTTTCTATATATATTAGTTGGCCAATTAATTTCTTTCTATTTATAGTAGAGACAGGCTCTTGCTCTTGCTCAGGCTGGTTTTGAACTTCTGACCTAGAGCAATCCGCCCACCTCGGCCTCCCAGAGAGCTAGGATTATAGGCATAAGCCACCTCATTCAGCCAGATATTCTATTTTGTAAGGATTTCTTGGATGGATGTTATCCTAATTTTTAAAACAAGCTCTTGTTGGATGAACATCTTCTATATTTATAAACAATCCTGTAGCAAATATTGTTATATATACATCATTGCTCTCTTGTGTAAATATGCACAATAAATTCCTAGAAATGGAATTATTAGGACAAAGATTGTCTAGGTTTTTTTTAATAATTATTACTAAATTGCTCTCTCTAAGGATTATATTTATGATATGTTAATTATTAATATATTATATTAATCTACACCCCCATAAAGAAGCATATGAGAGTACCTTGTTCCCTTACATGCTTGCCATTAAGATGTGTGGTCACAATTTTAAATCTTTGCCATTTGGTGGTATTTGGCTGTAGTTTTAATTTCATTTTTCTAATTATGAACAAGTTTGAGCATCTTTTCATATGTTTAATTTTTTTGTCATTTTCATATGTTTAAAATCCATTGTATTTTGTTTTCTGAGGACTCCTTTGCCACTTTTTTATTGGGTTATTGATCAAAAGATGTTCAAACTTGCTCTTTGTAGAAGAGCAATTTGTAGAGGCAATTTGCAATTTGTAGAAGCTCTTTCTATATTAAAGAAAGTAGGCTGGGCACAGTGGCTCACACCTGTAATCCTAGCACTCTGGGAGGCAGAGGTGGGAGGATTATTTGAGGACAGGAGTTTGAGAACAGGCTGAGCAAGAGTGAGAGCCCGTCTGTACTAGAAAATAGAAAAATTAGCCAGACATAGTGGCCTATAGTCCCAGCTTTTCGGGAGGCTGGGGCTGGAGAATCACTTGAGCCCAGGAGTTTGAAGTTGCAGCAAGCTATGATGATGCCACTGTACTCTAGCCTGGGCAACAGAGCAAGATTCTATCTCAAAACAATACAAATTAAAATTAAGTAGCTATTTATATTTAATATATGTTGCAAATATTTTCTCCTTTTTATCACTTGTCTTTGTTTATTATGCATTTTTTCCAATCAGAAAATATTTGTTTTTGTGTTGTTGAATTTAATTGATTTTAAATTTCTACATTTTGTATCTTACCCAGAAAAGCTTTTTCCACCAAGGATTTTTTTTTTAAAGTTCCATTTTTCTAGTGTTTGTAATTTCATTTTGAAAATTGAGGATATTTGATATATTAGGAGTTTATTGGAAGGTAAAGATGGAGGTGGAGATCCACCTTTATTTTCCTAGGTGGTTGTGTTCCATCTGGAAATCCATCCTTTTCCAACTGATTGGAAATGTCACTTTGATCACTTATTCATTCCTGAATGTATTTCTGACTTTTCTCTTCCACTGCACTGCCTCATCTCAGGCCAGTGCCCCTCTGAATACTCTCATCTGGACAGCATGTGAGTGCAGCTTCTCTATCTAGCAGCAGTAGGCTGTTCTAAGAACTGTCCTTGCAAGTGTCAGAACCCGAAGCATCTGTCTCCTGGGGAATCTTCAGTCCTTGTACTGAACAAATCAGTTTAGCAAACAAATAAGCCTTTGGTATAAGGGGGCCTGGCACTCAGCTTCAAAGTTCACACCACAGGAGGGGGAGGTGTCTCATATGCCTCCAACTTGGAAGTTTTTAGCACCGTTTTTTATTTAATTAGCTAGCACGCATGAACTAATAGCACCTTGTCACCAGGCAGCCAGGAAGTTGAGAACTTTGGGATACATATGGAAAAGCATGTGGCATCAGCAATGAAAATAATAAGGTCGTTTCAACACTTTTTAAAGCTCAGATTCCACAGCCCCATCCATCAGGAGAGTTTGTGTTCCGGAAGTGACTGAGGTGTGAAAACTTTTCGTGGACGAGCTCTTAACCGTGATGTTTGTGTGCTGTTTAGATGGGACTGAAGAACAGCATAGGCATGGTTTACTGAATACAGGTGGGTGGCTGCATCACCAGCTGTGGGAGATTTCCTGGCCTACTGCCATGGACCGAGAGAACCACGGGAATTGAAGGGCTTTGACTGACTCAACCTTTGGACCACTGCTGTGTCACACGATGATTCTTTTTTTTTTTTTTTTTTTTTTTTTTGAGACAGAGTCTCGCTTTGTTGCCTAGGCTAGAGTGAGTGCCGTGGCGTCAGCCTAGCTCACAGCAACCTCAAACTCCTGGGCTCAAGCAATCCTTCTGCCTCAGCCTCCCAAGTGGCTGGGACTACAGGCATGCGCCACCATGCCCGGCTAATTTTTTCTATATATATTAGTTGGCCAATTAATTTCTTTCTATTTATAGTAGAGACGGGGTCTCGCTCTTGCTCAGGCTGGTTTCGAACTCCTGACCTCGAGCAATCCGCCCGCCTCGGCCTCCCAGAGAGCTAGGATTACAGGCGTGAGCCACCGCGCCCGGCCTCACACGATGATTCTTTGACTTAGAACACGTGAGACATCTGAATACACTGGGCTTAAAAATGTGGCTGAGGATGGGGAGAGGTGGAAACCATTCCTGATTTGTTCAAGAAAAGACAAGTATTTGCACTCAGACTGGACCGCTGACATCTGGAGATGGCACTCATTTTTAAGTGGGACTGTGCTTGGCAGCTGTGCTCGTGGATGTGGAAGAATGGTGGAAATGAAGCCATCGTTGCGGAAGAGCTTTCCAGACGCTGATGTTCAGGAGTCGGCTCTAAGTTCCCGCTCCTGATACACAATGCAAGCCTCAGAGTGAGGCTCGTTTACCAAGTGTTTGACCTAAAACTATGGCCCAGTTTTAAGAGGAATTGATGAAAATGAAAATACACTATGATCATTGAGAACATACGGTATCCTTGAAACAGTGGAATTAAGCACCGAAATCGTGAATTATCCTAACATCTCTGCCTGGGAGGCCAAACTGTGGCAATATTTAGGCCCCCAGCTTGGTAAAATTTCTCTTTTTTAAAAGTATTGAAAATAAGACTGAGTATCGCCAGTTTCAAGTAATGGAGTCTGGAATCTTTTTTTTTTTTTTTTTTTTTTTTTTTTTAATATTTAGAGAGGTTTATTCCCAGCCAGTATGAGTGACCGTGGCCTGGAAGACACAATCTCAAGAGTTCCTGAGAAAATGCACCTGAGGCAGTCAGGTTACAGCTCAGTTTTATACATTTCAGAGAGACAGGAATTGCAGGTAAAATCATAAATCACAAATGTATCCATGCGAGGTATACCTTGGTGGAACCAAAATTAATGTGAGACCTGATGGTCTGTAGACCATAATTATCGAGGATCATTCGGTGAGTTACATATCAATATTCTCACTGGTCAAAACAGATTAATCACTAACACTAAGCCTGTAAGAGCATATTTTTAAATGAGTGGAGTTTATTGAACTGTTATTGCGTTTTAGGGAGGACATCATTCTGTAAAAGTGTATGCCCTGACATTAATAGGCTGTTTTAGGAGGCCTTTGAGAACAGGAAGAAAGTTGTTAGTAGGACGACTGTCACCAGTCCAGGTGCTTTGCCCGATAGGTAGAATTATCAAAGGGACAATTGTCCTCAGATAAATAAGCAAGTTGGCCCAAAAGAGATAGAGACATTCTATTCAAGCCTCACTTTTCTTGAATGAACTTGTAATAGATTCTTCGCCCTTACCTGCCACTGTCATGAGCTACCGTTATACCCAATGGAGTCTTGCTACAAAGCTTCCCTCCCTCCTTATGATTTAAGACCACTTTGTATCCCAGTCTTGATCCAAACATGCTTTTGAAGTTTACCTAATTTTCTGGACTTCTGGCCTCTTCTTTCAGTCCATTTATTTTACACCACTTCATTTCCCCCCATCCTCTTTGTGTAACAATGTATAGGTTTGATAGTTGCTGCATATTGTAATGACTATCCCTGTCCAAATCTTTGTGACCCACACTCATAAAGACTGAGAGCCCTATATCAATTCCCTCTTCTTTGGGTAGAAACATCCAACAGAGAATGATAGCTTACAATAGAAATCTGGGGTTAAAATCCCATCTCTGACTTACTATCTACCACGTGTTATCTTAATGGATTTTAGGACCATCACTCCCCACTTTGAACCTCAGTTTTCTTAGATATAAAATTAGGAACTTGGATCCATGACTTTGACACTTTAATTATGAGCCTCAGTACATAATGTGCTCCCCATATTGTGATCTATTACACACATATACACTTGAAGTAAAAGTTTTACCAAATAATCCTGTATTTTCTATATATGAATCACTTTGAACTATTATCTTCTATTCTATTTGTGAAAAATAAAACAAATACAAGTCAGCCATGACCCATTAAATTGATTTTATAACCACCAGTGAGTCAAGATCGGCAATTTGAAAAGCGAAGGGCCAGATGATATCTGAAGTCTTTTCCAGTTATATACTAGTTGATCACAAAGCCTGTCAGTCTACATTAGAAAATTGTTATAATATAAGCCCCTGTGTTTTCCCCTCTGTGGTTTAAGATTCCGAGAAACCTCTGACAAAGTCAGTAAGAGCCCACCGTTGGCAGCGCAGCAGGGTTCAAGCTGAAGCACCTTCCTCTTGAGACGAAGCTTCTGTGCCTGTCGGTGGTCCCAGGGTGGGCGCCTCCTGCCCCGTAGCACCTTCCTTCTTATTCTTTAAAATCACAAATTCAACTATTTTGAAATTATTTCTCAGACTTAGCCCAGAATCTTTCAAGCTTACAAACTTACAAAAATGTATTAATTGACCATTTAAAACTCTCTGCAAGACTTTGCATTGGGTGTAAATTTCTCAGTAATTCGGGTGGATAACCTACATCGGACAGGCACGGCCAGCTGATTACTTACTGCCAGGGGCATGGGGCAGCAGGGGGAATGGCCTAGAAACTGGGAGCAGCCCCCTCACGGGAGGTGGGCCAGGTGTGGGAAACTGCCCAGGCTGCTGTGCTGACAGCTCGTCCCAGCGCATGGGTAAAGGGTAAGAAGGTGGCAGCTCCCCGTCCTAGCAAACACTGGCCACAGTGGACAGTCCCAGAGAAAGCTGCCCACAGAGGGGGTGTCAGCTGGTCCATAGTCTGGCGACCAGTAAACAGCCATCAAGGAGCCTGCAGTGGGCCCAACTTGTGGGTGGTTCAGGACCCTGAGGGGCACCTGGGCCCTGAGAGAGGAGCACATGCAGGGCAGGGAGGAACCCCGGGATGAGTCAGGTATAGACACTTGGCTCTAAGACTCAGAGTGTGATGTGAGGCCCAGGTTTCAGAAACCAGACCCAATCCCCAATATCAGGTGGGGAGAAAAGGTCTGTCCCGGCTGGAACAGATCCAGGCTGAGGAAGCCGTCCCCAGCAGCCAGGCCGCAGGTTGTTCCAGCTCCCAGGCCCGGGGCTGGGAAGATGCAGGTGGGAGATGGAGCACCTGGCTGGGAAGAACAGAGGAACGCAGAGGCTGGGCGCAGCCACAGATTTTCAGTTTTGCATTCCTTGACGTTCATATCCCAAGTCCGCTGCTGAGAACAGTATTATCAGGCTCAGGGTAAAAGGGAACTCATTCTTCCTCAGTGACGATCAAATATGGCATCAATAACTCCTTCATTCCTCAAATGACAGCTCTGCACAGATGTGTTCCCAAACAATAGAATGTCTCAAATTAAAGTTGCATAAAAGCTTTCTTTCTAGCTAATATTTTCATATAATAAATTCCATATTTAATTGAATTGTACCTGCACCAAATCCAAGTTGTTCAACCCAAAATGCATAATAGAGTTATGTAACACAGTCATGAATCATCGTGACATTTGTCAAGACATCCTCCCGTCTGGTGGTAGGTCCAGATAACACAGGCTTTATACATATATCTTTTGTCAAGAACTCCTTTGCATAGACAGTCTCAAAAGTTGCACACATTTACCCAGTTCTTGTGGCTGTTAACTCTAATTAATTGAGAATGCAAACAGCATTTCTACTCTATCCAAAAAGAAGAATGGCAAGCCATCTCTGATGACATAATTTTTTAAAAAAATCATTACTAAATTCAAAGAACCAATGAATTCTCAATTCACATAGAGCTCAAAGCTCCTCTTTGACCATTATTTTATGAGCAAAGAAACTTTTTCCAAACAAGTTCTCAGAAACGTCTGATGATTAAAAAAAAAATCAGTTCTAAATCTTGTGACCCACACAGGGCAAAAAGATAAAGGCATCTAAATGTCTGAAACCAAATTAACTGCAGATATTAGTGTAAACTTTTAAACAAAACAAGTCATACACCACCACACACACATTTGAAATTCTACTAAATTTTAAGTAATCAAAGTTCATCTTGAAACTGGAACATATTTTCCTTTCTTCCTCAGGACTCTTAAATCTTTTAAAGTTTGGGTTGTTTACTATGCGTTCCTATTACCGCTGATTGGCCGTATGTGTGTAACATTTCTGAGGCTATGCACACGAAGTAATTCCCTAGCAAGGCACCACCAAGTTTTATGATGCTGACATGCCTGGGGCACATAATGTAAACTTCACTACTAAAATAAGTTCTTTGATTATTCTTTGTGTCTCAAGGTCATGCTCCTAACAACTTCTCCCCCATTTCACCCTCAAGCTGCAAGAATCTTACAACCCACCATTTGAAGTTTTTCCACCCTGGGTAAGGCTTGCAGTTTATCGGCCTGTTTATAAAGGTCTCTCTGACACATTCTCCAGCCTCCTCACATTAACCACTAAGGAGGTACTGCTAGCGGATGATACTTCTTTTTTTTTTGCTTCTGCTTAAAGAGGAACCTACTAACCTTTGCCCTGAACCTATGGCTAGTGAATGGCGTGCCATCGTAAGTTGGGTGGACGTGGAGATTGTGGTCTTCTGTGTTGCAACGCACACTTGCGCCTCTTGCTACCACTTGATACGACAGGGGAAGTGGGCACGCAGGTAGCAGGTACCGAATCGAGACTGCGGCTCTGCACAGCGGGACCGCTACAGGAAGGAAATGCAGGTCCTCCCTGGGTTGCATCCACCTCCATCTTTTCCACTGCTGATGTGGTGCCTGGTGCATATTAACCCTTTGCACTCGCTTGCTTTTTTGCTCGATTCCTTTATTCTACTCGGGATTTAATTTTTTATATGCCCCAGATTTTACAAAGCACGGCAGTGGAATAAAAAACTGGAGTTTCTTTTCATACAAACTTATTTATTTGGATTTTTTTAATATTTCAAATTATTGATACATTCAAAGAGTAATTTTAATCTCTATAATTTTTGCTAACCGTGTTGAGTCACACTTGACATCCAAGTGCAAAGGGTTAACCAGCCAAGAGGCGGCTGTTGAATGGCTCTTCCATTTTTCATTGAAGGTGGTTTGTAACTCTTTGAGTTCTCTTCCCTGTCTCACTGCCAGACCACAGCTTGTAACCGATGAGCAACGTGGCTACCAGATTCTTCTGAAAGCCTTCAGCCTAAATATTCTTAGCTGCTTCCCCAAAGTCTTAGACCTCCCTGCTAGAGTTTGGGTTTTTCAGACCATCCCATGAGCAAGAAGCCTCAGTTCTTTGTCCTCCTCAGCTTGGGAGCCCACAAGGATACTCCGTCTCCAACCTGGAATGACACTTAGCATCCTGAGTCCACCCTCCTCCCAATCCATACCTGTTAATGAGCACCAGGGCTTCAGGGACCAAGAACCTTCGACTGACACTCATAGATGAAAGGTTTCATCTGAGTAGGTGGAAGGGGTGTTTGTGCTTCTGCAACATGGCCAGCAGGAGAACTCTATGATGCCTGGCTGGGGGATTGATGGTCTCCTGCTTCCTGGTCAGATCCAAGCACTGGGGATAGCATGGAGGACATTTTTCCTTATTGTGGTAAAATACACATAACATAAAACATACTATCATTGTATAGTTCAGTGGCATTAAGTACATTCATATTGTTACACAACTGTCATTACCATTCACATCTAGAACTTTTTTTCAGCTCAGCAAGCTGAAACTCTGCCCACATTAAACACTAACTCCCCATTCCCCCTCCCCACAGCCCTGGCAACCCCTGTGCTACTTTCTGTCTTTATGATTTTACTACTCTAGGTATCTCGTATCAGTGGAATCATACAGTATTTGTCCTTTTGTGACTGGCCTGTTTCACTTAGCATTATATCCTCGATTAATCTATGTTGCAGCATGTGTTAGAATTTCCTTCTTTTTAAGGGTGAGTGATATTCCATTGTATGTATATTCTACCTTTTGTTTATCTCTTCACCTGTAGATGAACACATGCGTTGTTTCCACTCTTTAACCATTGTGAATAATGCTGCTGTGAGTATGGAAGTGCAAATGCCTCTTCGAGACCCTGTGTTCCATTCTTCTGGGCATACACGCAGAAGTGGGACTGCTGTGCCCAGCAGTTGGTGATTCTGTGGTGATTCTGTTTTTCATTGTTTGAGGAACTATTTTCCACCAGGATCATACCATCTCACGTTAGGAGGACCCGTCACAGCAAGCTTCGTTGTTCCCTTTTGACCATGATTAGGTGGCTACTGCCTCTTGTTTTCAAGCCTTCAGAGTGAACTCCGATGAACTTTACACTTCTTCTTGTGCTCTGGAACCCAACTGGTCCATGCGGACCACACATTTCCGATTGGAATGTGAGACCCCGGTGACCTTGCCTCCAACTTCCTGTTGGCTAAGCCAGTGAGCACATTTTTTTTTTTTTACCAAACTAGTCCCATTATCAACAAATGCTTGCACTGCACCATAAATCCAGTTTGCTTTAATAAATTCCCAGTAGTTCCCATCCGGAAGTCCCTCTCTTATCTCAGCCTTCTCTGCCAAACCTTTCACAATTTATGTGTCTGCTTTTCGATTCTGCTTTCAGCCCCCTCCAAGTTTCCTCTTTCCCACCAGCTCACTGCGGCCGCCTTTGCGTTTCACATAAATTTTATCTTCTCTGCCTGGGACTCTCGCTGACTTCTGCTTTCTTCTTCACTGAGTCCACACTTGTCCTTCTCCTCTCCCTGGGACCAGCCCTTCAGCCTCTGGGCTTCCTATCTCAAGTCATTTGTCAGAATCATGTCCCTGCGATTTGTGGCTCGTTCATTCTATTTCTCTGGGTTTGTTTCACATGGTCTTTCTGCTGTTTCAGAGAGCACGTGTTCCTGCTTTGGGACCGTTTGTGACATGTTGAATTCCCCTCTTGTACCCCAGTTTCTGTACTGAGTGTGCTCATGGGGAAACATTAACTAGCTCTGTATCTACCCCAGAATGGAGAGATGGCAGGTGGCCTGTGGCCCGTAGGCAGGGGAGGGAGTTTAGAGGCTTTGGCTGAGCTAGAAAGAGGGAGAGGAGAGGTTGAGGGTGTGCTGAGAGAATGTGTTGTTTGGGGTGTTAATAGAGAGGACAACCTTTCTGTGGCGAGAGATGAGATAGATCTCAGAACTTGTGCTAAGGAGGCAGGTTATTTGAAGAAAGTTGTGCAGATGCACAGAGTAGGGAAGGGCAAGTTGAGGGAGGCAGGGAGAAGATGCAATTTAAGAAAACAACAACAAATAAACAAAAGCCATTCAATTATCTCAGGTGAGAGAGAACAGTGGTTTGGATCATCATAAATGGAAGGAAAAGAGGGAGAATTTTATGTAGAAAATGTTCCACAGGAAAAAAGCAGCAGGATCGAGGAAGTCATGGATTTAAGGAATAAGAGATGAGTCTGCATCAGTTGTTGTGCTGGCTTAGAATTCCGGGACAAAATGGAGCTTCCACCATGAGGAGGGAGCTGAACACGGCAAAGGGGGAGGTAGTTTTGGCTGGAGCGTGTCTTAGTCTGTTTGGGCTGTTACAATGGGCACCACAGGCTCAGGGGCTCACAGACGACAGGGATGTATTTCTCACAGTTCTGGGGACTGAGATGTCCAGGGTCAAGGCAGCGGCAGGTGTGGCGTCTGCGGAGGGCCTGCCTGCTGGTTCCCAGATGGTGGACGAGGGGAAGGGGCGCCCTGGGGCCTCTTTTCTAAGGGCCCCAATCCCACTCAAGAGGACTCCACTCTCGTGACTTAATCACCTCCCAAAGGCCCCACCTTCTAGTACTGTCACCTTTGCGTTTAGGATTTCAAGACATGAATTTTGGGAGGAAACAAGCATTCAGGCCATAGCAGAGCTGCTGGTGAGACACTGGGTCGCAGGGACTCAGGAGTGACACACTCTAAGGACCAGGAAGCTGCGTTAGGAAGGAGAGGGAGGAACGCGGGTGCGGTGTGTGTGGACCCGGAATTGCTGCCTCCCGTCCTTCAACCGTCTACCGTGTCTCCTACAGCGCGTCCTTGGCACCGTTGCCACTAACAACAGTAGCTGCCACATGGGAAAGAAAAGGGGCGCGTTCCCTGCTTAGCCCAACACTGGAAACGCTGGGTCTGTCGAAGGAACGCAGGTCTCTTTGGTGTAGGATCTCTCAGAACCTTTCATGTAACGATGTGCTTGGAAAATCTCCAAGTGGGAAATTCGGTATGCAGTGTTTATTTGACCACAGGACTTATTTTTTTTTTCCAGAATATCTCTAGGGACTAGAATATGGAGAACAGGCTTTGAGAGAAAACACTGACCTTATAAACAGCAGTATTTTACTCCTAAAGAATTCCACATAAAAAACCACCCGTGATAGGAATAGTTTAGTTCACCACTGTGAATTATCAGCATTACAACCAGTAATTACTAATTACCTCCATTTCAAGTCGATTCTTGGGGAGGGGGTTGCTTTTATTCCGTGGTGCTGTGGAGAGGCAGGAAGACCGTGGTGCGTGTTTTGCTTGTGTGTTTATCCCTTTTATTCCTGCACTTTCTCTCATGCCCTCTGTCCCCGAGAGTCAACCATTCCGTTATGCTTTATGTGTGTGCGTTTATACATCCTTGCAAACTGCGTGTTATCATTTTGTGGGTATTATCTTTAGCTTATGCCAGTGGTAATGTCATAGAGCTCATTTGGATTTTTAGGGTTTTTTCTTTTTTTTTAATTCCTTTTTTTTCCTGATTTCTGCAACTTTTAGTTGTCTCGTTTAGCACCATGCTTTCAAGATCTGCCACATGGCTGTATTCCCGTTGAATCTGTCGCTTCTCACTACTGCCCCGCACTCCACAGCTGCCTGCACCTGCCTCACCTGTCCCCTGTCCCCGTGGCCTCCAGCAAATAATCCTGCAGTGGACATGCTTGTATGGGCCCTTGATGGGCCTGGGGCAGAACTCCATGGGCTGTGTATCTCGCTTTATGACTGTAAGAGATAGCTATCTTTGCTCCCTGGGGCCATGCACAGATCAAATGTTAATAATCTGCAAGAGATTTCCAGCAGTCCATGTGGGTCACGTCCTTCCAATATAGTATCTCATGTGACCATCCCAACAACACTGTGAGTTTGGCTGACCACATTAGCCCCAATCTATGCAGAAACACCAGTGACTAAGACGAGAAGGGCACACGGTTCGTAGGAGGTGTGAGCAGGTGGTGCTGGTGCTCCTTGTGAATCCAAAGCTTTTTCCATTCCACTCTTTTCCATTCCATTCCATTTCTTCTTGTTGCCCCTTGAACACTCCAAACCCTCCTGCCATAGGACGTTTACCCTAAAGATAGTAATAGGATTGTTTGTTTAGTCACCCGCTTTCCTGGTAGAATGCAAACCCCGTGAGGACAGGAACTTTGTCTCTTGTTCATGCTGATATTCCCAGCGCCTAGAACAGTGCCTGACACTAACAGGTGCCCAGTAAATATGTATCAAATGACCAAAAGAATAGCTTTTCAGTATATGTTTTTCATGACAAATTTGTCCCCAAGGAAATGTCAAATAGAAAGGCCTTGTTATTTTGCTGATTGGTATATTACTATTATTATTTTGGGGGACAAATGAAAGGAATTAGGGGAAGTATTTTACAATCAAGGCTTGGGGGAGGGTGGGTTATCGTCTTTCCCCATCTGTGACTTATGCTTCATCAATCCAGTAGTTGACTCATGGCAGTACAGCATTCAATTACACCATGGGTGGCCATCTTGGGGTTCCAAGGATAAACAGAAAAGGCAAGGGGCGTGCTCTCCTGGCGCTCCCGCTGGGCTCCATGCACACAAGTCATTAATTGGGTTCTTACTGGGCTACTGCTGCATGTCCCACCCACAGGGGCTGCCCCCTCCCACAGCCTAACTCTTGGGGGCCAGCTAAGGGTCCCAGAAACAGCACTGGATTAGGACCATACCTGGGTTCTGGCCCTAGCTTGGCTGTCCCTAGCCATGGCATGAGTTACTGGACAATTTTCCTCACCTCTGAATGGTACTCGTGCCCCTGCCTACCCTAGGTCTGATGTGAGACTCAAAGGAACGCTCAGAGCTATCCAGGGAGAACCGTCCAAGACTCAGGGATCCTAACTGTGATTCCTCTGCTCTTTGGGCCTGGGTCCCAGCGGCTTCCTTGCAGCCAGCCAGCGTCTCCGGAAGACCACTGACTCCAGGAGCCCCGTCCCTGGCCAGCTCGGGGGAAGCTTCTCGAACTCCTGTACACAGGTCCTCTCGCCTTCACCTACCCGGGGATCCCTGCCCTGTTGCCTCCTCCTGGGGCCCCTCCTGGGTACCAGGCAGCTCTTGAGAGATGGTGCATGCCCTCCAGCCATCGCCCCTCTTTGGGCCTCATTTTCCTAGCTATGAATGAGGGGGTTGGGCTAGAATGATCATCTTGAAGCTGCCTTCCATCTCTGAAGTGTGATCATCTGAGCTTTACTTTTTTTTTTTTTTTTGCTTCATTCTTGTTTCTCTCCCACTGTGTCTGAAATTCTTTTGCCATTAAATTTCCCTTTCTTCAGAGGCACACATCTGGGCATTCTAACACCTAGCCCAGGACAGCGCATCCTTCCCTGGCCTCACTGTCTTTCCAGAACTGACATTAGCTTCTGCCAAGCTGCTATGTTCCTCCTCTGAGTCTGCACGTCGTTTGGGGAGAGGTGATTCTGCCATATACTCTCACACATGTATTCTATGTGATAAGACACACACACACACACAGAGCTCCCCGCAATAACCTAGAATATACATTTCTGGGCATAACGTGTGGGCAAAAATATTCAGGGACAGCCAAATGACTATTTTAATGTTTCTCTGTCCCTGCGGGGCCATCCAACTATTTATTTAGTAGCTTGATGCTGTTTGCATCAACAACTTTGCTTTATAGGCTGTTCTTCATGTTTATGATTCTTACTGTGAAAAAAATTGCTTGCCTAACATCTGTTCCGAATTTGTTTTTTCTTTATTTTTATTTATCTGTTCCCTATTGAATTACGTTTGCGCCAAGGACAGTAACTTGAATTGGAATCTTCAGCGTCCTTCAGGATTCCTACACACTTCAATACGTCTCTTAATTACTCCTTTTTTATTGTTATGAGACACAGATACACCCGCTCACACAGGCGGGCTGGTTTGTAGCTTACCTCTGCCCTTCCCCCTCTGGGGAATAAGTTTTATTAACTGAATAAATTAAATGGGAGGGTACATTCAATAGAGTAGGGAGGTTTAATGTTATAGGTTTGATTCAGATATTTTTCCCCTTGCTGCCCAATTCTCTCCAGGATGAGAAGGGCCACTTTATTTTACAGAGGAAGAAGCTGAGGGCCATGGGAGACGCTGTCTTCCTGCCCACTTCCAGAAAACACAGAGAATAGCTACTCCAGGGCCAGTGAACTTTCGAGAGGCAGAGCATTGCTTGACACTTTTTCTCCTGGCTGCCAGGCCTGGGGACATTCCTTGGCAGCAGGAGGCCTCCTGGAGGTACCTTGCCACCATCCATACACCCAGCCATTGGGCAGACACAGTCCTTCTAAGAGCAAGCATGTCGCGTGTTTTCCACGGGTGTGGCTGGGGTGGGGCAGTCAGCAAAGTGTGCAGAGGATGGGGTGGGGGCAGGGATGGCAGGGAAAGTTGTAGCAGGGACTCCTCTTTCTTGTGGGACCCCCTCGTGGAGGTTCCCTGGCCTCTTCCAGGCTGGCTTATGTGACCTGAATTCTCATTAACCCCCTGCTCTTACTACTTAGAAACCAACCTAGGGTTTCTAAGCATCACCCAAGCATCTTCCCAACCATAGGCAAGAAGGTCCCTAAAGAAGGATGGTGAGACCCGCTTTTTTTAGCTAATACTTGAGAAATCTACCAGTTGTAGAGATAGTGACCCAGTAACTCAAGGGATTGGCCCAAAGTCACCAAGCTGTCACTCTACATATATAATGCTCTTTCCACCATCAGTTCTCTGTTCACTTTGGGAGGGATGTCCCCCGCCCCCCTCATGACTTTCCCACACTCTTTGGGGGTTTGTGTCCTTGTCTTCTAATGGCACAAAGAGAGGGGACGGTTTTCCCCACATCTGGAAGCCCTCACTGCTGCATCCGCTCTGGACATTGTCCACTCTACAGATATTTCATCTTTGCGACGTGTACAGCGTTGATCTGACGGCAGTGGGAGAGACCGCCCAGCCCCTCCAAAAAAGTACCATTCATGGCTCTTTTCCCAAAGAGAGTTGGCGCCTAATTTAGAAAAAGAAACACAGACGTGGGCCAAGTGGCACAGGAATGCCAGATAGTAAGGGGCTGAATTCTACAGGAGTAGAACGGGGTGTTGGAGAATGAATACGGGGGAGGGGAGGGGAGGGGCAGAACATACCACCCAGTAAGAACAGTTGGAGAAAAGACCTTGAGGCGGGAACCGTTGGGGGAAGGGAAATTGGCAGCTAGAGAGGGGGACAAAGGGAATTGTCCATCACCATCCTGCGATGGAAAGCCTTGGTCTCCAGGCTGAAGACATTCTCTGTTGTCCCTTTTGCTAGTGGCCTTTGAGCTGGTTAAAAGCCATGTCTTGCAGGTTGGCTTCTAGAAGGTGACACTGCGATGGGCTTTGGGGTGCAAGATGTTTACTAGGGACTCGTGCCTGTGAAGGGAAGGAGGAGGCAGCCGTCAGAGTCACCCCAGCAGGACAAAATGGCCAGTCCTCCACGCCCCCGCCCAGCTCAGCCACCCTGAAGGAGCCCCAGTCTCAGCAGCTGGGCAGCAGGTTCTTCCACTGGGCAATGTATCTGTATGTCGCCACATCGTGGACACTTTGGTTCATGTGAAATCTTTGGCAGAATGGTTGGGTGGCAGTGGGAGGTGAGTCCCTGCAGGGGCTTCTGTGCCCAGCCAGACCTGAGGCTGGCCGGGTGCCACGAGGTGGGCGCACGCTGACAGAGCTGGCAAGTGGCCCCTCCACGGTGATGGACGAGGACTAGCAAGAGCGGCCCTGGATTTCAGAGAATGACCAGGGACTGGGTGGCTCTTGGAATGCAGGATAAATGTGAGTAAAGAGAAAAAAGGTTCAGACTTTCCGAGTGTGGCTCTCCTGCACAGGGAGACTCAACACCAGTCTTGCATTGGCTCCTGGGGACCAGGCACTCTGCCGGCCCCTCCGGGACACAGGGACAAGTAAGACAGCGCCTTGTCCTCAGAGAGCTCGCAGGGCAGCAAGGAGCCTGTTAGTAAATGAGCCGGGTGTGATGCAGGTCAGCAGAGGAAGCCACCAAGTGCCACAAGAACTGCAAGGAGTGAAGGGTCCAAGAAGGCGTCACAGGAAAGGAGACTATGGACCCGAATGTCTGAAAGCAGTGTTTGAACTAACAAGAGGGAGACTTCAGAAGGAAAATGTGTGCAAAGGGAAAGGACGGGGGAAAATACTGCAAACTTGGGGAACCATAAAAAACCTTTTCATAGCACGAGTCTGTGGCTCCCAAACTGTGTGCCGAGACACCCCATGGAGCCACGGTGGAAGCCCCCCTCGTAGGGGCCCCCTGGCATACGGTGGTTTAAATATTCACAGGAAACACAGAGACATCTGTCAGTCACTAAGATTACCGCTTTCAATTCATGTGGATTGTTTTTCAGATGTCCACTAAGTTGTTAGAACATGAATACTTATTAAGTTGCTCGGCTTTGATTTTAAAATGAGACTGTTAAGTTCTTCTTTTGGCCTAGGGAGTGCTATGAAAAAATTACTGAGTCACTAAGGACACCGTGGACTGAAAGTTTGGAAACCTTGGTGTAAGAGGAATGGGGCAGAGGGAGAAGTTATTAGCTCCGGAAGGACCCTCAGTTACAAGTCTGGGAGCTTGGACTTCCTTCAGTCATGGATGCCATTAGAACTTTGCAGGGAGGGGAATGCACGGTCAGCTTCTGTTTTACAAAGGTCCATTGGCTTTGGTGGGGGGTTAATTGGGGACAGAGAGCCACCGGGAACTACTCAATGGTCCAGGCAAGACAGACAGGGCCTGACCCAGCCAGCATCAGAGGTTGGAACCGGAATACAGCACACACTGTTAACATTATGGAATTCCTACTGCATGCCTAAAATGGCAGTAAACACTAGACATCAACAGTAAATAAGACAAGGCCCCTGGGTTTAAACCACCTGCAATCAAGTGGAAAGACAGTCAAAAAAAAATTACAATTAGCAGAGAATCACTAGGAGTTGACCAGGCAAGGAAAGGGGAGCACTGTTCCAGGCAAGGCAGGGGGAACAGCATGCGCAAAGGCGTGGGAGTGAGAGAGCGTGGAGGGTTTCAGTCCATACGGGCTGATCATCAGGACTGGCTCTTGGGGTGGTGGGAAACAGGGAGGCATGAGGCCAAGGAGCAGGGCGGGGACCAGGCTGTGAAGGACATCATGTGCCATGTGCTGAAGATGTCCCAAGGGCTTGGCAAACCATTGAAGGGTTTTCAACAAGGAGTGGCAAAATCAGATTTGCATTTTACATTTCCTAGGTGGATAAACCAAGTTGGGACCCACATGTAGACAAGCAGCAGGCCAGAAAGACAACCTGAATGATGGAGACATAAGGCCCTGCATGGGAGGTGCAAAGTCTGGGCAGGAAGGGAGGGACCGGGGATTCTCCTGGCATGAAGAGGGTGGGAGAAAGCAAGTGAACAGGTCCCAGGGAGGGAGAGGTCTGAGAAAGGGCTGATTCCGTCCACCCATCTCCGCAGGGCTCTGGGAATTTAGGGTCGAGCCCCAGGCATGGGGACCTGGGGTTTCTAGGTGATGGAGGCCTCTGCTCAGAGTGACAGATAGGAACCAGGAGAAAGCAACTGTGGACCCCAAGGCCTGGGACTGTGTCACTGGCTCCTGAAGAAAAGTCTCCCTGGTAGCTTGAGCCTGCTCTGCCACTCAGCTAACTGGAGCCCCTAGCATGAGTGACAGGTGGGATAGCTGCCCCAAAGGGCAAGATGCCCATGAGCCAAGCAGGGACAGGCGCTTTCTCCACAGCACCGTGTGGCTGCCCAGCCCCAGAGGAGTCCCTGGAAGTCAAGTGCTCAGGTATCCGCAGCACGGGCTTCTCTTTAACTCCCTCTGAACTTTCTGGAAGTTCTGAGTCTCAGCACTCACAGCTGTGGTCTGCAGTCATGTGTGCCGCCTCCACTCTGAGCTTCCTGGGGCCCCGTGTCTACCTTCCATGCCAAAGCCTAGACTGAGGGCAGGACAGCAGCCACCCTGGTAGCATCCTCAACCTGCTGGGAAATGCAACTGTCGCTGAGGCAGGTGTTTCTCCAGTGCCTGATATTTAGCAGATATCATAGGAGTTGAAAACTCCCATCTCTTCTTATAGCAAGCATGAAAGCCTATGGTTCCCAAACTGTGTGCTGGGACACCCCTAAGTGCCACCGTGAACTTATAGGACCATGCGAGCTCTACCCAGAAATCAGAAGTCTCCAGATGTGTGTTTCTAGACCTTTTGCTGATGTGGGGGACGTTAAGGCTCCTGTCAGGACCCTCCTCGTCCTCAGTCAGCTTCTTTGTCCCTTACAAAGTGGCACCAGCAGGGTGTGGCCACCTGCTGGGGCGTGCAGAGGCCCTTCCTGACCAATATTTGCATAAAACTTTACTGTTGACAAACTATTCTCATTTGACCCTCCATAACAGCTTCCTTTAACAAAGAAACAGGCTCAAAAAGGTTGTGGTTTGCTCAAGGTGACGCAGCTGTGAAATCACAGGACAAGGCCTTGGACCCGAGTCCCCATGACCCCGCAGCTGCAGCCTCAACACTGCCGACCTCCACCCTGCCTCCCACAGTCCCGGTGCGGCCCACCCTGCGACAAGACCCCTCCCCTTTCTTTTTCTCATATGGAAGTCACACACACTCATTGTAAAACACCGAATGTTAAAGAAACAAGTTACATGAAAAGTAAAAGTGCCCCACAATTTCCTGCTCTAAGTATATGCACAGTTAGCAAGACCCAGCCTGGTGCCTGACACAGAGTACGGGCTCAATAAATGCATCTTGAATGGTTCATATAGTTAATAGCAAGAGCGACTATTATTGATTAGCAGAACTATACATACCATTGCACAATGTCTTTCTTTCTTTTGGACACCTTTCCATGTCTGTGTCTATAGGTGACCTCCCACCCCACCCCATGAACAGTCTTTATAGCTCAGTCAGCCCGACAGGGGTAGGCCTTCTGGGATAGGGCCAGGCAGCCCCCTGGCTAACACCAACAGTTTTTACTACTCTGTGAACTATTTTGGTTGAACTGACTGGTCAGTTAAAAAAAAAAAAGAAAGAAAGAAAGAAAGAAAACCACTCATTAAATAAGTCAAACAAGTGCTATTTTTGTCTATACAAGATTAAATATTCTCTTCCACCAGGTGCTTTGGAGTTGAATAAGCAAATTCTTATGCGTGTAAATAAATATAAATAAATAACTAGTTAAGAATTTTTTGCCCCAGAAGGAGTCTATATACAAGTTTGGATTAGAGGAAGGCAAGACCTTACTTCCTTAATTGGGCTTGGGGTTTTCTGGTCCATTGAGCAAGAATCTGCTCTAAATCTCCACCTTTAAAGCTATAGTCTGCACAGCTGGGAGCCTGTTTTCTCCGGCACACCTTCTCAGCACTGGAGCTCTTCCACAGCCAGGGCCAGCCTGGGAGGAGAGCAGCTACTCAAGTATTTTGGCAGCAAGCTCAGTGGCCAGGGACCTGGCCTGGGGCAGCCCAGCCTAGGTTCAAGTCCCTGTCTTGCATAAATTGTTTAACCTCTCTAAGTCTGCTTCTTAGTCTGAAAAGTAGGAATAATAACTACCCCCTCCATCTTCTATGAGGATGAAATGAGATAATACAGGTAATACACTTAGAATGAGGCTGGGCTGGTAGTGAGCACTCACTAAATGCTAACAGTTGTTAGCTCAGAGGTTCTGAGGAGAGTCTACAACCAGTGTAAATATTGCACGGATCAGTTGCACTGGTGTAGGATGTTTCTTCCCACCCTATAGAGAGTAGAACTAAAATTCAAAAACCCCATAATTTAATGGCCTTTCGAACTCATAGGGATTATAGGATTTAAAGCTATAGCAAACTGCAGAGATTACCTAATTTTCACTCCCACATTTCAGTGGTGGCCCAGAGAGTTTCAGGAGTGCATGCCTGCAATGGTTTCCTGCCTGAGTGGCAGAGCTGAGTGACCCTAGGTCCTGCCTGCTGACCACCAGCACATATTCCTTTCCAGGACCCCACACCAACTCGGGAAACAGGAGGACATGGCTGTGCATTTGTACCGATGTGCGACACTGAGACCAAACCCTTTTAGGGAAGTGAGCTTTGAGAGGCAGAATGGTATGAAGTATTCACAAGGCTGAGATGAAAAAGGTCACCATACTAGTTAGGACATCTCAACTTCAAATGATAGAAACCCAACTTGAACTAACCTTAGTATAAACCAACTGCCGTAAGCCAGGAGGACCCAACGAAGGATCCTGCAGGAGGCAGAACCTTGGACTCAACTTTGGACGTCCTAGGCAGTCTCTCTATCTGAAATCTCTGCTGGTCTCTCTTAGCCCCCTCTGCAGACAGGCTCCCTCCACGTGGTAGAAAATGGCCACCAACAGCCCTGGATTGTATGTTCCCCGTTTAGCAGCTCCAGGAGAACATCAGGGCTTTCCCCCCCAGCACGCATGTATGATAGAAATCCCAGTGAAGGATTCTGACTGGCCCTGCTTGGGTCACGCGTCCACCTCTTGGACTAGTCGCCGTTGTCAAGGAGATGACAAATTGGGATTGGCTGTGCCTGGAGGTAGAGCCCATTCGCAGGACCAGAGGGGCGGAGTTCTACCAGTGACAGCACCTTCAGAACTACAGGGACTCAGGGCGGAGGGCTCCCCAAGGAGTGGTGGGCAGATGAAAACAGGCGCCCTAAAGAATGGCTGTGAGTGCTTAAGACACACACCCGTACAGTTGTATCTATTCGAAATCTTTCCAGGAGCTCCTCAAACTACAGATGAGCATTTTTATAAATATAAATTCACAAGATTATACAATTTACATGTAAAATGGGACCAGTTTTCTCACGAGGTTCATAAACAAGCTCTGAAGCAATTCTAAAGGAATTGTTGCAAAATTGTTTTTAGTATTAGCAATATTACTGGAAGAAAGCAGAAAGACTCCCAAGGTGACTACTTGGAAGGACAACTTTCATTTGCATGTAGAAGTATTACTTTAAAAAAAAATCCAGATTGTATGTAAAATTATTTTGATAATAACTACATCAATACAAATATATTACCAAAATATGTGTGTGCCCCACAGTGTAATTGCTTTCCATTTAGATCTAAGAATTTAGGGAAATGAGAATGGGTCTGAATTTTGGCTAAATCTAGAGCAGGTTTTTAATTTGGGGTTTGTGTGTCCCCAATATGGTTATTGTCAATCGCATCAGGATCCCCTGGGAGCTTCTTAAAATAAGAGGTGACTGGGTCCCACCCCAGAGAGTCTGGCCTGGTAGGTCTGGGTGGGGCCAGGCACTATTATATTTTCTGAATATTCCACAATTGGTTTTGACTAGACCCTGAGACTGAAAACCAGGACAGCGGTTCTCAGAGTGTGGGAGTGGTCGTCTTGCAACAGAATCCAAGAGCCTGCTGAAATGCAGATTACTGGGCCCCACCAGCCCTGGTAGATCAGTCTTGGTAGGGAGCAAGGATTTAATAAGTTCCCAGGTGACTTTTTAAAAATTTTTTTTCTTTGAAATAATTATAGATTCACAATAAGTTATACAAAAAAGGTACAGGGAGGTCCTGTGTCCCCTTTACCCAGCTTCTCCTAGTGGTAACCTCATGCATAACTATAGTACATTACAAAAACCAGGAGGTTGGCACTGGTGCAATGCATAGAGCTTATCAGCTTTTATCCAGATGTATATGCAAGTGTGTATATGTGTTTGTGTGTATAGAATTCTATGCAGTTTTATCACCTGTGTAAATTCGTGTACCCACCACCACAGCCAAGATACAGGACTGTTCCATCCCCACGAGGCTGTCTAGTGCTATCCCTTTATAGCCACACCCACCCATCACCACCCCCATCCCTAACCCCTGGCAACTACTAATCTGTTCTCTATTGAAATAAATCTCTATGAATTTATTTCAAGAATGTTATATAGACAGAAGTGTGCAGTAGATAACCTTTTGAGATTTTTTTCACTCACATAATTCCCTTGAGATCTATCCAAGTTATTGCATACATCAATAGTTTGTTCTTTTTAATTCGCTGCATAGTATTCCGTTGTATGATGTACTACAGTTTGCTTAACCAGCCATCCATTGAAGAATATTTGAATTGTTTTCAGTTTTTGCCTATTACAAATAAAACTGCTATAAATATTCATATACATGTTTTGTGTAAACCTGAGTTTTCATGTCTCTGGGATAGAGGTTTCAGAGTACAATTGCTGGGTGATATAGTAAGTACATTTAGTTTTTAAAATTTTTTTTATTTTAGCATATTATGGGGGTACAAGTGTTAAGGTTACATATATTGCCTATGCCCCCCTCCCCCCTCGAGTAAGAGCTTCAAGCGTGTCCATCCCCCAAACATTGCATATCTTACTCGTTGTGGTTGTATATACCCATCCCCTCCTTCCCCCTCCCACCCTCCCGACACCCGATAAATGTTACTCCTATATGTCCTCTTAGGTGTTGATCCGTTAATACCAATTTGCTGGTGAGTACATGTGGTGCTGGTTTTTCCAGATACTTCACTTAGTAGAATGGGTTCCAGCTGTATCCAGGAATATACAAGAGGTGCTATATCACCATTGTTTCTTAAAGCTGAGTAGTATTCCATGGTATACATAGACCACATTTTGTTAATCTATTCTTGGATTGATGGGCACTTATGTTGTTTCCACAGCTTTGCAATTGTGAATTGTGCTGCTATAAACATTCGAGTGCAGGTGTCTTTTTCATAAAGTGACTTTTGATCTTTTGGGTAGATGCCCAGTAGTGGAATTGCTGGATCAAATAGTAGATCTACTTGTATCACTTTGAGGTATCTCCAAATTGCTTTCCACAGAGGTTGAACTAGTTTGCAGTCCCACCAGCAGTGTAGGAGTGTTCCTCTCTCTCCGCATCCACGCCAGCATTTGTTGTTTGGAGACTTTTTGATAAAGGTCATTCTCACTGGAGTTTAGTGATATCTCATTGTGGTTTTGATTTGCATTTCCCTGATGATTAGAGATGTTGAAGATTTTTTCATATGTTTGTTGGCCATTCTTCTGTCTTCTTTTGAGAAGTTTCTGTTCATGTCCTTTGCCCATTTTTTGATAGGGTTGTTTCATTTTTTCTTGCTGATTTTCCTGAGTTCTAAATAGATTCTAGTTATCAGCCCTTTATCAGATGTGTAGCTTGCAAAAATTTTCTCCCATTCTGTGGGTTGTCTGTTTGCTCTCTTGACAGTTTCTTTGGCTGTGCAGAAGCTTTTGAATTTGATCAGGTCCCATTTGTTTATTTTTATTGCTGTTGTGATTGCCTTTGGGGTCTTCTTCATAAATTCTTTGTCTAGGCCAATGTCTAGAAGAGTATTTCCAACATTTTCCTCTAGAATTCTAATAGTTTCACACCTAAGGTTCAAGTCTGTTACCCAGCGTGAGTTGATTTTTGTGAGAGGTGAAAGATGTGGGTCTTGTTTCAGTCTTCTACATGTGGCTATCCAGTTTTCACAGCATCATTTATTGAATAAGGATTCTTTTTCCCAGTGTATGTTTTTGTCTGCTTTGTCAAAGATTAATTGGCTGTATGAGGATGGTTTTATATCTGGGTTCTCTGTTCTGTTCCACTGGTCAATGTCCCTGTTCTTGTGCCAGTAAAAAGCTGTTTTAGTGACTATAGCCTTGTAGTATAGTTTGAAGTCTGGGAAAATTGATACCTCCTAATTTGTTTTTATTGCCTAGGATTGATTTTGCTATACGGGGTCTTCTCTGGTTCCATGTGAAGCATAAAATTATTTTTTCTATATCTGTGAAAAATGATGATGGTATTTTGATAGGGATTGCATTGACTCTGTAGGTCACTTTGGGTAGTATAGACATTTTAATAATGTTGATTCTGCTGACCCATGAGCATGGTATATTCTTCCATCTGTTTACGTCCTCTGCTATTTCCTTCTTCAGTGTTTCATAGTTCCCCTGTAGAGGTCTTTTACCTCCTTAGTTAAATATATGCCAAGGTACTTTATTTTCTTTGTTGCTATTTTGAAGGGAATTGAGTCTTTGATTTGGTTCTCACCTGTACTGTTGTTGGCGTATATGAATGCCTCTGATTTCTGTGTATTGATTTTGTATCCTGAGACTTTACCAAATTCATTTATCAATTCAAGGAGTCTCATGGTTGAATCCTTGGGGTTTTCTAGGTATAATATCATGTCATCAGCAAAGAGTGGGAGTTTGATCTCTTCTGCTCCCATTTGGACGCCCTTAATTCCGCTCTCTTGTCTGATTGCTGTAGTGAGGACTTCTAGCACTATGTTGAACAGAAGTGGAGATAGTGGGCAGCCTTGTCTTGTTCCAGTTCTAAGTGAGAATGCTTTCAATTTTTCCCCATTCAGTATGATATTGGCTGTGGGTTTGTCATATATGGCTTGTATCATTTTTAGGTAAGCCTCGTCTATGCCTATTTTGTTGAGTGTTCTTATCATAAAAGGGTGTTGAATTTTGTGAAATGCTTTCTCTGCATCTATTGAGAGGATCATATGGTCTTTGTTTTTGTTTCTGTTTATATGGTGAATTACATTTATAGATTTGCATATGTTGAACCATCCCTGCATCCCTGGGATGAAGCTCACTTGGTTGTGATAAATTCATTTCTTGAGAAGCACCTGGATTCAATTGGCTAGGATTTTGTTGAGGATTTTTGCATCTATATTCATAAGGGATATTGGTCTGTAGTTTTCTTTTATTGTTGCATCCTTTCCTGGTTTCGGTATCAGGGTTATGTTTGCTTCATAAAATGTGTTGGGGAGTATTCCATCCTTCTCGACTAAAGATCAAAGCCAAGATACCACAATGGCTCAAGAGAGAAAACAAAGCAACAAAGTTCAACCCAACATAATGAAAAGAAATAGTTTCTCCCACTGATAGATGGGAGTTATTGAGATAACTCCCACCTATCAGTTATCTCAATAAATGTGAATGGCTTGAACTCCCCACTCAAGAGACATAGGATGGCCGAATGGATAAAAAAAAAAAAAACACAAGCCAAGTATCTGCTGCCTTTAGGAAATACATCTAACCTGCAAGGATGCATATAGACTAAAGACAAAGGGGTGGAGAACAATATTTCAAGCAAATAGAAGGCAAAAGAAAGCTGGCGTGGTGGTGCCAATTACAGATAACTTGGTTTTTAAATCAACATAAGTAATAAAAGACAAAGAAGGTCACTATATAATGGTGAAGGGTACACTTCAACAAGAAGACATAACAATTCTAAATATATATGTACCCAACCTTGATGCACCCATATTCATAAATCAAACTCTACTGGATCTAAACAAATGGATAAACAACAACACCATAATAGTTGGAGACTTTAACACCCCACTGACAGCACAGGACAGATCCTCCAAACAGAAAATCAACAAAGAAATAATGGACTTAAACAGAACCCTAGAACAAATGGGCCTAACATTTACAGGACATTCTACCCCAAAACCACTGAATATACATTCTTCTCATCAGCCCATGGGTCATTCTCTAAGATTGACCATATCCTAGGAAACAAAGCATATCTCAAACAATTTTAAAAAATAGAAATTATACCATGTATCTTTTCAGACCATAATGGAATAAATGTAGAAATCAATCCTAACAGAAGTTCTCATTTCTACACAAAGCCATGGAAACTAAACAACCTTCTGCTGAATGATCACTTCATAAACGAAGAAATCAAGATGGAAATCAAAAGGTTCTTTGAACTAAATGACAAAGGTGACACAAGTTACCAAAACCTGTGGGACACAGCTAAAGCAGTCCTGAGAGGAAAGTTTATTTCCATAAATGCCTATATCCAAAAGTCGAAAAGATCACAGATAGACAACCTAATGAATCATCTCAAAGAGCTGGAAAAAGAACAGACCAACCCCCAACCCAGCAGAAGAAGTGAAATCATTAAGATCAAATCAGAACAAAACAAAAGTGACAACAGGGAAACTATACAGAAGATTAATAAAACAAAAAGTTGGTTCTTTGAAAAAATAAACAAAATTGACACACCATTGGCTAGACTAATGAAAAGCAGAAAAAAAAATCTCTCATAAGCTCCATCAGGAACAATAAAGGGGAAATACAACTGATGCCACGGAGATACAAGATATAATTTATGAAAACTACAAAAACCTCTATGCACACAAACTGGAAAATGTGGAGGAAATGGACAATTTCTTAGAAACACACAGCCTCCCTAGGCTCAACCAGGAAGAAATAGAATTCCTGAACAGACCAATATCAGTACTGAAATTGAAACAACAATAAAAAACCTTCCTAAAAAGTACATTTAGTTTTATGAGAAATTGCCAAAATATTTTCTAAACTCACTGTATCATTTTACATTGACACCGATAACTTATGAATAATCCACTTTCTCCCCATGTGTATCAGCATTTGATGTTATCACTATTTTTGTTTTATTTTAGCCATTCTGATAGATGTGTAGTGTTATCTCATTATGGTTTTAATTTGCATTTTCCCAATGGCTAATGATGTTAAACATCTTTTCTTATGTTTACTTGGTATCTGTATATCCTCTTTAGCAAAACGTCTGTTCGTGTCTTTTGCCCATTTTCTAGTCAGATTGTTTTCTAACTGTTGAGTTCTGAGAGTTCTTCAAATATTCTAGACACATGTTCTTTGTCAGGTATGTGGTTTGCAAATATTGTCTCCCATCCTGTAGCTTGTCATCTTCTTAACAGGGTCTTGTAAGAGCAAAATTTTTTTATTTTGATGAAGTCCAATTTATTGACTTTTATCTTTCATGGATTATGTTTTGGTGTCAAATCTTAGAACTCTTTGCTTAGCTCTAAATTTCAAAGATTTTCTTCCATTTTTTTTCTAAAAATTTTAATTTTATATTTTACATTTAAGTCTGTGGTCCATTTCGCATTAATTTTTATATAAGGTAAGAGATTCATATTTTTGCCTATGTACGTCCTGTTGCTCCAGCACCATTTGTTGAAAAGACTATCCTTCCTCCATTGAATTGATTTTGTATCTTTATCAAAATTACCAGCTGAGTACATGTGTGTGGGTCTATTTCTGGTTTCTCTATTTTGTCCCATTGGTTGATGTGTCTATCCCTCTACCAATATCACACAGTCTTGACTACTCTAGCCAAGTCTTGGGATCTGGTAGACTGATTCCTCCCATTTCATTCTACTTTTTCAAAATTGATTTAGTTATTCTAAGTCCTTTGCCTTTCCATATAAGTTTTAGAATAAATTTGTCTATGCTTATGAGTATTTTTGCTGGGATGTTGATTGGAATTGCATTAACCTTATAGGCCAGTTTTGAGAGAATTGGTATCTTTACAGTATGGAGTCTTCTGATCCATTAACATGTTATGTCCCCCGATTTACTTAGGTCTTTTTTGATTTCTTTCATCAGCATTGTAAATGGTATTGTGTTTTCATTTTGGTTTCCACATGTTCATTGTTAGTACATAGAAATGCTATTGATAGTTTTGTATGTTGATCTTTTTTTATTAAGTGACTTTAAGATTCATGTATATTGATCTTAAATACTGAAACCTTGCTGAACTCACTTCCAGAATTATTTTATTCCTTATGTTTATATATATTATTATATATTCCTTATATTCCTTTTAGATTTTTTTCCCTAGTGTTTTCTCTGTGGATGATTATGTCATCTCAAATAGGGGCAATTTTATTTGTCCTTTATTTATTTATCCTTTCCAATTTATATGTTTCTTATTTATTTTTCTTGCCTTATTGCACTGGCTAGAACTTCCTGTACTATGTCAAACAAATGTAGTGAGAGTGAACATCCTTACTTTGCTCCCCACCTTAGGGAAAAGCATTCAGTCTTTCACCATTAAGTATGATGTTAGTTGTAAGTTTTTTGTAGATATTCTTTATTGAGTTGAGAAGCATCCCTGCTATTTCTGAGAGTTTTCATCATGAACAAGTGCTGAATTTTGTCAAATTCTTTCTTTTCATCAACTTATATGACACATAAGTTTTCTTTTTTAGGCAGTTAATATGGTGGATTACATCGATTAATTTAAAAATATTAAACCAGCCTTGTATACCTAGAATAAATACCACTTGGATATTCCATGTAATTCTTCTTATATACTGCTAGATTTGATTTGTTGAATATTTTTGTTTCTAAGTTCATGAGGGATACTTGTCTATAATTTTCTTTTCTTGTACTGTCTTTGTCTGATATTGGTGTCAGGGTAATACTGTCCTCATAAATTGAGTTAAGATGTGTTCCTTCCTCTTTTATTTTGGAAGAGATTGTAAAATTATTGTTAATTCTTCTTTAAATGTTTGATAGAATTCTTCATTGAATCTATCTAGGTCTGGAGATGTCTTTTTCAGAAAATTTTAAAACATAAATTCAATTTTTTAATGGTTATAGGATTATTCAGATTGTTTAATTCATCTTCGTTGAGTTTTAGTAGTTTGTGGTTTTCATGAAATTGGTCCATTTCCTCCTAGTTGTCAAATGTATTAGTCTAGAGTTGTTTATAGTAGTCCCTTATCCTTTTAAAGGCTGGATCGTCTTAGTGACATCCTGTTTTGTCCCTGATATTGATGATTTGTGTCTTCTCTCTTTTTATCTTTGTTAGTTTTGCTACAGGTTTATTAATTCAATTGATTTTTTCAAAGAATCAGTTTTTTGTTTTATTAATCTTTCTATTTTTTTCTGTTTTCAATTTCATTGATTTCTGTGCTCATCTTTATTATGTTCTTCCTTCTGCTTAAGATTTTTGATCTTCTTTTTCTAGTTCCTTGAGGTAGGAACATAGATTATTTAGTTAAAATATTCTTTTCCAGGGTAGCATTTAGTGCTATAAATTTTTCTTTCAGCACTACTTTAGCGTAACCACAAATTTTGATGTTATCTAATTTTCACATTATATTTAATTATAATATAATCATGTATTTATTCTCTTTTGGACTCTCTGTTTCTTGTTTCACTTTTCTTGCCTTCTTGTGGGTTACTTGAACATTTTTTAGAATTCCATTTTGGCTTATTAAAATTTTGTTATATATTTGTATATTTTTCTTAGTGTTACATAAATGTACATATGTAATTTATCACAGTTTACATGTATGGATGCCTCACCATTTCGAGTGTTGTATGGAAATTTTGTTTCCATTTTAGTCCCTTTACCCTCCTAACTTTTTAAAAATATAATTTTCCTAAGTATTTTCTGTACATACATTGATTACCACATTATATGGTGTTATAATTTTTGCTTCAACCATCAAGTATGACTTAAGAGATTCATAAGAATGATAGTCTACTATTTTTACACATTCCATTGTTCTTCTTTGCTTTCTAAAGTTCCAAACTTTCTTCTGTTATCATTTCCCTTCTGTTTAGAGAACTTCCTTTAGCCATTCTTCAAGGGTAAGTCTGCTAGTGACAAAAGCTCTTAGTTTTCCTTCAACTGAGAATGCCATTATTTCCACTTTTCTCCTGAAGGATGATTTTCACCAAATTAACAACTTGTGATAGACAATTCTTTCCCTTCAGCCCTTGAAAAACATGCCACTTTCTTCTGGCTTCCGTGGTTTCTGATAAGAAATTCACAGTCTTTGAATTGGTAATCCCTATAGGTAATACATCATTTCTCTCTGGCTGGTTTCAAGAACTTTTCTTTCTTTTTTAGTTTTCAGAAATTTAATTATAATGTGTCTTGGCATGGATTTCTTTGAGTTTATCATATTTGAGTTTCATCCAGCTTCTTGAGTCTGTAGGTATATGTCAAAATATATGGTATATTTTGCCAAATTGGATAAATTTTCAGCTGTTATTTCTTCAAACCAAGGTCACTTTTAAGCACGTTTTATGTTTGAGAAATATTGCTCTGGAGTAGGGTTCAAAGGCCCAAGAACTTCTCAAATTGTATACAAATGCTGTGAGTGTTTTAGTTTTCTTCGGAGAGTGTCCACAGCTTTCACTAGATTCTCAAAAGACTCCATGACACTTGCCATAAATGTTATAAAAGCTTAGTTTTGTGGCCTTATTGGATTATTTTTGCTTTTATTGGTTGAAACCATTAAAAAAAAAAAAAACCTAGTTGGTATGCCTTTCTTTCCTTGTACCACATCTGCTGAATTTCTGTGTCCCAAAGATTTCTCCAACAGTTTTGGAAAATACGATCACTGACATGAAAATTTTCTAAGCATCTAATACGTGCCAGACAAATGGATTTTTTTTTTCATTTTTCCCCTAGTCAGTGAGAAAGAGAGGAGTTTTTACATTACCATTATTTTGGAGTTATGAAAAGTTCTGAGTAACTAAGAACGCTGGGGTACACTTGGCTGCCTTTGCATGTGACATTCCCCTTTAAAATCTGTTCCTTACCGCTCTGAGCTGGATACATGGGCAATCACATCACATTCCTGAAAGTGTAATTTCACACACTAAAAACACGTCCTTGGGCAGTGGTCCCCTTGCCATCACTCTGGCTTCCTTTGCACGGTTGGTGGCTGGACGCCAGGCAGGCTTGTCCTTGGCCAGTTGCTCGAGCTGATCCCTCTTTCCAACACACCCTCACCTCCTCTGTCACCCACCTTCCTGGACGAACTCCTGCTCATCTTTCAGAACTGTTTGGGAAGTGCCACCTTTGGGAATTCTTCACTCTCTTCAAGTGCTGAGCTGGGTGTGCCTTCAATGTCACTCATACCTGCCAGCACATCACACTGTACACTGATTATCTAACTGTCCCTCCCATCAGATGGGGAGACCCTTGAAGGCTGTGACTGGGACTTGATTGCTTTTGTGTCCCCAGTACTTTCATAAATATAATAAAACATGTACATACGCATCGCCTCCCGTTAGTGTTCACTGCCACCAGCTGAGTGCCCATCATTAACATCCTAAGTATCTGCTGAGCTCCTTTATATACAGGTGTGGCAATCAGATAGCCAGCCTTCCCCAGCAGACTTAATCTTCCCACATTCTCACAAGCATCTGTTTATTCACTCATTTTAGACATTTTTTGAGAATCAGTTTAAAGATTATTGGTCTTCTCTTGCTAGAATGCCTATTTCCCCATTTTTAGAAATTACAGACAACACAGAGCCCTGTCAGTTTTCTTCTTTGTCTTAATACTGGATCTGATGAACCCCTTTATTATTGTGTTTACATTTAGAGATCTGTCATTCCTACCAGGCTATAAGCTCCTTGGGGCAGGGACCCTGTCTTACTCAGCCCAGAGTCTCCAGGGACTGGTACACGGTGGCATTCCACGAATGCTGGCGGAAAGCACTTGGTGTTAGATCTTCACAACTATATGGTTGCTCATGATTGGAACATGCATATCCTCATCTTCTCCGTCTTTACTTCCTATTTATCCTTTATCCATCATTATAAGCTGTGAATTCTTTTTAGGAAAGGAGAAATGGGTAAATGCAACACATTTTAAAGTAATTTTTTTTGTTCCTCCCAGGTACTATCTTGGACGGCGGATGTTTATTGTTATTTCTGAGCCAGACATGATCAAGCAGGTGTTGGTTGAGAACTTCAGTAACTTCACCAACAGAATGGTATGTAGTTTTCTTTCTGTATGTGGGTGGACGGGGAATCATCCTAAGAGGCAAGCCCTGCGTGACAGATTGAATAGGGAGGCAGTCAGGCCTCGTAGTGGGTTTAAGTCAGCTCCACTGCAAATTGAGCTCTCCAGTGAGCTCTAGTTTTCAAAAGAGATGTACAGGACTGGTATAAAAGAGAGGCATTTGCATTCAAGAAATGCTTCAAGAAAGCCAAGGCTCCAGAGAAGTTGAGGCTAATAAAAATGCTAAAACCAAGAGGGTTTTCTAAAGCTGTGTTCAAAGTTAGAGGAGTCCAGAGGGCACAGGCCAAGTGACTGCAGGAGACTGAGCAAGGTTAATACATGTCAGCGGGAAAGCAAAAATTTGAGGCTCTTGTGTTACGTCCTTCCCAGAGGGTACAAAAGCATTAAGTCTGGAAAGGGAAGACAGGCACCATTAGAGGGAAATGTGTCCCCCAGTAGGAGGAGCCTTTAAGGGGGCTCCAACCTACAAAGGATTTACATGCCCTGTTGTTTTTGGCAAGTACATGTCTTACGCTTATCGTTGATGAGAAATCCCAAAGAATGGGAGAGGTGACAGAAAATAGCAGAGTGTTGCCCGTGTTTTCCATTAAACCTTCAGGACTGAGTGCAGAGTTCCCCTGACGCGATTTAAGGGCCCCTGTGATGCAGACCCGTTGCACGTGCTGCAGCCTGTCTCACTGCTCCCCAGGACAAGTGGTCACCCCGGCTGGTCCTCCGCTCTCTGTCCCACCTGCTCTGAGAGGCCTGCCCTGTACCCTCCTTCACAATGACGTGCCCCTGGGATTGGGGGCAGCACAATCGTGGGTCTTGTGTGTATCACAGTGTGAGCTTGAGCACATTGCTCAACTTCCTTAAGCTTCTTCTTCCTCCCCTAGAAGGGAGTTATGCTGTACCTTCGTGGGCTGTTGTAAGCTAAATGGGACCACGTGGATAAGCCCCAGGCCAGACATCAGTGCTTTTAACAAGAAAACTCTCTGTTCCTGCACCTGTCCGAACCCTAGCTATTGATTCTCAAGGCTCACCTCAATTTCCTCCTCCTCCATGAAGCCTTCCTTACCATCACCCACATTTGCTTTCCTGTTCTCTGAACTTTGACAGCACTTATGTGCATCACTCCTTTCCACAACTGTCCCTGTGGTGGCTTCTACTATGTACAGGAAAGGAAGATACGGCTTTCACCCTAACTTGGTGATGAGTTCTTTAAGGCCAGGAACTGTATCTTGTACTTCTTTTTTTAATATCCCATGGTGCAAAGATGTAATGACTATTCAGCATCCGATATATTCTTGTTCAAACTGAATTGAGTGTCCATCACCTTGACGTTCTTCCCAGAAGAATGAGGTATTTATTACCTGAGCCCGGAGACTCATCGATGCCATGCACAAACGCGTAGGAAGACCCATCGAGGATGAGATCGCCAGGAATCCCCAGCGTGTGTAGGTTTCCATCCGGGAATGTGCCCACTCATCTCCAGCTTTGTTTATGGTCCGTAGGCCAATTCCATATTCATGGTAAAACAACCCTAGTGACTCAATTTTTAAAAAACAGTCATTAGAGTGGGATTTTCTCCCAGGTTTTTGAAAGTCAAATTAAATTGGGTTCTGTGGTTCCCTCTTATCCATATGCTTATTTATCTGCTCAAAGAACTCAAGGAGATTAGTGAGACGTGATTTCTCCTAACTGACACCACCCGCCTTTCCCCTAATCGGCCGTGTTTACTTAAGCGTTCAGAGTCGGCTTTATTATACATTCGCTCAGTAAACATTAAACGCTTACTCCATGCAAACGTCTCCCAAACGGTCCCTGCTGATGCAGAAAACACCTCGGCATATTAGTCTGATAAATTAAGTGAAAAGGAACTTAAATAACACATGGTTTCCTCTTCCAGCAGCGAGAGCCCCCCTCCGTCCTCACCCCCGGGTGGGGTGCCGTGAGCTGTGCCCCGGGCCGGCCTGGGGGAGGCCCTGCCGGAGGTGCTGGGCTCAGCTCTGGAATCAGATGTGAACTGTATGCATCTCGTGAGGGGGCCACAGAGCATGCTGCCTGGGGCGGGGGACACTCCAGGGACCTCCGTGACATGCATAAGCATCGAGCAAATAACTTGAACCCAAAAAACATTGAAATATTCGTTTTCGAATGCAGAACACTAGGCGCTCTCCCACGAGTCTGTGCGATGCCCTGCCCCGTCCCGCCCATTTTCCGAAGGGACCTGCGTCGTCTGTATCAGTGTGTGCGGCGCTCCTGGCAGTGCCCAGAGCTGCTCAACCACAGTTTGCCGTTGAACCCAAATCAGTCTTCTCAGCCTTTGTGTACACTTAGTTGTCCCCGCACCTGGGGACTTGGATATTTCTATGTACGCATTTTCAATGAGCTCGTCTTTGCTATCAGGTACTGTCCTCAGCGAAGTCGTGGGAGCAGCTCTTTTCTTAAATATCCGTGGGAACTGGAGCTAGGGCCACGAGACTCAGCAGGAATGGCCGTTACCACTGGTGGAACTTCTTCTTTTGGCCTATCAGGGCCTGGGGCTGTGGGAGCTGTGCGAAGGCGACAAGAGGGAGGCTTGTCTTTGGCCCACGGGAGGTTGGTCTGGTGGGACGGGGGCTTGGAGCAGAAGTGTGGAGTCACAGACACACGTTCTGGTCCGAAAATGGCAGTGTGGAGAGTGAGTCAGGCTGCACATGTGATCGTTCTAGGTTCCGTGGCTTGGAAGTGGAACGGAGGAGGGAGGTGATGGCAGTTGCGTGTGTGTTAGAGGGTGCCCTCAGGTCCTCATGAGCAACACAGAGGCCACCTCCCCAGGCACAGTTCAAGCCACGCCACTGACACACGAGAGTCACATCTGAAGCCATGTGATGGACTTGGTGAGTGGTTTTATTCAGAACCATAGAAACCCAGGGGCGTGGCCGCCCCAGGTGCAGCTTCTCAAAGAAAGGGCTGCTTCATCCGCTCCCCACGTGGCCGTCAGAATCGTAGGCTGAGTCACTGTGAAACCACCGACTCCTGGCACTGGCAAAGACGACTAACGTGGAGAGGCAAATAAGTCACTGGAAACCTCAGTATCCCCGCATCTGCAGCAGCACGCCATGCCGGGGAAGAGCAGGGGTGTGTCGGCTCATCACAGAGCTAGTCAGCAAAGAAAGCTCAATGGATCTCAGGTGGATCAGACCCACTGAGCTGGGGCCGCAGGACCTGCCTGGTGGCATCCTCCAAGGGGTGAGGGTCTCGGCGGGCTTGCCATGAAACTGCCCCCTTGAACTTGTCCCTACACCTGCAACTGGTACCTGTCCACTGACAGCTTTTGAAAGCCTGTTTATCTAGAGTTCCTCACCCCTTTCTCTTAAATAAAACACTGAGTAAATGAAGATGTTCAGATGTTCAAACGTGTGCAGCAAGATTTAAGGTGTAGAGTGGTTGGCACACATGGCCTGGTGAAGCTTGCATTGCTTCAAACCTTGCAAACCCATTTATATTTTTTTATTTTAGTGTATTATGGGGGTACAAGTGTTCAGGTTACTTATATTGCCATGGCCCCCTCCCCTCCTCGAGTAAGAGCTTCAAGCATGTCCATCCCCCAAACGTTGCACATCTTACTCGTTGTAGTTGCAAATCCATTTTTAGCTGTGCGTTTCTTGAGAAGGGTCCACTTAAACTGCAGGTCCACAGCTCTGAGGCGGAAGTTCTGCTGCAAGCCCAGACTGCAAAGAGTAGCGAAACCAGAAACACGGATGTGCAACCTCATTTGCCTGCCCACCTATTTTGAGGCTCTTATCTTTGTTTTATGTGACACATTTTGCTGTGTACAGGAAACCCTCCAGCCTGAGCTGGAACCTTCTCATCCCAGGATGAGTTGCCCATTGGCAGTCCCGGCTGACAGCCACAATGGGACACCTGTCCCCTCTCACTCACTTTCCTAATGTCTGGACATGGCTAGTCCTGGAAAAGACAGATCCGTGGAATTGCACTCAATCTGCAAAACACACTTAGCTTCTAGTTTCCAACATGGTAGCGAAGTATAAACTCCAACATCTTTAATGATACGGAGTGCCTTGTGAAGCCTTGGGACTATAGGAGAGTTCTTAGCATTTTGTGTTAAGTGGTATTGATTCTGAATGCTCAGGTATTTTTCTCTCAGCCTTGCAGAACTTTTTCTTTTTTAATTTCAAAATCTTGTTGGAAATGCTTTCCTATTTTTGTGTCTTAGTAGACTCTTGGCTCGGCAGGAAGCCATCTTTCTATATTTTAAAAAGAAACAAGTCAAATCTTGTTCTGATATTTAGGCCTTCTCACCCTAATTTTTGTGGTAGCAGCAGTAGAAATAAGTGTGTAAACCAGAGGATTCATATCTAGAATTGGGGGATGAGAATTGTAAATAAGCCACAGAAGCAAATTCCGGTCTCTCAACAGCTGTGTTCCTGAACGTTCTATGGCAGTTAAGTCACTGTGCTGGGGGGGAGTGGGGAGGTCCTGGCCCACACTCTCCTTCTCTGCCCCAATCTCCTTCTAATAACGCATCCTTTTTCCCATTTCCCTCTCTTCTAAGCCATAGCCCAGCAGTATGGCGAAAGGTGTGTGGTGTACATTTAAAGGAATAAATCCGATTCCAGATTTGCTCCCTCGAGTTAGCTATGTGACTTGCAGCCAGGCCTTTACCCTGCCCGAGCCTCAGTTTCCTCCTGTGTAGAATACGAGTGTCAGACTGGCCGATCCCTAGCGTCTATCTGGCTCCCAGTTTGTGTGGCCATCGGTGCCAGCAGGTGAACCTTAGAGTCCCCCCAGCTCCTCACAGAGCCATTTTGAGCTTCAGAGACTGGGGACACGCTCCCTCTTAGGGTCCCTCAGGGAAATTTCTTCTCCCTGCCAAGAGTGGCAGGGGCAATATCAGGGACATACATGTCCCTCTCTAACACTTCTTCTGGCCGGAAGCTCCACGGAGATCTGTCGAAGAGTTTCCTGAGAAGGTTTAACAAGCCCCGAGACCGCCTTCCGCCTCAGGAAGGGCCCTCGCTGCCGGGGCAGGAGCTAACAGGAGCACAGTTCCCAGCACATGGTTCCAGGAACTCTCTCGGGGAGGGCCGCCATAACCCATACCAGGCCTTTGTCCAAATTAGAAGAGTCCTCCTTCCACCGCTGGTGCCGACTTGACAGATGGAGCCCAAGCTTGCTTTTAGCAGCCACATGTCCCTTGCGCCGACCCCCTTGAGCTGTGCACACACCTTACGACCTTACTCGGAGGCTGCTCTCTCAGGCCAGCGGCCATCTAAAGCAGAGAGAGAGGAGGTTATGGAATCTTTATGCCCATCTGCTACTGGCAGAATGAACGAAAAGTTGTCCAGTGTAATAATAAAAGAAAACCTTTACCATTTTAATTTTTTAGAACTTTTTCATGTTTATATTTTAATTTATATTTTATTTTTAGTAAAGGGAACCCCTTTACTATTTCAAAGCACCAAAATATAAGCCCTGTACTTGCTTCAAATCTTTCTTCAGCCCAGTAGGAATAGTCATATATTGAAAATAGCTTCAAGTATAGAAGTTGGGGTCCGTTTCACGTCTCCAGGACAGGAAGAGACAGGTTGTACAGGGAGCGTGCTCGTCTGTGCAAGGCTGTGTGAGAATTTAGAAACAACATTTGTATAGGGGAGCGCCGCCTTTTTGTGATCACGGCCTACTTTCCAGTGTTAGTGTTCCGCAGCCTACCTGGCGCACTTACTAGACGAGTTGGCCACACTCGCGGCCCAACCTCGAAGTAGAACAAGATCTCCTGGAGCCTTTAAAAGCACCTCTCTCTGTCTACCTGGCGCCCTCAGCTCCCTGTGGCTGTTGGAGGACTGTCGGTGGCTGTCACCGCATCATAGAGATCATCTAGATTTTGAGTCTCTGTTCTTGCATGTTCTAGAACACAAGGAAAATTTTCTTGTCTATAACCTTCATATTCTATTATGCCTCTAAGTCCTTTCTCCTAATAGTACGCACACTCAGGTATAGCAGAAATGCATTGCGTGCATTTTGTGACACTCTGGGAGAAGTTGGTGGCCCTTAGGTGTCTCTGCCAGGCCAACTGAGAATCCGAGGTGCAGCCCACGATAAACACTCACTGAACGGTCGCTTTCTTCCCGCGACCACAGAATGCCGAGGCGTTGGTTTTCTTCAATAACCTGCCCCTCGGGACTATGTGATTCCTCAAAGTTTAAAGTCTCTGCTGAGCTGACCTAATGGGAAGTTAGACTCTATTTTAAGAGAGCTTAATTGAGAAGCTGAACATGTTCAATGTCAAAGCAATCTTGGCAGTTGAGCCAGGGGGCCACGGCTAAGCTACTGCTGCTTATCAGGGTAGTTTCCTCATTGCTGGAGGATGAGCCAAGAGTTGATGAAATGTTGTGAAAAGCACTGCGTTAGTTGTGAGATCAACAAGTGTTGGTCATAAGCCACCCCTCTCTACCCTCCGTGCTTTGTCTCGATGGTTCCAGTGCGAGCACAGCCCCAGCACAGAGTGGGGGATCCCGGAGTGTTCCCAACTTGATCGGAGACAGACACGGTCAGAGCCGAACTTGCAAAGCACTAAGCGTAAAATGCAGCAAACCCAGCTCAAGGCCTTGGCCGCCGCAGTGAAGTCACGTGTGTCCGAGGCGTTGCTCGGTCCGTGTTGCAGAGAGCAGCCACCGGCTCCTGCCGTGGGGCGCAGGGAGGGCGGGAGACTGTATACTCCACGGGTTCAGTGTGGAGTCTCGTGCGCATCTCTCTGCGCAAGGCCTGGCTGTCTGGCGCAGAGCAAGCAAAGACGGGCCCCTCTGCTGTGATTTCCACCCCCTCCCACTGCCAGCGCCAACGCCCGCCGTCAGCAGAGCGACAAACTCCAACCACACGGCTCTCCCTTACCCAACCTCGCCCCTCTGCAGTGACTTCTACTCACTCAGGGCTCCTGTCCCTTCCTGCTCCTTTTAGAAGGTGGGAACCAAGGAGTCTGTGGGCTCCAAAATGGAGCCACCCCTTGATGGAGGAGACAGGATGGCAAAATGTTACCCCGTGACATCCTAATGACAGTCCATGTTCAATATAAAGGACGTCAGTCACCTGGCCTCAGAGGAGACTTGCAAGGGATGCCAATGAAGTTAGGGTGATCATCCAAAGTCAGGGAGACACACGTGAACCAGTGAGAGAGAAACTGCAGTCCGCTGACAGCATGTCAGGTAGTGTGGTCTCCGAGGGGCGGATGACCTCCACCTTCCAGATCATCAGTCACATGCAGAGGATGGAGAATCCGAATCAAAACTTGTCACGGGCTGCCTGAGCAGAGACGACACCCTGACAGCCCTTAACATCCCTCTGAAAATGTCCATGTCTGAAAACCCTCATTTAGATAATGAGATTTAACTTCCTCACACATGGCAGGAGGACACTCCTTCCTGAGACCAGGCACTGCTTCTAATAGTACAGCACGACACTGCTCCTGGCAATGAAACCCCAACACAACCCAGCAGGCTTGGGTCAATTAAGGTTCCCGGATCTTTTTCATGTGAATTATTGCAGGTCAGGTTTCTTCTATTCCCATGCTCTAAGCAACTAATTTTTAATCTAAATATGAAGCCTTATAGTTACATCTGTTGATTTTCATCTTGTTGGTGTTCATCCAGCATTCAAGTCTGTTAAAATTAAATGTTAATTGTTTTTTAGTGTTTTTTTAAATTGAGATAACTTCCATATACAAATCTTCAGTGTAAAGCTCAATGCTTTATTGTACTTGTATGTGCCCACGTGACTGTCAGTGTCAAAGTACAGAACAGTGCCAGCACTCCAGAGGGCTCCCTCATGCCTCTTCTCACTCAACCTATCTCTGCCAACTGGAGGAAACCACTGAGACTCTGACATCTATTGGCATAGATTCACTTTTGCTGCTTTTGAGCTTTATGGAAATGGGAACATAGAGTTTGCTTCCTTTTGTTCTGGCTGCTTCTGCTCAATATAATGTCTGTGACACTCATCCATGTCATGTATTAAGATGAATGTGCCTCATCTCTTTTTATTGCTGTATAGTACTCCAACGTATAAAATACCCCAATTTATTTCTCTTTGATGGACATTTAGGTTGTTTCAAGCTTTTTAGTATTATGGATTCAGTTGGTATGAATGTATCAACAGAGTGCCCTCCGGGGCATGTATCAAGGAGCGGAATTGCTAGTCACAAAGGTAGGTGTATGTTTGGCTTTTGTACATAGTGCTCAGTAGTTTTCCGGAGTGATTGAGCTGATTTACGCCAGTACTGAGGAGTATAAATTAATATAAAGTCCTAGTTATTGCATATCTTAGCCAATACTTCATCTTGTCATTGTTTATAATTGTAGCTACTCTGGTGGCTGGGTTATAGTGATATTTCATTGTGATTTTAATTTGCATTTATCTGATGAGTGATGATGTTGAGCACCTTTTCATATGCTGATTGGCCACTTGGATCTCATTCTTTGTGATGTACCATTAAATCTTTGCCCATTTTTTTTTAAAGGTGTTTGACTTTTTCAGATTGGGTTACTGTCATTCTTTATATGTTGCGTTGTGAGGCTTTTGTCAGATAAATTGTGAATATCCTCTCCCAGTTTGTGGTTTGATTGCTCACTTTGTCAATGATGTCCTTTGATAATGAAGTACAATTTATCAAAACCTTCTACGGTATTGCTTTTGGTATTTTGTTTAAGAAATCTTACGTTACATCCAATGTCACAAAGATATTCTTCTAGAAGTTTTATTGTTTTACCTTTCACTATTGGGACTATGATCCATCTCCAATTAACTTTGACCCATTGAAAAATGAAATAACTTCCAAATGGGTTAAGGTTCATTTTTTTCTATGTTGATATCCAATTGCCAATTGCCCAGTGCCATTGTTGAAAAGACCACTCATTCCCCACTGAACTGAATAGCATCTCTGTTATAAATCAGGAGATCGTATGTGTGAATCTATTTCCAGACTCTGTTCTGTTTCATTGGTGTATTTCTTTATCCTTGCAACAGTATTGCACTGTCTTAAATATTATAGCTTTATAATCAATCCTGAAAGAAGGTAGTATCAATTCTCCTTGTTATTCTAGTTCCTTTGATTCCATATATATTTTGGTAAGAATTGACTTGTCAATTTTTAAAAGGTTGACATCATAATACTATTGAGTATTCCAAACCATGAATGTGGGAATCTCTATTTATTTAGGTCTTCTTTAATTTACCTTAGCAATATCTTGTAGTCTCAGGGTAGAAGTCTTGTACATCCTTTGTTAAATGTAGCCCTAAGTATTTGACAGTTTTACTGTTAATGTAAATTGTATTTTTAAAATTTCATTTTCTAGTTGTTTGTTGCCCATATGAAGGAATAATTTTTATTATTTTAAACTTATATTCAACAATCTTACTAAGCTCAATATTAATCCTAATAGTTTGTTTATGGATATTTCTTGAATTTCCTGTTATACAATGATGCTATTTACAAATAAATACAGTTTTACTTCTTCCATTCCAATTTTTACGTATTTTTTTTCTTGCATGCTCTCTATTGTCAAATAGAAGTGTGAGAGTAGACATACTCATCTTTTTTCCAGTCTCAGAAAGTGTTAAATAGTTAGCTATTTTTGTATGATGTTAGCTGAAGATGTAATTGTAAATGTCCTTTATCAGGTTGAGGAAGTTCCCTTACATTTATAGTCCACTGAGAGTTGTTATCATGAATGGGTGTCAAATTTTATCAAATATTTTCTTCTGCATCTGTTGAGATTATGTATGTTTTTCTTTTTTGTTCTGTTAATACATCAAGTTACACTGATTTTTCAAAGGTTGTGTAATTCTTGATGAATTATTCTTTTACTATATCCCTGGATTATATTAGTTAATATTTTGTTTAGGGCATTTGCATCTATGTTCATGAGAGATATTAACCTATAATTTTTCTTTCATGTAAGTCTTCATCCGGTTTTGGAATCAGTTTACACTGCTTGCAAGATGGTCCAAATTAATGTTAGATTGTGATTCTGGGACTATTAATCTTCACAGCTGTGATTTCTGCAAATCAGTAGTTCACTACGAAAATAACAAATAAAATGTTCAGTTGGACTTGTAAGTGTAGAAGCCTATGGTTCTCCACTTGATTCCAGATTAATAAAGTTTTATTTATCTTTGACTGTTCCACCAGCCATGAAACCACCAAACAGAATTATTTACCAACCCATTATTTTTCCTCTTTCTCCATAAGAAATGTCCTTGGAAATCATTAAATTTTTTGTTTCCCACATCTATACATCTGTCTCTCTATGAAAAAAAAAAAAAAGAAACAAGAATGAGGTTACTTTGGCATTACTTGTTAGCGAACTTGCACTGACCTCTAAAATCACTTTTTTAAAAGTCTTTTTCAAATGGGAGTAAGATATTATTTGTATGGGGCCACTGCGGTGAGGTCCAGTCAACAGGGCTTCCTGCAGGAGACGTCTCTAAGCTGTGGCCCAGCAGGTGAACAGAAGTTAGCAGGCAACAGAGAAAGGGGTCTGGACTGGGACCTAGAGTTTCAGGTAAAGAGAAAAACGGCTCAAGAAGGACCAGACCTTAGGGAGAAGATGGCCTGGTCGAGGTACTAACAGAGTAAGACGACATAATCGCAACACTCTGTGCCAGGGAATGTTCTAAATGCTCTAAATGTACTAACTCAATCGTTACGGTTGCTCAGTCCAAAACTCTGGGAGTCATCCTTGACTCCTTCCTGTCTTTCTCTCTCCCACCTCTTAAGCAATCTGTCAGAAAATCCTGTTGACTCTTCCTTCAAAATCATCCCAGATCTGATGGTTTCTTGCCATATCTGCGGCCCCCAGCACGGCCTGAGCCCCCATCCTGTCTCTCTCTCCTGGTCATTCCACTTCCTCCTAATGGCTCTCTGCCTCATCCTGGCCCCTCACAGGCTATACTTAGCACTGAGGCGGAGTGTTCTGCAAAACAGAAGTCAGCTCAAGACACGCCTCTGTGCAAAAAACTCTTATGTCTTCCTGTGTCACATGGAGTAAAAAATCATCCCAAGGCCCTGGAGGCCCTCAGCACACAGGTCCCGGCTCTCTGACCTCCCTGGATCCATCCACTGCAGCCACCCGGCCTCCATTAGGCTCAGACCTCTCGTAGGCTTTGCTCAGACCTCCCTGCTCTGGGAGGCCAGTGCAGACTGACCCATTTGAGACTGCACCTCGCCACCCCCCACTGTACCGTACAAAGTATTATGTCCACTGCCTGCCTTCTCCCGCTAGCACGTAAGCTCTGTGAGTACAGGAGCTTTGTTTGGTTCACAGATGTATCCTAAGCACTTAAATCAGGGCCTTGCACATAGCAGGCACTCAGTAAACATGTGCTAAGTGAATGAAGCCTCACTATCACCCTAAGAGGTCAGTGGCATTATATTATCCCCATTTTACAAATGGAAAAATGGTAGACAGCCAAGATTCGGGCCCAAGGGTCTGGCTCTTAGCACTGCATTATCCTGCCCAAGCTCAGGGTAGAAAATACAGCCGGAGCTTCTAGAAAACCTCTCTCCCTGTGTCTTCAGACTACTGCAAGGGTTTGGGAAGTTAAAGAATTCCTTCAGGCTTTGTGTGGTGTTGAGAAGGGGATGGGAAATTGGCCAGAGCATGCTGGGCCTTATAAATCAAGTTAGGGAGTTTGCACCAGGACAGGGCTAGATTTTTGCTTTAGAAAAATCCCGCTGACTGCAGGGTGGAGGACGGATGGGTGTGACAGGCTGGAAGGCAGGGAAATCAGTCAGGGGCTGAGATAATGGTGACCTCAGCCAGGGTGGTGGCTGCAGGGATGGGAGAGTTGGCAGATCAAAGAAAGATTTAATAGTTGTGACTGACAGGATTTTAGCTGAGAGAGAGGACAACTCCCAGGTCTGGGGTTTGGGTTAGAATAGGTTTTGTGAACTTTTTCCACTAAGACCTACAGTAAGAAACACATTTCACATTTTGACACAGAACACACACACACACACACACACAACACACACACAGCCCTATCCTGAGCAAGTTCAACAATGAAATACTTACCCTGACTTTGACTCCTCTATATTTTCTAGCTTGTTCTATTCCTTATTTCTCTTTCTTTTCTTTTTTAAAATGCTGGTTGCCACTCACTCCAGTGATTTTGCGACTGGTTATGGCAGGTAGTTTGGGAACCCCTGGCCCAAGAGTGACAGCAGTCGCCTTTCCTGAGACTTGCAGGGACGTGTGGCTGGGCTGACAGACGGGAGTCTGGAAAGCTCTGCTTCCTGGGCCTCCTTCCCGAGACCCAGAATCGCCGTCTTGCCTAACACAGCCCTGCCCCCGTCAAACCTAAGTCTGGTTCCTCATTCCTCTGGGGGACCCTTTGCTCTGTTCCGGCCATCACTCAGTAAATCTGACCCACGAACACATGGAGACAAGGCTTGGGGTGCGGGGGCTGTTTAATGGGCTCAGAGTTTTAGATTTTCAAGGCAAAAGCATCCTGTGGATGAATGATGGTGATGGTAGCACAGCAGTGTGAATGTACGTAATACTACTAAACCGTGCACTTAAAAATGGTCAAGATGGTCAATTTTATGTTATGTGTTTTGCCACAATTCTCAAAAATTATATGTAGACAAACTAATAGAAAAAAATGGCTGGGGTAGTCCTCTGGAAATGAAGTCTCAGGGCTGGAAAAGTTCTTGAAGGTCATTTAGACCAAACCCCTCTGGACACTCAAGCTCCCTGTATAGTATTTGCAAGAGGTGGTGTGCAGTCTCCAGCGAAGAAGAGCTCATTGCCCAAGGCAAGAAGTTTTATCTTTGAATAATTCTGACTTTTGACTGTTGGGATAGTTCCCCTTTAGTGGAGCTGGAATTTTCCCCATAGCTTCTACTGTCAAACCCAATTCCACCCCTCAGAGTCACAAAAACAACTTGAATTCCCTCTCCTGTATAATATGCATTCAATAAATATTTATTGGGCACATGCTTAAGTACCACTATCTGATCTCCCAAATACTCTCCTTTGCAGTTAAAAATTCCATAATCTGACAACTATTTCGTATATGACATGATTTAATGTCCCTTCACCCTCTGACTGCTCTTTTGAAATGACCAATTTGCTGCTCTCCTTCTTATCGTACGACATCTAGAAATGAAAACATTACTCTAACCAATGCCCCCTAACTTTTCCATCAAAAAACGGAGGATCCTAATGGAACTTCTAGGCCAAGGGGAGCACAGTGTCATGGCCGATTGGCGAGGGAGATGGCTGAGGGCCGCGCTGACATACTGCACGGCGGCTAGATTTGTCCTTCAGGTGTGAGATAAAAAATGGTGTGGACTGAATCCTTAGGTCTTAATGACAGATACAAAAACCCATCACTCTTGACTCTTATCTCTGATTTATTCTGTCTCACCCGAGCCACATAAACCATCACCCCACTTTCGTTGGAGTGAGATGCTTTATTACATGTAGCGTAGTGTAGGCCTGTGTTCCGCCACTATATAAATATACATAATGTATGATTCCTCCTTTGACTCTGGAACCCAAACAAATGGATGATGTTCCAAAAATTCCATAAAACCATAATTCTGCTTAGTGGCCATGGCACTCCTAAAGAATTTCATTCTAAATATAGAGAGGTATTCCTCTGCAGAAAAATATCCCAGCAACTTGGTCCTAATATATAATTAAATCCCTTCTAGATACTTTGCAGTTATATTTTATGGCTTATTTTGAGTGTTCATATTTTATCAGAAAATTATAATTTTCCTCTAAATAGGAGTTTTTACAAGGCTTTTGAATTATGATGGCTGGCTTCATGTTTCAACTATAATTAAAACAGTGAAAAGAAACAGCATTGCTGTGCAGTGCACGTGGTTCTGAAGAGCGCTTGGTTCCCCAGCCCCCTGTCTGTCACACCCTGCAAGCCCCAGGCTGGGAGGCCACCCTGACCAACAGTGGGGGCCCCATTTGGGACCACTTGGTGGCATAGCTGGTTTTAGAAAGGGATAGGATGGCCTGGGAAGGAGGGATGAGGAGACCAAACACTCCTTTGCCTATTTCCAGGCCCAGCTTCAATGGCCCCTTCTCAGAGAGGCCTCCCGCCCATGTCCCCCACGTCCCCACCGTCCTCCCATGTCCTTCTGCTTTTCCCTTCATGACATTCACTTCCTCCTGCACTGCAGTCATTCATGTGGGGGCAAACTCTGCTCCCCCAGACTGCCAACTCCATGAGGCTCAAAGCAAAGTCCTTTTTATTCAACACTGCAGAGACAACTTCTTGAACCTTGTGTTAGTTTTCTAGGGCTTCTGTAACAAAGTGCCACAGACTGGGGGGCTTAAACAACATAAATCTATTGTCTTACAATTCTGGAGGCCCAAAGTCTGAGCGCAGGGTGTCAGCAGGTTTGGTTTCTCCTGAGGCCTCTCCCGTTAGCTTGCGGACGGCCACCTTCCCCTGTGTCTGCACACGGCCCCCCTTGGTGTGTGTCTGTCCTAATCTCTTCTAATGAGGACACCAGACGTGTGGATTAGGGCCCACCCTGATGACTTTATTTTACCTTAATTACCCTTTAAAGGCCCTGTCTCCAAATGCAGTCGTCCTTGGTATGGGGATGGGGGGTAGGGGGGAGGGGGGCATTGGTTCCAGGACCTCCTGTGGATACCAAAATCCAAGGATGCCCAAGTCCCTGGTTTAAAATTTGTTTGCATATAACCTGTGCGTGTCCTCCCATACACTTTAAATCACCTCTAGGTTATCTATAATACTAACACAAAGCCTACACATCACTTCCTTCTCGTGGATTCAATGTAGTATTTGGCACAGGCCACATTCAAGTTTTGCTTTTTGGAACTTTGTGGAATTTCTTATCTTAATAATTTTTGACCCACGATTGGGGGTGAATCCATAGATGCAGAACTCACTGGTACAGGGGCCAACTGTGCAGTTGTGTCAGGACTCAAACACATGAAGTTTGCGGGGGGGCGGGGGGGGGCATGATTTGGCCAGGGCACACGTATTAGGCATTCAACAAATCCTTGCCCATTGAGAAAGAAATGAATGAATGACAGATAACACACAGAAACATCATGACAGGCATGCTTTTAGAAGCAACGCTGGGACACGCTTCTGAAGAACTCTCCTTTGTCCTTCCCCCTTCTCTCCCACCCCCACACTAAGGACCCAGACACACGAATCTGTCAACCTAACCAATCCAGCCACACAAAACTCCCTGCCACAAAGTTCAGACATGGAACCCAGTCCCAGGAAAGCCAAGCCCGCCTCCAGGAAGCCTGCTTGCCGTCCTCAGGGAGCCCTTGCTCCGTGGGGGCTGCGGAGCACACGGAACTCCCGCATCCTCTCCGTGAGGATGACCATGTCACACCGGGTCGAACTGAGCCACCAGAGCTACCGTCTGCTCCCTCGGGGCCTTGGACACAAATCTTTAGATCACTGTCCGTGAGCCTTCGTGCTCTACTGCATCCTTGCAAGAGAAATTTAGTTTGCTGGGCCTGGATGGATTTTAATCCACCATGAACCTGTATTGCCACCAAGATGGCTCTGACTCCCTGTGTCCTAACCCTCTGCTCCTCACTTCCCATCAGGCCTCAGGTTTGGAGTTCGAGCCAGTAGCCAACAGCATTCTGTTTCTACGTGACAAAAGGTGGGAAGAGATCAGAGGTGTCCTGACCGCTGCATTCAGTCCTGAAAAGCTGAACGAGGTAAGACACAGGACACACAGACTGACTTCCCTTAAGGAGCATCTTTCTTCTCTCTGCACTGTGACAGCTCGCTCATGTTGCATCGCATGCCCAGGTGGCACATCAAAGTGCTGTGCCCGCTGGGGCCTTCGGCCCTGTCTATCATGCAGAAAGCACAGGACAGTGTATTGCACTGTATCTTCTGTTTCTCCAGCACCCAGCTGCCATAAATCAATTGTGAGTCAACATTACACATGGGGTCCAGCTATGTCCAGAGACACTGTTGGAGGAACTTGGGGGCCCACAGGGGAAAACTGCAACAGTGCAAGCCTCATATGCTTTCATGGATAACGGGTCACCTGGGGAGCTTGTTAAAATGTGGATTCTGATCCAGTAGGTGCAGGTGGATCTGACAGTCTGCATCCCTAACGTCCTCCCAGGTAATGACATTGTTTCTGAACGGTGAACCACGCTTTATGTAGCAAGGAGCTAGAGAACAGCTTGAAACATGGGTGAGCATTGAACCAAGTCTTAAATAAGGAAGTGGTGGCCTTGAATTATTGGGGAGGAGCAGGGGAGATACCCTAGCAGAACCCTAGGTGGACAGGCATGCCCAGGTTAACCTTGAGGCCAAGTCCAAGGGAAGGGCTGGCTCCACAAGATGCTGCCGGCTCTCTGAGGCCCTGGGCTGTCTCCTTTCCCTACCCAATGGCCTGCCTTCCCAACCAGCCGTGCATGTAACACCTGGTGCTTGCACTTCCTCCTGGCCAATCTCTTGCTCATCCATCCTGACTGCTGGGTTTTGTGTCTGAGCCTGGCAGCCCCCTTGGTTGCTGGGCCAGCCTTGCTGCTTACTGTTCTGGATTCTGCAACAACTCAGAAGTGTGAACTTGAGTCCTTCTGTTGTCAAGTGGTTAAGGGGTTTCCTCTGTTGGAGTCCCAGGTACACAGGCAACTCCAGAGCAAGTGGCCTTCCAAAGCTTGGCCAGAGAGCCCTGGGCCTCAGACACTCACCAGGTCTGGCTGTTCCAGAACACCTGTCTTCAGTTCAATAAATGACAGCTCCTTTTAGCTTTAGCTCAAGATGCTGACACATTTGGTCATGATTGAATTCCTATAAATCTTTTGAAGTTCTCCTGAAGAGGAGAGGGTTCCACACCTCATAACATCCAATTAAACTCAGGCAGAAGCTAGTGATCCTGCCCGTTTTCAGTGTGGCTTTGGTTTGCGTTTCCATAGGTAGCCTTCGGGATTTGGGGGCAGAGCGTGTGGCCGTTAATGACACCAGCTCACAGGCAACACAGCTGTGTGTATCAGGCACCCCTTGAAGGGCTTCCTGTTTATATTAACACACTTCACCTTCACCACATTCCTGTGACATAAATACTATTATCATCATCATCATCCCCATTTTACAGAGGAGGAAACTGAGGCACAGAGAGATTAAGCAGTGTGCTCCAAGCCACACAGTAGTAAGACGCAAGCCAAGCCTAGAATCCGGCTCTTGACTACTGGCCACACCGCGGATGCTTCTCTCACCCACTGTTTCCATACGGTGCCCTGAGGCCCCCAGGATTGTCCCCTGGGCTGTCTGAGGGAGAAGGGAGGAAGTGGAGCAGATGGGGCCTCTGCGGAAAGCTCTAGAGTGTCAGAAGCAACATGTCTCTGTTTTCTGCCCAAGTCTGGAACCAAGTGAGGTATGAAAACAGGTTTTAGCTTGTACCCCCCATAATACGTTTAAAGAAAAAAAGAAGAAAAAAGAAAACAGGTTTTAGGGAGACAAAACACAATTTTCCCCTTCCTTACTAGTAAAGCGGTTTGAGAAATAGAGCCCCTTATCTGGTCACGTGGGCTTCTGAATGCTTCCCCCAGAATGGGGCAGCCGCAGCCTCCGCCCGCAGGAGGGTGACAGACGCCGTCGGGGCAGGCCCTCGGCCCACACATGCTCAGTTCCTTCTTCCCAGGCTCTCGCCATACCGGAGACTCCAGAACTCGAGGCCGACCCAAGTGGGACCCAGGCGCAGCCGTCCTCCGCCAGAGGTGCCCACGGGGTCACCTGGGGGACTTTGAAAACGACTGCTGCCTGGGTCCCTCACCTAGAAATTCTGATTAAATTGGTTTGGTTTGGGGTGCAGCCTGGGTTCGAGGACTTTTTTCAAGCTTCCCAGGTGGTTGTAATGTAAAACCAGCGCTGCGAACCACCACTAGCAGACGGTCCCCGCAAGGAAACACGGAGCAGGTAGCCCTGCTCGCGCTTCACTGTGCGATCCATTGAGGTTCCACGAGAGAATTTGTTTGAAGGAAGGGCCCGCTGCTTTCAAAAGCTGTACACCGCTGTCCTATGCCACCTAGACAGGCTGCATGGAGTGTCTGCCTTTGTCACATCCAGACGCTAAAAGGTAGAGTTAGCTGAGATGAGACGGGGGAGGGAGGTGAGGCAGGTGAGCCTATGGCTGCCGTCACTGGCTCCAACACACTGTGTGTCTTTATTCGTTGAGTAAGCAATGACTTCCAGAGCATTACAGATATAGGAAGAACCTCACCGTGTGAAAAAGAAACTGATAAATGGGATAAGGACAAAAAAAGAAAGGAAGAAAAGTCAAGGAAAACAAGTTCTAGCAGTCTTGAGCTATGGTTCTTTGATAAAAAAAAAAGGACTCTTATCAGGGTCTAGATTTCTTTAGCACTTTACAAGGGATACCAGAAAGTGATGCAGTGTCATTTCCCAGCCAAATCTAGTGGTCCGGGGTGCCAATCTTCAAAGCCCTCTGGTCCACAAATCAAATCCTCATTACCTGAATCAGTTGCAGAAAATAGAGTTCCTCCAGGATGTTCACTGCACCAAGATGCTGAGAGAGAGAGAGAGGAGAGAGAGATTCTAGACAGAAATTCCATAACTATTGCTTCTGTTGGATCCCCAGATTTCACATACCCTACCAATAAACTCAAAAGTTAGTTCATTGATGGGATGCCAAATGGTTAATTTTTTTTTAAAAGTTCATTGAAAGTCACTTTTCTACTCTGCACAGTGCAATTTAGTTTCTTGGGTTTCCATCTGGAAGGACCCCCTTCCAGGGGACAGGGTAGTCGGCCTTTTCCCCAGCCCTGGAGAGTTTAGACCTGGGAGCTGAGGTTTCCTGGGAGGGGTCCGAGGACATCCACCAGGCAGAAGTGGGCTGTGCAGACCTGGAACACAGGTGAGAAGAGCAGGAAAGATGGTCATTGGATGCACAACATGGTCGCCCAGGGAGTGTGTGTAGCATAAGTGTAAATACTGTTCTGGGGAGAATCTTATCTAAGGGCAACACAGAGGAGAAACCTACAAAAAGGGTCAGGAAGAACAGCCTGAAATGGACATAGGAGAATGTGGAAGGGGAAAGTATTTCAAAGAGGAAGGAACAGCCAAAGGTGTCAAATGCTGCTTAATAAAAAGAGACAGTAGGACAGAAAAGTACATGGCACAGATTGTATTCTGAAAAGTGAGACCAATGCACACGTGTTCCATGCTCCGTAGATCACGATCCTTGTGACTTTCTCCCACCCACCGAATCCACGGCACCTGCTGCTTCCGAAGGTGCATCAAAGGAGGGTGGCTGCCATCCAGAACGAGGAAGTTCTTGCTCAGTTTTGCACTGTGCGTCGGGTTTCCTGAGCCATGCTGAGATGATGGGTTTGGAGGCCAAGCTTTGTGAGGAGAGAAAAGAGTTTTTCATATTCCACATTCAGCTTCCCTTTGTGTATGAAGAACAGGGGTTTGAGGCTCTGAGCATGGAGGTTTCTCTAAGCCTTGGTGTGGACAGGACACAGGATATGGCAAGGGGGTGGCTTCTAGTCCAGGGAAGATGGGTAGAGGGGACAAAAAGAGAAGTGCAGGCTGTCCCACAGGCATGGCCTGACTTCCTTCTTCCCCACGTCCTCCTGGTTTCTGGATGCTTCCTTGGACTTTAATCTCCCAGCCACTTTGTTCTCTAGGCCACTGTTTCTCAAACCTGTGGGACCAGGGGCTGCATCAGAATCATCCTTGTCAAAAATACATAATTCCAGCCACCCAAGACCTGCAGAATCAGAAATCTTAAGTGTGACTGAGAATCTGTGTGTTTTACAAGGTCCTTGGAATGGTTCTGCTAAGAGCTGGCATGGAAAGCCCTGGTGTTTCGAGTATCCCTCTTTGTTCCTCTCTGACCAGCTCAGCCTGGCTGCCCCCCAGGCTGGTGGGACCTGGCCCCAGAACTCCCTGCCCTCTTCCCTGCTTGACTTTTCTCTGTGGCACCAGCTCCAGCTAACGCTCCGTTTAGTTTACTCGGATCGTGTTTACCGTACATCTCAGTCTGCTAGATGCATGCTTCAGGAGGACAAAGGGTTTTTCTTTGTCTTTGTCTTTTTTTTTTACTGTAATGTTAACTGCACACACTAGGTCCACAACAGGCACTTAGTGGTGATTGATGAACGGATGGATGAAGAAGCAAAAACCCAAGAAGCCTTCCTCCTCTGCTCCCTGAGGATGTATGATAAGACTAAGATTTTTTTTAAAAAGTAAAAAGGAAATAATTTTATCAAGAAAAAATTAAGAGGATGTGGCAAATTGTTGGCTTTTTCTTTAAAGAGTCACAGAAGTCACAAAGACACAAAGAGGAAAATGAGACACACAGAGATGGGAGATAGCTCAGAAACTCTGAACCACAGCTCCTCAGCTGTGGGCCCAAGTCAGTTTTCCCAGAAATATTAATAGCTTTGAAATATCAACATCTCCGGTTCTTGCTGAATTTGTAAGTAGCTTTTGGACTTTTGTTATCAAACATCAGGGTTTATTCTTGAAATAAACGTTTTGTTTTCCTTTGAAATTCTGAGGCTTTTTCTTTTAGAACCTTGGCAGCCTAAGTCTCCTTGCTCCCTGTGTCTTTAAGTGCCATTAATATTCAAAAGCTCTGGATGGCACTGTCTTTATTTATGTGGATATTAGGCTGCCTCGGTCAACAATGCTTGGAAATTACTTTAAAATCAGCATTATATCATAAATCCATATTTTTATTTAAAATAAAATTGGTTTTGGCTCAAGTCTTACCAGGGATAATATATAGAGACAGAGAACCAGTGAAAATGGGATTGATGCATCCCTGGTTCGGGAAGCACAGGCCATCGGAATCAGAGCTGGTGACAGACAAGTCATTGGGATTTATATTAAAGGGTCCTGAGCATTGCTGGGAAAACAATTGCTTTTTATTCTGAGGGAAAACTTTGCCTGATTAACTTGCTAGCCTTTCCACCGCCCCTCCCCCCCAGAGGATTAATGTCTTTAAAAGGGCAACCAGTAGATTTATTTAGATTTTTATAGCCTTTTGTTAGATTCTTTAGACTATTAATGAGTAACCCTGGGATCGTGTAAAACTTTACTATGGATCAGGAAGTAAATAGGTTTCATATCAGGAAACAAAACTGGGATGAAATTAGTAGTTCTCTGAGGGAAAAATATAAATAATGTGGTCCCCTGGGGACCCAGGTTAGCACTAGATTTATTTTTAAATTTCATAACTCATCTGAAAGAGGGAGAACGCAGTGAAATCTATATATTTGTATATTCCTCTAAGCTCTTCTGATTTGAAAAATATTAAATCAATAGGAATAACTTTCTGAGATCCTTCTAAGATTGTGTAAGTCAGCACAAAAGTGTCAGATAACCTTCAGTGTAAGCAAGAATAAAAGAATACATTTAGGAGAAAATCATCTAAACTGTGCTTATATGATGATAAACCTCAAGCTATGAACTACTACCAAGGAAAAGGATTTAAAACCATTGAGGACCGAAAAGGCCCTGTGGTCAAATAATTTGGTGAAATATTGCAAACCCTCTTCTTCGAGATTCACCATGTACCTTGGCATTTTAGAGTCTTAGGAAAGACCTGCAGTAAATAAATCTGTTTAACTTTGTTTATTCTGGGCTCAGAGAAGTTTTCAAAAGGTGAAAACAGGGGTAGTTAACTTCATAGGCGGCTACTGTGAGCAATGGGGTTCTTGGGCACGGTGCCTCTGCAGGTAGCTTCCACGGGGACCTCTGGTTTTGAGTGCCCCCGCTCCAAATTGGATGGTCCATGTGCCCAACCCAATATGGCACCTCGTATGTGCTCAGTCCTCGAAGCCCAATATAAAACAATGGCGGGCATTTCCTCATTCTCCCAGACAACTCAGAGCTGACGGTGACCCACTGAGCAGATAGAAGAGACCAGGCGACTTAATGGAAGAGAGCCTGAGGATGTACGTGTCACTCAAGAGTAAATGAGCCAATCGTGTCACTGTGCTCGGGAAGCCAATCAACAAAATCCGACGGGGGAGGCTGGTATCTTGCACAGCGCTGAGAATCCAGCTCCCTGCCTAATGTTTCACTTTTCATCCAGATGTTTCCTGTCAGGAAGGCATAGTCAATAATGTATGAATCTTAAAGGCAGAGGCAGATGTGGTTATGATTCCCCGCGGGCCTCTCCTCTCCTTGGAGAAGGCCTGTTACTCAAGAACGACTACAATTTTTAAAAACCTACGTTGCTACAGCCAGCTTATGAGTGAACGCATAGCTCCGACCATTTCGGTGCAAAAGTCTGTGCAGAATTACAGTCATGATCACAGTTGAGTTTGGCCTTTAAATTTTCCCTGGAAGCTGAGCAGACGATCACGTACGGGGACTAAAGCAGAACACGGTTTCCCCACAGCATTAGAGCAAGTAGCTTTCTCGAGGCCGTGTCAGCTTCCAGCAGTCTATTTTTAATATTTGCTTTTATTTCTTAATCCTACGGAACAATAAAAATGAAAGTCATTATAACCCAGCGTGGCTGTGGTAATAAATACTTCAGAGTCCAGAAATACATTGTCCCTGCCTGACCAGTTGCCCATTCTCCAGAATGTCTGAGTATTTATCTAGCAGCAAGAGACCATTATCTTACAACACAGTTGTATTCCGCTGACACCTAATCTCCTAATTAAAATCAGTATAATGATGGACTGTTTAAATTCTGGTTAAAATGTTCCTTTTCCATTTGCATTTAAAAGCAAACACACTCCTCATCATGGGTACCCCATCCTGGGTTATAATTTGGTTTTCCTTTGCCAGAATTATAATGTCACTCTGACTTGCCGCTGGTTAAATCTATAAGAGCATCTAAATGTGCCTCGCAGCTTGGCTGTTGCTTGGCAACCCCAGCAGACACCTCCTCATTCGGGTGAGTTCTAATTGGTCACAACTCTTGACAGGAGCCACTGACTTATTAGAAATGACACTTGATTATTCACCTAGATGGCTAGCACTGATACCTATCAGCAGGAAATTTTGCATAGAAATGAGTCCTGGATGTTTTTAATATCAGGCTGGCTTTTAGCAATGGTGGCGTGGAAGAAGGAGGTGATAAGTTTCATTAGCAGGAATTAGTTTTTCATTTGTTAGTCACCAGTTTAGAACACTTTAAGGTATTAATTTTTCCATTTTTTAAAAAACCAGCAATATCTTTAAAAACCTTCCCCCCACCTCTATTAGCGCCCCCTTATTTATTCAGAAAATTCCCCTTTCACATCAGTTCCAAGACAACGTTGCTACAGGTCTACCGAGCACGAAATAGGATGAAATGTTAAATTCGTAAAGGTTAACAAATATTTATTAGTTCTTGTTTTTAAAGGGTTTATAATGTAGAAGGGCAGCAAGGTCCACGTATTACTGCAATATTGCCAAGTAGCAGAAGACGGCGACAGAGCTCATGTCCTGGCTTGAGCATCAGAAAGCACTTTGGGGGTAGGGGACAGGCGGTAGCGCTGGAACTGAGCCCCGAAGATGCCGCTGAGTTTCGACAGGGAGAAGGTGCGTTGCAGGTGGAAGGAGCGGCGGGAACAAAGGCATCTGGACGGAAAAGCACAGGGTGCGTTCGGGGAACAGGGGAGTACAAATTGGCTGGAACACAGAGTACATGCAGGGGATTAGTGAGAGAGCAAGCTGGAAAAGTAGGTTGAGGGACGTGGAGTTCACCGCTCGGTGCCGGGGGAGTGTTTCCCGCGTACTTCACCGGAGCACAAGGAGCTATTTAATGCTGGAAAGCGGGGGAGCGACCTGCTCAGAGCTCTACCTCAGGAAAAAGGTTCCCTTTCGGCTGTTTAGCCTCCAAGATGCCAGACATTCCCCAGCCCCATGGAGCAGATCTGAGGGGAACTGCAAATCGTACCCCTGGAGTCTCCCCTCTGCAGTAGCCCCAAGGTGGGACATGCCCCCAGGGGCCAGTTTTGACATCAGTGTGGCAGTCTCTACTCTGTCGCTTTTCCCTGAGTCTGTCTTCCTGCGTGGACAAATGACTCCCCCAGGCTGCCACCATCCGTGTGTGGGGACTGTCTGGGGTCAGACGGGTAAGATAATGCAAAAACGTTGCCTCTGGCCAGGCGCGGTGGCTCACGCCTGTAATCCTAGCACTCCGGGAGGCCGAGGCGGGAGGATTGCTAGAGGTCAGGAGTTCGAAACCAGCCTGAGCAAGAGCAAGACCCTGTCTCTACTATAAATAGAAAGAAACTAATTGGCCAACTGATATATATATAAAAAATTAGCCAGGCATAGTGGTGCATGCCTATAGTCCCAGCTACTCGGGAGGCTGAGGCAGGAGGATCGCTCGAGCCCAGGAGTTTGAGGTGGCTGTGAGCTAGGCTGATGCCATGGCACTCACTCTAGCCTGGACAACAAAGCGAGACTCTGTCTCAAAAAAAACATTGCCTCTGAGTAGGCAGTAGGTTTCCCCAGCATTCCGCATAGTCCAGGCTTCCGGGAACTCCAGAGGCTTAAAAATGGTGGGCTTTTTTTCTTCTTCTTCTCAAGTTCATGACATCAGATCTGCAGAGAGTGAAATTATAACCCAGAAGCGAGGAGTAAATGAAACGTGGACCCTCATGTCGGTTGGGAGAGCAACAGCCACGAGTCGGACGGTCTGGAGCGCTAATTGGCACTTTCACCAAACTAGCTGAGCACAAAAATGACCAGATTCTGCCCTTTAGGTCTTCACGTAATTCTGAAGTCAACGCATCAGAGAGACGGCAGGAGGCTTTCTTAGGAGTGGGAGGTGCTGCAGCGAGTAGACGGGCCCAAGGATCTGGCATGTTTCTGCCCCCAACGAGGAATTGGGCTGCTCTTTCCATGGGCCCAAGCAAAGGGCTCAATCTGATGCTTAGTGACCTGCTTGGAATCCTAGAAGGCCAGTGGAGAGGGACGTTACAGCTCATTACAGTCAGCCCCTCGCCTGGGGTTGAGGACGGCGAGCAGAGAGATTCAATTGCCAAAATGCCATGACCGAAGTAAGACATAGGATCAGCGCAGGTCTCGTTCTCTCATTCAGAGCTGGCTTTCAGCAAACTGTGCTGTATTCATGCTAAGACAGAGGGCACGTCTCAATCTGTGCGTGTTTCTTGGGTTCTTTCTATGCCAAGGCTCTCAAGGAACATTCAGTGAACGAGTCATCACACAGATGTTTCTAGAGAGCCAGCTGGATGAAGTGCACCGTGCTCATTCCTAATATATTATAACAAATACCCAAAACTCCAGTAATGCATGGCGACATACAAGAGTTACCACAAAAGAATGGCATTGAGAGTATATTAGTTATTGCTGTGTAACAAGATTACCCCAGGGGTGGTGGCTCACACCTGGAATCCTAGCACTCTGGGAGACCAAGGCAGGAGGATCACTTAAGGCTGGGAGTTCAAGACCAACCTGAGCAACATAGTGAGACCCTGTCTTTACAAAAAATAAAAAATTTAAAAATTAGCTGGGTATGGTGGCATGTCCCTTGTAGTTCTAGCTACTTGGGAGGCTAGGGTAGGAGCCCAGGACCATGCCACTGCACTCTAGCATGGTTGACAGAGTGAGATCGTATCTAAAAAAAAAAAAAAAAATTACCCCTAAAGCTTAACAGCTTAAAACAAACCTTGGTTAGCTCATTGTTTCTGTGGGTTGGGAATCCTGGCATGGCTTAGCTGGATGCCCTGGCTGAGGGTCTCTTGGAGGTAGAGTCAAACTGCTGGCCTGGTTTGTGGTCTCATCTGAAGGCTTGACTAGGGAAAGATCTGCTTCAAAGCTTACTGGCAGGATTCATTAATGGGCTTTGGAAGATAAGATAAAATGCTTGTACTACGCCCTTCAGTCAGTGGGGATGTCCAAAGGGCTTCACCAAAGCATCACTCAGATTACAAATATTTTTAGAAGGCCAATCTGGTCACTGAGCACAGGATGGGTAGGAAAGTAAAAAGACAGGAGGCTAGGAATCTCTTTAAAAAAATTTTTTTTTTTAGTACACCTACGTGTCAGGGATTGTCAAAGTACTAAGGTTACAAAGATGCTTAAGTTGTGGTCTTTGTTCTTGAGAAGCAGGGTGATGGCCACATTGCAGATGGCAGGTGGCAAAGTGGGGACTAGAGAGTGACTGGGGAGATAAAGATGAAGGGACAGATCCAGGAAAGGAAGTGAGGTTGACGTGGTGAGTCAAGAACAGGTGGCTCCAGTGGGGGCTGTCTGTAAAGAGCAAGAGGAAAGGGGATGATTCCAGATGTCCAAACCCATCTGGGAGGATGGGAACCTGCCATCAGACAACTACCATGTTTGGACAACTCAGGTGTTTTACATATTTTGTTTCTAATCCTTGTCACAGCCCTTCATGGGAAGTATTGTTATTCCCATTTTGCAGATGAGGAAATAGACTCAGTGAGGTCACGCAACTTGCCCCCAAGATCACACAGCTCTCCAGTGCCAGGGAGAGGAAACCGTGTCTTCCAGCGTTTCCCTCCTTGGGGCAAGGGTCCTTTAGCCAGGTCAGAATCTTTCACTCGGGGAAGGATCTCAGTGGTGAAATTCTGGGGATCACCTAAAAGGAGAGGAGAAGAAAGGCTTTGAGCAGGGGACTTTCTCAGCCCTTCTTGGTCATTACTCCATAAGTGGTCTCCTTTCACCACTTGCAAGACCCTCCCATGTTTTGGAACTCACTCTCTTGCCCTCTGTCTACACCTTGACTCAGAATTCCTCAGACACGCTTGGTAGAGAATCCTTTCTTTTAAAACTGGGCACCTAAATTATATAATAACATTAATATTGTGTTTGCTTATAAGTGTGATATATGTGCATTATGAAAATTTGGAATAAAATGAAAATAAAAATCACTCATTAGCCCATGAATAAGATGAAATGTAACAACCCAACGAGAATCTCTGATTAAGATCCGAGTGATAACAGCACCGCGTGTTCATCTGTGCCTGTGCGTGTGCACACGCCGCACTTGGCTGCTTGTCCGGAAATCTAGAAGAGCTGCAGGGTTTGTGGATCGTATAAAGATTATGCAGGCCCGTCAAAAAGAGCTTTTGTTTGTATGCAACTCGTGTGAAAGTAAATGTGCCATAGCTGCCGTGTATGATGCAAGGAAGAAAACCTGAAATGATGGCCACCGGCCAACATACAGAGCATGCCCCACTGTCTTGCATTTTCTCTGCATTGCTTTTTAAAACATTTTTCATATTAGTATGCCCCATCTCATATCACATTAACCCAAATAAAAATGTCATTATCCATTCAGTTGGATGGACAGCAGGCAGAGTATAGCAGAAAATTATAGTTACATCAGCCGGCAACAAAGCATGCTGGCTGGAAGCATGTAGCAGCAGTGAGGCCAGGCCCTTTGCACTCTCCAGGCCTGTGTTTGAATTCGGTGTGACAGGACCCCTCTTTACGCAGGGGCATGGCTCTGGAGAGTGGCATGTAAATCAGATTTTGTTCCATCTCTTTTGTTATGTTAAGGAAGCTTCAATCTTGATAGCTAAAGAGACTTCCTTTCAAACAGTATATGTATTTTTTACCATGTTACTATTCCTCTGAAATAAATCTAAAAGACATTTCAGTGTATGGAATTTTACTAAAATAGGGTTCACTTGTACCACTAAACTTATTAAAATAATTAAAGGACCATAGCCAGTGAAGCCAGTCATAGAAATGTGGCTTAAGATTGGCACAGTGGCTCACTCCTATGATCCCAGCATTTTGAGAGGCCAACGCAGGAGAAGTGTTTGAGGCCAGGAGTTCAAGACCAACTTGAGCACCATAGCAAGACCCCTTCTCTACAAAAAAATTTTTAAAAATTAGCTGGGCATGGTGGTACATGACTTCCAGGTTACAGTGAGCTAGGATTGTGCTGCTGCCCTCCAGCCTGAGTGACAGAGCAAGAACCTATCTCAAAAAAAAAAAAAAAATAGAAACATGGCTTAGACTGTGCTGAGCTCTCCAAACATTAACACAGTCTGAGACTTCTTGGGAGTCATGGCCCAGAGGCCATTTTAAATGACCCATGTATATGTACTTTTGTGCTGGTGGATTATTAAGTTGGTGGTTGGTGAGAATTTAGAAAAGCGACTCTTCCTTAGCCATGAAGAGTCGACGCAGGGTTAGTAAGAACAAACCAGGATAGTCATACTCGTTTCTCTTCTGAGCAAACTTCAGGGCAGGCAGATGAGGTAAATCCCCTTTCTGTTTCAGCAAATCACTGGACCAGGTCTTCCCCAGCTGACCGATGGGTAAGACGGTGGCTGGCTGCGTATTTACCGAGGTTTGGCACAGCTGGCTGAAGAGCCGGAAACAGTGACGAACGAGTCCGTGGCTACCTAAAATCGCCACTTAGCGGAGGGCCGCAGGGCTGTGCACGTGATCCCGCTACACAGGGAGGAGCTGAATGAAGACTTAGAAGGCACACTTACCCACGGTCAGGTGGAGCAAAGAGGGCGTAGTCAATGTTACAGTGCCGGGATTTGCAAGCCGCCAGCGCTCTGAGCCCTTGTGGCTTGGTGAGCAGCGAATCCCTCTTCCCAAGATTGCACTCCCTCCATGGCCCCGCCAGCAAGCCAGGGTCCAGATGTTGGGTGCGTCCTGCTCTCTGAACGTTCTGCTCCTTGAGCTGTTGTTTGGCTGTGTATAGGTGCTGCCCAGGCCACCGTCCCTGCCTTGGGGACCTCATCCAGGCGCCAGCCTCCGTGGAGCCAAAGCAGCTCTGAGCTCGGACCGTGGCTCACTCACTCTCCACCTGCAAGAACTCTCCATCCTTTTGTTTCTCGGGACCAACTCCTGCAGGGAGGGTTCCCACCAGGGCCCCCGGTGTCACAATTCTTTCCTTCTACCTCAGAGTACATGGGGCTGGCTTGGATGAGGCTGTGGAGGGGAGGCGTTCAACAAAGCCATGTTGTTGGCCGCAGCAGCACCCTGGTTGTCCCACTCTAACCACCAGGGTATTCCAGAGAAGTTAAGAGATTGTTCTGCTCAGAACACGTGGCAGGACAACTTTTCACAGAATAAAATGCAATGTAAATCTTAAAGCCTTTCTAATCAATGGACCCTAAAGGTCAAAATATCAATTGCACATGGTGACTCATGGAAAAAGACCTTGTGGTTTTCATTGACCTGAACCTCAATATTTGTCTGTGTGATGTGTCTTCTAAAAAATAGGCAACCGTGGCTTTGTGATCGATGCACAGGGTACAGATGGTGGGAAGTGATCTGCCTACCATTTATGGGTTCACACCTAAAATACTGTGTTCCACTTATGGGGCCACGTTTTGGGAGTGACCTTGGTAAAGAGGAGAGCAATAAGACTGGAGAGGTGTGTGCAAACCATGTGGTAGGAGGAGTAATTGAAGGGATGGGGAATGGCTGTCCAGGACAGGGTCAGGAGCAGACAGATCTTTGCTGTGTGAGCGTGGGGCACGCTGTCACGTGGGAGAGGACGGAAATGAAACCAGCCAAAGGCTGTTTGAAGAAGTCAGATTTTGCTTCAATACAATGGCATACCTTCTGACAAGTAAATTGACATTTTATAACTTTTCCCAATGTCTCAAGACCTTAAAAGCAAAGAGTGGGTATTACGTAGTAAAATCTGTTCATTCAACAAATAATTACTATGTGCAAGGCACCGTTCTAGGTGCGGGGGACACAAAAATGAACGGACAAAATTCTCCCCTGCCCTCAAGAATTTAATATTCTGGTGTCAAAATAGTAACATCTAGACGTAGGTGACATTTCATAATATGTTTTCCATAAGAAATGCTCAGAACGATCTGTCACAGCAGGTGGCTTTAGCTAGGAAGCTATCCGCGTACATGCACTGGTGAACGTGAGTCCCCTTGACATTTCCAGCTTGGCCTTTCAAGCATACAGGAGAGAATACAACGTCACGTGGGTGCCCATGAGGCTCCGCAAAGAATCCCACCCGCCCAAGGGAGCCTGTTGAGGTCACAGTGGTGCAGCCAGCACTGAGACCTTGATTCGCTGCAGCTGAGTGGTAGCTGCACGAATATGCATGACACCATTCTCTCTAGCTCTCTGTGTAGGTTAGGAGTTTTCCATAACAAAAACATTTTTTTTTTTTTTTTTTTTTTGAGACAGAGTCTCGCTTGTTGCCCAGGCTAGAGTGAGTGCCGTGGCGTCAGCCTAGCTCACAGCAACCTCAAACTCCTGGGCTCAAGCAATCCTGCTGCCTCAGCCTCCCGAGTAGCTGGGACTACAGGCATGCGCCACCATGCCCGGCTAATAAAAACATTTTAATATTAAAAAAATAAATGCAATAATTGCCCTGTGTGGGCATAGGAGGCCTCTTGAAGTCAAGGGTTCCATTATACTTGAAGGCTTAAGCAGCTTAAGCATAAATGAATAACCATCCATCAGAAATCCTCTAAAAATAATTTCTGTATTAAATAAGAAGTTGAAATGGATGACCTTAGGTTCCTTTAAGAGTCTATATTCTAGTGGGAGATCTAAAATGTAATTGGAACAAACAAGCATGGACTTGGATTGATTCCAGAGATAGTACATATGGATCGGGTTCTATTTACTCTCTACTGCTAACCAAATGTCATGAAATTGAGCACTGATTCTCAGTTTTGTCTAAGCATTTAATGATCATTTTCACAATTATTTCGCCAGATTTACTTTAAATCTTTTTTTTCTTTTTTGCTTCCAAAAATAAAAAAAAAGATTGCTTAAGTTAAAATAGATGCTGACAGCTATTGTATTTTACGAATATTTGTGAATTTTAGATCTTCCTCTTGAATCTTAGCTGTGTGAAAAGTGCCTTCAAAACAATGTCCATTTCCCCAGTAAGCCATGCATACACCCTGTGCTCCCTGCATGGTGCCCTAATTACACCTTTGTTGTCCGTTATCAGTTGACTCCCCTCATCAGCCAAGCCTGCGACCTTCTCCTGGCTCATTTAAAATGCTGTGCAGAATCCGGGGCCGCGTTCGATGTCCAGAGGTAAGGAGGTTGCATGCCCAATGAGAAATCGCAGTTCTGAATTGCTGCTTCTTGTAACGGTGCATAATTGCTGGATAATTACCTTGGGACTAGCAAACTGCGGAAGTGCTAGGCGCTCATAAAGGCATGGATGAACTGACTCATAAGGAGAAATGAAACCCACTTCAAATATGCAATGAATGTGAACACAGCCCAGGGATGTATGGTCTGGGGGGCGCGGGGGGAAGCCCGGACCTTCACAGGCTCAGGCAAGGGCAGGGAGGAGCCTGGGAAAAAGTCCAGGCACCTTCGCGTCAAGACAGATCGTGGAGCATCTCAGCCTAGACGCCGTGACTTGGGTGGACACCAAATCTAAATTATCTGGCTTTTCTCCTAGAAATCTTTAGTTGTTTTACGCCAAATCATGGCTTACCGCAGATTAGGCATACAGTGAGGATGTGGAATCAGCCAGAAGCCAAGTCATTATCATCGCTAATAAAATAACATAATCGTCGCCAACATTTATATTGTACCATATTGTTTACAAAGCCTTCTCATCCACATTCTCTTTGGTTATAGGATGCAAGAGTTGGCTAAAGATTAGGTGGCCCTGTCAGCTATAAAAGCAAAGTAAATAACTCCTAAAAAAACCCTTAAATCTTCAACCACTGGGGTCAGATAAAATCACATGCAATAGTCTCCTTCTTGTTTTTACTATTGCAGGGAAAAGTGTAACCAATTGTAGCAAGGTTTTCAATAAAAGCAGTCAAAATTTTAAAAGTCATCTAGAAATGTCATTTATTCCTTCACAATAAGTTAGTGCTTATATAACTTAAGCAGAAGAGGAACTAAGTATGTGCCTACATCAAGGAATAAAAATAGACTCTTTAATTATAAATGGATATTAATAACCCAGTTGTTAACCTTTTTAAAATGAACTTAATCTGACTACTCCTATAAGATAACAAAAAAAGAATAATTCCCATTTAAAATGGCCTTTAGGGGGACAGGTTTCCTGTAGCCTAAGAGGTTAAATTTTCTGAAGCTACTGCCAGACACTTTCCCTTCCGTTTGTTTCTGAAGTGCACGGCATGTTTTCTCTAATAATATACATATGTTCACGAGGCCCATCCCAAAGTTTGTCTTCTATTTATTTAAGTGTGAAGAGCCCTTATTTTTTGTTTGTTGCTTTAAAGAAAGCTGTAAAATCATTAGGAAGAAGAGGGGGACAAAGTTAATAAAACTAGATAATGAGGTTGTTAATTCATCAATGACAATTTGATGTAAATCAATGAATCATTAGATCCTGGCCCGAGACGGGCAGAGCTTTGGGGGGGAAGCGCGCATTCACTGGGTCACCAATGTGCCCTTCCACACGGGGAGGAGACTGCAAAGTGTCTTTCTCAGTGTTTTTGACTGTGTTCTGGTCCATTGCAGCGGCCTGAAGCCTGAGGGTTGAGTGAGTGGTGTCCTCCACCTCCCCTCCCCTGGTTTTGTTTAGATAAGCTAGCTGCTGGCTTCCTGTCTCCTCCTGCATTCTGCTGTTCTCTCAGAGGGCCTCATCCCGGGGGGCCCTGTCCCTCCACCTCGCGGCAGATCCACGGTGGTGTGACGAGCTGTCTGGCCAGCGCTTCCGCGGGGCTGGGGGTGCAGGTGCAGCACCTTCCTCAGGACGGGGCTCTCTGGAAAGGCCAGTGCCAGAGTCCTTTCTAATCCCAACGTTCCCATCTCCGCAGGTGCTACTGCTGTTACGCCACAGACGTGGTTGCCAGTGTCGCCTTCGGCACCGAGGTGGACTCCCGGACGGCTCCGGAGCACCCCTTTGTGAGCCACTGCAGGCGTTTCTTCCAGTTCCGCATCCCCAAGGCGCTCTTGGTTTTGATCTGTAAGTGCAGCTCCAGCCGGGGGTGCCACATCTGGACGAGGGCAAATTGGGTGGACCCCGTGGCACCTGGGGCAGCTCTCTGCTACTAGGAAAGGGCGCCTGGGGTGTCTCTGAGAGTCCCCTGCAGGGGCTTTGTTCTCCTGGAGCCACCAAGCTCCTGCAGTCGCTAGCCTAGGACCACTTACTACCAATGCAGGAGCCCCGGCTCGCTCACCACTGCCACAGTGAGAACAGCAGCGACACTCAGTGCTAAGCGCTCTGTGTGCATCGCTTCACTTAGTCCTGGTATTCCCCCTATGAGAAAGATATTCCTGTCCCCATTTTTCAGATGAGAAAACTGAGACCTTGAAAGGCAGGGCCAAAACTGGAGCCCAAAACTTTTCATTTTCTAGGACATTTTTCTCCCTGCCAGCAAAATCTTCTTCCTTCACTTGAAGCCCAATGCATAGTACGCTAGAGACCACATGCCGTGGGAGACCAGCAGGGCCTCTAATGTACGGAGACGAGCCCACTGGTTTTATTAAGCCTCCTGATTTTACTTTTATTGTAGAAGTGAGTTTTTGCCCTCTGGCCAATTCCAGTATCTTCTTCCTTTTATGAACACATTGAAGTGTTGCTATTATTGATTACTGCCATAATTTCTGACCATTCTGCTGGGCCGGTAAATGGTGTTCACTCCTCAGTCAGTTCATCCCCATTTCTGAGCCAATTTCAGGGGGAGCCCTTGTCACCTCCATCAGCTCCACCCTGAAGCTGCAGGTGGGGTTGCTGTGGGGGTCCAGGATCTTCCCTTGCCCCTCACAGCCCCCTTCCAAGTGGCTGCTCTGGCTGCTCCTTGGTGCCCTATTCTCCCACCCTCTGCTGAGCCTCCTCCCTGCTGTGTCATGTTGGTTCCGGCTCCTGCTCTGGAAAACAGGCCGGGCATTCTGACAGCCTGTGTGTCTGGAACTTTCTCTCCAGCCCAGCTCCCATGCAGAGCCTGGCACACAGTAGGCCCACCGTGGAAACAGTGAGACTGAGCTGAGCCTCGCTCCCCTACACACAGCCCAGCCCTGGGTCAGAGCCTCTGCCCAGGACAGATTAAGCGTCCCTGACCCGGCAGCCCCAGCCTGGCGCCTGGCAGCAAGGGCCCAACTGCCTGTGGCCCTCCAAGGCGGGCACCACGGATGGGGCCAGCATCCTCATCAGCAGCGACAGCAGCCGCTCTCAGCCACAGTTCAGGGGGCCTCTCGGGGGACAAATATCCAGAGGGAAAACATGCAAATGACCAAAAGTTTAAAAAGTAAATCAGCTTCTACCACTTGCTAAGATTTGAATCAGCCTGTAATCTGTTCTCTCTTGGTGAAATTCCAAGCAAGACCTTGGGCCCTCCCGTCTCGGACCCGAAACATTAATTTATGAGATTGACCTCTCGAGGGCCAGATGGAAGTGAGGACTCAATTAACCGTCCAGATGTTTGTTGAGTGCTTACTATGTGCCGGCGCGGCCCAGAGCTGGAGGAAGCCGCCGTGCCGCGGGGATGGCGCGCTCCGACATGACTCGGGTTCCAGGCGGCGCTTCCTGGTAACAGGCGTCTGTCTAATGGGCCCAGTTTATTACCGCCCCCTCTCAATGCCACTTTTGTTTTTCTCTTTCAAGTATCATTTCCATCCGTAATGGTCCCGCTGGCCCGGATTTTACCCAATAAGAACCGAGACGAACTGAATGGCTTTTTTAACAAACTCATTAGGAATGTGATTGCCTTGCGGGACCAGCAAGCCGCGGAAGAGGTAACGTATTTTAATAGGACTCCGCCTTGAAATAGAATGGGACCTCATTTTGCACCCCTGCCTCTTTTCGTCCTCTTCCCTCCCAACGCCACGGCGGGTCACACCACGCCGTCCTTTAGCAATCCACCGCTCAGCAGCGCTTTTCAGGGGCAGGAAGAAGAACAGAGAAAGGTTGAGGGTGGTCACACAAGAAAGAGCAGGTGGGACAGCAGCGGGGAGAGGCCCAGAGCAATTTGTCCATCCTCTGACACGGACGAGTAGAATTAAAGCTGTCCCCAAACTGTCCCTGTAGTGTAAGCATCCCCTCGAATGCAGGTTATAGCAGCCCAAAAGAATTTTCTAGATGAATGTGCCCACTTGTAATTTTTATGAGCATGTCCTTTATATCGCAAAACAGCAAGATGGAGTTTCACAGCATGAATGGCATAAATATTAGAGAGGGCACTGTCACTCTGTTCAGGCACTGTCACTCCCTCCCGCATCCCCTCTCTGCGCAGAGGGTGTCGCTGCAGAAGTCGAGCTGGGGGCCCCTCTGGTCTCCTTCGCAGGCTTCACTGGAGACCCATCATTTGCTTTCCTCCTTACAGACTTGCACTGCGCTTGGCACCAAGTAGGAATCTAGTAAATGTTTGTTGATTGAACTTGGCTATAAATAGAAGGAGGCGTTTTCAGTGTGATGAAAGATAATTTCAATCCTGCAAACGCTCGTGCATGTGTAAGGGCCTGGTTGCATTAGAGTTTCTGAAAAGGAACAATGGCCCAAATGGCTTTTCCTTAACTGGCTTGTGCAAGATGGAACTTTAATAGGGATTTCTGCGTTGGGTAGCTCAGAGGAATTCATGAGGTCCGATTGCTAAGGCAGTTGGCCTAGAATGAAATCAGGGTCAATGAGGGGCTTGATACACCGAGAAGCCTGGGACAGCAACCTCATCCCGCCCGGCCTCACGCTGCGCACGTGCAGGATCTGGAGGGCGTGGGAAGGAATAGACAAGCTCACGGCACCTTGGCCCACACCACTGTGACCTCAACTTGAATGCCCTTGGAGGAGGAGGGAGATTCGGCCGCTGGCACCCTTGGCCTGGCTCTGAGGCCTGAAAGTACAGAATATTCTTATCCAGGCTCCTGCTTCTCAGCAGAGTGAGGATGGAGCCTGGGGGAGCAAGGATGAAGAAGGAGCCATTTTCAAACCTGTACATTACTATAATACAAATGGCTATCCTTTGAGAGCTTTGTCACACACACACACACACACACACACACACACGCACGCACACGCACACAGACACACACACCCCCAGCCTGGCTATGGAATCAGGCTGAAATTTTTAAAACCGTTGCACCGAATGACTTACTAAGAGGTGAGAGGTTATTAAAGATCCAATTACTGGGATTGCCTAGAGCTTTTCCTTTTATAAACTCTAGTGCTATTTGTTTCAAACAATGAGTTGATCTGAGAAAAACCTCCCTACCACAAATCCAGGACTGCCTGTGTCAAGACAGAGCTATACGGTTACTAAGAAAACTTGCTTTAAAGCCATCTACACTCTGTATACATTCCATCAAGCAGATGTGTGTTTGCGCAGTGAAAATGCAGCACAGATGTTAAAAGGTAAATATTTTTCTAAGCTCTAGCCGATGGGTGGATTAGACACCTACATCTATCAGGGCGCGTATTTTGCTTGGATATAACCATAAACCAGCACTGTTTCAGCCCTAAATGGGCAGTGTTCAGATAGCCTCCACGACGCAGCGTGAATAAAAGATACCCGTCTACACTAATGTTCCTCTCTAACGGCAGGGCGGGCCCTAGAGAGTGGCTTTTTCCTCTGGCCTCTGAAGCTGGAGGTCAAGACAGATTTCTACAAGACTCTAGCGGCCCGTTAGCAGCTTGTCTGAGCCGGGGTAAGAGGAAAGGATGCCAGCCACAGTTCTGCCCCTGGAAAAATGCACAGTGGATGTGGCTGTGCTCTCCCTCCCATCATTTCCCCTCCCCCGGCCCCACAAAGCCACAGCCAGGCCTCAGGGGCAGCTGTATGGCACCCCGAGGAGTTTCAGATGGGTGGACTGAGAGGTCTGGGGGTGATCTGGGGTCCCGAGCCGGTGTCCAGGAGTTGAGGAAGCAGAGGGTGCTCACTCCCCCCAGTGGCATCTTGCCCTGCCCCTGTACTGTCCCCAGGGAGCAGGGCTAGCAGGGGGACCACACTGGCCACCCAGATGCTGAGCAAGCAGCAGGAGGGAAGCTGGAGAAAGCCAGCCTTGGAGGGTGCTGCTTGGAAACCAGAATGATCCAGGGTGGCTGAGGCGGCCATCTATCCCCGACCCTTTGCCATTCTCAGCCGTCAAAACCCGAATAGGCTGGTGGGAGGCTGAGGGCCTGCCTCCTCAGCCTCAAGGTTTGCGCCGCCCACAGTCTTCACCTTCAGCACTGCTGGGATCTCAGCAGATTCCTTCCAAGGTCACAAAGCTGGGAAGCAGTAGAGCAGCAAAGGTCTCATGATCCAAGGTCTCTGCTCTAAATAGCATGCAGTGGTAGTCAAACCCAACACATGCTTCTTTAAAATGCACTTGTTGCATCGTGTTTTCATTGGTGGAATTATGGATTACATACTTAACACATGCTCAGTGTAATGCTAGTCACAGCATAGGGGTTGAGAGTGGGGTCCTGCCCTAGAGATGCTTAAAATCTTATAGAGGAGAGGCCAGGCGCGGTGGCTCACGCCTGTAATCCTAGCTCTCTGGGAGGCCGAGGCGGGTGCATCATTTGACCTCAAGAGTTCGAAACCAACCTGAGCAAGAACGAGACCCCATCTCTACTATAAAAAGAAAGAAATTAATTGGCCAACTAATATATATAGAAAAAAATTAGCAGGGCATGGTGGCGCATGCCTGTAGTCCCAGCTACTTGGGAGGCTGAGGCAGGAGGATCACTTGAGCCCAGGAGTTTGAGGTTGCTGTGAGCTAGGCTGACACCACGGCACCCTAGCCTGGGCAACAAAGCGAGACTCTGTCTCAAAAAAAAAAAAAAATTTATAGAGGAGAAAACACAACCACACATGAAACAACGACAATCTTAAGAGATGGAATTCGGGGCTAATGTGTGTGGCATAGATTATTAATGCAAAAGAAATTCAGAAGCCAATGAAATGAGAAGATGCAACTAGTAAAGTACTTTGAAATTAAAATAGTTTTCTGTTGGTGGTTCTGATCCTCTCCTTCTGCCATTTTAGTCCCATAAACTTCAGAAAAGAGCAACATATTGGTTGTCATTCATCACATTAAAGAGCATTTCAAAGAAAGGGTGTGCCAGGAATACACTTTGTTAACACTAAAGTGATACAGAAATGCTTCTATTGTTATAATTAGTGGTGGTAAAAATGTAAAGAACATGCAAATTACTGATTTAAAAAAGGAAGGGGAAATGGTGAGGAAGCTCTAGGCACTCACATGGGCAGGGGATTACTGAGGGAAAAAGAGTGAACTGACAGGAAGAGACTAGGCTTGGGGACACAGAAGCCACTGTCTGCCGACTTTGAAGACAAGCTCCACCAAAGCCGGTTTCCTCCCCACGCCCCAGTTCCGTTAACTTTCTACCTCGTGAGGAGCACTTGCAGCTGCCCATGTTAACACTACCGTGTGCGTAAGCAGACCGTGGAGGCCTTGCCTTTGTCAGGTTTCAGTGTGAAAATGTGAGTCCTTGACGCGCTCATGGCCGAAGAATGACCAGTCGCACCATAGTAAGGCAAGCAGGAAATTGAGGTCTACTGAGGAGAGGAAGATAGGATTCTAGGGCAAGAGCAGGATATAGGTTTACAGAGTGTGAAACATATACCACAGACGACGAGGGGACCCATCGTCGCAGCAAAGGGGCAGGGAAAGGAAAGGCAAAAAGGGCCTGGATATGGTCTGTGGCTTGTTGTACAGTGCCTGGATTGGGACCTCCCTCGTGGTTCAGAGGTCACCATGAAACCACTTTGATTGGACAGTTGGGAGTCATGTGACCTGAGCCTTACTGCGCATGCAGGTGGTTCTAGGTCGATTTCCAGACCCTGTGGTACCCGTGCTGCTTGGCCCGTGGGCTAGAGAGGCCTCTGCATTCTTTTCAGCTGGCGTGCTAAGTTCTGGTTGCCTGATTCATAGGGTGTTCCCTCCTCCCCCAGGTCTGGCAGTCACTTGGGAGACGATTAGGGTCAGGCAGGACCAAGATGGGGGCCTGGAGCCCACCCTCGTCCTACTTCCCGGGTGGGGCAATTGCACCAAAGCAACAGCACCCACTTTCGCCCCTGGGAGACCCGGAATCCCTCATATCTACTTAACACTTTGATGTTTTAATTGTTTTATTGTTGGAAACCCAACCAACCAACCGGCAATACAAACCTGTATAAAGTAAAAAATAAAGGCCTCCTACCCCTGTTTTCCCACCTGCTCCAGCTCACTATGAACTGTTGGGTACGGATGTTGCTAAATATGTTCTATGCATGGACAGATATACATCTTCATACATACATTGCACATTACTGTTTTCACGGAAAGACAGCCCACTGTGCCTACTGCTCCGTGACTTGCTTTTCTTGACTTAACAAAGTGGCTCAACGACAAAACCAGCCCAGACGGCACGGCCTCATCCTTCCTAACGGCAGCTCTCCCCACTGCTGTGCACCGCACTCGAGTGTCTCTGCTGAGGGACCCCCCGGGGGTGTCCAGGCTCTCACCACCCACAACAAGGATCCTTGTTCCTGTTGAGCTCTTGGAAAACCTACACCCACATATCCTCTTCGTTTGTTCTCCAAGGAGCCTCACTTCTGCGACCGCAAGGCCAAAATATGCATTCTCTTCTTTTGTCCCCCAGAGGCGGAGAGACTTCCTCCAAATGGTCCTGGATGCCCGACAGTCTTCGAGCCTCGTGGGCGTGGAGGACTTTGACATCGTCCGAGAAGTCCTCTCCTCTACCCAGTGCAGGGCGGGGCCTTCCCGGCCGCGCCAGCCCAGAGCCCTGTCCAAGCCTTTGAGCGTGGAGGAGATCGTGGGCCAGGCCTTCATATTCCTCATCGCTGGCTACGAGATGGTCACCAACACGCTCTCTTTTGCCACTTACCTACTGGCCACCAACCCTGACTGCCAAGAGAAGCTTCTGAGAGAAGTGGACCTTTTTAAGGAGAAACATGTGAGTACAAGTTGGGCCCCGTTGCCCACGCGACAGCCACAGGGCAATTGACTTTGTGTTTGTAGAAGTGAAACTTATTTTGATAACTTGCTAAAGTCACGTCCTAAGTCTCTAAGATGAAATGGGAATGTTCCCCATATTCTCCATCTTTCTGGGTTAGCAAGTAAAAGGAAGTGTCGAGAACAACAGAAGGAAAAGAGGCAAATTGTGCACATACCTTCTCTGTCTGGGCCAGCCCACGAGGCCAGGCCTGGCTTGTGGCGGGGCTGCAAAGTCCCAGGACAGGGTCAGGGTGCAAGAGCCGGGGCTGGGGAGGAGGCGGGCTGCCCGGTCCTCTGTCAGTGGAGCTGCCACACTGAGGGAGGCATGTGTGGGCCCCCAAATGCAACCAGCTGGAAGGCAGGAGAGGACACAAGACAGGCGAAGCTGGCACAGGGACAGAGACTGGCGAGCTTATGGGGAGGTCCTCAAACGCAGCACGGTGAGTCGGGCCGGTCAGCGCCGAGTGCAGATTCCAGGTGTTCCTTGTAGACGCGGCGCCTCTGGCTGCGCTTGCTGCAAACTTAACAAGGGGGAGACTCTCTCACCTCATTTTTCTCTGGATGCCTGTGTGCGTATTGCTTTGACTTACGAGTTGTTAAAGAGATTTATTTTAAAAATCTGTGCTTTAAAAGGAAGACCACTATAATGGAATCCTCCGTTCTGATATAATTATTATTGCAGTCAAAATTTTAGAAGGTGGTCTGTTCTGTTATTAGAGCCATTAGAACATTCTTTCATACAGTGAGGGAAAGCCACTTCTCAGAAAATTCCACTTCTTTATCCTACTGGGGAAGTAGAGGCAAGGTTAGTCTTCTCCACTGCAGTTTTGAAATCTTTGAAAACTGTGTTCACTGTTACTCATTTCCTCAACTTTGGGCTCTACATGAGTTCATAGTCAACTTCAAGTTCTGTGTTGTTATGACAACTGCCAACCCGGGGCTCCCCAGCCCACTGCTTATACAATTGATTTTTTGAGCAAGAGTTTATATTTATCTTTATTACTGTTCAAGTCAGTCAAAATAATTTTGAATCTTGATTCTGCCATCTGTTATATTAGCAATTCCTCCAGCTTTGTGTCATCTGAGACTTACTAAGCATGTCTCCTATTTCATCCAAGTCATTGATTAAAATGTTGAACAGGACAGGGCTTCCCTTAAGATTGACATTGATCCATTAATCAATATTCTTTGGGCATGGAGTCTCACAAGCCATGAATCCAAATAACCCTTCCACCCATCTTATTCTGTTTTATCTGTCGTTGTTTATTTATTTGTTTTTAAATTGGGGAGGTGATTGGGGTGTCACTTTACTGCAAGAGAAGGAAGGGGAGCTGGAAGGCACATCTATTAGGATGCATTTAGTTACAGGTAACAGAAACCCAACCCAAACTGATGTAAGCTAAAACAAAATAAATAACAAACAAAGAAAAATCTCTTAAATTTGTATTTATGAGTACACATAATTGAGTACACATAATCAGCTCAGGACTAGATGTGGCTTCAGGCAAATCTTTATCCAGGCCTCAAAGATGTGCACAAGTCCCAGGCTCTCTCTCCAGCTCTTGGCCATGCCTTCTTATACTGGCCCCTTTCTCAGGCACGCTGACCCCTCGAAGCCCCAGGAAGCCTGCCAAGTGTGTCCGGGACTACATGCTTCCTTGCTCATAACATGGAGAAGAGAGGGTCGGTGGCTTAAAACCCTCAGCAAGAGTCATGAGGGTCACTCTGACCAGAATGCTGAGGTCACTGCCCATTCTGGAACCAACTATGGCGGCCATGGCAGCGGGGGCACTAATGGGCTTACTCCAATCCAATCCCAAACCCAGGGTCAGTCAAACTCATGTGACTGAGAACTTGCGAGGGTGTCCTCCCAAAGGACGGTTAGGGTGCTGTCCCAGGAGGGCATTAGAGGGAAGTTCAGCCCCCTGGTCTCAAATACACCAGAAGGCAGGTCAAATGAAGGACTTGGAAGCATGCAATGAGTGCCACGCTCCAAGAGGCGGAAATCAAGATCCTCACTTTCAGGGAATTTAATTGCCAATTGAGACAATAAGTTAGGCCTGGGAAACAATAGCTCCCTTCCAAACAAAACCCTCCAGGGAAATGGAAGACAGTAAATAACCAAGCCTAGAATGTGTGGTGTCATTTAGAGAGCTCCCAGGCGCTAGAAGTCTGTCCCACCAGCTACAACCCATAGTCATGCCTGACTGTTAACCTGCCAGGAGGACACAGTGTTTCCATTCGAAGGTCCTCATGCACAAACCCCTCACCTCTGCGTGGCCTTAGGTGGCCGTGACCTCAAGGAGGGTGATGCTGCCCCTCCAAACCCTGGCCTCCTTCAACCCCCCAGCCTAGGACTGGGGCTTCTTCCCCAGCCGGCCACCTCCCGTGGGGCTGTGCAGGATGTCACAGGCACCGAGACCCTGTGGGCAAACAAACAGATCATAGCAGATAAAGTTTTTCAAACTTTAGTGCATATGAAACTATCTGGGAAGATTGTTTAGAATATATATTCTAAATAATATGGAATTCCAGGGCCCTGTCCCCAGGAGTTATGATTCCCTAAGTCCGGGCCTGGGCACAAGAGCCACATTTCTAGTGAACAGTCCCAGGGACTCTGATGCCCGTGGTCCCTGGTTCCACCCTGAGAAGAGAGCCTTAGACTCTCAGGGCCCAGACCCCTCTTCCAAGAAAACACAAGGTCCAAAGCCCTGCCCCAGCCATGCAAGCCCCCAAGGCCATTTTCTTTCTGTAGGTAATAGTTGGGACAGTCTCTGAGAAATGGGAATACCTAGAAGTTGTCTTTTTAAAAAAATACATGGAGCCCCAGCCGGTTAAGCCCACCGTGCCCCTTTCCTCTCGGGCCCAACGTGCAACGGCTGCACACGGCAGCCCCCTCGGTAGTGTGCGCAGCCTGTCGCTTCGTGGGCTGCTGTAAGGGAGCCTGCAGGCAGCCCTTTCCAACGCACGCTCATGTCTCCGGCCTTGCGCTGTCCGTGCTGGGGGAAAAAAATGCAATAAATAAATAAATAAATTGGGTAGTCACGATTGCATTGCTGCTTCACACGGGGTACCCGCTCAGTGGCTATTGTATGTTTTCTCTTTTTTTCTTTTCTCTCTTTCCTTCTCCTTTCATTTCATTTTCTTTTTTCTTTCTTTCTTTTTCTTTTTTTGTGTTTTTTTTACTATAATCAGAGCTCTGTTAATATGGGCCATCTGTCAGGACATGGAAATGCAGATTAGATGTTCACACATTAGATATTTTCCTAAAAATATTCCTGAAAATTTGCATGTAAAGTATGACTTGTTATCATTTTCCTGCTGGTTTCCATTCAACAAATATTTCTCGAGTGCCAGTTAATGCCAGACTCCGGGGCTCTGTAGACCCTACGCACAAGGATGCTCTGGTCTAGCTGTTCCGTGACACCCCGCAGAGCGTCCCGTGCCTCATTAGACGCCTTCCCTCGTATTTGTCAAGGAGACCGCTGCATTCTTGTTCTAGAGTTTCTTCTCCCGGAGCCATTTCCCTTTACGGCAGTGCCCTGTGGGGCTGCTGAGAGCTGGTCCCTCCCCCAGGAGGAGTGGCTGCGTGCGCTCTATGTGACAGTGCTCTATGTGAGGACTCTGCTGTGGACGGTGCTGGACATCTCAGCCCAGGTGGGCTCCGGGAGCTTACTGACCCCTAGCTCCAAACCACAGTGGGCAGGACTGCCTTCCCGTGTGGCCTCATGCAGGGGCTCCAGCTTGTCGCTGGGACCCAGGCTGTTCTCTGTCCCTGTCTCTCCGCTCCAGTGGCTCCGGGCACCCTCCATTCCCAGGCAGGATCTCCCCGAGTGGTCTCATGACAGCTGTGTTACTAGTGCTCCAACAGTCTGAACTCAGTGAGGTACAAATAGGAAACAGTCGGGTGTTTTCTCCAATTATGGCTCTCCTTTCCCTTCTCTTGGTGGTACCCAGACAGATCTCAAAGGTTTGCTTTTAAGCATTAAAAAGTCCAGACCAGTCTGATATGATCAGGATGGAAACCTCAGTCTCAGATACAATCCAACACTCTCCTGTCCTCATAGCTCGGGCTGGCGAGTGGCCTGAGGAAGCCACCTGGGGAGGGGTGGTCTGTTCCTCCACTCTCCGCCCCTCCTCCTGCGAGGCCCCCTTCTCCTCCAGGGACTGGGGCCTGCAAACAGATCCCCAAATCCCTCCTTCCTGGGGCTGCTCTCGGCGCCTTTCCCAAGGTGGCCCTGGATGTGGAGCAGACACAGGAGATAATCAGAGGGCTGTTGGGACTTCTCTGCTCCACGATTTCCTGATGGGGACATGTCCCCTGATGGGGACAGCTCTGGCCACCAGCTCCTGCCCACGCCTGCTTGGTGGGGAATCAGCTGTCTGGAGCAGGTTACTGGCAAGGTGGCTCAAGCTTTGATGTCTTCCGCGGTGTCCATGGCGAACACACATCTTGGCCACACCAGGGGTGACTGTGCCCTCGGCCCTGCCATCTCTCTCCAGTTACTTTTCCTTTGCTCAAATAGGCAAAGAGGGCAAATTGGCAATTCTGCTGTGTAAGCAGACGACCAAGCAGCATGAAACTTGAGCAGCCGCCCCCATTGCTATGAGTGGTCCTTTTGGGGACCCCCTTCCTTGGATGGGGATGGGGTAGCTTGGGAAACACTTCCCTAAGCCAATGACTCCTTGCTCTGACAAGTTTTCCTTAAATCTCTCCAATGTCCATGCAAGCTGAGGTTGTGGGTAGTGGAGAGCAAGTTCAAGTCCAGCATGAAGAAGCAAGAGTCTCTTTCCTGGAAGTCTCAGCAAAAGTCCCACTGTATCTTAGTGACAGCACCCATCCCTCAACCACTCACTGGGCTCCAGGAAATATGATGCACTGGCTGGCTTAGACCTGGGTCTCTTGCTCCATCCTGGAGTTGTCGTTTTGGGGGTGCCTCACATGAGCCACTCAGACCTTGAATGGGGGAGAAGGGAGATCTCCAAATCCCTATTACTGAAAGTGGGGTACATGGCTTCTGGGTAGCCAGAAAACAATTGTGCCCCCATGTACGTAGAGTTCGTGGTGCTTAGACTAGAAGCTCATACTTTACAATTTCTTGTTATGTGATTGTGCTCACCTTCCCTCTGAACCTTTACAAACCAGCTTTCCAAAATCAAAGGTGTATGTCTGACAGTGCCTAGAACTGTCTCATAAATGGTGTGACCACTTCAGACCAAGTGTCCTGTGACTTCCGCAGGGCCTGTCTACCCAGGTCAGCAGGTCCTTATTGCAGATCCTACCATGCAAGGAGTGTAAATGTCAGGCCTGAAGGTCAGTGATTCAGATGCTCTGCTTTCCACAGAATGAAACTTCTGGCACATGGAAAAATGCTGGCCATCATCTCTGCACACATTTTACAGCCCACACGTTCTGCCTGGCAACAGCTCATCTCCACCTACCTGCTGTCGCCCAAGTGGTCTTGACTGTCCATGTCCTTTCGGGTTATAGATTTTGGTTCAGTTTCTAGAACAGTTACAATCTGCTTTATAGTTCATGTCTCCAGGGCTGCTTTCTAGCCATATGAGTTTTCTTCCGAATCATCTTGCTTGGGAATTTTGTCTGGCCTTCCCTCCTCCTGTCCCACCATGAAAATTCAGTTTAAAACCTTCTTTCTCCAGTCTCCCAATCTCTTAGAGAACTCTCTCTTGTCTCCACATTACCCTACTCAAATTGAGGAGGAGGTGCATGCATTAAATTCAACAGCAGAGGAGCAGGGAACACTTGGTACCATTGGCAATACTCATCCAATTGAAAAAACACACCAATAATTTAATAAGGCCTTTGTCATGTGGATGCTTCATTGTGCCTGCCAATATATAATTTTGAAAAGGATGAGAGGGGAAAAAAAACAACTTCTTTTCATATAAATTGTTTTTGCTATAGCTTTAGTACTTTATGTTGAAATTATTGACTTTTGATCTGGCTAAACCATTCTCTTTTCTTCTCTTTGGTGCCAGACTGTGCCAGCCAAAATTTATGACCTATTTTCCTTCTGCTTAATTTTTGTTATAAATCTACTGTGCAGACCCAGTTGTAAATTTATCACAAACTGGATTGGATTGATATACAGCCTCTCTTTAGGATAATTTGAACACAGCTATGCTTAGAAGGAAGGCCAAATTCTTAAAACTTCTCTTGAAGAGCTGCTTTGTAACCATTATAAATATCTAATTAAAATACAACTTACTCTTTCTTTCTCTCTTAAGGATAAAAGAACATTCTGTGCTGGTTATTGCAGCTGATTAGCTCATGCTGCTAATGTGTGCAAGGTTGGGGATTTGTTCTTGAAACAGCCAGAGGATCTCAAAAGGAAAAAAGCATATTCTGCGGTACAAAAAAAAAATAGCCATTTTACCCCCAACCAGCTATTTCATAAATACATGTCCTTTGTCACAGGGGGAGGGTTGGGTGAAAAAAATGTGAATAGCTTAACACAAAGTCATCCTCACTATGGGAAAAAATGTCTCCCAGTTTGGATCCCACCCAGGGTCAGTCTTTGCACAGGAAGAAGGGCTCGGTTGACTTCGAGATCTAATGACAAACTGGAAATGGGCTTTTCCACACTGGGAAGGTTCCTCCCCTTGGCCCAGGTCTGCTGGGGTCCTGCTGTCCTGCGTTTAGCAAGGGCCATGCAGGGTTTAGTGGTTCTTCTAGATCCTTCCCTGGCCTGCAGATCCCATAACAGGGCAAGACAGCACAAAGGAACAAGGTACAAAGAAAGAGGTAGGAACAAGGAACAACTTCCAGCCCTAACATTGAACTATTAATATAAAACAAAGAACCAGCAGTATGAGGGTGGTGGCACCAGGCTGCAGCGTCAGCCACCCGCTGGAGCGTCTCAAAATGTAACGTGCATAGGAATCACCCAGGGAACTTGTTACACCTGCAGGTTCCACGCTGCAGGTCTTGGGTGGGGCACAGGGGTCTGCATTTCTAACAAGGTCCCAGGTGATGCCAGTGTTACCCGTCCATGGCCCAGGTTCTAAACCCTAAATACTGCATCTGTCTCAGGTGAGATGTATGGAGCAAGCATTTATTCCTAATGATAGCTAAAGTACTGATGTTCTGGAGTGATTTACCTTTTGTTAACAAATCTCAATGGTTTCAAGATTATTCCAATAATAGTGACGCCACTCTATTGAGTGGGGGACACAGTGGTGCAGGAATTACCCAATCCTAATACACGTTCGAGGTGCTTTTATCCTTCTAAATTAATCCTAAAATCGTGTTGCTTCCTTAAATAATTTTCTCCATGGTGGGAAGCTATGGGGAGCTTTTCAGTTATTTAAAGTCATCTTCAAAGAAGAGGAAGACGGCAAGCAGAGCTTCTCTCCAAACACGTGGAGAGAAGAGAGAGAGACCACCACATCCAATGGGACCCACCAGGCCGGCTCCCCTGGGCAGGGAGCCCCACTGGCCCTGGAGCTTCCGTAAGGAGCCCCTGGTGTGCACAGCAGCTCCGGGTGCCATGTGACAGGCCATGCCAGTGATGTGGCCAAAGGGGATTTGCCCTCATGCCATTTCTCTGGTGACCTAGAACAGGATCTACTATTTTCACACTAAGGAGTAGGAATCGAAGTGGAAGGACCTTGAAAATGTATCCAACTTGCCCACCCCCTGGCCTTCTTTCTGGAAGCACCTGACCCAGGGAAGTAGCAGCCCAGCCACAAATACCAAGGCAGGGCAGTCTTCCCAGCCTGCGGAGAGGGGCTCTCTGGCCGTGTCCCTGGAACGACATCTTGACGTTAGGGTTTGTGGCTGCTGCTGCCAAAGCACCAGCTCCAGAAGGAGGGCAGGACATTAGGCGGGCACTTGTGCACCCCACCAGTGGACAGCTCAGGAGTCCCCAAAGCAGGGTGGCCGATGGATCTGGATCAGGTGACAATGCCTGGGTTTTAACTACCCATATGATTATGATATACACAGAATGGTCTTAGTGAACTGGGTCGTCTGCCTGTTCTCTTCCTGGGGACACCTGCGGGAAGGTGGCCATCTGGGCTGCGAGTGATGGCAAGACCTCCCTCTGCTGCCTCCCAGAGCTCCAGGCTCTTCCACGGCCCTAGAGACACCCAAAGCCCACGCCCACTGTGACCCCTGGGGAAACTGCTCCCAGGAGCCCCAGCAATGGCAGCCACATCCCAGACCTCGTGCCATCTGGGAGCTTAGGGACCCATGCAACTCTCCCTGCCTCTCCCCTCTTCCCTCGGCCTCCACCCTGCCCCATCTCTCTGTCTTCTGTCCTCTCTCCTCCCTGCAGTGTTCCCGGCACTATTTAGTCTTCCCCTCTCTCTTGTTCTGGCTCTATTCCCCAGATCCAGAGAGGCCCAGAATCTTCCCTGCCCCGCTTCCTGCCCCAGTGCCCACTTGGGAGCGCCCAGCCATCCCAGAAGCCTGCCAGCCCGCGTGCGTGCAGCAGGGGTGGAGGGGGAGGCAGGCTGAAGAGCAGGAAGGACTTGCAAGTGTTTTTTCCTGGGCTGCCTAGCTTAATCAAGTGTGGCATCTCAGCACTTTGAATTTTTAGCAATTAATACTCCAAGTCCCCCCTCCCCCAAGTCCCTGCAGAGCAGAGGGAGGGGGACCTGCAAAGAGCTGTCCCTCCTGGGAGTGGGCCACACCAATCAGCGTACATGTGGTGCCTTTCATGTAGCAAATCAGAGTATTTCATATTCAATAGCTGGGCCTCCAGAGGGGCTAAGCTTTGCTAAGCAAATAAGCTGGTGGGGTCGGTTCACATCAATCCAGAAAAGCAAGAATTAAAAATAAACTTGGGAAAGTTGACTCCACAGGTGAAGTTGAGCGTTCTGTGGGTGCACTTGGCACTGAGCTAGAGTCACAATTAAATGGCTCGTTTATTTAACTATTGCTCACACCATGGGCTCTTAAAACATCAAAAAAATGGGTTTTATTCCCAACAATTAGCTTTTGAAGTAAAAGAATAAGCACACACTCTTTCTTTCTTTCTCACTCCCTTCCCCAAGCTGGAGTGCAGTGGCACAATCATAGCTCACTGCAACCTTGAACTCCTGGCCTCAAGCAATCCCACTTCGGCCTCCCAAAGTGCTGGGATTACAGGTGTGAGTCAGTGTGCCTAGCCCCTACTTTTTTTTTAATTTTCATGGGACTTTATTGACCAAAGCCACTATAATGACAGTGAGGTAGGAGCTTCAAAAAAACCTTCCCATCAGCCCATCACTAGGCTTAAAACTTCACCATTGGAAGGGCCTTCCTCTATCCATTATTAACATGCCACTGCTCTTGGGAGGGGATAGCATCGAGTAGGATGTAAGCCCCACAGAGCAGGGACCCGTTGAGCACGCTGGTAGATCTCGGGGCCTAGAACAGTGCCTGGCGCGTGAGAAATGGGTGTTGGGGGGGTGAGGATGGATGTTGGTTCTCCCTTCTTTTCTAACTGGAGACCAACTGAGCGCAGGTTGAGGTGGGCAAAGGCAGGGAGACGTGCTGCGTAAGCATCCGGGTCGCTGCATCCTGGGCACCAGGGGGCTGCTGGAGTCAGGGCAGAAGCCCCTGCCCAGGGACATGGGGGCAGGTTGAAGGCCACACTACAACCCCACAATGGTAGGGCACTGCACAGGCCCATGAGCTGATGCCCAGAACATCATGCCAAGGGAAGGAGGCAACCCAGGCCCTTCGGTACCAAGGGGACCTTAGGGGCCACCCAGGACAGATGTCTGAAAGAAGATCACGTGGCTAAGCTTGAATGCTTCCAGGAACGAGGAACCTCCTACCTACCATCCCGACTCTGCTAACGTCACCTCCTAGCCTCTGTCTCACACCCCTTCCAGCTCATGGCATTTGAGTGTCCCCTGGCAGCCAGCACATTACTAGCTCTGCCTGGGGGCCACCTCCATGCTCACCCATAGCCAGTCTCTGAACACCTCAGCGCTGGGAGAGGGAGGAAAATTGGGGAATCAGTAGAGAATAAGGGACCTTTCCAAAATGTTTGCTGTGGCCCAGACACAATCAATTCAGCCTGTTTTCTGGAAAGCCTGTTTTGCCCCAGGACTGTGGGCAGCATTATGTTTTGTTTCATGGGTTTTTTCTTTTTTAGATCATGTTTTAGAACCGAATATGGCATCTGTGAAAATATCAACTACAAAAGCCTGTTAGTCCAAACATATAAATATTCCAGATCAGAAGGGATGTTTGACTCCCCTATGAATTGCAATGTGGAAGGTTTGTAAAGTTAAGCATTTAGAAATCTGTCTTTAAAATTTAAATATTTAGATTGGGTCTCTAGGACACAAAAGGCAATGCCTGTTTCTCACTTGCTTAATTTGATTTTTTTTTCCCCTTCCTTTTGGTAGCGCGAGTTGTTTTTCAAAGCCTCATTCCTTGAATGTTCCCTATAGGAGGAATGTAATTAAACTCCACTGGCCTCCCCCCGCTGGGACCAGACTGGGGCCAGAGCCGTAGGGAGCACAAAGCAGATACCTGCAAAGGGGGCCGTATTATAAAGATGAGAAGAGAATCAACTACCCTCTGATATGAACAGGAAGCTTCAGAAAGCCACCCAGGCTCTTTCTGCAATGGGCTTCGTCTCCAACACGTTTTCGTTAGTAATTTAAGGCTGGAAGGGAGAGGCTAAGCCCCTCACCTCCTTAGCGATAGGTCAGAGCTTCAACTTGGGGGGGATCTGGTTCCGGTGGCTGAGAAGGAGGGGGTTCCCGGTGTTGACCGGGGCGGTGGGGGAGGGCAGGAGAAGGTTCTTCTTCAAAAAGCCAAACTTCTTCATGAAAATGGCATAGCTGCGTATCGTGGCCTCCATCAGTCCCTGTGTTTGAGGTCCCACTCCGTAAAGGCGATTCTCGCCCCTCCTCCGGGGCAAGCTCTCTGGGACACCCAGCGGGTACCGGGGCGAGGAAGCTCGGCCGAGAGGGGGCGCCCAGCCACACTCGGACCACACCCTGCCTCCTCTCTGACCACGGGGCACTGCGCCCAAGCGGCAAGGCTGGAGCGAGCCCGGGAGGGACCCTGGGACCTGGGTGCTCGTTCCACCCGGGGCCAGGAGAGCACCCTGGGCCTGAGCTGGCGCTCACTGGCAGTGTGGCATGGATCACTGACATCATCTCTTTGTTCCTTAGCTTTTCTGTCTGGAAAGAGGGGATCGTGTCATTATGGAGCTAATAAGGTTGTCAAAGAGATTGAGACATGTACACTATTTGGAACAGGGCTGGCGTTGCATACGTGTAGCTACTACCATCTCCCTCTCTATGCCTCAGTTTCCTTATCTGTAAAAGGAAAGCATTGGACTAGACCTCTGCGGGCAGTGGTGATGATGATGATGATGATGATGATGATGATGATGATGATGAAAGTTGAATGTTTATTTACGGACCCTGAACTAAGTTCGTTACATACAAAAGCCAGCTTGATCCTTCCGAGACCTTATAAAGCAGGAGCCGTCACCACCCCTATTTCGCTGGCGGGGAAGGAGAGGTTGTATTAGTCAGGGACCCCCCAGAGAAAGGGAACCAATAGGGGAGAGAGAGAGAGAGGGAGAGAAATTTGTTTTAAGGAATTGGCCCATGTGTTTGTGGGGACTGGCAAGTCTGAAATCTGTAGGGCAGGTTGGTGGTTTGGAAACTCAGGCAGGAGTTGATGTGAAGTCTTGAGGCAGAACCATTTCTTCTCCAGGAAACCTTTTAAGGCCTCCAACTGAGTGCATGAGGCTCACCATCTTATCAAGGGTCATCTCCCTTCCTGAAATCAGCTGCTTGTAGGTGTCAACCAAATCTGCAGGCCTGCATTCACAGCAAGGCTGAGATTAGTGTTTGAGTAAATAACTGGATACTACAGCCTACCCACAGTGACACAAAGACTAACCAACACGGAGGCGCTGACAAGGTAATTAGCTTGAGAAGACAAAGCAGTAGCTAGGCAGGGCCTGGCGTGGATGGGCACCCACATCTCTGACTCCTGAGTCTGTGTTTCTAATATTCCATGATTTCATGGTTCTGAAGCTGATCCTCAGCGCTGTGGTTTCCCTGCCTGGCCAGCTGGCTCCAGCATATCTTTTAAACGGGGCCTCAGGGCCACCTCTGGGCGGGGGGCTTGCGGCTGTGTCTGCACCGCACCTTCATGACATTGAGAAGCGCCGGGCATCTGGCGGCGGGAGCAGCCCCGCCCTCGCCACAGTGCACACCCTCTTTGGGCACCTAGGCTGGCCCTGGGGGTCAGTGTCATCCTGGCTCTTGGACCGAGGAGGATACGTTTCCCTGGAAGGTCCTAGGTTTGCTGTGTCTTTTTCGCAGTCCATCCTCTGAGGATACGAATTCCCTTTCTGCATGGCCCACACGGCACAGGACAAACAGCTTTGCACGGCAGCCCCTCCCCTGATGCCCCTGCGTCCCTGGACGCTCAACCCTTTAGGGCAAGAACCTTCCCGAACAGAAACCTCACGCCCCAGGGCTGCCTGGTGCCGCAGCAGACACCCTTCTTGGTGCTTTTTCTCACTTTCTTTTCTTTTCTTTTTTTTTTTTTATTTTAAGAAGAGATAGGGTGTTTGCTCTGTCATCCAGCTGGAGTGCAGTGGTGCAAACCTCCAACTTAGGGCTCAAGCGATCCTCCCGCCTCAGCCTCCTGAGTAGCTAGGACTATAGGCCACAATGCTCAGCTAATTTTTCTTATTTTTTGTAGAAACAGTATCACTATGTTGTCTAAGCTGGTCTCAAACTCCTGGCCTCAAGTGATCCACCTGCCTGAACACCCCAAAGTGCTGGGATTACAGGCATGAGCCACTGCACCTGGCCTGTTCTCACTGTCATTTGTGAATGCTCCTTGTAGAAGCTTCTTCAGTCACTCCAGGCTTCTTCTTTGGGTTCTATCCCTTTGAATGTTTTACTAGTTTCGTTTCCTTGTAGCTCATTTTTGCTGTGTTCATTGTTAAGGGACATTAAGTGTGCATCTGAGACATGTGTCTTGCAGCCTAATTGCTCTCAGGCCCCTGCCCTCTGCTGGTCACGGGTGCTGCCCGCGCAGAGAGCAGTCACTCTCCTCCCGCTCCCGGCTCTCTGTCGGAGGCCAGGCTTGACGCTCTCGCCAGACAGCCCTGCCCGCTGCTCAGTGCACGTTCATCTCAGCTGAGAAACGTCCTTGGGGAACGGCTGGGAGCCGGAGAACAGCCCTGCGCCCTGAGACTGTGGCAGTGCTCCCTGCCCCCCACCCAGAAGGAGATAGGACCTCCTGCCCTCACCAAGTCCCCTTCTTGCTTTGAATGGAGAATCAACTCAGGGTGATGATGGAGACCCCAGCCTAGCCCTAGGCAGAATCAGACCAGACAATGGGGGACTCTAGAGTAGTGTCACACTCCTTGTCTACCTTCTCCTGCCCATGCCTGGTCTCACCAAGGGCCACATGCAAATCAAAGCCCAAGTGCAGCCTCGGGTATTTCCATGTGTTCAAGAACTTCTAAAAAGTTCATGTTAGATGCTTGGGACCCACTCCTGGAGATGCTGATTTAGTTGGTCTGGAGCGAGGCCTGGGCTGCTTAAAAGCCCCCAGGGGAGTCTGAGAGACAGCCAGGGAGAAGATGCGTTGCCATGGTCCAATGAGGTGTGGATGCAAATCTAACTTTAATAATGACCTTGGACTGCATTGTCAATGGCAGGACTGACTGTCAGTATGCTGCCTAATTACTTGAGCTGCTCTCTGCTTTTTAGAAAAGCCAAATTATCAGGAAGTAGTAGGGTTTTCTGTGATCATTCTACGGTCGGATCCAGCCCATCCACACAGCCAAAAACCATAAACAAAAACAAATCCCTGGCAAGACCCATGAGATGATTGCTCCAGTAACATTCAGCTGATGAGCCTGTCTGAAAGCATCTCATAGAATTATACCAAACCCAAACCCAAACCCAAGAGGTCGTCTGATCTGTACCCCAACTCTAGGAGTGTGAGGGGCTACTTCCTCTTACAGACAAGGCAGCTGAAGCCTGGGGGGTTCCATCACAGACCCCTGCCTTCTCTCAGAATCAGGACAAAGAGTTTCTGGCTGGCAGGAAGGAGTCTCTCTCTCTCTCTCCCTCTCTCTCTCTCTGTCCCTCTCTGTCTCTCTCTGTCTCTCTCTCTGTCCCTGCCTCTCTCTCTCCTTTCACCTTCCTCTGAAACTCTCATTTGATGATTCCCCAGCCTGGCTGCAAATTAGAAATTTGTAGACCTGAAAGATGCTAATGATGGTTATCACCACTACCACCATAGTAACAGTAAACATTTATGGAGCACTATAATTATTCATAATAATTTTTATGTGTTAAATAAATCTGACCCAGCTCTATAAAGAAATAGGCCCTGCTAACCGAGAATGTTGGGTAAATTAAAAGTCCCCTAGAAGTGTCTCATGGAAATATCCCGCATTCCACAACACACGTGCCATTCGGTGGGTTTGTTTCTGGGCTTGGCTCACTGTGGGTCACTTGGCGATTTCAGGGGCTGTCGTCCGTCTTCTCAGTGGCCACGTGTGATTCTCTGGTGTCCGTGCTGGCTGTGTTCAGGCGACAGGGACATCTTGTTTCCAACTTGTTTTCATCAGGCAGTGATTCCTCTGGGATAAAGCATTCAATATCGAGTAATATTGATAATGATGAAGATAGAAAGAAGAAGAATTACCATTCATTGAACACACCCTCTGTGCTCAGTGCCGGGCCAGGCAATTTTAATAACCAATTCTATATTATCCTCCATTTTAAAGATTAAAATGGGATTGAAACTCACAGAGTAAGTGACTAGCTCAAAGTAGAGGAAGAGGCTATGTTTGAATCCAGATCTGCTAGCTCTAAAGTTCCTTGGTGTTATCTCGGGAACGACCACCAGGTCTGTGGCGGATTGTTCTATGAGAGCAGGTGTATGTCCCAAGCGGAATGGCACACAGTCAGGTGCATTGTAACCACTGTTAGCCAGGTCTCTGTCAGGGTGTCGGGAAGTCCCCAAACTCATTTTTCCTCCTCCCTGGGGGTCCACTCCCTGTCTGCTGTCACCAAGTCCCTAAGGACAGTAGCAGAATCAATGGCATGTTTTACTTGGATCTTTGACTTTAAACGACTAAGAAATCTAAGGACGTCAAGATGGTCCATCTTTGCCATGAAAAACCCCCAAAATTTACTTCAATAACCAACAAACAGATCAAACAATGTAAAAATCAATAGCAAAAGAAAGAAAAAAACCCTAAGCCAAGAACTATACTGTTTCTATTTGCTTAACATTTGACAAATTTACATTTTCCTTGTCTGCCCTTGTGTGCCTTAAAATAAAATTGTATCGCTATTTCCATGTAACATTGGGGTTTTTTTTACCATGTAATATCCACCCTATCAGGAATTCCTTTATTCATTCTGTCCCTTGGGTTTCAGACAGACAGTTTCTTCCCCTCGGGAATAATTCATGTGTCAAACCTGTCAATTTTCACCATTCCTAGTAGCACTTTTCTGCCTGTCCCTCAAAATTTAGCTTAAAGCCCACTTAATAAGGCTTGTGGGTGTCCCTCTCGGGCTCATGAGATTTCTGGTGGTATAGGCTATAATTTAGCAAAACAAATCCTGCCTGTTGCTGGCATCTAAACGACATCCTGTTAAATTTCCATTCTTGCTTTTCTAAACTTACGGCCTACAGCTGAAAGAAGGGGAGAAACATCACCCGTGCCTCCGAATGTTATTTCCTGTATAAAATTTCAAAGCCTTTGGAGACGCAAGGCAGGTTTCTTCCGATCAGTTCATTTCCATGGGAATCCGCCAAAGTGGGACGTGGTCCATGGTTAATCCGCCCCTGCTGCTGCTTCGTCTGGGTTGCACATTTCCGGAAACCGGCACCTCCCTGTCATCCACATCTGGTCATCAGCGGCCGCTCTCTCCTCAGCTGAGACAACCAGTGACCAGGGAAGACACAGGTTTCCCCGCTCAGAATTTATCTTCCTTAGTCGTTTTCAGAAAGGTGGGAGCCGGCAATCTTAGAAGGGCCTTCATGTCCCCTCCCGTCCCTCTCAGAGACGGATGACACGCTGCTGCTGTTGTCCCCCAGGCAAGCCCAACTGTTGGTGCCACGAGCACGGGGTCCTCTTTGTCCTCACATCCACGTAGCAGGTGCTCAGTGTTAGTTGAATGAATGAAAGTTAAAGTCGAAAGAAACTGAGAGATCATGTCATCTAAAGCCCTTTTATTTTGTACATGAGGAAATGGGGGCAAAAGACATTGGGACTCTGCCCAAGACCAACCTGGGTTTGGGTTGGTTTCCTGACTCCCCGGCCCACGCTCGTGTCTCTGTGTGTCTTAGGACCCTGTCATACCCTCTAATCGTGCCCCTTCCCCTTTTTGCAGCAGGGAGAGTCGGCATTGCAGTGGGGAGCAAGCCCAGAGCCGCCCCTGCCACACCAGCCGGACGCCCTCCTGGGCATCTCGATTTTCTGTTCTAGATGAGCAAATTGTCCATCTTACCTGAACAGGCCTCACCTGCCCCCTCTGTCATGTCTGCAAACGGCCTGTTTCCAAGCCTGGCCTGGCGTTCTTCAAACGGTCCTTTGTGGCCCCCTGGCTTCCCGTCCCCTGCTGAGCTTCACTCTCTGTACCAGCCTGGGGGACGTCAGCAAGATTTTACCCTCCACCCATCCATATAGCACAGACATGGGCATGTCTTCCACAAGCAGTATGCTCCAATTAAAAAAAAAAAAACCAGGCCGGGCGCGGTGGCTCATGTCAGTAATCCTAGCACTCTGGGAGGCCGAGGCGGGCGGATTATTCAAGGTCAGGAGTTCAAAGCCAGCCTGAGTGAGACCCCGTCTCTACTATAAAAAAAAATAGAAAGGAATTAATTGGCCAACTAATATATATAGAAAAAATTAGCCGGGCATGGTGGCGCATGCCTGTAGTCCCAGCTTCTTGGGAGGCTGAGGCAGGAGGATCGTTTGAGCCCAGGAGATTGAGGTTGCTGTGAGCGAGGCTGACGCCACAGTGCTCACTCTAGCCTGGGCAACAAAGCAAGACTCTGTCTCAAAACAAACAAACAAACAAACAAACAAATTATAGAAGCTGAAATAAAAATCCTGGTGGTCTATCAGGAGCCTTCAAGAGGCTGACAGTCATCAGTAAAGAGACTAAGCAAACCAGCCTGAAGCTAGGCCGACAGCACAGCCACCCGTGCCCCAGTGTGGAACTAGCCCACGGAGGACATTGGCAGTGCTGTAGGGAGGGAAAGCAGCAATGGCTGTTTTCCCTCTGTGTGTGATCGCCAAGAAACAGGACAACACAGAGGTTCAAAGTCAAACTGTTTCCCTGTCGCCTGTCCAGTCAAGCTCGCCTTCACACTGCGGGGCTTGCGGGCAGAGACAGCCGAGCTCCAGCTGACGGGCAGGGATACGCTCTCTGTTAGTCCCACGCCAGGCTGTGCTTCTCCTGAAAGGCATTAAAATGGAGAGAAAGCAGCCACTGGCCACTCACTGGGATTGTTCTCAAGGATTCCAAACAGACCATAAGTAATTCGATGAGTTGCTCACAATGCACCCGGCTCTGTGGGTTTGCGGCTGCAGCATTCAGGCGAGCCAAAGGTAATCAGTGCCACCAACATGCAGAGCAAAACTCTTATCAGAAGATGTCATTTTTTTTTTCTAAATGCCATATATACAATTTTTATTGGAGCGTGATGACAGATAGTGAATAATTTAACATAAATTTACATAATACAATACAGCTGTTAATTTATGATCATATTAAAACACAAAGTTTTGTAGTTGGAGGCATTTAAAAGTCTTAATCTTCTGAAACTTTCCCTCCTGTTTGCTGTTTGTTTACTACCTACTTAGGGCTGCCAGATAAAATACAGGCGTCTGGTTAAATTTGAATTTCAGATAAACAATGACTAATTTTTTGGTATAACTCATGCAATATTTGGGACATACTTACACTAAAAGATTAATCATTGTATATCTGGGTATACCCATCTAACTGGGTGCTTACATTTTGATTTGACAAATGGGACAGCTCTATACTTAACTTCACAAGCAGCTTAATTGACCCTTTGACGGCAGGGCAGGGGGGCGTCTTCTATAGGGAGTGGCACCGACCACTGGGACGTCGCGTCTTTATGCTGTGAGGGAGGCTGGCTTTCCCAGGAACACTTCCATTCTTGCTCATCTGTCACCAAACTGGGACCAAAACTGAGGTCCCCCAACTCCCAAGCCTGTGTTTTTGGTTTCCTTCCACCACTCTTTCTGTTATCTGTTTTCCTGGTCTCCAAGTGACAATACGCATTCTGGGATCCACATTTATTTGTTTTATTTTACATAATTATATTGCTTGTATACCCTTTTCTTAATTCACATTTTTCTCAAATTTCCAAGCTTTATATCATTTCTGATCTGAACTGATTTTGCCATTGCTTATGGCAACCCCGTCACTTAGATCAACGTTTAAACTAATTCCTCTCGGTCTGCACCCTCTGACCCTTAGCAACCTACTGCCTGCCTCACCCCTGCCCCTCACCTCACCCCTGCCCCTCACCTCGCCCCTGCCCCTCACTACTTTGGTGCCTCAGGAGATCTCAGTCGTGAATCTTCCATGTGTGCTTAGTGACAAAGAAAAACATAGTAATACAACTATGACTTGTTACCATTTGTTCTCCCTAATCTATAAAGTAGGTAAGGTATCTAATATAAATATTCCCTCTGAGAGTTGAGAAAACAGAGGCTCAGAGAGATTAAGCATTTTTCTCAGGGTCACACAGCAAATACGGAACTCCAGTCCTCTTGCTCTGTCTACATCTGGCCCCAGGCCACAGGGGCCGCTGAACTGAGACAACCCAGGAAAGCTCTGTGTATGTTGTATATTTTTCTCACGTAATCAGTCCAGATTTCCAAACCACATACAGAACTTTCTGGAATCTTATCGTCTTTCAGTGTACTATCCTCTGGATCCTCCCCATGGGCCACTCACTCCACACACATTTTCTATTCCAGTTGTGATAGACAAATTCCAACTGTGCCTGGAGCCCTGTGCCCAAGTTCATCCCGCCACAGTTCATCCCGGCGTGCAGAATCCCAACTCAGGGGCTCCTGTTAATATCTTTATCAATTCAGTAGTTGAGCGATTTACACAGAGAAGTGGGTTTGGTGCTCTCCTTCCATCCTGGGTAAGGCACGTTCTACTCGGTCTCTCTTGGCCTCAGCAGCTGCCACCGGAGCTGCCAGTGGAGAAGAGGGTTCTCTCGGCCCCACCAGGACTGCAGCATGGAGGGGCAGGCGACCACTCCTCGGGGAGGGGCCGGCCGACCTCATTCACAACGAGGCTAGAAAACTGCATCTTGCCGTGCCATGAGCTGTCCCATCGACTGCATCTCCCCCACCTGGGATGAGGGGGCTGATGGCAAAGAGACAGGCCCTGGGGCCCAGCTACCTGCCACAAAGCCAGGCTGGCCCCTTCCCCAGCGGGTGACCCTGGGCCCCTGTGGGCCCTGGACGCTGGACCCTGCGGACCCTCCCGAGGCCCCATCAATAAGAGGGGATTAATGAGCGTATCTGCTCGTTAGGTTGGGGGCCGGTTAAATGGGGAAACATATGTGAGATACTTAGCACAGGCCGGCACCTACTCATTATTTTCTATTTTGCTGCTATTGACTTTCTTTTTTTTTTTTTTTTTTTTCTCTGGGAACAAGTAGGGAATGCTATTGACTTTCAAATCTTCCTACTAGACCATTTTACAGAGCCATCTCAGACACGTTAGCCACGTGTCCCTTGCACACGTCACTCCATGCCCTGCCGCGGTGTCTCTGCTCCACCACCTCCCAGGCCCCCGCCAGCAGGGTCCCTTCCCTGCCACTCCTGGGTCGCTCCCTCCTTTTGAGCACAGAAGTTTGTCTACCCTTCTGCCCCTCCAACCAAACTCGCTTTTTTTGCCATCCCATTTCCCCAGTACGCTATTTCTCCTGGGGACCAGTAAGATCATGATCAAATTATCAGGATCTGAGCACCTGGGAGGATTTCTGAGCTCCAGAGACTGTCACAGGATCCCAGCAACCAAGGCCCGAATGCCCTCCCCAGGCTTCTGCTGCCCGTCCTGCCGACAAAGGGCTCCCCCTTCCCAAGGCTGGGCCTTCCAGTTCACTGGCGGGACCAGACCAACGTCCTCCCTTTAATTCATTGGCCTGTGGCTTCCACCCATGGCTTCAAACTCTGGGCCACATAGAACTATAACCTTTTAAAAAGTTGAGGACTCTACCCCTCTGGCTTCCGCAACTTTTCCTGTGTGGCAGGGTTTTCCAGTCCCCTGCCCATCCACGTCCCCCTCCTGTGTGACTGTCTGCGTCCCCCTAGAGGGTGACATAGCCCGAGTGGCAGCAGACCGGGAGTGGGCTGGCCGTGTAGAGTACCGTATGCCAGCTGCTTCCAAAGGCCAGGGTGGCCTCATTAATAACCCAGAGTTGTCATCCCTGAATTTATCTACATTTATCTCAATTATTGTAACCCTGTAGAGTGATAAGCCCTAAGTGTTTAAAATACACTGGATGAAAAGGATTTTCCTTTTATTTGTTCCAAAAATTTAACTTTTTCAAGTATTCTGGTGTTTTGCAATTTCCACCAATTTCCTATTTTACCCTCCTCAAATCTTTCCTTCGAAACACTTGGCACATGTGAGTTTCCACTTATTCATGGGACGACCCTGTCTCCCTGCAGGGAGGGGCCTGCCCTAGCATCCCCAGTGCCCGTCATGGACCTGGGCATCACAGGGACCCTGAGGGACGAGTGGAGGGGCTGCTCTTACAGACGATGAGCCCACTTCCTCTTGCCCAGCCCCACACTCTTCCCTGTCCTGTGCCGGATAATTGGGGGTCCTAGAACTGAGGTCCCAGTTGAACAGGACCCAGGATGCTGTTCCCAGTGTGGCTTCGTGGCAGCCCTCGTGTCCAGGTGTGGCGTGAGATGCTAAGTGGGCATTTTGTGAGCATCTTCTAGGAGAAACTGAATCAAAGAGTTGGTTGGGCCTCCCAGGGCAGTGGTCCATCTAAACGGACTGGCCAGAGGGGAGGAACCCACTAGAACAGACATGGCCACAGACGGTCTGTGATAGCAGAGGTTGTGAGTGTTCACTGAGTTCTCTCTGTGCACCCAACAGTACTCTAAACGCTGTCCGTGAACCCTTTTTTTTTTTTTTTTTGCTGACAACAACTTGAGGGAGTAAGACAAGTGTTAGCCCATTTTCCTGGGTGAGAAACTGAGGCTGCCCGAGTTAAGCTGACCAAGGCCACATTGCTGGCAAGTGGTGAAACACAAGTTTAAACTTGGGCAGCCTGACTCCCACATTCTTTGACGTTTGGCTCCCACCGAGAAAGTCTGACATGGAGAGCAGGAGGCAGGCAGGCCCCGGGAGAATTCCTCGGGCTGTCTGTAAGAGCAGGACTCAGTTTCCTGTCCCAGAAGCCATGAGCTTAGGCAACGGCCTGAAAGCTTATCTCCACGAGTCAACACTCAGATAGGTTCTCCCGGGGTTTCTGATCCTTGGCCCTATCCTCGAGCAACCTTGATGCCTGGGGCTCCCCACGGCCCCCGGTGCTGTCGGCCTGGGCACTCGGGCACTCACAAGCCCCCTGTTGACTCTGAGGTGCCACCGAGGTTGGGAACACCTGGGGCTCAAAACGCAAGAGGAAGCCGCTCTCGCCCGCCACCCCCCACCAGAGCCCAGGGGCCCCGGGGGATCCAGGAGCTGGGGCCTCATTTCTACCCTCCCCACCAAGGCTGGAGTTCCAAACCCACTCGTGGGCTGGGTCCCGCCAGAGCCCGTGCGCTCTGGGTGGCACTGGCCGGCATGTCAGCCAGCCCAGAGCAGAGAATGGCCTTTTGGGTTGAGTGTGTTTCACTCTTGTCAACTCCCCCGGCCACCATTCTCGCGGGTGCTCAGGACGCCCAGCCGCACCCTGACTCCCAGCCTGGCTCGCCAGCCGTCAGCTGTCAGGGCCCTGAGCCTGAAACACTCGCCTAATTACAAAACACACGTTTGATTATAATGGAATCCTCCCACCAAGACTGCTCATCAGAAAGAAAGGCAATTCACTGGGATATTAACAGCTTTCTAAAATTAGTTCCAGACATCTCTGCCTTAAACCTGTATGAGTGTTGCCCTATTTTTAATTGACTTCTTAAAAAACCCCACTGGGACACCGAGTCATCTGGGGGCCTGAAGATCACGGCAGGTGAACAGGCCACCCTTGCCGTGGTCTAAAAGACTTCATGGGCCACGGGGACCTCCCAGGCCTAGGAGGGCAGAGGCACTGCCACAAGGAAGTGGTGTTTTCCCGTCAGGCAAAAGATCAGTTCTATAGAATTCAACTCTCAAACTGGAACCCCAGCCCCACCTCCCATTGGTATAAGTTTGGGAAAGAATGTCTTTGCTTAGCTCATCGGGAAAGAATCGCAGCATCCCGCGGGTTGGGCCAAAGTCAGTGTACAACAAAATAAGCCACAGAGGCCTGTCCCAGCAGGATGCCAGGGGACAGGGCTCAGAAAGAGGCAGCCCACATGCTGAGAGCAGCTGCAGAGGTTTCGTTTGGCTTTTTAAATTTGAATGAATTGCCAAAATTTAAAAATCAGGGGCATTTCACAAAAATCTAGATTCCAGCTTTTCTAGAAGGCAATAGAAGCTCAGGCCGCCCTGAGCCCATCTCCACCGGCAGCCACCAGCCAAGCACGGCCTGCACTTACCCTGAGAGCATTCACCCCCATGCCAAGGCCCAGGCGCGGTGGCCCCGTGCCTGCCCCGCCCCGAGGTTTCTGGGTTCCGCATCCGTCTAAGCCACACGGTGAAGCTCTTTGCCTCACGTCCCTCTGTTCACCCTGACTCCAACAGCCCGGGCTCCCTGCTTCTGCGTCTGGACTGGTGCCTGCTCCTGCCACACAACTGGGGCTGGTCCTCTTCCCTCCTCCCTGTGGGTGTCTCCCTCCGGCCACCACGCTGCTTCGGGATGGGGACTGCTGCGTGCCTCAGCTGCTGGCCGCCTCATGCTTGGGCTGGCCCTCACACAGGCAGCACCGACTCCCAGGACATGTCTGGCGCTTACTTGTCCATGAGGCACAAAGCGTGCACCCCCAGGGTCCCACCACACCCACCGTCCAACCCCAGCCCCCAGCCCACCAGCTAGAAAACCTGGGGTCCAGGCCAGAGGGCAAAAGGTGCAGTCAAGGGAACGGAACAGGCATTCCAAGTGGCGGGGTTCCAAGAACAGTGTTCTTGCCCAGGGTGGCAGAAGGTGGGCACTTGGTGGGGAGTCCCTGCTGGTCTGTGCCTGGGTAGGGCAGTCCCCAAAGCCGGCCCAAGGGAGTGCTCTCAGCGATCTCTGAGAAGGGAGATGCACTCTGGGGGCTAGTGAACCTCTAGAAGATCCCAGAGGTGTCCTCTTCCTGCTCTGGTGTAGGCCCATTTCCTCCTGCCCTGCCCTCGGCAGACGTGAGAACAGCCGGGCACGGTGCTGCTTTCAGGGAACTTTCCAGATAGACTCGTGAGTCTGGCCAAGACCCCGAGGGGTTGCCCCGGCTGGCCCTCGGACAGTCTCTGGGCAATCGCTCTTTGTCTAGGCGGAGCCAGCACCACCTGGGGGCAGAGAGCGAAGGGGCAGAGAGCAACACCACAGAGACACTGGGGTGGGGGAGTCTCCTCGTCCCAGGCCCAGGGCCAGAGAGCATGGCAGCTGCCCAGGGAGGCCGCAGGTCCAAGGTTGGGGAAGATGACACCGTATCTGACCACGCCCAAGCAAGGGCTGTGGAATTCTCATGGGCTTCCTTTCCTTCCTGAGCTGTCTCACCCTTCAGCCGTCTTGGATGAGACTGGTCCTCGCAGGGCAGCCTGCGGCGGTCACTTTGCCAGGTACAGAGGAGGCCCCGTGAGGTCCCTGCAAGGCTTCTCGCAGTTGGGCTGCGTTTAGGAACACTCAAGACACCAGTCCCTCCTCTCTGCCCTCCCAGCTCCTTCCCGTTCCTGAATTCTCTGGTCCCAGGCGGGGCCCACCAGTGTGTCCCTAGCTTGGTTGATGTCCTGCCGAGTGAAGGCCCTGATCGTTCCCTGGGCCACTCACCTGCCGTGGTCACACAGCATGACCTGAGCACGTCCTTGCCTGTCCTGCCCGATAAGGAAGAGAAAGTGATTCCTGTCTCGTTCATCTTTGCTTGTCATTGTCATGGCCTTTAGGATTGGCCAGAACTGGTTTCCATCCACTGAATGTGATGAGCTCTCTTCTCAAACTCCACCATCTCGGCCCACGGGCCTTACTCGCAACCCCCTCTGAGCCTCAGTTTTCTCCTCTGCAACAAAACGTCAGTGAAATGGTGCAAGGGGACTCATCCTGTGCCTGCCCCACATGACACGGCTGGTAGATACGCAATATAGTGGAACTTTCCCTTCTTGTAAATGTCATCCCGCTCTCCACCCCTTCCCCAGGCCAGGTCCCCAACTGGCACCCACATCCCCCGCCCCTCACTCAGGGCTGTGGCTCCCAGGGGCCACCCAGAGACCACCTGCAAGGGTGAGCACAGGCAGCAGCTGGTGTCCCAGCACAGCACTCCCCTCTCCTAAACCACACGGGTCCTGTAGTTATGAGCAGCAGACAACAGCTCCCTAGCATCTTGGTGGAAGTGGCACTCTTGAGAGTATGGCGTTTGAAGCTCTTGCTCTGGCAGGGCCACACCCGGCACCCAGCCTCCCAGACCTGACTCCTGCCCGGGGCACTGGACCCTCCTGTCCTTTGGGGAGCCCGGCCTCCTGCTGGGAGGTCATCCCGCCCCTCTGACCCTGACCCTGGGACCTCCTGTCCTGGACCCCTCGGGGCTGCTCTGGTGGCTTCTCTGCCCCACCCCCCAGGCACTGCACTTCCCTCCCTTCCTCCCCCCACCTGCTCTGCCAGGGATGTGGCTGTGGACTTGACCTCTACCCCTGGCTGCCTGGACCTATGATCCTGCAAAAATCCTGGCCCCGCCCACAGGGTCTCCCTGGTGTTTCAGAGTCACCTCTGACCCCTGGAGGGACCCCAGCCTGCCCCCACCTTCAGTGAAGCCCCTCTGAGAAGCCTCTCTCCTGGGCAGGGGGCCACACGGCCCATCACAGGGAGCAGCAGAGAGGAAGACAAAAGAAATGAGCGATTCCTTACATCCACGGCCAAAACGAATTGCCGTAATTAACACGTGCCACTGCCACGATCTATGGGCTGCGACGGGCTGCAGCGGCGGAGGGGCAGAACCCACAGAGCGCGCGCTCCAATAAAACAGCAATAAATGGCGCGCTGTGATGGAACTCGTTTCAATTTTGTTCCAAAACCTTGTTTAAGTGCTTTTATTGTTTCTGTGTGAAAGAACACAAATACTTTCTGAAAATTGCTTCGGTATCAGCCTCACCTTCTCTGGGAAGTCCATCCGATCCCCCATCCCCAGCGGTCAGGTCCGTGCCCCCCCCCCAGGCCCTCAAGACGCCCCCTCCATGTTGCCACGGTCCCCACTGGAGAGTCCTCTGGGCCTCTCCGCCCCCAGGGGCTGGGCCGGGCCCATCCCCACCCAGCTCTGAGCCAGCGGGGTGCACAGCAGGCGCCAGCTGACCACGGCCCGATGGGAAGATTATCACGGTCGTGGGAGAGGCCACTGTAAACATCAAGGGAGTCACAGAGGCGGCTAAGGGCACCTTGCAGGATAGATGAAATTCTCAATAGAAAGAATCAGTGTTGATTTTGGAAAAAAAAAAATCGATCAATCAATAAAATACAAGCATAAAGGCATAGGAACATATAAACAGAGAATCTTTCTCCATGGGTGGTAGGGAGTGGTGACTGGCCCTCATGTGGCCAGAGTCACCTTTTGATATTTTGTCCCACGTTTGAAGAATGGCCCCATAGCAGAGATAAGAAAACCAAAACCAGCAAATGTTAGGCCCAGAGTCAGGCCTGGGTCAAAGACCCCAAGAGCTTGTCCAGATGAGAGGCTGCCGGTCGAGGGGACATGCCCTGTGTGACATGCTTGCTGGACACCTTGGGGCCGTACAGGCCCAGCTTGCAAGTAGATGGGGCAGAGAGGGATGGGGGACAGGGTTAGCTGGGAGCACTCAGCCCCCAGCCCAGGCACCAGAGGGGGAGGGGAGACCCTTCCCACCATGGGAGATGGAATGTGGGTCTCCCCTGCACAGCCTCCCCAGCTGGGACCCTCTGGCTGGAGGGGAAGGAGAGGACACAGTGACCTCCCTCTCCCCTGACGCCCAGCCCGGGGAGGCGAGCCCTCCCCTGCTCTCGTGATATGCTAGGGGGTGGGGCCCTGCAGGCCAGCGGGCAGCCCCCTTAGCCCGTGGCCCAGCCCACACCAGCAGGCCAGGTGAGGCTGGGATTCCCTTGACAGCTACTCTGAGCAACCCGGCAAACTCCAGCTCTGCAGAGGATAAGACATTGGCCATCAAGACTCTGAGGCACGTGCTGTCTTCGACCTAGTATGTGCCCTCCCACTCCCAAATTTAATCAAGATAAAAGAAAGCGCTTCCTTCCCAAGATCTCATTCCTATTTATCCAAACCTACTCCTCCAGCTCCCAGGAGAAGAGAGGGCCACGCTTGTGGTCGAGGCCCACACGATGGGGTAGTGCACGCCAGCCACTTCTCCGGGGCCTTTTCTTACTTAGTTTTGCCACCATAGAGGCCATTCTTGGCAAGAAGTTCTTTTCACTGAAAGCCACCAGCTGCAGAAAGAGGAAAGGGCTGAAACAGCACCCGGTGGAAGTGGTGTGTCCCAGGTGGCCCTGGAGACAGGCCTGGTTGCAATCCCAGCTCCCCCTCCATTTCCTCCGGTGCAAGGTGAGAAGCCCGCAGGAAGCTCCGGGCTCCCTGCACAGGGGCGTGATTAGCTGTGAGCAAGCCCAGAGGGTTCACAAGGAGCGGCGCAAAGTACAGAGGTCACTAAAGGCATCTCTCTGAGAGTCAAAAGGCAACAGAGGCCAGGTGTTGTGGTTCACACCTGCCATCTCAGCACTTTGGGAGGCCGAAGTGGGAGGATCACTTGAGGTCAGGGGTTCAAGGCTAGCCTGGCAACATAGTGAGACACTCCCCACCTCCCCACCTCCATCTCTACAAAAAAAAAAAAACAATTTTTTTTAATCAGCTGGGAACAATGGTATGAGCACCTGAAGTCCCAGCTGCTCGGCGGGAGGCTGAGACGTGAAGATCGCTTGAACCCAGGAGGTCGTGGCTGCAGTGAGCTATGATTGCATCGCTGTACCACAGCCTGGGCAACAGAGCCAGAGCTTGTCTCCAGAATTAAAAAAACAAACAAAAAAACCCCCCAAAAAACCCTACCTTCACCTCCTAACTAGGGCTGGATATATTTTAAAGCATAGCTGATTTAATGGAATTTTTTATTTACAACAAAAAGTAACAAGTGAAGATTTCTGTGTGGGCGGAAGTCAGGGCAAGTCACTTCATCCTCTGGGCTGTGGCTTCTCATCCACACTGTGGGAGGGGTGAACTCCCCTGGCCGCCGAGTCTCCTCTGCTCCACTCTTCCCTTGCATCTCTTCCAACCTTAGCATAAACAGTACTGCCACCCTAGAGTTGCCAGACTTAGCAAATAAAAATATAGGACATCCAGGAAAATTGAATGTCACATACATAATGATTTTTTTTTTTTAGTGTACGTCCCATGCAATATTTGGTTAAAACAAACCAAAGTATTAATATTTATAGTTTGTCTTAGTTAGTTCATGTTGCTGTAACAAAATACCATAGCCTGGGTGGTTTAAACAACAGACATTTATTTCTCACGGTTCTAGAGGCTGGGAAGTCCAAGACCAAGGTACTGGCAGATTCGGGTCCTGGTGAGGGGCTGCTTCCCAGGTTGCAGATGGCCACCTTCTCTCTGGACTCACATGGCCCTCTTGGGGCTCTGAAAGAGAGAGAGAGAGAGAGAGAGAGAGAGAGAGAGAGAGAGAGAGAGAGAGAGAGAGAGATCTTGTGTCTCTGCTTCTTTTTGTAAGGGCACTAATCGCATCCTGAGGGCCCCACCGTCGTGACTCCATCTAACCCTAATAACCTCCAAAGGCCCCATCACCAAATACCAGACATTGGGGGAGGAGGACACCAACATTCAGTCCATGGCATAGTGTATCTAAAATTCAAATCTAGTGGAGCGTCCAGTATTTTATTTGGCAAGCCTATACCACCTGATTGTAGGCAAAGCCCCTAAGGCTGGGGAAATCAAAGCACCCACCCATGAATACAGGGGATTAGGAAATGCAAAAGCACACACCCAAGTTCATGTCCTGCTGATCCTGTGGTCTGCTGCCTTGGGCTAGAAGGGACCCACTTTTCCCATAAATCCTCATCTTCCTGGAGATTTCATAAGGTGACCCAAGAAACATGCTCCACAATTTCTTATAAATTGAACACTAAAAATACCATCTGGCTATGGTATACCTAGATTTCTTATCCTGCTTTTTGTGGTTAAGCCCTTCCATCTCCAGTGCAATGTGGGCAGAGGGGACAGCTCTGGACCAGTGTCCTGAGGCCTGAGGTCTAATGCTGCCTCTGCCCTTCCTTTGCTGTGCAGCTTGGGCAAATCACCTCACCTCTCTGGGCTGTTCCCTCATCCATACAGTGGGAAGGTTGAACTCCTGTAACCTCCACGTCTCCTTTGCTCATTTCTTTTTTACTGTCCCTGACCAACCTCCTGGTACCAGCTGAGAGCATTGGGCTGACTCTCTTTTTCCCTAAGCTGGCCAAGCAAACGGACCTCACTTCTCGGCAGTCGTTAAAATCAGACACCACTTAGGCCTCTGGGCACCATCCTTGGGCAAAGGAGGCTTGTTTTTCCTTAGCGCTGGCCTAGCCCTCCCCACTTACATCCTGAGCTGTGAAAACGGACCGAGCAGGCAAGAGGGAATTTAAGATGAGCTGAAAAAAAAAAAAAATCCTGCTACAATAAATCACATCACGGTGGAGATCTCTTTCTACCCAGAAAATTCTGAGCCCAGACAATGGCTCATTTATTTCAAACAATATTCAACACAACAGAAATCCAGGTCAACAAAAGGATTTCTACCAGATTCTCAGAGTTGGTTGCAAAGGGATTTAACCCACGTAGAAAAGAGAGCTGTTCAATTACAGATGCCTGGGCGGGGGTGGGGGGGACCTGATTAGCGAATCCCGAGGTGGTCTGCTGGAAACTGCTCCCTCCCTGGGGGCCGTCCCACCTACTGACTGTGTGAGACAGAGCACGGTCCTGCCTGGGGAGGACGTTTGGGTAAATATCTGGGTAGAGACGGCTGCTACTGAGAGGCTGAGCAGAGCGGCAGCAGTGCAAATGGCCCCGTTCTCCCAGGCCCTCGGATGATACATTTTTATAAACATCCAGGCAGGCAGGCTCTAAAGACTCCTGGGCTTTACAAACACATTTCGTATTCCACGGTCAGCCGGGACCAGGCTCCGGGCATAGGCGGGAAAGAGGAGGCAGGAAACAGGAGGGGCGGGAGGGGTCTGGACCGGCTTTCTAAATTTAGCATGCAGTTGCTTTTAGGCCAAGTGGATAGAAAATAAATTCCAGTGCTTAAAGCTCTTATCTTTGTTTACCATTTCCCCAAACAGTTAGTGACCTGCACTCTCTGCAACCGAGTTATCAGCGAGATACGGGCAGACACAAGGGTGGGAAACGCCGGGGAGAGGGCAAGTGGTCGCTCTCCGCCTTCACGTGACATTTACTTGGCCCAGCAGGGTGACCGGGATCTGCTAAGGTCATCGGCCGTTGCTGGGCGGATGGGGGCACGGTGGTGACGCACGAGACCAACCCAGGGGTGGAAGGCACCTCGGGGTCACTCAGGGCAACCTCCTACTGGTGAGGGGTCTGGCAGTATCCTACAGCGGCCTTCGCAGATGTTCTGTGGCCACTTCTGAACGTCTCTGGGCATGGCCTTGCCTGTCCCACTATCTAGTTGAAGTCATTTGAAAACCCTTCTCTATGTTGAGTCACAAGCTTTGCCTCCGGGACTGATGCCATCGGGCTTTGTCCCACCCTTAGCATCTGCACGACGTTTTCCTGGGTCACACACTTGCCCTGCAGACGCATGATGAAGCTCTGTTCTCCAAATTCTCCCAGCGCACCTGGTAGCTGTGGTCTGTCCGGCTCCCTGCACGGCCTCCTGCCCCATCCCCTCTCCCCCTGCACACCCTTTAACCCCACTGGTGGGGCTTTGGCCTCCCCCTCCCCCAGTTGATGACTGCAATGGCCTTTCCTAGTCCTCAATCTCCCAGGCCCTGTCCAGGAGAGCTGAGATGTTGTCCACGGTCCCTTTCTTTCCAGCTGCCCCACCACCTTCCCCTGGGCAGTACCTAAGGTGCAGACCTTGGCTCTGTGCTTTTCTTTCTTACCCCCGTCCCAGAGACTCGTCCCCTCTGTGCAGCTGAGCTGGGCCCCATCCCCCCACTTCCAGGCCAAGCCACTGCCTGTCTCCCTCGGGGCCTCCAACACGACCTGCAAATGCCCAGCTCCTTCCTCTGGATGATGCAGCCCCTGCGCCCCATGGGTCCTGTTTCCATCTTTCTCTCAGCCACCCAGGAATAAAACCTGGGAATCGTTTTCATCTCTCTCCGTTCCTGACCTCTTGTAGCCCCAGACTCACCTTCCCTGCTGAGGCTTCCTTTATAGCACTGCGCTGATGTCCGGGCTGCACGGCATACCCCCTTGGAGAGCTTTGAGAACAATACCAATTCCTGCGCCCAACGGGGACCAGTGAAATCTGAGTGCTTTGGGGTGGGGCGCCAGGACCACAGGGAACAGCCAAGATGGAGAATCGCTGTTTATATGGCTTCCCTCTTTCAGCCCCTTTCCCCGTTCTGAGACCTGACATAGTAATCGGAGCTCATTCCTTGTGCCGGGACTATTGCAATAACCTCCTGTCTTATTGACCCAATTCCCAACTCTTTCTGCTCCAGCCATCCTACAAGCCATTGTCAGACCACACAATACCATCGTCAGTGCGTTACCTCTGCTCATCAGAAACCCTCAGTGGCTCCCTATTACCATAATAATAACTCTTTGAGTGAACAAATAAATGGTTTCCCGCATGCAGAATAAGCTCTGTGTGGTGTGGGGCTGTATCTTCTCCCTCCTTCCCTCCCCACACCCACACTCTGCTAAGCAGAGTAAATAGAGGGGACGGGATCTGTGGAGTGAACGAAACACTTCCTCTGCAAATTCAACTCGGTCCTCTCTCCCCAGCGCAGAGGAAGGGGGCTAGGTGATTTAACTATCGTTTACACAGGGGTTTATTTCTCTCAACATCATACACAATCAGCTGTGAATGTTCCATGCTAATGGAGAGAACAGAACCCTAAATATTACAAAACAGCTGATAATTCCAAGACTAGAATCTGGTTGATGTTGGAATGCATTTTTGCTTATGAGTGCTTGTGTCTGTTAATTGGGACAATTTTTTTAAATTAGGTAATTAGATGTGTCTTATTTGTTCCTAATCCCCCCCCTCTGCTGCACACAGGCGAAAGGAATAAATAACTCAGCTCCCAAAATAATAAATAATACCCTAATTCTTTCTCTCAACCCTCTCCTGGAACAGAGATAATGGTTCGATTTCAGAATATTGGCCGGGGAGGGAGAGAGAGTGGGAGGAAGCCACGATTAGAAGGAACTAGATGTCAACAAGCTGCTTCTCGACTGATTCACTGTTAAAATTTTAGGCAGCGTGAACAACCAATTTGTCAAACAGTTCGCAATATCTACTAAAGCTGAACATACACATCCCTCATGGCCCAGCAATTCCACTCCGAGATATATACCCCGCAGAAACCGGTACCCGCGCTCACCGAAAGCCATAAAAAAGAATGCTCATAACAGCTTTATTCATAATGGCCCCCAAACCGGGAACAACTCAGATGTCCATCGACAATTGAAAAGACGAATAAATCTTGGTAGCGTCCCCCCACACAGCAAGGACGCACGAGCTGAAGCCACACGACACGCTGGATCTCGCAGACGCAACGTTGAGCAAAAGGCGGCGGGCACGACAGCCCACGTGTAAGTATTCCATGTATATGAAGTTCAAGAAGAAAAGGGAAAAGTAATCTCTTCTGTTGGAAGTCAGGACAGTGGTGACTCTGGAGGGTCTGTGACTGATGCGGGCATGGAGGTGCCCCGGACGCTGGAATGTTCTGTCTTGATCTGGACGCTGGTCCTACAGGGAGCTTACTTGGTGGAAATTCTTTGAGCTCTACGTTTTTGTTTGTGTTCTATCTTCCTGTGAGCACACAATTCTTCCACAAGTTGTGCAAGAGGAAGGGAAGGCCTACTGGGGAGGCCTGGAATGACAGTAAAGACTTGGAATTTGATGATCTGGACTCAGTTCCGACTCTGCCATGTGACCTTTTGGACAAGCCACTTAACCTCTCCGAATTTCTGTTTATTTCATCTACAAAACAGACAACAAAAGCTTCCCTGCCCACCTTCCCTGCTGTTGTGAGAACCAAATGGTCCAACGGATGTAAAAATCCTCTGGTAAGGCCGGGCGCAGTGGCTCACGCCTGTAATCCTAGCACTCTGGGAGGCCGAGGCGGGAGGATCGCTCAAGCTCAGGAGTTAGACCCCGTCTCTACTAAAAATAGAAAGAAATTAGCCAGACAACTAAAATATATAGAAAAAGTTAGCCGGGCATGGTGGCGCATGCCTGTAGTCCCAGCCTCTCGGGAGGCTGAGGCAGGAGGCTCACTTGAGCCCAGGAGTATGAGGTTGCTATGAGTGAGGCTGAGGCCATGGCACTCTAGCCAGGGCAAGAGAGTGCGACTCTGTCTCAAAAAAAAAAAAAAAAAAATCCTCTGGTAAAGCAATAAAGTACTTCTCAAGGCCAGGTACTGTTACAATGACAGATCTCTGAGGACAGGAGTTCCTGCAGGCCAGCGCTCCTGAGAACGCCCAGCCTGCGCCCTCTGCAGAGGGGACTGGCGCCCCTTGGGGGTGAACATGTGACCACAGCCTGGTCCACCTGCTTCCATCACATCCCTCACCTGACCCCTTAATGGCCTGGGCCTGAGGGTACAGGGCACCTGGAATGTTCTAGGTGTGTGTGCGGGAGGAAGTAGATATAAACAGACGCGATGCATGCTCTCAATCTTTCTAAGGTATGGACGCACTTCTACAACTAAATCTGCCAAATTCTTTAAACCAGCACGTAGAACTTTCTGAGCTGGCGGAAAGATTTCTCGCCATCCCCTCCTGTCACGGAAGCTTCCACTGCGTCTCGCTCCAAGCCCGAACCCACTTACCGGACCCCTCGGAACTCAGACAACAGGTCTGTGGAATCTCAGCAATGAAATGTCAGAGCTGAGAGGACCCCAGGGCCCCAAGTCAGAGAACTGGCCGGTGGGGAAGGCAGGACCCCCCTCGGGCCTCGCCGAAGTAGTAACTCGCTCATCTTGGAAACTGGATGCAAGGGGAGGGGTTTTGCTGCTAGGTTTATGGTCAAAAGGGCAAAGCTAAGGTTGCAGTATTTTCCACGGTTCAGTTTCATATTCTAGTCTTCTGTTCCCTGGAGAATCAGAGCGAATGGAAATCTTTATTCTTCATGTGGCTGCATTGCCCCCAACTGTCCCTTTGCTTAAGGGACTTGCAGCTCCTTGCTTCTAGAGAGCAAGGGCTGGCATCATTTGGCCCACTTGGTATAGCACCAAGTCTGGTGATGAATACTGTTGGATGCTGCTGTTGCAACTGCTTTGGAGAAACAACACTGAAGCCACCCACTACTATGTCCTTTCTCAAAATAGGAAAATGCTAATTTGTCTATTAGGTCTCTGAATCTCCAGGAAAAAATCTTTATGAAAGCAATGACATTTTTATTTTATTTTTCTCATTTATAGTCCAGATCATATCTGCACACATATTCAGCATGTGCTCTGTGTGTAGGTGTGTGAGTGACTCTGTGTGTGTGTGTGTGTGTGTGTGTCTAGCTTTCAGAGAAAATAATACACAAAAATATAAATAGAAAAGCAAGATTAATAGGAGAGGGCGGTATTATCTCCTACTTGAAATGATTTATCAATAGATTTTCCATAGAGTTCCCTAACCACCAGGTTTATCTATTGTATTGGGTTTTTTTTTTGTTTTTTTTTTGAGACAGAGTCTCACTTTGTTGCCCAGGCTAGAGTGAGTGCAGTGGCATCAGCCTAGCTCACAGCAACCTCAATCTCCTGGGCTCAAGCGATCCTGCTGCCTCAGGCCTCCCAAGTAGCTGGGACCACAGGCATGCACCACCATGCTCGGCTAATTTTTTCTATATATATTTTTAGTCGGTCAATTAATTTCTTTCTATTTTTAGTAGAGATGGGGTCTCGCTCAGGCTGGTTTCGAACTCCCGACCTTAAGCAATCCACCCGCCTCGGCCTCCCAGAGTGCTAGGATTACAGGCGTGAGCTACCACGCCCGGCCTTATCTATTGTATTTAAATACTGGTTTGCAGATCTTAAACTATATGATAGAAAGACTAAAAGACCAAGAACCTTGAAAATAGAAGTTGCTGCCCATTGAAAATCAATAGATAATGAAAAAATTCTCCCTGAAAATTGAGAGACTCTGGTTTGGGAATGGAAACCATGAGACAAAGATTCCACTTATTTTTTCAATTTCTGTTTTTCCCAATATTTCGTTTTCAATCTTCTAAGAGCACAGTTATTTATTTTATTTTAAAAGTCCCAGCTGAAATTAATTCTATAGGATTTCTTTCTTCCTTAACACATCCTTACAGAGTAGTTTAAGCCGGAGAATAGAGGGCCTCATGTGGACATGACCTCCCTGTCCCTGAGTGTGTTCAAACAGAAGTGTTACCGGCTTGTTGGCATGTACGGTCTCCAAAGACTTTCACCTTTGTCACCTTATTCACCTTACCTGCAAGATGGGTGGGACAACATCATAATCCCAATTTACAGACCAGGTGACCTGTAGATGTTGTCTTGGTGACTGGCCACAGCTGAAGGCAATGGACCTAGAACTGGTCCCTGCCCTTCCCCCGGCGGGCAGGACCTCGGGACTCCCAAGGGCAAGGCCAAGGTCAGGGTGAGAGGCTGCAGGGGCCTCCCCGTTGAGTGTGAGGCAGGATAGGTTGGTTTTAAGGTTCTTTCCAACTCTACTTCTGAGTGATTTGGCCTTTCCAACAGGAATCAGAGAGAACCCCTGGGGATCACTCTTTAATGTTGTCTTTCGGAAATGTAGAAACCTCAAGTGCTTCCTGGCTTGATGTAAGGGCTATTCAGCTCAGCCCCCGAGTTTTCCTGGCACTCCGGGCCAAGCAGACGCGCTGTGGCCCTTCCAGATGTTAGTAACACAGGTGCCTGCAGGTGCTGGCACAGGCCGAGGAGTGCCAAGGGCTTTGGTCTGGCCGGGCAAGGCCACAAATCCAGCCCAGAGTTCCCACCCTCCTCCCCAACTGGTTGTGTGGATGCTGCTTCTATTTTAAACCTTTGGGGTGAGCTGGCCAGACTTTTTTTCCCAGGAAAAGTGCTTTCTTGACTAAGCTTGACTTCTTCTTCCTTCTTCACTCAAATCAATTCCATCTTCTTCCCCCAAACAAAATTTTATTTGTTAATGTCTTCTACATGCCAAAGCCCTGGAAGTGGGAGGGGGGCTTTCCACCCCCTTGTCTGCTAAATACCACAGTCCCAGGGCCAGCTCCAGTGGCCCCTCTCCCACGCAGTCAGCCGGACAGAACTATTCTGAATTCTTTAAACACATCAGAATCCTTGCATAGGCCACTCCATATGCCAGTGTTACTTAAATTTCGATCTAGTATTTTGATTTCCTATTATGGAAAACTGTAACATACACATTTTGGCCGGGCGCGCTGGCTCACGCCTGTAATCCTAGCACTCTGGGAGGCCGAGGCAGGCAGATTGCTCGAGGTCAGGAGTTCGAAACCACCCTGAGCAAGAGCAAGACCCCGTCTCTACTATAAATAGAAAGAAATTAATTGGCCAACTAATATATATAGAAAAAATTAGCCTGGCATGGTGGCACATGCCTGTAGTCCCAGCTATTCGGGAGGCTGAGGCAGCAGGACTGCTTGAGCCCAGGAGTTTGAGGTTGCTGTGAGCTAGGCTGACGCCACGGCACTCACTCTAGCCTGGGCAACAAAGCGAGACTCTGTCTCAAAAATAATAATAATAACATACACATTTCAAAAGAGTAGTTGTGTGCAACCTTATGTAGTTACCCATCAACCAGCTTGACTTAAGGATCAATGTGTGCCAACTGCGGTTTCATTTTTGTCCCCACCCTTCCCCCACTTTTGACTTTTTTTTGAAAATCCCAGACATCATATCATGTCATCTGTAAATATTTCAGTACACATCCCTGAAAGATAAGAACGCCGTTCTAAAACATGACACCGTACCATCATCACACTAAAACCAAAATGAACCATAATTCCTTAAGAGCATCAAATATCCAGTTGGGTTCAAAGTTTCCTGAGTGATCCATAATATTTTTTTAAGAGACAGAGTCTCACTCTGTCACCCAGGCTGGAGTGCAGTGACATCATCATAGCTCACTGCAGCCTCGAACTTCTGGCCTCAAGCAATCCTCCCACCTCAGCCTCCCAAAAGTACTGAGATTACAGACGTGAGCCATTTCGCCCAGCCCATAGTTTTTGTTTGTTTGTTTGTTTGTTTGTTTTTTGGTTTTTTCTTTTAATTGGTTTGTTTGAAGCAGCATCCAAAGAAGCCCACCCACTCTTCACGGCCTTCTTCTTACTCATCATAAAGATCTCACTTTAGAGCCTGCTTCCTCCTGACAGCTTCCCTAATCCCAGATGTCTGGGATGTGCTTCCATCCCACCCTCATCCACCTGTTTGTATCCCGGCAGACTAGAAGCTCCGAGAGGCTGTGCCGGATCCGTGTGTTCTGGAGTCTCTGCCTCCTGGGCCCGGCACAGTGGCTGGTCAGGAGCACTCACCACCTCTCTTCCCTGAACAAGTGGGTGGATGATCTTCCAGCCAGAGCCGGTCTTGCATGCCCCCTAAGCCTGCCCCATCTCACTTCACACCTCGGTACAGTGATTTGCTTGGGAATCAGAACCCCCGGCCAGCAGAGCGGCACCGGATTTGGGTCCAGGCGCCTGACTCCCGCAGGTGTTCCCGGGGGGCCCGCGCTGGGTGAATGAGGACACTTAGAACAAGCTCTGTGTGTGAGGCTCTGGGCGCACAGTCCTTCTTCTCATCCCTGTGGTGAGGAAAGGACGCACTGAACCCGGAGGGCCCTTCCGGGGAGCGCGAGTCCTCATTTGCCGCGTGCGTGCTGCCCTCTGCTGGCAGCGTTCGCTCAGGCCGCCTTTGTCCCCGACGTTCCCGAAAGAACCGCGGGTCCCAGTGGGACGGGACGGAGTGTCGTCGCCTCTCTGGGCTAGACCAAGAGGTGGGGGCGTGACTCCCTCCGCGTGGAGAAGCGCCGGGGCGGGTCTCAGACAGACGGACAGACGGACCCAGTGGTTCCCACACCCTGGCCGCGCACTCGGACAGCGAGGGGGCTTGAAAAGGAGAACCGGTGCCCGGCCCCACCCCAGGCCAGCCCTCCACCCCCCGGGGTGGGGCCCAAGCATCCGTGTATATTAAAAATATATAAAGACCCAGCTGGTTCCAACGTGCGGCTACATGGGCAAGATGATCTTCACACGTGCACCTTGAGCTAAAAGCTTAGAGGCACAGTGAAAAAGCCCATTCCAAGAAAGAATAAATGAAAGGTTTGAGTTTACAATACAGAAATCCCCTTAGCCAGCCTTAAGAGTTTTCTTTCTTTGACAAACCCTGACAGCTGATGGCCCATGCAATTTTATTTGGGGAACCAACACCATTTATCTGTCGGCAATGCTGCTCCCAGATCTGGTTTCCTGTTCCTCCGGGGGATGTAGTTCTCTATTTTGGTGCACTGCACCGCTGATTCTATTTTTGGTTTTTGTTTGTTTGTTTATTTTCACATATATTTCCTGCAGCTCCTTTGGTTGCAGATAACGGAATTCAGAATGTCACTAACTTGGGCCACAAGTGAGAACTTGCTGGAAGGGGACTGAGATGCCACCCACAGGGCCGCTTGCCAGCAGCAGATGGCACATGGGAACTGGACCTCCAGGGGCACCAGGAAATGGTCGCTCTCTGCCCTTGGCCTCTGCTTCTCTCCGCATGTCTGATTCGTTTCTTCTTTCTCGAGGCCAACTGGTGTTTCCTGCTCTTTAATCCACGAGGCAAAACATGGCCGCCAAGGAGTCTTGACTCACCTGTGTGCAACTCCCACCAGGTGGAGAAAAGCTTTTCCTTTGCCCCAGATCCAAATCTCCAGACTGTCCCCTTGGGCCAGTCAAGTGTGACCGCAGGCCGGAACAGGTGATTGGCGAGGCCCAGTTGGAGATGAAAACGTGCAGCCCCTTATTTGAAGGCAGGGAAAGTGCAGGAAACGGCGCATATAAAGCTTCTTTCTTCTCTTCTTCCACTTGTCACAGTGGGTTTCATTTTCCATTTAATGACATTCGAAGTAAAGAAAAATCTAAATTTTAAATTATTACCATACATTTGACCATTCATCTTTATATCACACAATGCCAGCTTTAAATGTAAATTTCTGAACTTTTAACTCACATGCACAATCACTGCATTTACACAATTTTTAATCTTGTGACTTGCTGGCCAAACCCAAATGAAACTCATGATAATTGAAAGGAGGAAGTGAGGGGGTTCCCAGGCTCCCCTAAGGGGCTTGCCTTCCCGCCTGGACATTCTGGGTGGGCTGGGGCAGTCTAGACCCTCACAGGCACCCAAGGGCCCCGCCAGCCACCAGACCCAAGCACTGAGACCCAGCCGGGGTCAGGGTCTAGGGAAATTGGTCCAGGCATCTCCCCTGCCCACCCCCCCACGCCACTCCACAGCAGACTGCGACCTCTAACAATCTTCAGACCGCTGCACTATGACACCCAGTGCCTGGACCAGGGGTGGGTGTGTCCCCACCATGACACAGCCTCCAGCCAGTCCCACAACAGACACTGTGTACTGCCATCATGGGGCAGGGATGGCCGCCACCTTGCCCACCTGGAGATGCTGCGGGATGCATGTGTCCCATCCCGGCTCTGTCTGTGCTTGTGCCCAGGACCCAGCCAGGGGAGGGGAGCAAAAGTGGTCATAGGACGGGGGGGGGGGGGTGGAGGCCAGGCTGTGTGAGGGCTCCAGGGAGCGGGCAGCTCCAGCACAGGTGGGGCCATGCAGGAGCACGGCCCCAAGCCCTTGGCACATGCTCCCTTGTCCCTTCAGACTCTGCTTCCAAAGCACAGATGCAAAGATAAAGTTATTAAGGTCTCAAGACAGCAACCACAGAGAAAACCCCCAGGCACAGGGCCCTCCTCATGGCCCATATGCTCGTCCAGCCGCCTGGTGCCCTGCCATTGGGGCGGGAAGCGTGTGGTCAAGTGATAACCTTCTGAAGGAACAATTCCCAGAGATGCAGATGGGAGGACTTTGGAGAAACCAACCAGTCGTTGTTATTTTTTATTGCAAAGTGGAAATAACTCCCTGGCTCTCCACATTCATAACCACACACAGACCTGGGGTTACACTACACATATTTTCTGCAACTTGACTTAGGGACATCACTAAATGGCTGTGTCATATTGAATGGCTATACTGTAACAGACTAGCTAAAATATTGACCTCGGACTTCAAGACTCCATGTGTCCTGGCCCCAGCCCTGTCACCCCGACCCTTCCCTTCTGGTCTGCTCTGTTCTTCTAAGAAGTTCCCAGGGGACACTGCTGCCACTGTGGTGGCTCACTTTGAGAACACTGGCTTGGATCCCAGACAGGGTGGCCATGTGGCAGCTCCAGGGCTGGGAAGGGCACCCCCTGCAGGTAGGGCAAGGCCCTGAGGAACCCACCCTTGGAAAGCTGGCTGTGGCGGCAGAATGGACTTGGCCTGGAGGGCCGCCTCCTGCTGCTCTGGGGAGCGGAGGGGACAGAGGAAAGCGATTTCCCAAGTCAGGGGACTCCTGCTGGATTAGCCTCACCCTAATGAAGAAAGTGAGGCTGTCTCTTTCCAACCAGAAAACTCAGCCCACCTCTGCAGGAAACCGGCAGGGCAGCAATGAGCACCCCACCACCCCACCCTGCTGGCAACGCACTGACAAATAAGCCCCTCCTCAGGCGTGGAGGGAGAGTGGACAAGTGACAGAGTGTCACTCCGGGGGAGTCACCAGGGAGGGGAAGATTCCCCAACTCAGGGAGCTGGAGCTGTGTTCTCCACACCTGCACGCCCTGGAATCTAATCCATACTTTCTGCCTTTCTCTAATCTTATGTGTGTGAAATGGAATCTCATTGTTGTAATTGGCATTTTTCTCCTGGCAACTTGGATTTCTTTTGTGTTTTGCCTATTTGAATCCTTTCATTATTTTTCTAGTGAGTTGTCTTTTCTTACTGATTTATGCTATTTGGTATTTTTGTTACTGATAATATTTTATAGATGTGGCAAAGTTTTTATTTGCTATTTCTCTTTTAACCGTGTGATGTTAGCCGGGCATGGTGGCGCATGCCTGTAGTTCCAGCTACTCGGGAGGTCGAGGCAGGAGGATCGCTTGAGCCCAGGAGTTGGAGGCTGCAGTGAGCTGTGATGACGCCACTGCACTCTGGCCTGGGCGACTGAGCGAGACCCTATCTCAAAAAAAAAAAAAAATCTGCACGATGTACCAATTACTACCCACGTGGCAGCCTCTCAGAGCCTGTTTTCGCATCTAAGAGATGGGGGACAGCTGCCACGCTGGCTTGCTGGAGGATCAGACGAGGTACTATCTGCGCAGTAATTAGTTGGCCAAATTGTCAGCTCCCAGTAAATGCTAGCAGCTGAGGCTGCCGCTGCAGTTCCATGACCAAACTTCTCTGTGTGACCCTCGAAGACCGCAGGTCCCAGGCCACACCTGCTGGTCTTCAATAAGGGATAGCACCGTGAAGTGGAAGCACAGCAGAACGCGTAGAGGGCTAATCAGATGCTGCTCAGGTTTCTATTTCTCATTCCGTCGGGTTTTCACTTAACTGTTTGCCAGAGTTGGAGCAGGACTCTGAAGTTCACAGAAAAGACAAGATGCTACGAGACTCCAGCTGACCCTACCTTCTTCCTTTGTCACGGCCTCCCTAGGTGGCCCCTGAGTACCGCAGCATCCAGGAAGGCCTGCCCTACCTGGACATGGTGATCGCGGAGACTCTGAGGATGTACCCGCCGGCTTTCAGGTACTCCGCAGCCCCGCCCTTGCGCCCCAGGCGCTCGCTGGGCCTCCCTCCGTTACCGCCTGCATCAGCACGTGCTCCCGGGAGGCAGGCCTGAGTCCTTTGCTTCCTTTGCATCCCTTGGAGCACCTCGAATGTGTGGCCCTTTCCTATAGGTTAGTGACCTTCTCAAAGCATCCCTGGCCTGTTCTTAGCATGGCCTTCCTCTCCAACCCAAGCCCATCCTTGGCCTCCTACCCTTTGGTGGCTTTTGCCCTTCACCCCACCTGTCCATGAATGTATTCATTCATTCATTCAGCAACTATTTATTGAGCATCTACTTTGTGCCAAGCTCTGTAAATCAGCTGTGTACAAAAGAGATAGAAGTCCCTGCCCTGAAGTTGACATTACAGTCAGGGTCCGTCTGAGGTCTCCCTGCTGTCCAGCACCCCCACCCGTCACGTCCTGGAGCTCCAATACATCTGCCTGGGGCACGCCTCCCCGGGTCCTCCCTGCCCTCCTCCCTGGCACTTTGAGCTGTCGCTCTAGTTCATATTATATTCCTGGACCCATTTCCACCACTCCATGACGTTTCACTAAGGTGCTGCCGGTCACACCAACTTGGAAGCACCTTGAGAGTAGGAATCAAGTCTTGTGCTTCAAACTCCCCCAAACAAGGCTGCCCGTGGAGAAGGGCATTTTAATTTCAGTCCTCAGACCTTTAGAGAGAGTGAAAAGTTGGCCAGATTTCAGGTTCTACAAATGGAAGCAGCACAAAACATTCCTATATATTATAAATTCCACTCAGCACTTCTATGAATTAATATACCACATAAACCATATGGAGATAACCTTTTACCATTTTTAAAGAGAAAATGTAGATGACTTGAGGGTATCTCAAAATGATATTTCAAACCAAAAACATTACAAATAGTGTGATTGTAGATATTGTCCAAATGTTCAAGTCCAGAAGCAAAGATAGAAAATTCCAGTGTTGTGAATCGAATTACATCATCCTCAAGCACCCAGGGTTTTGGTCTCTTGATGGGGGAGCAGGCCAGTAACTCGGGGACTTCCCGCACCCTCCCCTGAGGCCAGCATTAAAACCCAGTGCTTGTCTGGACGCGGTGGCTCACACCTGTAATCCCAGTGTTTTGAGAGGCCAAGGTGGGAAGCTGGCTTACACCCAGGAGTTCGAGACCAGCCTGGGCAGCATAGTAAGATTATAAAAATGTTAAAATTAGCCAGGTGCCATGCCTGCGATCCTAGCACTCTGGGAGGCCGAGGTGGGAGGATGGCTCAAGGTCAGGAGTTCAAGACCAGCCTGAGCAAGAGCGAGACGCCGTCTCTACCAAAAATAGAAATTAATTGGCCAACTAAAAATACATACAGAAAAAAAAAATTAGCCGAGCATGGTGGCGCATGCCTGTAGTCTCAGCTACTTGGGAGGCTGAGGCAGAAGGATTGCTTGAGCCCAGAAGTTTGAGGTTGCTGTGAGCTAGGCTGACACCATGGCACTCTAGCCCAGGCAACAGAGTGAGACTCTGTCTCAAAAAAAAAAAAAATTAGACAGGTGTAGTGGTAAATGTCTGTAATCCCACCTACTTGTGAGGCTAAGGCAGGAAGACCACTTGAACTCAGGAGTTCGAGGCTGCAGCGAGCTATGATCACACCACTGCACTCTAGCCTGGGTGACAAATGGAGACCCTGTCTCTAAAACAATCTTAAAGCCGGGTACACTCTGGGAGGCCAAGGCGGGAGGATCACCTGAGGTCAGGATTTCGAGACCAGCCTGAGCAAGAGCGAGACCCCATCTCTACTAAAAATAGAAGAATTAGCCGGGCATGGTGGCACATGCCTGCAGTCCTAGCTACTGGAGAGGCTGAGGCAGGAGGATCACTTGAGCCCAGGAGTTTGAGGTTGCTGTGAGCTAGGCTGACGCCACGGCACTCTAGCCTGGGTGATGGAGCAACACTCTGTCTCAAAAAAAAAAAAATCTTAAAAAATTTTTTAAAAGACCTACTGCTCCAGCCCCTCCCTGATTTCCTTGAGAGCCTTGAGCAAACGGTCATGATTTATACCCAGCTTTCTTCCATGGGACTGCGGGCAGCTGGTGTACATGTTCCAGCGAAGTTCAGAATAAAGCGCTCAGTGCTCACACAGAACAAAGGCTGGTTATAGGAAAGGAGCCTTTACTGGGCCCCAGAGATGGCTGAGCACTGGGGTCAGCCTGGGCTTGGTGGCTGAGGCTCCTGGCAGACGGGGACCCAGCTGAGCGGAACAGCTGTGTTCTCCGGGGGGAGGAAAGTATATAAACTGATCAAAGGTCACATTATTGCCTGGATCTAAACTCAGTCAAGAATTCATCACCTGAGACACAGAGTAGGTGACATGTTGAGTCACACAAAGTAGAAGGGCTCTTAAAAAACAGCGACAGGCTCTTCAGTGAGCGTGGTGGCGGATTCTCCTCCCGGCCCGTTAGAAACAGCAAAGTGTAAAAGGAAATTGGGGCGGGCATTGCTCTGGGGACACAGGTGCCGGTGATCTCAGGACAGAAATAGAGAACGTGGGTGGATAGGCCCAAATTCCGTCATAAAAGTGCACGCAGCGCCCCTGCCCACAGGACACCGAACAGGCCTGGGGGCGGGGGGTGGGGAGGGGGTGTGTGTCCAAATACAGTGTCGCCCTGGCTCTGTATGTGATCCTGACGGAGCCCCGCACTGCTCGGCGCCGCTCCGCCCCATGGGCTAAGTGGGGACACACTCCTGCCCCAGAGGCTGCGGAAGACCCAGCGCCCCCCGGACCACCTGCAGCGCAAGGTGTGCAGTGAGGAGCAGGAGGTGCTGGGCGACCCGCCGAGGCCCCCACGCCTGCTCCCAGGGCCCTGTGGTCACGCGGGCTCGGCCGGCGTCTCTTTGCAAACCGCAGCGACGACGAGAGGCAAGGAGTCCTGATTCTCACTCAGACGACAGGACAGTCCCCTTCAGCCCAGACAGAGGGGCTGAGAGTGAGGGCAGAGGAGTGAGCATTTTATTTATTTCATTATTTTCCCTCAGCAAAGCACGCCACCTTTCCCCAAGCACTGACACGACTTGACTTATCCATAAAAGCAGCGCAGAACGGCCCTTGTGGAAGACATAACCAGCCTCAAGTGTCACCGACGCGGCCCGGCTTCAGTGCCGCACAGCCGCAGATGGCGCCGGCCTCTGTGGGGCCGGGCCTGGCTGCACAGGGGGCCCAGCGACGCTGAGGAGGGAAGGCCCCAGCTCCCAGCTTCCGGGGATCCTGCATCCGAGTCTGAGCTGTCTCCAGCACAGATAACAAAGGAAGTGCCAGGGAACGGCCTTGCCTGACCCCTTGGGGCCTGGGGTGCGGACGTCACAGCCCCATCTGCCTGCCCGGCGACCGTCCGGTGTTGGCTGCCAGCTCCGAGCACGCAGTAGTCCCATTAGTCGCTTAGAGTCTGAATGGGTCCCACCGCCCTGGCCTGTCACTGTTCTGTCATGTCGTGACAGACAGGTGAAAGCATTCAGGAGCCTTGGGTTGCTCTTAATTTCCTTTATGAGCAAGAGCAGGGTAGAGCAATAGTTAGCATAATAATTGTATTTCTCTGAGATATTCAGAGAAGCCCAATGCTACAACTTGAAGTAAAAGCCAGCATAGAATTATTTTTAATTTCTATATTACCAAAATAACATATTTATACTTCAAAAGACAAAACAAAAAAACCTCTAAACATTCTAGCCTGGGTAACAGAGCAAAACCCTGTCTCAAAAAGAAATAAATGAATAATTTAAAAACCCCAAACAATACAGAATGATACAACGAGAAAGGGCCCCCACCCCCCTGCCATCCCCCAGCCCAGAGCCGTTCCCTGGAGGAGATAATGGTGCAAGCTCAGGCATCTTCCAGAATGTTATGTTCACATGCAGAAGATATATAGTCTACCCTTTAAAAATAAAACACAAATGAGATTATGCCGTTGGGTAAAATAAAAAATCTTGGTCAGACGTTTCCCCTCTCACAGAAGAGGCCGTCCGTAGTGATATGGACAGTGGGGAACAGATTTCCAAACCCAAATTTCCTCCAGGCAAAACGTTACCAGGACTTACCCAGAGCAGTCAAATTATAGAGACATTAAGTAGGATGGTGGTTTCCAGGACCTTAGAGGAGGGGACAGCTGGGAATTAGTGTTTAACAGGCACAGAATTTCAGCTGAGGAAGATGCAAGAGTTCTGGGAAAGGATGGTGGAGATGGCTGCACAACAGTGAATGTAATTAATGCCACAGAGCTGTGCGCTTAAAACGGTAAATGTTACGTTACATATATTTTACCTCAATAAACTAAGAAACAAATCAATCAATCAATCCAGCCTCACCAGGACCATTCTGGCATTAAAACATTCCAGAATTATTAGAGCTGCTGTCCTGGTCACACGCCCTCACGTCCTGTGTTGAAGATGTCACACTCAGAGGATCTTCTGTTGACTGCTGGCACTTGGGGGTGGCGCAGACCCGAGCAGGGGTGTGAGCCGTGTGTGGGGTGCACACACACCCAGTATTCCAGCCGTGCCGGGGACACAGGCCTTTTCCACACAGGGAAGGTATCTCAAGGCCGAGCCTGGGCATAGGCCATGAGTGACATCACCGCCCAGTGCTCATGTTGCTGGGGGTGGTGGTGTAGGAAGTGGCCTGAAGTCTGGCAGGTGAGTGGGGGGAGGGGAGGCAGGCTTTGTTTTCTTCCTGTGGGCTGGATCTGTAAGAAGCGCTGAATCCGAAAGAAAGTTCTCCACCTAACACTAGAGCAGTAGGTGGGGGTAGGGGGCAGTGCGAGGGGAGGGGAGGGCGATAAAGAGAAACTTTGTTGTCGCTTTGCCCTTGTCCCAAAGGGCTCTATCTCATCCTTTAAATTCCAAGTAAACTATGACCAGAACACTTGAGAGCTTGTGCTAAACACCAAAGTCCAACACCCTATACTTTCGTATCCCAAATCGAGGAAGAGAAGGGTTCTTCCGCTCCCACCTCTATTTTGTTCACAGAAGGTCGAGTGTAGTCTGGAGAGTGACAGCACACGTGCCCAGCAGAAACTCCACTGGGCGGTCAGGGCAGGGTGTGTGCAGGGTTTGGAGTCAGGGCTCCAGAGGTTTAAGGCAGACCGTTTGTGGCAAGGAATTGACTGAAATTGGGCAACATTCATGGCATAGCAGTTTAGGGATCAGTGAATCCAGGTAGGCAAGTTGAAGGGAGACTTGCCAGGTACAGCTGTTGCCTGGTAGGCAAAACCCTTTGCCTGAGCGAGCAATCCATTGTCCTGATAGGAAAGCTATTAGCCCAGATGAATTAGTTTGCATTAATTTCCTGAAGCAAACAGTGACACTATTTCCTGGTTTAGAGTCTTATCTTTCTGGGCAGGAATTTTCTGGAACAGACAGGAAGTCATATTGACACAGGTGGTCTCAATTTGCAGTTCCAAGTGTTGAATTACATGGCTACAGGTAGACTCGGTTCTCAGGGGAGACGGGTGGGCCACAGCCACCAAGGTGAAGCTTAAGAGAGTTGTGTTGGGTGTTCAAGTTGCAAGAACCAGAGACTCGTTCACATTTTCTTGAGCAATGGGCATTTGTTGTAAGAAATTGTGGGGAGATAAGGAAGCTAGAACTCTCCCAGGGACCAAGAGCGGCCACCACCAACAGGCCTCACCGTGGCTCCAAAGCCAGATCGGATTCAGCAGTCAGACTGGGGTGTGGTTTGTCAGCACTGGAGCCATGAACACTGGCCCTGGGGCCATCTGTGTGCAACTTGACCAGGCAAATGCCAAGGGAAGTAGCCAGATGGCTGGGCTGGACAGGGACATGGGAGAAGAGGGGGCGAGAGGGTGTGTGGGGCAATTTAAAGAAGCCTGACGGTGAATGGGAAGATAAGAAAGGTAGTAGCCAGTAAACAACCCTCCAAGAACCTTCCAGAAATAAGCCCCTCCAAGGCACTTTTGCACCTTGACACCAGGCGCAGGGAGGGGTGCGTTCTCACCAAGGGGCAAGCTGAGCCCAGGAACTGCAGGCTCCTGGAGCAGCGAGGGTCCTCGGCCACCGTCTGGGTCACCCTGGCAGGAGGGCTGGGCCCGTCCCCCAGCCTTGCTCCACACACCATGCCTGCGCAGCTGCAGACTCGGCCCTGCCTGCCCAGCACGCCCCAAGCTGTCCGCGGGGTCTTGCTCTGCATCCCCCTGTCGCCTGCAGGTTCACGCGGGAGGCGGCTCAGGACTGCGAGGTGTTGGGGCAGCGCATCCCTGCGGGCACCGTGCTGGAGATGGCCGTGGGCGCCCTGCACCGTGACCCTGAGCACTGGCCAAGCCCCGAGATCTTCAATCCTGAGAGGTGAGCGCTGCCCCCGCTCAATGGCCCCGGAGGGATGTGAGTGTGGGGTGGAGATTTATTAATAGCCGTTGGAGGCAGCGGCCAGGAGGTACAGTCCCCAAACAGTCAAAAGTCATGGCAATTCAGATAGCTGTTTGCAAGGTTTGATTTCCAAAGGAAATAATTGCACCATTTTTTAAAGCTCCAAACGGAATCCAGAGAGTTAGTGTCTCAGCAGCACTGCAGGAAAGAAACAAGGCAATTTCCAATGGCTGTCTTCTGTTCGTTCAAACCAAGACACAGGAGACGGGATTGTATTTGGTGTGTGCACTGGAAAGTAACAAAACATCATTTCCTTTTTTTAAACACTGTCAGCTGGCCAGGCATGGTGGCTCACACCTGTAATCCTAGCACTCTGGGAGGCCAAGGCAGGAGGATGGCTCAAGGTCAGGAGTTCGAAACCAGCCTGAGCATGAGCGAGACCTCATCTCCACTAAAAATAGAAAGAAATTAATTGGCCAACTAAAAATATATAGAAAAAATTAGCCTGGCATGATGGCGCATGCCTGTAGTCCCAGCTACTCGGAAGGCTGAGGCAGGAGGATTGCTTGAGCCCAGGAGTTTGAGGTTGCTGTGAGCTAGGCTGATGCCACGGCACTCTAGCCTGGGTGATGGAGCAACACTCTGTCTCAAAAAAAAAAATAAAAATAAAATAAAAATTGGCAGCTTTGCCAAAACAATAATATCAGCTGAATTTCTCCACAAATCTGAATTCCTGAGATCTGGTATAGACCCTCCTTTAACCTCCATGGATTTAGTTCATTGTCTAGTTTCATCTCTAGGCTTTGGAACCAGAAATGTGTGAGCAGGCATGCACACTCGGTCCTCACCAGCATGAATCGATGTCCCTCCCCTGTGTGGTCTGGCAGGGCAAGGGCTGCCAGGCGGCAGTTGCCTTTGCACCTTCAATGGCTCCAATTGAAGTTGGCCCAGCTACACAAGCTGGTCACTGGGAAAATACAGGCAGTGGGATCTAGAAAAACAACATTCCACCAGCCAGCAGCTCCTGGAAATATGGCAGCCCCAGGGCTCCCAGCACCTCAGTGAAGTCCAGAGGTAGTAAGAAGGGAGCTGGCTATTACGAAAGAGTGAGTGTCACCAGGCTTCACTGTCACAGAACACATGTGGCAGGCACATGCTGCTATTTGGTAGCAGACTCAGCAGTTCCGAGGAAGGGCACCCACCCCTCCAGATGCCACAGCTCCCAGTGTGCGTCGGGTGCTCAGGCCAGCAAAGCAATCGCGGGTAGGGGAGGCAGCGGCCAGTGTGTTTCAAGAGACGGGGGGCAAACTGGCAGGACATGGCCCCCAGGGAGGGCTGGTAGGTGCCAAGGTGCCTGGGACTCTGCTTAGGGTGGACCGGTGGCTGGGTCATCCTCTGGCCAAGGGGAGGTGCAGCCAGGAGCCAGGTGAGGGCTGTGATCGTCACGCCCTGGGCTTGGGTGTGCCCCTGGGGCTCTGTCGGACTGTGAACCTGGGTGTGGGTGAGCCTGTGGGCTCAATATCAACACACTGAATTCCTGAGGAGAGGCAGGGAGGGCACTGTTGACAGTCCAGGGGACTCTGAATTCAGCAGTGCCGCCAGGGCTGTGACTGCAACGCTACCCCTTCCTGGAGGAAGGTGTCAGTGAAGGGCTGGCTCAGCCAGTGCAGAGGGAAGGGAGCAGGTGTCCAGGGCCAGCCCTGACCACATGCACCTTCAGGTTCACGTCCGAGGCCCGGCGGCAGCGGAGGCCCTTCACGTACCTGCCCTTCGGGGCGGGCCCCCGGAGCTGCCTCGGGGTGCGGCTCGGGCTGCTGAAGGTCAAACTGACGCTGCTCCACGTCCTGTGCAAGTTCCGGTTCCAGGCCTGCGCTGAGACTCAGGTAAGGCCTGACACCCCGGGTGGGCTGGTCACCCCAGCTTCTTGCACTGCAGCTGGCCAGTTTGGGGTGGCATTGGGCTCCGCGGTGAGTTTGGGTGAGCTCTTTAACCTCACTTGGCCTCAGTTTCTTGATCCATAAAAGGAGAATGATAATAGTAACACCTTCCACCTCTTAATGTCACATGAGGATTAAACGAGCTCGCACAAGTGCTCAGGTAAGTGCCAGGCAGGGGACACGCCACGTGTCAGCTCATCTTTACTATTGCTCTCCGTGTGCGGAGCTGAGCCTCACGTTACCGCAGCTCTTCCTTCTGGGAAGAGCACTCAGACAACAGTGTTCACCGTAGTGAAGGGTGCCTGCCTTTGAAGGGTTTGGGGGTGCATGGGTTGTCCCACAGAAACCAGGGACACTCCCTCTGGCTCCTCCTCACCCCCTAAGGCCCTCTCTGCTTGGAGGGGGGATGGGGTGCTCCCAGCTGCCACAGCCTCACATCCCCCACCCAAGTGCAGACACTCTCAAGTCCCTATGACCACAGCCTGTCCCTGTCAGGGGATGATTTCATTAGCTGTGAAATCATTTTACACACAGCTCCAGGGGAAATCAGCTACTTGAGGAATTCTTTGGCTTTTCTTCGAAGCTCCCCGTCTGCTGTTGACTCTGCCTTTTATGTTGGGCAGAGAAAAGCTTTCAGGATGTCAGTGAGACCAGACCACAACGTGCATGAGCAGAAAACTGCTCCAATCCCCTCTCCCCAAAGGCCCTGGGAAAGAGGGGACTGCTCAGTTACTGGCCTGGCACTGGCGAGTGGGATGAGGAGGGACCAGCAGGGAAGGTTAGAATCACTGAACGTCAGGCTTGGGGGCTTTGCTCTCCCTGCCAGCTGTGGCCTTGGCCAACTTACTGGCCTTCTTGAACTTCCGTTCCTCACCTGCAGGGTGAGACACTACCACCTCTTACTAAGGCTCCTGGGGTGGATAAATGCAGGCCCAAACATACTCTTTGCCCGCACATTTCATTAACATGGGAAAGAGGGTGCCAATGTTATTCAGTGTGCTGGGGGGTGGGGACCGGGAGGGCAGCTTCATCGGCTTTTCTAGGAACTGTGGTCCAATTGGGGGGGTTCCTTGCTCAATGCCAGCCCAGCCATCCCTCAGTCCACAGCTAAATTTCCACAAACCTGCTTCAGGCTGGGTTCCGACGCAGTTTTCTTATAGATACGGTTAACTTTGACAAATATTTTAATTTCCTCTATTTTAGGTACCACTGCAGTTAGAATCCAAATCTGCCCTAGGTCCAAAAAACGGAGTCTATATCAAGATTGTGTCCCGCTGACTCAGAAGGCCCCCAGGGGAGGGGGAACATCTTGTGGCTATGACACAACTTGTAAGTCAAAGAGAACGCCTGATGTGGAAATTCAGATTTGGGGGGAAAAAATCACTGAAGTGATTAAAGAGTACATGCAAGTATAAAAGAAGTTATGTATGTTACATTTCCTAAATGCTTAATAAACGTTTGTTGCACTTACTTTTGACATTGCCAGTAGGGGCTGAACCACTAACTCTCTAAATAAAGGATTGCTGGTAAATAAGTAAAAATGTAGTTTTGACAAAACGACTAGGAACACTGAGTTTTAAGGGAAGTCCTGGCCTCAGGATGGAAGGAATCTACAATGCAGGGCACATGAGGACACTCAATAAGCCTGTCCTGATGGCACCAGTCCGTGGCTTTTTCAGTTTCTTATGCATTGTTGAGTCTTAGAGAATGACATTCATCTGAAGTTCAAACTCAGAAGTGGTTCCAAAGCTTTATTATATTTGATTTTCCAAGGTAGGGTAGTACCAAGTTTATGGTAAGTTTCAATAGCTGAAATTATATAGGGTGAAATGTACTTTTTCTCTTAAAGAACACTGTATCTTTTCTTAATTTTGATCAAGGAGAGATGAATTTGAGTAAAAGGAATTGTTGCAAGGCTCAGAAGTTCATTCAACAAAGCACTTGCAAACTGAATCTGGACCTGCCACCAGCAGCCGTGTAGCTGAGGCTGCTGGGCTTCTCACCTCCACGTGCCTTGCTTTCCCCTCCATGAAACAGGGGGGCTGACCTAGATCAAAGACCCCTTCCTCCTCCATTCCACATCTGAGCAACTCTAAGGGGCTGAATGTTACATAGAGAAAATCTCAGTAGGAATGTGTGAGCCCTTTATGCAACACCACATGCTGACATCCCACCTTCAGAAAATGTTGGCTGTTTTGGGAGAGTTGGCAGAACGGATTTCTAGTCACTGCTGTGGCTGCTGCCTTCCCTGTCTGGCCCTTCCCCATCCCCTTCAGCCCAGAGCACCCACCGCTTCCCCCACAGCTGCCCCTGCAGGACCCCCTCCTCTCTCTCTCCCAGAGGGAGGAGGGCAGCCTCACTCCCCACACTGTGCCAGGCTGGGAGCTACTATGTCCTGACCACCCATCCTTGGTCCAGGCCCATCACCCAGCCCTCTCCACACCCTCTCCACACCTGCTCTTCTCCATAACTTGGCCCTTCTGCGATGCCTGGCCCTGTGGCTTACTCCCTGCAGAAAACCCTTTGTTCCTGGGGACCTATCTGCCTCCCTGACTGCCCCACCTGTCCCCAATCCTGACCTCCCTGTGGCCACCACAGAGCCACAGTCTGCAGATGGGCCCACCTGAGCACTCAGGTCCCTGCTGGGAGCACAGTCCCAGCTCTTCTCACCTTCTCCGCCCAGGTGCTCACCACCTTCAGACTTATGGCAGAGACTTCCTAATGAGCTGCAGTCACTGGACCCCCAGCTTTTTGCCTGTCTGAACCCAGCAATCCCCACCTCTGTGTAAATCCCACCGTTCACACCTAACACCAGCCATCACAGGGTGGGAAATGGTGGGGAACTGCAATGCCTGGATCCCAACTGGGTCCTCACAAATACTTCTAGTCAATTGCCTACACACACCTGTCCTGGACCCTCCACCTCTTTGCACCAAACATCTTGAGAGTTATAGTTACTTTGACTCCTTCCCCTCACAATGCCCTCCCTCCCTCTCCTGAGCCCACAGGAACAGCTCCCACCCCACCCCACCAGGCAACCTGGCCACATGGATCCCATCCCTCTCTAGCACCGCCCATCCAAGTAGCTGCTCTTCCTGTTTGCTCAGTGGTCACTGAATCCAATGGCCTCTGCAGTCTTCATAGTTCAGTGGACTCTTCTGGGGCATTTGATCACCTCCCACCTGGTTTTCTGGTCACTCTTCCCATCCATGCCCCCCAAATGAACTCTTCCTACATTCCCTGACTCCTCAGCTCCCAACAGCCAGATGGTTAAAAGCACAGGGTCAGTTAACCTACAGTTAAGCCTTTAATAGGCACATATCTGATCTAATGCTTCTCTCTGACACTCCCTAGCCCCCACAACTATGCTGCAGCAAGACCAATGGCTTAATCAAAAGCAATGAATGAGGCCAAGCAGGGTGGCTCAGGCATGTAATCCCAGCACTTTGGGAGGCCAAGGTAGGAGGATGGCTTGAGGCCAAGAGTTTGAGACCAACCTGGGCAACATAAGGAGACCCCACTGCCACAAAAAATACAAAAATTAGGTGGACATGGTGGTGTGTGCCTGCAGTCCCAGCTACTGGGGAGGCTGAGGCAGGAGGACTGTTTGAGTCCTCTGTACTCCAGCCTGGGCAACAGAGCAAGACCCTGTCCCTAAAAAAAAAAAAAAAAGAAAGAAAAAGCAATGAATGAAATGGTAGGATTAGGATTAGTTAGGCTGTGGGGGAAATTTGAGGGGGTTCTGAAAATCATACCACATGCAACTATGAGGCTGGCTCTGCTGATGGGTAAGATTGTGCTGTTGCTTCTTCATTTTCCTGGTTATTTAACCCAGTACCTTCTGGCCTGATCGCACTTGCCTGTGCAATCAGAGATGGAAAAACTAGTTAGCAGCCTTGGATCTGAGAACTACAGGACAAACTAAAGTGGAGGCAGCAAGTCACCAGCAGACACAGCCCCCCAGGAAGGTGCGGGGAGAGGCAAGCAGGCACTGGTGGGTAGGGCAGCACACCGTGGACAACTGGACCTCACAGGCAGACATCCTGGTGATGCAGAGTCACCCTGCCAGGCCTCTGCCAGCTGGACCAGCACCAGCCAGTGCCCAGGAGGGAGGCACTCATAAACTGCTACGTTTAGGGGCACACACTACATACACCGTACTCTCCATGGGCACAACACACTTTTCTCAATGGTGAACCTGGGTTCTGTGGGACCTGAAACTTCTTGAGTTGGGAAAAAGAAAAATACAAATATGTAACTTCTGCAAATTTTATCAAAATGTATAACCATGTGACCATACTGTTAGAGCCCCTCCTATGGCCTTGGTAGGGGCCCCAGCAAGTAAGGGGCCCTGAACCTTCAACTTCATCAGCTTAGTGATAAATCCACACAAAGCCCTACCTAGGCCAGTGGCATCAGCTCTGTTATACCCCTGCTATGGTCTGAATGTTTATGCCCCCCAAAATTCATACGTTGAAACCCTTACCTCTAAGTGATGGCATTTAAAGATAGCACCTTTGAAAAGTGGCTGGATAACAAGGGCAGAGCCCTCATGGATGGGATTAGTGCCCTTAAAAAAGAGGCCTGAGAGAGACCCCTTCACCCCTTCCTCCATGTGAGGTTATTAAATGCGAAGACACTGTATCTATGAGGAAGCAGGATCTTGGACTTCCCAGCCTCCAGAACTTTAAGAAATAAACACCTGGTGTTTATAAGCCACCCAGTCTATGGTCTTTTGTTACAGCAGCCCAAACTAAGTCAATCCTTGATACTCGGAAATGCCTGGTACCCAGCAGCTACTCAATAAAACAGATGCTAAAGAATGAGCTTCAGTCTTCATTCACTTGAGATAAATATTCTTTTATTTCCATACTCTTTGTGACATTTGCGGCACAGGTATTCAATCTCATGGGGATGTTAAAACCCACACTAGGAGGGTTGTCCAGTGTGTTTAGGTCCTAAAGTTTAGGCTATGCGGCTATGGGCACTCACGGGCTAAGCCTGGGGGTCCTCAAGGGGAGCTACTCATCCACGTCACCTGTCAGGGTAGACGAGCATCCTCTGAGTGATGGGTGACCCCCACCAGGACCAGGGGAACCAGCAGGGACTCAATGGCAACACACAGTAGCCACCTGTTTCGACGATATGAGAAAGGCCAACCAGGAGGAGCAGCCAAAGAGCTGCCCGGATTGTGCCAGAGCAACAGAAAGAAGTAACTGTGCTGCCCTAAGCCCACCTGGGCTGTCCTCCCCCAATGGCTACTATGTCATCCTGACAAAAACTAAAACAGATGCCATGAGACCCTGAAAAATTGAGTCCTTGCAGAGATAAACTCTTAAAAATTAAAACGAATCCATAAAATTGTGTCTAGAAACTCTGTGCTTGGTGCCAATAAGCAGCAAAGTCAACAAAGAGAGTAAATAATAAAACTTTAACACATTATTAAAAAGCAAAAATGGACTCACCTAACAATCACTACTGGTTAGTCCACCAGCGAGCCCAAAAGTGACTTAAAAGTGAAAACCATTATCAGAGATTAAGAATGTAACTTCATTGAGAAGTCAACATTAAACAAACAGTTCATTAAAAGTTTTTTTGTAAAAGAAAAAAAAAAAAAAAAAAAAACCCAATCCCAAACAGCTATTTCAGGGAGGATCAGCATGGAAGGCCGCAGATCACCCTGGTGCACCCCTCACTGGCGGCTGCCAAACAAGGAGCCCAAGGCGAGCAGGACAGAGGGCCCAACCGAAGGCTTGGCAGAGGTGGTGTAGTGGATAAGGTACTCTGGGTAGACCTGGTGCTTCTCAAAGACCACAAAGATGGAGGGGTCGGACACGCTGTTCACGCAGCTGTCGTAGAAGACGTTGCTCTGGCCTTCCTTGGCAGGGGGGCGGACAAAGGAAGCGTTGCCCCTGACAAATTCGCCTACCAGTACCCGTGCCAAGAACATCATGTGGGACTGTGTGTCAGATTTGCTGTAGTGGTGGGAGTACGCAGCATCGCGGGCGAAGTAGCTCCCTGAAATGACACACACAGGCTCAGCTGGGCATCTGCCGCATGGTGTGTAGAGGGGGGTGGGGCCGCAGTAGAGAAGCAGTGGATGTCTGGGCAACACACACACACACATACATACACACACACACACACACACCGGTGACCTCTGCTCTTACTTCATCATAGCTCCCATCTCCCTCTGCCTCCCTTCTCCACCCTTCCTCACAAAGGAGTCACCAGAGAAAACTTTCAAGTTCCAAATCCATCACACAAAACCTAAAGGCTCCCGGTACACTGCTACTGAACCCCCTGAACCTCAGTTTCCTCAACCATAAAAACGGGGCGTTCCACTCAACCTCCGAGAGTTGGCAAGGAAAGTGAATGAGACACCACACGTGGAACCATCCCGTAGATACTGGCAGCCCAACATATAGAATCATGAGTCTCGTCAATGGGAACCTAAGTGGGAAGCTGCCACCCACACATTCAAGCTCACAAAGCTACCCCAGCTGTTGCCCACTTGACCCCAGGCTCTCACTGCATCAGCCTGAAACTGATGTGGAAGTGATGGAGCTGAAACCAGGACCTCAGGCTAACACACTTTCTAAACTTGGTAACCATACTGTGGTTATAGAAGAAGATGACATCCTTTTTCTTAAGCCATGTTAAAGGGTGAAGTGAGACAATATATGCTACCTACTTACAAATGGTTCAGAGAAAAAAGAGAATGAGTAGCAAAATATTAAAATGGATAAATCTAGATAAAATTCATATAACAGTTTTTTTTATAATATTCTTGCAACTTTCCTGTGAGTTTGAAATTATTTCCAAATAAAGTTTAAAGGTAACCAAGAAGAAAACACTGAGATACTCATGACAGCTAGAATACACGTGTATGTGAGTGTCTCGGAGGTTTCCTGGTTTCTATTCTACAGATATAGTGAAGATACAACCCAGGGACCTAATCATGGCAGAGAAGGCATCCTGCCTCCTCTCCCAGCTCCATTACCATTTTCCAGTGCCTCTGCTCCACAGGGAAGCAACACCCCAGCCCAGGCAGGGCCACCCTGCCCAGACCTAGAGCCAAGCTCCTGGCCACACACATGGAGCAGCCAGGGCGAGGGTGTAGCGGACAAGAATCCCCAGAGGGCCCAGCACCGCCGCTCACCAAGTCTGACCCTGCTCAGCAGTTCAGTAGGCTCCCATGTCCTCTACCAGTCTGCTTTAAATGGTTTCCCAGGGTGAGACAACATGGGATTCTGCCGGTGGAGGCCTAGCCTCGCCTTACCCTTGCCATAGGAAGTGCCATGAAGGCCACAGACCCGCCAGTCGAAGTTCTGCTGGCAGATGGCATCCACGAAGCTGGCACTGGTGCCATGGAACAGCTGCCTCTCGTCCACCACCTTCCCTCCATTTTGCTTCTGCATCTGCCCTTTTTGCCTAAAATCGCAGAACAGGTGTTGGGGGTAGAGGGCACCAGGCACCAAATACAGCAGACCCGACTTAAGAAAACACGTTTTGCCAAAGTTACAGAAGGTGCTGAGACCAGGGGATGTGGGTCATGGGCTGCCTGGGCCAGGCTCATAAGGCTCTAGCCATGGGCCAGAGAATGGGCAAAAGGTGGAGCATGGTACACAGGTAAAAACCCCGCCTCCACAGCTCTGGGCCTCCAGGAGCTCCATGGATTCCAAAAGCAGAGCAGCTATCGGAAAGCAGGAAAGCAGGCACAACTCATTCCCCCACCTTGCTCCTGCAAGGAGCAGAGCCTGGGAAGACAGTGAAGCATGGCAAGGCCGCTGGTCTGTGGGGCCATCCTCCTCCACTTTTCCGCTGTCCTAACTTCATCACTGTGCATACAGTGCAGATGACACCATACCCACCCCACATGGGGACAGGTAAGCAAGACTCAACCTGCCATGTTGACCTGCTGTGGGTCTCTCCCCACACAGATAAGTGCCTAGATGCCCCCAGGACCCACCAGTCCTCATGCACAAAACAGAGGCCCATGCTCTCCAGCCAATGGCCTATGTTCCCAGGCTGAGAGTGTAGGTGGGCTGTGCTGCCCCATCCGGTCAGTGTTCATAGAGGCAGAATGGGCAAGGAGAGTGCTGGTTCTGCCACAAGTCATGAATAGGAACAGGAGCTAACCTCTGGACAGCCTCAGTGCCCTCATCTCTACACTGGATGTGTGCCCCACAGCCCTGAGGATAAGCAGGTGAAGGAGCAAAGACACACAGTGCCTGGTACTCAGCAAGCAGCCCTGGGTAAGAATGGCTGCTGCTCTGACTCTTCTTGGTTAAGCAGCTAGCGGCATAAGGGGACAGAGCCACCAGCACAGCAACAGTGAGCCCCCACGCACCACTGGTAGACCTCCCAGAGGGCCAGGTTCTGGACTCGCTCAATCTTCTGAACAAAGTAGAAAGGCAGCGTGCGGTTAAAGAGGTTCCAGACCTTCCGATACTCTTCTGAAGAAGAACTGAGGGTGATCTTCTGTAAGGGGAAAATGTTTTTAATATGTTATTGTCAAAGTGCAGAATACAGATCAATCCCTTCTCAAGGCTGTTTGTAAATTCTAGAACTGCAGAAGGACAAAAACCCAGAAAGTGATGACCATATTTCCCTCTCCTCTGATATGTGGTCTCTCGAGGCACAAGAGACAGTAAGTCCTCACTTAACATCATCAAGAGGTTCTCGGAAACTTCAACTTTAAGCAAAACAACCTACTGCATGCTACAGGAACTTAACTCTTGTTTACATCAATTAGCATATGGTAAAATTTGTTTCTTTATACAGTATTTCCTTTTGCTTAAAGTCAGTTTCCAAGAAACTGATGACGATGTTAAGCGTGGACTCACTACATTTGCAAACTGTAGTCACTTTCCTCTTGATTGCTGTAAAATCAGTGCTAAAGACAGACACATGATGCTTAAACCAGGTGTCTTGGGTGTCCTCAGGATGTCCTTGCTCTACTTTTGTGTCCCAGAAAGGCCAAAGACACAAGTTAGACTACAGGATCATGCAGTTAGTGTCAACAAATGTGTCTGAATTTCTCTAGCCCTTAGCACATCCTGCCTGCACTCTTAGTGTCTGTGCTTTGAACAAGCTCAATGAGATAAGTCCTCCCAGCACAGACATTGTCATGTTGTAAAAGTCTGTCTGCATACTGCTTGGCAGGAGGCCAGCTGTCAGACGTCAGTCCAGGTGTCCTACACAGATGGGCGGTGTCAGACTAGAGCTCCCTCCCCTGGTTTCTCTTTCTTTTCTTGCTTAATAAAACTGATATTTATCTGCTAAGCCCAGCTTATAAGCTCCTTATTTCTGCCATTTCTAGCCAATTTCACAGCTCATCTTCCTTCCTTCCACAAGACATCTTCTCCTGCAGAGCCGCCGCCATCTCCTGGGTGGTTACCTTAATTTAAAACCCCCAAGACCTAAAACAACCACAAAAACCCACATCTACCACTGCCCTCCTGCTCCCCAAACCCCAGCCTTACAGCTTCTTCAGTGTAAACAGCGCGATCTGCTCAAACATCCACCTCTACAGAACACCTTTTCCTTCTAGCCCCAGGCAACATGAGTCCCCTACCTTAAAGCCAGGGTCTGGCAGGGCTGAGGGGTCCCAATAGTCTGGGATGCTCTTTGGGCCTTGAAACTTGACATTGCTACAAAATGTGAACAAAAACACAAAGACGTTTTATTCATAGATATAGCAAATCCACCATACGCAGCCAATATCACCAGTCTTGAGTCTCAGCATATCATATTTTATAAGCCAGCAGAAGGTAAGGAAGCATATAAACACAATATTCACCATGTGAGAGCACTAGCTTTGCCAACATGGCCAAACTTCAAATAATTACTCATGAGAGATTAATTTCTCACCTGTGTCCCAACTACTACAAAGAAGGGATAGAGCACATGATTAAAGCAACACACACAGGGCCAACAAATCTTTATCCACGATTTTGAAATCCTAAGAGCTCTAAAGATATTTTTTAAAAAGCCTCAATAAGGTATAACTGACATAAAAACATTTTTTAAAAATTTAAAATTGATATCAAAATTCATTTGGCAGTAGAAATTTTACTTGAATTGGTAAGAGGCTACTTATGGTCAAATTTACCCTTCTTCAAGTGTCTATACATATTCTTTACCGCAGAGATATGAATGTGCTAAAATACAGTGTGTCATGTAATGCAGGCACCACATTACCTTTCTAAAAATAAAAATAAATAGAAGGAATTCTAAAAGACATATGGCTCAAAGGGTTTAGGAACAAGAACTGTGAAACTATAATTCCAAATCATTTCTAGTAAGTTTCAGAATGCACTGTTCTTCCTAAATAGATCTACCTTCTGTTTCTGCTGGCATGAGACATGTACCTTCATCCTAAGCCTCAAAGAACTCCCACAGATAACTTTCCCACAGTTTAAAAATAACTAAGCAAGGTCCCACCAGCAAGAATCAGCCAGAAACAGATCCAATAAGACGTAAGATGCTGAAATTATCAGATTAAAAAACAACAATTATTCTTCCAATGTTTAAAGAATTATTTCTTTTAACATCTTTTAACATGTTGTCTTTTATAAGACAAACTTTTTAAACACATGTTTAAACACAGTTTTTAAACACATGCAAAGAACAGGAAACTATAAAAAGACCTGGAAGATCTGAAAAAGAACCAAACAGAATATCTAGAAACGAAAAGTACAATCCTTGACAGTAAAAGTTCAATAGAAAAGCTTAATAGTAGATGAGACCACCTGAACAGAGAATTAATGGGATGAAAGATATGTGAAATGAAATTATCCAGAATGTGGCCCAAACCAATAAGGAGATGGAAACTATGGGAAGGAAGTTGAGACGTGGAGTGCAGAGTGAGTAGGGCTCACCAGAATCTGACCAGAACCTAAGTGAAACTCCAGGAGGAGAGGAGAGAGAACAGAGCAGAGGCAATTTTCTAAGAGAACTGATAAGACATACAACCCACACTTTTAGGAAGCCCAAAGAATCTCAAGCAGAATAAATAAAAACACATACCTACACACACCATAGTAAGAGTATATAACTCCAAGATAAAGAGAAGCTCTTCAAAATAGCCAGAAGAAAACAGATTGATCATCGTCAAAGAAGTGCCAGTTAGACCAATAGCTGATTTCTCAAAAACAACAATGGAAACCAGAAGATAGTGGCAAATAACAAACCAATAGGAGATATTTGCAATTTATGTAACATACCAAGGGCTAATCTCTCTAATAGATAAAAGGCTCTTCTTGATATTTAAGAAAAATACTAAAGTTGATAGAAATGTAGACAAAAAAAAAAAAAGAGTCCACAGAGAAAGGGAAATAGTCCTTACATGTTAGAAAAAATATTCAGCCTTACTCACAAGAGAAAGCAAACTAAAGTACATCGATGAACTTTTTCCCACCTCTGAGAACGGCAAAAGCCCAAGAGCTGAGTAACTCACTCTGTCGGCAATGCAAAGGGAAACGGGCATCTCACGCCATCCAGGTGGGAGTACGTGATGATTCAAGCCCATGAAAAGGAAGTTGGCTTACCTCCTAGGACTCTGACCTGATGATCTACCTCCAAAATTTGAAACAGCACATACACCAAATGGTTCATTGTGGTATTACATCTTGTAATAACAAAAGACTAAAAACATAAACATCTATCAAAAGGGGATAGATTAAATAAACTATACGACATACACATGACAGAGAACCATGAAAGCAGAAACAGACTGAGGAAGACGTCAATGAATTGAAACAGAGTGATTATCATGACTTGTTTTTAAGCAAAAAAAAAAAAAAAGTACACATTATATTAACATGTTACCTTTTGTGCAAAAACAGAAGGGAAGGAAATATCTTTATGTGTATATATGTATATTCATTTGCTTATTTTTGCAAAGAAAAACCCAAAAATAATGCAAATGGTTACCCACAGTGGGAATAAGGTAATGATAACAGGGAAAAAGAGAGAATGAGAATGCCTTTTTATACAGTTCTGACTTTTAATTATGTAAATGTTTTACACATAGTCAAAAATAAATTTTAATTAAAAAAGGAAAAAGTAAGACATATTCCCAGGAAGTTACTTTGCTAGACTTGACTCACAAGGCACTGTTTCTTATACTGATAATACTTTTCCTCTAGCTTATACCAAACTCTCTCTTTTTCTTTTGTTTTTTTGAGACAGAGTCTCACTTTGTTGCCCAGGCTAGAGTGAGTGCCGTGATGTCAGCCTAGCTCACAGCAACCTCAAACTCCCAGGCTCAAGCAATCCTGCTGCCTCAGCCTCCAGAGTAGCTGGGACTACAGGCATGCGCCACCATGCCCTGCTAATTTTTCCTATATATATTAGTTGGCCAATTAATTTCTTTCTATTTATAGTAGAGACAGAGTCTCACTCTTGCTCAGGTTGGCTTCGACTCCTGACCTCGAGCAATCCTCCCGCCTCGGCCTCCCAGAGTGCTAGGATTACAGGCGTGAGCCACCACGCCCGGTCCCAAACTCTCTTTTAAATAACCTCTCTGTATTTTACAAACACAACCATTGAAGTCCACCTTTGAAATCTTAACAGAACTGTTGGTTCTACATAAAACAGAAATGAGCCAGACTTCTCAGGGTCATGGAAGGTATACCCAGCTAATGGCAACACTGGCTAAAGTCCCAGCATTGGCTATGGCAAACCCAAAACTGTAATGGGCACTGTGGTCCCTATCCACCACACAGGCCACCTTCTCCCATTATGTGGCCATGTGGTTTAGAGAACCGACCCCACCCCATGGCTCCAATCCCATCACATTTGCCCAATCCTGAAACAACACTATAGGTTCAGATACTGTCTGATCAATGCAAAACCCAAGAATTTGCCCCATCAGCTATAGGAGGTCTCTTTCCTCCTGTATGTTTACAGGGCTAAGGGCTAACCTAATGGCTCCTGGAAGCCATCTTGTAACATAAGGAAACACATCCTGAGGATAAGGCTGGCCCATTAGTGACTGCAATACCAGTTTTTGGAATTTTGGTATTTCATGATATTCAAGTACTGAAATGCATGGATTTTCATTCGTGTAATTCCATCACTATTTGAACATTTAAAAAAATTCAGATATTTGACTCAATTGTTCCACTGAAAAGACAAACTGATGAGCTGTCTTGAAGTCTAGATTTGCTTGCAGATCAGAACAGGCAGCCTTATAATTATGTATTACAAACCCACAAGGATAACTCTTACTCTGGTCCAACTATCAGAATGTGATAGACAGTGCTGGAGCACTTAGTTGCACAAGCCAATGAATGCCCTTGAGTGCTGGCTGTGGCAGGTCTTCCATTACCTGCAGCAAGGCATACCCTAGCTGATAACATACACTAATTCTCAAGTCCCCCAAATACAACCTACCAGGTTTGCATGGTCTTCACATCCTGGGGAGACACATATTTGGGTCTACGGCAAACCTTCCTAGTTGTGCCATAGACCAGATTTTTCTGAATGAAGGCTGAAAAAAACATAACCAATGAAAAAAACATACATATGTACATATACACAAACGATGGCAATATTTTATAAACACAAATTAAATGGGTTTGAAAGCTAAGCCAAATGTGTACAGCTCAGAATCGGTTTGTTAAAAGTAAGGCAGTTTACACATTTCAAATATTTATAAAGAAAATAGGTATCCTAAGGAAACTGTGTTTAATGAATAGAGGAATGATTAGTAATTGACGTATCAATTATACATGAGTGCTTTTAAATTGTTCCTTCCAATCTTGTTTAAACTATTATTTTGCTTAGCAATTTTTCCCAGCTTAGATATAAAAAAGCTTCAGCCCAGCCTGAAACCAAATTACTATTATACATCTTGAGTTAGTGGGATTTAAGTGTTAATAATTTTACTCTTATGACTTTTTTTGAGTTTCATTAAACTGACTCCATGGTGGTATTTATCCTCCTTTCTAAACTCACACTATCTTTAATAAACAAAATTCTTGCTTCCCAATTCTCAAGAACCTCATATTCATCCTGAAGATTGGGGATCTGGGCCGGCATATTTGTCATAGCCTTACCCACCAGGAAAATCCTATAAAGTCTTTTTTTTTTTTTTTAAGCGATGGGGTCTCACTATGTTGCCCAGGTCGGCTTCAAACTCCTCGACTCAAGTGATCCTCCTGCCTCAGCCACCTGAGTTGCTGGGACTACAGGTACACACCACCTTGCCCAGCTAATGTTAGTTCATTTAAAAAACATTTTAATATTAAAATTTGTAGATGTCTGGAATTTACTTTATTGTACTTGAGCATAAACTGTGTGATAACCTGAGTGTATATCCCTTATGCTGCAGCCCAAGTGGTCACCATTCCTGGGGGGGGGGGGTCCACCCATATTCATCTGGAGCCCACAATCCAGATGAAGCAACCATGATCCCTTTTGTTACACAGCACTCACCCTGGCCACTGAGGCTTTGCTCATTAGCATACTTAAATGGATTTTATTGGCTTATTGACTACCTGTGATGACTCTTAAACAGCTTTCACTGATGAAATTAAAAGTTATTCAAGATATATGGACCAGCTAAATATGTGCCGGATACATTCTCTACCCTTCCATGGACAGAGTAAAGGGAGACCTTTTCCTTACTGACTCTTACAGAGGATACACTAGAAACTACATCCCTAAATGAACCCTGACTTTGGGGGATTCCACCCATCTGATGCCAGCTAACAGAATGCCAGAACTCTGTCTCTGGAATCTTGGCATTTGCCTTGTGTGAATCTTTTGTGACAAGAGTCCCTAAAAGGACTGAGCCCCTAAAGGAGCTGAGTCTTCCATGAACCTACAGAACAAGTCATCTGGGCTGCTGTGTGTGTGTGTGTGTGTGTGTGTATGTGTGTGTGTGTAATTGCTTCCTAATAAATAGTTAATAAATGTGTGTTGCAGAGCTTGGTCTGAGGCTTGCTTTCATTGTACCTAGTAGTCAGGTTGTAAGGGGAGAAGCTGGCTCATCTCAAACTTCTTCTGTGGCTAATGTTATCTACCAGAAACAAAAAACAAAAAAGAACTGTGCCCACCCAAATGATCTTAGGCCAGCCTGCAGTGAACATACTCTTTTTCAAATGGCATGTGTGAGTTCTTCCCCATCCTCATTCTGAGATTCTGTTATGTCCCTGGAGGTATGGCCTACGTTGAGAATGATAAAGGTGGCATTTGACATTTGTTTTGGTGTATTTGTTTTGATATTTTCCAGATATTTAAAATAAATATTTCAAACTATTGTCAATAGCAGTCAGATGAGCTTTAGCTGTGCAGCCCTGATCTCTAGCGCCTTTCTTTGATTACTGCTCTTGCTCTCACTGTGCACTGGTGTGCATGTCTACCTTAAGCAAAACCACAAGTGCCGCAAAACCACAAGCAAAAGCAATTGGCCAAAAGCAGGCAGCCAAGGTGGTTTTAGGATAATCCACCGGAGACACTTTGTGGCTATCCACATAGAATAAAGGTCCACAAGAATAAAGAAAACCAAAAACTGTGTTTGAAGGAAGACCCACTTATTCCCTTATAAACATTCTAAACATTCAGAAGGACCCAAAGTTTAAAATGTGAGATACAGGCAAAATTAAACTGAACAAAGCTGGACTGATATTCATGTGGAAATGGCTTAAGAGAAACTACAGCGAAACTAAAACTTAAAATTCTCACAAATCAGTCACCGAAAGAACTGGCCACAGGGCATGTGGCCTACTTCTGTCTATTAAGGCAACTGGGATGAAGAATCAATCACTTTAGCCCCAGTTTCAGGACACCACAAGTACATGAAAATCTGCTTCCCAGGGTCTTTAATTACAGTATGTTCTACCAACGTTTCACCTGTCTGGTGCCAAAGGTGCCTACAGAAAAATGACAACAGACTGCCACACCAGGAGTGACAAGGCAGACACTGCACAAGAGAACCATTCGGACACTTGTCCAGGCCTGGGGTTAGTTCTCACAGTGAGACAATCATACTGCACATGTGCTGACTCTGCTGGTCCCTCTGCACTTGGGGCTCCTATACCCTCCTGGGCTCCTTGTTCCTCACACCCCCACTGCAGCTTCTCCTCCACCCCACAGTGCCAGTATCGCCTGTTTACAGGTCTGCCTCCCCTTCCAGATGGACATGCCTCCCCTTCCCTTCCTCAGTGCAAGCCTACAGCTCCTCCAGGGCCAATGTGGAAGGGCAGAGCCAACCCAGGGCTGGGCTCTGCTGGGCGAGGGCAGTGGGTCAGGGGATACCTTTGAAGTCTAACTCGTAGTTGTGCTTCCCAGCCTGGAACTTCAGGGTGGCTGCCTGGGCATCAGACCCTGGTGCGCAGTATGCCAGGTAGGCCTTCTCTACGTCACTACTGTTGACGGTGGTCACAGGGTGTGTTGTGCCCTGCAAGAGGAAAGCCAGATACTTCATGAAGGCAAGAACCTATGGTGATGAGCAAAGACTTTAGTGGTGTCCACACCCCATTTCAGACATGCTCTATGGACAGTCCTGTCATGGAGGAGAGAGACAGGGAGCAGGTGTTGCAGAAGAGGGAGGCACAGGACAGAATCAACATGACTCTCTCCTGAAAGCTGCCCTAGCAAATAGAAGACAATAAATACGAGTCCTGCTGAGTAGGATAACAGGGATGGGAGCAAGGCAGGGAGAACATTTGAGTTATTCAGAATGGATGACACAGCAGCCATTCAAATGGCAGTGGAACAGCAACAGTGAGTTCTCCACACTGCTTAGCCAATAGCCTGAGCAATGCTACCTCTGCTCTGAGGTCTACTCATGTTGTCACCACCCTTTAATCAGAGTTCAGTCCTCCTCCTTGTGGTTTACTTTTTCTGGCCTCCTAGAGAACTCTTCTACTTTTTTAATTATCCATTTCAATCTCTCATCCTCTCCACAGTTACCTACAGGATATCTAATAGATAGAGTTGGACTGAGTTTGAATTCTAGCTCCCAAACGTATTGTCTCTGTAACATTGGCAAGTTATTTTAACCTCTATGAGCCTTATCTCAAGTGTGTAACAGGAAAAATAACGGTACTTGGGCCATATTCATCCATTATTCCATCCTCACAGGGTTGGAAAAATAATTAAAATACGGCATGCAGAGCACTTAGCACAGTGCCTAGAACAAAACACATTCAATAAATGTTACTATTATCATTTTTATTATACTTGACATTGGCCTCATAACCAAAATTAAAGTTATGAAACCCATAACTAATTCCCTCTGTCCCTGTAAATTTTCCACTCTCCCTACTGCTACCATCCTAGTTCTCTTAGGTCACAAGTTCTAGGTGTTATGGACAGAGCAGTAAGTCAAACAGGATCTGCTCATGCTGCTGAACAACTCAGTCCAGCAATGAAGGAAGAAGACAAAAGCAAGTAGACATTTCAGAGTATCACACTCAAGGTCCCACACAGGTCTTCACAGAGTGCTCTAAAAGCTCTGAAGAAAGTCTGGCGCGGTGGCTCACGCCTGTAATCCTAACACTCTGGGAGGCCGAGGCGGGTGGATTGCTCAAGGTCAGGAGTTCGAAACCAGCCTGAGCAAGAGTGAGACCCCGTCTCTACTATAAATAGAAAGAAATTAATTGGCCAACTAATACATACAGAAAAAATTAGCTGGGCATGGTGGCGCACGCCTGTAGTCCCAGCTACTTGAGAGGCTGAGGCAGCAGGATCCCTTGAGCCCAGGAGTTTGAGATTGCTGTGAGCTAGGCTGCCGCCATGGCACTCACTCTAGCCTGGGCAACAAAGTGAGACTCTTTCTCAAAAAAAATAAATAAATAAAATAAAAAATAAAATAAAAGCTATGAAGAGTTACTAAGAATGACCAAGGAACAGTGGAACCCAGCAAAGGTTTCCTGGAGGAAAAAGACATGCAGGCCTTGGCCTGAGACCAAGGGACAAGAATGAATTGGCCCCACAAGGGGAAGCTGGAATAAGTATGCAGTTTTCAAAGTAGCCTCCTAATTTATGGTCTTATAGTGATGCCTAAGTTTCTCCGTCTAAATTCTATCTTCCTTCAAAACTAAACCATTAGCTTGGGGGGGGGGGCAGCATAAAAATCCCTTCCAGACAGCAAGGGGAAAGGAAAGAAAACAATCCCTTCCCTTTGGGCCTGAAGAAATGAAGCCAAGAGTCTAGAGGAACAGAGGAGGAGAAGATACCAGTCAGACACAGGAATCCTGCCCCTGTCCGTAGCCTAAAGTCAAAATTCCTTAAGACGTGTTGTCACAGGAGAGGGAAGATGCATGTGGCTGAACAGAAAGCAAAAGCATAGGGTTTTTTGCCCCCAACAGGATTGAAAGAAGAAACCAAAAATGGCAGACGCATTATGTGTTAAGCTGAAGAAGGGCTGAGTTTAGCACCTTGGGGCACAGGTAAGGTGAAGAAGGAATCACATGTTACCACACATCCTGTGGCAAAACCAACAAGTATCTGATTTTTACATGAAATTTTGGTGTGCAGCCTAAGCTCAGACAGAAAAAAACCTAGCTTTTCTATGAATCAAGAGAAAATTGTCTTGAAGTGGCAATTAACAGGAAACTAAGAAAGACATTCAAATATGCAGCTACACCAGAAATGTGTGGGAATGGGAGGAATGGACAGATCATCCTAGAAGGCTGCCCAGCTATTGGTACAGAATGAGAATGAGAACGTGCAGCCAAAAGTCATGAGTCCACACACGAGTCACTATACTCCCCCAGCACATGGGCACATCAATAATATCCACATATAGTTCATCCCCAGAGATCCTCAAACTGCTCTCAACATGTTTCTGCACTATAACAGAGGAGGAAGAGCACAAAAGAGAAAAGAGGAAGCCCCAAGTAGGTTGTTTGGAGGAGAAAGGGCCTGCCCCCCAGAGTTGACAATGCAGTTTGAGAAGCCAATCATGGAACCTTACTTCTGCATGGGTTGCCCCAGGACCCCATGTCATCCCACTCGGCAACCAGGGCTTGCCCCTGGCTTCCCTCAGAAGCCAGACACCAGACAGACCCCCAAACAAAACATAAGCGACGGCTGCATTTGTTATGTGCCTCATGGCTGCCATGTGTCCCTCCACCTTGTCACCAGGGAAGCCAATTCATGCAGTATGATTAGCCAGTCATCCTCTCCCCTCCTCCATGTCAGGCCATAACCTCTTTCCCTCAGACTCCTGACCAAACCCAGAGCAGCTGTCCAAATGAGGCCCCCAAGGCAGGTAAAACAAAATCCCAGGATGGGGAGGGAGACAGGAAGAAAAGGCAGGCAGGGTGGAGCAGGCGAGGAAAGGCTGGTGCTGGGAAGAAGTGAGGAGGTGAGGGAGAGGGTGAAGGATGAGGGTAGGAGTTGGGGAGGCCACCACTGAGAGTGACCATCTCCATTGACCTACGTGGTCAGCAATACCTTCCTCCTTCCACTGGCTAATGTCTATTTCCCAAGGACCCACTATGCATCATTCTTCCAGGCACAAGGGCATACATCAGGGGCAAAAGGGACAAAACTCCCTGCCATCACGGAGCGTACATTAGATGGCTAGAGAACAAGGGAATTCTAAGTGCAGGTAAGAACAAGAAACTAAAGCTCCAATTTAACCTCTTACAACCCAGAAGTGTACAAATATCTATCAGACCTCAGTTTGCATTTTAGGGGGGGGGCTATATAAATGGCACCCTCCCTATACTTGTACTTCTACAAGTGACCAAGGGACTCCCTTTAATTTGTCCCATCCATGAATACCTGCAAATAATTAACAGAAGCAGTTATTATATTTGATCTGGATTCCAACTCAATATCTAATATAAATCAATTTTCTTATCTTTGCCTACCTTTCACAAAGCTGCAGAAATGGCAGAAAGCCAATCTGAAAAGCTTTTACTGTTATGCCATAGCTATACAAACACACAGGCACTAGCTCTGGAGTTACCTGGTCAATAAGTCAGAGAACCATCTTTCTACCCCACTTAACAAAACCAATGAAGCAGTTGATCTCACTATAATTTTTTGTCATTCAACTCTCATAAGCCAACAGATATCTAACTGATCAAACAAATGAACTCCAAGTTATCTAGCGTTGCCATAATTCCTCCAAAGCAAGTGAGTCATACAGGGATCTTGGGATCTTTGGCTCCATCAAGGGCACCCCCAGTTTACGATCCTTGTGCTCCTGTGTGGAATGGCTCCTCCACTATGGATCCTTTTGTAAGGACAAAACACTTACCCTCTTCCCATCACACTTACTGGTCTTCCATATTCCTGCCAAGAACCAAACTCATCGGCCCAGTACCAAACCCAGTCAGTGGTGAAAAGGAAGTGTGGGGGTTTGGTGACGGAAGAGGCCGTGGAGAGGCGGCGAGCCCGGGCAGCACCAAACGTCATGGAGACAAAGTTCAGACATTTTTCATATTGAAAAAAGTGAAAACTACTGGCCAACTCGGTGAACAGGATACTGCAAAAGAAAATGAGAAGTAGATTAAAAATTCCATCAGCCAAACAAACACAGGTCCCTCAGCTTCCACCCAAGAGAACACGTGGCTGGTAGATATAACTATTAAATGTGACATGCATATTTTAAAACATGTTTTCAGAGGAGGAGGAAAATGCTGTTTAAGATCAGTTCTGCTGTGTAAAAATAATAAAATCAGGGTAATATGGACGACTATCATGAAAATTCCACTCACTGCAAAAAGCAGAAAATGCTGGTTGAAATATTCTTTTTTAAAATGAATTGCTGGGCTGACAAAAAAGAGAAATCCTTAGAAGCCAAAAATAATAATAGTTAACATATACTGTTCATTGTGTGAGCCAGACCCTATATTAAGTATTGTATATGTATTAGAAGATTAAGTCTTCACAACCCTATGAAGATGAACCTATCATCTCTACTTCATAGATGGGAAAACAGAAGCCCAGGAAGGTTAAGAAACCTGTCCAAGGTCAAAGAGTTAGTATATAGTAGAGCTGGGATTTCAAGTAAGTAGTTTAGCTGCGCAGCCTGACACTTAGCCACCAGGATATGTCCCTTACTAAATACGGTACTGCCTAAAGATCAAAGAGGAAGGTATAAAAACTGGTATATAAATGAGGACTAAAGCCAGTGGCTGTCCAAGAGCAGTGTCAGTGAGCAATGACAAAGAGCCTAGTTTTTAGCAGAAAAGGGAAAACAGGAAACAAATGTAGGGTCTGAGTAAGGTAGGAAGTTAAAGCTCAAAAAAGATACTTCTGCATAAAACCAGGACCCTGAAAGATCACACACCCTTAGTAAAGGGGAGGAGGCGGTTGAGAGGGAACCTGCCTTGCAGTGGCAGTCAGAAAGAAAATTTGCCTGCATTAATGTTGGCTCTGGATAGAAGAGGAAAAAATTCCCGAGAACTCGTAAACCACTCAAGCCTCGCAAAAGTTATAGGTTGATCACATTTTCTGTGTGCAAATAAACTTCCTCCTAAGGTAGCAATTCCCTGAGAAGCAAATGCAAATCCTGTCTGGAGGAATTCACCTTCAACTTAGGTATCAAAAGAATTTCTACAGATAAAGTTTCATCAAATATGACCTCAAAATCAAATGACAAAAATCAAACAAATGACATGTTTAAACAAATACATAATGAGCAAAAGTTGGCAAAAATAAATAAAATCAGACCACCAAAGGCTACACGCATTAGCATACTCAGATGCAAATATGTACGAAGTATTTTTTAAAATTGAATTGAGTATCAAAAGTATCAGTAAGGATCAAGACCAGGTAAATTTGAAGAAAAAAATAGAACTTTTAGAAGTAAATATTATATAACAATTGAAATTTTAAAATCACAGTAGGGACACACTGCATCTCAGACAAGGCTGAACTAGTGAACTGGAAGCCTAAGGGGAAGAAATTCCCCTGAATACAGCAGACAGAGAGAAAGAGAATGAAAGAGAAGTCAGGAGACATAAAAGATAAAGTGAAAAGATCTCAACATATGTCTGATCAGAATTCTAGAGAAGTAATATTGATACTTGAAGAGATCATGGCTAAAGATCTGAGAAAGCACAACAAATTATAAGTAAAATAAATAAAATAAATCCATACACAGATCTTAATGAAACTGTATAATACCAAAGAATGACAAGATATTAAAAATAGCCAGAAAGAAAAAATAGAAACCTACTGCACTGGGTTGAATTATGTCCCCCAAAAGATATGCTGAAGTCCTAACCCCGGTACCTGTGAATGTGATCTTATTTAGAAATAGGGTCTTAGCAGATGTAATCAAGTTAAGATGAGGTCATGCTAGATTAGGGTGGGGCCTAATCCAATGACTGGAGTCCTTTTAAGAGGAGGGAAATTTGGACAGAGACACATAGGAGAAAACACTATGTGACAATGGGGGCAGAAATTGGAGTGACACGTATACAAGCCTAGGAACAGCAAGGATTGCCAAAAACCACCAGAGCTAGGAGGAGGCAAGGAAAGACCCTCCCCTAGAGCCCTCAGACAGAGCATGACCCTGCTGACACCTTAACTGTGGACTTCTATCCTCCAGATCTATGAGACAATAGATATCTGTTGTTTAAGACACCAAGTTCTCAGTAATTTGTTATGGCAGCTCTAAAAAACTAATATCCCTACATCTAGACTGACAGCTAACTTCTAAATAGAAGTAATAGAATCTAGAAAACAATGGAATAATCTTAGAAGAGTTGAGAGAAAATACCTAAAACTATCTTTCAAGAATGAGGAGGAAGTACTCTTTCAAACAAAAAAAATTTACTGCCAGACTCTCACTAAAGCAACTTCCAGTAAATGAATTTAAAGAAGGAAAATGACCCACAAGGAGAAGTGTGAGCAAAGGAATGGTGAGCAAAAAACAAAATGGTAATTGTGTTAGTTTAAACAAATATGACTGCATAAAACAACACTAATTTCTAACTTCTGGGATTAAAACAAATAATAGCAGCACCATTATAAAGCACATCTTACATGCTTGCAGTGTTCTGGGTGTTTTATGTACATTAACTCATTTAATTCCAAAATAACCCAATGATGTAGGAACTATTATATCTACCTAGCATACAGTAAAACTGAGACAGTGTGAAGTTAAATAATCTGTCCAAATTTATACAAGCAGTAAAGAAGTTTGAATGAAACTAGTCTGAATCCAAGTGTTCAAGATTCTCTTATTGTTTGAGAGAATGATAAAGCACATTGATTAGCTTAAGTTGTTAAGCTGACGTTTGTTAAAATAAAGTGCCTGCTTAGATTTCTGGAATAATCACTAAAAAAATAGAAATTCAGTATATAACTTCCAAACTAGTAGATTAGGGGGGAAAAAACCAAATAAGGGAGAAAAAAAGTAAGATCAAAAAAAGAAAAGAAATATAGATAAAGTGGGTCACACAGTGAAAATAAAAACTAAGATGGACAATGGAAATAAGTTCAACTCCATGTTTACCGGCCATTTGTGCTTCCTCTGCAGGGAAATGTCTGTACTTGTAGTTTGCTCATTTTGGCGGTGAGGGATTTGCGTGAAAGACAACAGACACAATACAGACCACATGGTCCATTTATATGAAGTTTGAGAACCAGCAAAACTCATCTACAGCAACAGAAGTCAGAGCAGTAGTGACCTCTAGGGGTGGAGACTCACTAGCAGGGGACATGAGGAGACTTTCTGGGGTGATGCAAATGATCTATCTTAATCAGAATGTTGGCTACCCAAGTATATGTATTTGTCAAAACTCACTGAACTGTACACTTATTATCTGAGTGCTTCACCATGTGTAAATTTTGTCTCAATTTAGGGGTGGTATGTGAATCGTTTAATCCTTGTAAGGGGAATAAAGTTGTTTCACATACTTTGCCAATAGCAATTTGCACATAACTGCACTCTAAGTGAAAATTTATTTTCTACACTCAAAAAGTAGGCTCAAATTCTCTTCCTGGAAACATATTTTAGCAAGTTCAATCCAAGATATGACAACTATTTGAAAATAAGGCTATCTGGAACTTCTCTATTTACTCTGAATTGACTAAGTAAAAACACTGGGATACACTCAGAAAAGAGTTATAGGTTAAAGGTTAAACAATAAATAGCAGTTTAGCTGTATGACTTTACAGACCAAAGGCTAAAATATCACAAATGATCAACTATCACTTTTCTACAACAATAAGTATATATGTACATGATTAATCCCAGCAGCAAATGGTTGGAAATTTACTTGGTGTTGGTAACCATCTTTTCCTTTTCCTCATAGCTCGTCCCTGAAAGAAGAGGAAGGTGGGAGAACACAGCCACCAAACTGCTGGTATGAACACTAACTTCCAGTTTCCAGTCCAGAGCTTGCGCCTCCAGACTCAGCTGCTGTGTGTATGTATGTGTGCATGAAGGTCATCAAAACTAAACACTGCTGTTTAAACATCCTACTCTGCACACAAAAGCCCTGGCAAAAAGCAGAGACAAGTGATATGCTTCCTACCTCTCTTTCCTGGGATTGCTATATGCCTCTTCAATAAGCTCCATTTTGTCCAAATCCTTCCATTTGCCTTCATCCAAGAATTGCCATCGATACGGCAAATGGAAATGAACTCTATTGCACTTCTCTAAAATAAAAACATAAGAAGACAGACAGCTTTGCAATATACAGCATGGCTTAGCCCTGCGGTTGTCACTGGGTGTCGTGCTGCCCACTGACTTGGGAACATTCTGGAAATTTGTGGGAGTCTTTGTTTTTTTTGTGCAGTCATACCTGAGCATTTAGATATTGAAATACTATGTATTTTATTATATACATTGCTATGGTTTGAACGTCCTTTCCGAAACTCATGTTGAAACTTAATCCCCAATGTGGCAATACTGAGCAATGAGGAGGTTACTGGGTTATAAGGATTAATCCATGCATGGATTAATGGATTAACTGGTTATCACAGGAGTGGGACTAGTGGCTTTATAAGAGGAAGAGAGACCTAAACTAGTATACCAGCCCCCTCACCGTGTGATGCCCACAAAAACCTCGGGACTCTACAGAGTCCCCATGAACAAGAGGGCTCTCAGCAGATGTGGCCCCTCAACTTTGGACTTCTCAGCCACTACAACTGCAAAAATAAATTCATTTTCTTTACAATTTTTTTTTTTTTTGAGTCAGAGTCTCACTTTCTTTCCCAGGCTAGAGTGAGTGCCGTGGCATCAGCCTAGCTCACAGCAACCTCAAACTCCTGGGCTCAAGCAATCCTCCTGCCTCAGCCTCCCAAGTAGCTGGGACTACAGGCATGCACCACCATGCCCGGCCAATTTTTTCTATGTATTTTAGTTGGTCGATTAATTTCTTTCTATTTATAGTAGAGACTGGGTCTCGCTCTTGCTCAGGCTGGTTTTGAACTCCTGACCTCGAGCAATCCTCCTGCCTCGGCCTCCCAGAGTGCTAGGATTACAGGCATGAGCCACCGCGCCCGGCCCATTTTCTTTACAAATTATCTAGTTTTAGGTATTCTGCTGTAAGCAACAGAAAACAAACTGAGACATACATTTTTCTTTTGTCTCATTTAACAGGACCTTACATTGATTTTTTAAAATATGTATGTTGGTGGGTTATATCTATGAATTTCACTTTATAACAGTAAAGAAGCTGATCATAAGAAGGTAAAAGGCACCATCCCTGCAGTAGACAATCTGACTGCTCAATGTAGCTCTATATGTGGCAAGCGGATGGTCAGAGATCACACTTAAGATGGACCCAGATTCATCTCTACCAGAAATGCATTCCAACCCCAACACAATCAACCAAAGGTGCAGCAACATAGTTCTGGCCCAGCTGGATCTCTTCTGGCTGCCAACTTACTCACCCCATCCTTGACATGCCCCCATCCCCCTGGAGGTCTTCATATACACTGCTGTGCCACCGCTGACACGCACACAATGACCCAGACCTATGGCTTCTAGCCAGCTGTTCCCCTATACCTTCCCCATATTCCTCCTGGGCAGCCAGGTCCTCACTTTCCTCATCACTCCAAGCACTTGCTGCCTGCCTCACCTTTGCTTATGCTGGCTACCACCTGGAATGCCACCCACACCCTCCTCTACCTTTCAATAGCATTTGTGAGGTTCTGCTACATACAGAGGAACTATACAGAGGAATGTTGGGAGAGGACAGGGAAAAAGGAGACAAAAACAGTAGGAAGCCCTTTGCACTCTGACATGCAGCTACCTCCAAGATATATGCTATTAGGTAGAAAGATAAAGACCAAGGTTAAGAATGCCCCTATTTGAGTCAATATAGAAAAAAAAAAAAAAAGACTAGAGATATATTGATTAAGTACACATAAATACACATATTATTTCTTGCTGAAGGGAACTGGATGGCTGGCACAAAGTTATGAGGAAAGACTTCTGTCACTTTGGCATGTTTTGAATTTTGAATCACAAGATTATATTTTACAAAAAATCAACCATCTAGTTCACTGAAAAAAGGAACAAAACTGTGCTAACTGTGCCTACAGAAGAATGAAACCAAATGGACACATGCACTTGTACATGGATAAAGTCTTCACAAGAGGATACTCAAGGAACGTATAATCGTGACGATCTCTTGGAGGAGATATGGGTGCTAGGGAAAACAGGTGTGAAGTAGACATTTCTTACTGTCCTTTGTACATTTTCCATGCATATTTCAAAAAAATAATAAAGCTTGGCTAATTTGAGACTTGAAAAAAAGTGAAAGTCTCTAAAATCATACGCACTCTTTCAAGCGCAACTCAATACCACTTCTCTCCCAGACTCTACAAAAGGGCACCATGGTGGAGGGAGTGCCATGAAGGAGGGTGGGGAGGCTGCCCAAGCTTGTAAAAGACCAGGCCTGGGGCCAGGAAGACAGGACAGATGAGAGCCAGGCTGAGAAGGCTCAGGGAACAAGATGATCATATCTAAGTGAGGAAATCTCCTCTAAGTTCCAACAAGGCTGTACATAGCCACACTGAGACTTAAGATCTCCTGTTGTCAAGTTTGAACATGAACAGCTCAGCAGGCCAAGGAACCTCTTGGACTCTCAACCAGGTGTGTGTACAACAGATAATGAGGGCTGGGCCAGTATAGAGAAGACAACAGCTGTGGTCCAAGGTCACAACTAATAAGAGTTCCTGTTCCCTCCCTGAAGGAAAATGATCAAGGATGAAAGCAGAAAAGGCCATCCCAGGACATCCCAGTATTGAGGATGCTGCATCTATAAACCCTGGGCACAGGTAAAGGCATAGGCACGGCCTAAAGAAAGGCTCTCCCAGCAAGAAGGAATCCCCTGGGGAAGGTGCACCCCCCCGGCCCCATGGCCCTCAAGACTGATGCTTCCTCAGGCAGGATACAGGAGCCAGGGGAAGGCACTGTGGTCAAACAGCAGGCCTGAGGCTTTGATTCTTAGAAGTCACACCATCATTCATAGCTGGAAGGCACTCAGGAAAGGAGGCACTATGCAGGCCATTGCAGCCACAGTATCTGGCCAGAGCTAAGTCCCAAGCACAGTGGAAGAGACATGAGGCCCATCCTCTGTGCTCATCTTCCCTGGTCTTCCTGTCCCCTTTCTCAATATCCTTTTTCTCCTTCTAATGTTCCTTACCTCAATATGGCATTCCAGAGTCTAGGCTTTCTAGAAGGTGAGTCAAAGAAATCAAATCAATTTGGCAGGCAAAGCACCACATCCAACTCCCCATTTCTCCCTACATTCCTTGAAATGACACACTAAAGAGAAGAATAAATTCACAAGCACTGGAAAACAATAAAAAACACCATCAAAAGACCAGAATTATTCAAGAATTCCTAAAACTATGAAATAGAATCAAACAATATAAAAGAGGAAAAATGCAGGCAAAATCACAGAAGTAGAAAAGATCTGGGGGTGTCACAGATTCAGACTCAGATGAAATGAGGAACAGGAAAGATAGCGAGGCCAACCACAATGAGAACAGGACCCAGTGACACAGGCACCCCCTTCGCTCTGACTTGCTTATGTGGAGCAACCTTTTTTTTTTTTACTTTTTTTTTTTTAAATTATTTTCTTTTACAATTACATCTTTCTTTCTTTTTTTATTTACCCACCAGCAGAATCTCAGTAACAATGGAGCAACCTTGCTACATGCTTTTCCCCTGAACTTGTAAGTGTGGATATAAGGGCTGGAGAGAGACAAAAGCAGGTAACACAGCTGCCAACACACCCACCCCAGTCCTAGGTTACACACCAGGCAGGGCATACTGCCTCTTCCAATCATCACTGAAACACAGGCCTGGAATCACAATCAGTCTCCTGGAATTAACCAAACAGGCACATGGGATTCTCAAGCACCAACCTGACAGACAACCAAGAACCCAAAAGATGAGGGAAAATAATGCAAAGAGAGGCAGCAAATTCACACAGAAGCAGCAATGCCTCAGGAAGGAACAATCGGAGTTATGAGAACAAGCATGAACAGCTAGACCTAAACCTAAAAGCTAAACCTACAAAACTTCTAGTAAAAAACCACAGGAGAAAACATTCTGTGGGCTTAGAATAGGCAAACATTTTTAGGCTACAAAAAACACAAATCACAAAAGAAAAAATATTAAACTGGGCATCAATATTGAAACATTTCTTCTTCAAAAGACACCATAAAGAAAATGAACATGAAAGAGACTGGGAGAATGTATTTTGAATATAAATAATATACAAAATTCTTACAACTCAGTAACAAGAGCTAAAAAAACCAAATAAAAATGGGAAAAATGGTCACAAAAGACCAATATCATATGATGCCATTTATAGGAAATATCCATGCCAAAGCGACAGAACCTAAATCTGCCCTTGCCAGGAGCCGGTGGGGGAGGAAGAATGGGGAATGACTGCTAATGGGCATGGAGTTACTTTGGCATTGATGAAAATATTCTCATATTGACTGTGATGGCTGCACAACTCTGTGCTAATACACATATGAGGGGACTTCATAAGTTTGTGGAAAAATGGAATTAAAAGATAAAAATTAAAAATGTAAACTTTATTTCTCAACATAAGCTCTGTAAAATTCAAGACACTTTTTTAAGTGATGATACCACCTGTTCAGTCCATCCCTAAAGAACTGATGATCCTGGGAATTTAACCTTGTGTCAATGCAATCTTTTTTACATTATGAACTGAACAAAAATGAGTGCCCTTTGAAGATTTTTTTTAAGATTAGGAATCAAAAAGAAATCAGAAGGAACCAGATCAGGACTGCATGGTAGATACCTAATGATTTCCTAAGGAAACTCTTACAAAATTACCCTTATTTGATGAGAGGAATGAAGATCACTGTCATGGTGAAGGACTCTCTATTGAAGCTTTCCTGGGCATTTTTATGCTAAAACTTTGACCAACTTCCTCAAAACACTTTGGCCCTCCATACAACAAGCAAAATGCCTTAAGCATCCCACAAAATTGTTCCCACAACCTTAGCTTTTGACTGGTTCGCTTTTGGTTTGACTGGACCACTCCCATCTCACAGTAACGACTGCTTTGATTGTGCTTTGTCTCTAGGATCATACTGGTAAAGCCAAGTTTCATCTCCTATTATAATTCTTCAAAGAAATACTTCAAGATCTTGATGGCACTTGTTTAAAATTTTCATTCAAACTCTGCTCTTATCTGCAGCTGATCTGGGTGCAATGGTTTTGGCACCCATAAAGTGGCACCCACTGAGTGAGAAGTTAATTTTTCAGTCAGAATTGTGTAAGTTGAACAATTGAGATGTCTACAATGTTGGCTGGTTGTGCTGTTAATCTTAAATTAGGGTATGAACAAGATTAATTTTTTCTCAAAAATTGATATGGATGGCCTACCACTGTGGACTTCATCTTCAACATCATCTCATCCTTTTATAAAACAAATTACTCATTTGTAAACTTCTGATTTTCAGGAGGCACTGCCTCCATAAACTTTTTGTAAAGCATCAATGATTTCACCATTCTTCCACCCAAGCTTCACTATAAATTTGATGTTTATTTTTGCTTCAATGTCAGAATTCCTGTTGCTCTGATAGAAGCTCTTTTCAAACTGATGTATTATCCTTCTTAGTGCCGCAAACTCTATCATGTTCAGACATATTATAATAAGTTAGGATGAGCTTATTTTGGTGCAAAAAATTTTTGAACTCCATGCAAAGTTTTTTCATAATACGCATTTTCCACGAACTTTCTGAAGACCCCTCATGTGTGTAGGTTATATAAAAAATGGGCATAAAATGTGAACACATACTTCACAGAAAATATATACATGCCTAATAAACACATGAAAATAAATGTTAACATCATTAATCATCAGAGAAATGCAAATTAAAACCACAATGAGACAACACTATTCCCTTATTAGAATGGCTAAAATTTGAAAGATGATACTAAATGTTCGGAAGGATGTAGAGCAACTGGAACTCTCATACATTACTGGTGGGAATGTAAAATATTATATCCATTTTGGAAGACAATTTGGCAGTTTCCAATAACCTCAAGCATATATCACATTAACTGAATAACTCCACATCTAGGTCTTTACCCAAGAGAAATGGAAACATATTGACATGAAAACCAGTGCATGAATATTTAAAGAAGTTTTATTTGTAAAAGCCAAAAACTGGAAACAACCCAAATGTTCATCATCATATGAATGGGTAGACAAATTGCAGTCAATCCATGCAATGGAATACTCAGCAATAAAAAGGAACAAACTATTGATATGCCAATCATGAATCTCAAAAACATGCTGAGAAAAGCCACGCACAGAAGAATACATACTGTATGATTCCATGTATGAGGAAATTCTAGAAAAGACAAACCTAATCTACAGTGACAAAAAGTCACTGTAGATCAGGGATTTCCTAGCACTGACAAATTAGTGGGGGAGGATTAACTATAAAGAGAGATAAAGGAACTTTTGTGGAGGGAGGGAACTGTACTGTATTTTGATTGTAGCGATGGTGACATGGGCATGTACACTCATAAAAACTCAGAATTATACATCTTAAATGGGTGCATTTTATCATGTGTAAATTATACCTAATAACATTGATTTTAAATATATATAACACACACATTCTTTGACCTAGCAGTCCATTTCCAGGAATCTATCTATGGAAATCTCATACATATGCACTTGGATGCTCAATGGAACATCACTATAATCAAATACTACATAGTAGTTTTAAAAATGATGTGGATTTATACATCTTGGCATGGAAAAAAATCTCCAAGACACATTGTTAAATAAAAGATGCAGGCTGAATACACATTGTCACATGTTCCTATCTGTTTAAAAATATGCAAAACAAATATCACAACCACACAGCAAGTGTTTACTTTTGGGAAAGGATAAAGAAGGACTTCATGCTTTACTCTGTATTATTGGACTCTTTTACAAAGTAAGAGTATTCATGAATTCCTTGAGTAATGTTTAAGGACTGAAAGTTTTGGTGGTGGTTTTTTAAGGGGAGTCATCGAATTTGAGAACGAATCTTTCTCCAGTCAAAGCCCAGGATAGCATTTAAGAAGAAAACAAAGGTTTAGTGAAAATATATACACACAAGAATTGCTACTTCTGATAAAAGAGGGACTATGGAGTTCACCAGACCAATACAGAAGAAACCCACATCTTAAATAATTACTTATCCTGCAAGAACACAAGTGTTTCCTCCTCTGTGAGGTCTTTCCCAGTTTCGAAAGCATTTCTAAGCCTATTATCACCTTATCTTTGTTCCCACTAGATCTGTTCCATACAGGTCTGTGACTACATGCTCAGCTAACCAAGGGTCAACACTTGACACCCATTTGTTACATGAACCAGACAGGTATGTTCCCCAAAATGACCCACAGTTTGATTTTTAGAAATTCAAAGAATTGCTACTATCCTCAACTCCTCAGCAAAGTAGCTTCAGAACTGGTTTGACCAAAGTGCCAGGCCCTGATCCTCTCTGGGTGGGGGTTGGGGGTGACCTCAGAGCAGAGCTCTAGGAACAACAAGCAGTTACCCTTCCCACAGTGGGATGAAGGGGCCTCCTCCAACTTACCTTGAAAACTGCAACTTTTCCGGATATGATACAAGCAGATCTGATCACTCTCCTCCTGGCTAAGAGTATTTGGGGACATAGAACCTGAACTGTTTTTTCTTTCTGCAAAGAAACAACAGAGATGTGTCAGCTTCTGATATGGGGATTAGAGTAGTTCAAGGTACAAAGGAGAGTAAAGAGGATTCATTCCTCTCTCAGCATGAGACAAAAGTAGGCAAAGCAAGCTCACAAAGCCCTATTGTGTTAGGGGTGAAGGTGTTCCCACACAGGTGGGCTTTCCAGTTTTTAGGGATGAGCTAGGAGCCCCAGGCCACATGGCTGCTTGCCAAATCCAGGATGCCATGGAGGGGCTATTTTCTCAACTTTGGCTGTCCACGCAATTCAATAGGAAACTGATTTAAAAATACAAGTGCCCAACACCACCTCAGACTGACTGAATATCAACCTCCAGGATGGAGCCTGGGACACTTTTTTTAATAAGGGGAAAGCCACTGTCCTACATACTGAGGCAGCTTAGGATTCTTAAGGTGGTGATGACCCCAAAGGGCAAACAGAGGGCTACTTTTCATAAACTAGGCTTATATAGAGCAAATATTTGTTAATGAACTATCAGAATTGTGTACTGGCCAGGTGCAGTGACTCACACCTATAATCCCAGCATTTTGGAAGGCCAAGGTGGGAGGATCGCTTGAGACCAGAAGTTCAAGACCCCATCTCTATAAACAAATTTTTCAAAATTAGCCTGGCAGGTGGTAAAGACCTTTAGTCCTAGCTACTCAGGAGGCTGATGTGGGAGGATTGCTTGAGCCCAGGAGTTTGAGGATGCATTGAGCTATGATGGTTTCATTGCACTCCAGCCTGGTAGGCAAGAGAGCAAGACCCTGTCTCTAAGAAAAGAAAAAAAAAAAAAAAAAGGAAGAAAGAAAGAAAAAGAATTGGGTACAAACACCAAGAAGAGGAGGACAATAAATCAAAAGTCTACATCTCAAAATAAAATCTCCTTAATTACTTTTAGGGTAATCATAAGGATGCCAACATAAAATGGGCATGTAAGTGCCAAGTTTTCCTCTCTTGTTTGAGACAGAGTCTCACTCTGCTGCCTGGGCTAGAGTGCCATGGCATCATCCTAGCTCACAGCAACCTCAAACTCCCAGGCTCAAGAGAATCTCCTGCCTCAGCCTCCCAAGTAGCTGGGACTACCGTACCACCACGCCCAGCGAATTTCTTTTTCTATTTCTAGTACCAATGGGGTCTCACTTTTGCTCAGGCAGGTCTCAAACTCCTGACTTCAAACGATCTGCCCACCTCAGCCTCCCAGTGTGCTAGGATTACAGGCATGAGCCAGGCTGGCCCAAGTTTCCCTTTAGAGTAACATTCTAATAAGTCTTTTACCTGTGACATCTGTCGCTATCCACCTATCCCCAATGAGCACATAAAACTCATTCATAATCTCTCCCCATTGAGTGTCCCTGTCATTCTGTTATTCATCTTCCCTTTTCTTTGTATAAGTCCCTGAGATACTTCACACACCGGGCCTCAAAACCCAGGCCTGTGGAACTCTGAAGGCTGTCTCCCTCTCCACCTGAGAGCAGGTGACTGCACTTTGGACCTGACATCACTGAACAGTGGATCATCCCCTCAGTTTCTAATAAAGCCATAAACCAACTGACACTCTTAAAGATCTATTTAAACAAAACCTGTCTACTTCTAGGCTTCCTACAGTTGAAAGAAATTAACAAAAAATAATTGAGAATGTAAAGAAAAAACATGGTGAGAACCATGGTATGGTGAGAACAATCTTTAAATATAAAAGCCAGGTAAGATTACAGTGGTGAGTTTGTTTGTAGGTAGTCCCAGCACACACCTGTCATTTTAGGAAGCTATTAAAATCATAGTTCCCACTACAGCTAAATGACCAGGTTTGATTCTGCACTCTGAGGGGCCACGATAGCCAGCCAAGGGCCTTGTGAAATCCAAAGGACATCGGTGTATCATAATCTCCCTGAGAGACCACGTTATTTATCTGCCAGACAACAGATACTCAAGAAATGCCTATTAAATAGAAATCTCTGCTCAAAATTCCCCCATTTGCCTGTCACTAAGCCTGACATCCCTTAAAAAAAAGTAAGATTCCTAGCACATTCATTCAACAAATATCTGAGTGTCCACTGTGGGCCAGGCACTGTCTAGGTGCTGGAGATGAGCAGAGAACAAAAGCAGACAAAATTTACAATGACTCAAAACATTCCATTTATTCATGTCAAGAAGATGTGTAAACTTAAGATATATTTCTTTCACTCATTTTTTAAAATCAAAACAGAATAAAATAAAAACGATGCCCCTAGAGTTTGTGCGGCATGGCATTGCTAACTTCGGGGTGCCTCATGCAAAGGCAACCTCTCTGAGGGTGATGGGGCAACTGCACAGGGGGATGGGCCAAGTCACTCATTTCAGTGCTGATCAGGCCCATCTGGAATTCAATCACCATCAACACCAATTCCCATTTGTCTAGAACAGTTTGTTTGATCAGGTCTGTGATTTCAACTTATTCTCAAACTCCCCTAGGCCCTAAGCTAGGAAAGGATCACCAACTCTGTGATCCTCTGTGCTTGCAAAAGCAGCACAGCTGTTGCCCAAAGTCACACATTCTATTTACTGGCCAAATGGGATCCAGAAACCCCCAGCCCAAAGCATACCTCATTTTCCATCAGCCTTACCAGAAGTCCCCTGTGGACCTGGAGAAGGAGGAGGGGGCACTCTGCTGGGGGTGGAGCTCTTATTCTTGATGTCATGTGCATTTCTATAAATGGAAGGCAGCCTGCTCACCAAGTCTGAGCTCATGCCCAACTTCTCCAATTTTTCTAGATTCTCTGAATTAGAGAAATCATGGGATCTCTTACAGCTAGTTCCAAACTTGCATTCCCCCTGTAAAAAATACTGGCAGATATGGAGTTTGATACATTGCTTTTGAAAGGAACAAGAGCCGTGGGGTCCATCTCCTTTGTTGTAATGTTGGCAGATCTGTTGACAGAGAAGAAAAAAAGACATCAGTTCAGGAAGGTCTCACATGGTACCACCTCCCCACTGATTAGAAGAGGCCCTCATAGCCAAAGCTGTGATTCTTTCATCCACATGGAACAAAGCTATGAGATCATCCCTCACTCTAGATGATGGCTGCTAACACATGCCCTTGGCTAAAATGGGAACTGGGTAGAAAGTAGATTGCTCAGAACACAACCCTCCATTGGGAGAATCCAAAGCACTTCAAAGTGACCAGATCTGCTCCCTTCATATGAGACAGTGTTTTAACGTGAATCGAATGGCACAGATTGCTATAATATACCTACAGTCTTTCCCCATGGACTCACCAGCTCTCCCCTTCCAAGGACCCAGTTACTCCCAACTCTCTTTTCTACAATTCAGAGTCAAAGAGGTTCTGAGGGGTTAAGGTATCTTGGAGAAGACCAAATACCACCTTTCATTTCCCAAGGGAGCACAAGGAGGCTCAAAGAAGTTACACAGCCAGTCCCAGTCACACAGCTCTCTATACCATCTGGCATATACAATGTTTGTTGAACTGCATTGTTGGCAAAGCTGGGACATGAACTTCAATCAATGGCTCTTCTTTCTACACTCCAAATTCCTGGAGGTGGGAACAAGGCCAGAGACCACCAGGGGCTCACCCACTCAATTCACAAGCATTACACTTCCCAAGATGCAGGAATGCCCCAGAGGGCTGCAGAACCCAGACTTTCCCTGGCACTTACTTCTGGCAAAAGCCAGGGGTCATTCTGAAACAAGAGCTGGCACAGCTCACTATAGTTGAGGTGGTCAACGCCATGAGTTCTTAGCACACTCAGGTTGTGATCAGTCGTCAAGCTGTGACTATTTCTACAGTTCTTCCTAAAAAGAAGCAGAGCTGGTGTTATGGGCTGAATTGTGTCTCCCCAAAATTCCTATGTTGGAGTCCTAACTCCCAAAACCTCAGGATGTGACTATATTTAGAGATATGGTCTTTAAAGAGATAAATTAAAATGAAGTCATTAGGGTAGGCCCCAATCCAACATGACTGCTGTCCTTAGAAGAAGAGATTAGGACACAGATACTTACAGAGGAAAGATCATGTAAGTACATAGAAAGAAGGTAGGTGGACATCTATAAGGCAAGGAGAGAGGCCTCAGGAAAAAACAAGCCTGCCAACACCTTGGACTTCTAGCCTCCAGAACTATGAGACAATCGGTTTCCGTTATTTAAGCCATCCAGTCTTTGGTACCATGTTATGGTAGCCCTGGCAAACTTAATAGCTGATAAAAATCAGTCTTCGTGACAATTTTTAAGGAACACTTCCTGATATTGTTTACAAGCACCAGAGAAAAACCAGCATGTCTATGCAACAACAGAAAAATGTAATGCTTATTTACCAAGGAGGAGATGGGGTCTTGCAAGGTCTAGGGCCCAGGACAGCACCTCTCAGCAGGCATTTGATGAGAACGACAAGGCCATCATCCAAAAAGGAGTTATGGCATAGGTTAGCAAATATTTAACCATGTGCTAAATAAACAAGCATGGTGTCTTATGGTTGGTTATAGGGGCATACATACACATACACACCCCCCACCCCGCCCTCTTTTCTGCTCCCTTCCTCTATTCTTTCAATCCACGAGCATCTGGTAAGCAACAACTATGAGCCAGGCACTGGCACCATGCCCTGCTGACCCAAAGACAAACCTTCAAATGACTACTTGGGTCACAAGAACCCGGAAACGTCAGGCAAATACCATTTGCTTGACTCAGACACCATCATATCTCATATACCATGGTTATAATATGCATATCAAGAGAACACCAAACCCCTGATCCTCCCTTAGACCTGCGCCTCCCACAGTCTCCCCATCTTAGTAAAAGGCAACTTCCCTCTTCTACTGCACAGAGCAAAAACCTTGAAGCCCTTCCTTGACTGCTCTTTCTCTCATCTAGTGGAGGTGACATAGAGATGACGCTAACATGGAGTCAAAAATGCAAGGTCAGCTCTTGTCAGAACAGATAGGAAAGGCACCTGAACCAGTCTGGGCTGGGGAAAGAAATGGGGAAGAAATCAGGGGAGGGTGCTGGAAAGTATAATGCCTGGGCCAAATACTTAAAGGGTGTGGAGGAACCAGGCAAGGAGAGAAAGGAATAACATTCTAGGCAGAGGGGCAAATAATCTGGTGCTGCCAGAGCCAAATATATATAACTAATAATTATAAAGATGATGATTGATGATGACAATGACAACATTTATTGAGCATTTGCCATGTACAAGGGATTGCCTAAATGTTTTATGAGTTAATTTATTCAGACTTCAACGAACCTGTGAAGTGAGTAATATCATCCCCATTTTGCAGATGACAACACTGAGGCTCAAATGTAAAGTCATTTGCCCAAGGTCCTCAGATAGCAAGAAGCAGAGAGCCTAGGTTGAAACAAGGTGGGTTGGCTCAGGACTATGCTCTGACCATCGTGCTCACTGCCTCCTGAGCACAGGACTGGGAGTCAGGGACCCCGAACTCCTCACCAGCTCTGCTGCAAGACTGATTACCTAGTTCTAAAAGAACCAACCCTATGGTTCAAGAGACAAGTAGAGTCACAGGGGAAGCACAGAAAGTGCGGCCAACCATACCCACTCCCTCAGGTGAGTCAGAGAAGGAAGGTTCAAGAAACTCACCTGTGTAAAGCACAAGGAAAAGAGAAAAATGAAGAATGAAGAAGAAAACTCAAGAGTCATCTAAGCCAGGAAATATCAGATGTCCAGAGTTCACAGACAAGTAAAATCTGATCCCAAATTTTGGAAACTAGCATTAATAGGACTGTCCTCTTTATTTTACCAAATACAGACATTAAAAAGATCCACTAGTTATCTCCATCATTGGGTCAATCCAGCCACCACTTATTTACCATGTGCCTTCTTCCTTGTTCTCCCCTGAAATACCTCATGCCTGAGGGGCTGATTTCCCCAGAGTTCTATCCTCACTCTCTTTTCAGGCCTCTCAGACTCCACCTGAGAACTGATCCACTCCTGGAGCTATGGCCAGGGCATACACCACCCAACATTTCCCAGACCAGCACCCTAGGGCACCAGCCTTCCTCCTGAGCATCACACCTGGAAAGCTGCTTCCTGGGCATGCTTCACAATGAAAATCCTCTCCTGCTCCCTCAGTAAACAACACTCAGGCCATAGTAGGCGCCAAAACCCAAGAGTCATCACCTCTCTCCTATCTTCCCACCACACTGTCTCCAATGCCCTAACTCTCCTAAATTTCTCACACATAGCTCTTGGAAATTTCTAATCTAGATATTTCTGAATAGCTGCTTCCTAGAGACTACATTTCCCAGTCCCCTCACATCTAGGTAGGGTCATGAGACAGATTCTGGTCAATGGAATGTAGGTGGAAGGATGTCCACCACTTCTAGACTTGGCCCCTAGAAACCTTGCATGCAATCCATTACTGTCCATCTTTTCCTCCTGCCCCGTGGAATTTGATACCTACAACAATGGCCTCAAAAGCCATGAGCTGAGGAGAGCAGAACATGGGTCAGTCAGCCTGGATCCCGGAATCACTGCAGGGATTAGGCCCCTACCCCATGCTCCCTGTTGGACCTGACAAGTGCAAGAAATAATGTCTACTAACAGTACAAAAGAAAGAAAAAAGGAGGGGGGGGCGGAGAAAGGAGGAAAGAAAAGAGGTGGGGAGATAAGGAAAGAACTAATTCTCCTAGGAAACTAACTGGAATAGCATCTGAGCGTTCCTCATGACATCCTCCTCTAAACCAGCATCCACACCACTACCTAAGATCTCCTCCTAAGATGCAAACCTGATGGTTGCTCTCTCCTGCCCTTTGCAGGGCTCCATCACCTTCAGGGTGAGGTCCAGACTCTTCAGCATAAACCTCAGCAATCCCTACCACAAACCTCACTGACCACCTGCTACGCGCAGACCATGGGTGCTAAGCGCTGGGGAGACAGCCAGCCAGGGCCCACACAGCTGGGGCCCTGTCCTCAGGGAGGGGACATTCTGTTGGGAGATGGAAGGAAAATAAAGAGCTCCGTGTGGCGCGTGAGGAAGAATAAGAGGAGAAAAAGCGCTTTTGAAGTCGAGGCGTGAAGGATTAATGAGCAAACAAACCAAGAAGGGCATTCCAGAGAGGCCACCACAGAAGCAAAAGCTGGCGGTGTTCCAAGAACAGAGGGCACCGGCAGGGGCTGTGAATGGAGGGAGGGCTCGGACCAGCGCCCTAAGGTCCGTGTGGGTGACGGCAGGGAGCCTGCATTTTCTGTCTTGTGGGCAGGTAAGTAACGTTGAGTGAGGTTGAAAAGATCCCTTCGGGCTGCTGGGCAGAGAAAGCCCTCACTGTCTGGCCTTCAAAGCTAACTCGGGAGACCCGCAGGGTCGTGGAGCTCCCAGGCCACCGCCTCCCGCTCCCCCAATATTGCCACAGCCAGCGTGTGCCACCCGGTACCCGCGTTTGTCTATGGCTCTGTCTCCTCAGACTGCCCTCAGGAATCTAGCTAGAAAACACCATTTGCATCCAAGTCCCTGGTACAGCGCTAGGTACTCAGTAGGTGCTCAATAAGTGTTCGCTGAAGTAAATGAAGGGGATGAGGCCAGGGAAGGGCACTTAATGTCTTCTCAGACTTTAATAAGGGTCCCAAACGGGCCGGAGGGGGGTTAGGCCCGGGTCCCCAGCACGCCGCCCCGCCGCCCCTCCGCCCCCGCCCCCCGCCCGGCCTGGCGCGGCGCCTTACCCGGCCCTCAGGAATTTGCAGGCTCCGTAGATCATGAACTTGCAGAGGTGCAGCTGCGCGCAGAGCCCCACACAGCCTGGCTTGGGGCCCTGGTGCGCGCGGCACAGGCGCAGCGACGAGGCGGCCAGCACCAAGCGCTCGGGGGCCGCCGCCGCGCCGCCCGCGTCCGCCCGCCGCACCACCACGAAGCGCCCGCGCTCCCGCAGCAGCCGCTCCAGCGCGTCGGGGCCCATGTCCGCCCACAAGCGACGCCGCAGCTCCGGCACCTCCAAGGCGCCCCCGGCCGCGCACAGCACCTGGGTCACCTCGCCGACTACGGTGGCCTGGGCCATGGCCAGGCGGCAGGGGCGCGCTGCCGAGGCCTGCGCCCGTCGAACCGCGGGCTGGCGCGACGCCGGGGGCGGCGGACACGGGCCGGCGCTCTGCTCCCGCGGGGTGGAGACGCCGGCGGGAAACGAAACCGAAAGCGACCCGGGCCGGGAAAAACAGAACCTGTGCGGCCTCGCCACGCCCACGGCCGCAGCTGAACCGCCGGCGCCTCCCGCCTCAGGGGCCCCAGCTGCGCGGCCGCCGGGGGCTCGGGCGCTCTGGAGGACGCTGCGGGTCGCGGCTGTGGCGGCGCCGCGGGGGCTCCTCCGTAGGCCCAGAAAGGGCTTCCCTGGGCGTCTGAGGGGGTTGGGGCCGCTTCCTTCGGGGCAGCGTCTTCAGCCGGAGGGCGGCGGCGGAGACGGACGGAGCTCCCTCGGTCACGTCGGGGCAGCCCGAGCTTTCAAAGTAGCGCCCTCCGCCAGAGCCCAGACGGAGCGGGCCGGCCCGTTGGCGGGGCAGGCTGGGACGCCGCCCGTTAAAGGGCTCACACGCCGCCGGGGCTTCAGGGAAGCCTCACAGAAACCTGGGCAGCGGATGTGGCTCCCACCCCTCGGAACATACTGGGGGGGAAAAAAAAAAAACGATCGTTCCAAATTGCTCGTCGTGCTTAAATGTTACTTCAGCTTCAGTGCATGTCCTGAATTCCTTAAACGTAAAAGCGTATGCCCTTTTAAAAAGCAAATCCGTTTCTCTCAGCCCCTCCCTAAATAAAGATTGAACAAATATTTTTAAAGACCCTCAGAGCAAAGGACTCCCTCGTTGATGATGGAAATGTGAATTGGTAGACCCCTTTGGGAAAGTAACCCGGAAATAGCTATGAAAGATTTAAACCGCGTATGACCTTTGACCCAGCAATCTTTCTTCTGAGAATATTCCAGAAATAAAAGGAACAGTAAATAAGTTACGTAGAGATGTATTATGGGTGGGGGTACGGTTTATGCAGATTATTATATGGCTTTAACAAGCACGCATTAAATCGGCGTGTTGACCTACAAGGACAGCCACGATGTGGTGTTAAGTGAAAAAAGAGCGCTAATTTTTTCACACACAAAAAAAAGAGAACCTTATTTGTGGGGGTGAGGGGCAGGATATTTTTTGATGAGCATGGGGAAAGATGAGGAAGGACACACACCACACTGGTGGAAGGGAGCGGGACGTAGGAGGTACCAGGGAAGTGGAAACGGGAAGATGAGGAGAGGAAAGATGGGGGACGAGGGGGAGGGAATACTTATGGTATAACATTAACTTAAAATGAATTAAAATTCTAACTACAAAACTATTACTACAAAAATGTGAGAAATTACTAAGTATATGGATGAAGACTAGATAGTAACATGGGCAAGTGAAAATGAATTCATTTAATTAGGAAATGGGACAAGGGATTGTTCTCCTGGATTTTAATTGTGATTTTAATTGATTGTGTAAAATATTAATTTTGAATTTAAAATTTTGATTTTTAATTTCAGTTGTGGTTCTTTTGCAATAAAATAACATTTCTTAAAAAGAAAGGATGATGCCAGTGAAAATGGTGGATTAAGGACCCCAGAAAGTTTGCCCTTCTGTATAAGCAGTAAAAACTGGCAGAAATTATCAAAATCAACTTTTTCAGAGCTCTGGAATTAACCAAAGGCTTGCATCAACCCATCTTAACATTTAGTCAAGAAAAACAGCTGAATCTCAGTGAGAACAGCAATCTTTGTGGCATTTTATTTACCCTAATCCTATCTCCCTCTCTCCAGCTCCATGGCAGCCCACATTCCCAACGTACCAGAGGGAGCAGACAGGACTGTAGGTCTTTCAAAGCCTCATTCCCAAAGAAAAATCATTATTTGATCTATCTAGTGATTCCCTGGAGGACCCCTGAAAAGGTTTCTCTTTATTCAATCTCATTGGAATTAGCCCAGTCCTAAAGGTTTCTACTTTTTAGGAAGGATAGGGTGGGAGGGATGTTTGTCAATGTTTTAACTTCATGATTGGCTGAGGCAATGATTAACAGTTGAGGCAAACAATAGAATAACGAAAAATCACAAAAGGAAAAGCTAAAGAATGAGATGTCCACTCACCATTAGTTAACACTAAGTCTCTGTGTGAGCAGGCAGTAAAAGCTATGCAGAGTTGCAAGTTGCCTAATGAATGTTGAAGGCATGCCCTAAAATGTAAACAGAGCTCCTCAGCAAAGATGAGGAGACATATTGGTTCCAGGTGTTTAAGGAAATCTCCATCCAATTGTTGGCTGACCACTAAGCTAATCAAGTAGAGACTTCAATAGTCACACACAAGGAAGATACAACCTTTACAAAATTAGTTCAAAAAAGTCACTAAACAGCAACTATTACAATAAGCAGCAACAACAAACCCTGAGGAGGGGAAGAATCTGACTTTGAGAGTTGTCACATTGTTTGAAATGTCCAATTTTCAACCAAAAATTATGAGATGTATAAAGAAAGCAAATAAGACCAATCAATAAAAACTGTTCCTGAGAAAGCCCAGATGTTGGATTTTGTAGACAAAGACTTTAAATCAGCTATTTTAGATATGTTCAAAGAGCTAAAAAAAAAAAAAAGTCGCTAAAAAATTAAAGGGAAGGCTGGGCGCAGTGGCTCATGCCTGTAATCCTAGCTCTCTGGGAGGCCGAGGCGGGCAGATTGCTCAAGGTCAGGAGTTCGAAACCAGCCTGAGCAAGAGCGAGACCCCTGTCTCTACTATAAATAGAAAGAAATTAATTGGCCAACTAAAATATATAGAAAAAATTGGCCAGGCATGGTGGTTGGTGCATACCTGTAGTCCCAGCTACTCGGGAGGCTGAGGCAGCAGGATTACTTGAGCCCAGGAGTTTGAGGTTGCTGTGAGCTAGGCTGATGCCACGGCACTCACTCTAGCCTGGGCAACAAAGCAAGACTCTGTCTCAAAAATATAAAAATAAAAAATAAATTAAATGTGAATAGATTAAACTCTCCAATTTAAAAATAGAGATGAGGCCAGGCGAGGTGGCTCACGCCTGTAATCCTAGCTCTCTGGGAGGCCGAGGCGGGTGGATTGCTCAAGGTCAGGAGTTCGAAACCAGCCTGAGCAAGAGCGAGACCCCGTCTCTACTATAAATAGAAAGAAATTAATTGGCCAACTAATATATATAGAAAAAATTAGCCGGGCTTGGTGGTGCATGCCTGTAGTCCCAGATACTCGGGAGGCTGAGGCAGCAGGATCGCTTGAGCCCAGGAGTTTGAGGTTGCTGTGAGCTAGGCTGCCGCCATGGCACTCACTCTAGCCTGGGCAACAAAGCGAGACTCTGTCTCAAAATAAATAAATAAATAAAATAAAAATAAAAATGGAGATGAGCATAATGGACCAAAACAAAAAATATGACCCACATATATGCTGCACACAATAGACACATTTTAGATTCAAAGACATAAATACATTCAAAGTAAAAGGATGGAAAAAATATGCCATAAACTTGGTAACCCAGAGAGAGTTAAAATGGCTATACTAATATCAGACAAAATAGATTAAAGACAAAAATTCTTACTAGAGATAAAGAAGGACATTTCATAATATTCAAAGAGCGAATATTCCAAAATATATAATAATTATAAACATACATACGCTAACAGCAGAGTTTCAAAATACATGAAGCAAAAACAGAACTAAAGGAAGAAATAGACAATTTAACAATAGTGAAGGCTTTAATACCCTACTTTCAATAACAGGTAAAACAACTAAACAAAAGGTCAGAAAGGAAATAGAAGGGCAATACTATAAACCAAATAGAGCTGAAAGACATTTATAGAACACTTCAACAACAGCAGAATAAACATTCTTCTCAAGTGTACATAAAAAATTCTCCAGGTTATAACAAATGTTATGCCATAAAACAAGTCTCAAGACTTGTTTTGTAAAACAAATTATGTGAAGTATGTTCTCTGACCATACTAGAATAAAATTAGAAATCAATAACGAGGAAATTTGGGAAATGCACAAATATGTGGAAGTCAAACAACAGACTTCTAAATAACTAAGTCAAAGAAGAAATCACAAGGAAAATTAGAAAATACATTGAAATAGGCAAAAATGAAAACAAACTTATGAGATGTAGTGAAAGAAGTGTTTAGAGGGAAATTTACTGCTGAATGCCTATGTTAACAAAGAAGAAAGATCTCAAATCCATAACCTAACATTCCACCACAGAAACTAGAAAAAGAAGAGCAAACTAAGCCCAGAAGGAAGGAAATAATAAAGATCAGAGTACAAATAAATACAATAGAGAATAGAAAAAGAATACAAAGGATCAATAAACCAAAAGCTGATTCTTTAACGAGATTAAAAAAAAAATCAACAAATCTTTACCTAGACTTACCAAGAAAAAATATAATGGAAGACTAAGATTACTCTAATATCAGGAATAAAAGAGGGGTCATTACTACTGACTTACAGAAATAAAAAGGATTATAAGATGTAATAATCACATTTTCTAGAGTCTATATTTGATGATTTGACATGTTGAGGCCTTGCTGACACTGAAGGGACTGCCCCGGCTAGTGCTAGCTAATTCCTAGAGGTAGCTACAACTCACCTGTGACTGTTCCTTTCGCACGCAAACAGCCACTCCAAAGTCCATACTCTCAACCACCTCCTTATTGGGTTCTCACAGGGCTCACACTCTAGGTCAGTATTCCCCTTCCTAATCATCCCAGGCACAGGAACCTGATAACTAAGAACAGCCACTATACCCAAGAGTCTGCTGAAATGATTAAAACTAAACTATCCTAAGTTAGTTTACCTGGGCTCCTTCATTCCTTACCACAGAAATCACAGTAAAGGCTTCTGTCCATGTTTTTCCTCACTCCCTCTGCCTCCTGACCCACACTGGTGCCTCCCTGTGTGCCCCTGTATGGTATGCTGTGCCTCCTGCTTCTAGAAATCTATGAGTATAAAAACTTTTCCTCATTATTTAGTATTTTATCCTGAGCTTCTTTATAGTATGGTGTGTGGCTTCCAAAAGAACAAGCCCCATGATCCAAGTATTTATCAAGATTCTCCATTTTTTGGAAAGTGGCCAGGCGAGGTGGCTCAGGCTTGTAATCCTAGCACTCTGGAAGGCCGAGGCGAGCAGATGGCTCAAGGTCAGGAGTCTGAAACCAGCCTGAGCAAGAGTGAGACCCCTTCTCTACTAAAAAGAAAAAAATAGAAAGAAATTCATTAGCCAACTAAAAATATATATAGAAAAAAAAAATTAGCCAGGCATGGTGGCACATACCTGTAGTCCCAGCTACTTGGGAGGCTGAGGCAGGAGGGTCGCTTCAGTACAGGAGTTTGAGGTTGCTGTGAGCTAGGCTGACGCCATAACACTCTAGCCTGGGCAAGAGAGTGAGACTCTGTCTCAAAAAATAAAATAAATGGAAAGAAATACTATGATCATAAAACAGAAGACTCAGTAATTTAAGGAGAACAAAGTTGGAAGATTCACACTATCTGATACCAAGACTTACTATAAAGCCATAATAATCAAGATTGAGTGATGTTGGCATGAAAATGTAAATAAATGGAATAGACTACAGAGTACAGAGACAGACTCACCTATATACGGTCAATTGATTTTTGACCAAGGTGCCACTGTAATTCAATGGAGAAAGAAGAGTCTACACAGCAGACAGTGCTGGGATGATTGGACATCCATAAGCAAAAGCATGAACCTTGACCTTTACCTCATACCATGTACAAAAATTAACTCAAAATGAATCATAGACTAAAATGTGAGCTAAAACTTCTAGAAGAAAAAATTCTTTTGATCTTGAGTTAGGACACAAAAAGCACAAAACAGGAAAAAAGTGATAAAGTAGACTTCATCACAGACACAACACACATATACACACAAAAAATTAAAAAAATTAAAAAAATATTCTCCATTTTTCCTACTAGCTCTTGACTCTGTCTTCAGATTGATCCCTTTTTTCATACAAGAAATGGCTCATATTGGCAGTTGAGGAAAGTTTCACCCCTGCATCTGCATGCCCTAACATTCCCAATTAAAGCAAATCCTGGGTACCTTTTTAAAACACAGGCTATGAAGGCTTTTAAGATTGAAAAATAGTATTTAGTTTAGAGGATACCTATAAAGCATACAAGTGGAATTGCTCAGCAGACAGTTGGATCTGTGAGTCTGGTATTTATATTTTAATAGAAGAGTTCAATACTAGAGTTGTGAACATAGAGATGCTATATAAATCCACTGGACTAGATGGGATCACCCTAGAACAGAGTAGAAATTGAGAAGAGAAGAATTCCAAAGACCTGCCCCTCTGATAAGGAAGGAGACTGATAGAGCCAAGAAGACTGAAAAAGAAAATTCACTGGGGTAGGAGGAAAAGCAGGAAAATATGGAGTCATGAAAGCCAAATATTTAAATATTTCAGGAAGGGATGATCAGCTACATTGAGTGCTACCAAGAGACTGAGAGAAAGAGCGCAGAAAAATGTTTTATATGTTGCTGCACAACCACCACCCCAAAATTTAGTGGCTAAAAATAGCAATTATTTATTTTTCATGATTCTATCAGTTGACTAGGCTCAGTGGGGTGGTTCTTCTGTTCCCTATGGGATAACTAAAGTCACTCTTGTGGCCGTATTCAGCTAGGGGCTCAGCTGCAGTCAGAATATCCAAGATGGCCTCTCATCCTACAGAGGCACTCTCTATGTGGCTCTCATTATTTAGTATTTTATCCTGAGCTTCTTTATAGTATGGTGTGTGGCTTCCAAGAGAACAAGCCCCATGGTGCAAGTATTTATCAAGATTCTCCATTTTTCATACTAGCTCTTGACTCTGTCCTCAGATTGATCCTTTTTTCCCTACAAGAAATGGCTCATATTGGCAGTTGAGTAGCTTTCTCATCCTGCTTCCTACCCATAGAAAATTGGGAGACAAGGAAACTATTCTGAAACTATTTCTATTCGTTCTTTTCCAAACTGGTACAATTTTGTAGGTTCTCTGTGTACCAAACTATAATCCACTTTATTAGACAAAATCCACCCCCCAACCCCCTTTGAGACAGGTCCCTCTCTATTTTCATCTGCATGTCAGGGTACTGTGGGAAAATGACCTTAAGACACCTAGAAGTCCTTTTGCTTAAGGGTCTATAAAATACCACCTTAAATCTTTCTGATGTCTTAAAGGGTGTAATACTTGCACCTTTCATTTGATCTTGAATGTGAGGCCACATTTTACTGGCATGCCCTAGATTTGCTCTTTCCCTTGAGGTCACTTCTTACTTTCTTTGCCAACCAAAGAGGCTGGAATAAAAAAACAGTTTTATTTTCTAACCTAGCAAGTCCTGGGTTGGGGATATTTCTTCTAAATTCTACTTAAAACTGAACAATTCTCTCTGTAAATCATCTCTTTCTTGCAATACCTTATTATGTGCTGCCAAAAGAAGCCAATTTTCTCTTTCTGCTTTCTGTCTAGAAATCTGTTAGCCAGATCCACAAGTTTCTTAGCAACATTTTCTATCTTCCAAGTTAATGAATGTGACAGTGTCTATAACAAAGGTCTCCTTTCTCCAGCTTGCAATAAAAAATTCCTCACTGCAATTCTAGTCTTCACTGGCGGTCTTCTGACTACCCTTTAGGCTTTTGCCTCCAACCCAGCCCTAAAACCAGTGCCACGTGTTGTAGGTTTTTGTTATATCACCTCCCCAGCTCCAGATGCTAACTTCTGTTTCAGTTAGTAGGAAATTTTGCAGCAAAGGAAAGCAGGAGAAGGTAGAGGGAATAACTGACCAGAGGGGATGTGCAGTCAAGGATTTGTTTGTTTACCTTTTGTTTTAAGATGCATAGTTTTATTCTGATGGAAATGTATAGTTTTATTCTGATGGAAATGATCCAGTGCAGAGATTGCTGATGTCAGCTCAGTGGGTAACTGTAGTAACAAAGAGGGAGTACAATGCCCATAAATTGGGTGATACATGGTTGGTGGGAACAAGGACACTTTTTTTTATAACAGAAGTAAAACAGAAAGGAGGGATATAGCAGGAGTGAGTGGGCTTGTATCTAGCCTTGTGGGAAGAGGAGGGAGGGCCTTTAAATTTGGTTAAATAGTGTCACCCCAAAATTCATGTTCAGCCAGAATCTATAAAGATGACCTTATTTGTACATAGAACAATTCAACTCAATTGTACATAGAGTCTTTGCAGATATAATCAAGTTAAGGTAAGGACATCCTGTATTAGGGTGGACCCTAATCCAATGAAGGTGTCTTATAAGAAAAGGCAAATTTGGACATAGAGTACCTAGACATATAGGAAGAAAGCTATGTGACAACAGAGGCATGTTAGGGACCGACCTTCCACAGCCCCACCGGTCAGAAAAGCAGAGACATCGAGGATGTAATCACACAAGAGGAGGTTTATTTTCTGGCTAGCCAGGGTCCAAGCCCCAGAGTGCCAATGCAGTGGCCACTCTTGCAGGCAAGGACCCCGACCGGAACTACGGCATGCCTTTTATCCCCATGGTGCACAAGCTGCGCACAAGCTGATCACCGTGGATCATGCGTTGACCTTTAAAATGATTGGTTGCCCACTATTGTCTTTTGAAATAATTGGCGGGTTGGTTGCCCTCTATTGCCTGATGGGCCAGTCGCCCGTGCTTCAATGACCTCATCCCATAATTCCCCATACAGCGGTGTAGCAAGCAAGCAATGACCAGAAGCAAAGGTTTGCGGTTAGCTCATTGCCCCTTCCAAGTAAATTCCTGACAATTGGAAAAATTCCTCTGCCCTTCCTCTGTCCTACAAATTCCTCTGCCCTTCCTCTGCCCTACAAGGCAGACATTGGAATGACTGCATTCTAAGTCAAGAAATGCTAATGATTGACAGCAGTCATCAGAAGCTGGAAGAGACAAGGAAGGATTCTTCCCTGGCACCTTCGGAGGAAGTATGGTCCTGCTGGCACCTTGACTTTGGACTTCTAGCCTCCAGAACTGTGAGAGAATAAACTTCTGTTGTTTCAAGTCCAGTTTGTGTTAATTGTTTACAGCAGCCTTAGATAACTAATTTGGCCTTCTCTTTTCTCAGTGGAATGTGAAGGAAGATGAGCAGAGGAAGATGGGGCAGTAGAGGGCGCTGGGGGAGGAGAAGATATGCTCCATTTGTCCCAGAGATTGGAGTACCAAGTTTACCAGGAAAACATAGGATTGCCAGGCGATGTTAAGTTCCATTTAAGTTTAAGGATCATGAATTTAATGTTAAACCAATAAGCTAATTATGTGATGGCTTTTTTCCAGCAGAGGTCAGTTGCTTCTGAGTTGCAAAGAAGTTGGGTTCAACTTGCATTGGGGCTTTGGCTTTTGGGCTCAATGGAGGGAGATCAAGGCATGTTTTGAGGGCTTTTTCAAAGGAGCAATTGTTTTAACAGATTATGGAACCAATTTGGGCACAAAAGGAAAGAGAAGGTGAAAGTAGCGTTAGAGATAGTGTGAAAGTTCAGGGATTGGAAATCTGAATTAGATCAAAAAATTGTTGCAGTGATGAAGAAAAGCTGGGAAAGAGAAATAAATACATGAGACATAATAAATAAGTATGCAATAAAGACAGGCGATAAACAAAGAAATTACACAAATAACAATGAAAACATATAAAGTAAAAGAGCTAAGAGGACAAAAGATGGTGATCACAGAATGGTTATTTGAAATGTAGTAGGGGCTTGCTTATGAGGAAAATAAATCCTTATTTAAGGAGTGAAACTGTTATTTCAAAAATTTCCTGTGCCGTTTATAGAAAGACAGCAGTCATCTTGGGGCAGACCTCATTTATTCTGGGAAGAATCAGTGGGTGACCCCTATTTACTACGGATTATGTACATTATGTATAATTAATGTGTATTATGCTCTTCCAATCTCTGAGACGACTAGATCGTATCTTCTCCTCCTTCCCTTGTCCACACTTTAGTCTCGGCCTTAGCTGGTCATCTTCCTTCACATCTCACTGAGAAAACATTAATACAAGGCTGAGTTAATTTTCTAGGACTGCCATAGTAAATGTGGGAGTCCATTGTCTGAACAACCATATAACAAGACCTTGTTATTTTGTGGCTTGACCATGGCTGCCCTCCCATTGCCTTGCATTTTACAGGGCTGGTCTCTGGGGAGGTAGGGAGATCAGTTTTAACAGGGGCTAAGGAACCTCCTGGAGTGAAAAGATAAGAGTGTCTCCCTTCTGTTTCAGTCCTGGTTCCATAGAAACAGACTTTGAGATGTTGATTCTTACGTGAGTTATTTATTAAGGAAGTGCTCCCAGGAGAGACTAGTAAAAGAGCAGGAGAAGACAGAAAATGGGGAGAAAGCAAGCAAAGTCCCAGCCTCAGCCTGAACACACAGCGGAGCTCTGGAATGTACGGTGGACTCCTGTTATTTATCGTAGCTGTGTTCTATAAAGTGGGTGTGGACACTGAATTAGTGAAACTGATCCACTGCTCCTAGGGGAAAGACAGGTTCCTTCAAGTCTCTGGTCTCATTTTTGTCAGCTGTTCAATACACAACCTTGTTTTATATGTGTCTCTGTTTGCAGACACCTTCTTTAATAGATATCATTGACTCATTAACATTAAAGTCATGGATGACAGCGCTGTAACCCATGCCTGAACGAAGTTTACCTAACTCGTTTATTTTCTCCATGAGGCACATCATCGCCTTCTCAGACTTAGCAACACTACGCAGCACTTCAGCACCACTCTTCGTGGCCACTTCAAACAGCAAAATCAACAAACAGCACAACAATGCAAAAAATGCAGCACTAAATAGGCCTCAAAAAGGACACTTGTTTATGAGAGCTGAAACAAGAATGCAAGAGAGTTATCTCGTTCAACCTCAGCTGTGGTTCTATACTCAATTTTTTTTTTTCATTGCTCTGGGCATGTGCAAAAATGACAGTGAAGACATCATGCATATTGATTTTGGGGTTACAAATAAATTGTAGTGCTTAGGTGAATTTGCAAATACAGAACCTGTGAGTAATGGGGATCAACTGTAACTGCTCCTGCGAGTTTGTCCCTCCTCTACGCTATCATACCCCTGTGCCAGTCATCCAGCCAGCACTGGCGAAGGCCTGCAGGGCAGTGCTCATAGGAGCAGGAGTAAAGTCCCAGGCCCTTCTGGCTCTCTGCACCTGCATCCGGACAAAGTGGCTCCAATAGCCCAAGGGCAGCAGAGAGAAAGGGCCCCAAAGACAGAAGCAAGGCCAGGGAATGGGGTGTTCCTGGAAAAGGTTTATTTTCCCTTGGACTGGGAGGAATCATCATGCCTAGTGGACAAGTTAAACATTTTCTCACAATTCCTTTCAGCTACCCAGACCCTGTGGTAGTGTGTGGCGACCCAGGGAGCCAACCGGAAGCAGCTGTCTGGGGGTGACTCAGCGGGGCGTGAGGCAATCATCCCTGCCCCAGACAAGCCACAGCCCCAGGAGCTTCAGGGGAAGGAAGCTGACACTGTAGTGACAAATACTGTAAGTACTGGTACCCTTGTCCCCGTCCTCATGGTTATTCTGATGAAATTAAGAAGAGATTAACAGACTTGGGGAACAAGGAGAATCACAGTAATCACACCTATATGTATTGCACACGAGTAAATGCTTTACGTGGATCAGCTCATCTACTTTTTATAACAACTGTATTTAGTAGAGATTACTATTATACCCATATCAGAGCTGATAAAATACTCAATTGAGAGAAATTAAGTAACTTGCTAGGGTGACCCAGCCATTAGGTTGCTCAACTCCTCTGGCCTCCAAAGTCCAGGCTTTTAAGCCTCTCAAGAATAGAGAAATTACACAGTGAAATTACAGGTTCACCCTCCTCCTTGCTGCTGGCTGGAAGGTGCAAGCTGTCATCTTGGACAGCTTTGTGGAAGCCACGTGCCAACGATCTGGGCCCTTGACAACTTCTCGAAGTAGTCTCTAGAATGCCCTAGAATGCCCATCTCCAGCCTTCTGTTTTGTTTAAAACATTGGTGTTTTGGGTTTTCTCCCCCTTGCAGCTGAATCTACCTCTGAGAGATGCACCACGTTAAGGATTTTGGTCTTGATTCTAAGAGCTCCCATAGCAGCGGAAGCAAAGCAGTGGTTGGTGACAGCCTCGGTGGACGGAGGCATATTAGGATGAATCCACAGGCCCTTGTGAATCACTGGTTGCAGTAGGGAGAGGGAAGAATTGAGAACATCATCCAGGATACTGGAGATTATTGAGGCCATTCACTGAGAAGCTCATTTGGGACAGAAGGTGGGGATTTGGACTTTGAGGTGGAAGTGCAAGGTGTCTCCATTCATGTGGGGGTGAGGAAGTGAGACTGGAACTCACCCTGCTTTCTGCCAGGCTTCTGTACCCGACCAGGAATCTCGACAGCCCAGACTCTTCTGATCACCCCATCCACCCCTGGGGCCACCTGTGTGGTTTGTCTTCCAGGGCCAGCCCTGCTGAATCCCTGAGCAATTCCTTCCCCAAACCTCACAGTGCCCAGAAGTTAAAGCAGAGCAACCGCAACCATGAGGGGTCCTGCTTCAGACGCTCTCAAACGCTGCTCTGGGGCATCCTTAGGTGGAGAAAAATCCTTTCATAATTAGGTACCACTTAATCTGTTTTATACATTAGCCATTATTTTATATTTTCAAAGTGAGGCACACCTATATACACACCAAAGTTTGCAAAGCAATTAAAATAAAATTTTAAGTTTTAGGTTCTAAGTGTGGGGTGTATGTGTGTGTGTGTATATATATATATATTAATATTTAATCCAGTCCATTCACACAGTTTATCTCATTAAAGGAAAATCTTTTTATTGTAAAGAAATTTGAAGCATCCATTCTTTGTAACACTATATTGGTGTGTTACCACAGTTCTTAGTAGACGACAGAAACAGAACCTTAAAATTGTAAAGGGTTCTTTTCCCATTGTTCTGCATTTCTCTTTTGCCCTCTTCCACCCACCTCCCATCCCATGGCATTGCCAGAGGGAGAGGGGGCACCGAGGGGGAGAGAGGCAGAGGGAGAGATCAAGGTGTGGAATATCCATGTTTGTTCGCATGTTTATTCAATGTTATTTTCAGTGAGATTTGTACTAAACTGTGGGAGGTGCTGATGATAGAATACCACAGAATCCTAGTCCTAAAGCCAGGCTGGTAGGAAAGACAGATGAAACATGGGAAAGTGAACATTGGAGTGGGAAGTATAGGAACAGAAGCACAAAGTGGAGAGGTGGGGGAGGAGGGGGCGCTGCAGAGCCAGGCTCCCCTGGGTTTACTGTGTCCCACCCAATAGCCCTGAGCAAGCCCATCCTGCTAGGCCACCAGTGCAGCACACCAGGAGCGGGAGGGCGACCTCTCACGGGCTGTGAAGAGGTGTGATGGGGTATTAGCTAACACATACCCATGGTAGAACACATTTGTCTTTTTTAATTATGAAAAAACAAAAACCTCAAGTGTCAAAGTCCCCAAATCTCAGTGATCTCCTCCTACCCTATTCCCATCGCCGCCCCCCCCCCCCCAGGATAACCAGTCACTGTTAACAACCTGGCATGCATTGTTCTGGAAACTTACATAGGTCTCAAGTTCCCCAGCCCACATCCCAGGATCTCTGCACATTCCTAGGGCTTATGTTTGGGCTCTGGCTTTGTTCTCTGATAGGATTCTGTAACCTTAAAGAGTTGCCTCCCTTTCTCTCTCGTGTATGCCCTGCCTTTAGCCTAATCTTGTTCACACTTGGGGCAGTAACTTGGACAAGTACATTACTTGGCAAGTGGTCAAACTTAGATGGCATTCTATTTAGCATCAGACTTAGAATCAGAGGAGTTTGTTCTGGCAGCTAACAGTGTCTCCTTGTGCCAGGTGCTGGCCTAAGTGCTCCGTATGTTTCCATTTATTTGATCCCTCAACAACCTAGTGAGGTAGGTAAGCACGGTTACATAACTTGCCCAAGACTAGTTAGTCAATGGCAGACCCAGGATTTAGCCCATTTAACTCTGGCTTCAGTCTGTGCTCTTAGCCCTTGTACAGTATGGAGTCTAACAGGCTAGAATGAAGACTCTCTCAAGATCAAAAACAGTTAACCACAAATGCCAAGTTCTGCTTGCCCTCCCCTCACCCTCAATGTGCAGCAGAGAATGAGGAAAGAGGACTCGAACAGTAACTTGTATGCAAGACCTAAGAGGTTCAGGATAACTCCAAGTACAATGTCAGAGCACAGTTCCTGGCCTCAGACTCCACAGACGTGGATGAACTTGGCCCAACCACACCCTGCCTCCCTCCCCTGGCAGAAGCAGGTTTAGTGCCTTGGGGGATGTGGAAGGGGTGCAGAGAAGAGAACAAGGCTGGACTGGTCCAAAAGGATTTGCAAAGATTGGGGGATGGATGGGAAACAGAAATTGGAGGTCTTAGCAAGTGGGTCAGTGGAGTCAAGTGGTGTGTCCCATGTGACAGGTGAGAAGTCGGTGGTGTGATATACAGCGTGAAAGATTCCTCCAGGGCACCCAGAAATGGCAGTAGGATAGCTTCTAGAATAAGAGCATAGGAAAGGGTATTCAAATACTATTTCTGTTATTGCAAATCTTTTGTCCCATGTTATGTTTGCCTTAAAAAACCAAAACCAAAACAAGGAATTTACATAAATTACTTTCCACTTGTAGAGCCTCAATTTTTTTTTTTTTTCTTTCCCCACTCTGGCATAGAAGGACCATGAATTTACACCAGGCCATGGTGGCTCCCACCTGTAATCCCAGCTACTCAGAAGGCTGAGCAGAAGGATCTCCTGAGGCCAGGAGGTTGAGACCAACCAGGGCAACATCACAACTCCCTGTCTCTTAAAACAAATTTTAAAAATAAAAAAGGAATATGAATTTACAAAATTTCAGAACTAGCACTTAAAAAGTGTAGAAGTGTTTTGGGGACAGAGGCTGGGAGGAACCTGGATAAGGAAAGGGGAGAATGGGGATCCCAGAAGTGGATGAACATGAGGATGTGGATGGTAGTGTTTTTGCAAGGCTCTTGGAGGTGGTGCCTCAGTATCAGAGATGGCGGGCAAAGCAGAACTTTTTTCTCTCCTTCCTTATCTTGGCCAATCCACCAACTGAGCAGAGGAGCAGAAGATTGCTGCAGAATACAGCTTCCATGTGGGAGGGTAGGAGAGGAGGGACACCCCAGCCCTGGCGAGGCAGCAAGGGAGGCTGCTGTGCTGGCCCATCGAGGCCACAGCCAGGTGGAGGGGGAGCCCTGGGCATGGCCTCTACTCGCACACCAGTTCTGAGGCTTTGGGAATCCATATTTGGTTCATGTATTAATATTGTAATGGCACTTCTCAAATGTCACTTATTTACAGCCCATGTTCTTCGCGAGGAGGTGGTGAGTTCAATTCTAGAAGATGACCAGTGTTTGTTCAGTGTGCCCAGCTCCTGGGAAAGTGCAGACTCAAAAGTTACCTGAGTGACAGAAAATTTCTATAAGAAATTATATTTTAAATCCCAAATGGGTGGTGCCTACAAAGAGACTTTTAGAACACAAACCATTCGTAAGGACCATCTATGCCTTCTTGATAATTAAAAGTATATAATTAAAAATAACTGGAAAGAAACAATTCAGAATAGCCTTTAGAGGTATTTCACATACTCTTGATTAAAATCTCAATTTTTACTAGTGTGAACCTAGAAACATTATTTCTCTGCGCCTTGGTTTCGTCTGTAGAAGAAGGAATATAGAACCTGCCTCACTGGGTTATTGTGAGGAAGAAATTAAAATATTCCTTGTATACAGTAAGTACTCAAATGGAATGAAATAAAGATAATGAGGGCTTCTGTTTCAAACCCTGTCTCTAGCATAGCACTTGATTCTTCCTACTCTAAAATTGGTTTTTATCATCAACATCTCACAATGATGTATTTCATACTGTTTCACTGCTTGGTGGAGACACAGAAATCAGGCCAACAGTCTAAGGAGAGTAGGTCCTGATCATTATTTCCCTGTAACAGATGAGCTTTAGGAAGGGTAAACATCCCACGGATTTACAAATAACGTACGTATTTTTACAAAAGATTTGATCAGGTTTAGGTTTCAATCAGCTGTACAAAAGCAGGCCAATCAGAAGACAGAGGAGGTGCAAACAGCTTTTGGGGATATCATTATAGCAGCCGTAGTAGCTGCCAGTGTGTTTAGGCATGTGTGCCCTGGCACCCCTATTCTTTTGCCAATACTAGGGTAAGGAAGAGCGTGGCCTTTGGTCCTTCGTGGTGGGTCACCTGGTTTCCAAGACTCTGCACTCAGGTCCTCCTCAAGTGTGGACTCTCTGCCCACTCCCAGTCTCCTTCCCAGGCTTCTCTTCTGCCCTGAAAGCAGTGCCTGCAGGGCTCCTTTCTCCTTGGTCCATGGCTCCTCTCTTGTCCCTCCAAGGCCAAATCTTTTCCTCATCCATATCATCCCTGACCCATCTCTCAGACCCCAGTCAAAAACTGAGCTCATCTTCCTCATGGAACTTGCACTGAGGCTCCTACCTGAGCCAGCCAGCTAGCCAGCCAGGCCACCTGGCCCTGCTCCCCCTTCCCTTGCCCGTCTCACACAAGCTCCTCGAGGCATGGGACTTAGTTCTGCTCACTCCTGTGGCACTAGCACTAGAACAGTGCCTGGTGTACTGCAGGTGGTTAGTAAATACTTCTGGGATGCTCAGGTGGGGGACAGTGAGTGCTCTGGAGTTTTCATCACTAAGCACCACACTCATTTCTGCCTCTCATCTTGCCAACTGCCTTTCTGTATTTCTTCCTCTGTGTCAGCAATCGCTCTTCTCCAGGAATATGGCTCATAAAATGAGAAGACATATTACTTTTCACATTTAAGTCTTCAGAAGTAGTAAGGAGCAAAAGCATAACACAGTTTTTCACATTCTCAAATAATTTCTCGTGATTCGATAAACAGAAAAAGGGAACAAACTCAGGATTGGATATAGAATTCAGATTCTTTTTCTTTCAAAGACACATTTTATACAACTTCCAACATTTATACTTTCAAACAAAATGAGCAAAAAATACACCGAGTGCAAAAAAAATCAAAACAGAAGTAATACATTTTTAATTTCAATATTTTAAAATACAGAAATTGGAAAGAATACCAAATACAACTTTAAACAAGTCACTTGTCTTCCCCTATAATAATCAATGTAAGCTACTTAAAGACTTACAAATTTAAAATAAAACAGAAACAAAATAAATACTGTACACTTTCCCTGCCTGCAGGCAAAAGATGGGAAATACTGTTATGAATCGAAAAAAATTGCTCTTCAAGCTTCAGCATCCCACTTCCCAGCCACACCCTGCTCCACTGTCACACGGTGGGCTTCTGTGCTGAAAGAACACACGTGTGCACACACACTGACTGCCTATACAAACAGACGACACTACCCCGCAGACCAAACAAGAAGGAGAAACAGTCACATTGGACTGTGGGCATAAAAGTCAGTAAGGAAAAATCAGTCAGGCTAGCAAAACGTTACTACAAAACTAGTAAATACATAGCCAACAACTGTCCTCTTTTCAAATTTCACAGATTTAAAACCCCTAAAACCAATACTATCCCTCCCCATCAACACCCCCCTCCAAAAAAAAAAAGAAAAAAAAACTTACTGAAGCACTGGCAAAGTTAGACATTTCACAGTAAATGTGAAAGTTCATATTATATTATCTCTTAAAATGAACCTTTTCACCCTCTTTCCACAGCATGAAACTGTTATGGCTTAATTTATATTAAAAGTAGAAAAGTCTCTTCTGAAGGAAATACAGTCTGCGGAGATGCATACGCATTTCCTGATCAGTGCTATTTCATACCTAACAACTGCATGACTTGCTTTTGCAGTCAGAAGCTGTTTTTGGAAAAATTGAGGTTATAGATTTTGATTCAGTCTAACCATAAACTGTAAGGCCCTTAGTTTGGTTTAGGTTTCTTTTGCAAGATAAAATAACCTTGGGGTTCACTTAGTAAGTTACACCTCAGGTCCCTGACTATGATGTGGAAATTGTATGCATGCTTTGTAAAAATAAAAGGTTACTTATGAATCTCGGAGGGAAGAAATGATTCTAGGCAAGGAGTCAACTCCTTATTATATATTACATTTAATGCTGGTAATTTTTAGCAACCAAAATCCACCAAAGAAACATAAGAGTATGTCTGGGTTATTTTATTCCTGCAAAATATTATGTATTCCAGCACTTAAAATCATTGTTTTGGTGAAAAATCTTGAGAAAAAATAGCTGACATTTTGAAAAGAAAATGGCCCAAATAAAACTGATTGGAGACAAGTTTTACCTTGATAATTAAGTTCCATTGATGACTGCTTTCTGAAATGAAGAAAAGTGAATTCGGAAAGTCACAGGTCTTGCATAGGTAAGCTACTTGGAGGTCTAGGGCTACGCGGTAGCCAGGGTTTATTATCAGTGAAACAGTGCAGAGTAGATAAACATGTTGGAAGAATCACTGAATAGTTTCAAAAAGGCTTTAACAAAAAAGTGTTATGTTGTACTTGTTAAGACAAAGCCTTAGGACACTAGAAAGGGCACCAAGGGTGAGAGGAAGAATCGAAGAGTATTTCAAAAGAGTATTATTTTCGCCTTTCCATAAAGAGGAAAAAAATACTATAGAATAATAAAATCACAGTCAGTCACAATAAGCTAATTGCTTTGGAAACAAGCATTTGCTTCCTAATGACATTAATTCTTAAAAATTTATGTAGGGGATGTCAAATACTTGACTATGGCCTGACGTTCACCAGAAAATTAAAATAAGGGAAGGAAGGCTACAGTGTCTAGTAAGGCTACAGTATTAAGACTACATTACAACAGCAATATAGTGAGTAAATTAATTCTTCCCCTTTCTTTCCACTTGGCTTCCAGTAAGCACATGAGCATCAGCCACCAGAGGACAAGCAGAGGCTGCACAGCACCATGGACCAGGGGCTGTTTTAGGAAGCAAGGTATCAGAGGTCCCAGATTGTGTGTCTCCAGGCAAACACTGCCCTCTCTGGGTTTCATTTGTCTCCTTTATTTATGAGTGATATTCTTTTTCTAGGATAATGATCTGATGTTCAACCTTCTCAAGATTGCTTTAGATGAAGGTCTAGGGAAATCAGGAAAGGACTGGTGAGCAATTAGCTTAATATTTAATGAGAAAAATGAACTTTTGATAGTTACTTCTAGCAGTAGCACACTGGGTCATACAATTATTCCAATCAACTCGGTAGTCTTATCATTACAGAGAGCATCTTTTGAAAATAGCTAAAAGAATCTTTTCTGTTGAAGATGTGCAGTGGAGTCTCCTTTCCTACACTATTGCAGTGCTTCCTCACTTTAACCAACAAGCTGTTGTTACCCACCCAACAGCTGTCTTTGTGGATTCCAATCTTTCTAACCACCTTACTGTTTTCCCTACTTCACTGAAAAGTTGCTAAATCATTTTCATTCCACACCTATTTCACATTTTTCTAGTACGTGAAGAGTATGCTCAATTGTGGGGTCAGACTCAGGAAATCAGGTATTTCCTAATTCTTCTTTGAGAGAAACGTAAAGTTATCTTTCAATTACTTCACGTCACCTTAATGTACTTGAGGACAAACAGTCTCACTTTCTTATCCATAATCCAACTCATTTCTTCTTCCTTCACTGTAAGCATGGAATCCAATTTTAATTCAGCACCTTGTTAGAGATTCTTCAGATTTTTAAAGTGGCAGGCCCTGGGCATATATTTGATATGAAATACATTTTATGAAAATAGCAGTTTTCAATTTAAAATGGATATAAAGGTGCATTCATTATCAGTTGTAACTTAAATAATAATAAATTCGCTATGATATGTTAATAGACTATGGAATGCTTTTCTATGTTTTTCTTAGCTGGTTATCATAATAAGCATTATAATCTAAACTTAACAAATGAGAAAACTAAGAGATAGAATAAGCAACTTATTCAAGGTCACACAGCTGACACCTAAATGGCAGAGCGTGGACAAAAACCCGGGTCTTCTGCTTCCTTCTACACTATACCCATGCCCCTGTATGCTGCATTAAATTACTACCTTTTGAAATGTTTCTTAAATTTTGAAAAAGAACTCAGGTCTTTGTTTTACTTTCACTTCTACAGTGGCATATCTTGGTTGAAACTAATAAAGTTATGATGTTTTTTATGAATGGACTCTCTTTTGCTAAAGTTTGCTTAGAAGTGAAAATAATATTGCTAATGTCCTAGAGAAGATATCTTCAAGGGCAGAGACCAAAACTGCAACTCTACATTCCTCCCCACAGGACCAAGTAGTGCTGGGCACACAGCAGACGTATGAGAAGTACCTGTTGATCTCCTATGAATAAATACAGTAGAGTACATTGAAAAGGCATTAATTAGGATTATTAAAAAATAAAAAAGTATTTAAGCTAAGTATTTAATTAGTGATAAGAATGAGCTTATTCCTCTTGGAGTTTATGATTTCAGTCAGAATCTTCAATTTTGTATGTTTTAAAAAGAACTGATACTTAGGAAGTTCGATGTATTTCTAAGATACTGAACTACTCTAAACTGCCAGCTTTATATTGTTTACACCGTCCATTAGTATTGAGGAGTATAATATTATGTGATGTTGTGAATTACAGTACAGTGGATTCCAGGTTAAGTGTCACTTACTTAATAATATAGGAAAATTATCATCTATTACTATTAAGCTTGCGTATGTTAAATCATAATTCTCAATTTTACATATTTGTATTTGCTTACAACTAGCTAAATGCTATCACCACTGTCTTCCTATCTAAGTTGTGGTGTCTGTGTGGTAGAACTACACTGTCAAGCCCAGATACTGGCAGTAGTTACCTCAAAGTTCAGCCACTTGCGAGAAACAAAGGGACGCATCACCGCCAGTAACCCTATAAGAGGTCTGACTAGGAAAGTTTGACTGGATCAGTGGCTAGATTTTCACCAATTTGGAAAAGAATACATGTATTCTGTTATAGTGATTGTATCACTGTGTTTTGAGTTTTCTAACTTAATCAGTTAATGGGCTAAAACTGCCAAAAATGAATCCACAGTAACTTCACTTAAAAATCCCACATACTAGCTATTCAAAATTAGTATTTATTGGCCTAAGTACACAGGGTGAATGAATACTGGCCACATTTTTAATTCATAAAAAAAAATTAAGTTTTGTCTAATTTTTATGGCTAAAGAAGTAAAAGTAATTGAAAATATTTAGTTATAAAAAATGTAAAGAAAAAACCCTACCCTAGATCATGATGTAACTGGAAAAAGGAATTATAGCTGTTATTTCCTAATCCAAAATAAAAACATGTACTGTAACACCAGAACAGGGTCTACAGAAAACCAAGACATTACAATAATACACTGTGTGGGAAGGTAGAAGAATCAGTCAAATTCTAATTTGTGACATCTTGAGATAAAACTACCAGTGAATGACTGACTCTACCCACCTCTTTACTAGTTTTGGCATAGTGTAGACAGAATTTAATTAGGCTGTTTATAGACACTGAGGATTTCCATAACAATTCTTCCTGACACACAGATGAGATTCAAACTTTGATCCACTCACTCTGGACCAAAAAGGCTAATTTATAAGCTATTTCACATTTATTCCATAAAATTTTGGAATGGAGACAGAGTAAGAAATATTTCTCATTGAAAATATACATTTGAATGCAACCATAAAAGATGATGGTATAGTTTTTTTTATACTATTCAAGTGACACTTGAATAGTATAGAGGAGAAAGTCTTGCTACCTTGCTGAGTTAAAAAAAAAAAAAGACACATCTATAATATAGCCATATTTCTTTTCCATAAAAATAAAATTTATCCTATTTGCCTATATTTTCTTTGTAGGAATTGGTAAAATGCTCTATTGTCAGACCTGGGAACATTTCCAGCCCACTCCCAGAATTCAGTTATTTTTATGCTATGGGGGGAAAGGAGGGAAGGGAAAATAGAAACTATTACAAGCAACTGAAAACTGGCATTTAGTAAAATTGTACATAAAGGAGATAAATGATTAAAGTTCAACCAGACACTTAACCTCAACATGAACTAGTCAAGTTAGGATAGATGGAAGAAACTGCAAAAAGCACCCATTTTACTCCAAATCCATATCTTAAATAATTCTTTAGAAGGTTAAAAAATTAAAAAAGTAAACACACACACACACACACACACAAATCTCCAACATGCTTGCTTCTATACAACTTAATATAATTCTATTATAGTACGGCTTATTATGCAGATTTGAATATCCTCAGTCAAACCATATTTTCTAACAAATTAGGTATAGAGAATAAAAGCAGTAAGATATAACCTTTGCAGCAGGTGTTGGTCCTGTTCACCAACACTAGCATTATGAAGAAGGCCCACTATAGTTACAAATGTATTTGGAAAAACTACAAACATGACAATTTAACCAAACTTATAATACTTTTCCCACAAGTAGGAAAAAGATATTAAAGCTGTTCTCTTTGGGACCCAGATATCATCAGCAGAAATGAAAATGCAAGAAGCCTATTTTTTTATATTTAGAAGAAAATCACAATGTCAAACGAAATGAGAAATGAGGAATCTTTTATGGAGTTCTTACACATTGGCTATGAAAGTGTTTCCCTGCAAAGAGAAGAGTCTTGTTGGGTCATCACAGAATGACTGGGAGTGCAGACGGAAGGTGGGATATAAGGTAATTAACCTGGATAACAGTATGCACCTTGGATGTTAGCAAAAGCGAAGCTAATAGCTTATAAAAAACACATGAAATATATAAAATAAAATGATTTTCATATACATCTTAATTTAAAATAATTAATGCATCAAATCCCTGTTTAAGACTTTAACCTGAATATCAAATTTAAGAGTCCAGACTAGTTACTGTTACTGTGGCTCTTCCCCACATATAACACACACACTATCAAAAATAATTTAAAAACCTTCACATTCTTAAATCTAAATTAGTGAGATATTTCTCCAGAAATCTTCCAAATAAATAGCTTTAAAAAAGAAAGAATTTATAAGCTGTTAACTTTAAAAAAATCTGTTAAATAAATTATTGATAATTCTTTATCCTACCACTGAAAATAAATCAAGACACTACCAACAACAAAATGAAATTCAAGCCCTGACAAGAGACCCTTTCCAGTTCAAGGTCTCTTTTTAAGGTTCTACCCTCCTTCTTCCTCTCCCCCACCAGGTCCAAAATGGTTATTGCTGAGTGGGTGTGGCACAGTGAAAATGCAGCATCAGGTTCGCTCTGTTCTTCGGGCAGTGTTCTTACTGTACACGCAAATTGCTCCAGGCAGAAGGATGGCAGAAGCTCCAGGCTCCTGCACCCCCGAGACTGGTCTCCAAAGGGAAAAGTGGCTGCAACAGTAGCTCTGTCACACAAAGAAACGTGCATGGCCATTTCTGTTCAATTTAAGGATCTTCCCAAGACGTTGTTTTGCTGTTGCCATTCCTTTTTTTGGGCGTTTACCTACAAAACACCAACAACAGTGTAAATAATAATGAAAAGCACACTTGGCAAACAGCACCTGGAAGACTTAAAGGGAGAGCTTTATGGAAAGTTAAGTCCTGTAAGAGTTCTCAATGGACAAAGTCATACTTCTGGACTTCCACTGTTTAAAACGCATCCACCTGCTCACATTAGGGTTAAAGGCCAACCTCCTTCGCTAGACTTACAAGGTCCTCCCACAGTTTGATCTCTGCCTAGCTTTTCAGCCTCAACTCTTACCTATCCTGCTTCAAACTGTGCTTTGGCAACAAAACTCACTGCAATTTCACAAATACACCACATCCTGTTTCTGCCCTTCATGCTCTGGCTCAGGCTCTTGCCCTGCCTTCAAAGCTGCCTATTCTGTCACTCCCCCCAACTCAGCCTGGCTAACCCTTAGCATCCTTTTTTAGGGTATGCCTCCTGATGCTTAAGGCTGACTTAGGTACCTCCTCCTTTGTTCCCACAGCAGCCTGTGGACACTGTCATCGCTGTGCTGTCCATAATGCACTAGATGGTGAGCAACTTGAGTGCAGAGACTGTATCTAAACTGCCACTATTACCATCCTACACACTCAGAAATATACCTAATCTACAATTGTGTAAAAGTTACCTTTTGTTGCCTGGTTGCTGATAGGTGGTGGATTTGATGCAGGTCTCTTGGTAGGGTGAAGGGGCACTGAAAAGGAAGTTTCACCAACTGCCCTTTCTGGGCTTAGACTGCCATTACTTATCTGGCACGCCCCTGAAATCAAGCTTGAATTCTGTATGTACTTTCCGTTCTGAAGGCCTGAGCCACTGCTGTCCACATAATTCCTACTTGGTACCTTCTGACTGGTTTCTGATGAACCTTCCTTTTTGATGCATTTCTGGCTTCTACTTAGATCCTAGAAGAACGAAGGAAATGAGGCTGAATTTTTAGGGTTTAAGAAAAGTGAGGTATTTAAGTTTTCTATGCATTAGGAAAATCAAGAGAGAAGAAATAAACTAATGAATTTTTGGTTTTCTTAACTTCCATCAGCCAGAGATGACTACCCTTTCATGATGGTTATCTCAGTTCATAAACCTAATAGGTTTGAAGGATTTGGGTCTTGAAGTTGCTTCGTAACTTAAGTAAGAAAAAGGAGAGAAAATAATTTAAACAAGCAGGAATGCCCTGCCTGCCATTCCACTCAGTGAGCATGTGCCATGGAGGACCCAAGATAGGAGGAATGGACTGATGCTTCCTCAGCATGCCACAGCTCCCTTCTACCTTTCATGGTGTAATGTACTATTCTTTTCTAGAACCTAGCTTCTTTAAGTTTCATCTCCACTGAATTTGTTTTCTAGAAAATCCTTAGATCCAGAGCCCCAAGCTTGGTATTTTTCTTTAAATACAACTCCTCTTTCAGTCTCTTAAGACTACTGAATAAACTTTTAGGAAAAAAAAATGCTACTGATTGGTGAGTCTTGCAATCAACTGAGAGGTCAAGACCAGCATTAAAAAGAGAAAAGAATAGACTGGACATGAAAAGAATACACTGTGGCATGATGTTTCATGAAACCAGTTTTAATTATGCATGTGTGTGTATGAGAGAGATATAAAATATATCTCTGATTCTGTCATGATCAAATAAGTTTCAAAAAGACTATTAAACATAGACTTGCTTTAGATTAGTGTCAGAAATATTCTTGAGCATGAAGAGGCAACTGCTATAATTTGACATGCCATTATAATACCTATTTAGAGTAAAAGCAAAAGAAACTTAATTTTCTCTGATATGATCTTGCTAATTATCACTTCTTCATTTATTTTCAAAGAGAATTATAAAAACAGCCAGATTTAAATAATAGCTTACTTTTAATACTGAATCCTATAATGTTAATAAGTGATAAACTTATGACCAGCTACAGTGAGGAATTATAAAATAATATATTGAAAAAGTAAATTATAACAATTAAGAGATTTTGTACTTGACCTGGAGTATATCCTTCTATTCAATAAAGAACTTATACTCACAAAGCCTTGCTTTAAAAAGATAACTTGGCTGTTTTTCTTCTTGTAAAAGTAATAGCTAAATATATCACTTCTTGGCCTTTTGGCTAAGGTCAAGTGTAATAATAGCTAAATATTTAGAAAATACAGATAAGCCAAATAAAGGAAATAAAAATCACCCATAATTCCATTACTCAGAGATTAATGATCTTACATATTTAGTGGAGAGTCTAATTGTCTTTTCTGGCTATATACAAACACATCTCATACCACCAACTCAACCCAGGGCTCTAGAAGATGGCAAAATCTAGAGGCCCTTTCCACTTCTGCTGAGATCTTTCAGTGCTATGAGAGAGCTTTATTTACATGAGATTTTTCCTTCACCACTTCTTAACTGCCTACTCAAGTTCCCCTGTTCCCCTTCCCCCCCAAAATGTTTCTTTACACTAGAGAAAACTAGGGGCAATATTTCTGCTTTTGCTGATTTACTTACTTTTTAAAATATGATGCAGGTTGGGGAGGTTTAGGGGCCCTACCCTACCACATAAGAATTTTGATTCTTTCGCTGCCATTTTCCAAGGTTTGCAGCAAAAGATCATATCACTTTCCTTATTTGGTGCTTCTGGTAAAGGTTTAGGTTTTTTAAAAATGCTATTTTTGTTTCATTTTGTTTAGTGTAAGCATTAATATGCTGGGATCCTAAAACATCTGGTTTCTTCTGTATTTCTGTCCATGTAAAAAAAGAAAAAAAGAAACATCTAGTTTCTTCTCTTAGAGTGGAGGTTCTTAATCTGAAGTTAATGGATAGTCTGAGGTGGGCGTTGGGGTGTGGGTAGCAGCACAAACATGAAAAAATGTAAGCAAAAGTCAATATTTATGGTGAACATTGTTCTGGAAAGAGAATCTATAACTTTCATCAAATTCTTAAAGGAATTTAGTATCTAAAAATGTTTAAGAAATAACATCAGGCTGGGTATAGTGGCTCACACCTATAATCCTAGCACTTTGGGAGGCTGAGGTAAGAGGATTGCTTGAGGCCAGGAGTTCAAGACCAGGCTGGGCAAGACAGCGAGACCCCATCTCTACAAAAAATAGAAAAAAGTAGCTGGGCATTGTGACGTGTGCCGATAGTCCCAGTTGACTCAGGAGGCTAAGCTGGGAGGATCACTTGAACCTAGGAGTTTGAGGCTGCAGTGAGTTATGATCACACTACTGCACTCTAGGTTAGACAACAGAGCAAGACCCTGTCTCTTAAGAAAAAAAAAAGAAAGAAAGAACATCAGAGATTAAAAAAGAGATCCTCCTGGTATTCTTTACCTTTCATGTTTCATTCTAACCAGACATACCTCTAAGTGTCAGCAGTCATTAGTTTTTAAAACTACTTCTTTGAATAAATTATTCTTTTCCAGATCACATTCTATCCATGACATTATATTAGTTATCATATCAGAATCTCTAAAAATGGACAGTTGTTCAAATGTGCATTTAATTGTAATTTTTTGGCTCCCTAGATCTAATAGTTGATAACCAATTGTTACAGTTTTAAAAAGAAAGCAAAAACAGATAATTTTAAATGTCCTTATATGTTTCAATCTTTGAATATACCTGAGGATTAAATCTGGAAGTATCAAATTGTTTAATCCAGGAAGAAGTCCTCAAGTCTTGATCTTCAGTCTTGACATGGTATCCTAAAGAGAAGTTTTAATTAAATTATCTTTGCACAAACTTGATCTGAAAGAATAAAATTAAGCTAATGCTTAAAATTGAAAACAAATTTATATTGACATTTTATTTAAAAATAAATACATTAACTCTTTAGATATTTATTCATATACTTTCCCCTTCACTATACTCCTTTTCCTCTCAAAAGCAAAGAACAATCACCAGCTCACAACTGATCATGTTAATTCTTTCGATTCTCTCTAATACTATATTTCTTCTTTTTTTTTTTTTTAAGGCTAGGTAAGTGAAGCAGTAGTAGGCATGAAGAAGGAACAAAGAAATCTGTAACACTGTGACCAATTAGTTGTAAATACCACTGTACTCAGTCCAGCCTCAAAGATTTTCTTAATTTCCCAGGTTTTGGGTCACATGCTGGAAGACCTATAATCAAATTCTACGGCCATCTGTTGTATATGTAAAACCAAATGCAATATACTTTCTCTAAAAATGGTATTTTCCATGTACAATATTTTCCCATATAGAATAAAGCAGGTGTTTGCCTGAATTTTGTAGTATTTCCATAAAAACTTTCTTTTCAAGGGACCAAAGAGATCTTAGAAAGAAAAAATGATGCCATGGAAAGACAGAGAAATTCAGATTTGAATTTGAGTTCTTCCATTACTAATGCAACTTTAGGCAAGTTACTTATCCTCTCCAAACTTCAGTTTCCTCTTATACAATAAGCACAGATTTTGAGATCAGATGGTCTTGGGTTTAAATTCCAACACCATTGAGTAATAGCTATGTAAAGTGTGGGCAAATTAAATTAATTTTACTAAGTCTTGTTTCCTTTACCTGTAAAATGGGAATGGATTTTTACCTATACCATAAGTGTTGTTTCAAGAATTAAGTGAAATGAATGCCAAGTTCCTGGTCCATCGCTAACAATTATATGGGATCCAACATAATTATTACATAGGCATTCAATTTTAATGTAGTCCATCTTTTTTCTCCAATCTTCCTCAGGCTTTTAGGGAAACAAAAATTTGCCCTGAAGGCACAAAGCAGAAAACACTGTGGGGCATGTCTGACACAGCGATCAAGTCTGCCCTCTTTTCTCAATACTCCTTTCTTTAAGTAGAGTAATAGCCCTCAATCCAAAAGAAACAGTTCAAAACTTGTTTTCCCTTTCCTAAAAGGAAAATAGGATTCAAGTTTAGCAGACCATTTAAGACACCAAAACATTCCTTTTCACTCTGACAATAATACTAACTCTCTTGCAATAGCAATGGTAGAATTATGCTACGGAACACAATTCTCAATTCCAGGTAATTTACATTTTGAGTTCTTATGCTTCTGTGTTACATGACTTGTCAGCATTACACAGTTTTTTTTTTTTGTTTTTTTTTTGAGACAGAGTCTCGCTTTGTTGCCCTGGCTAGAATGAGTGCCGTGGGGTCAGCCTAGCTCACAGCAATCTCAATCTCCTGGGCTCAAGCAATCCTGCTGCCTCAGTCTCCCAAGTAGCTGGGACTACAGGCAGGCGCCACCATGCCCGGCTAATTTTTTGTATATATATATTAGTTGGCCAATTAATTTCTTTCTATTTATAGTAGAGATGGGGTCTCGCTCTTGCTCAGGCTGGTTTCAAACTCCTGACCTCGAGCAATCCGCCCACCTCGGCCTCCCAGAGTGCTAGGATTACAGGTGTGAGCCACCACGCCCGGCCTGCATTACACAGTTTTTTGTCAGCATTCTTAACACCATTTCTAGCTAAAGGTGTGCAATGAATAGTCCTTAATCAAAATCTCCAACTTCAACAGGATTATTGAGCTACTAAGTTGGGCATCATATGTTACTTCTTAAAGACTGATAAATTTTTTTTCTTACCACATTCCACTGGTTTATCATAGCGATACAACTGCCTAACCTCATGGTTACTGCTGTGGCAGCTGCTGGGATCCCGGTGAGAGTTTCCACTGCTGCAGTCTGTGCTTTGTATTTGCCTTTGTAAACATGTGGAATAGTGCAACCCTGCCATAGACAGCATGCCCTGAATAGCTTCTTCCTCTGTGCTCGTCGAGGTAGGACATTCCCTAAAAAGCAGATGATACAAAAAAACAAGAGTGTATTTTTTCTGATAAAATTTTTGGCAATTTTTTTTTTCCTTTTTTATAATCCTGGACTCCCCTCTACGCTCCGGTCCCCCAAACTGCTCTTCCCCCGGGTCCTTTTCTCTGTCCATGACCCCCAGGCTGGCCATGACTCCATCTTCTCTCTCTCAGACCCCCACACCAGGTCAGGAGCCATGCCATGCCAGCGCCACCCCCATTCCATTGTGGCTCCCACCGTGGCCCCTGTCCTCCATTTCTTTCTTTTTTTTTTTTTTTCTTTTTTATCATGAGTTGTAGCAAGTATCTGTCCTCCATTTCTGTCCACCCTGAGAAGCATTCTGCCTGAACAGTTAGGATCTCAGCCCTAACACAGGATTCACAGACCAGACACTTATTATCTGGATTACCTGGGGCAAGTCCCTTAGCCTGCTTTGCCTCAGTGTTCTCACATCTAAAATGGGGACAATAGGCCAGGTGCGGTGGCTCACACCTGTAATCCTAGCACTCTGGGAGGCCGAGGCGGGCAGATTGCTCCAGGTCAGGAGTTCAAAACCAACCTGAGCAAGAGCGAGACCCTGTTTTTACTATAAATAGAAAGAAATTAATTGGCCAACTAAATATATGTAGAAAAAATTATCCAGGCATGGTGGCACATGCCTGTAGTCCCAGCTACTCGGGAGGCTGAGGCAGGAGGATCGCTTGAGCCCAGGAGTTTGAGGTTGCTGTGAGCTAGGCTGATGCCACGGCACTCACTCTAGCCTGGGCAACAAAGCGAGACTCTGTCTCAAAAAAAATAACTAAATAAAATGGGGACAATGATAGCACCCACTCCACATGGTTGCTGTGAAGATTGATGGCACTCGGCACACAGTAAGCATGTCATATACACGTTACATACATGTTAGCTAGTGCTCTTGTGATCCAGCCACCCCCAGGCCTGCAACAGGACTGTGCAGTGGCCTCTCAGCTGGACTTCCCAGCTGCAGCTGGGCACCCCTGACCCGGCCACACTTCTGCTCCGGCGTAAGCTTCCTCATACATGGCTCTGAGCAGGCTACTCATGGGTTTCTCAGTCTGCCTGGGGAAGCCCATGCTCCTGTATGGCCTGGCATTCAAGGCCTTTCCTATCAGGCCTGTCCCTGCCTTTCTTCATCCATCCCTTGCTGTATCCTCATCTACCTAGGCCTGAACCCAGACATTATAAACTGTTGCTGGAAACCTTTCTTCCAAAGGAATTTACACAGACTCCTAATGTATAGAGCAGCTAGAAGGGTAATTGCTCTGGTTGAGGCACCTGTCAGCCTGCCTGGCTGCCACCTCCCAGTCCCTAGGGGCAACAGGCCCAGCAGTTTGCAATGTTGCCTCAGCCCCATGCCTGGCCACATTGCTTCCCACTTCCTAGCCATTGCGAAGGCAGCATCCTTAGCCAAGTATGTGCTCTCCCAAGCTCTTCACTTCAAGCCCAACCACATCTACAAGATGTGACTCCAATGCCATGCCTCTTCTGAAGCCTCTGCAGTGCGCATCTCCATTCCCACAGCCCCGCTGCTCCTTCCTCTCGGAGAGTTGATCGTGTCCTGCCTAGTAGCATGGATATCTGTGTCTCTGCCTTATCTCTCCCACTAGCCTTTGAGCCTCCTGAGGCAGAATTCATACTTGAATCATTGCTGCCTTCCACACGGTATGGGACAGTGGCCTCCAAGCACAGTCGTGGCCCTGCCCCTCATTACTCCTCTCCGCTTATATCATACCTGGTCCGCACTTAACCTGCCACGTTTCAGGCAGGATCATAGAAGTGATCGAGAGACCCAGGCCTGTTCTGTGATCTCTGGGATGTTGCTTGGGGTCTCTGTGCCTCCATTTTCCAGTTGTAAAAAGGAAGTAGTAACAGAACCTTTCTTGCAGGGTCACTTTGAGGGTGAGTTAAAATAACACACGGAAGGGCATAGCACTGTGCCCGGGTTTAGTGAGCATGCAATACACATTAGGCATTATTGGAGGGAGGGAAGCCAATGCAATCAGGTGATGATTCTCAGGTGAGCATGTGACACTACTAACTGCTCACACCATCATTATGCTTTTCCAGGGGTACAGGTGGGCTGCATTTCCCAGTCTCCCCTGCAGTTGGATTTGGCCAGGTGACTAATTTCCACCAATGGCATGTGAACACAAGTGATAAGTGTCACCCCCAGGCTCAATTTTGGCAAAATTTAAAACTAAAAAAATGTTTTCATTTTTTTATATGTAATAAGACTGCTGCCATCAGCCTACCTTTTAATTGGAATTTCACTTCTAGATGGCTTCTGGCTCTTTTGAAGGAAGTTTCTCACCACAGTAGATTCTTCCTTAAAGTTTGATGTTATTTCTTGTTTCTTTTCATCACCTGAACTTTCAGACTCTTCAGTGGTAAAATTATTTTTCTGAAATAATCCATAATTAAATGGAAATAAAGCCACATAAGAAATTGACCAAGTCTGTACAAACTAATCCAAAAGATTTTATATATCTGTGGAAAATCAAAATCTTAATTATCGTGAAACTATTCTGTATTTCGTGTGAAAATCTCTATTAACTATAGGAACATACTAACTTTATAAAAAACACACAGGCTTTCTTTAAGGTACAATGAAATATAACCTATGAGAGATATGCGAAACATTAAGAACAGTATAAGCAGAAGAATCTCTCTCCACCCTTTCCAAAATCAGACAAAAATAAGTTTGTCAAATGTGAACAGTCACATGACAGTGGGTGACACTGTGGGTGACACCCACAATGACCACTACAGGAAGACCCTGTGCTACACAGCTCAGAGACAAGCTTTGAGGAAAGCTGTCATTTGCTTTCCTCCCAGGTGATGATACGTCCTCCTCATCTTTCCATCAAATAATGTACAAGCCAGAGTCTCAGACGTACCAGTGCAGTGCACTCAGGTCCAGAGTCTTCTGACTCAGAAATATCGGAATATCCTGATGATTTACTCCTGAGTTCTGATTTCACATGTGTAAAAAACCCTGAGAAAGAAGGGAAAGGATGAGAAAAAAAGAGAAAGTCATTAGAATTTGATGAACAAGGTACAAGGTGATCTCTAAAGTCCACCTGGCTCTGATGTCTCCCAATCTCTCCTCTTATCCTCTTTTCTCACTTATGTTTTCTCCATTTCTTTCTCCCCTCCAGGTCTTTCTCCCCAATTGACCAAGATACAAACTGAAGTATATACTTAAATATAAGTGTGGTATTTATTAAACATGATTATATATATTTGGGTGGGCTGTCCATTTTATATTTCTTTCCATAAAAAGCTTCCAAAACTAAAACTAGCTATTTACAAGATGCTTTTCACTTCTCCTTTTGTATTAGTTCTATCATTAGGAAAAAAAAAGATAACTTTCTTAAACCTAAAAAGCATTCACATAGTTGGTCAAACCACAATACATGGATACCTAACAGCTTCAGATCAGCCAGTTATATATCTCCTGAAAATTATATACATGCTAACTAAAATAATATATAAAATTCATTAAACTTTAAATTTTTATTTTGGATATTAGAGGCCTATAAAATGTATGAGCCTTCATGTGACTCTTTAAAAACTGATTAGACAAAGGTATGTGACCCACACAAATCCCCTCACTGATAACACCTTCCCTTGCTACTATACCTCACTTGGCATTCACATCATTAGGCACCTCCCTGATGGGTGACCTACTCAGACATACTTCTGATTTTTCAAAACAGTGTTAGGGACACAGAAATTTTCAATCCTACTATAAACTTAAGAACTTTAAAGTTAGCAAGTTACTTAACATATTACCAAATTAGTAATGAAGAAATCTTCAAAATGACCATTAAAACAAACATACTGTTAAGTGGTTTTTGAGATGTTTCATTTTCCATCCCCTCTATTCCTGAACTCTCTTCTATCTTCATCTTTGTCTTTTTTGTCCTTCTTTTATCCTCTTCATTTTCACTATCTGCTGTATAAAGACTCTGATCTGTGAAGGGCTGTCTCTCATCTCTGTATCATGAAGGAAAAATAATCAAGTCAGAAAACAGTGCAAGACTATGTAGTCGAATGATATTCCCCACCTCCTTAATTTACACAGTAGAGAACTGAGACCCTGTCCCCGTATTTTAGTCAGCTATGCAACGGTATGGACTAGGGATATGATGAACAAAGGGAATCTACTGAAAATTAATCTACTTTATACTTTGATCTACTTTACATACTTGATTATTCTTCCATTTGTCAGCAGTAATCGTAGATCATTATCTTTTGCTCTCCATTCAGGTACTGTGGAAGATGGCTGGAGATGTTTGTTGAATTTCCCATTTAGTTTAGAGCCCAAGATGTCCTTAAAGTATAAAAGCAGAAGTTACTTAACCTCCACCCTCAGATAGCCCTGTTTGACTGAAGAATACAGTATACCACCACCTCCCCTGTGGCCCTGCATCTCAAGGTGACACGCAGCTGCCAGGGTGTGGGGACATGTAGCAGTATGACACTCCAGAGTTCCCGAAGTAGAAGATAAAATGTGCATAAAGTGAATTCAAAGAAATATCACTCTTGTACAAAGCTGAATAACTGGAGCAGCACTGCCTTAAGGTATTTTAACTCTCTTCCCCTTGCTTCTTCCTGCCTAAGTGCTAGCTCCTGGACCTTTCCATTCACCCTATCCTTCACTTACTATCTACCTAGCAACAAACAGGTCACCACAATGCTACCACCAGGAATAAAGGCTACTATGTGACATCAAGGTACAATAGTAGCTGGATTTTAATGCATAAAAAAGATTTCCTTTTCATGGTAATTTTTCCCTTAATAATAAACAGAACTTCCAAATAAGCTAAAACTTCCGTAGTGACTATGGGTTAAGTAGGTTTAGAACAATGTAATACTAAAACAATTATATAAAATTTAAAATATTTTAGAAAGTTAAAGTTTCTATGTAACTTCTTTATATCTATTTTAATTCAGAGATACCCCTATCTGATTCATTTTATTTATCTATTTATTCTTATGTTTTTAGTGTTGGGGGTCTTGCTATATTGCCCAGGCTGATCTCAAACTCCTAGGATCAAGGGATCGTTCTGCTTCAACCAACCTCTCGAGTAGCCAGGACTGCAGGTGTACACCACCACATCCAACTCTTCTCTCTCATTCATTTTATTTATTTATTTATTTTTATTTTTTTGAGACAGTGTCTCACTTTGTTGCCCAAGCTAGAGTGAGTGCCATGGCGTCAGCCTAGCTCACAGCAGCCTCAAACTCCTGGGCTCAAGCGATCCTCTTGCCTCAGCCTCCCAAGTAGCTGGGACTACAGGCATGCGCCACCATGTCCGGTTAATTTTTTCTATATATATATTAGTTGGCCAATTAATTTCTTTCTATTCATAGTAGAGACAGGGTCTCGCTCTTGCTCAGGCTGTTTTCGAACTCCTGACCTCGAGTAATCCACCTGCCTCGGCCTCCCAGAGTGCTAGGATTACAGGCGTGAGCCACTGTGCCCGGCCTCTCTCATCATTTTAAATTATTGTCTATCCTCTACTTAAGATATAAAATTATAGGTGATACAGATCTCACCATAAACTTGTAACCATGTTTTATTAAGGCACTACATCAATCTTATTACTGCCTCCCACTCTCCCCCCCTTTGTCCAGTAGGCCAGCACTTTCCAAACTTTAATTAGTTTATTCTAACAGTCTCCCAGTCTAACAGTTATCTAGCCTGATGCTGTTGGCTCAAGCATAGGTTTTCTGCATTTGTTCTTCTCTCTGCCTATAACATTATTCCTCAAATGTCTGTGTATTCATTTGACCTTGAATGATTTAAGTGTCAGTTCAAATCTGAGAGGCTCTCTGACCACCTTAGCTAAAGTACCCAGCCACACCATACCTCTTTATTCTACTGCTCTGTTGTGTGGGTTCTTTCAAAAACACTTATAATCTGAAATTATATTATTTTAGTATATGTCTGTGCCTCTACATCCTTCCAACTTGAACTAGGATGGAAGCTTCATGAGGGCAAGGACTTGAGTTTTGCTCTCTCTGGCATCTTCTCCAGAGCCTAGAAGAGCATGTGGTGTGTGGTAAACATTCAATAATCATGTCAGGAAATCAATGAGGTCTATTCATCCTAATTCTATACTGATAACTAGAAAGATTCAGCACCACTCCTTGAAACAGGCAGAACTACTGGATGACCCCTATAATTTTACAGCAAAAATGAGATAACAAGAATAGTCAGAATGTTCACTTTTTATTACCCCTTTAAAGAACTTTAAGGAATAATGAAGTCTCTTTTTGTTATTATGAAACAATACTTGCCTCTTCCCATGGACACATCTCTAATCTTTTGAGGACTTCCCTGGTGTGGAGCTCTAGGATGTCTAGGTTAGAAGGAGTTCGGACATTATGATCTCGAAGTTTCCTCATCTTTCGTCGGGAATGGTAGGGGGAAGTTGCTTCATTTGAGGATCGTGAAACTGGACACACAGTAGGAATTCCCTGAGATTTAACTGGTTTGCCATTTTCCTCCTTTAAGAATTAAAGTCAGAGTATGTTTATGACAAGATTACTATATACACATCTGACTAATCGTCCATAAAGATATTTCAGAAAACAAAAACTATTCAGTTTAATCATATAAACAAAAGACTAAATCATAAGCCTCAAAGAGCTTTGCTGAGACCTTTATTCCCTTCTCTCCCCCAAACAGGATACTGTGAACATATTTCCTTAATTTTAATATCATATTAAAGGTGGTGTTGTATTCCACTGTATGGATATGCCATAATTTACTTACCTAATGCTCATTGGTATCCATTAAGGCTGCTTCCAGTTCTTTCCCACAATAAGCATTCTTTTCACATACATATTTGCATAAATATGTTTGCTTACTTTTTAAAACACGTTTTAAAATTTTTTCTTTTTAAAGACAGTGTCTCACTCTATTGTCCAGGCTAGAGTGCAATGGCATGACCACAGCTCACTGCAGCCTCAAACTCCTGGGCTCAAGTAGTCCTCCCAACTTAGCCTCCCCAAGTAGCTGGGACTATAGGCCTGTGCCACCACACCTGGCTAATTTTTAAATTTTTTTGCAGAGATGGCCTCTTGCTATGTTGCCCAGACTGGTCTTGAACTCCTGGCCTCAAGTGATCTTCTTGCCTCAGCCTCCCAAAGTGTTGGGATTATAGGCATGAGCCACTGTGCTAGCCAAGATTTACTTTTTAAACCAAAATCACACATCTATGTAGCTTTTAAAATTAAATACTCTATAAGCATATCATGAAAAGTAGTGATCTACTCGTCCCTATCCTTGATGCCCATTCTCCAGAGGCAATCACCTACAACCATTTTTGTTTTTTTGTTTTACTGTGGTAACATACATATAACATAAAATTCTCTATTTTAACCATTTTTAAGTATACAGTTCAGTGCCATTAAGTACATTCAAACTGTTGTACAACTATCACCACCATCCATCTCCAGAAATTTCTCATCTGCACAAACTGAAACTGTATCCATTAAACAATAACTTCCCATTCTCTCCCCTCCCCTCGACCCCTAGCAACTACCATTCTGCCTACACTCCATGAATTTGACAACACTAGGAACTTCATATAAGTGGACTTATATAATATTTGTCCTTTGGTGACTGGCTTATTTCACTTAGCAAAATATCTTTAAGGTTCATCTACATTGTAGCATGTGTCAAAATTTCCTTCTTCTAGTTAATATAAGGCTGAATAATATTCCATTGTATGTATGTACCACATTTTGTTTATCTGTACATCCACTGATGGACACCTGGGTTGCTCAGCCCACCTTTTTGCCATTGTGCATACTGCTGCTATAAACCTGGGTTTACATACATCTATTCGAGTCCCTGGTTTTAATTCTTTTGGGTATTGGGTAGCCATGACTCACAACTCTACTAATTATGATGTTTGTCCCCAGTTTTTTGCCTCCAAATTTCTAAATAACATGTTTATATACTATTTTCAGTTTCTGTTATTACTGGATTACTACTATGCAAGATGAAGTCTTAATCCTTAATCCATACATCTCGTAAACATACACTTACTTCCCTTTCCTTCAATATTCTGTATTTAAATTATGCTCAGTAAAAATTATCAATAACCCAATGACACATAACATAATATTACATTCCTTTCTTTTATATCCTTCCATAATCCCTTGAGTTATCACTGCCTCACTTCCCATCTGCTTTGTTTTCTATGTATTAATTTGTATCACTAATTGATCCCCAAATTCTCCATTAGAAGAATGCAAACATTCAAACGCATTAAGTAATCTATCAATTTTATGTTTTTCTTTGGAGACATACCTCCTGGATAGGATTGCCAGATAAAATACAAGACACCCAATTAAACTTAAATTTCAGGTAACAACAAATATGGAGTTTTTCAGTCTCTTGATCCATCCTGCACTAGCTGCTTTCTGGGCCAGACTTATTCTTCCAGGTGTATTTTACCACTTTAAATTGTAATATTAATTTGGAGTTGACATATTCTCAGAAATGACATTCCCATTTATTTAAGTATTGTTTTACTTCCCTTAATAAAGATTTATAGTTTTTTTCATATAGATTCATACCTGTTTTATTAAGTTTATCCTTAGTTTTAGTTGTCATACATGAGATTTATCTATGTATACATTTACATATATAAGATCAGATATATGACTTTTGATACTAAATTCATTTAAATATGATTACTATCACTCTTTAAAAACAGAAAATATTTTTCTACTATAGCTGAACACATTGAGAATTACACAAACTATTCTATTCATCATTTTAAAATCCATTCAGCATTTTAATATTTCTTAGATATATACCTCTTCCCATTTCCCAAACACAACCCTAACATGATAAGCTGTGAAATTATCAGTTGGCCTTCATTCCGCCACTAATTTCCTCAGTTCAAGCTAGACACTAACAGAACCACCTTCCTGAAGAATTACTTTAATAAAAACACCCTGGCCGGGCGCGGTGGCTCACGCCTGTAATCCTAGCTCTCTGGGAGGCCGAGGCGGGCGGATTGCTCGAGGTCAGGAGTTCGAAACCAGCCTGAGCAAGAGCGAGACCCCGTCTCTACTATAAATAGAAAGAAATTAATTGGCCAACTAATATATACAAAAAATTAGCCGGGCATGGTGGCGAATGCCTGTAGTCCCAGCTACTTGGGAGGCTGAGGCAGGAGGATTGCTTGAGCCAGGAGTTTGAGGTTGCTGTGAGCTAGGCTGACGCCATGGCACTCACTCTAGCCTGGGCAACAAAGCGGGACTCTGTCTCAAAAAAAAAAAAAAAAAAAAAAAAAAAAAACACCCTTTCTTAAACACCTGGAAGAGCCCTTAATTAATAAATTAAAACACCCAATCACAGATTTTATGAGCTTTTATCAAAGGGCATTTACCTGACCAAGTTGCTCTATTTCTGTCCCACCCCACCAACTTCATTGCTTTCTCCCACCCAGCTTCCCTAGCATGACTCATCCCTCCTACATTTTTTCTCTTGCTGTAATTACTTAACATGTATTCATCTCTGAGTAGCTGAAATTAACTGGTTCTGAAAGTTGTGTTTTTCATTTTTAAAGTAACCTAAAGTAATCTGATAACTGCTTATTATTTCATTCCAATATAATATTCTAATTTTCTAAGTCTTTAGAAGCCTGAAAACCTAAGAATCCATCCAAGACTCATCTCATTCTATTACTTCTAAGTGTGTAAGAGTTTTCAAATGTTTGTAGTGTGCTGGTAGATGCATCTGCTTCTCAAAACAGATAGTACTGAAGCATTTACATGATAGTTTTTACTCTTACCTCTATTGCTCGAATTACTTTAGAAAGTTCTTTAATAAGATGTCCAGGTCTAACATTGTCTGGAATTTCAAAGGCATGTTCAGATACAAGCTGTATGTGGATTAACAAAAATAAGAAAATCAGAGTTACTTACATTTTTATAAGTAAAAACTAATTTTCTAAACCAATTTTTGGGTTCTCTAGACTTTATAGACACAGTCAAATACTAGTAAGCCATGTCTCATAGTTCATTAAGTTGGTATAATACCTTCAAAAGAGTTCCTTATTAACACATAAAAATCCTCTTAGATGGCCAGGCGTGGTGGCTCACGCCTGTAATCCTAGCACTCTGGGAGGCCGAGGCGGGCGGATTGCTCCAGGTCAGGAGTTCAAAACCAGCCTGAGCAAGAGCAAGACCCCGTTCTCTACTATAAATAGAAAGAAATTAATTGGCCAACTAATATATATACAAAAAATTAGCCGGGCATGGTGGTGCATGCCTGTAGTCCCAGCCACTTGGGAGGCTGCGGCAGCAGGATTGCTTGAGCCCAGGAGTTTGAGGTTGCTGTGAGCTAGGCTGATGCCACGGCACTCACTCTAGCCTGGGCAACAAAGCGAGACTCTGTCTCAAAAAAAAAAAAGAAACAAACAAAAATCCCCTTAGATGAACTTGTTCCACAGTGAGTTTTACTTTATATGGAGTAGTAACCTTATACTCTACACCTCAAAGCCTACTGTAATTCTTACTACTAATAATTAGTAAGGTAGCTAATTAAGCCTAACATTTAATTCATAATGCATAAATATTTTTAAGGGGAACACAAGCACTAACATAATCCTAGTTTCTCTTGGGAAGTCTAATTTGAATAAATTTTTGTCAATTTTTTTTTTCTTTTAATAATCAAAAGCAGGCCAGGGCATGGTGGCTCACGCTTGTAATCCTAGCACTCTGGGAGGCAGAGGCAGGAGGATCGTTCAAGGTCAGGCGTTCAAGACCAGCCTGAACAAGAGCAAGACTCCGTCTCTACTAAAAAAATAGAAAGAAATTAACTGGACAACTAAAACTGTACAGAAAAGAAATTAGCCGGGCATGGTGGAGCATGCCTGTAGTCCTAGCTACTCGGGAGACTGAGGCAGGAGGATTGCCTGAGGCCAGGAGTTTGAGGTTGCTGTGAGCTAGGCTGACGTCAGAGCACTCTAGCCCAGGCAACAGAGTGAGACTGTGTCTCAAAAAAAAATCAAAAACAAAATAGAAAAAAGATCCCAACAATAGTGAAGAAGAGTTAATTGGTGAGTCACCATATTTAGTGAACTACAAACTATTGTCATTATTTATTATGTGTATGTCAGATATTAATCTCTATATCTAAGAATATCTTGGCTCTTTAGACACATTCAACATACTAGTTTCTACTTTTGCTGTATACTTGGTTTTAGCATCATTTGTTAAAACGAGGTAATAAGAACAGTAATAATAAGTGCCAACTCAGTGCTCTAATACTGTTAAGTATTTACAAACATTAACTCATTTAATCCTTCCAACAACATTATGACATAAATATCACTGTTATTCCCATTTTACAGTTGAGGGAAGTGAGGCATAGAAGTTAGGTAACTTGCCCAAAGTCACACAGCTGGTTTACTAGTAGCAAAGCCAAGATTTGATTCCCAACATTTGACTCCAGGATCTATGCTCTTAAACGTTATGCTGAGCTGCCTCTCATCTTACAGCAAATTTAACAGATATTAATGTAAACATCATGCTTTTTACTTATTTATTTTTGAGACAGGGCCTTGCTATATCTATAGCCCGTGCATGTGTGCAGTGGCGTCATCATAGTTCATTGCAACCTCAAACTCCTGGGGTCATGTGATCCCCCTGCCTCAGCCTCCCAAGTAGCTGGGACTACAGGTGTGTACCACCATGCCAGGCTAATTTTTCCATTTTTTGTAGAGACAGGGTCTCGATATGTTGCTCAAGATGATCTCGAACTCCTGGTTTTAAGAGATCCTCCCACCTTGGCCTCCCCAAATGCTAGGATTACAGGTGTGAGCCACCATGCCGAGCACATCATGCTTTTTAAAATGTACTATAACTGTAATGTATTAACAGTATTTATTATTGATAATGAATTTACTATGCATCAAAATCACTTATGAAGTTTGTTAACAACAGAAGTTCAGATCCTACCCTAGAGCTATTAAATCAGAATCTCTAGAGGAGGATCCAGGGGTTTCATTTTTATAAAAAGCACTAAAGGCAATTCTCATAAACTCACAAATTTGAGAACCACTTGTCCAAAGCCTTCAGGAGGAAATAAATTATACAGTTTTTGCAACATATGCCTGTTTTTATTTTGTTATATAGTTTTAAATTTGCTTGTGCCTTTCCTTGTCATCTAGATGATAGTCTTACAGTGGAAGACATGCTTTTTGTTTCTCTGAATGCTTCCACACTGCCTTGCTCTAGTAGATAGCAATGATAATAAAGTGACAGGGAGTAAAAAATTATTGGGACAGTAACCTACTAATTACTGTTTCCTAATATCTCCTTTTAAAAGCAGGATTTTTTTTTTTTTTTTTTGGAGACAGAGTCTCGCTTTGTTGCCCAGGCTAGAGTGAGTGCCATGGCGTCAGCCTAGCTCACAGCAACCTCAAACTCCTGGACTCAAGCCATCCTCCTGCCTCAGCCTCCCGAGTAGCTGGGACTACAGGCATGCGCCACCATGCCCGGCTAATTTTTTCTATATATATTAGTTGGCCAATTAGTTTCTTTCTATTTTTAGTAGAGACGGGGTCTCGCTCTTGCTCAGGCTGGTTTCGAACTCCTGACCTCGAGCTATCCGCCCACCTCGGCCTCCCAAAGTGCTAGGATTACAGGAGTGAGCCACCGCGCCCGGCCTAAAAGCAGGATTTTTATTTCAAGGGGATACTCAAGAAATTAATTTGGACATGTATTTTCATTAGCTCACACATTTATTAAAGTATTATGTGCAAAGCTCCATGTAGTTAAAATGAAGCTAAGAAAGACAGTCCCTATTTTTCAGGAGCTCAAAACCTGGTGAAGGAAAAATGGATCCATTACTTTATATACAGTTGTTGTAAGCCTACTGGCACAAGAAATATGCTATGGAATCATAAGGGAAGTTAACACTAATTCCAAATGGAAATCTGGGATGACTTTTGGGTGGTGGGAATCAAACTGCAAACTGGACCACATTTTAGTGAAAATGGAAAAGCTCATGCTTAAACCTTGACCTCTCCTATCCTTCATTTTTATATAAATCTAGCAGAATGGTAAAGAGCATAGGCTTTGCAATCCCAGATCTAAGCTTTAAGTTCTAGCTCTACTAGTTCTCTTGGGCAAGTTACTTAAAAAACTCTTGAACCGCCGGGCGCGGTGGCTCACGCCTGTAATCCTAGCACTCTGGGAGGCCGAGGCGGGCGGATTGCTCAAGGTCAGGAGTTCAAAGCCAGCCTGAGCGAGACCCCGTCTCTACCATAAAAATAGAAAGAAATTAATTGGCCAACTAATATATATATATATAAAAATCAGCCGGGCATGGTGGCTTGTGCCTGTAGTCCCAGCTACTCGGGAGGCTGAGGCAGGAGGATTGCTTGAGCCCAGGAGTTTGAGGTTGCTGTGAGCTAGGCTGACGCCACGGCACTCACTCTAGCCTAGGCAAGAAAGCGAGACTCTGTTTCAAAAAAAAAACAAAAAAAACTCTTGAACCTCAGCTTTCCCATATGTAGAACAGGGATACCAATAGCATTCCAACCTCATATAGTTGCTGTAAGGATTAAATGAGATCATGTATGTAAAGACTAAGCACAATATAAGAGCTCAAGGTTATTTATTATTATCTTGTATCTACATGTTCATTTCTTAGTCAACATCCTAAATATACTTGAATTACTTTCTTTTCCAGATTATAAAGACATAACTAAGTACTTAATTCTCGTAAATATGAACAGAAACCAGTACATCATATATACTGTATAATAAAATGCAGGGTTGTAGTTAAAGCATAATCTCTGTTCCCTCTACTACTGGCACTCAGAGGTGCTGCCAAAACAGCATAAGGACTCTATTTTCTTGATCTTGCCACATAAAAAACAACAATGATTTTACCAAAGAAAATAACTTACTTCTTTTTTCATCCATAATTTTAAAGCAGTATGCAGTGCTTTCACTCCCTGTACTAAGTAAGTTTGAGGCTGGAAACCATCTTCTCTCAGTTCTGTAGGAACAAAAGTAGGGTGGACAAAGCAGTTAAAGTGTTCTAAAGATAAAGGGATTAACTTTAGATTTTGAGTAACTATCAAGTATAAAACTGTATGACTTCCCAATTAATAGAAAGACAAAAAAATGGAATATAAAATTCCAAAAGAAGGAAAAAGAAATAGAATTACATTCAATGTAATTGTACTAAATGTTCTAGTTAAAAGAAAGACTATTCCTTCAGAGCAGAGAAGGGAAAAATAAATTTAAAAAAGAAGAAAAAAGAAAGACCATTCCATTGGATTTAAAAATAAACTAAAAGTACATAAATAAAATATTAAAAAGTACAGAAATGTTTAAAATAAAAAGATGAGGAAAAGATACCAAACTTTGAAAAAAAAGCTGGTGTAGCCATATTAATACACTGTCATTAATAAAGGGTCATTTCATAATGACAAAAGATTTAATTCACCAGAGAGACATAAATTACCATTTAAATTTTGTGCTCAGTAACATAGCCTAAAAATATAGAAAGCAATAACTAGACAGAGCTATACAGAGAAATACATAATCATAGTGGAAAATTTTGAGACATTTCTCTTGATAAACAATAAAGTAAGTGAACTAAAAAAAATCAGTAGGCATATATATATATGCAATTTTAACAATATAAAACTTGATTCAATAGGCATAAAGAGAATATTATACCCAGAAATTGCAGAACACTCATTCTTTTCAGCATACACAAAACATTTACAAAAAATCATCCCTATCCCAAGGCCATAAACAAGTCGTATCAAATGTCCAAGGATCTAAATCACAGACGTGTTCACAGTGCAATTAAGCTAGAAATCAATAACACAGAAATCAGTAACACAATAACTGGAGAAAGTCCATATGTTTAGAAATTAAGAAACACAAATACTAATAAACAGACTGCTAACTAACATTTGGATCAAAAAATATATATTAGGCCAGGCATGGTCACTCACACCTATAATCCTAGTACTTTGGGAAGTTGAGGTGAGAGGATCACTTGAGGCCAGGAGTATGAGACCAACCTGAGCAATATAGCAAGACTCCGTCAATACAAAAAACAGAAAAATTAGCTGGGCATGGTGGCATGTGCCTGTAGTCCCAGCTACTAGGAAGGCTGAGGTAGGCCGACCCCTTGAGACCAGGAGTTTGGGATTATAGTGAGCTATCATGATGCCACTGCACTCATGCCCGGGCAACAGAGCGAGACTCTGTCTCCAAACAAACAGACAATAAAACAATACATTGGAAATCATAATATGTTCGTTAAATAATAATGAAAACATTATATCAAAACATGTGGTATATTATACATACAAGGAAATGTATAGCTTTAAATGCTTACGTTAGAAAAGGCAGCTGAAAATTAATGAGCTGAGGACCCATGAAAAAGACTTGGGCAGGGCAAAGGCAATATATGTAAACTAAACATTTGTACCCCTGTAATATTCTGAGGGGGAAAAAAAGATTGGGAGACTCAGTGGATGGTTGTGTCATTAGCCAGGATTGAGAACACAAAAACAGCAGATTTGGGGGGGGGGGGTTTTGACCTGAAGGTCATGAGTCAGTAGACTTAGTTTTGGATATAGTATTAATTAATCTATCCAAAGATGCTGGTGGAAAATCAAAATGGGTAGGTCCAATAAACAGTTGATAGTAGGTACTGAAAATAACACTTGGTGTTAACATTTGTCTCTTCTCAATAAAGATAATACCATTTTAATGTTAAAAAAAGAAAATGAGCAAAAATTAACAAAACGGAAAATGGAGAGGATTGTTAAGTCTCAAACTGGTTCTTTAAAAAGATATTAACATTGAGGCCAGGCGCGGTGGCTCACGCCTATAATCCTAGCACTCTGGAAGGCCAAGGCAGGAAGATCACTCGAGGTCAGGAGTTCAAGGCCAGCCTGAGCAAGAACGAGACCCATCTCTACTATAAATAGAAAGAAATTAGCAGAACACCTAATAATATATAGAAAAAATTAGCCAGGCATGGTAGCGCATGCCTGTAATCCCAGCTACTACGGAGGCTGAGGCAGGAGGATCGCTTGAGCCCAGGAGTTTAAAGTTGCTGTGAGCTAGGCTGATGCCATGGCACTCTAGCCCGGGCAACAGAGTGAGACTCTGTCTAAAAAAAATGAAAAAAAAAGATATTAAGACTGATAAAGATAAAATAGCACAAATATGCAACTATCAAGAATGAGAAAAGAGACACCATTACAAATGCTACAGATATTTTTTTTTTTCTTTCTTTTATTTATTTCGGCATATTACGGGGGTACAGATTTTAAGGTTTCAATAAATGCCCTTTCCCCCCCTCCCCCCAAGTCTGAGTTTCCAGGATGACCATCCCCCAGATGGTGCACATCTCACTCATTATGTATGTATATCTACAGATATTAAGTACTTAAGGGGGATAACATGAACTTTATGCCAACACATGTAAAAATTTAGATAAAATTGCCAGATACATTTCTAGAAACGAATTCATCATAATGGACTCAATAATTAACTAGAAAAACGTAATAGTCCTTTAATTACTAAAGATACTGACTCAGCAGTCAAAAATCTTCCTATAAAGAAAATTATAGATCCAGATGTCTTCCTCAGTGAGTTCTAGCAATCATTCAAGAAAGAGGCCGGGCGCGGTGGCTCACGCCTGTAATCCTAGCTCTCTGGGAGGCCGAGGCGGGCGGATTGCTCAAGGTCAGGAGTTCAAAACCAGCCTGAGCAAGAGCAAGACCCCGTCTCTACTATAAATAGAAAGAAATTAATTGGCCAACTGATATATATATATGTAAAAAATTAGCCGGGCATGGTGGCGCATGCCTGTAGTCCCAGCTACTTGGGAGGCTGAGGCAGGAGGATCGCTTGAGCCCAGGAGTTTGAGGTTGCTGTGAGCTAGGCTGACGCCACAGCACTCACTCTAGCCTGGGCAACAAAGTGAGACTCTGTCTCAAAAAAAAAAAAAAAAAAAAAAAGAAAGAAATCATTCCAATCATAAACTTCTCCAGAGATCAGAAAAAGAAGGAACAATCCCAAGCTTTTATCTGAGGTTAGCATAACTTTAATACCAAAACCTAACAAGGACAAAATGAGAAAACAAAATATGGTCCAAATATCACTCATGTGCCAAAATGAAAAAAAAAATACACATACATATGCACATATTTATATGTAACATGTAAATATATATCTTATATATTTACTAAAATATATTTTATATATTTTTATAGAATATATTTTATATATTCTAGATATAGTGAATATATGTGCCAGATTTTTACCAAAAATTTATGAAATGATAAAAAATATTAAAGAAAATCTAAATAAATAGAGATGTTCCATGATTACTTTTAGATAACTCAATATTTAATAACAATTTTACCAAAATTGATCTGTAGATTTAACTTGTTCTGTGTTAAAATCCTCACATTTTTATCTGCTTGCTTGCTTGCTTTTGATGGCCTAATACAAAGACTAAATAGTTATTTCTAAGACTAAGCAAATTGCTGCTGTGGCTTCAAGAGTAACAGAAAAATTTTGTCTTTCAAATAAGCTCTTAATTTGCTTTAAAAAGTTGAATTATGAGCCTCTCTTAGACATTAGGGGAAAAAGAGACCATTGTGCATCACCCCAGGGGCGTGCACATGTGTGTATACATGTGTATGAATGGATAGTTTTTCCTAGCTAACTATAAGATAGGAATGTGGCATCTTGGGACACAAGAACAGAAGAGACAGGAGAAACAGAAATGCCAATCTCTTAACTAGAGGGTTTAGTAGTATTCTTTTCACAAAACAAAGACATTTATAAGTGTTTTTGTAAGTTTGTATAAGTGTTTCTGCTTTTTAGACTTGTACTTAAATAGGAGACTATGAACTCTACTGTCCAGTATTATACTGAAAACTCAACTCTACAGTCCATTGTGACATTCTTATAGCCAGGAAAAATACCTGAAAACACTAAATGAGTCAGGGATTCATGATAATGATTTATTTCTGGAGCAGAGACTGGTCTTGGGAAGAAAGTACCTATTCCTCCCCATCTATGGGATCCTACCTCCTTCACCCACACCTGTAGACATCTCCCTCTACACTGCTGTGGGGCGTGGGGTTTAGGGCGCCACTGTTATTTCCTTCTCAAAGAGAGAGGGTTTTTTTTTTTTTTTGAGAAAAAAACTATACACAAGTTTTATAAGTTTAGTTTTTTTTTTTTGTTTTTTTTTTGAGACAGAGTCTCGCTTTGTTGTCCAGGCTAGAGTGAGTGCCGTGGCGTCAGCCTAGCTCACAGCAACCTCAAACTCCTGGGCTCGAGCGATCCTTCTGCCTCAGCCTCCCGAGTAGCTGGGACTACAGGCATGCGCCACCATGCCCGGCTAATTTTTTTATATATATATATATATATCAGTTGGTCAATTAATTTCTTTCTATTTATAGTAGAGACGGGGTCTCGCTCTTGCTCAGGCTGGTTTTGAACTCCTGACCTTGAGCAATCCGCCCGCCTCGGCCTCCCAGAGAGCTAGGATTACAGGCGTGAGCCACCGCGCCCGGCCTAAGTTTTATAAGTTTAGTTTTATAAGTTTTATACATGCTATCCTGGGAAGTTGATTATTAGTTATTTCTTTTCATTTTACCTTTTCCTCTTATGTAACTTTTAAATGGAAAAAGAAACAAATGTTCAGAATAAACTTTACTGTTTAATCTGTTTATATCTGCTCTTCTGAGAGTTACAAATTATAACAGTAGTACTATTTGCAAACCGACTAGAAAAATTTAGACAGCACAAAAACCAAACTATATTCTCACTGGCTCAAGTACTGAAAAGCAGAAAATGAATAGAAGTAGAAATGATACTCAGTCTCCAATTTGACTGGTCAAGGATTATTAAGCCAAAATATAAAAATATCAAAATCTGAAATTCCACATTTTAAAAAGTATTTGAGTTTAAATAAAGGTATATTCAAAGGAAACATTTTTCTTCAACTACAGAATCATAACATGCTAATTGAAAAAGTTGGTTTGCATCCTAACAAGTGAATTATTCTAGCAAGCATAATGGTCATAAAAGGTTATGGCATAAATATTACCTGATTCTCTCAGTACATGAAAATCATTCCCTCAATTTTTTAAAGCAAATGTTTCGGAACACATATTAGGTAACAATCATTTGATATAAACTACAATTTTGAGAAGGTGTGGGAAGCACTTTTACATGCTTGATAATGTGTATGGGCTACTACAGTACTAGATGTAATGAACACTTTCCAACATTACTTACGTTGTTCTGACAGTCCTTCACATACTTGATTTTTTAAGAACATAGATTGTTAGGTTATAGACTAGAGACTCTAATTCACTAAAAAGCTTCCTGGAGACAGGAAATCATGTATTGAAAAAGCAAACAGGGTGACATCTATACTCTACTAGAAAAGGGACTCTGTCGGGTGGCTTTCAGTGGATTTACAAATATTATATATCATATCATATAAAAAAGTATAAATTAATTACCTTTCAGGGTTTCCAGCAAGTTTTTGGCTACAAACCAACATATGGCTTCAAAGAAAGGGAATTTGAAAAGATCTGGTGTTTTTAGCCTTTTCTCCATCTCATAACACCTAAATGAATAAAATTTGAAAAAATATTTAATGTTAATATTAGTATTTCAATATTAATGAAGGTAACCAACTTGAAAATAAAACATAAGACAAATCAAGTACTGTACATTACTTAACAACAACACCACATTTGGACAAGACTGAATTATCTTTATCCAGGTTCTGACTTTAACAAATTTGATAGCATGCTTAAGAATTATATTGAGTTTCATAAAAGATTACACCTTGGGATTTGCATCCTAGTTTTAACAAAAGGGATTTTACAAGGGCTCCACTGTAAGTGGAATCTATTTAGAAAACAGCTCCCTATATTGGACAATACTGCAACACCCACCCAGAAAGTTCTGTTTAGTCTCAACTAAGCATTCAACCTTAAGAGGTAAGAAGACAGGAACCATAGCTTGCCACAGTGTTAGTCTTCAGTGAGAGTCCTTGTAGCAGTTCATACAGCAGGAGCCATCTTTCCCCTCAGGGGCAGCTCAAGTGCAAAGAGAGGAGATCCACATTTGGTAGTTGTAGGAGCTGCGCTGGCTTACAGTCTCACATCCTATAGCAGCCTCACTCTCTCTCGCTCTTGCTCTCTCTTTTTTAAATAGTATTGTATCTTATTTTATTTATTTTTCTTTAGAGACAGGATCTCACTGTCACCGAGGCTGGAGTACAGTGGCATGATCATAGCTCAATGCAAACTCTAACTCTTGGGCTCAGGTGATCCTCACACCTCAGACTCCTGAGTAACTGGCATTACAGGTGCATGCCACAATGCCTGGCTATTTCATTTTTTTTTGTAGAGAGAGGGTCTTGCTATGTTGCCCAGGCTGGTCTCAAACTCTTGGCCTCAAGCAATCCTCCTGCCTCAGCCTCCCTAAAAAGTGGAATTACAGGTGTAAGCCTCTGCGCCCAGTCTGTCTATTGTAGTAACTCCACACACAGATACACAGCTTCCAGGGATCCTCATGTGCATGCCAAGTGACAAGAGTCATGCACTCAGGGAAGCCCAAAGATACTGACTTCCTACCAGGTATTTCTAGTTCTTCCAGTCCGGATACAGTTTATCAATTAGGAATCATTTTTACCATAAGCAGTGTTGCCTAGTAACATTCTCCCTTCATTACACTACCAGGGGAACAGAGTCAGGCAAAGATCAAATTCTCACACAGAGGGGGAAATAGCTGTTAATCCTTTACCTGCAGCAAAATTAAAGCAGATGTTTTGACAGCAATTGTGACTTAAGGTTGCTTTTTTCCAGCAGCATAGGTCACATCTGAATCTAACTGATTTCATTTATTTCCCTAATTGCAAGAATAGCCAAAGGAGAACACATACGTTTTTATAAAATTTTGAAATCTAGGGAGATATTATCAAACTGAGTAAGTTACTTTTTTTGTTTTAGATTTGAAATACATCAAGTATCCTCCTGACAAAATTTTTAAAATACTACTTTTGTTAAAAAATTCTTATTCCTAATCATTTCTCAGGGCCTATCTCCATGGAATCTCAAATAAAATGCTGTGAATTTTTTTAACTTAAAAAAAGACTGTCCTATTTAAGAAAGGACAAAAGATCCTTTAAATACTGATGACACAAACCTGAGCTGCATGCCAATGTTAAGGTTGTGCAGAAAGTTCCCCCCAAAAGCCATACAGTCCTGAGAAGTGAGCACAGCATGAATCCACCCTGAAATGGTTAAAAGTATATAAATCAGTAATTTTTCAATATTTAAATCAAATAAATATGATATCTACCTGTGAAGTAACTTGAAACACCAATATCAGTTCACTTCATACTCCAGTGCTAGAGAAGGTAATGTCTATTACAATCTATAGATTCATTTAATTAAATATTTATAAAGTGCTTATTTTATATTGCAGGCTATATGCAGAATTTGAGAAATAAGGTGAAGGTTTTTTTCCAGTTGTTGCTGTTTTCATTGTTTAGTTTAAAAATATAACCCAACTTCATATAAAAGATTTTTCTTTGAGACAAGTCAAATCTGGTTTGAATTAGGAAAGCACAATTTCCACTAAAGAGCACTGGGAATGGCTGAGCACTCAGCCTCCCCAGGGCCATCCTAAACTGAGTGCCCCAAAAAGTAAGCAGGGGAGGATCAGGGGACTCAACCTGAGATCCAACTCTGTAAGAAGGAAACGGCAGATCACTCACATTTAAGTATGAAGGGTTATGGTCCTGAAGATATAAATGTTGGCAATCAAAATGATGTTTTGTTTTCCCATAAAAATGTTTTCAAAATGGGAATCATTTCTAAGAGATGGCACAACTTTTGAAAGAAATGTTGGTAGACTTAACAGAAAGATTTCACGTAAATAAATATATACACACACATTTGTAAGTAAATTAGCTTTTAAAACACACAAATCCCATTTTCTTGATATTTTTCATCTTTGACCCCTCACTGTGCTATAACACAATATCAAAAAAACCAAAAGACTCACTTCCAAGTGTGCCCATTTGTGTGTACAACAGCACAAATACTTGAGTTTGACCCCGAAACCACAAATCAGAAGTTGTCCGTGCCAGTTACAAATTCTACACATCAGTGGTTCTCAATAGTGGCAGTACTGCCTGTACAGGGTGTTTTGGAAAGTTGGGAGGCTTTTTTGATTGTCACAATGATCAGAGAGCACTACTGGCATTTTGTGACTGAGAGCCAGAAGTGTAAAGATAGTTCTACATAATAAAAAACTGTCCCACGTCACTCAGGACTGTCATCTTCTGCTGGGCATTCACATAGGTACAAAGCCTGTCTATTAACTATCCGAGCCTAGAAACTAGTACTCCATTATTTACCTAAACAAAGTATTTTTGCATGGCTGTGGCACAATTTCCAAGAACATGACAACTCTGTAAATGAAAAGAACTGCAGTTTATTTGGAAATTTATAGTTGTCAACTACCTTGGAAAAAAATTTACATTGCCTATAACAGTGGTTCTCCAAGTGTAGTCCCTAGACCAGCAACACTTACATCAGTCAAGAACTTGTCAGAAATGCAAATTCTCAGGCCCACTCAAGATCTACAGAATCAGAATCCTGGGGATGAGGCCAGCAATCTGTATTATAATAAGCCCTCTAGGTGATTCTGATACTCCAGGGAGTCTGAGAACCACTAGCCTATACCAATGATGCTGACAGAATTTGTGCTGTCACTAACACACACCTACATTGGTTTGTTGGTTTATACAGCTAACCATATCATTCAGTTCTCTGATGCTGCTGTGCCTAAACAGGCACATACTGAAATAGTATTTCATTATAAATTATCTTTTTATTTCTTCTTTATATCCAGTTAGGTCATTACATTTATTTTTTTAATTAGTTATGCATGAACTATGAATTTCAATGTAAGACTTTGAAGAAAGCACAACAAAATATCTATTATAAAAGGAAGAACTAGGAAGAGGACCAAAGGGGGAAGCTTAGCCCATTCACAATGAAAATATTGATACTTATCCAGGCAAATATTCTGGTAGTTCTATGTATTTATTCATTCATTTATTCAACACACATTTATTATTATATATGCCAGAGGCAAGGCAAGAAATCAAAGCCTGTGGTAACAGATCCCTACGAACTCCACAGCCATTAAGGCTGCCCAAGCCAAAAGAACACAAGTCTCAAAACCACTGGTCTGGATAGTCTATATAGTCGCTGTATCCATTCACATCTCAAAATGACAGGCCTGATACCTGTATTTGAGGCTACAGCTAAGAATGATGCTCAGTCCCTTGCTAGGATCTCTGAAGACATATCCTTTGTCTCTTAATTGTCCCAGGACAGTAGCCCAGATTCTTATAGCAGATTTGCCCTTTAACAGCAATGGAGAGTGACCAAAGTTAAAACTGATAGGAATGTCATTAAAATTTAAAACTTTTGTGCATCAAAGGATATTATCAAGAAAGTGAAAAACTGACCCACAGAATGGGAAAAAATATTTGCAAATCATATATCTGATACAGGTCTAATATACAGAATACATAAAGAACATTTATAAACTCAAAAATAAAAATAGACAACCCAATTTAAAAATGGGCAAAGGGTTTGAATAGACATTTCTCCAAAGAAGATATAACATTATACTCTCACCAGTTGTGCATCCCTAATCTGAAAACCCAAAATCCAAAATACTCCAATGAGCAGCATTTCCTTTGAGTGTTATGTCAGTGCTCAAAAAGTCTTGGATTTTAGAATATTTCAGAGTTTGGATTTCCAGGTTAGGGATGCTTAACCTGTACATCCCTACAATGGAATATTATTGGGCCATAAAAAGATGAAGTACTATTATATGCTATAACATGAATGAGCCTAGAAAACATTATGCTAAGTGAGGAAGCTAGACAAAAAAGGCCACGGTGTATGGTTCCACTTATATTAAGTGTCCAGAACAGGTAAATCCATAGAAACAGGAAGTAGATTAGTGGTTGCCAGGAGCTCAGGGGAGGGAGGAATGGGGCATGACTGCTAAAGGGTATATGGGTTTCTTTTTGAGATAATGAAAATGTTCTGAAATTTAGACAGTGGTGATGGTTGTACAAGCTTGTCAATCTCTACTAAAAGTCACTAAATTGTATACTTCCAAAGGGTGAATATAATGGTATGTGAATTTTACCTCCATAAAAATAAAACTGAAGGCAAATGATATAACACAATGTCAAAAGAAGTCCTAACTATAAGACAAGCCCTCTAAGGGATGAAAAGTAAAAAGTCCAAGATCAGAATTATTTCTTATGTAATGCCTAAAAACTACCTTCCAAACATGCTGAAGCCAGAGGTTCTAACTAAAAGCTGAATCTATGTGACTGAGTATCAACTGGGGAGTAGGAAGTAGGATGAAAACCTTACCTGTAGGAACAAATAAGGTATGTCCCTGCTTTACCACACATTTGTAGCATTTATCCACCTTATCTCCAAAGAACACCTCACTCTGGGTCACAGATGAACTCCAAGATTCATAGAGTGCCAAATTTTCATCTGTTGGCTTTATCAAATAAAAAATCTTCTCACCCTAGAACGAAGTAATCGAACTATTTTTGAAAAAGCAAAAGCCATTCTTAAGATGGCCTACATTGATGCAATTTCCCAATATAATGATCTAAATTAAGTTAGATAATTATCAGAATTTTTAGGTTCAAAGACATTTCACACACCTGATCAATAGCTATTGACTTAAGAAACATTTTCACAGGAGCTAAAGCTTGCCCTCCCCAACTGACAAGGAGTCAATAAAGTAGTGTTGAAGAAATAGCTGTGAGAAAGGAGTGCAGAGAACCATAAACATCCCACTGACCTCCTCTCATTTTCAAGGTATAGAAGTAAGTATGTGTTGACAGGCCTCCAGGTTACAGAGTCCTTTCTGTAAACTTTGCCCTTTCCCTTTTGATCTCTAACATAAAGATTATTTTTAAAGACCTATAAATAAACTTCCTTTAATAAACTAACTCTTTGCTTCTTCATGAAGAAAAGGAACAAGAGTCCAAGGACACAGCATCAAATATGGTCCAGAGTATTGCAAGGGCATAGACGTTTGACATAGATGAAGATTTGGTTCTAGATCAGTACTCTCTAATAGAACTTTCTGTAATGATGAAAAATTTTTAGTATCTGCACTATCCAATACAGCAGTCACTAGCCATGTGTTGTGACTTAGCACTTGCAATGTGATGAGTGCAGATGAGGACTGAATTTTTAATTACATTCAATTTTAATTAAATTTAGCCCCACATGGCTAGTGGCTACTGCATTGAACAGTACAGTTCTAGATAAAGCAAGGTGAATATAAACTGCAAAGAATTGGTATTTTTATGGGCATTTCTGGATCCAACTAGCTGTCTTGCCCTACCTTAAAGCCAGAAGCAATTATTACTATAATTTTGCTTCTTCTTAGGTATTTGAGTCAAGGATTAAGAGATAATTAACTAGCAGGAAGAGGAAACAAAGAGAGACAAAAAGGCTCGAAGAAACCAATTTAAAAGATGAGGGCAAAAATGGAATCTAAATGTAAATAAAAACATCATGGCTCTTTCATTACTTGGAATAAAATAAAAATCATAATGTTTAAAAGCAAAGTGATAGTTCCTACTTAAAAAGTAGAAAAAAAAAAAAAAAGGCCAAGTGTGGTGGCTCATGCCTATAATCCTAGCACTCTGGGAGGCCCAAAGAGGGAGGATCATTTGAGCTCAGGAGTTCAAGACCAGCCTGAGCAAGACAAAGACCCTGTCTCTACTAAAAACAGAAAGAAATTAGCTGGACAACTAAAATAAATAAATAAATAATAGCTGGGCATGGTGGTGCATGCCTGTAGTCCCAGCTACTTAGGGGGCTGAAGCAGGAGGATTGCTTGAGCCAAGGAGTTTGAGGTTCCTATGAGCTAGGCTGACACCACAGCTAGTCTAGCCTGGGCAACAGAATGAGAGAGACTCTGCCCTCCCCCCCCCCAAAAAAAGTAGAAAAACCTTCCCTTCTACAAACTGTCATTTATAGCAAATGAATATACCACTGAAAAAATATGGCTATATGTTTTTGTCAACAAGAGAACAAAGAACTACCCAATCTTACCCAGAGGACATGGTACCAGACTGAAGTTCCACCAAAGTCAATGTGGAAATCTGTGTAGCTGTCTTGAACTCCCATTAAGCAGTATTTCTGGACAAATGGCTTGGGAAAGACTGAATCGTCTGGCCAATAATTTTCCACCCAAGAAAGTTTTTTGGCTATATCAGGGACCTCCACCAATTCAGACATCCTTTAAAAAAAAAACCAAACATATACATATACACACATCCACATCTTGCAAATTAAAACTTTGTAAAATTGCTTCTCCCATCTCAACCCAAACCAAGTAACTAACTGGAACTTAAGGTTAACAAAAATACTTAAAGTTTAAAACACATCTTATTTCTAAATAGTCTCTAAGCATGCCACTGCAAAATTTACAACATTGTTAAAAAAAGAAAAAAATACAACATTGTTACAACTGGATGACTTTAGAAGTCACAATTATGTTTCTTACTGAAATAAATATGTCATTAAACTACACTTAGCTAACACTCAGAATGCTAAGCCAGTAGTCCAGAGCTACTCACTTTGTATCTGAAAATTCAAGGCTGATCACGTTTAACACTTTTGGTCTGTTAGGATTCGTGAAGTATTTAACATAATTGTGAAGTGTCATTTTGCTGTCTGCCTGCCTTGCCACATCAATGACATCTATCACTTTGTCACCACCTGCAGAGAAAAATTATAGTCTTATTATTGGGCTTAAGAATTACATCAAACAGATGCTCTAAACAAAAATATTTTAAAGACTATATTTACTTGGTATGATAATTAAACCAACTATAAAACTATATAGCCTAGACAAAGATTCTTCCTATATTCTTATTACTTTTTGAAGTTCAACTGGACCTTTAGAAAAAAAGGGAGAGTTTTCGAGTAAAAGAATAAAGCAATAAGAGATGCATAACTAACACTGAGCATAAAAATTTATATGGCTTACAAAGCTTTCCATACACCAACAATATCTTATGTGCAGTTCATAATGACAAAAAAAATACATTATATTGTATGTGGAAATTGTGCAACACTTTATGGATTCCAATTTTTTGAGACACACAAAATGAGAAGATTGACTTTTCCCTTTCACTTCTATAATACCTAAGATTCTATCATTTTAGAAAACAGATCAGTCATTGGGGAATTAGTGAGCAAGTTGACCAGGACAAACAATTTCTGCTCTCTTGATAATGTCTTCTCTTTTAATATTCTCTTTCAAGAAAAAATTAATGGTTAGGAAGCAAAAATCAGTTCAGATTAGTGTCAGTGTCTGAATACCTAAGTTCTGAATTGTGAGTAATTTACAGTTTTCTTATAAAACCATGAAGTGATGCTTATAGACCATTGCATTGCCACCGCAGGAAGCATAATCAGTTTTATAAGGGACTATAGGATACCGTGGAATTCAAAATATGGCAATACTTAACCAATCTGAAATAGAAAACAAATAAATGCCATTTTTTTACTTTAATTCTATACAATTTAAGCAAGCATTGTCTCACAGACTATTTTATTTTTAGGGGGCAACAGAGTTCTGCTACTAATATTTAACTGAAGTGCTTTGCAGTTTTGAAAAGTTAGCTATAAAGCAGTTTGAACATTTTTTCCTATACTTATATTTACACTAGCTATTAATATTTATTTTACAGTTGCTATCTATGCAAATAGGTTTATGTTAAACCTCATCCTCATCCCCTAATTTATCAAATATTCAAACTTAGCTGAATGTGAAGTCATGATATTTAATTGGATTTCCTTAGTGAATCACTTATCAATGAGAACCGTCAACCAACAGCTCAATAAAGGGACAAGTTCTCAGATATTCCATGCTGAGGAGATTAGATATTGTAGTGAATATACAACTTTAAGTCAAAGTAGATTTGGGATCTAATCCTCCAGTAATCTCTATCTATCTCTGACAAGGAATGACTTCTACAGTCAGCTTTACTGTAACTATCAAAATGAGAATGAATGGTATAACTGCAAACCTCCCCCTTACTTCTTATCCCTTCCTGGGCTTCAAAATCACAAATTAAGTCAAAATGTCCTTACATGGCAACATTCACCAAGTCATTACTGTAAAAACAGGTTTGAAAATGATCTCCTCTTTTTACAGTCCCTCCTCTAAACAGCAAGAGGTCGCAAGGCTGATTCCAGAGGACTAATCATGCAGCTGGTGTACTGGGCTCTGACAATTTTGCAGCTGTATTCTACAGATGCCTATAACCAATCCAATTTCCCATGTCTTCTTCTTGGTATCTGTAGCTGCCCTCAGGAATGGTTTTCCCTAACCATGTATCAGAAAGTTTAATGACACCAAAGAAAGCAGCAGAATGAGGCTGAGTAAAAATAGGCAAAATGTGTCATTCTGGTTTTCCAACAGTTCTAAGTCAGCTGAGAAAATATAGTTTTTTACATAGGTGATACCGAGTTTCATTTTTCCTGACCCAGGAAACTGAACTAAATTCATATTTCTTCACTTAACTTTTAATATTATTAGGACCATCATTTTTACTTTTACCGTGTCTTCCCAGGTACTTAAAGGAATCAAGTTCGTACCTACATAGTGTTCCACATCCATCACAGAAAAAGTAGGTGAAGGGAGCCTGAGCCCCAGATCATCTAATTTAGGGACCATAATAGGGACATCAAATCCATGTTTCTCTAGATATCTTTGTGTCAGCTGGCTGCCATGCATCTTTACAATGATTTCATCGGCACTACGGGAAAACGAATAAAATGCCATTAAGTTCAGTTGAAAAATAATACTGTGATAATCAGTTCATTCATATATTGTATAATTACCTATATCCATGATTATTAACCTATCATACCTAATTCTCCTTTTAATAAGAAATGTTTTATAAAGCCCTTTTTGCTATGCTAGAGTAAAATTTGTAGGTGATATCATAATCTACTTAATTCAACACATATAATCAGAAAAATACATAAAATGCTCTGACTGTAAAAAGAAAAAAAATTAAACTAATGTATAGCAAAATATGTACAGATTGAGTATCCCTAATCCCAAAATCCAAAATGTTTTAAGTGTCGGCATAATGTTCAAAGGAAATGCTGAGTATTTTCAGATTTTCAGATCAGAAATGTTCAACTGGTAAGCATAATGCAAATATTCCAAAATAAAAAATAATCTGAAACACTTCTGGTCTCAAGCATTTTGCATAAGGGATACTCAACCTGTATTTCAATATGTAAATGTTCATGTAAACTTACTAGAAGACATCATAAAATAATAGAATGCTTAAAACTAGTTATAATGAATGGTTAGATTTAAGAGAAGTAAAAAAGATCAGAAGCCACTCAACATAAGCTGTGTAGGACATCATGAGAACAAAAGGTAGGATGTACATTAAAATAAAAACACAAGTTAGGATACGTAAAAACACACCAGATTTTATTTGACTATAAAATTTCACACAAATATCTGCTAGAAATTCACACTACCTGGGAGATGGGCACACTTATAACTCTGACTCAAAGGGTACAAAAGCAATTTATGTAACTGAAATGTTTGTGCCCCCATAATATTCTGAAATTAAAATATAATAATAGGAAAAAGTAAAAAAACCAAAACCCACAAATATTTGCGGACATTTCAAAGTCTAACAGGACACAAACCAATTAATTATTGTTCTGCATATTAGAGTATGACTAACATCCCTGGTCTCTACCCATTGATACAAGTGTCCAAAACACTCCCACTGGTAGTTACCAATTTAAATAATCTGTTAACCAGTATTCCATAAGTTTTAATACTAGGTAGCAACTTTAAGCTAATAAGAAGGTTTGGACCTCCAGCTGCCCTCTCTGATGATCAACATGTTATAGGCATTACACTTAAGTATGATTTGTCCCTTTGTCACTGTCCTCCAGATCTCTTTCAATGGAGTATTCTAGATTTTATCTCCAATTGCTCATAGGACGCAGCTGTTGTACAGTCAAAATTAAGTGCAACACTTGCCTTAAAGGTTAAAACAGAACAATTTCCATTTATACAATCAGATCTGAACTGTTTGATGTCGTCTGCAGCCTAGGTAGCAAGGAAAAGACAGGAGAAAAAGGAAATGCTGGTTCTCTGAATTACTGGGCTCCGATCTTCCCACCCTCTCAGTAACATAAGAGCTATTTGAGGCCTAAGAAAATTGAGACAGACTTTTCCTAGACAGTCTTAAAGTGGATGGCTTCGTTCTTCTTCAGCTGCCTCCTCCCCTTGAGTTCTGTTACTACTTTTTAGTTTCCCCAATAAGCACCAACAATTGTTCTTTCTTCCTCTAACTTCTGAGGATTAGATAATGCCTTAAACTTCAATCTATTAATAACAGGGAATTTTAAATCAACTGTACATCTTAATCTCAAATGTTTAGTGTTTCACTTCCCCTGTTGATCAATAATATATAAATACAAGTGCTTAAAATACAGGTACAACATTATTTGCAAGAGGAAAAAATAGGAGACAAACTAAACATATATCATATGGTATTTATATATTCTTGCATAGTACACAGCAGTTAAGGAGTGAGGTTAATCTATGTATATATATGGAAGGACATCTATGGCATGTAATAGAGTAAAAATGGCAAGCTGCACAACACTGTGCATAACATAACTCCATTTTTTTTTAAGGTATACATATCGTCATTGTACATAACTCCATTTTATTAAAAAATTTTATGCATCTATACGTGTATATATGTATCAATTTTTAAATTTTATTATTTATGTAGAAAAAGGCCTCAAAAAACTTACACTAAGTCTTAACATAGGGGAGAGGGAAGATAACCCATTCACTTAATCTTATGCACGTCAGTGTAATCACATCAAGTGTGTGTAATTTAGTAATTATTGTTACTCTACTATGGCTTTAAATGACGCAAAGGTTTATGGAGTTAAACAAAACAAAACAAAAAAAGACCTTTAATCAATGGTAATTATAGTTTGGACATTTGCGATCATCCCAACAATCTGTTCTCATTTATGTTCACTTTGGCAGAAAAGCCACATGAATTACTAGGCCAGTGTTTCTAACACTACTTTTTTGGGTCAGGAACCTATTAGGAAAAAAATGAAAGCTATGGTTCCTCTCCCTGAAAAATGCACACTCACACATTGGCACTAAATTGTATATACAGTTTTAGGGAGCTGGCAAACCTTCCTCAAGCCCACAAATAGACCCAGACTGAAAATGCTGGGCATAGGCTCCAAATCAAACAAGCATTATCTAATACAAAAGGGAAACAAGCAAACATTTCTCCTACAATTTTAAAACTGATAAAAGGAGAGTATTTGAGAATAGTGCCTTTAACACCATAAAAAACATGCAGAAACACTATATTTCATATATGTTTTCTTTCTGTCTCTTGGTAGACCTGAGGGAACCAACAGTAGATGCTTATCATTATATGTTTCTGTTTAAGAATTAAAGGGCAGGGGGATAGAGAGGAATCCCAAAGACTGAGGAGAAACAGCAGCGGTTTTATCATCTCAGGATCTGAAATAATTTCATAATAGGTTGCATGTGATTCTGTGATTTAAATTTAAATTGTGCTTCCGCCTTTAACAAGCCTGGATATGATCTTGTGTAAAAGCCTATTAAGTGTTACCACTTTAAATAGATGTCAGGCAGTGAGAAGGAAATGGTCTAAATTAGCATGATTAAATGCTTTATAATGCTTTTGACTCTCTTTGAGCCACAGACAACTCAAATATATTCCATTATTAAAAAAACATCAAAAAGCCCAGTCCTGCTGCCACCAGAGGCTAAGCAATAGTTGTGTGTGCTTCTGGTGGACCTAGAGTATAGAAGGAGAGGAAAGCAACAAGAGAGAAAAACACAGTTGGAAAACAGAAGGTGGTGAGGTAAAAGGAAAAAAGAAGCAGCAGCTGCATATCATAAGGAACCAAATACTGGGACAAGTGTCTCAGACTAGTACATTTTGAACTTTTTAGACTGTGACCCACAGTTAAGAAATATATTTTAACACGGTGACCTGGTGTGCACATACTATAACAAAAGTTCCATGAAACTATGCTTATTACTTCTGTTACTTGGTATTTTTCTATTCTAACTCATTAAGAAAAAAAAGTGAAAAGCTGGTTGACAACGATAATGGGTTGTAGCCTAAAGTTTGAAAACATTGCTTTAGATAACGTCAACTTTATCTGCCAACATTCTTACATTTTCTTTGAATAAGTTTCCATACCTTGGGAAGACTCGGGATCGTAATTCCTTAACAAAAGTTCTAGTTCCAGCTTGCACTGGTTTGGAACCATCATCAATTTCTGTGTAGTCGTGCCTGTGCCAGTTTCTCCTCTTTTTCACTGGATTTTTAGAAAATTAAAAAAAGAAAATATTTTTGGTAATTGGTAATACCATGTACGTTTCTAATCATTATAATCTACATAATCAGAAATAACCATTCTAAGTACAAAAACACTCAAGTTTTTAATGCATTTCTAGGCTACAAAAGTAAATTTTGCTTAATGTAATGCTACAACTACTAGCAATTAACTGTGGATTTTTAAATCTACTTTTTATTTCAAAATATTTAAAAATTAAATTAAGGAATCCAAATCAGCAGATGGAGCCTTTTATAATATCCTCATTTACACATACTATAAAATTTCCAAATTATTTAAAATTACGACTTTTAAAAAAAATTACGATTTTTCACTAGAACATTTGCTCATAATATGATTATTCAGATCCAAATCACCTTCTCAGGATAGGGCCTTTTATCTCACATCAGTAATCTATTTTAACAGCATAATTCCCTTCTCTTCTATGTAAAGATTTACTTCCAAAGTAAGCATGGTTACACTGACACAAAGAAGAACAGGTGACTGAGTTGTAATTAAAGGAAGATGGACGGTAAAAGAAAATAAATAACTTTATCATTGGTTCTAACACTAAGATCCTCTGATTCTACAACTTTGGGAAGCTACAATCTTCTCAGCAATCAAAATCAGGAGACTTGGATTTGATTCCTAGTTCAGCCATTAACTTCCTTTGCAACCTTGAGCAAGTCACTTAACACCTCTGAATCCAGATTCCTCAAGGTGGGAATGAAGGGGTGGGTTAAAGTGCCGATTTTCTTTTCAAACTGTGTGGAGGAACTCTGAACAAAGAGACAGAGAAAAAGCCAAGGGAGAATCTCTGGCCCTCATTCCTCTTTCCAACAGAGTAGCACCTTTAATGTGGGATCAAGGTAAGATTTCAATTATAAATCCCATTTTTTTTTTTAGCTTGAATATCACTCTTAAGCCTAAAACCTACATGATTCTTGAAAATGTACTGAAGCCTGCAACTTACTTAGAAATGCATCCACAAAAATAAGACAGTGGAATAGTTCATGGATAGATAATGTAGTAAAGCAAATAATGTAAAATGATAATAGTAGAATCTGGATGGTAAAGGTTTATAGGTACTTGCTGTAAAATTCAACTTTTCCTATACATTTGAACATTTTCATAACAAAATATTATGGGGGGGAACAACTTTATGATTCTAAATTATTTTAAACATTCATCTTACAAAGATCATAATAATATGAATAATATTGGGTCCTCATATAGATAAGGAGAAGTCACACTAAATAATTAACAGGGATGGAAATCAGGCTTATTCATATCTAAGAGTCTAAAACAAGATTCCCAAGTAACTTATGAAAGCCAAATCTTCAATACAGAAGAGAGTAAGTCCCATTTTTTAAAATTTCATGAGAAAAATTTAGGCTTACAAAGCAACCTTCCTAGAAAATTCCATTAAAGCATCCTTTATGTGTTAATTTTTTTCTCATTTAAAATCACTCCTACACAAGGTCAGGCGCGGTGGCTCACACCTCTAATCCTAGCACTCTGGGAGGCCGAGGTGGGCGGATTGCTCCAGGTCAGGAGTTCAAAACCAGCCTGAGCAAGAGCGAGACCCAGTCTCTACTATAAATAGAAAGAAATTAATTGCCAACTAATATATATAGAAAAAATTAGCCGGGCATGGTGGCGCATGCCTGTAGTCCCAGCTACTTGGGAGGCTGAGGCAGAAGGATCACTTGAACCCAGGAGTTTGAGGTTGCTGTGAGCTAGGCGACGCCATGGCACTCACTCTAGCCTGGGCAACAAAGCGAGACTCTGTCTCAAAAAAAAAAAAAATCACTCCTACAATTCAAGGGTATTCCACTACAGATTTTTCCTCCTATATATAGATATGTAACTCCACTTTTTTTTTTCCTAATCCCTTTTTTCAGCATTTCTATGTAACTCCATTTTATTTTCAACTGGGACCACATGTTTATCCTGCTTACCTTATTCTATCATGAGCATTTTCTCCTTATTAAATATTCAAAAGCAATTTAAAGGCAGCCTAGAATTTCAGGATGTACATGTACCATATTATAATCATTTTTTATTCTTAAATATTTAGTTCATACTGATTCTTTCTTCAAAGTTGAGATTAATATTCATATATATTAATCTCTTTCCCTGATTACCTCCTCAGGATAAATTCCTAGAAATGCTAGAAGATCAACATCTTTAAGATACTTGCTACATGTTGCAAAACTGCCTCCAAAAAAGTGGTACTAGTAATTTACATTCCTCCCAGTATTATATAAGCAGCCTATTTCAAGGCACTGGGTTAACGATGAGCATCATCATTAAAAAAAAAAAAAAAGCTACCCATTTGATAGGTGAATTATGATATAATACTGTTTTACTTTTAATTTTTGCAGAGCAGATTTATCAGTGAAGCACATTGGCTTTGGAATTAAACAGTTAAGGGTTCAAGCTCAAACTCTGCCAAACAACTACAAAAAAAGCTAATTAGATAATTTTTTCTCATTTCTCAGACCCAGTTGTTATAAATATCAAAGGAGATAACATAGGTCAAGTACTTACTTACCTACTAAAGTGCCTGGCATGTAATAAGCTGCCGAGTACTATCATTTCCTTTTAAATGAGCTGACTTGTAGGAAGTTAACAGAAGAATACAATTGTCCTGTTGGGCCAACATGCTTAAAATATAAAATCAGCCACTGCAACAGCTGATTGAACTTCTTAAAGGAAGTAGGCCAGTGAAGGAATATTTTAGTAGTGGTCATAGGGAAAGGAGAGAAAATTTTGTTTGGATTGCATGTGCCTGAAGAAGACAGAGAATGTATATTTATTTAAGTGTTGAGCTATTTTTGATACCTGCCCTCAAACAGAGTTCTTAATTCCCATTAAGAGGGTAAAGTCCGGCCAGGCTTGGTGGCTCACATCTGTAATCCTAGCACTCTGGGAGGCCGAGGTGGGCGGATTGCTCAAGGTCAGGAGTTTGAAACCAGCCTGAGCAAGAGCTAGACCCCATCTCTACTAAAAAAAAAAAAAAAAAAAAAAACAGAATGAAATTAATTGGCCAGCTAAAAATATATAGAAAAAAATTAGCTGGGCATGTTGGCGCATGCCTGTAGTCTCAGCTACTTGGGAGGCTGAGGCAGGAGAATTGCTTGAGCTCACCAGGAGTTTGAGGTTGCTATGAGCTAGGCTGATGCCACGGCACTCTAGTGAGACTCTGTCTCAAAAAAAAAAAAAAAAAAAAAAAAAGAGGGTAAAATCTAAATTCACCATATTGAGTGGATATTATACTGTGGTATCTATAGTAAGGACTCCCAGGAGAATTCTGAAAGGAACAGGAAACCTTGGGTAGCAAGCAACAGAGGTTTAATAGTAGAGGAAAAGGGATCAACAGAAATTACCCAAATTAGGGGTTGAGGGTGAGAGGTGGGGAATGTGAGCCTTACATCAAGATAAAATAGATTATTGGATCTCAGGCATTTTCCCTATGAATAGTCAGAGTTGGGCCTTTGCCCAGAGGATCGTCAGTGCCTGACTTGCTCCTCAGGGATGAGAAGCATACAAAGGGCCCCGTAGCAGGCAAGCTTCTCTCTGAGGCATCATTACTCAAAGTGCAGTTTGTGACCCATTACAGATTATTTAATCACAATGTAGTGAGTATGACAAGTTTTTTTAAAAAAATTAAATCATACAGGAAAAATAGAAAATAGAGTACATCACATGTAGTAGTACATTATTCTAGCTCATAGTAACTTACTTAATATTTCATAGAAGTTAAATTCAAATTATTACATTTGGGCACTATATACTTAAATTCTAAACTAAAATTGTTATAAATTTTAGTTTCATTTCTTTTGAGATAACAACATTGTATTATTTACTTCTTCCAAGAATTACTCTCAGTCAACAATTATGTCAAGTTACAAACTACATACTTCAGTGCTACCCAGAGTAACATCCTTTAGAAACATTTATGACAATAAACTAGTCAATTACACATGAAATAATTCTACCAATTTTCTAACCTCAAGTTTTATATCATATAAAGTTATAACAAAATAGATAATCTGTATTTTATAAGGAAATATCTTAATGCATTCAGATGGCTTAAATTTCTAAGTCTCTTACAAAGAAATTAGGAAAATCATTAATATTCCTTATAAAACAGATGAGCAGTCAGCTACTAGTCTCTTTTCAAAAATTATTTACTTACAACATCAGAACAAAATTTCCATTCTATTAAAAAAAAGTACTAGGAAAAAGCTGCATTCAAAATAAAGAAGGTAGAGCCAGGCATGGTGGCTCACACCTGTATGTAATCCCAGCACTCTGGGAGGCTGAGGCAGGAGGATCACTTGAGGCCAGGAATTTAAAACCAGCCTGAGCAACACAGCAAGACCCCATCTCTACAAAAAATAAAAAATAAATTAGCTAGGCAGGGCGATACGCACCTACAGACTCAGCTACTAGGGAGGCTGAGGCAGGAGGATCGCTTGAGCCCAGGAGTTCAAGGTTACAGTGAGCTATGATCAAGCCACTGCACTCCAGCCTGGGCATAGAGTGAGATCTCATCTCTTAAAAAAATAAAGAAGTTATACAGGTTACCTACATTCAACCCAAGTGTGTACCAAGGTGTGTTCAGGCAAAGGTTTCTTCCAGTTTTAAAATGACAAAGTCTGTAGTTTTTCCTTTAAGTTTGTAAACACAAAAATGCTAGTTCATAGCTTAAAGTTTAAAAAGAAATAGTTATAATCCAAAGCCTTTTAAATATATTTTCTCACATTTGCACAACAACAATATTTCAATTTATTCTTCTGAAGCATCTGTAAAAGGTTCTGAAGCATCTCTAAAAGACTGAAAAATAAGTATCATTTTATGTATCATGTACACTCCAGAGGATATATGAGGCCTCCTTGCCCTCACCCACCTTCTTAGGAAAAACATTGTGGTCAGAGACTTGGTCTGGCCTTGTCCTTCGTACCTTACTTCCTCAGACCTCAGGAGAGGGGTTCCAAGCAGAGAGAATGGCTGTGCAGGACTCCAGGCCATATTCAATATAATAACCAAATTCAGAAAATATAAGTAATATTTTAGCTTATCAATGCTTTAATTTTCTCCTTAAGATACAAAGCATATATGTACATTAGAATAAAGTCTTACTCTGTATGCTGTCCCAAAATACCACTGAAATATCTTTTATTTGTGAAGAGATAAAAAACAGTTGAAATCAGTTTCCAGAATAAGAAAAATTTTACTTTACCACACTTCCCAAATTGAAAGCTTTGAAAATATGTACTTGAGCTTCGGGGCTCTGTGCTGGCAATTAAGAGTATTCTTCCCCTTAATCTTTTGACTTATTTAATAATTCAGACAAAAACTACATTCTAAAAATCTTCAGTAAAATCTTCCCCTATAGTTCTTGGTGGATGTAATATCAGGTACACATTAAGTTCAAAATATCAATTTTTATTTAAGCATCTAGTACTTACTCAAGGAGGAACCATGTAAAACTGTACAGTTGGGACAGTGATACAGGTCAATGTCAACAGCATGATGTTCTTCTACTCCAACACAGCTAAGACAAAGAAAAATAAAGTCAATATGTCAATAAGTTGAAAATCTTTACTTAACTATAATACAGTGGTTAGAATTTAGCCAAGAAATGTACAACAACCTCACCAACACATTTTGTAGAACAGAGAAACATATATAAGGAGAAATTTTATCCTCGTCTTTACAAGCTTGCTAAATGATTGTAGGGAAGAATGTACCCAAATATATGTGAAGTGATTCACTCTTAGCAGCAGCAGAGACATCAGAAATAACTAATTGCATGCCATAAAACCCTCAACCATTATGTAAATGCCACCTGTTATAGAATGAATGTCAGTAAGATATGAGTCAAAAGATAAATCATAATGAAAATCTGAAAATTATTTTGAGCCGAACAATGAAAATACTACATTATCAAAATTTGTGGGATGAAGAGCTTATAAACAGAAATGTATAGCTTTTAATGTATGTGTTAGAAAAAAGAGGCTGAAATTAATGTGCTGAACACCCACCTCAAGAAGTTACAAAAAGAATAGCAAAATAAACCTTAAAAACAGAGACAGAAGGAAAAATAAAGGTTAGGGGAGAAATTGATAACAAAGAAAACAAACATGTAATAGGGCATTAAAGCCAAAAAAAGATTCTTTGAAAAGATTTACAAAATTGGTAATCCTCAAGCAAGATCAAGGTAAAAGAGAGAAGACATAAATAATCAACATTAGGAATGAAAAGGAAGATATTATAAAAGAGGATAGTATGAACAATTTTATGCTAAGAGATTTAAAATTTTAGATATGGGCAAACCTGAATCATAAAGAAGTAGACTATGTGCACAGTCTTTTAACTATCAATTAGTAATTTTTAAATTAACCCACAAAGAAAACTCCAGGCTCAGATGACCTCACAAGCAAGTTCTATCAAATATTCAAGGAATAAATAATTCTGATATTATATCAAATTTGTTCCAGAGAGCAGGACAAAATGACTTACTAACTCATTTTATAACACCATAACCATGGTATCACAACTTGGAAAGGATCATTATAGGTCGCTCTCACTTATGAGCAAAGATGCAAATGTCAAGTTGGGTCTATCCCAGGAATGCAAGGTGGTTTTTAACGCTAAAAATCTTAATCAGTGAAACTCATCACATTAATAGATTAAAAGAAAAAAAAAATCATATAACCATTTAAAAAGATGTAGAACAAGTATTTGACAAAATTCAACATTTACTTATGATAAAAAAAAGCAAACAAAACTTAACAAACTTAGAGGACACTTCCATAATCTGCAAATAACATGGAAGCAGTCACTTTAAGAACAAGACAAGAACGGCTAATGTTCCACTTCTGGTGAACACTGTGCTGGAGGACTTAGCTAGTATAGTAGAATAAGAAAAACAATTAAAAGGTATAGGCATTAGAAAAGAAAAATAGAACTATCATTTGCAAATGCTACGGTTACATTTGCACAAAATGCAAAATAATCTATAAATAAATTATAAGAATCAATAAAAAGATTGCTAGATATAATATTAGTACATAAAAAGTAATATTTCCATATACCAAAAAAAGTGAAATAAAGCTAAAAAGTAAAATAAAACATCATGTACAACTGTATAAAGTTGCTAAGCACACTGGAGTAAATTTAACAAAAACTATGCAAAACCTTTTAGGGAAAATTATAAAACATTATTGAGACACTTGAAAAGAAGACCTAAATAAAGGAAGATATACATCATGATCATGGATTTGAAGTTCAATAATGTAAAGATATTAATTCTCCTCAAAATGATTTATAGATTCAATTTAATTCCAATCAAGATCTGTGGAACCTGACAGGCCAATTCTAAAATTAATGTGGAAATGTAAAAGGGCCATGAATATGCAAGGCATTCTTAGAAAACACACACACACAAAAAAAAAAATCCCCCCAAACTCCACCAGGTATTAAGACTTATTTTAAAGCTCCAAAAATCAAGGCAATATGGAACAGATGCCAATGTCCCAAAACAGATGCACGTATATGTGGACACTTATGTATAACATGTGAGCACTGAAGAGCACACGACAAGAATAGACTTTTCAATATAAGGTCCTGGACACTTTTTATACATCTGTAAGGGAAACAAAACAAAATTAGACACCTATCTTGCAACATAAAAGGTTCCAAAATAGATTATAAACCCAAACACATGCAAAAGGACAAAGTATAAAGGTGTATAACATAACAGAAAATATCTTTATGATTCTGTTGCAGGAAGAGTTGCTTAATCAAAACACAAAAAGCACTTTCCATAAGGCGAAAAACTGGTAACTTCAGAGACATTAAAATAACGTCTGTTCATTAAACTATAAAGAGCGAAATAATAAGCCAGAGTAGCAGAAGACATTACAATATAGATAACCACCAAAGGAATTATACCCAGAATATAATCAACTCCTACAAATCAATAAGAAAGAAAGGGAACCAATATAAAAATGAACAAAAGACTTGAATAGGCACCTCATACAAGAAAATCTAGTGGCTGATACACACATGAAAAGGTGTGCAGCAACCTCATAAGTAACTGGAGGAAATATAAATTAAAAGCACAATAAACTACTTCAGCATACCCACCAGACAGGCTAAAACTAAAAAGTCTAATGATACCAAGCATTGAAGATGATGTGGAGTAATAGGAACTTTAATATACTACTGGCTGGAGTATAATTTATACAGCCATTTTGGAAAGCAATTTTGCATCAAAACTGAAGAATCATATATTCTATGACCAAGCAATTCCTCTTTTAGGTAAATACACCTTAAAGAAACTCATACACGGCCGGGCGCTGTGGCTCACGCCTGTAATCCTAGCTCTTGGGAGGCCGAGGCGGGCGGATTGCTCGAGGTCAGGAGTTCAAAACCAGCCTGAGCAAGAGCGAGACCCCGTCTCTACTATCAATAGAAAGAAATTAATTGGCCAACTGATATATATATAAAAAATTAGCCGGGCATGGTGGCTCATGCCTGTAGTCCCAGCTACCCGGGAGGCTGAGGCAAGAAGGATCACTCGAGCCCAGGAGTTTGAGGTTGCTGTGAGCTAGGCTGACGCCACGGCACTCACTCTAGCCTGGGCAACAAAGCGAGACTCTGTCTCAAAAAAATAAAAATAAAAAAAAAATAAAAAAAAAAAAAGAAACTCATACACATGTGCACTAAGATACCTTCTTATATAGGGATGGTTACAGAATCATTATTTGTGAAGTCTATAAACAGTAAAATGAATAAATTACAGTATATTCTCATGACAAAATTCTATATGGCAATGAAAATAAAAGAACTATAGCCCCATGCAATAAATCAGCGAATTTTACAAATTAATCAACACTGAGTTTTAAAAAGATATAAAAAGTATATATACAGTATATTTTATTTATGCATAAAGTTCAAAACCATGGAAAGCAGAGCTTAGGGATAATAAAACTATAACTAAAAGCAAAGAACTTTCTTTTTTTTTTTGAGACAGAGTCTCACTTTGTTGCCCAGGCTAGAGTGAGTGCCGTGGCATCAGCCTGGCTCACAGCAACCTCAACCTCAATCTCCGCGGCTCAGCGATCCTACTGCCTCAGCCTCCCGAGTAGCTGGGACTACAGGCATGCGCCACCATGCCCGGCTAATTTTTTTTTTGTATATATATATATTTTTTTTAGTTGGTCAATTAATTTATTTCTATTTTTGGTAGAGACGGAGTCTCGCTCAGGCTGGTTTCGAACTCCTGACCTTGAGCAATCCGCCCGCCTCGGCGTCCCAAAGTGCTAGGATTACAGGCGTGAGCCACCACGCCCGGCCAGAACTTTCTTAACAGTAGGATAATAGTTTCCTATAGGGAGTTGTGATCTGGAAAGGATGGGAGAGGCGTCCTGGGTCCTGAGTGACTGTTATTATATGTGTGTATATTTGATAATTATTCATTAAACCGTATCATTTATGTTTTAGACACTTTTCTTTACTGTTACTTCACAGTTAAAATACTTTTAAGGATAAATTCTACCTACAACCATGTAAAAAATTAAGCAAACAAAAATCTTGAAATGTATTAATCTGATAACTACAACAAAATATTAAAAACAATGAATCAGAGATCTCCAGGTACCCCAAAACAAGCCTATTTCTCACCCAAAAGAACTCCAATATACTTAACAACCTTAAGGTCTTTGAGGTTGCTGCAATCCCAAAAAGTCAAAACCAACTTAGATGTCAAAAAATAACATGACATTGCTGTTTGAATATGGAACCCATGTAACTAAATCAAGTACTGTGTTTTAGCGAAAATAAGACAGGGTCTTATATTTATTTTTCCTCAAGAAGACACCCTAGGGCTTATTTTCAAGGGATGTGTTATTTTTTTTTAAGTATGGTACAACAATCTACATTTATTCAAATACAGTTAAGTCTTCTTCTTCTAGAACATCATCATAACGCTTGAAACCCCGAATTCCATCCTGAATTTCTTGCGAGTCTATTTCCTTTAGAACCACTGGCCCCAATCTCTCATGTTGAGCAAAAGAGCTCTCATGGGGCAGATGAGAAGGGCTGCTCCTCTTCCTTACCACTCCGCGATGAAATGCATGGGTTGTCCACATACGCTGCATAGCCACGCCCATCACTAGGTCTTATTTTCAGGGTAGGGCTTATATTGTGCAAATGCTTAGAAATCCTGGTAGGGCTTATTTTATGGGTAGGTCTTATTTTGGGGGAAACACGGTAATAACAATTTGCTTTTCAGTAGAACTGAAATTTACTTTATTTGTCCAGTTTGGGTTTACTTCACTTTTTCCCACAAAAAGCAAAGGGTAAATATGCTAATAGTTTAAAAATATTTTTTGAACTGGAAGACTATAAATTTCCAATCCAATAAAATAAACCTTATGCAAAATTATATATATATTTATGTACCATTCCTTTGGTCCATAGTTTCTTATAAGAGACTCAAAAAGGTTTCTGGAACCCAAATAAAACCTTAAGAATCACTGGATGGAGGATTCTCACTTCCCTATTTCAAAGTCACTTAACAAAGCTACAGTATTCAAGACAGTATTGTACTGGCATATGAACAGACATACAGATCAATGGAACAGAATGGAAAGTCCAGAATTAAACCCTTACATTTGTGGCCAACTGATTTTTGACAAGAGGGCCAAGATCATTAATGGAGAAAGAATAGTTTGTTCAACAAATGGTACTGAGATAACTCACATGCAAAAGAATGCACCTAGACCGCTACCATACACTGTATATGAAAATTAACTCAGATGAATCATAGACCTAAATTTAAGAGCTAAAACTATAAAACTCCTGAAACAAAGCATTAAGAGAAAATCTTCAAGACCTTTAATCAAGATATGGCTTTTCAGTTCTGATACCAAAAACACACAGGACAAAAGAAAACATAGGTAAACTAGACTTCACACTATAGTCTGAAGGCTTTTGTTTCTCAGCTTAGTTTGGTGTGAGAAAATTGACTAAGTATGGAACAAAGTAGAGAGGTGAAGAAAGAAAGTATAAAATGACTGATCTGGAGAATGAAAGACTAAGAAACACAGTAGCATTGCCAGGTAATGTTGAGAATCTACCTGAGGTTAGTAATAATGAATTCCAAATCTTTCTGCACAGTTATATGATTTTTTTTTCAGCAGTGTTCAGCCATATGGTACAGGCCCAGAGTAGGACGCTGGGTCCATCCAGAGTTGGGTTTTTTGTAGGTAAAGACCAGAAAGGGAATCTCAGATATTTACAAGGAAATTAATATAATGATTACCCATGAAATTTAAGCAAGACAAAAGAAGTGTAAAGACAGAAGGTAGTGAGAAAATGGTGAGATGATCTGAGGGGTCTCCATGTCCTCCCAGCATTGATTCCATGGAAAGCCCTGAGAGGTGATCTGTAAGCAGCAGAGGTTATGCTCACATAGTAGAATGTTTAGAATTTGATATTTCTGAGGAAGTATAGTCTATAACAGTGATAAAGTCCAAGTGTGATAACAGTGTGTGGCTAAGATGAGGCAAAGAAAAAGATCACTACAGATAAAAGAGATTTGCAAGAGCTATCTCTGCATTCAATGAAACAAAGTTAAAAATCAAACTGATTTTGAAAGTGAGGTTCATTAGCTGTCAGTAATAGATGTCACACTCCTACCAAAACAGAAACTCAAGGCTACAGATGCCAATTTGGCACTTCTAGAAAAACATGGTTTGTCTTATCACATCTTGCTCAACCCTACCTTGATTATGGCCACATTCGTTACTCTTAGGAAATGATGGTGATACCAAAAGAATTGTGAGAAAAAAAAGTTAGACATATCCTGAAAAAACTAAACCACCATATATCATAAACTCATCTACGAACATCTAAGATACATAAATAAGGTGACTCCCACGAGGCCTAAGGAAGAAAAAACAGACAGGGACATTCCAATTAGTTAAGAACACTTTGGGCAAAACTTGGCTATTACTCCTCTAAGATCCATGAGTTCCTCGCTTCAGCTTCTACTCTTCACTCCCACCCTCACCCCACATAATCTGTTTTACTAAGAAGTCAGTGGTGGCTTCAGCTTTTGACCACTTCTAATCAACTGGTAAAACACTTATAGCTACATTTCTTTTTAACTTTCAACCCTTAATAGTAAATTTGGTATATCAGTAAAAACAGTAAATTTAATAAATTAGTAAATTTGAAAAAACAATCCATTTAAATTAAGCATACAAAATATAATTTAAAAAATCAAATTAAACATAAAAAGTTAATGTTCCTAAACCAAGAAACTTATTTCAAAGAGCACTAAAAGGAACTACTACATATGCTTAAGTTTCTCTTTCAATGGGAGGGATAACTTCTCCCTACTCTTTATCAAACCTACCAATTCTACCCTTCATTCAATCCCATTAAAAAAATTATAGAATTACTATAGCTTTAGCAGGTATGTTAAGAACAACTGCAGTAGGACACAACAAAACCCAACTCAGAAAATAAATTTTGTAAAAATCACTTTCAAATCTGGCATATAACCTTCTTTAGTCTCTCCCATTCCATTTATTTTTCTTATAAAATTTTCTTCATATACAAATCGTCACACTTTTTCCTAACAGCAAAATGCTCAATGTTCATTAACCATTGTGTGTATGTGTGTGTGGGGGGAGGGGGGGTTCCTATGGGGTGACAATCTGACCTTTGCTAAATACCTTCCATCTATAGAAAAACAGCCTCACTGCCATTTGGTGAGTAGGGCCGTGACAACTTTAGCACTTTCTATTGTCTTAATCTTCTGAAATTGTTGCTTAGCTAGCATTTTTTTTGACACTTGATGAGAACTGAATTGAATTAATGACTAACAAGAATTCCCTAGGCTCTGCCAAACATTCTTTTTTTCCTCTCAGATAATGCTCCCATTTATAGTCTCTGCTCTTGGCGTTAGAAGAGTGGGTGGTCAAATTCTTTAAGATCTTATAGACAGTGGACTTCATTAGATATTCTTCTTGCTTCAAATGCTCTCTCCACTCTTCACCAAGCAATTTTACACTACCTAGCCTTCAAAGCCCAACTCAAATTCTTCCTCCTTGGTGAAACTTCAATTGATCACACCAAAGAAATCCTTCAACATTTTATTGATAATACATTCCCTACCAAAAGAGAAAGGCAGAAGAAAAAACCCATACTTCCACTTATTTATGGCCTAATATTGAGCTATTTTATATACCCTATTTCATGAATTGAGCTCCTTAAGACTTCTCAGTACCAAGTACACAATCACAGTGATTTCTGTTTATTATTAACTGTGCTGCAAACTCACTTGAAAACCACTGTTGTAGTAAAGTTTTTTAAAAGTCTGTTTGGCTTAAACTTTTTAAGAATTTGGTACAGAAACTGAAGGCAACAGTTGGTAAAAAGGAAAATATGTTTCAACATATAAATTAGATTTTTCATCTTTCCTAAGATGGTAGAAGGCTATGGTGATGAAATTTAGACATAGGAAATTCTGCTTCAGTACTAGTTTTCACATGTGTATCAGAAGTTCACTTTCTCATCCAAACCACCTAACTGCTCAATTTCTTCTTCACTATGGCATCTGACATAATCAGAGGGCTGAGTCATTGTGTGCCACTGAAGTCCATACAAATATCAACAATGGGGGACAGGGAATAGCCTTTGAGGTGCATCAACTACTAGAATATAGAGGATAGTTTATAACTTGTCCTTCATATTTCCTTTTATATCTTAACTCGGGGGTCAGTTTAGGTGAGGCAAAGCCTATCACGTCTAGTTCCATGCTACCAGATAAACAAGTATCAATTGGCTTTAGTGGGAAGCATAGATTGTGGAATTATAAAGATCTGGTTTGATTTCTAGCTCTACTTGTTCTGACTTTAGGTAAGTTTTATAATCTTCCTAAGCAGAAGCTCCCCTAGGATTAAACAGGACAGTGCATGTAAATATGTAAAGCATAGGGTTACGTATATAGTAAGCAACAGCACAGTAAATATATTAAGTAATAAGTGGCAATTATTAATATTATTATCACCACCTAAGTGGACACATAGGTACTACAGTAATAGGGTATTGGGCAGGTGGGGGGGGGAGGAGGGCAGGTATATACATACATAATGAGTGAGATGTGCACCATCTGGGGGATGGTCATGCTGGAAACTCAGACTTGTGGGGGAAGGGGGGAAAGGGCATTTATTGAAACCTTAAAATTTGTACCCCCATAATATGCCGAAATAAAGAGAAAAGAAGTATTTTTCAATAAAAAAAAATTATTATCATGGCTCTGTTCGGTACCAGTCAATCCACATTGCCCTAGTCAACAGCTTATTAGCTATGAGGCTTGAGCCTAAGTAGGAAACTGGGCTTTTATGATTGGGATTAATATTTTTTTCTTTAATGATGTCTCTTCACAGCACATAACAGGCACTTGAATGGCTATGTTTCAAGAAAAAAAGAGAATTTGTTTTCAACTTTTAATTGAGTTTTGATGGTTGAGTCTGTCTATGTCAGAATCCTGGCTCACCCACTTAGTAGCTGTGTGACTTTGGGTGACTTATTTTACCTGTTTTTCAGTCTCTTCATCTGTAAAGACGGAAGATGATTACAGTATCTCTTTCAAAGGATTGTTAAGAAAATTAATTAATATACATTAAATGCTTAGAATGGAAACTATAGACCAATGGTTTTGTTGATTAAAAAACTTCATTATGCTAGCCAGTAAGAATAAGACTTACTGACTTAATAAGTTGACATTCTTACTAAAAGTAGTAGGACACCAAACGGCACTTTCACTTATAAATTAACAGTTTTATACAATGTTTTAATCCTAAGATATATCACTTCATTACCAGATACTGCCTAAGGTAAAAATTTACAAGTTATACATAAGAAATATTTTCAGTGAAAAATCAAACTGGTAATTAATGATTAAATTCAGAAAAACGCAATTTCTATTATTTTCTTGCTGACACATAAAACTATTTTCACAAAATTAAATGCTTTTCTTTATAAATTGAGTATGCCATATTTTGGCTTTTGTGAAGATTATATGTTTGACACATTAAAGCTATTTATTGACATACTAGGTGCTTAACTATTATACATTTAACAAGGGGTCTGAATTAAGTGCATAGTCTGAACCAAATTTTCTTTGGTTCACAATAATCTCGGAAGATGAGACACTTTGCCTACCTCTGACAGCTGGGCTCATGCTTCCAATTGTCCCAAGGCACCCACTCCCCGCCCCAAGTTATTTCCAACCAGCTGACTAAGAGCATCTATGTTAATAAGTGTGAAGGGAAGAAGACAATAGAAAAAAGAACTGAACAAAGAACTTGAGAAGAAAATAAGGCGGGTTGAAGAACCAAGAGGTAAACTCAGTGGCACAAGATATATCCCTTAAAAAGCTGAAAATCCAGCTGGTTCGAAAGTAGTGAGTTATTTCAATTGATTGTTCAAATCATTTACAGATTGAACTCCTTGTACTACTCTTTCCCCTCTTCTCACTACTGCACTTGACTGGTCTTAAGAAATAAATAAACATTTTTTTAAAAGTTGAAAATCCAGGCCAGGCATTGTGGCCCACACCTGTAATCCTAGCACTCTGGGAGGCCGAGGAAGGAGGATCACTCAAGGACAGGAGTTGGAAATCAGCCTGAGCAAGAGTGAGACTCCATCTCTACTAAAAATAGAAATAAATTATCTGAATAACTAAAAATATATAGAAAAAATTAGCCGGGCATGGTGGCACATGCCTGTAGTCCCAACTACCGGGGAGGCTGAGGCAGAAGGATTACTTGAGCACAGGAGTTTGAGGTTGCTGTGAGCTAGGCTGACACCACGGCACTCTAGCCCAGGCAACAAAGTGAGATTCTGTCTCAAAAAAACAAAAAAGTTGAAAATACAGTTGACAAGTTTCTAGTGAAATTTGTTCCCTGATAAATATGAGAAACATATACATCAAATATGATTTACATGTTAAGAGAGTAAATTATTTGCTTGAGTACAGAAAACATGCTTGTTATTTTGCTTGTCATTGTCTGGCACCTGGCACACAAAGTGGGCAATGCAAACAGTAAATGGATCCTTATGAATAAGCACAAATAAACCATTCTCCCATGAAGGTAACGATTTCTATTAGAATATTCTAAAGAAGGAATCAGTATTTAACGTTTTGGAAATATCCAAAAACCTAAATATATTTGCTTTTTTCAGTATCCTGTGGTCATTCCACCAGTCATTCACCCATCTACTTTTTGCCTAGCTGGCTATGTATGGAGAATGTTTATAGAGACTAAGGGAAGCTAGAACGCAAACGGCACCCAGTAGATCTACTATTTTGTGAATATAAAGACTATTCTGCCAGGCGTGATGGCATGCACCTGAATTGTAGCTAGAAGGGAGGCTGAGGTGGGAGGACCGCTTGAGCCTTGGAATTCAAAACTAGCTGTCTCTGAAAGAAAATAATAATAAAATGACCATTCTTTCATTTATAACTAGTAATACAGCAAATAAATGCTATCCCAAATATTATGTGAGAACTTAAGAACTTTGTAAATCATCTTGGGGGAGAAAAAACTTGCCATGATAATAAAGGATAAATAGTATCAATTTTGTAAAGGTTTGCTTGGCAATGTTTTTAAGTTAACGAAGGAATTAAAAAGCATATTATCAGTAATGTCTATCTGAAGTGTATATATATCAGTATGAGGATCTACAATAGATGTGAATATTCACATGCATCTCTTACACATAGGTATTGGAGTGAAAGACATGTAGAAGAAAGTGATTCCTTTTGCAGAGCAAGTTTTATGGTGTAATTTACTACCTGCTTCTCTGCCCATTTCCACCACTCTTAAACGTTAGGGAAAGGTAAAACAGCAGTGAGCACCTATAGCCCAAAAGTGGAAAATGGAAAAACCTTTCTGTTTCTACCTGATTTGACCATCACACAGTGTCCCCTCAATAAATAAATAAAGACACCCTGCTGCCTTTGTGTATTTTTGACTGATGAATTCCACTTAATAACTGTAGCAAGGAAGAAACATTATACAAAAGTTACTATATAGAAGTACATGAAATGTTTACTGAGTCCAGTTTCCTGTGAAATGAAGGATTTCAGAAATTAACATTCCAAGAAAACTTTCTAAAACCCTGTTTGCCCTCAGTCTACCTGTAGCTCCCAAACCTGGCTGTGCATTATAATTCCCTGTAGAGCTTTTTACAAGCTGCTACTATACAACCTCTCAAAAGAATGAAGCACCTCTCTAAGAAGGGATATGAAAAGATCTCCAAGATATGCTGTAAAGCAACCAAAGCCAGGTGCAGAACAGTTTGCATAATATGCCCCTTCCCCTTTATAAATGCAAGGTATATGTCTTGAAGAAATTGGTAGCAGTGGTTGCCTCTGAGAAAGAAAACTGAGTGGATGCAGAATGGACAAGAAAGAGAACTGTTTTCACCATATATAACCTTCCATATACCTTCTGAAATCTGCACTATGCATTGTTTATTTTAAAAAAGAAAAACACATTCTGAGCCCCACCTTCGACCTACAGGGAAAAGTTAATGGGTGTGGCCCAATAATCTGTATTCTTAACAAGCTCCCCAGGTGATTCTTTTGCTGTAAGCTCAGCAGAGAAATGGTATTGGGGAGCTACTGATCTAAAACCCTGGCATAAATGCTAGCACAACACTTAACTCACAGTCATTTCCTATGAAAACTTTGTTACTCCAATTAGACTTTAAGCTCCTTAAAGATATGGGTAATATTTAATAATTCAGAATTTCCTATTCCCCACAGATCTACCTAAAGCTGATTACATAGTAGATCCTCATAAAATATTTACTGATTGACACAAAGCAGGAATACCAAGCACATCAGGAAGGCATTAGTTTGGGCTACTATCCTGGAGCCTGTTTAAAGATAAATTTTGTTTTCTTCTTCTTACTAGGGTCGGAGAAAGATAAATAAATAAACAAATAAGTCCAAATTTGCAGATAGAAAAGGGTAGAAAATGAATGTGAGGGGAAAAAATATATAAAACTGATGAAATTTTTTCCCAAGATCTTATTCTGAAATGTCTGTATATTTTGTCAATGAAAAAGGATACAGTATTCTTGACAGTTTACGTTCAGTTGTAAGTACAATTCTGTTGTACAAATGTATATATTATGCCCATTTACTATGTTTTCCTCTCTTGTAGCTCCTAAGTGTCCCTATCTTAACTTGATTTTCCAAACAGGATATCTAATAAAAGAATAGATAGACTATAAATAGAAACAAATAGATTTTCCAAGGATGAACCAATAGTCATCAGAAACTTTACAATCCATTCAAGTCAGCAATGGTATGTTGAAAAAAAAGAAGAAGAAACTTTCCAATCTGTTTGACAGTTTTATTTTCCACTGTGAGTGCAGGAAGGAAAGCTGTATTTTCTAGGGCCTAATAACACCTATAGGGCCAGGCGCAGTGGCTCACGCCTGTAATCCTAGCTCTCTGGGAGGCCGAGGAGGGCGGATTGCTCAAGGTCGGGAGTTCGAAACCAGCCTGAGCAAGAGCGAGACCCTGCCTCTACTATAAATAGAAAGAAACTAATTGGCCAACTAATATATATAGAAAAAATTAGCCGGGCATGGTGGCGCATGCCTGTAGTCCCAGCTACTTGGGAGGCTGAGACAGAAGGATCGCTTGAGCCCAGGAGTTTGAGGTTGCTGTGAGCTAGGCTGATGTCACGGCACTCACTCTAGCCTGGGCAACAAGCGAGACTCTGTCTCAAAAAAAAAACACCTATAGATGATTTATACAGGGATAAGAGATAATAGCAACTTATATATCAAGGACACTTAGGGATGAGTCAACTACAAAGGACAGTCAACTAAAGCAGATCAAGCACATCCAGTTTCCTCACTAACTGTTCTCATCTCATAAATAATCTTCAGAGACCACATCTAAGGGGAAAGGCCACATGCCAAGCCAAGCCAAAAGAAAGGATTCGTATTAAAGACCTTTCTGTTGGGACAGAGACTAAGGTAGCATCTAAGGGGGACTTAATATCCTTAGTATGCTTCCTTACTCTTGATGAAGAATGAGCTACTACAGATTGGAATCTGAACCATAGAAATCTTGATATAACCCATAACAAATATTCCTACATGGCATTTTATTTATATATGACCCAGAAATCTCAAAGAATTTCAATATAGTTACAAATCAGAAGTATCCATCAAAAGCAAAGTAGGTAGTATTGAGTTGTCCAGAAAAAGCCAACAGCAAGCACTGGACCATCCTATTTCAAAACATATAGGTCAGGGCAATATGTAAAGTATAAAATATATAAGAAGGACTTTTTACCTATTCACATGTTGGATCCTTTCAAAGGATAATTTGTCATTATAGTTTCCTCAAAGTTCATTTTGTAATTCTTAATTTTCACTAGAGGTCAGATGATGGATGACTGGCAAATGTTAGAAAAATACAGGCAGTCCTTTGCATGATAGTGCAGGACCATAAAAATAATTATGTAAGCTTAAATCATGCAAAGCAATCTTAATAATCAATGGTGGAAATTACAACTGTTCTGTGACCTTTAAAAATGTTTGTCAAAGCATTAAAAACTCTCTTACTGTTGGTTACAATGTATAGAGAAATAAAAAATAGTAAAACTAATATCTCTTTAGTACACTGTAATTTAAAACATTATGCCATTTAGTGCGCCTTCACTAAGTGCCTCTGGCTGCATGTCTAGAGTCTCTCAAAGAGCAGCAGCGGCAACACTCCCACTGTTGATTACTTATTTTATTACACCATTTATGCTCAATTGGATTTCACTTTCAGAGTTATCACTTTTTGTTTCTTTGCTGCATTTTCACCTTTACTGGCCACTTCCTTCTTTCAATTATCCATTTTGATAATAGGTCATGCAGGTTTATTATGGGGAGAGGAGGGGAAGAAGAAGCAACACAAACACACATTTTTCCGTCTACGTGTGAACTGAAGAACAGATGCATGTCTGTTATTTATGCAGTGATTTCTGATCTGTATACTGAAGAGCTGGCAGCAATATTTGTACTGCATGCAGTCATGGTAATATATCATGGTGACTGAAATTTGAATCCTGGGGACTAGTGTTATTTAACTAAGCCATGGTAACTGAAATCAGTGCACGTCAGAACCATGTAAAGCAAGGACAGCCTATATGGCATTCACTTAAAGAGCACTTTTTAAACTGTGTCCCACAGGAGTCAAGGTTATTCACAAAAATTCCATAGTTCATAAGATTGGGAGAAACTGGAGTGAGATCAAATCACCTTTATCTACTAGCAGGACTTCTCAGAAAATTCAACAAGTTAATGAGCACTTTGAATTTCCATGATGAGGATCTAGCATAAGTGAGAAATAACTGCACTAGACCTCAGGTCTTTCTCTTTTTACACGAAACACTTCACAGGCTATTATTTTCCACCTTGGGAAACTGCTTCAGAAATTAATTTTCAAATTCACCAGCTGTGAAAGGTTCATTATAAATTTAATGTTTTTATAATTATAATTGTTATGATTTTATAATTTAAATTTACAAAATTAAAACATTATTTTAACATTTCAGAATCTTACAATTGGTACAAAGTAATAAGTCAAATGTATTGTAAAAACATTTATTGTAAAATAAATCAATAAATCAAATGTATGGTAAAACTACCCCCTACACTTAGGAGACCAAATTAGCAGCAGCATTAGCAAGCATTTACTGAATACCAGCAAAGTACATGTTAATGGAATGTATACAAACAAAAGAAGTCAACAACTGATCACATACTAAAACTTTTTAAAACTACCTTTTTAATCTTAAAAGATACTTATTGAAGATGTTGGTTTCCAATGACCCTTAATACAATGTAATTAACAAGAATTTATAGGGCATTTTCTAGCTGAAGTATAAAGACTTAGTATTCTTACCTGAAGGAGCTGCCAATTTTGTCAAAATACAATACCTACATAAGAAGCAAGATATACCATATTTCTAAGCCAGTCGCCTGATTTTTTCCTGGGTAAATTACCTAGGAGCCAGGACTACCCTTATCCCCAAGGCAGAGCTTCTGTCCTAGGGTAAGAATTCAAAGCTGCAACCTAGCACCACAAGCACTCTGATTTCAGAAATTCCAACCTTGTCTGCCAGATGTATTTCAATGATATCTGCCAAATCCTTTTGGCATAGCTTGATTTCATTCCTGGCTAGGCCCATCCTCTTCTCACCAACGTATCAGAATACAGAGTGGGCAATTTAAGAAGACCTGTTGTCTGATTCCACATGAAAATGTTAAGTTTTGCTCTAGTTAGAAAATGGAAAATAAGTAGCAGGCAGTGAGGGCTAGTCAAAGACGACTAAGAGGCAGCAGGAAAAAGAAATCGCAAGGAAGGAGATAAAACATTATTAATAAATGCCCATTGGTCTGGGGGCAATTTAGTGCACAAACGGCCCAACAGCCCAGAAGGTACAGAAAATAACTAAGGTACATGATACTCTGTCATCAAAATTAAATTCTATTCTATTAAGAACAGCATAACATATATGTCAAAATCCTCCTAAAAACAGTTGACACATAGGAAGTTTATCTCCTGAGTAACTTTTCTGAGGACACTCAGCTACAATTTCACAAGTAGCACCTTCAGTTAATAAATACAAGAATCCTATTTAAGTAGACCATATCCTTCCTCAAAGATGGTAAAGTGGTTGCTAGTTTTCTTATATGCTAATTACTCCGTGAAATAACACTTTATTGCAACTTCCCATGCTAAAAGTTACTTACCACTATGGGATGTTTCTAGAGTTTTGAAAAAGAAGGGATTCCAAAAGAAGGGAGAAACAAATTACAACAGCAACAAACAGCTTCAAATTAAAATCATATCCCATGTAAACTTCAAGGCAGGATATCTTTTCAAGATAGCAGGACCAGAAAACTATTCAATGAGGTAAGAAAACAGCTTTCATTTTGTACTTTGAGAGCCATGTTCACAATGCATACGCACATAGGTGTAAGTAAATGAAATCATATTACACAGGCATTAATACACAAATATGATCATCATGTCAAAAATCTGTTATCAATGAAATCCAAACTCTATTTTCAAACTCAATATCTCTTGCTTATGATCTTTTCCCTCATTAATAATTTATCTATTGGCCGGGCGCGGTGGCTCATGCCTGTAATCCGAGCACTCTGGGACGCCGAGGCAGGCAGATTGCTTGAGGTCAGGAGTTCAAAACCAGCCTGAGCAAGAGCCAGACCCCGTCTCTACTATAAATAGAAAGAAATTAATTGGCCAACTAATATATATAGAAAAAATTAGCTGGGCATGGTGGTGCATGCCTGTAGTCCCACCTATTCGGGAGGCTGAGGCAGAAAGATTGCTTGAGCCCAGGAGACTGAGGTTGCTGTGAGCTAGGCTGACGCCATGGCACTCACTCTAGCCCGGGCAACAAAGCGAGACTCTGTCTTAAAAAAAAAACAAAAATTTTCTATCTACTGGTTTAGGCTGGAGTTCCCTAGAAGCAGATCCTGAGACATGGATCTAAATGCAGGCATTCATATGAGAGATGATCCCTGGAAGGGGAATGGAAAAGAAACAAGGAGAGGCCTCCATGGCAGGTACCATAATGAATATTTACCCCTTCGGGGACATATGGAGGACTATGTAGAAGGGGCTTCAGAGTGGTCCCACCCAAGGGAAGAGGAAGCTAGACATTTATCTATCTCTGACAATGATTCCCAGGGCTATCCCAGAGGCATTAACGCCCTAGCATTTCCAGTCTGTTTACAAGCTGCTGAGGTCCTATAGCAAGAGAAAGCCTTCATGCCAGGTATTAGGTGCTTTCAGCAAGAAGTATTCCACAGACAGAGACAGAGACTGAGACGGAGATGAAGACAAACCCAGGATATGGGTGGGGATCCTACAGGGCCTGTTACATATGTAAAATTCTAGTCTAGCCACACTTGTATGCACACACACTGAACTTGCCCATTCCTTGTTTACATAGGCTCACCTTCCTACTCTATCATTCTGTTATCCCAGCATCCTCTCTGGGATAAACAGTGAACAAGAATATACATTAGAAAGTATAACAGTTATTATGTATTATACTTATTTTATATTTATTTATAGGTAAATAGGTATAGATTAAGTAAATAATACTTAAGCAATATTTGATACTTATTTCCTGTACACAGTTCAAAGACAAAACTGTCCAACTTGATAAGGAAGTCCACAATTGATTTGTATAGGAGGAAGAGAACCATCTGTGGATCTTAGGAATTCTCTGAGGGGAAAAATAATCATTCCTAGAAACTTACTATTAACATATGTCAGTTCCAGAGACACACATAAAATTGATGGGTTTTAAAGACAAATTTTGTCCCACTACTGATGGGAGTCTAGCTCTAGGCTGAACTATGGTAGGTTTGCCTACCATGAATCTTTTGTGAGACTGGACCACTATGTAGAAGACTGAAATGTGAACCAGGGAGAAAAAGGACAATAGTCTTTCAGACAAAAGGAATTAAAATATCTAAGCCATCTTAAGAAAAGTTCCCCAGAGAAAGTAGCACTTAGGAACTATTTTTAAAATAAAGGAGGAAATCATGGTGATGACCAGGGCATTTCCAGAGAAGTTCTCCTTCAGAGGACAATTATTCCACTAAATAACATTTAAGCATAGGGGTGTGGGGGCATGGAGGGAGGGTACAAAAGGAGTTGTGGAGAGGGCTGGCTCTGATAATAAGGAGGAAAAACAGGAGGCTAGGCTTAGGAAGAAGAGATTAGGTCAGGAAGAGACACCTAAAAGGCACTGTATACCATAGAAGGTAGGGAAAACTATCAAGAAGCAGAGGTACATGTCCTAATATTAGTTTATTGGTTTGGCATGCCATAATATTTTACACGGGTAAAATACACACTTGATGCCAACTTCTTTTATTCATTAAGAGATAAGCTTTGTACTGTAAAACAAACCCAAAATATCGATTATTGGCTTGGCCATTCATTCATTCATTCATTCAAAGCACTATTAGGACACTGAACATTCAGCAATACTCAAAAGAACAAAACACATTTCTATAATAAAGACATCTGCCCCAGAATGTTTATGGCAGCACAATTCACTATTGCAAGGATGTGGAAACAACCCAAGTGCTCATCAATTCATGAGTGGACTAATAACATTTGGTATATGTATACAATGGAAAATGACCCAATTATAAGAAATGATGGTGAACTAGCACCTTATATTATCCTGGATACAGCTTGAGCTCATCCTCCGAAGTGAGGTATCACAAGAATGGAAGAATAGGCTCCATGTGTACTCGCCATCAAATTGGCACTAACTGATAAACACTATGGTGCTCACATAGTAGCAATATTCTTCAGGGACTGGGGGACTGGGGTGGGTAAACTCACTACTAATGGATGAGGTGAGTGTTGTGGGCAGAAAAGGCATGCCTCAAATCATGGTTTGGGTGTGGCAAAGTCATAACATGTAATCAAAATGTTTGTACCCCCATAATGAAAGAAAGAAAAGAAAAGAAAAGAAAAGAAAAGAAAAGAAAAGAAAAGAAAAGAAAAGAAAAGAAAAGAAAAGGAAAGAAAGAAAAGAAAAGAAAAGAAAAGAAAAGAAAAGAAAAGAAAAGAAAAGAAAAGAAAAGAAAAGAAAAAGATTAGATTAGATTCAGCAATAATAAAAACCAACAAATCAAATGTCTATACTCTCAAAGCTTAAAAAACAAACAAGTAGATGTATAGTGTGTCTAACAAGTGCTATGGAGGGAAAGAGTGCCAGAGGGTAGAGGAATTTCTATTTTATTAATATATTACAGTAGTTAGGGAAGGACTCACTGAGAAGATGACAATGAGGAAAAAACTAGCAGAGGTGCAGGAGTAAGCCTTGGGATATCTGAGGGAAAAATGCCCTTAGCACAAGTAAAAGCAAATGCAAGGGCCTGAGGCAAGAGCAAGTCTGATATGCCTGAGAAACAGTTAGAAGGCTGGCCAGTGCAGCTGGAAGAGAGTGAGCAAGGGAGCAGTGGCAGGCAATGATGCCAGACAGAGAGTGCAGGGACAATCTGTAGGTTCCTACAAGCCATAGGAAGGCTCTGACTCTAAGTGAGATGAAATTCTTTGGAGGGTATCAATCAGGAGCATAAGATGAGTCAGGGCCAAATTAGAGCAGGGCACGGTGGCTCACGCCTATAATCCTAGCACTCTGGGAAGCCGAGGCAGGAGGATAGCTCAAGGTCCGGAGTTCAAAACCAGCCTGAGCAAGAGAAAGACTCGGTCTCTACTAAAAATACAAAGAAACCCCATCTCTACCAAAAATACAAAGAAATTAGCTGGACAACTAAAAATATATAGAAAAAATAAGCCGGGCATGCCTGTAATCCCAGCTACTCGGGAGGCTGAGGCAGGAGGATTGCTTGAGCCCAGGAGTTTGAGGTTGCTGTGAGCCAGGCTGATGCCATGGCACTCTAGCCCAGGCAACAGAGTGAGACTCTGTCTTAAAAAAAAAAAAAAAATGACCCAAGTTACATGTTAAAAGCACCATTCTGGTGTCTAGAGAGAAGAAGGAGGGGAGCCAGTTAGAAGGCTACTGTCATAATCCCATCTTATACAAGGATAGTGATGGTGAAGCTGATGAAAGTGGTGAGATTCTGAAGTAACCCAACAGAATTTGGCCCAAGAATTTAATGCAGATTATGAGAAAGGAATCAAGGATGACTTCAAAGATTCTGGCCTGAACAACTTGAAGGACTGCCATTAAGTGAGATGAAGAAGACTGCAGGAGGAGCGGGTCTGACTGGGAAGGGAGTTCTGGAGTTTGATTTTGGATACAGTAGGTTGGCATGCCTACTACTCATCAAAGTGGAGATATGAAGTTGGTAATTATGTACTGAAGACTAAAGCTCAGAAGAGAGAGCTATGAAAGAAATCAGATGAGTGCTAGAAGAAGAGAACTATTGAGGACTGAACTCTGAGGTACCCAGCATTAAAAGATCAGGAAGGTGAGAAGACACTGCAATAAGGACTGAGAATGAGGGGTAGCAACACAGAAGGAAAACCAGCACAGGGATTTCCTAAATGCCAAGTAAGGTGAAGCTCACCGGTGACTTTGACAAGAACTGTTTTAATCAAGTGGTAAAGATGAAAGCCTGACTGGCTTGAGTTTAAGAGACAATGGGGGCCGGTGTGGTGGCTCACACCTGTAATCCTAGCACTCTGGGAGGCCGAGACGGGCGGACTGTTTGAGCTCAGGAGTTTGAGACCAGCCTGAGCAAGAGCGAGACCCCCTCTTTACTAAAAAAAAAAAAAAAAAATAGAAAGAAATTAGCTGGACAACTAAAAATATATAGAGAAAAAAATTAGCCTGGCATGGTGGCGCATGACTATATCCCAGCTACTCAGGAGGCTGAGGCAGGAGGATCGACTGAGCCCAGAAGTTTGAGATTGCTGTGAGCTAGGTTGATGCCATGGCACTCTATCCCAGGCAACAGAGTGACACTCTGTCTCATAAAAAAGAAAAAGAGACAATGGGACCTCAATTAAAAAGAGACAGGAAAAAAGCCAAAAAACTAAAGACAGCAAATATGAACAACTCTTTTAATGAATTTTGTTATAAAAGTAGCAAAGAAATGGGGCTGTAGTCGAAAAGAGGTGTCAAATCAAGGAAGTTTTTTTTTTTTTTTCGTTTTGTTTTTTTAATGAAGGATATATGCAAAGAATTTGCACACTAATAAGAAAATGATGGGGGGGGTGGCAACTGTTAAAGCCCAGTCCCTGAACAGATGAGTGGATGGAATCTAATACACCTAAAGATAATTTCCAACGACCACCAATGATCACAATCTATATGACTTAGCAGTTTCCTTTTCTTTTTGAAATTATATTTCCAGAAATTTCCTAAATCTGAAAATAGATCTCTCCATACTAGAACAAACTTTTTTTTTTCTTTTCTTCTTATTTTCTGGTCAGTAGCATGGATGGAATAGAGCAAACTCTGGCAACTGTAGCTCACATATAAATGGTTGAATGCAAGATGTTTAACACTGACACTTCAAGAACAATTATTAGAATAAAAAATTCTAAAGGGAAAAATTATCATTTATTTCAACAATATATGTTACTTTGAGTCATTTAAGAACTCCTTCTTTATAGTGGGTATGTACAAACTTTCTTAGTAACTTTTCATTGATCTAATTCAAGGTGTACTGAAGTGTAGAGTTATGCATATCTGAGACACCTGAGAAGCTGATGTTCAATTCATCCAACCTTGCCATAAATATGAGGACTGTCAGGAAGCAGTGCCAATGAACAAGCCATGCAGTGAGGGCCCCTGGCCTGCCCCCCAAAGGGTCCATTAAAAAAAAAAATACGAGGACTGTCCTGAAGTTATAAGCATGTTATTCACACCTGTTGGGGCAGGCAAGGTCACCATCAAAATAAGGAGGAATCAACAGGACCCCAGCACCTTCATCACCATGAGAACAGCTTGACCTGATGGGATCCAGATCCCAGTCAGCATTAACATTGGCAACAGGGCACCTTTACGGAGACATGAAAGCCAAGGAAGCTTATCCTGCCAATGAGACAAATTCTGCTGGGCCTCCTACTTTGTACAGCCATTCTCAATTGGTTAAGTTCCTTAATCTTTTACTTGCATTAAAAAAAAAAAAATCTGTACCCTTCCACTCTGTTATTCTTCTTCTGTCAATCATCATTACCCTTCTGACAATCTTACAGGTACATGTTATAGTTAATAAAGATTCCTTATTTCGGCTGGGCGTGGTGGCTCACGCCTGTAATCCTAGCACTCTGGGAGGCTAAGGCAGGCAGATGGCTCAAGGTCAAGAGTTTGAGACCAGCCTGAGCAAGAGCGAGATGCTCGTCTCTACCAAAAATAGAAACAAATTAATTGGACAACTAAAAATATATAGAAAAAATTAGCTTGGCATGGTGGCGCACGCCTGTAGTCCCAGCTACTCGGGAGGCTGAGGCAGGAGGATCTCTGGAGCCCAGGGGTTTGAGGTTGCTGTGTGCTAGGCTGACGCCACAGCACTCTAGCCTGGGCAACAGAGCAAGACTCTGTCTCAGAAAAAAAAAGATTCCTTATTTCAATAATATATCTTATACATATTAAAATGTATCATGAGCATCACAGACATGATTTAACAGATAACTCTGTTTAGGACAAAACTAGATTTTAAAAACTAAATCCATCTAAAGTTGTTAACCGTGATGGTGGCCAAGGAAAGCTTGATATAGGATAGTGGTAAATGAAATAAAAAAATCTTGATCTGGTTGAGAAGAAGGAATGAAAAGGGAAGAAAAGTCACCTATACTGTAACACAGGGGTCCTCAAACTACGGCCCTCGGGCCACATGTGGCTTGCCCAGGACATTTATCTAGCCCGCCGGATGTTTTTGCCGTCGCTGCCTGTCCTGCTTAGCAGCCAACTTGTCCAGGCCCACAGTGCGCATGTGTGGAATGTGCACCACACTCTCCAACAGCCCTCCAACAGTCCGAGGGACAGTGAACTGGCCCCCTGTTTAAAAAGTTTGAGGACCCCTGCTTTAACATCACTTGATCTTAAAGTACTAAGAAGCTTGTATCATACCACAGTCTTCCTTCATTCTGTCCTCCAAAGAACCTCTCAGAGTGTTAGAGCTAATGAATGTATCAGCAGCAGCCCTGGGGCCAGGGTTGAAACTGAAAAATAAAATATTCTGCAGACTGGCAAGACATAAGTACAGTACAATTCCCAATTTATGGATTCACGATTTTTCAAATTTACAATGGGCTTGTCAGGAGACAATCGCATTGTAAGTGGAGAAGCATCTATATATAGATTCCCGGGGCTGAGGTGGTAATATTCCTGAAGAGATGGGCAGCCCCAACAGTTGATCCTAAGGGAAAGAGGTGTGGGACTCTGGAGCTTCACAGGACGATCATTTCCAATAAGAGGCTCAAAGAATGAGAAAACTGAGAAAGCAAGTTCAGATCAAGGGATCTGACCTCTCCTACCACAGGCTAGATGCAAACAAAGGTAGAGGAAACAACAGAAAATTAGGAGAGTGGAGTCCAGTGCTGCCTACTTGGCATTTGGATGATTGCAAAAGCAGGTCTGAGGAAAGCTGTCCTGAAGCAAAGAGAAGGAACTATGCTCTCCCGGTAACCACGGAATCTAATGAAAATGTTGCTCCTTTGATATACAGAAAAGGACAGGAGGAGACAAGCTAGCACAAAAAGGAAAGTGACAAGTGACTCCAAGAATCAGGCACACAGAAAGTTAGCCTACAAAAAAGTACTGATATAAGAAGAATGTAAGACAGGAATATGAATCAGACCTGCAAAAGTTAAATTAAGTAAAAAGACTGAAATTCCTATAATCTGCATACAGTTTATACCCCAAGATTACTTTGTAAAAGTAGTAAAGTAAAAAGGACTGACCACATGTCTACATTGTAGCACATGTGAGGCACTCTGGTGCCAGAGGCACTCGGGCAATTCATAGAGAAGAAAAAAATCCCATGAACCCACAAACCCAGGCTTTGGGAGAGAAAGCTCCTGTGTCACCACATAGAGTTTCTGAAGCCACTGATGGAAAAACGACCAGAAAGCCTCTGCTTCAAGGATACCTGTGCCCCATAATTTGTCACTTTTTTGATCAATTAAAATGCTATCCATCCTTCCCTTATCCCTCCACCCCACACACAGAATAATAAATAAATAAATAATAATAAAATCTATCAAAACTGTTTCATTTTTCTGTGGAGGTTAAAAACAAAATTTAAAAAACTGTTTCATTTTCTTTTTTTTAAAATGGGTAAAATACTTTTATTTTTTATGTTTACTTCAAAATATTAAGAGTGTACAACTGTTTTTGTTCCATAGATACCTTGCATAAGGTTTAAGTTGGGGGTTTTAGTGTGCCTGTCACCAAAACAGTGTTCACTGTACCCAACAGGTAAGTTTTTACCCCCCACACCCTTCCCCCCTTGTTGTTTTCAACAAACTGTTTCATTTTCTGACCCATGTTAATGATTAAAAAAAAAAAAAAAAAAAAAGTCCTGGTACCAGGACTTGCAAGCAGATCTCTAGGATCATTTTATTTTCTTTTTGTATTTATTAATACAAAATCCAAGGGATGCAGTATAAATCAAAAGGACCACACTGGACCACATTTCAGTTTCTTTGAGAAACAGTGAATACTCATCTGACAACAGCTTTTGCACATTAAAAACACCAAATCATCTACAATGGTATAGGTTTCCCCAGCTTTTGCAATTTCATAATTTTACCGCACATGAAGTCAAACTGTTATGATCACTAACTAATAAACAGGTGTCAATATTATATGTTTGAAATTCTTGTGTTTTCTGCTCAAGGAAAATGGCATGTCTAAACTATAAAGGAAGAGAAATTCAGCATCTCACAAAACATTCTCAAAGTGTTTTATCCCCCCTTTTGCATAATAAAATACAAATTGGATATGATGTCACTGTATTTTCTCTAACATTGATTTTTGATATATTAGAATTATCAGATGAATGCAATTTACATCTCCAGTAAAGAAGAATCTTAAATTTGTATGATATATTAATATTTAAGCTCAAACTTGTTTTTCAGTATCAGTATTCTTTATGCCTATGTTTGATCAACAGTCTCTTTAGAACATACATTTTAAAACCTGACTACAGAGAAAAACAATTTCACAATGTACAATACTAGAAACTTACCTTAAAGATACCCAAATGCTCACCAAGAATAAAGATAAACATACACACAAAAATACATATCCTGCATCATTGTTAAGTAGTAAGAAAAATTAGAGAGAGAAACCAGCTGAAGAATCCATTCACAGAGGACCAGTAAAATTATGGTAAATCCACAGAATGGAAATCTATGAAGCCATTAAAAAGAATTATATGAAACGTTATCCTACATCTCCAGAATATTTTAATTAAAATATGCTGATATGATATGAAATGTTATCCTACATCTCCAGAATATTTTAATTTAAAAAAGGGTAAGATATGGAGTCATATATAGTAATATGATCCCTTCCTTCTACATGGAAACTCAAAACTGTTAATGGTGTTCACTGTTGGTGGAAGGGGACTATAGAAAGGAGAAAAGAGATTTTCACTTTTTTTTAGGGCTCTGTATTGCTTTAATTTCTTACCAGATCTTTTTTGTTTTGTTTTATTTTTTTTAATGACAGGTTACGTGGTCAAAGGAGACCTGGATCCTTTTTTGTACTCATCTTTTTACTTCTCTGTATTGCTTAATATTATATATTAAATTGTATTTCTCTAATAATAGTTATTATCCCTTAAATAATAATCAATAGAGGTTGCTAATGGGCCCACTGATTTTACAAAAGTGATAATGGGAAAGGATCAAGCATTAAATTTTGCCTCTCCTATACAAACTGTACAACTAGGAAATGAAAGAGTAGAAGAAGGAAAATTTTCTCTTTACAGAAGTACTTCAGCTAATAAATGAAGGAGTTTTATAATTAAAATATCATTTGGCAACTGCTAACGGCGGATATTGGCATTGATCAATGGCTGCAAACATGAAAAAAGGGAAACAGATATTTTATGCCTCCTGATTAGCCTCCTGATATAAAATCATATCACCTACCTATGAAATATTCTTGGGGGGGGAAAGCCTGAATCTGATGAAGCTTCCCTAGATCCAACCAATATACACAAAAGAGAGGAACATGTTAAAAGACACTGTAGGGATGTAATCTGCAAAATCCAGAATGTGGAAAATTTTATAGGATAAATAGCCACTTCCTGCAACAAAGAGCTTGCAAGGGGGAAAAAGGGAGACCTGAGAGGAAAAGGATCAAAGTTTCTCAACAGCAGCACTACTGATATTTTGGAATAGATCATTCTTTCTGGTGGAGGCTATCTAGGGCAGATGTTTAGCAGCATCCCTGCCCTCTACATACTAGATGCCAGTAGCAACCACCTTCCTGTCCCAAATCAAAAATGTCTCTAGACATTGCCAAGTGTCCCCTGGGATGCAAAATCCCATCTTGTTGAGAACCACCACTATACATTAAGAAACTTACATGATGTAGCAACTAATCACAATGTATGGACCTTATGTGGATCTTGATTCAAACATACAGTGAAAAAAATTTATGAGACAACTGGAAATTTAAACACTAGATATTTGATAATATTAAGGAATTGTGAACTATTTTTAGTTAACCCTAATAAAGGTAGGGTTTTTTTTTAATCGAGGCTTTATTGTTCAGGTATACATGCTGAAATATTCATGGATATAATGATATGACGTTAGGAATTTGCTCCAAAATAATACCAGGTAGGGGGGAGTAAATGAAACAAGACTGGCAAGGAACTGATAATTACTGAAGCAAAGCGATGGATACCTGAAAGCACATTATACTATCTCCTTTTGCATATTTGATCTTCTCTCTTAAAAAAAAAAATTAAAGTCAAGAAAACCACAGTGGCTAGCAGTATTCAGCTAAATGATAAACCAACCAGATGACTGAATCTTGAGAACATTCAACTGGTTTCCACCAACCATCCCCTGTATGCTTGCTCATATACATTCAAAGGCACTCAGACTAATCCATTTTAAGAGGAAAATAATCACTGTCTTTTAATTTAAAGGACAAATTTTAAAAAGTGAACTCCCAGGCCGGGCGCGGTGGCTCACGCCTGTAATCCTAGCTCTCTGGGAGGCCGAGGCGGGCCGGATTGCTCAAGGTCAGGAGTTCAAAACCAGCCTGAGCAAGAGCGAGACCCAGTCTCTACTATAAATAGAAAGAAATTAATTGGCCAACTGATATGTATATAAAAAATTAGCCGGGCATGGTGGCGCATGCCTGTAGTCCCAGCTACTCGGGAGGCTGAGGCAGGAGGATCGCTTGAGCCCAGGAGTTTGAGGTTGCTGTGAGCTAGGCTGACGCCATGGCACTCACTCTAGCCTGGACAACAAAGCGAGACTCTGTCTCAAAAAAAAAAAAAAAAAAAAAAAAAAAAGTGAACTCCCAAGGAAACCTTAAACCCCTGGAGTTCACAAAATACAGGTTAGAAAATGCTGCTTGAGGCAAATTCCTGGGTCCTCAATGCTTTAAATACTCTTAATTCATTTACTTTCTTAGTGTTTCTTTGTTCCTCTATGTCATTTATATTTGTCAATTTTGTTTTGTTCAAAAAACTACCAAAGGCAGCGGTATTTTTTTAAAATTTAGATACAGAATAATATTTTTAAATTTAGGTACAAAGCATCATCAAGATATGACTTAAATATCCAATAGTAAACCAAGTAGTTAAGGCTATCTTTCCCTGAGGCTGTTCTTCACAGAAGCTAATGATAAACTACACCAAAAAGATGTTCCGGTAGTCTCCCCTTATCTATGGTTTCATTTTCTGGGGTTTCAGTTATAGCGGTTAGCCAAGGTCCAAAAATATTAAATGGAAAATTCCAAAAATAAAACAACTCTTAAGTTTTAAATTGCATGCCATTCTGAGTGATAAAATCTCACACTGTCCTGCTTCGTCCTGCCTTGGATGCCCCAGATGTGAATCATCCCTTTGTCCAGTGTATCTACCTACACTGTCTACACTACCTGCCCTTTAGTCACTCAGTAGCCAGCTCAGCTTTCAGATCAACTGTCGTGGATCACAGTGTCTGTGTTCAAATAACCCTCATTTTACTTAATAATGATCCCAAAGAGCAAGAGCAGTGATGCTGGCATGATACTAGCAATCTGGATATACCAAAGAGAAGCCATAAAGTACTTCCTTTTCATGAAAATGTAAAAGTTCTCAACTTACGGGGAAAAAACAGTATGTTGAGGTTGCTGAGATCTACAGTAAGAAAAAATCTCCTGACTATAAAATTGTGAAGAAAGAAAAACAAATCTGTACTAGTTTTGCTGTTGTACTCAAACTGCAAGTTATAGTCACAATGTATGATAACTTTTATTACAGTCTGTTATAACTGTTCTATTATTATTGTTGTTAATCTCTGTGACTCATTTATAAATTAAACTTTATGACAGGTATATGTACATAGGAAAAAACATAGTATATATAGGGTTTGGTACTATCTGTGGTTTCTGGCATCCACTGGGTGTCTTAGAACAATCTCCCGCAGATATGTTTCTACTATATATGCATATTAATAGATCTAAGGAAAAAAACCATATGGTTTTCTCCACAGATGCTAAAGAAGTCTTGAGACAAAATTCAACATTCATTCATGATAAAAATACTAAAAAAAAAAAGAGGGAGTGGGGATTGAGGAGTACTTTCTTAATATAATAAATTAGTCCTAAAGCCAGTATCTTCTTTAATGAAGGAACAATACAGGCATTTCCACTAAGATCAGAAACATAGCAAGCATACTCACTATTTGCTACTATTCAACACGGTAGTAGTGGTATAAGCCTGTGTAATTATATAAGAGATATCAATCAGAGGTATAAGAATGGTTAAAGAAGTAGTAAAACTATTTCTACGTGCATATGATATGAACCTCTAGGGAGTTGATGACATAATTAACTCAAAAAATTTTTCCAGCAAGGTGGCAGGATATAAAAGCCACATTAAAAAATCAATAGTCCTAGCCAGGCGTGGTGACTCACGCCTGTAATCCTAGCAGTCTGGGAGGCTGAGGCTGGCGGATTGCTGGAGGTCAGGAGTTCAAAACCAGCCTGAGCAAGAGCAAGACACCGTCTCTATATAGAAAGAAAATTAATTGGCCAACTAATATATATAGAAAAAATCAGCCGAGTATGGTGGCGCATGCCTGTAGTCCCAGCTACTCAGGAGGTTGAGGCAGTAGGATTGCTTGAGCCCAGGAGTTTGAGGTTGCTGTGAGCTAGGCTGACGCCATGGCACTCACTCTAGCCTGGGCAACAAAGCTAGACTCTGTCTCAAAAAAAAAAAAAAAAAAAAATCAATAGTCTTCATATATACAAATAATAACCAATAGCAAACAAATGGTAGAGAAAATCCCATTTACAATAATACCCAAAGCTTGGCATGGTGGTACACACCTGCAGTCCCAGCTACTAGGGAGGCTGAGGGGGAAGGATCCCTTGAGCCCAGGAGTTTGAGACCAGCCTGGGCAACATAGAGAGACCCTGCCTCTAAAACACAAACTTCTACCTTACTTTTTCCAAGTTAAAAAACAAATTTTTTAATAAAATAAAAAACAAAAAAACTACACAAGAAGAAATACATGAAAGACAAAAAAGTAGATATAAATAAAGAGGTAGTACTGTTCTTGGGGAGAATGATTCAACATTGTAAAAATGCCAGTTCTCAAAAATTTAATATAATCCCAATAAAAATATCAATAAGCTTTTTAATGATATTAGACAAGTTGATACTAAAGTTCATTTGAAAAATCAATCTTCAAGAATAGCCAGAAAAACACTGAAAACAAACACTTAACTCACTTAACTCCAAGAACAAGACTAGCCTTACCAGACCTAAAAACATACTATAAAATCCTCTATCATTAAAACGATGTGGTACTGGTACATGAAAGGACAAACAATCAGTAGAACAGAATAGAAAGCATAGAAAAGGACCCAAATATAAATGGAATTTTCAGCATATATATATATACACATACACACATGCGCGCGCGCGCGTGTGTGTGTGTGTGTGTGTGTTCTGGCATCCAAAGTCTCTGGGAAAATATGGACATTTTAATAAATAGTGCTGGGAATTGTTAGTCATTGTATTAAAGTATATTCCTATTTTACACTATATACAAGAATAAAATCCAAATGGATTAGGGATCTAAATTTTAAAAATAAAAACACAGGTAAAATCCTCTTTATCTTGGAGTAGAGAAAAAATTTCCAATTATGACTCAAAATCCAAAGCCAAAAAAAGAAAGGGATGACTATATTAGTATTTGTTTAAAATTTGTTGCACAGCAAAAAACATCACCATAAACAAAACCAAAAGACAACTAAAAACTGGGAGAGACTATTTATACATATGCTACAAAGTGCTGATATCCCTAATATGTAAAGAGCTCTTAAAAATTGTGGGACAAAGGACCAAAAGCTTGATAGAATCAGAAAAAAAATGTAACATAATCTCAAAAGAAAGAAAGAAAATGGTCCTAAAACAAAAAGTTGTTCGAACTCATCTATAATTAGAGATATGGAGATTAAAACAGATACCATTTTCATTTATCTGATTGACAAAGATTAAAAACATGACTACAAACCCTGATGGCAAGGGTGTGGAAAAAGAGGCATGCTCATAGACTGCTGGTGGGAATGACAATTTGCCCAACCATTCTAGAGGGGAATCCAGTAATCCTAATACAGCAACTTATGCATTTATCTTTTGACCAAGTAATACCACTTTTAGCAATCTAACCTGAAGATATACCTCCAACAATATGAGAATACATATGCACAAGGTTATTCGTTGCAGCAGTGTTTGTACTTGCAAAGTACTGTAAACAACTCAAGGGCCCACACACAAGAGAGTAGCTGAATAAAACTACATCCACACAAAAGAATACTATATAGCAGTTAAAAAGAAAGAGTAAGAAAGATCTCTATAAACTTACATGGAGTGATTTCCAGTATATACTGTTAAGTGAAAAAAGCAAAGGGCAAGAGTATTTATAATATACTACCTTTTATGTAAAGAAATTAGATATAAGAAAATACAGATGCATCTGCTCAAACCAGCCCCCCACCACCACATACACACAGAAAGGATAAACCAGAAACTAAGGTTGATTACATACAAAGAGTGGGTGGAAAAGATGTGGAAAGAAGGTAGAAATGGGAAAGTCACAGGAGGGATAAAGAGGGAGTGACATTTCTAAGTATTATCTTTTCATCTGACTTCTTAGAACCATAGTAATGTTTTACACATCCAAAAAATAAACCAACAGTTAAAAACAACCAGAATAGAGGAAGAATCCAAATGAAATACAAACAGTAACAAATAAACCTGACTATATTACTAATAAATGACTTAACACTGAAGCAGGGGAGAAAAGAATTGACCTAAGTAACTCTGGAAAACAAAGTTTGTGACTAGATATTATAAGGCTAAGGACAAAAGAGAGCTACTGTATACACAAATACTGTAAGCTACCTAGCAAATCTGTTTCTCATAAGGGTATAGATTACCAATTCTAGGACTACTTTATGTATACACTAGAATTGCACAAATAGATAAATACGTTGTAGATAATGAAAGCTAGCTTTCTCATTGTTGGGGAAAAAAAGGTTACAAGTAAGTAAAGGGGAAGACTAAAATGAACCCTGTGGTGTTGGATTAGAATCAAAGGTATCATTATGAGAACACACTGCTTTTAACACAGATACAGAAACAAATACAGATATGCATGCTTGTGTGCCATTAATATATGTCTCTGTCTACCAAGAAAGCCTAGAAGCAATGAGCCCACCTAATGCCAGACCTTGAGGTTTTTTTGTTTTTGTTTTTTGAAACAGAGTCTCACTCCATCACCCAGGCTAGAGTGCAGTGGCATCATCATAGCTCACTGCAACCTTAAACTCCTGGGCTCAAGCAATCTTCCTGCCTCAGGATCCCAAGTGGCTGTGAGTACAAACACACGCCATGCACCCAGCTAATTTTTCTATTTTTTGTAAAGACAGGGTCTTGTTCTTGCTCAGGCTGGTCTCAAACTCATGGTCTCAACAATCCTCCCACCTAGGGCCCCCAAAGTGCTAGGATTGGTGAGTCACTGCGCCTGGCGCCAGATCTTGGTTTTTAAACCAATAAAAAGGAACCAGGACTCACACAAATATACATGAAAATCATACAAGAAATCCTCATTATGTTAAGAAGAAAGTCTCAGTTTAGTGTTATATGTCTTTAATTCACACTATAATTATCGGGAAATGTAGTATTTTTATGAATGGAAAGTTATCACTACAGTAATAAATGTAACTTCCAAAAGAACCAAAACCGTGGTAGCAGCTGTAAGATCAGCACTGGCCAGCTGTTCAAAAACTGTGCAAATTATCTTGGAATTTAAGTTGCTCAAATCAACCAAGGCTTGCTTTATAATAAAATACTTGTATGCCTGTTTTATTCTTACTCATGAGCTTCCACTTCAAATCTTCAAAAATAAAAGCATTCCTTCCTTTGGATGACCAGAAAAATAAATTTCTTTTTTTTTTTTTTTTTGAGACAGAGACTCACTCTGTTGCCCGGGCTAGAGTGCCATGGCATCAGCCTAGCTCACAGCAACCTCAAACTCCTGGGCTCAAGCAATCCTCCTGCCTCAGCCTCCCAAGTAGCTGGGACTACAGGCATGTACCACCATGCCTGGCTAATTTTTTCTGTATATTTTTTAGTTGGCCAATTAATTTCTTTCTATTTTTAATAGAGATGGGGTCTCGCTTTTGCTCAGGGTGGGTGTTTCGAACTCCTGACCTTGAGCAATCCTCCCACCTCAGCCTCCCAGAGTGCTCGAATTACAGGTGTGAGCCACCACGCCTGGCCTAGAAAACCAAATTTCATACCTAAAAATACAGGATATGGGAGTATACCAAGTAGAAATCTGCCCCAAACTCATGGTTTAAAAAAAGCTTGATGAGAAAACTATGTCCCATAACTCCAAGTAGCCTGAGATAAGCCTCCCATATCATGACATATTTTGGTCAATAGCCAAAATGGAGTATCAATGTATAAAACTTTTATAAGTAAAACACATAAATACTCATATTCTATGACAAGCTGTTGCATCAAAAAAAAATGAAGAAGTTCAATAGAAGGTTTTTTGTTTTCTTATGGAAAGATAAATGTTCAGCTAATAAGTTTATATTACAACACCAACAGACTTAGTCATGAAGAGGAACTGTATATAAAACAAATTTTTGTTTTTTTCTTTTCTTTACAATTTTTTTGTTTTCATTCTATTATTTTTTAACTACTTTGCCAAGTGAAAAAACAAATTTTTTAAATAATTCTAATCCCTAACAATTTTAAAAAATAAAATATACTCCAATAAGAAATTCATCTATAACAAGGATGAAAGCAGAGTTAAATTATAAAACTTTTCAAGTAAATATTTTATGCATTCTATCACTAAAACAGTTATAATAATTTTTGCATATACTAAAGAAAATAATTTTAATAAATAACAAAAACAGATGTTTATGGGCATCTTTCTATGGAACCCTGTCACCTCTGTTCATCTATGCACTGCCAAGATAGAGACAAACAACTCAAATCTAATCTTCTTCCTGAGGCTGGCTGTAGCTAAGGACGAAAAGGAGACCCAGTACCAACCTACCCGCTGACAACATGAGCCTTGATTTAGCTACCTGAGTTCAAATACTAGCTCTCTCAACTTCTAGCTTTTCAACCCTTGGAAAGTTACTGAACTCTCCAGCCCTCAGATTCCTCATCTGTAAAATGGGATGATAATAATAGCATTTATACAACAAGGTGACTGTGAGAATCAGATGAGTTAATAAATATCTAATGTAATTAAGAAGAGTGCAGGGCACTCAGCAAAACATTCAATAAATGTTCCAGAGTTCCTCAGGCTCTGTAGAACAAGTACCTGAGAAATTCCCATCCAACAGTATTATTCTAGGTAAAATTCTTCTATCTCCATGAACTAAGCTGTTCATTGACTCAAGCTTCAGGAACAGAAATTAATATAAGACATTTGTAAATTACCCAAACTGACTAGAAAATTTAAAATCCTCTGTCACCTGGATTATTACAATAGCCTTCTTGCTGACCTCCTGGGTCTCACCTTTGCCTTCCTCCAGTCCATCTCCATACAGCAGCCAGAACAATCTTTCTAAAGATTACGTCAACTCATCAACTCGTTTACTCATCCACTTCAAAGCAAACCATCTTCTCAGACTAAAATCCAAAATACTAACCCTGGCCCACAAGATCCAACAATGACCTGGCCCACTTCACTCCACATGCATGTTTTGCTCTTAATAGAACATGACAAACATGCTTCAGCCTTAGGATATACTTCTTTTTCCTTTGGCCTGGCTTTCTCTTCCTACACATACTTGTGCTCAAATGTCTCCTTGAGGCCCTTCATTATCACACCATATGAAAGTAGCATTACCATCAGCCCTATCCCCCTCTCTTTTCCCCTCACTTAATTTTGACTCACAGCACTTACCATTCATTTGTCATTTATTTGTTTATTTCTCTTCTCCTGGTAGAATATAAGTTACAAGAGAGCAAGAACTTTGTTCATTGCTATATTCCTAGCACCAAGAACAATACCTGGTATACTACAAATTCTTGACCAAAGTCAATATCATACTTAATGATAAAACACAAGAGGCAATCCCATTGAAGTCAGAAACAAGAAACAAAATTATAAAATACTATATATCAGTTACCAAATAGGCAAATTTTTAATTGTTTAAACTTTTCATTTTATAGTGATTAAAATACACTTCAAACATTAAAATAAAGAGTTTTTTTAAAAAACTTCAGTATAAATGCAGCTCAGCAAATCTTTACACCTGGACACACTCATGTAACCACCACCCAAAATCAAGATATAGAATGTGTCTTGCACCTCAGAAACTCCCTCTTGGTTAACACACCCAAAAAAAGGTAAACACTATTCTGACTTCTATCCCCAATTATGCCTGTACTTGAATTTCATATAAATGGAATCAAACAGTATACTCTTTTGTGTCTAGCTTCTTTTGTTCAACTTAATCCGTGAGATTCAGCCATGTTGCTGTGTGCATCAATAGGAAATTTTTTTAATTGCTGAGTAGTATTCCTTTTTATGAATATACTAATTTATCCAATGTACTGTCACAGACATTTAGGTTGATCCACTTTGGCGACAAAATGAATAATGTTGCCTTCAATGTTCCCCGCATGTCTTCTGGTGGGAATATTCACTTATCTACAGATTGGCTGCTTGTTTGGGAATGGGGGTTAATAGTATCTTAGTATATAAACTGGAATGACCTTTCTAGAGGATGACATGGCAATAGGCACAAGAAGCTTAAAAACATCTGTATCCTTTGACCAATAATACCTATTCAAAGAAATTTCTTATAAGAACACACATGCCAGGTGTTCTTGTGTTTTACATGTATTCACTAATTTGATTTATTCTAAGGAAATAATTAGAGATACCCACAATGATTTAAGATGTCAATCATGTCATTATTAGCCAGATATTTTAAAAAGCGGTATACAAGGTAAATAACTAACAACAGGGGAATGATTTTCAAATATATTGTACTTCTGTGGAATTAAACACTATACAGTCACTAAAAATGTTTTTAAACAACATTAAAGATATAGGAAAAAGTACATATTAATGAAAAAAGGTTAACAGTAGAAAGCATAAAATAAATTCCTATTTTTCAAAAAGGATATATAGGCCTGGCGTGGTGGCTCACACCTGCAATCCTAGTACTCTGGGAGGCCGAGGAGGGTGGATTGTTTGAGCTCAGGAGTTCAACAACAGTCTGAGCAAGAAAAAGACGCTGTCTCTACTAAAAATACAAAGAAATTAGCTGGACAACTAAAAATATATAGAGAAAAAACATTAGCTGGGCATGGTGGTGCATGCCTGTAGTCCCAGCTACTCGGGAAGCTGAGGCAGGAGGATTTTTTTTTTTTTTTTTTTTGAGACAGAGTCTCGCTTTGTTGTCCAGGCTAAAGTGAGTGCCGTGGCATCAGCCTAGCTCACAGCAACCTCAAACTCCTGGGCTCGAGTGATCCTTCTGCCTCAGCCTCCCGAGTAGCTGGGACTACAGGCATGCGCCACCATGCCCGGCTAATTTTTTCTATATATATCAGTTGGCCAATTAATTTCTTTCTATTTATAGTAGAGACGGGGTCTCGCTCTTGCTCAGGCTGGTTTTGAACTCCTGACCTTGAGCAATCCGCCTGCCTCGGCCTCCCAAGAGCTAGGATTACAGGCGTGAGCCACAGCGCCCAGCCCAGGAGGATTTTTTGAGCCCAGGAGTTTGAGGTTGCCGTGAGTTAGGCTGATGCCATGGCACTCTAGCCCGGGCAACAGAGTGAGACTCTGCCTCAAAAAAAAAATGATATACATATAACTCAAATGTTAAAACAGTGGTGATCTCTGGAAGACATGAGTATTTTCATATTCTTTATACTGTTCTGCACTTTCCAATTTTTCTATAATTTATTGTTATCAACCAAAAAGAATATGTGATTAAAGACTAATAAACAAAGGTGTTTACATTATAATGGGAAGACAACACTCTAATACAATTTAATTAGGGAAATGATGCAGTTTTGCATAGGATGATATAAAAGTACTACAGAAAGACATCTAGCTAGAGAGTGGGTGGTGGGCATTATCAGGAAAGTTCCACATTGTCTTACTTCCACTGAGAACTCAAGAGAGGGGGAACTCCATCTCTAGGTGGGAAGGAACCTCCCCAAGAAAATCCTGTTAATTCCTCAACTCAATGCCCCTAGAGTATCAATTATACATTATGACCCAGGCTAGCAAGTGTTCTTTTCTCCTCTCACTTGCAAAAAGACTTAGCCAGATTGAGGGATGGGAATCCCTGAATACCCAGGATGGAGCCAAAATTTAACAGCCTCTGACCTGGAAGAAGTTGGTTCCACCCACCCTGCCACCTGACTGAGAAGCATAAAGGACAGGCTTCCTTTTTCATCAGAAAAAATTAGGGCAACAATGTTTCAGATTTCCTTAAGGTCAGGAACTCTAGGCAGAGTAAACTAAAATTTACATGATTTCCAGAATTTAAAAAGTTCTTCTACTTGAACAAATAAATGTTATCAAGAAATTATCCAGGCAAAGGTAATTCTCTGGATCCAACCTCCTACTCCCCCTTGCTCCTCTGCAGATGGATCACTTCTGGAAACCAAAGGAAAGTGGAGGAGTATGGGGATTGAAGATACAACTTAGTCCTTTAGGGGCCAATTCTCATGGAAGTAAATAATACTTGCTTAATAATTAATACATAAGATTCACTTTGCTGGGCTCAAAAAAATAATCACTCTTTTCATGGTACAATGAACATTAAATATTCATCAAAGGAAAAACATATAGACCCCTAAATTTACTAAAAAGATACTGCAGACCATTATCGCTAAATTTTCTAACTTCTGACCTCTGAACCACATTAAAGTCTCAAGAATTGATGGTCAAAAGGACTTATTTTAGAGTCACCTCCATAGATAACGAAAGTTACAAAAATTTATGTGACAAAGCAGGGACAGCATACTTGTTTTGGCCTTGCTCTCCTTCCTTCCCCATGTCCTCTTTAGTTCCTCCCCAACTGCTCCTGTTTACAAATTAATACTTAAATGTATTGCAAAAGTCTCCATAAAATACCTGAGACTTTTCATGGTTATAGTGTTAAGTTACCTAAATTAAGATAAATAAAATTCTAGTCTAAAATTTACTAACCTATCAAATCTCTACATTGCATAATGGGACAAATTTCTTATGCAGCTTAAAACGCCTCAACTCAATTTCATGAAATAGTTCTTTGAAAAAATAAGCATTTACATAATCACCAGAGATTCTGATTTTAGTCTAACTAGAACCTAAATTTTTTGGATAATCTCTATTCTGGTTGCTTAGAATATGTTACGGGAACAGAGGATGTAGAAAATAGAACTGGAAAAATTTGGCATCTTCAAATTTCACTTTTATATGTAATCAAAATACAGAAAAACACCAGTCTGAAGTAATAAAAAAGAACTCTGGATAATTTATTCTTAATTACAAGTGGCAAAAATATAATATTCCCCAATTATATACTCGAGTCTAGTATATGTGATACCAGACTGCTAAAGATTATCTATATACAAAACGAGTACGCAGCCCTTCTTTTAAAGTGATAATGTGTTCTATCTTGTTTTATGTTGTCAGATTTGTCTAACCAGAAAACTAATTAAGTAAAACTAACTGTACTTAAAAATTAAGTAAAACCTAGCACTAAACACTGAAAAGAACACTGTCACTTAAATGGTTTTCTCTCCCTGGACCAGTAGAGGGAGACTAAGACATCTGGCCTGGTCGTGTAGTATTTCTGTAAAATTGGGGAGGGGGAAAGTGGAGGCTGTATTTAAATGTCCTGCTGTCAATCAAAAGACACTTCCTACAATCACAGTCACCATATCTGCTATTACTCGTGAGCGTGCTGTCGCCAAGATACAACACCAAACGGGACCCGGGAAACCTGCTTCACCTAAATGTGACCGCAGGCTTTGCCACAACACCCAAATAAGGACTTTGGGAGCCCAACCCCAACTAGTTTCTTTGTTTAAATGCCTGCGAATCCCTCCCACGCCGGAGTCAAGAGGCTGTGGCGCCGCCCTTTATTAGCCTCACACTTTGATTACAAAACACACGAGTCGGCGGCCTGGCTGCGGAGGCGGCCCGAGCTCCCTCAAACGTCAAACCCGGAGCGCAGCGGCGGCTGAATCAGAGGGCAACGTCCGCCGCCGCCGCCAGCCGGCCCCAAAGCGCCCGCCTGGCCCACTCAAGTTCACCGGCCCCCGGGCACTGCCGCCGGCCGCCCGCTGTCGCCGGCCCTCGGGCGACGGCAACTGCACTCTAAGTAAAGTTTGAGCCGCGGCGCGAGGGCGACGCAGGGGGTCTGAGGAGAAGCAGTCCCTTCGGGCCCCCGCCGCCCACTCCATCCGCCCCACCCCCGGGGAGCAGGGGGTGTGTTGAGGGTGTGGGCCACGACCCGAGGCAACCTGCCGCCCGCCGGGGCCCGGGCCCCAACTCCCCCCGACACCTTTCAAGTCCCCGAGAGAGTGCCTCATCTGTTGCTCTGTTTACTCCGCGGAGCCCCGCCGAGCTAGCTGGCGCGGTCGCCTCCCGGACCCGCCGCGTCCCAGGCCCACCGCCGCCCCCGTCCCACCGGCCGAGGAAGTTTGATAAAGACTGGGAAGGGGGCGCGACGAGGACCCGCGGCGGGGGGAGACGCGGGGTCGGAGCGAGCCCGTCGCCGCCCGGAAGGAAGGAAGGCGCGGCGGCCGGCCGGACAGAGCCGCGGGGCGGCGGGCCGGGCGGCGACTCCGGGCCGGAGCCCCGGGCGCCGCGGGGCGGGGCGGGCGGCGGCCGGGCGAGGGGCTGAGGACCGGGCCAGCGCTCTGTCCGCCGCCCCCGCCGCGTCCTCCCGGCCGCGTCCCCTCACCCCCGGCTCCCCCTGCCAACTTCTCCGCCGGCCCCCTTTGTTCCTGATTGTTGTGGCGACTCTTCGCCCGGGCCGGGCGAGCTCATCCGCTCCCCTCGGCAGCCCGCCCGGCGCTCGGCGAGCCCGGGGCCCCGCGCGCCCCGCTGCCCGGCCCGGGGGCTTCGCGCCGGGGGCCCCCTGGGCACTGGACGCGGGGCGGCGGCCGGACCAGAGGGAGGTGCGGACCGGCGGCCGGCCGACCGGCCGGCGGCGGTTGGTCGGTGGCCGGCGGCGGCGGGGCTGGAAGGGGTTTATTTACCTGCCGTGGAACCAGTCCTTGCAGATATCGCACTCGATCATGAAGCGGTTCACGTCGTACGGCTGCCGGCACACACAGTACACGGGCGGGGGCGGCGGGGGCGCCGAGGCCCGGCCCGGAGCCGCCACCGACACGGCTGCCGCGGCAGCTCCAGCTGCTGCTCCCGCGGCCACCGCCGCCGCCGCTCCGGCCATCTTTAAAAAACACACACACGCTCGCTCGCTGCTCCGCTCGCCGACTGGAGCGAGCGCAGCCGCCAGCCAGCGCCGCCCCCTGCAGCAGCCGGAGCAGCAGCCGCGGCGGCGGCGGCGGCGGCGCGTCAGTGCGCGCGCGCGAGGCCGCGACGGCGGGCGCAGGGGGAGGAGGCGGCGCGCGCGACGCGCGAGGCCCGAGCCCAGCGGCTTCCGGCGCTCGGCGCGGGGCCGTGCGTCTCGCGCACGTCCTCCGGCCGCCGGCGCGCTCCCTGCTCCGCTCCGCGGCTGTCTGGCTGAGGGACCCGCTGAAGGGCACGCGGGCCGGGGAGCGGGCTGCCCGGGAGGACACGCGCCGCGGGGCCGGGCGCGCGGCTGCGGACAGAGGACGGCGGGAGCGTGCCAAGAGCCGGCTGGGTTATTTCGGAGTGAAAGCCGAGGCCGGGGGAAGTTCCTGCCGAGTGAAAAAGGGCAGATGTTGCGTCTGTGTTCACAGGGGAAGCGAGGAAGTTTCCGCCTGCCTGGGTCACCTAGCGGCTGGGGGAGAGTCTTAAATCAATTAGCAACCGCCCGCTGAGGACAGGAGATGCGGCCCCGCGACCTACGTGCGTCCTTGTAGAGGTGCCACGCCGGGCCGGTTATGCCTTTCCGAGGTGGAGGAATGTGTGGTGGAATCCACTCAAACTTTGGAAAACATCCCACCCGAATTCCCATCGAGCAGCTAGGAAACCAGCGTGTTGATGGAGCCACCGTTAGGTGGAGGAGGGTTGGAGGGTTTTCCCTAAGAGAAATCCATTTCCGTCTGTCCGCCTATGGGGACCAACCTTGAAATGGGGTTGGTGGAGAGAAGGATGGAGGAGAACCGGCGTGTTTATAAATAACGAGATTTACCGTAGCTGCGAATGCTTTCGACTCCCAAGTTGGAAAAATATGGGCAAAATTCTAAATGACTTTTCCCTCGGAAGAGGGATACTACAGAAAGCGGATTGAAAGGTACTTGGTGCGTAATAGGCCGTCAATAATAATTTTTGAATGAAGGATGAAATTGAGATCCAAATGTGAGATGATAAACTGAAGAATAAAGACAGCTAACAAATATTGAATACAGAAAAAGATTGCCTTGGGATCATAACTGCGAAAGTTGGAAGGGTTAAGGATTTATAGCTCAATTTCTGCTGGTGTCCAGGGAAAGCCCTACAGTTCCCTAAATAATTTTTTTAGTGGAGGCTGGAGGGTTGTCCATCTCACCCACCTCCAGACAGATAATCTCCTTGTTATATAGTTGAGGAAAGCTATATAGTTGAGGTAACCTTCCTAATGTCTCATAGATTGGAGCTGGAACTGAAATTTAAGTTTCCCAAACAGTCCTTTTTCTAACACATCGCTGTTGGGCACACGTATCACAGGAAAAGAAAAACTTGAACATCATAGCTGACCACACACACTGAATCAGTTTGAAACATCTTTCTATTGGAGAAAAAAGAAGTTACTCTAATTTTGGCATATGTTTAGAGGCATCACAGATTAGTGGTGTGGAAAGAGCCAGCTTTCTTCACACAAGCTGTGTGACCTTGAGCCAATCACTCGATTTCTCTTGAACTAAATCCCTGAAGATCTGTTAAAAGAAAGATTTTGGATAATAATACCTTAATTACTCAAAGAGGTAATGTATTTTAAAATGTACTTTGTAGAGCAGGTGTCCTCAAACTACTGCCCGGCCTAGCACATTTATCAGGCCCCCGATGACTGTCCTGCTTAGCAGCTGACTCGTCCTGGGCCCACAGTTCACACTCTCCCACGGTCTGAAGGACAGTGAACTGGCCCCTTGTTTAAAAAGTTTGAGGACCCCTGTTGTAGAGGGTATGTGTTATCATGTTAGAGTCTCGGTGAGGAGGGAATCCAAGCATGAAACTGGCCTGATGTGCCATGTTCTCTGGGGGCCACCTGGCCTTAGGATGTCAACATGGGGATATGTGGAGGAGGCAGCAGCAGCAATGAAAAATTGGTTATATAAGGATTTGGTCAACTAAGCACAGTCAAGTGTCACTTAACATCAGGGGTATTTCTGAGAATTTCATCATCAGGTGATTTCATTGTTGTGCGAACAACCCTAGATGGTGTAGCCTACCACATACCTAGGCTGTAATGGTGTAGCCTATTGCTCCTGGGCTACAAACCTGTACAGCATGTTACTGAACTGAATACCATGGACAATTGTAACACAATGATACGTATTTGTGTAGCTAAGCATAGAAAAGGGCTGGGCACAGTGGCTCACGCCTGTAATCCTAACACTCTGAGTGGCCAAGGTGGGCGGATCACTCAAGGTCAGGAGTTCAAAACCAGCCTGAGCAAGAGCGAGACGCCATCTCTACTAGAAATAAAAGAAATTAATTGGCCAACTAAATATATATATATAGAAAAAAATTAGCCAGGCATGGTGGTGCATGCCTGTAGGTAGTTCCAGCTACTCAGGAGCCTGAGGTAGGAGGATCGCTTGAGCCCAGGAGTTTGAGGTTGCTGTGAGGTAGGCTGACACCACAGCACTCACTCTAGCCTGGGCAACAAAGTGAGACTCCGTCTCAAAAAAATAAATAAAATAAACATAGAAAAGATACAGTTCTCCACTCCAGAAAAATGCCAAAAAAAATAAAAAATAAAAAATAAATAAAAAAAAAAGAAAAGATACAGTGAAAATATAATCTTATGGGACCACTACCAATGGCTTTATATGGCACATAACTATATATTAGGGAAAATGGGAGCCAGATTTCTCACTGTAGAGGGAGAGAGTTACAAATAAGGAAAGAGAAAGCTAGAATGAACCTTTTGATAGTGGACTAGTAATGGAGGTATCAATCTATTACTATTTGTAGAAATAGATACAGGTATATACATACATGTGTACTCTGTTCACTGAGAGGATCTGGGAGTAGTGATGACACATGAAACAATGAGAACATCTAGCCAAGATCTTGGCTTCTAAATACCATTCTCCACTTCCATTTTCTTCTTGGAAAAGTAATTGATTCCAGAACTAGAGAAGAGAAAGTACAGGATGAGCCTGGAGCCTCTAGTTATACCAGAAAATGAGGACATGCTCAAGGAATAATGGGGCATATTAAAAGGACAGGGGCCAACTTGTGTCCCACTGGCCAAATCAGGGATAAATTGAGCTTCAAACTAAAAAAAGGATCATGTATTTTAACCCATTGAATACTATAGATTAAGTAAATATATAAATTGATATTGTGCTAAGAATTGGAATATTTACATAATTTCAAAGCGTTTCCCTGCAAAACTCTTATTAATGGCAAAAGGAACTAGAGCAATTTTAGTGTTGAGAAGCCTCGCAGGTACTATCTTACTCAAGTGATCAAGTGCCATCAATAATGGACAAATGGAGATCACATGCCACCTGACAGGATTCAGTGAGAATACTAGCATTACTTCTGTGTGTTTCTGCCCCGTCTACTTGACCCTCCAGTTGGAAATGTAGCTAGTTTTAAAAGTACATGAAGAGATCGGTAAAGAATAAAAACACAATAGGCATACAAATCTGTAAGGAAAGATTAAAGAAATTGTAAACACAAAGATTTGACCTTGAGAAGAAAGGAATGAAGGCTAGAACTTTGGATAATGCCAAAATTTTAGTGGCAAGCTCCATACATAGTAATTAAACACATGGGTTTGGATTCACAACATACTACCACTGTGACAACTTATTAACACTTGGATTTTAGTTTTCTTATTTTAATGGGAATTATAAGAACATCTGCCTCACAGGATTGAGTGCGTTAAGATAACACGCTGGGCACAATTCTTAGCACATAATAAGCCATATAGCTATTAATTATAATTAAGAATAATTTCATTTGTTTATTAATAATAATAAAGAGGACATCTCTATTATGAAGAGCAGCTAAAAAGTCAAGAGTCCTTTTTAGACTAGCAGAGTATTATTTCAGAAACAAGGGAGAAAGAATTTCAGAAGGAAAATACCTTGAAGAAAGACACCCAGCATCATGCCATTGTCAGTTGACAATGACTATGGGACTCCTTCTACCCTTCTCCTTTGTGGGCATTCAACTACCAGCAGCAGAGCTCTCTTGATTTTCATATCAAATCTAAGCTGTTCTGTTGTTTATTTTTAACATTCTATGTATGCATAAAACCTCATTTCTCTGACAAGGAATGTTTGCTCTAACCTAACAGTTCTGCTTCCTACTACTAATGATACTTGTCTATCTCCATAACAATGTCTGCTATTCTCTTCTTTAGGAAATAAACATACTTTGGGGATGCTACATTAAACCACTGACATGCATTAAATGGTAGTTATTTATTCTTATGTAGCACTTTGTATTAATCCTCACAAAAGCCTGTTCATCAGATTAAGTAGAGTAAACAGGGAACAGCCTGCCTAAAGTTGTAGTGGGAAGACTGGGAAATTTTAATTTTACTGAGCAGGAGGGAAGAGGATGGAAAACATTGCTCAGGGAAAAGAGATCTTGAAGAACTGTTGGTGCTAGGAGGAAGGAGAACAGAGTCCCAGTAGAGAAAGCAGGACCCAATACACAAAACTCAGCAGTTTTGTTGATTGTTTGATTTTCTTTGCTTCTCCCCCAAGAGCTGGGGAAAATTCTAAACTGACAGCCCAAGGTTAAGATGTTATTAAAAGAGGACTGTCACCATGTTGAACATACTCAATGAAAGTGCAAATGTAAGAATAAAACAGTAATGAGAAAGTAGTGAAATTAGTAAGCAGAGTGAATAAGAGATGTAGCCAAGGCATTATATTACTTGTCAAAGGATACAGGATAAAGTACACAGCATCACCTATGAAGTATCCTTGCCAAAAATTTTTAACCTGAATATAATTAAGCCTTTAGACTTAACTTCCAGTTTACAGGAGATTCAGGAGATAGAGCAACAAGTTGCATGATACCGCAAGGAAATAAGACAAATCCAAAATGTGAAACATTCCTCAAGACAACTGGCTTAGTTTCTTTCAAAAGTTGTAAAAAAAAAAAAAAAAAGGACAGGCAAGGGGAGGAATACTTCTAAATCTAGATAACAGTCTTGAGAAACATAACCAAATATAATTCATGAACCTTGACATACCCTGATTCTAAAACGTCAGCTATAAAAAACAGTTTTGAGGAAAATTTAAATTGTTAAATATAATCTAGATATCAGATGATATTAAGGAAATATTAATTTTCTTTGGTGTCATGTAATATTGTGGTTTTGTAGAAGAATGTCCTTATTTGGGGGAGACTCATGCTGAGGTTTTTAAAGGTGAAACATTATGTCAGGACTTGCTTTGAAAAATTCAACAGAAAAAAAGGAGGGAGAGAGATATAGAGATGAATGAAGCAAATACAGTCATATTGACGGTTGTTAAATCTAGGTCATGATGTGTCTATGGGTGTTCATTGTACTTGTCTTTCAACTTTTATGTATTTTTGAAATTTTTATAATAAAAGTTTAAATATAGCCTTTTTCTTGAGTCTGTTCAGGAGTTAAATCTTGTTATAATACCTTCTAAAGTTACACTTGTCTTCCAGGGATCAGAATGTTATGGGGCAATTGTTTTGTCAAGCTTTACAACCCCAATGGATTATGAAATAAGGAGGTAGAATTTGATCCTTCCAAATGGGGATAAAGAAGACACTTTTTAAGATTAACATATACATATCCAGAGAGTCTCCTAAATCTTAGTGCTATGCCCCCATGCCTCTATCCCTACTCTAATGAGAAACGTTACACTCTCCTGAGAGAGTGTGCCAAACATGTGAACAGTGTGGAAGCAGAAGAAAGTTGAGAACCACTGTATAAGACTAATGTCTTCCTATTTTAAAAAGTTCCACATTTACCCAAGTCTAACCATGAGAAAAACATCAGACAAACTCCCACAGAGGCACATTCTACGAAGTACCTGCCCAGTAAACCTCAAACTGTCAAGGTCACAAAAAATAAGAAAAGTCTGAAAAACTGTCACAGCCAAGTCGAACCTAAGGAGACATGACAATTAAATGTGACATGTAGGCCGGGCGCGGTGGCTCACGCCTGTAATCCTAGCTCTCTGGGAGGCCGAGGTGGGCGGATTGCTCAAGGTCAGGAGTTCGAAACCAGCCTGAGCAAGAGCAAGACCCCGTCTCTACTATAAACAGAAAGAAATTAATTGGCCAACTAATATATATAGAAAAAATTAGCCGGGCATGGTGGTGCATGCCTGTAGTCCCAGCTACTCGGGAGGCTGAGGCAGCAGAATCGCTTGAGCCCAGGAGTTTGAGGTTGCTGTGAGCTAGGCTGACGCCACGGCACTCACTCTAGCCTGGGCAACAAAGTGAGACTCTGTCTCAAAAAAAAAAAAAAAAAAAAATGTGACATGTATCATCCTAGATGGGATCCTGGAAAAGAAAAAGGACATTGGGTTAAAACTAAGGAAATCAGAATAAATTATAGGCTTTAGTTCATAATGTATCAGTACCAGCTCATTAATTATAACAAATATTTCAGACTAATGTAAGATTAATAATGGAGGAAACTGGGTATGTCCATATTGTCTTAATTTTTCTGTAAATGTAAAACTGTTCTAAATAAAAGTCTATTTAAAATTTTTTTAAGTTTTACCTTAAGGGACCTATAATTCAAAGCTATCCCAAAATCATAAATGCTTTGAATTTGCATATTACTTTTTTAATCAAAACACTCTTATACACAAAGAGTATCTACAAAGTCTCTACATTTCAAATGCTAACCTAGTTAATAAAGAATAGTTAAGCGGGGTACTATGATGGTTTTTCATTTTGAGTTCTATGGCATTTCATTGTAGTTTGGGAAGATATATCTGGTTGGGTAAATAACATGTTATTAATAATGGTTAAGTCAGGAAAATTATGCATATCTGTGTATATGTGTGCATACCTGTTATTAGCCTGAGGCATTAGTAAATTTAAAAGTAGCAGTAAATTTAAAATTTTATTCTTCCATCCATTCATTCATTAGTCATTATCATCCACTACACACATATTGTAGTTGCTAGCTCCCGCTGTGTGAAAAAGATAGACAAGTAGATATAAAATTACAACATAGTATGCTAAGCATGGTGGTGGAGAAAAACACAAAGAGCAGTGGCAGCACAAAGGAGGGACAACTAACCAGACTGAGGTTAATCAGAGACTGTTTAGTCCTAAATGACAGATTAACATTGAAAGAAATTCTACATCTTTCACCATCCCCATTTATGAAAATGAAAAATTTTACTTTCCAAGCGACATGAGAAAGTTTTAGTCCCAACTCAAGTAGATTTTTTTGTGTTGCTTTTTTTTTTTTTTTTTTTTTTTTTTTACTGTCAGGTGTTTGTTTTTTTACATTGTAAAAGGCAAACCAAATAAGGTAGCATTTACCAATAAACAAGATTGGGATGTGTATCTTTGATGGAGACTAAATGAGTGACAATTGCAAAATTTCTAGTCTATCAACAACCACAGACATTTGTTAAGCACTGAAGGTAGTGTGTTTGGCAGTATTGCAGATATAAAGAAAACGTTGATAAATACTGTAATAGAAAATTCTGGGCAAGTTTCTAATAAATTTTTTTTTTCCATTCTTATTTTAGAAGTCAGTCATCCCTGGTTCTAATTGATACGTCTAATTGATATGATCAACAGTCACTCCTAATGATCAATAAACAAATATTTTTCAAATGCAAAGAATTGCTTTCAAATTGAATCGAAATGACAAGTAATTATTTTGTGACCTGAAAATTGCAACACAAAATATATATGTAAGAAGTTCAGATATTGTGCATTGTCCTTAAAATTCTCATATATGTCTTATAACCCTTTTTCCACATGGATAATTAATTTATGGCCTAAGAAATCTATAGATTTAATTCAATTGTAAGTCCTATCTCTTCATTTCATTGCCTCATAGATTTATTCCTTTATAGGTCCTAATTAGGAAATTAACATTAAGTCCAAAGGAATTGGAAGTTTTTTTTGTTTTTTTTTTTGTTTGTTTTTTTTTTGAGACAGAGTCTCACTTTGTTGCCCAGGCTAGAGTGAGTGCCGTGGCGTCAGCCTAGCTCACAGCAACCTCAAACTCCTGGGCTCGAGTGATCCTTCTGCCTCAGCCTCCCGAGTAGCTGGGACTACAGGCATGCGCCACCATGCCCGGCTAATTTTTTTTATATATATATCAGTTGGCCAATTAATTTCTTTCTATTTTATAGTAGAGACGGGGTCTCGCTCTTGCTCAGGCTGGTTTTGAACTCCTGACCTTGAGCAATCCGCCCGCCTCGGCCTCCCAAGAGCTAGGATTACAGGCGTGAGCCACAGCGCCCGGCCAGGAATTGGAAGTTTTAATGTTGTTTTCTAATTTGCACAAAAGCTATAAAATACTACTAAATATATTTCTTCATAGTATAGGAGATAGAGTTCAGAATTCCCAGCTATCTTTTGCTAAGTACTTAAAAGTAGTCATAAATGTATAATCAGTCTTAATATTCAGGGCTAGTTATCCCAAAGGAGTTTGTATTCCCATATGTTTGAGAAAGATTAGCTTTAAAGATGCTGTCAACAAGTACACTGAAAAGAATTCCTTTAGCATGTAGTGACAAAAACAAATTGGGTTAATAAGATTTCATGAAGGTCTGTTGCATGTAAGGCACTATGCTGAATGTCAAGAAGAAAATAAAAGAAAAACAAAAATAGTTCCTGCTTTTAAGAAAATGATAATTTACAGGAGTAAAAATGGTGAGCAAAGGGTTAATCATGAGGTCTGCTGGGAGCCCTGAAGAGCCAAGATTTTCAGAGGACTAGAGAAAGGGACACTCAACAACAAATACAAAATTGCAGCACAGACTTGTATAAAAGGTGTCAGGAAGATTAAAGCCTAGGACGAGGAGAGCCTTGTCAAAATAAGTTACGGACAACCAAAAGGACTCTTTAATCTATATTTAGAATGAGCAAAAAGAACAAGGAAGGTGTAGGCATGATGCTTGGGGCAGATGGTGTAATATTGACAGATGATAAAGCAAAATTGCTCAACTTCTATTTTGTTTTCATCTTTCTTACCAGTAGTTGTCTTTGAGCTAGAAAATACCACCAAAAAAATGGACATCAGACTAAGTATTGATTTGACCCACTTACTTGTAGCAGGATTGGGCAGACAAGAAAGCTTCCCTATTTGAAATCAGACTAAGTTTCAAAGGGATACTTCCAAACGGATGTATCAAGGTATGGGAGAAGTGGAGGCAGGTGTGCTAGGGAAACAGACCCAAGTGCAGATGCTTGGAGAGAGTGAGTGAGTGAGAGAGAGAGAGTGAGTTTGTGGTCATAAAAAGGAAAAAAATAAAGCCCATTGTCCAAAGGAAATGTTAAAACCAGATGACAATGCAGAAAAGGCAGTTGGCAGTGGGACCAGAGACAATAAAGCAGAGAATAGAAAACAGAGCTAGTATTTCTGTACCAGGAACTCTCCAAGCTGCTTAGAATATATTGTCTCATTTAATCCCTACAACAACCTTAATACAAGTGGTGCTATGATCCCTGGGCTTTTCTAATATAGAAAATAAGACTGAATTTGCCTAAGGTAAGAGGAGCAGGTGAGATTTGACCTGAGCTCTTCACAGTCTGTATTTTCCTCTATATGCTGAAGCAGGCACAGTAATGTGGAATCCAAGGGACAGTAGACTCAAGAATCTGAGGTGCCCGCGGGCATGAAAGCTGTCTGTGAGCAATTGTGCGAGAGCCTCCATCATGGAGCTGGAGTTTAGGGGTAGGATGGCCCTCCCTGGGCAAGGTGATGGTTTTGTGGGAATGTGAAAATGTCCAAACTCATAAAATTGTGCACATTAAATATGTGCAGCTTATTGTATATCAATTATACCTCAATAAAGCTGTTTTTTTCTTTTTTTAAAAAAGAACAAACTTAGGTACTAGGCATAAATTGACTTGTATATATCAAAAGAATGACCTACTCACAGGGATCAGGACAGAGGTCAGGAATTAGAAGTACAATTCAAGGAAGGGTGATTTTATGCTGAGCTGCTTAAGTGCTTCCTGCGGAGATTCACGAAACATGGGAGAAGGGTAAAGGGAAACCCCAGGACCAGAGTGAGCAGAGGCCTAGAGGAAAATCTCTCAGATTGGAGAGGACAGAAGGCTACAAGACAAAAGTCTCTAGGAATTAAAACATAATGAAGCTGATAGAGTGTTTGAAATGGTCTTTTTGACATTAGAAAAAATAATTGACAAGAGTTTGGCAGATATATAGGAGTATTTGGGGGTAAATTAATAAGTAAGCACTTAGAAAAATAAGCAAATTAAAGGAAAAGTCAATTTTAACTTTAGAACAAACTGAAGTTTTAAGACAGAGAAATCATAGCACACTATGGGGTTATATAGTGAATCCCATTTAAACTCTGGCTATTAATTTAAACCAAAAAATGTCAGCCAGACTGGTGGCTCATGACTGTAACCCCAGCACCTTGGGAGGCTGAGGTCCGAGGATCCCTTGAGCCCAGGAAATTGAGGCCAACCTGGGCAACATAGTAAGACCCATCTCTACAAAAGATAATAGCTGGGTGTGGTGGCACACTCCTGTAGTCCCAGCTACTCAGGAGGCTGAGGCAGAAGGATCACTTGAGCCCAGGAATTGGAGGCTGCAGTGAGCTATGATGACACCACTGCACTCCAGCCTGGGTGACAGAGTGAGACCTTGTCTCAAAAAAAAAAAATGTAATATAACTGCCTGTACTTAGAAGATGGAAAGAGGAGAAAGGAAGGAATGGAGGAAAGAGTTAAATCTTCAATAACAATAACAGGAAGTCAGTAGATAATGTCCAAAACGGAGAAATTGAGAAAGAGCTACAGAAGTATTTTATTGAGAAATATGGAGTTAAATAACAGAAAGTGGCTAAAACAGTTCAAAGTAGCTGCCAGTAGAAAATGGCTCTGGGTGTCATGGAGGATGGGAAGAGGGCAGAGTATAGTATTTCGAGTGGAGACTGCTTTTCATTATAAGGCATTTAATGCTATTTGGTTTATTAATTATAACCCTGTGTTATTATGATAAAATTGCTACTTCTTATTTTATTATTTTAGAGACACGGTCTCATTCTGTCACCTGGGCTGGAGTGCAGTGGTGTGATCACAGCTCACTGCAGCCTCCAACTCCTGGGCTCAAGCGATCCTCCTGCCTCAGCCTCCCAAAAAGCTGCGATTACAGGCAGGCCCACCATGCTCAGCTAACTGCATTATTTTTTTAATCAGATGGGATTTGATTGTTTGAAAAAAGAAACAGAAACCACACAAAAGTCATTGTGGGTCGCCCCAAGAAAGCCTCAGCAAAGCTTCTCGCTCCAGTCAATGCATTTTTTTAAAAAAAGGAGTGAGCCATTGGACAGTCGTCAGGGTAACTCATGAAAGAACTCTTTTGGAACTACCTGAACAAGTGGGCCCTTGCCTCTTGGCCTCAGAGACAGAACTGCCAGCAGCAATGGCTTTGCCGGAGGCCAGTTGTTCTTAAACCACTGAGCTTGTTAGAACCCAGAGCGTTGAGCCCCACCCCAGGAGTTCCAGTAGGTCTGGGGTGAGGCCGAGAATTTGCATTTCTATCAAGTTTCCAGGTCATGCTGATGCTGCCGGTCTGGGACCACACCGAAAGCCACTGGTCTAGGCTGGAGCTGGCACTGCTGTCTAAAGAAAACGGGCACCGTGCCCGAGGAGGACTCCTAAGGGGACTGTGAGCTGGAAGAGAGACGAGGCAGAGCTTAAGGTAACTCCAGGCCTCCAGAACAGACACCAAGTAAATGAAGAAGGAAGAGAACAGGGAAGAATAAGAGGCAAGGATAAATACACACCAGGTTCTATACTCCCAGAATAAAGCTGTCCTCACTTTGATAATGGAGAAGTTCCCCAACCTGCTGGCTGACTGCCAACCTACCAGGCTAGGCAAATGCCTGTAAAGAGTCCGCACCCACCCACCTAAAACCCCGAGTCAGGGCTCCCATTCGGGCAAGAACCATGTTAATAAACTGCAGCAAAAGCCCAACCCAGCTACATAATAATAAACAGAAACTCATAAATTTGAAGGTGCCAAAAAGGCATGTGAAGAAAATCAACTGCATTAAAAAGGACTAACATGAAAAACAAACACAAAAAGAAACAGCTCACTCTTGAAGACATATGATTCAGGAACATAAGAGAAATAATTTTTTTTTCTTAATCCTAATGACTAGCCTCAAAGAAACTCGAGAGCAAATTTCAAGCAACAAGAGCAAGCTGCTATGAAAAAGGAGACTTCATAGCGCCTTCATAGTTTTAGTTGACTGCCAAAATTTATTTATCTGTTTATGTAGAGACAGGGTCTCACTCTGTCACTCAGGCTAGAATACAGTGACATGATCACAGCTCACTGCAAACTCCAACTCCTGAGCTCAAGCCATCCTCCTGCCTCAGCCTCCAGAGTAGCTGAAACTACAGGCCCATGCCACCATGCCCAGCTTTTTTCTTTTCTTTTTTTAATTTTTTGGTTTTTATAGAGATGGGGTCTTGCCATACTGCCCAGGCTGGTCTTGAACCTTGGCTTCAAGCAATCCTCCCACCTTGGCCTCCCAAAGCGCGAGGATTACAGGCATGAGCAACCACATCTGGCCCAAAATTTATTTTTTTTTTTTTTTTGAGACAGAGTCTCGCTTTGTTATCCAGGCTAGAGTGAGTGCCGTGGCGTCAGCCTAGCTCACAGCAACCTCAAATTCCTGGGCTCAAGCAATCCTCCTGCCTCAGCCTCCCACGTAGCTGGGACTACAGGCATGTGCCACCATGCCCGGCTAATTTTTTATATATATATCAGTTGGCCAATTAATTTCTTTCTATTTATAGTAGAGACGGGGTCTCGCTCTTGCTCAGGCTGGTTTTGAACTCCTGACCTTTGAGCAATCCGCCCGCCTCGGCCTCCCAAGAGCTAGGATTACAGGCGTGAGCCACAGCGCCCGGCCCCAAAATTTATTTTTTTAAAAAAGTGAATGAGCTGAACAATGAATGAAGTTAAAGACCAAATTAGTGATTTGGAAAATAAAACAAAGGACATCTTTCAGAACATAATGCAAAAAGGCAAGGAAATGGAAGGTATGAGAGAAAAATTGAAACATAAAAGATGACTGAAGTCCAACATCCATCTTTCAGTTCTATAAGGAAAGAAAACAAAGACATGGAACAAAAAATTACAGAAAGAATAGGGGGAAAAATAGCTAAGTGTAAGAATGAAATGAATGAGTTGAGAGTTAAGAGGCCTACTAAATGCCAAGAACAGTGTGATAAGACCCACAGCTAGACATATCTTGGTGAAAATTCAGAACTCTAATGATAAAAATATATGTGTGCATGTATACGGAAAGTTTCCTGAAAGAGAAAGCATATTACCTATTTCAGACTTACTGCCATGCTAGATGTTTGAATTTCTTCCAAGCAGGGCCAGCTTCATAATCTGCAGGGCTCTGTGAAAATGAAAATGTAGGCCCCTTGTTAAAAAATTATTATTAATAGTTATTTCAAGATGATGACAACAGAGCACCAAACCAAGCACGGAGGCCTCCTAAGCATGGGACTTCTTATTTTCTTTTATTTCCTTTATTTCCAGGTCACTCTCAGCCTGTTGTATTGCATGCCACATTCTTTCTTGGAGTGCACAGGTCTCATGCCAATGGAAGAAGCCCTGCTTCCAAGTTCCGAGAAGCAAAGGCTTTGAATCTAGAATTCTATACTCAGCCAAACTGTCCATCAAGTAGAGGGGCAAATAGAGACAATTTTGGACTTGTAAAGACTTGTAAATTTTAGAAAATTTACTCAACACCCAGCCTACTGAAAAAATTATCTGCGTAGCTTTCAGAAAAACAGAGTTTCCAGAAAAAATGAGAAAGGTCTCTAAGAAAGAAAGTGGCATGAAGTACCAGAAGCAGTGGTCCCTGAGAATGACCTACAAATTAAGGAAGATAAGAAAATAGGAGATATTTAGGATTATGCAAGCTCTTTGAAGGACTGTGGCTTTCATTCTGAAGAAGATAGCAAGGGAAGGCCCTGCAATGTGGTATAGCACAGCACTTCTCAAAACTTAACATGCACACGAATTAGCTGGGAGTCATGTTAGAACACAGATTCTGATCCAGTTAGCTTGAGCTGAGTACTGAGATTCTCCAATTCTTATAAGCTCTCGGGTGATACTAATGCTGCTGGTCCACACTGTGAGTAGCGAGGGTAGCTCATTCTAACAGAAATAAGCTTCCTTAGAGTAGCTTTCAATAGAGGAGGACAGCTACCTTTAAAATCTCTGAGCACTTGAGACTTTACTCATACGGTTAGACAGGGTTATTTGGTTCAGATAAGGATATCCAATACTTAAAGAAGGAGAGGGTTCTTTCATCTGTAACTTCATGAAGACGACAGAAACATCTATTGGAATTTGACCCACAATGATCCTTGGCAATTACACACAATTTCCTTTAGATATGTTTGTATGACAAACTCTACAGGAATACTGTAGGTTCTAGTTTCAGCCCAGTGTCCTCACTAAGGAACTGGTGCCAACCTTTAAGTAGCGGAGCTATGAAACAAATTTCTGTCCTGGACATTCAGGAGCCTCTTTTTTGCGTAGATCCTGTGTCCTGTGTGTTTCGGTCTCTTACTGTAAAGTCCTAAATCCTTACTCACATTCATGCTGCAGGGTGGTTTTGAGGACAAGCCTTTGCTTGTTAACTCTGGGAGAGGTTGCAACTCTCTCCTCTCACCTCTGTGTCCCCAAGCTGCCTGGGACCACGTTCTTGTGCTCTGGAGGCTGAAAGTCATGGGAACAGAGTTTTAAAGCTCCTTTGGTAGGAAGAATTTCTTCATGCCAAGAGTTAAAATTTGTCAATGGCCTCCATCGCAATGCTATTCACAAGAGCCAACAACAGGTGGAAACAACCCAAATGTCCATCAACTGATGACTAGATAAACCAAATGTGATATGTTCATATCATGGAATATTATTCAGTCATAAAAAGGAATAAAATGCTGATACGTGCTATGATATGGATGAACCTTGAAAACATCAGGGTTAGTGAAAGAAGACAGACACAAAAAGTCATATATTATTTGATTACATTTATGTGAAATATCTAGAGTGGGTAAATTCATAGAGACAGAAAGCAGATTAGTGGCTGCCAGGGCCCAGGGTAAGGGGAGAAGAGCCACTGCTTAATGGGTGTGGGGTTTCTGTTTGGGGTGATAAAAACGTTCTGAAACTAGATAGTGGTAATGGTTGCACAATACTGTGGATGTACTTAATGCTACTGAACTGTATACTTTAAAATTGTTAAAATGACGCATTTTATTTTATGCATATTTTACCACAATAAACACACACACACACACACACACACACACACACACACACACACACACACACAATCAATGGACTCCATTTGTACAAAGCCCCAAACTTGCTTTATGATAGCATTGGCATTTATTCAAGACTGGTGGATTAGGTCATTTATATTTATTCACTTCATGTTCAGTATTATGTGGCCCAAAATATATAATACCAATATGTAATACCTAAACAAGGAGGGAGACCAGGTGTGGTGGCTCATGCCTGTAATCCTAGCACTTTGGGAGGCCAACGCAGGAGGATCTCTTGAGGCCAGGAGTTCAAAAAGAAAGGGATTCTTTAATTTGTGACTTATCAAGACAACAAAAAGATATGTTAGAATTTGACAGCTTAATTTTAGCAAGATATTTGATAAAATTTTCTCATTGATTTTTCATGAACAAGGTAGAATACTAGGGGCTATACAGTGAGGTAAATTCATTGCTAGTTGAACAATGTTTTCCAAGGAGTATTGATTGATAAATGTGCTTTAACTTGGAATATGGTCTCCAGTGGCCTGCCACAGGCTCTATCCTTAACCCCATCCTTGTCAACTTGGTTATTAATAAGTTTGATGTGGATTTTGACAGCATGCTGATAAAATCATTACATGATCTGAGGTTGGAAGGGAAAGCTAATGTTAGGTGACCAAATTAGGACTCCAGAAGATCTTGAAAGTTTGGAACCTGGGCAGAATCTAATAAAATAAGATTTGATTAGGATAATCAAATAAGTCCTATAGATAATTCCCACAAAGCAACATCATAATTTTAAGATAGAATGAAGAGTAGGGGGTGGGGCACTGTGGAGACCTGTCCTTCAGCAGGATGTATGAAAAAGAACTTAAAGGAATCATTTGAATGTAAGCTATGTGCATGGATTACAACTCAAAAAAAAAAAAAAAAAAAAAGAATCAACATGTGATGTCAAAGCCCCCAAACTTCACAATCTCTCTATCCTGGCTACCACACTTAAAGATAGACATTGACAAAATAGAACTCACCTGGAAGAGGACAGCCAGGTTGACAAAAGACATGGAATTCATGTGTCTTAGTCCCATTTCTGCTGCTATAACAGAATACTACAAGCTGAGTAATTTATAAAGAATAGAAGTTTATTTGACTCAAGGTTCTGGAGGCTGGAAGATCTATGGTGTCAGCATCTAGTGAGGCCTGGTGGATGAGGAAGCATGAACAAGACAGAGAGAGGCACCAGCGGCTGGACTCACTTTATAAGAACCTACCTCATGGTAACTAACCCACTTCCATGATAATGACATCAATTCATTCATGGAACCCGCCCCCCCTCCCATGACCTAAGCACCTCTTATTAGGCCTTACTTGCCAACGCTGTTGCATTAGGGATTAAATTCCCAACACATGAACTTTTGGGAGGCACATTCAAATCATAGCACCATGTGATATGAGAAATGGCAAAGGCCTACAGATGCTTAGCCAGGTAAAAGAGAGGGCTCTGGGGAGGACATTATTGTTTCCTAATATTTTAAGAGTTGTCATATAGAAAAGGGTTTGAATGAGGCAAGAGACCAAAATTTACACAGCACAACTTGGATGTGCAAAAAAACTCAACTCGATTTATATAATTTTTCTCATGATGCTCCTAAGCTGCCATTCCTACTCTGGGGTGCAGTGGGGCTTGCTTATTAAAGATGACTCTGTCTGTTCAGGTTCAAAACAGTCTCTTTTGAGTATTAACTGAGTAGCTCAGGATTTAAGTTCAGTTAGTCCTGGAAGCTCTCCAGCTGCCCTCTTCAGCTTTTCTTCCCCAAAGTCAGCAAAGATCATGAACCCTCCTGCTCTGGAATCCCTCAGACCACAGCAGGTCAAGTTTTATGGAGTCTAAGTGATATTCCCTTGTGACAGTACTCTTTTCCTTAAGAAAAGAAATACAAAATTACAAACACAAAAATTAAGTTTGAAGACAAATACCTGTTTAGGATGATAAAAGGAATCAGATTTTTAAATTATATTTTTGTATGACAATTTTGGAATATCATTTTCCATAGACAAGAAAGATAATTCAATCTTGCCCCAACCACAGTTGATTTTTTTTTTGAATTGTTGATAGCTTAGAAAAATTTCTTTCAGTTCCACAAATCATTGATAGAAATGTGTAGATTTTTAGGATTACAATTTTTTTTTTTTTGAGACAGAATCACACTCTGTTTTCTAGGCTAGAGTGTCGTGGCGTCAGCCCAGCTCACAGCAACCTCAGACTCCTGGGCTCAAATGATCCTTCTGCCTCAGCCTCCCGAGTAGCTGGGACTACAGGCATGTGCCACCATGCCTGGCTAAGTTTTTCTATGTATTTTTAGTTGGCCAATTAATTTCTTTGTATTTTTAGTAGACACAGTGTCTCGCTCTTGCTCAGGCTGGTTTTGAACTCCTGACCTTGAGCCATCCACCCACCTCAGCCTCCCAGAGTGCTAGGATTACAGGCATGAGCCACCGCGCCCAGCCTAGGATTACTATTAAATTTTGGAAATGCCTCAATTTCATTTCTTTCATATATAAGCTAAAATATTTCAAGGCAATTCAAGTTTTCTTTTTCGGGGACTAATCTCAAATACTCTTTGAACTGATAGCACTCACTAACCAGTCTGTAGTTGATAACCCCATTGTACTGACATATTATCAGTTTTTGTTATGTTTGTTGATGTTATTATTGGGCTTAAATTAGAAAATTAAAATCGTTTTCAATGTGTTTAGGTAATTTACTTTTTTTTTTTAAAGAAATGGAGTTGCCCAGGCTGGCCTCAATCTCCTGGGCTCAAGCAATCCTCTCACTTTAGCCTCCTGAGTAGCTGGGACTCCAGGCATGCACTGGCTCACCAAGCTTCACTTTTTTTAATTGAAGTATCAGAAATCAAAATCTATTTTTTACTTCTATTTGAAGGGTGTCTCTTCCTCTTAATGGATTAATACTTTTGGTGTGATTTCAATATATTTTTCTTACAAGCCACTTCTGTCAGAATAATTGACATTTTATTGTCTATTTGCATTTTTAATTTTCATCTATTAATGCTGATCTGAATTTTCTCTCAGATCTTTAATAAACACATTTAAGGTTGACAAAAGAAGGTACCTTTCATATACATGCAAATCAGGATTCCATAATTTCTCTCACATTTTATATTGAGATGCTTAAAGCATTTTCCAAATTGCAGTATTAAAGACACCACTGCTGTCAGTGGTAGGAATCCTCTAGAATGGCCTACAGTGATGACATCTGCCTCCTGGTGTTCACATTCTTGCGTAATACTTGCCCCTTAAGGGTGAGCTGGACATAATGACTTTAACTAGGTGGCTATTAACTAAGAGGATACAGCAAAAATGACAGAATGTCACTTCTGAGATTGGGTTACAAAAAGACTGTGGCTTCCACCTTGCTTTCTTTTTCTTCCTCTTTCACTTTCTCACTCTGATAGAAGCTGGCTGCCACAGTGTGAGCTGCCCTGTGGAGAGGCCCACATGGCAAGGAAATGAAGGACTCCTGCCAGCAGCCAGGGAGGAACTGAGGCTCTCAGTCCAACAACCCATGAGGAACTGAGTCCTGCCAACAACCACTGAGTGAGCTTGGAAAAGAACCCCCTCCCCACACCAAGCCAACTGCAGCCATAGCAGACACCTACTTGTAGCCTCACAAGAGAAGACCCAGCTCCTGACCTAAGGAAATTGTAAGATAATGTTTATTGTTCCAAACCCCTAAATTTAGGAGTAATTTGTAATGTAGCAATAGCTGTCTTAGTCTGTTTGGTGTTGCCATAAAGGAAAACCTGAGGCTCAGTAATTTATAAAGAAAAAGGTTAATTTGGCTCACAGTTCTGCAGGGTATACAAGAAGCATGGCACCAACATCTGCTTCCATGCATGGTGGAAGGTAAAAGGAAGCTGGCATTTGCAGAGATCACATGGCAAGAGAGGAAGCAAGTGGGGATGTGCCAGCTCTTTAACAACCAGCTCTCAAGGGAACTAATAGAGTGAGAACTTGCTTACTTCCCCCTCCTGGGAGGGCAGTAATCTATTCATGAGGGATCTGCCCCCATGACACAAACAATTCCCATGAAGCCCCACCTCCAACATTGGGGATCAAATTTCAACATGTGGCTTGGAGGGGTCAAACATCCAAACAATAGCAATAACTAATACATCATCAAAAAATTTTTCACTAATCTATCTTGAGATTAGAAAAAGATTTTTTTACATATATGGGGCATTTGTAATTCTATAAACTGAATTAGTCATCAAGCATAATCTGGACAGGCAAGAACTTCCATTTGACTAGGCATCCCGATGAGAATTAAACTCTCTGTGTACAAATTTACATACTCGATGATTGAAAGGATTTTTGAGCTTCTGGTGCCATACATTTCAAAACCTTGTTTCTCCTCCATTGCTCACATACTCCATTATAAACTACCAACTCTTGCCCCACACTTTCATGCCATAAGTCAGGGTGAATGAACACAAGGGCCAGTAGCACTCCCAGTTCACAATGGTGTGCTGGAGCTGGCTCATCCCAGCTCATGAGGGCCCACCGTTAGCTTTTCAGGAAATTTGGAAGGCACTCGTTAAACTTAGTCTTTATTAAAAATTAAATTATGTGAACTTAAAATGAAATAAAGTAACATTAAAAACAAATAATAAATACTCAACACTCATCATTTCCCAATTATTTCACTACATTTTACTATTACTCAGCTTTTGAGGTCATTTACGTCTATTAAACCCATCTGGTGAAATACTACAGAATGATGTGCTACTCCTCCCATCCCAATTTCATATCCAGTGACCATTGATGGCTTGGAATAGGCCTTGGTGGGGGTATTCACACCATGGAAATCAGCAAACACTACAAATCTCATTAAACATTTACTGGTATACCACTGCCCGGTAGTCATACCTACTCCGGGAAGGCCAGCCATAACATAATTACACACAGATTTGACTACAATCTATATACATACATGTCACAAAACCCAAACGAAATGAAATGCAACTCAATTTCCTTAGCTGGGTGCCAACAGTGGCTATAGCCCCTCCTACACCATCAACAGGAGGACAAGTGTAATGGAGAGGAAGTCAGAATGGAAAGAGACAGCAGTTTTAACCAATGGCAGTTAAGCTACCTTTTGACATTTTTAAAACAATAAGATTATGTAAACACGTTGCTAGGGCCCCCCGTATGGTGTTGGAAGAAGCCCCAGCAAGTTCAGGGCCCTGAAACCTCAGCTTCCTTAGTTTACTGGAACATGTGCCTCTGCTCTAGAACTCTCTGGGTGTTTCCACTGGCCCCATGAAGGCTCCTACCTGAGGTCGACTCCAGGGGTGGGTAGACAGTGAGAGCACTTGCATCTGACATGCTTCTCTGTGCTCACTCTTGTGGACTCAATAGACATACAAGGGAAGAACTTTGCGTTTTCCCCTCCAATCTTCCTGTTGGAAAGGAAAGGGCCTCTCTTATTCATACGCAAATTACCCTTCCCAGAGACATTAGGCTTCAGACTTTTGTCCTAGCATTAATAGTAAAAAAACAACAACAACAACAACAGCCACAAACTGCTGGAAAAGAATCCCCTCAATTCATCAAGAAGGAAAATATACCAGTATTTCAAAAACTATCATTCAGGCCAGGAGTAGTGGCTCAAGCCTGTAATTCTAGCACTTTGGGAGGCGGAGGCAGGTGGATCATTTGAACTCAGGAGTTTGAGACCGGCCTGAGCAAGAGCGAGACCCCATCTCTACTAAAAATAGAAAGAAATTGGCTGGTCAACTAAAAATATATAGAAAAAATTAGTGGGGCATGGTGGTGCATACCTGTAGTCTCAGCTACTCAGGAGGCTGAGGCAGCAGGATTGCTTGAGCCCAGGAGTTTGAGGTTGCTGTGAGCTAGGCTGATGCCATGGCATTCTAGCCCGGGCAAGAGAGTGAGACTCTGTCTCAAAAAAAAAAAAAAAGAAATTATCATTCAGCTATAGATTTGTTCTATAGAAATTCATATAAAATAGGGATCAGGACTAGAACCCAGGTTTGGAAGCTGCAGGGAGGCAGATTTTAATTTGGTGTGAAAGTGTGGTCCAGAAGTGGTATTGCCTTGTACTGAACAAGCTCTCCACCATCTGATACATTCAAACAATCCAGTTGTCAGAGGGACGTGCCGAAGCAGAAGCCAGAAAGCTGGTCTGAGGATGTTTACACAGCAGATAAAGTTGTGAATTAGATGCTTTCAAGTCACTATCAAGCCCCACATTCTCTAATTTTTTCATTATTGGGATGGCAAACACACCACTAGCTTCAGCATACCTTTTATTTTAACATTGTAAGAATAAATGATCATTCAAAATACACTTCATAAATTAGAGCTAATGCTAAGTAATTTTCCCTTAAAATTTTATCTGGAAAAGATCTGACATGATTGAAAGACAAAACAAAAACAAAAATTCCCCAAGCTCCAAGATCCTAAATTCAAGAAAAATGTTCCAGATCTCAGCATGAAATGATCCAAAATAGGCAATATAATTTTCACATCTCTTGGAAAAATACTGAGTCATATTGCCCACCCACATCTTACAAAAATAACAGAAATCCAATGATTCAAGCAAGATACACTCTGTCATTGTCTGAAGCAAACATTTGAGTCATTCCGGAAAAATTAGGAGCAAACTCTTGTCAGTGACAAAAGTTTGAATTCCATGTCCCAAGGAAAATTTTGCAATGAGGAGTTCTTTCCAGTCCCAAACGTGCCTTTTCCTGGCACCCTGGGATAGCTTGGGGTCAGATATCACCCTCTTTCACAAGAACAACAAATACCACATGCTGACCAGGCCTCGCTGAATCAGAGGTGTCATTCGTTCCAGCAGAGCAGGGCCACGTGGCCAGCGAGCAGTCACCAGACCTCCACGAACAGTCCTGGGGGAGAAGGCTTCCCAGGGCCACCCCCCCCCCCAGCCCACAGGACACATGCAGCCCAGTCTTGTCTGTCAGCTCCCCTCCTCCCTCAGATTTCTGTCTCTCTTCCATTCTCGGAAGCAGCAGCACAGCCCTGCAGGGTAACTGTACCACGCGCTGCCCTGTTCCTGGCCACCCGTGTCCTATCCTCTGCCCCCTCCTTGCCTGTGCGTCCCCTACCTCCTGCTCCCTGCGACTCCCTTCCCCCTTTTCCTACTGGCTCCGGTTCCCCAACGCACTGCCCAGCACGGTGTCTGATGGCAGTGGCAGCTTAAAGAATGCTTGCCCCAGAGAAAACGACAACAAAAACTGAAGAAGTTCTAAATAAGCTGTCCCTGAGCCTGTCACTCCCCCAAGAAGGGACCTGGCCTTCCCCTGCTTTCCCCCCAGGAACTGTAGTGCCTCCAGTCTGCTCGTTCCCTGGCTCTCGGCTCTCCAGTCCCTGCTGCTCTGGTTTGCACCCAGGACACCACTGGGATGGCTCCCCGAGGGGCACCAGTGGCCACCTGGTTGCTAAACGAGGGCCCTTTTGCCCAGCCTCACCCTGCTCGCCCTCTGCACCCTGGACAGCGACAAAGGCAGGTTCTCTGGGCGGATTGTCTTCTCCGTGTGATGGCCCCTGGATTTCCTCCTGATTATGTCGCTAACATCTGCGTAGTCCCTTCACGCCACCCCCTTCCCTTTGTCTTGGCTTCTCAGCAGGTCCCTCTTTCTCCCCAGCCCACCTTGGTGCTGCCCAAATCCCCACTCCGTGCCCCCCTCCCAGGGCCCCCGGAGCTGTGCCCTCAGCCCCTCAAAGTCCTCGGCCAGCCGAGGTCTTCGTGTTTGCCCCGACCGCGGCTGCTCCTCTTCCTTAACCTCGTTGCAAGCCTCTCTCTTCTTCCCACGGCGCCAGCATCACCCTTCCGTCTTGCCTGACTTTTATGTGGGCCTTGTGCCCCCCAACCCCCAACACCCCCATCCCAGTCAAATGCAGAAGCAACAGTCTTACCAGGCCCTAGGAATTCTTTCTCTAAAATTGCTTTTCCCACCCATTCCCTGGTCCATTCTACCACTCGCTGGGATTCTTGCAGTCCCCACCCCAATGTCGCCTTTCCCTCCTCCTGTTCAGCTGGAAGCATCCCCCAAATCGCCCCCTCACTGCTCTGCTCTGCCCTGCTCAGGACACTTGAGTGGGTTCCCATCCCCACTCCACCCCCAATAAAATGTACTTCCTTGGCTAATTCCACAGCAGCAGCAGCAGCAACTAAAACATACATAATACATATACATACACACATACATACAAACAAATCTGGTCCATCTTGCTCAGTCAGCAGCATTGGAGACAGGATAGAATGCCTGAGAGCTAGGACTTGGACTTGAGACCCCGACTGCCACGTTTGAGTAGTGTGTTTTTGAGTAAATAATCTAACCTCTCTGTGCCTCCGTTTCCTTACCTGCAAAATGGGGCTGAACAATAACGTTGCTGAGGAATAGACAAGTTTATCTGTATGAAGCAGTTAGAGCAATGCCTGGCATGCTGCAATTGAGCAATAAATGGCAGTCAGACTATTTGTCAACCTGCTTTCCCCTGCTCCACAGACACGCATCCCCTCACCCCTCAGCCAAGTTGATCTGCTCAGGTTTTTTTGAGACAGAGTCTCGCTTTGTTGCCCAGGCTAGAGTGAGTGCCGTGGCGTCAGCCTAGCTCACAGCAACCTCAAACTCCTGGGCTCCAGTGATCCTGCTGCCTCAGCCTCCTGAGTAGCTGGGACTACAGGCATGCGCCACCATGCCCGGCTGATTTTTATATATATATATCAGTTGGCCAATTAATTTCTTTCTATTTATAGTAGAGACGGGGTCTCGCTCTTGCTCAGGCTGGTTTTGAACTCCTGACCTTGAGCAATCCGCCCGCCTCGGCCTCCCAGAGAGCTAGGATTACAGGCGTGAGCCACCACGCCCAGCCTGCTCAGGTTTTTGTCTCCTACACTTTGCCTATGGGAGTCTGTCCATGTGAAATGCCCACCCTCTCCTCATCTCTGTTGGTTGAAATCCCTTAGGGCCAAACTCCAATGCTACCTTTCCCCGTGAAGCCCTATTTAATGTCTTCAGCTGGAATTGCTGGTGAGTCTTCCCTCCAGCTGCTTCTCATCTTATGCCTAGTATTAGGGGTTATGTAACCCTCTGTCCTCCCGTATTGTCTTTGGCCTTCAAAAGCAGAAAACTGTAATTCATTTTTCTATTCCTACGTATTCTTTTCATCTCAGATACTGTGTTTCTTATCCCTAAAAATTAAATTTGGGTCATTTTATACCTTCCATGTCTATCTTTATGATGCTCATGGTTTTTCCTATCTTCTTCAACTTATGGAATACATTTATAATAGCCACTTTAATATTGTTGCCTACTAATTTTCTCATTTGTGTCATTTCTGAGTCTGTTTCTAGTGATTGATCTTTCTCCTCATTATGGATCCTCTTCCTACTTTTGTGGCTGCCTGATAATTTTTGTTTGGCTGCTAGACATTGTCAATTTTATATTATTGGACGCTGGAGTTTCTGTGTTTCTTTGATTATTTTTGTACTTTATTCTGAGATGCAGTTAAATTACTTAGAAATATTAATAGTTTAATCCTTTCAAGGCTTACTTTTAAGCTTTGCCCAGTGGGTTCAGAACAGCTGTTAATCTGGAGCTAATTTGGTCCCCACACTGAGATAATACCTTTCTGAGGCTTCTACTCAGTGCCCTGTATTTCTACTCTGGCTGGTAAGAGCAGAAATTATTCCCAGCTCTGTGTGAGCTGTGGTGGTCGTATGTCCTGTTCTTTTCAAGTGATTCTTTCCCCAGCCCCTGGTTGTTTCCTCACACACAAACACTGATAAAGTACTCATATGAAGACTTATGGGGAGCCCTCATCTTCAGAGTTCTCTCTCCCCCCCTCTCTCTTTCTGTGTGTGCGTGCACGCACTTGAGGCTTTCTCCTCTCCATTACTCTGCCCAGCAAATTCTAGCCACCGTGGCTTCTCCAAACTCTGCAGTCTGCTTCCTCCACTCAGGGACACCACTGGGCTGCATTTGGGTTTATCCCCTCTGCACTGCAGACTGCAAACTCTCTGCAGGTAGTAAACTGAAGGAATTGCATGCTGCCCCTCAGATGTTTCCATTCTTTCAGCTAACACTGGCCTGCTTTGGCTGTTGTAAAATGTCTGAAAACAGTTATTTCTACATTTTGTCTGGTTTTTATTTTAGGTGGGAGGGAAAATCTGGTCCCTGCTTCTCTATTATGGCTGGAAGCAGAAATGCATCTCTCCATCATGCTAGGAAGAGTGCTTTGTCCATCGAAACAATCAATAATGTTATCAAATAGCATCTTTATTTTCTAATTTTAAAATTAATCTATGTGTCACAAAGAAATACAAAGAATAAAACTAGCTCACACGTATCCTCCCACCTTTTGCTATGTAATCACCCTCTCTTTATAAATATATAACTCTCCTTATGAATACATTTCTGAATATATTTATAATTATTATTATTAACTTGGTAAACACTTTTGAATGAATACCAGTGAATCAGGGCTTAAGAGTCAGGGACCACATGCAGGAATTCTCAGAGTATTCCCTTTGCTCTTAAGTGGAAAACAAATGGCTGCTTAGCAGGTAGAGGCAGCTGTTTAATGAGCAAGCCCCTTCTCTAGGAGGCTACATAAGGAGTGTGGACAACCAAAGCCTACTTAAAGAGCCCATACCTGATCAGCGTTTAGGGTGTGGGTTGCCCTTAGTTGGCAGGCCACAAAACCTCCAGGACAAAAATTACTCCCTGTGCAGAAAAGGAAGGTAGCAAGGGTGTCTCGTTGCATGACAAGCAAGTCTAGTTAGAAATGGCTGGTGGCATGAGGGGAGAGCAGACTTGAGAGGGCGTAGGTGCCAGACTCACTGAGACAAAGCTCCACTTCCAGCAGAGGAAGGGTCATCCTTAGGGTTCCCTGACTTCATGGGTAAAATGCCTTTCACGCCATCCTCCTTGTGCCCTGCTCATAACAGACAGAACACGAATATTGATTGGAATAATGAATGGAATATATGGATAAGATAAAAGAAGGTCTCTGAGATGTCAAATCTTCTGGAAATTTCTGTGTCTCTGTGATGGTTTCATCTTAGCAAGGCATTTTGTTAACTCTGCCCACACTGGATCTGAGATGTTTCACACTCATTGCACAGGGACTGGGGATCCAATTAATTGGTTCACAGATGCAGAATTTTCCATCATCCTTTCAGTTTTTAATTGTCTGACCTACAACCATTGTTTAGGTGATGAAACTGGGTGTCTTTTGATTCCTGCCATTGACCTCTGACCTCTCAATTGCTTTTGGTAGCTTTCTCTCTTTGAGTACAGGGGGAACATAGGGGATGGGAAAAAGTTCAAGTGTCTACCAAGGAGAAATAGAAGAAATTTTCCTTTGATGAGAATCTAATAAAAAGCCAAAAAATATATAGCAATAAAACACAGGGGAAGAGAGAGAGCAAGAGGAAGAGAAAGAGAGGGAGAGAAAGTATCAGATCCTTCTTATTCATTGAACACTGAGAGTAGACACAGCCAAGAAGCCTTAGATCAAATAGACTCAGCCAAACACAGGAGAGAATCTTATTTAGTAGTAATAAGATCTCAGTTCTCACTGACAGTGACTGCTAAAGCAAAAGCCCCCATTGCCCGTCTCCTCTCAGTCCTGGAAGGCAGGCAGGATGCTGTGTATGTAAATGCACAGGCCCAGAGTGCTACAGACCAGAGTCTGCACTCCAGCCCCACCACCTAACACCAATGTGGGCAATACCTAATACTGTGGACAAGACTCGCACCTGCAAGGTGGGGCTGAATTTAATAGCACCCACCTTATGAGGTTGTAAAGATTCAATGAGGCGGCCCAGTGCGGTGGCTCACGCCTGTAATCCTAGCACTTTGGGAGGCCAAGGCAGAAGGATTGCTTGAGCTCAGGAGTTCGAGACCAGCCTGAGCAAGAGCAAGACCCCGTCTCTACTATAAATAGAAAGAAATTAATTGGCTAACTAAAAAAATATATATATATTAAAAAATTAGCCGGGCATGGTGGTGCATGCCTGTAGTCCCAGCTACTCCGGAGGCTGAGGCAGGAGTATTGCTTGAGCTCAGGAGTTTGAGGTTGCTGTGAGCTAAGCTGACGCCATGGCACTCTAGCCCAGGGAACAGACGTGAGACTCTGTCTCAAAAAAGAAAAAAAAAAAAAGATCCAATGAGGCAAAGAGTGAAGTGTTTAGAACGTCTCCGGTGCTCAGTAATCAATAATTAATCTCAATAATGTTTGTAAATTTTAGCTATTATTTTATTTTCCAGAACGTCCTCGGTATATGTCCTTTTATTATTTGGTTTTATTTACAGAAATTATGAGGGCTAGAGTTTTAGATTGTTACAAAAAGTTGAAGTCATGATAAAACAAATGTTTCTGAAAAAAAAAGAAAGAGGAAGAGAGAAACTTAGGAAGAAAGAGAAATATATTAAATGGGAATATATATAAATGCCCTGTAAAAAATTGAAATCATTTTGATGTTTGGAAATATTAAAAGGTACTATATATAACTTGTTTGTAGAATGCTTCACAAAGTAAATGTAAAAGTATAGCTTATGGCCGGGTGTGGTGGCTCACACCTGTAATCCTAGCACTCTGGGAGGCCAAGGCGGGAGGATTGCTCAAGGTCCAGAGTTCAAAACCAGCCTTAGCAAGAGCAAGACCCCATCTCTACCAAAAAATAGAAAGAATTAATTGGCCAACTAAAAATATATAGAAAAAATTAGCCAGGCATGGTGGCACATGCCTGTAGTCCCAGCTACTCAGGAGGCTGAGGCAGAAGGATTGTTTGAGCCCAGGAGTTTGAGGTTGCTGTGAGCTAGGCTGGCGCCACGGCACTCTAGCCCGGGCAACAGAGTAAGACTCTGCCCCAAAAACAAAAAAAGTATAGCTTACCTAAGCATTAACTATAAATCTATCAGTTGACTTTACTGTTACATGTTTTGAATTCTTCTTGTAAATGGAGCTTTAAGATGTTGAAGGAATCTAAGTTGTCAGATTTTACCTATTTATGAAAATCAGACAAAATCTAAAAACTGAGGGAAAAAATCAACCTTACAGTAAAACAAAAAAAGGTCATTATGTTTTTTGCACAGTAATGTCCTTCACTGTGTCAAAAAGACACAGAAAAAGCCCTGGTTTCCAGAAAAGGAGCTGAGAATAAAACAAACCCAGATTCACAGAGAACATCTTTTTTTCCACTTGTCTAATCAGTCTTGTTTTATGTGCTGCCTCTAACAGAAATTTCTGCTTTTCTGTTTCATTTTTATCACCTTTAAGGATTTTGGAAGAAAGAAGTTTTGTTCAGATGAAAATTGATTGCCCTATTTTCCCATGCTAGATTATTTCTGGCACAAATATATGTAATTCACTTGGTCACTCAATAAATATATATAAGGTGCCTCTAGCGTGCCAAGCGCTGTGCTCAGGGGCATAAAGACACATGGCCCCTGCCCTCGAGGAGCCCCCTGGGCGGGAGAGACCCTTGTAGAGATGCCAGTGGACTGAAAAGTTATAGACGCACCCGGCGTTTAGAGAGGAGGGTGCTCGGGGACAGTGCCCACCCAAAGGAAGACAAGGCTGATTACTGGGAGGGTCAGGAAAGCTAATTCCTTTATACATACACTTTCCAAATAGACCTTTCTTGTTCATATTCTGTAAGACCTGGGTGGGGACTCTGCTTGCAAAAGCCTCACCGAAACACTGTAAGAATTATTTTACAGTCTCAAAATTAGCTGATACTATCTGTATTATTCATTAAGAAATGACTGACAGATGTAATCCCAGCTACTCGGGAGGCTGAGGCAGGAGGATTGCTTGAGCCCAGGAGTTTGAGGTTGCTGTGAGCTAGGCTGATGCCACGGCACTCTAGCCCAGGCAACAGAGTGAGAGTCTGTCACAAATAAAAAAAAAAAAAGAAAAGAAATGACTGACAGAAATGCTCAGCCTCACCTGTCCATTTCTTCACCCAGTATTTGCAGAATGCCTACTATTTGCCCGAGCAAGTAGGATTATCCTGTTAGAATAAGTTAGAATTATCCTGATTTCCTTAGGGGAGTTACCTAAGTTGGACCTAGAAGTCATTCTTTTTTGGCATGGCAGGGAGTCATTTGGGACAATGATTCCTACATCTGGAAGTCCTTTAGGAACCTCACATTTAACTTTAAAGAGCTTCTTTGCTTGTCATAAACTCCCAGAGCACCTTATCAGGGGAACCCCACTAAGATTCATTACAGAGTGTCATTTTTCTTCCAGATTCTTCTCTCTTTCTCTCTTCTTGAAGATGTCATCTACCCGAGTGGCTTTTATGGGGCTAACAAGAGGTCATGGTTTGGAGATGCATTCGTATATGGAAGGGTGAGAGGGGACATGAGTTGGGGTGGGAAGCCGTTTGCAGGCGGAAGGGGATGAACAAATAGGCTGGGCCAATGCTGCAGGCCCTGGAGCCATGCTCTTGCTCATGATAAAATTGTGGTGGCTCATGCCTATAATCCCAGCACTCTGGGAGGCTGAGGCAGGAGGATCACTTGACATCAGGAGTTCAAGATCAGCCTGAACAACATAGTGAGACCCCCCATCTCTACAAAGATTTTTAAAAGTAGCCAGGTGGCCGGGCGCGGTGGCTCATGCCTATAATCCTAGCACTCTGGGAGGCCGAGGTGGGCAGATTGCTCGAGGTCAGGAGTTCGAAACCAGCCTGAGCAAGAGCAAGATCCCCGTCTCTACTAGATAAATAGAAAGAAATTAATTGGCCAACTAATATATATAGAAAAAATTAGCTGGGCATGGTGGTGCATGCCTGTAGTCCTAGCTACTTGGGAGGCTGAGGCAGGAGGATTGCTTGAGCCCAGGAGTTTGAGGTTGCTGTGAGCTAGGCTGATGCCACGGCACTCATTCTAGCCTGGGCAACAGAGTGAGACTCTGTCTCAAAAAAAAAAAAAAAAAAAAAGTAGCCAGGTGCAGTGGCATGCGTCTGTAGTCCCAGCTACTCGGGAGGATCACTTGAACCCAGGAGATTAAGGCTGCAGTGAGCTATGATGATACACTAGATTCTAGCTGAGGCAACAGAGGGAAACTTTGTCTCAGAAAATAAATAAATAAATAAATATCAGGCCCTTCCTAGACAGGATTCCCAACTGGGTCTATAATTACCATATCTAAAGTCCTTCCTGCTACAGGGATGGCAGCATAATAAACCGGGATGCAGAGGAGTGTCACCTGACTTAGGATCCCTCATCATTCTAGAGTGCTGAAAATCAGGAGCTGAGGGCCAGGACTCTCTCAGAATCCCAACCTCCTGCGGGCCAGAAGCTTTAGTGCAGCGGGGCCAGAGAGCGGTCCTGGGCCCAGCAGCCTCAGCATCACCCGGGAGCTTGATAGGAACGCCAGTGCCCAACCCCACCCCAGACTACAGAGTCAGAGACTCCTGGCGTGGGGTCGGCAATCTGTGTTCCAACGTGATCTCCCAGGGACTCTGCCGCCCACTGGTTTGAGAAACATGGCTTTAGCAATGCAGCACGGCAAGTGGGAGGGCAGCCTGGGAGTCCGGCCTCTGCAAGGGCCACACCTGGCCAAGGAGAAGAGCAGGACAAGAGCAGAGGGAAAGAGTAGCAGAGGTTAGTGTGTCATCCAAGCACTCGTCCTGGCTATTGGATAAAGGTAGACAAGCCCTGCCAGTCAGCGCAGATGGATGCCACCTGAGGTGAGGTACCACAAAGGTGCACATTGCTGTCCCTCCTGTTCTTTTTTGTTTGTTTGTTTTGGTTTTGTTTTTTTGAGATAGGGTCTTGCTCTGTCACCTGGGCTAGAGTGCACGGGAGTCATTCCTAGCTCACTGCAACCTCACACTCCTGGACTCAACTGATCCTCCTGCCTCAGCCTCCCAAGTAGCTGAGACTACAACTGTGCACCACCAGGCTCAGCCAATTTTTCTACTTTTTGTAGAGACAGGGTCTCACTGTGTTGCTTAGGCTGGTCTCTAATTCCTGGCCTCAAGCAATCCTCCGGCCTCAGCCTCCCAAAGTGCTGGGATTATAGGCGTGAGCCACCACGCCCAGCCACTCCTGTTCTATTCTAAGGGTTTCTATCCTCGTCGTCAGTTCCTCATTGCAGTTGAAGGGAGGTGCACTCCCTTCCACTCTGGGTGCTACTTTCTTGGCTGGGAAAAAACAAGCTGCAGCCCAAGCCACTCCCCTCTGTGGGAAAGAGAAGTGAAACAGGCCGTGGGCTGGGAGGAAGGAAGGCTAACCGGGGGTGAGCTGCTGGTGCTGAGCCTTCGCTGGTTTTCTCTGACAGCACGGTCCCAGCGTGCAAAGAAAATAGAAGGGGTTCTTGCTTTCTCTCAGAAGTTGGTTCTTGGAAGATGGACGGTTCTGTTTCTGCAAGCAGCAGGGGGCTACTGAAAGCTACACATGCTCAGGTCCCAGGGCACATGGTCCCTGTGCAAAAGGCACCAGAGCCTGGTTAGGGAGAGCAGAGAAACTCCCCTGGAAGAACACCAAATACAGCTGACCTGTATCATCAAGGGCTAAATTATGTGATCCAGTCTCCAGGTGCAGTCTGTCTGGGAGGAACTGCGGAGATCACGGGGAGGGGGCTTGAAGGCAAAAAAGGCCTGGAAAGTCAGGAGAGCACGTGGGGACATGACACTGCAGGGACAACTGCCTCCTCAGAGCAGAGAGCCCTGCACCTGACCCAGGTGTGTGGGCCAAGCTGCCTAGAGAAGTCCCCTCATTAGGGTTGCCAGATAAAATACAGGACACTCAGCCAAATTTGAATTTCAGCTAAACAATGAATAATTTTTAGCATAAGTATGTCCCAAATATTGCAAGACTTTTTATTCTAAAATATTATCCACTGTTTAGCTGAATTGCAGATTTAACTGGGGGGCATCCAGTATTTTTATTTGCTAAATCAAGCAACCCTACTCCTGGAGTACTTATATATTATAGTTCCTCGCCGGATCCTCTGTCCTTCCTTATCAGGCAGTTCTCTTATCACCATCATCCCCATTTTACAGATGAGAAAACTGAGTCAAAGAGTTGCCTGCGGCCATAAAAGCAGTGAGCCTGTTTCCACAGTCTGTGCTCCTAACCTTCTTGGCTACCTTCCAGAGTTTGGGGTCCATCAGACCTTGATCCAATCACAGTCTAGCGTTGCCACTTCCTAGGTATTTGACCTTTGGCAAGTCACTTAACCTCTCTAGGCCTTGGTTTCCCCTTCTGGGGATATTAATAGTTCCTGGCTTACAGCATTTTGTGAGAATTAAGTGGGGTAACTGAACAAATGGGAAATGACGAATAAATGGTATTTTGATAATGATGATGATGATGATGATGATGATGATGGGGAGCCTAACCCATAAAGAAGAGTGAGTCATTTACAGTTCTATCGAAAACGAGGAGCCTTGGGCGGGCTACGGGGTGGTTTCTTCACATGCCGGCCTCCACCTGAGCACCCTGTCTGCTCCGTTCTCTCACCTGTCGCCCTGCCCCCTACCCGCAGGCACTGAGCTGGCCCTTCCCCGAGTGCAAAGGGGCTTCCTCCCAGAGCCCTGGCAGCCTGAGCGCAGAGCTCCTCGTTCTCACTGCGCTTCCACCCCAGCCTCCCGACTGCAGCAGTCCAGGCCTTTCCACCTGTAGGACGGCCGCTCACATCACTGCCCAGATGCGTCTACGTCCTCGTTCTCGCTGCTCTCAGGAAAAAAAAAATCCTGAGATTTTTGGAGCATTTCTTGCCCGTCTACAACTACATATGACAATCAGGTTCCCCTCCCTGTTACGTAACTCAGCCTACCGCAGACTGACAGTACGCCTGCTCTGAACTACTTTAATCTACACATCTACTGAGTAAGATCAAGACAGAAAATAGCTGTCGGTTAGGTTCCGTTTTAGTCATTTCTTGCCTTCTTGAGACAAGTCAGGTCTCGAGATTCCTTCCCACTGAAGCACCCTCCCTGCTCCAGGTCTGCTGAATAGTGGGGCGCCCCCGCCTGGGTTCCGGCGACCAAGGTGCAGATCAAGCCCTTAGCAAAGACTACCTTCTGCCTAGTACCATGATTGTTAAATGTTTACTCCTTATGGTGCCCAGCAGGGCTTCCCTTAGGTATTAATCTTTGTAAACGAACTAAAAAGTACATGGCTCTTTCCTGGGAACTCTGTTTCCTGGGGCCAAAAGAGCTATTTCTTCTGCGATCCAGCTTCTGACCTTCAGGTAGCTAGCTCTCCCAATTCCTGATTCTCAGTCTGCCCCGTGCGACTCTTGTTCCAGGTCGTGTTTTAGCCAGTATGGATACATCAGAGGGAGAGAGAGACACATAGACCAGATTCCTGCTCTAAAGGGGCAAATAGTATTCTTTTATTTTTCTTTAAAGACAGGGTCTTGCTCTGTTACCCAGACTGGAGTGCGGTGATGTGACCATAGCCCACAGCAACCTTAAACTCCTGGGCTCCAGTAATCCTCCTGCCTCAGCCTCCCGAGTAGCTGGGACTACAGGCGTCCGCCACCATGCCCGGCTAATATTTTTTGTAGAGACGGATCTTACTATGTTGCCCCGGCTCACCTCTATTTCCTGGACTCAAGGGATCCTCCAACCTCGGCCTCTGAAGGTGCTAGGATTACACGCATGAGCCACCAGTCCGGCTGACATTTTTTTATTTAAATTAATAGCCAGAGTTTAAACAGATTCTCATCAAAGGAAAATGTCTTCTATTTCTGCTTGGTAGACACTTGGATGTTTTTCCATCCCCTATATTCTCCTGCTACTCAGAAAGAGCTACCAAAAGCAATTGAGAGGTCAGAGGTCAATGGCAGGAATCAAGACAGTAGAGATGTTGTCTGAAGGTGTGAAGGACTGACCTCACTCCTATGGAAATTGCTGTTTTTATTGGTTATTGGGGTTTGGGGAGAGGGGGTGTTGCTGGAAGTTACTTGCAAGAGATAATGGAGTGGATGGGAGTAGAAGGTGCATTTTCTACAAGTGCACCATGATGCCCAGCTAATTTTTTATTTTTTCAGAGACTAGGTCTTGCCATGTTCCCCAGGCTGCTCTTGAACTCCTGGCCTCAAGCAATCCTCCCATCTCAGCCTCCTGAGTAGCTGAGATTACAGGCTCTGGTGACCATGCCTAGCTGCAAATATTATAATATTCTTGACCCAGATTCTAAGCATGTGGTCACTCCTACCCTTTTTTTAACTCACTTTCTTGATGTTTTAGAACCAGTGATCCTGGCTCTGGACTTCTCACCCAGCTCTGGATCTATGCTCTCCTAACTGCCAAATGTTCCTGTCCCTTCTCCTATGTGGCCTATGTGAGTTTCCAGCCTTCCTCAGACTCCCCTAGCCCTAGTGCTCAGTCCTACCCCCAAGACCCTCAGCCACCCACCCTGCAACACTGACAAGGCACCGAGTCCAGCCATCTGGCCCTCATAAAATGTCCCAGGCTCCATGCCAAGTTGTGTTACAGATTGCTTGGCCCTCGGTTCCCTAGGAAACTGTAGGCTGAACTGGCTGCCAAGTCAATGGAGGATTTCGGCCATGTGGTTGGCCACCTGGGCAGAAGCCCTGCTGATTGCTTTCTTATCTGGCAGTTTCCCTTCCCAAGCCTTGAGCCCAACCCTATCTGAGTCACCTGGGCCTTGGAAACCTGTTCCTTTGTAGTTCTAGCCCTTCTAGGTCATGAGCACCTAGGATATCTGATGAGTGCCCTGCCCTTATTGAGTCGATTAGACTCCAAAGCATTTCGTCTCTTTCCTGGTGTTCCTCCTGGATGTCCTAGGCCTATGAGGGCTGGCCTCCCCAAACTAGCCACACTGTCTCCAGAACTCAAGTTTCTGAGTCAGCAGTCTTGGTAACTTTCCCTAGATCAACAAAAACCTGCAACTATCTCAGAGTCCTGCCTTCACTCACCCGCTCCATCCATTTACCCACTTATTCATTCAACAAATGTTTATGGAGCATGTGTCTTGGAGCCAGATAATGAGTTAGTTTCCCAACAAGCAATGGCCAGGACATGCTTCCTGACCCAGAGGAGCTCGCCACCCAGGCCTAAGGCATCAGAATAAACATAATCCATTTCAAAGCATGAAAAGTATCACAGTAGGGTTGGGGCAAGTTCAAGGTACCAGGGGAGCACCTGGACAGGGCATTAAATCATGCCCAGGGGTACAGGGAATATCTCCCACAGTGGGTGATGTGACGTCTAAGCTGATTCCAGATTTCAGGCATAAAAGCGCAAGGAGAGAGAGCAACTAAAACTGGGAAACTAGAAACATCCCTATGACTGGTCAAGTTGGAGAAGTGGGGAGGGTCTCTCCATAAAGAAGGAGTTATTTGGCATCTGAGGACACTGGAAACCCACCGAGGGGGTCTAACTAAGCACCCATGCACCTGCTGTCCTCTTCCTGCTGAGACATACGCTTCAGGCCACGCACTCTGCCATCGTACTGGAGAATGAATTGCAGGGAGGCAAGGACCTGGGCAGGGAGAACAGTGAGGGGACTGTGGCAGGATTCCAAACCTGAGACAACAATGGCCTGAGCCAAGGGAGTGCCACAAACTATTGGGAACGTGAGACCCATGGGACATGGTGGTTGACGGTGCGTGAAGTACAAGAGGGAGGAAGGAGACTGGAATGCTGCCAGGAGCCTAGGCTGACCCACGGCTGGGACCAGGGTTGTGCTGTGAACTGTCGCCAGGGAATAGAGGAGGAAGGGCAGGTTTGTGGGGTGGGGGGAGGGAGACAGGGTCCCGGATGGGGAGGGCAATGTTGAGTGGCTCCAGGACAACCTGTGAGGGGGCTATGTGTCTCCGGGGTGACCTTGGCCAAAAATGTAGGTGCGGGAGATATCGGTGAAGACATGAATGCTATAGAGTGACAAGAGAAGGCTGATGATGGAGCTCAAGGAAACATCAGCACCAAGAGACAGAAATTTACATAATCTCAAAGTGTCTCCCGTTCATGACACTTATTAGCTATAAAGAAAGAAGTGACTTTACAATGGAGAGACCTGGCAACCACCCCCTCCCCCGAGTGATCACAGGTAGCGTTCAGCAGTACGGGGGCAGGGAGACGTCCTGTGCCTCCTGACGGGATATACTGAGAAGGACACAACATCGCTCCTGCACTGTCCCTGCCAAAAATGTATAATTTGAATCTCATCATGAGGCAATGTCAGACAAATCCATTTTTAAGGACATTCTACAAAATGACTGGCCTGAGCTCTTTAACTATGTCAAGGTCATGAAAGACAAAGAATGAAGAACTGTTCTGAATTAAAGAAGACTAAAGAACAAACATAGCAACAAAATAATTCCATGAATGCACTGCTGAGTTGGTGGTGGGCAAACTTGTAACTTTGACTCAAACTGCACAAAAGCAACTCGTGTAACCAAAATGTTTGTATCCCCGTAATATTCTGAAACCAAAAAAAATAATTATAATTTAATGTATGATACTCTATTAGATTTTAGACCAAAAAATAAAGCTTTTTGCTACAATTGCTTTGTGATGATTAGCAAAATTTGAAATCAAGTTTATAGATTACACAATAGTAATGTATCAGTTTTATTTTTCTAATGTTGATCATTGCACTGTAAAAGAATGCTTTTTTTTAGGAAATACTAATTGAAATATTCAGGGGGAAAGGAAAATTATGTGTGCAACTTATTCTCTATGGTTTAGAAAAAAAGTAATATTGATACACAGATAGGTAGATACATGATAAAGTAAATGTGATAAAATGTTAACATTTGGGGAATCTGGGTACAGGTATACTGGAATTCTTTGTGGCACTCTTTTCCACTTTTCTGTAAGTCTGAAATTATTTTGAGATGTATATTAAATACTAATATTTATTAAATAGAGTGGAAAACTGACTTATTGTTCCTCTAAGAATTTCAACTCCCACTGCTACTGTTCCAATCCCCTCCACTTTGCAATGCAACTGTGCCTTCAAATAGCCTTCTCCATTATTATTATTATTATGTATTATTATTGTGGTTAAAAAAAAGACACAACATTAAATTTACCATCCTTAACCATTTTTAAATGTACAGTTTAATACTGTTGAGTGTATTTACATGGTTGTACAACAGATCTCCTGGAAGTCTGCAATTACTTTAAGATAAAAGTTAAACAAAAAGAAAAGAAAAAGGCAGCAGAAGAGGAGCCCTAAGAGGAGACAGCAAGAATAGCCACAGAGGTGCCCCCCCCCCCAAGCCTGGAAGGAAAAGTTGAATGAAAGGGGAATTGAAATTGCCCAGCATGAAGAGTAAGAGTTATTTTCACGAGCCCCTGGTGACCTCAGAGACAGGACTTTTGGGGTGGCCTTGGGATTAAAAGAAGCTAAGACACGGTAGGAAATTCCATGCAGGGAGCGAGGAGGCTCCAGCCACATAGGAGACAGTGGCCACAGGGAGGGGCACTGGTGCCAGACCCCATGGGGCCAGCTGGCATGGGGCGGTGTTAATAGTCTCTTTCACCCAGTGGCACTGGGTGAGTGGTGTCCTTGTGTGTGAAGACAAGGGGTGTGTTCACACCTGGGGGTGATGCAAATCAGAGAGAGGTCGGGCAGCCCAGCCGACAGGTGATTCGGAAATGGGGACAGGACCAGGAGTTTAGAGAGAAAGGTGAAAAGGTTTAAAGAAACATCTATCTCTAGCCACTCTGAGGTGGGGATCCTCAGAAATATTGGGGATCCCGCTGGAATTATATATATTTGTATTTCACACCAAACTTTAACTCAGTTAAAGTAAAGGGCGACCTCAGAAGCCCAAGGAACCAGGGACATTCAGGCCACGTAAGAACTAAGGCTGCTCGCTGGGGCTGCTGGCAACCTTGGCGGAGCAGTTTCAGTGGAGGGATTCCGCGCAGACCGGCTCGGTGAGCCCGGGCGGCTGACGGTTGGGAAGAAGAGGCCGCGGGTGTGGAAAGCTCAAGCTCGGTCAAGGTTCTCAGCTGTGACAGGAAAGACCCAGGCAGCACGCAGGCAGCCAGGGGCACCTGCTGGAGGGGAAGGGGTTTCCTTCTGTTTCAAGGTGGGAAAGACTTCAGAATATTTAATTCATGATGAGGATAAACAAACCAGCAAAGAGGAAAAGACTGAAGATTTCGGGGAGAAGGTAAACAGCAGCAGTGGGATCCGGCTGGACCTGGGACACTGTACACCAGAAGAACACCGAACCCCGGTGAGATAGGGCTCGTCCCAGACACCTGCTCACAGGGTCCCAATGTCATCGGTTTGGAGCCTTAGGAACCAACTAGCTGAATCATTAAGACCAGGCCATTCTACTCTACTTTAAACCCCTAGGTGGTGGGGGACCTGCTGATGAACAGGTGACATTGAAGTAAACAGATGTTTACTTATAGTCTTCTAAGCTCTACATATGTGATTACATTTAATTGTTGCAGGAGTCCTCACAGTCGGCATTACTCTTCCCATTTTATAGATGAGCATGTTGACACCCAGAGAGGTTGATAACAAGCAGCAAAGCAGGGAACAAGCCTGGATCTTATCCCAAAGTTCATTTTCTTTTCACTCAGACCTTGTGGAATATATTCTAACACACCCTGAGTCATGAAAATTATATGCAAGTACCTATGGAATCACAGAAGTGTGACCAACCTTTTCTCTGATGCCTCCCTGGATTTTCACAATGACATGGCCCTCTAGCTCTGGCACCACAGAAACCTGAACCCACAGAACCTGTCCAACTTGCTTCTCTCAAAACCCAGAAACTTTCCACAATGGCTCCTGAAGTTTCTCACTTGGCATGGAGCTTTCCAGCTGCTGAGATCTGTGGCAACGTAAAAAAGCAGGTGGAAAAGGAGCCACCCGGGGACGGGGCCCTGGTGTGGCTGCTGTCTTGGCTCCACTCCAGTTGTTGCCATTAAACTCTGAGATGTCTCCAAGAAACACCAGGACTTCTTTGGACACAGTTTAACAACCACAGCGATAAGTCATGACATCTTTTCTGTTTTTTCAAATGAAGATATTGAGTCTCAAGGAAGTGAAGTGACCTGTCTAGGATTACAAAGAGAGTTACAAATCCCAATAACCCATTTATTTCACAGCTTTCTCTGACAGAGACTGCTGGCTGCTCACCCAGCCCAACAGTAATGCTCCTTCTCTCCCTTACTAACAAACCCCAAGTTTATTCAGAGCAGCATCGCACCCTCATAACGACTAAATTTCCCAGCCTCTCTTCACCTTTGGCCATTAAGGTCCAGCCAATGAGATGTAAGCAAAAGTACAGGATGGTTCTTCTTTCAAAGAAGGTATAGGTGGCTGGGTGCAGTGGCTCGTGCCAGTAATCCCAGTACTTTGGGAGGCTAAGGCGGGAGGATCGCTTGAGGCCAGGAGTTCAAGACTAGCCTGGACAATATGGTGAGACCTCATCTCTATAAAATAATAATAATAATAAAATTAGCCAGGAGTGGTGGAGGGCGCCTGTAGTCCTAGATACTTGGAAAGCTGATGCAGGAGGATTGCTTGAACCCAAGAGTTGGAAGGGGCAGTAAGCTGTGATTGTGCCACTGCACTCCAGCCTGGGTGATAGAGTGAGACCAAAAGAGAAGTCAGATGCGATGGCTGGAACTCCAGCAGTCAATACAAGGGACTGTGAGGACACATGCCTAGAAAGGGCAGATAACAAACTGGCAAGGGCTGGATCCCTCGTGATGGCGAAGCTGACATGCCAGACCCGGACTAAGTACATGAGAAACCATTCAATATACCTTGTTTAAGTTGCAGTTGTTGCGGCCAAATCTAAACTAACTGATACAAACGAACAGCTTCAGCTATTTTCTCTAAGCCTTGAGGACAATCCCCAACTGTGTGGCCCAGATGCATCTCTGGGTCCTGGGAAGGTATGACCAAAGCTTCCCGTTCACCCTGGAAGCCCCCGTGTGCTGTTTCCTGACGCAGGAGGTCCGTCTAGCAACATCGTTCAGTCCTGGGCAGACCAGGTCACGCAAGCTGCTCACGGTTTTCTATGTTCTGGCCTTAATTTCTGGACCTCCCAAAATCCAACCACTTCCTGAGCTTTCAAGCTTCTGTTTTACCCTAACCTCAGAAAAGCCCTGAGGTTGTGTGAGTAGGAACCCCAAACAGTGGTCACCGAAAATCAAAAGGAGGCAGGAAAAGAGACTCCTTATCCTTGTCCAAAGAAGCACAGTAAAAATACACACAGTAGCCGTGAGTGAGGCAAAACAAATCTGTAAAGAGATTAGAATCCGAAATCTATTAAAAATAGTTAGAGTGGGAACCTCGAAACTTCAGTAGGGAGTTTCCCATGAAAGCAACAATTCCATCCGGCCCGGAGGGACCACCGTGTAGGAAACGCCCACTCATTTCCTACCCGTGACAGGCATCCCAGGGTCGCAGCCCCAGGAGGAGAAAATCAGTCCCTCAGTCCCTAGGGCGCTGTCCCCCTTTCATGCCCCAGCAGCAGAGCTGGGAGTGAAGCGGGCATGGGAAAGTGTCCCTGTTAGCAAGAAGGACCCCAGCAGCTTATTGCCTTGTCCCAGCGGATGGGGAAGCTGCCTGGGACGGGAGGGAGCCTGTGTTGGGCACACATGTATGAAACTGAGGACAAAGGAAGTCTACTTCCTGAGAAGTAAACTCTCACAACGTTTGCAACCTCCTAAACTACAAAGGCTGCAGCAGAAGGGCACTTGCCTACGGAGGAGACTGGTCACGTGGGAAAGGCACTCTCGTCACAATGCTGGGCACACCAGAGCGCGCAGTGGCAGGGGCTCCGAATGCCCAACGCGGAAGACCTAACGATCCTGCTTCCTGGTGCGGCTCACACTGACCGGGAGGACCCTCCCATGTTACAAAAGCCAAAAAGGACAGACCTTATCTGTTTTCATGAAGTTTATTTTAGTCTACAAAGGGCTCAGATTTATTCTTGTTTCTCTTAATTTTGCGATGCCCCGAAATGAATGTAATAAATACTTCACACCTAGGACCCTAAATGTCCAATGGGGCCGTTACTTCCTCTGTTACCTTCCAGCACCCTGAGTTCCATCCTCAGTGGCCATGGAAAAGCACTAGGTGTGAGGTCTCACTCCACCTGTCACCTAACGATGTAAGCCTCTGTGAGATCAGATTCCCCGACTGTGAATGAGGGTGGAAATGCCCTGCCTGCCTCCCTGGATCGTTCTGGAAAAAAAAACGTGCCTGTGCACCCAGTTTCCAGCAGCCTGGGGAAATACGAGATTGCTTCGCACCCATATTCCCAATCACAGTGATTCCGAGGTCCCAGCCAAATGGAGGCCCTCAGCCCCAGCCCTGCAAAAGTATTTCCTGTCCTCAAAAGGGTCCCCACACCTGTTTAACCAATTAGACCCAGTCATAACCATGTCCTTCCCCTACTCTGGTCTCTGTGGCTGGGGCCACCACTGCTAATGACACAGTACCCAGGGGGGCTGTCAGGCTCCAGGTGAGGGGCTTTGTCCATGCTCTAGACCCCCCCCCCCATGCCACATGACCAACAGTACTGACTCTGTGCACAGGGGAGAAAATGCACCTTCCATTCCAGGCCACTCCATTATCTCCTGCAAGCAACTTCCAGTAACACCCTCTCCCCCCAAAAACCCAACAACCAATAAAAATAGCAATTTCCACAGGAGTGAGCTCAGTCATTCACACCTTCAGACAATATCTCCCCTGGATTTTGAACAGGCTCTGCCTGAAGGCATGATTAACATGCTCAAGCCAGAACTGTGAAGCTCTGCACTCAGGTGAGAACAACGGTGGCTTGCCACCCTCCCCTGCAACAGTGAAAGCATACCTGCCTGTCCTGGTGGCCTTCGTAAAACAAAAAGACTTTGCCCCAAAGGTGAACTGAAACATCTCCATCAAAAACCAGAAAACTGCTAGCCACTTTTAAAAAAAAACGCCTCCTCCTTCCTCCCCAGAGCTGGGCCATGCCGCAGCCTAAGCCACCTGTCCATGTCGCGGCAGGAGGCCAGAGGGCACCGCCTCCAGAAAAGTAAAGCATTGAGGACTCGGGAAACACTGTTGACTGTAGTGTGGCAGAGATGCCAGGGCACTGGGGGAACATATGGGTTCAGAGAAAATCAGGCAAATGCAAAACACAGAACTATTTCTCTGTAGGGAGAGAAGGGTTGGAGATACAATCAGAGGGTGTTGTCCTAGAACACCGCATGGCTCAGGGGTGAACGGTGTTTGCCTTGTCCTAGCCATGCGAGCAGTAGTCATTTTCTCAAACACTGGGATTCACGGGTATGGAGGGGGTGAGGGAAGGAGAACAACTCCTCGCCTACCATGATTGGAAGTCAAAAAGTCATGCCCAAAATTGAAAATTGAGAAATAGTAATAGAAGGAAATGGCTTAGAAAACATGGCAGAAAATACCATGAAACAAGGCTTTGTAGAGTTGGCAATGGTTGCCTCTGGGAAGACAGCCTGGGGGGCAAGAGGCTGAGTGATTGTAATATTTCATTGTAATTTTTATATATTTATTATATTTTGCTTCTTTAAACTATTACATGTATCACTCAGAGAGAGGGAGAGAAGATAATTTCATAGAAAACAGGTCTCCCCAGTCTCTACAAAAACAGGTTTCAAAAATCTTAGGGCTCCATCACAGCCAGGCTGTCATTGGATACGGGGCCTTGTGTGTTACTCTTCTGTGGCTGCCGTAACAAAGCGCCACAGACTGGGTGCTTTAAACAACAGAGATGTATTGTCTCGCAGTTCTGGAGGCCAGAATCCTGAGATCAAGGTGTCAGTAGGCTTGGCTCCCTCTGCGGCTGGGAGGGAGAATCTGTTCCGAGCTTCTCCACCAGCTTCTGGTAGTTTGCTGGCAAGCCTTGGGGTCTCCCTGGCTTGTAGATGCATCACCCCAATCTCTGCCTTCATGTTCATGTGCCATTCTCCCTGTGTGTGTGTCTGTGCCCAAATTTCCTCTTTTCATAAGGACACCAGTCATAATGCATTAGGGGCACACCCTACTCCAACATGACCTCATCTTAATTATATACATCTGCAATGACCCCATTTCCAAATAAGGTCACATTCTGAGGTACTGCAGTGAGGACTTCAACATAGGAATTGGGGGTGGGGGGCACAATTCAGCCCATAACACTGTGCTAAAATTGTGAGGTGTCATTGTTGCCTACTTTACACCAAATCGGCCACCCTGCAAGTCCTGCATCTCAAGGTCTCCATGACACCTCAACTGGCACGCCTGCCCCCAGCGCCCCCCCTTCAACTCTGCAAACGCCCCAGCCCTCCTGTTCCTCCCTGAACACACACCCACCAAAAGGTGTTCTCACTCCCTCCCCCCAACAATACCCATCCCGCTGTGGTCCCAGCGGGCCTCGCAGTTCACCCCCTTCCTTCTCGCAGCTCCGTGCTTGGCTAGCTGACGGTGGTGCTCTCACTCTCCCTGTGATCCAGCCACTCCTTTCCAAAATCTTTTTTTCCTTAAGTGGATTTAGACCAGGAAGCCCCTAACTTCCCCCATGATAAGAACTTGTAAACTGAATCTCAGCACAGAGGGGCAAAACGCTTCCATCCCCCAGTGGCCCAGGTACACTGCCATGAGCCAGCAGGGGTCCCCAGGGGGGAAATCATGGGGCTGCTTTCCAGTTGAGTAACGGTGGGCAACTTAACTTCTCTGTGCTGTTTCCCTACCTGTCAAGCAGGACTAATAACAGTAACCCATGTTAAATGACAGAAGGCACATGAAGCTCCCAGCAGTGCCTAGAACATAGTACGTACTCAATAAATGCTATTGGTCATTACTTTTACTATTACCAGGGGTTACTCCTCTAAGCCTTCTTTCATTGTATCATAGCAAGAGCAAAGCCTGGCTGTGGCCTGACCACATCAGCCTTTGACCCAAAAGAGAGGCCCCCGCTGGGCTGCACTGAGCATCTCAGATGTCAGTGCCTCTGTGGCTTCTGTGTCCTCCCGATTCTGTCCTGCTGATACCCAGCAGCACAGCTCAGCCCACCCGCTGTCCTGCCGGGTCTCCTGGGGCACATCTGTCTGTTCTAGGACAGCCCCCATCACACCTGGCCTCACTCAGACTACTCCTATTAGTCTCTTAACTCAGTCGGGCCCTCAGGAGGCCAGCCTCTGCCCCCAAAGCAACACTTCTTAAACACTTTAAAAATTTAAGTGATTTAGTAAATGATGTTGATTTGCTTGGTAAAATTTTAAGACAAAGTTACACTATCCATATCATAAAAACAAAACCCCACAGTCCCTTCCATTCTAAACTCATGGACATCAAAGCACCCAGCTAAGGGCTGAGCAGCTTGTTTTTGATACTGTTCTAAGGTGGGGAAGGAAGGAACAGATGAAGTCCGGGAGCGTATCTCTGCGGGAAGACACTGTGTGGTTTGTCTTGGAGCACCTGATTCAGGAACTCTACTCCAATACCACTTCCAACTACAGAAAAGCAAAACCCTAAAACATTTCTAATAGAATTCATCAAGATCTGCTGCCTGAGCTTCTTGTAGAACTTGTGGCAACAAGAGAGAACTTCTGTTTCATATTTATAATAATAATAGTGATAAGAATGGCTAACTGTTCATTGCGCACTTACAGCGTGCCAGGCACCGGCGTAACTGTTTTGTGTGGTTTGATTCATTTAATCAACCCAATTAACTTTTAACGAAGGAGGGGCTCAAGAAGGAAGGCTTTCTGTCAGATAGCTGCGTGACCCTAGGCCCTCATCTTCTCATCTGCACAGTGGAGAAAATGCCCACCTAGTAGTTATTGGTGAGGATTAAATGAAATAATGTAGGTAGAGCACTTTAGCTCAAGGTTTTCCATGGTAATTTCATAAGCATAAAGAATTGAGTAATACATCTGAAAAATATGCACTGGATTAATGAAAAAAAAAAACAACCAACCAGGAAATGGAAAATCTTTGAGATGCTTCCTGGAGTATTTCAATCTGCCCTTCAATACACCCCTCCTGGCGGAGGTGAACTTGGAGAGGTGTTTGAGCTCTTGGTCCAGGTAGCCAGTCTCTGCTAAGCCTATCACCCCACATCCAGATCAAAGGGGCCACCGGGACAACAGAAGACATGAAGTCAGAAGAACCCAAATCCTGCCCACACTTCAAAGGGCCCCCTCTTCCGGAAGTTGTTGCAGAGCTCCTTTTAAGGAGAGTAAACAACTCAAAGCCGGGGAACTCAAAGCTAGCTCCAGCCACATCGCACTGGCTTCCACGTCGGGACGCGGGACTTTCCGAGGCCCAAACACTACACGCAAGCATGAAAGCGTCGCTCTGCACAGGGAGCGTGGCCCCGCTGCCTCCTCATTTCCCCTCGCAGTAAGAGCAGCCGGGAAGCCTGTCGCAGCAGCGAGCTTTCGGTAACTGTCCCGAGCAGGTGGTGCCCCCACTTCCTCGCCCTCTGTCGAGACCACAGGGCAGCTGGAACAGCTCTTTGGATTCCTGGGCTCCCGGCACTTTCGTTTACACGTTTGCACGTTTGATGGTTTTCTGTTTGAAAATCGCCACCCAGAAATAAACCGCTCCTCCCCGTTGGGGCTGGAGGCGGGGAGGTGGGGGGAAAGGAGGGCCCTAAAGCGGAAGAGGGCCTTTCTCCTAACAGGTGCTTAAAGTCCGCTCCCCTGCCCCCTTGGCTGCCCCCTTGACACGAGAGTCAACCGACCGTCCCCACCTATTGGTGTCCCACACCTTAGTGAGCCGGGACCAGAAATGGACAGACACTGGGGAGTCCCCGGGCGCACCCCTCATTGCCTGGGGATCCCCTCGTGGGCCCTAGGGTCCCCCGTGGCCCAGATCCCTGCGCGCCCCACCCCCAGGTGTTCACACTCTCTTCCGCCCCCCAACCCCGGGCTCTCGCAACCCCAAGCCCGGGCCGCCGTGCGCATCCCCGGCCTCACCCGCTCAGACCTCCCCTGAGCGTCCCCCGCACCCTGACCCAGCCGGCGCGGGGCGGGGGCCGGCCGCGCAGACGTGCCGCACGTGCGCCGCGCCGTGATTGGCAGCGCCGGCTCCGCCCGCGCCCCGCGTCCCCCACCCGCGCCCCGCGCCCCCCCCCCAACCCTGAGGCTGGCTGGGGAGGGTGCGTCCCGTGCAGCAGCCGCCGCGCCTGATCTGCGGGGCTGCAGCGGGGGTCGTCGCGGAACAATGACAGCCCGTTGGGGAGGGCGCGGCGGTCGGGGTGGGGGCTACACTAAGCTTGCTCGGAGGGCTGTGGCTGCTGTCCCCGCGGGTGGGAATACTTTCTGTAAGTGATGAGCACATGGTTCCCACTTGATCCGGTTGTTGACTGGGGCCCAGTGCATTTAAACCCGCGAGTTTTTCGGGACGGAGCCGGGAGGCCTGCGGCATCCTCCGACCTGGGGTCAGGGGCAGGAGGGGAGGACCTAGGAAGGGGCCTGGGAAGGTGACTAAGGCCCAGCTCGCACGCGCGGCCCAGGGAGGGACGCCCGCCCCTGAGTAGGGGACCAGAAAGGTGTCCGTTGAGGGGCCGGGCGATCACCGGGCTTAGCGGGGAGGGGTCTCCAAAGGAGGCCACGCGAGCGAGCGGAGGTCGCAGGTGCCCGGCTGGAGGCAGGGAAGGCGGGACTAGCGGGGCGCGCGGCGGGGCCTGCGTGGGGGTGCGGGCAGCAAAGGCGCACGCAGCCCCAAGGGATGCTTGGCTGTGACCCTCGGATGGGGCTGTCTCTCCTCATCCCAGCAGCAGGCAGCCAATGAAAAAGCGGTTCAGGGGGTTCCCGAACCAATGGCAGCCCGACGGGATGTGAGGACCGGCCACTAGAAACACCCATGGAGTCCTGGCCCAGAGCATGGAGGGGGGACGGGACGCTGTCTTCCCAGATGCCCCGGACAGGTGCGTGTAAAGGATGGGAACACCAGGCGCGTTCCCAGGTCATCCGTTGGGATTCGAGCGCCTGCTGTTTGTCAGGCCCCTGTGTGGCCTGCAGAGGTGAGAAATCCTAGAAGCCAGTGAAGGATTTCTCCTGCTGTTCCGTGTCCTGCGTCACTTTCCCTATTACTGTAAACGGTCGTCTTGCATCTGTGCAGTGCTTTATAGTTTCTAAATTGCTTTCACATGCGTTACTTTAGCGACCAATCACTGTAACCTACAAGATAATTATTTCTTACTCATTTTACCCGGTGGGGGAAGTGAGGCTCAGGGAAGTTAAATCGTAGAGCCACAGTGACACAGCTGGTTGGTAAGGTTTGGAACTGGAACTCAGGTGTCCTGGCTGCAAATCCAGGTCTCTTTAAACACATCAAAGGAAGGAAACCAGGCCGGTTTTATGATCCTGGTGCCAAGGGCACACCCAGTGATTAAAATGAAATCCAGAAGGACTGGGTTAATTTTATACCCTGTCGGTCTTTGGTCTTTCACCTTGTCCCCTAGAAACACAGGTTAGCTCTGCTCTCACACGCCTGTGAGATGCCATTGACTTACTGTCAGGAAAGCCAGTATCAGAGATAAAAGCAGAATGGGTGTGATGAGGGTGGGTTACCAGCTGTGCGGTTCCTCCTCACGAAAACCCTCAGGCCAACTGAGAGACCAGTAGTCCTCTCTGTCTTCTCTCACATTGGTCCCCAACTGGAGAGGCTTTTTTCTTTTTTTTTTTTTTGAGACAGAGTCTCGCTTTGTTGCCCAGGCTAGAGTGAGTGCCGTGGCATCAGCCTAGCTCACAGCAACCTCAGACTCCTGGGCTTAAGCAATCCTACTGCCTCAGCCTCCCGAGTAGCTGGGACTACAGGCATGCGCCACCATGCCTGGCTAATTTTTTTCTATATGTATTAGTTGGCCAATTAATTTCTTTCTATTTATAGTAGAAACAGGGTCTCACTCTTGCTCAGGCTGGTTTCAAACTCCTGACCTCAAGCAATCCACCCGCCTCGGTCTCCCAGAGTACTAGGATTACAGGCGTGAGCCACCACGCCCGGCCTGGAGACGCTTTTTCCTGTCCCCTGGGCTGGGCTCTGCCTATCTAAAATAGTCTACACCCAAGGGACCCCTGAAGCCTCCATGTCAGCCACTGCCATCATCCTGGCACAAAGGAAACAAAAATGCCCCTCACCCCTCACCCCCATGGCTACAATGACATGGTTAATAGGAGTGTTGCTCCTAGAGCCACAGTCCCCAAACTTTTTGGCACCAGGAACCGGTTTCATGGAAGACAAATTTTCACAGACCCGAGGGTGGAGGAGATGGTTTCGGGATGATTCAAGCACATTACATTTATTGTGCTCTGTATCTCTATTACTATTACACTGTAATATTTAATGAAATAATTATACCACTCACCATAATGCAGAATCTAATGCCACCGCTGATCTGACAGGAGGCAGAGCTCAGGCAGTGATGCAAGTGTTGGGGAGCGGCTATAAATACAGATGAAGCTTCGCTCGCTGGCCCAATGCTCGCCCCCTGCTGTGCGGCCTGGTTCTTAACAGGCCAAGGCCTGTGCCTGCCACGGTGCCAGCCGAGGTCTCTGGGCCTTTTCAGCGAAGCAGATGATGCCCAGTTCTCAAGGCTGAATGCCCATCACAGCTGCGCTTCAAACTTTTAAAAAATACACAGCACTGAGTGCGTCTCTGGATTGGAATTCAGGAGATGTGGGGCATGTGTTATGCGTTTCGTTCTGTTTTAAATACCCTGAAATGATGTAGATGAGCAGCCAGGTTTGGAACCCACAGATGTAAAATGACTTCCATCTGAAAAGCCTGAGATAACTCAAGGGTGAAATCGGAGGCTCGTTCTCAAATGAGGAAACTGTGATTCCTGTATCCACACTGCCTGAGAATGCGAAGACGGACAGCTCTAGTCATAAGGGAGCCCGAAAGGGAACTGGAAACCTCTGTTGTAGGTGTATCCCGTGTTGAGTAATCTAGGACGTTAGGGGAATATAGGGCTAGGGAACTGAGATTGGGTGTGAACTTATTTTATTTTCACTAAAACAAAACTTAAGAAGTTGGCACTCTCAGTAGAGACAAGTCAGTGTCTTGTATCTTAACACAGATTACGTTCCTATCAATGGATGCTGTTTGCCTCGTTTTCCATTTCTCACCCTTTGCTTTCTAGACATGTACTAATACCATAGCCATGAGCCACATGAGGCTACTGAGCACTTGAAGTGTGGCTGGTCCAAACTGAGCTGTGCTGTTTGTGTAAAACAAACACCGGGCTTCAAAGAAGTAAGGAAAGAATGTACTAGTTCATTGACACTTTGCACATTGATGACATATTAAAATAATATTTGGGATCTTTTAGAAGACTAAATACATTATTAGAATTAATTTCATCTGTTTCTTTTTTTACTTGTTTCAATGTGGCTAGTAGAACATTTTAAAATTACATATATGGTTTCTGGAAGCTGAGAACATTCTTAATCTGGATGAGGGAAGTATATGTGTGCATGTATGTGTATGTGTGGGTATTGAAATTCATCAGACTGTGCCCTTAAGCTTTGTGTTCTTTACTGCTGTATATAAATAGAAATCAGTTTTAAAAATTAAACAACAAATCAACAATGGCTTCCTGATGCATTTAAAGTAAAATCTTAGCTCCTTCCTTGGCCACCAAGACCCTGCCTACTCGTCCACCTCATCCCATACCATCTTTCCTGTGGCTCCCGGGCTCCTTGCTATTCAAACGTGGCCCTTTTCCCACCCACCTCGGGCATTGGCATTTGCCTTTTCTTCTGCCGGGAACATTTTTCTTCTAGATCTTTATGTGGCCAGTTATTTGTTATCATTCAGGTCTCAGCTCAAGCATCACCTCCTTTTTCCTTGACCACCTCTATCAGGATGCTTTTGGTCAAAAGCAATAAGAAACACCACCTGGCTTAAATATTAAAGAGAATTTATTGGCTTGGGAACTAAAAAGTCCAAAAGCAAACTGGGCTCCAGCCAGGGTATGGTTGGAGCCTGGGTCCTTTTCTCTGTGATTTTTCTGGGCACACCCCTCCTCCATGTATCTTCACACTGACCTCTTGCACGTTAGCAAAACAGCTGCAGCAACCCCAGGCCTCCAGAAGGAGAGTTTCTTGTCTTCCAACACTCAAAGGAAAACACTGTACTTCACCTGACCAGTCACTAAGCCCAGAGGAATCTCACACATTCACTGGCATGTCCCTGAACCAGCCACAGCTGAAAGGACCCTGAATAAGCTTAAGCTTATGGCCCCACCCCGCGCAAATCTCAAGGCTGCCATGCATTTGGGAGATGTGAGTGGGTTCTGGGAAGGCAACCAGCAGTGTCTGCTAAATCACCCCACCTGCGCAAGTCCCCTCCTAGACCAGGGCTCTGCAAACTTTTTCTGTAAAGGGCCAAATAGTAGACAATTAGGCTTTGCATGACTCCTAAGGCTTTCTTTTTTATTTTGTTTTGTTTGACAATCCTTTCAAAATGTAAAAGCCATCCTTAACTTATGGGCCTTACAAAACAGGCCAAGGGCTGGATTTGGCCCAATGGTCATAGTTTGCCAACTACTAATCTAGACCATTATGATGCTTGTGCCATCTAACTTTGCCTTGTTAATTTGCTCCCCTGACTTTAATATTATACAAGGTCTGTGAGAGCACTTACCCAGCACTGTCTTCTCCACATCTGAAAGAGTGCTGGGCACATAGTAGATGCCCAGTAAATATTCACTGGGTGAATGACTATGAACACTTTATTCCAAAGCACGTCAGGGCCCAGTGCCTAAGCTCTGACCTGCACTTTTCTGTCCTCCCTGCCCCCATACTAATCAATACAGGAAGGGACAGGATTACCTCTGGTCCATAAGGTCTTTATGCAAATCAGGAAAAGGTAACTTCCTCTGGCTGCAGCAGCCTGGTGCCCAGGACCTTGGTGAGTGGGTAAGGACTGTTCTGTTGGAGGGTGTCCTTGGGTAGGACACATCCTGCCCAGTTGCGTGCCGTGGCTCTAGGGTGGAGTACTGGGTTGGAGTTCTAAGACCTCACCCGCTTTTATTGTTCCCACACCTCTATGGAAAAACCCCTGCTGCGCTCCTCTGCTTGCAGCACCTACCCCTTTCTCCCACCAGCTCCCAATCCCCTTTTTCTAGTTCTCTTCAACACAACCACTGCAATCTGCATATACTGCACTGACATTCTCATTTTGTGCTTGGAAGTTCATCCAAGTAGAGCAGAATGCGGCACCAGGGAGACTGTGGTTGGAGACGGACTTCTGTCCTGCGTGCTGGTTACACCTCAGGGAAGACCGTGGGAAACTAGAAAAAGAACGAGCCAAAATTGCCAAGGAAATAGTGAATATATTTGCCAAGGAAATAAGTAAAATTGCCAAGGAAATAGCTGCCATAAAAATACAGAGTCATGTGTTGAGGGTTCTTCTGTCTGCAAAGAAAAAGGCTACAAGGAGTAACATCTGTTTAATCATCAATGTCATGGGTAGGGTGGTCACGAACTCATTCACCAAATCCTGAACTAGAATGGGGTGCGGGGGGGGGGCTCTGCTTAAAGCTTGGGAGACTTGTGTTTAGGAATAATAAAGAAAATCCATCTTCACTTGGTGGGTGGTGAGCTCATGGAGCTCATTACCAAGCAGGAGTCGGGTTGGAAATATTAATAAAAAGCCTTGGAGGACTGAGCTGTTGACAGACCCCTAGTGACTTAGGCGGGAGGATGAGGAGGCCGTGGGCTATGGGTGTTGACACCCATGGGCCAGCACCCTTCGAAGGTGCTGATAAGGAGAACAGCTGGCTATCCACAGCGCCACCCCTCTTGCCCCCATCAGAGACAGTTTTGAGCAGCGAAGGCAAGGAGCCGTGGCTGCCACCACACCACTGGGCAGTCTGGAAGGGGACAGTGGGGGGACCTCACAGATGAAGGATCGACTTTCCCAGCTCAGTTTTCCTTAGCACAGCCACAATCTATTGCTGGGAATTTGGGGGGGCCCAAGATGATAAAATGATGTTTGTGGAAATTTTACATAAATGTCTACTCTATCCATAGGGACCTCACTATGGTCATTATGATAGCTAATGTGTATTGATTATGCACTATATGCTATTGTATGCACTTACTCATTTAATCCTTAAAACAACCCTGTAAGATAGATACAATCATTTCATCTTCTTGCTTGACAGATGGGGAAACTGAGGCTCAGAGAACTAACTTTTTCAAGTTCCCATAGCTAATAAGTGATGCAAGACTCAAACACAGGCCGACGACCTGGAGTACATAACCGACTACTTCTCCATGAGACTGGGGTTAAAGCCACTCCTACAATGCAGGGGGGGACACCACTCACCGTCAGCCAAGGGCTGCCAGGAGGGCATGCAGGCCTGCCATGGCCATATCCATTTTTTCAAGAAAAGCCATGAGGGTCAACACTGGGTGGATAGAACAGATCTAGCTAAATGCAGCCTGAGGTCACTGGCTCCTGACCTCTGCCCGACCCACACACACTGCCAGCGACAGGTCTCGAGGGCAGGATGCTGTAGTCCGTGTCCGTGGAAGACATGGGTTACCAGGCGTGGGCTCAGAGCAGAGCGGGGAAGGCTGGCTGCACACACATACGGGGCAAAGGCCACCAGGCTGGGATGGCTGTGTCTGGAGGGCTGTCCCTGAGGGCTCCATCCCTGCCTCTCAGCAGGGTTAGTGATCTCTCAAGACCCTGGCTGGGAGTCTATGAATGTCGTCACAGACAGCAACACCCGAGGCTCTGGAAAGAGATGTTTGATGTGCGGGAAGATGGGCTCTGTGGCACATGATGGATTGTCCCAGGAGCTGGCACACAGACCACACAAAATGTGCAGCACCCAAGGCTGCACCTTAGACTGGGTGTGTGCTGAGAAAACTGGCCGGGCAAGCGGCCTGTGGCATCGAGTGGAGCCTTTGTTCAGGTTGTGCCCTGCACAGGGAGGGCCGGATGCCTTTTTGAGTTGTACAAAGGCACTAAGCTGAGCACTCATGGGGCTGTGTCTGCCCAGAGGAGGGACCTTTTCCAACTCACATCAAATCCCCATCTCTCCCGGGGGCCCCGAAGCAGTTTGGGTACTGCTATACCCTTCCCCACACCCCACGGAATTCCACTGATATCTTCCCGTCTTTTCTACTGTTGAGAGTGCAGGTGGGATTCGTGGCCCAGGAATGCCTGAATTCTGCCATGCCTCTTCCGCCCCTTCCTTCCCGTGGGGTTCCTGTGGGATCGGCACACACAGAGGGAAGAGGCAAGCAGCTCGGAGCCCAACGCGCCACTCGGGCAGGGCCCTAGGCTGATGGCACAACTGAGGCTGGGAATTCCGGGATCCAGAGGCTCTTGCTCCCCTGCCACCTGTGTGGGGCAACTGGCCGATGCTCATCAGAGGAAGATGAAGGAGGCAAGAAGGGCAGGCTCCAAGGGGACCTCGGTTCTGCTTCCTCATTCTGTCCCCAGAGCTGGAGGCGCAGGCAGGAGAGCGGGCAGTGGGAGGGAAGGCCACACCTGGGCACACACAGGAGCCCGTCCCCTCATACATGTGGCTGAATCAGAGTCCTGCATCCCGGCCAAGCTGGGCAGCTGGTCCCTGGAGGGAAACCAGCCAAGGGGCCTCCTTCTCCGCCCTTTGGGAGCACATCTCATTTAATCCTCACAGTTTCCCTATGTACGGACGGGGAAACTGAACTGCATGTTAAACAAGGATGAGGAATTGAGTCACAGTCACACAGCTAGTGAGCAGAGCTGGGCTTTGATGTTTGGTGGACTCTGTGGCCTCTGCCCAGGGTGCCCTCAGGATTGACAACAGCTCACAGCCAGTCCCATCCCGGAAACAGCCCTGCCTGGAAGGAGCTGCCTGGTCCCGGGTTGGCCCCTTCCTGGGGAGCGGCCCAAGCCCAAGTCAACTGTGTGTGGGCAGGGGGCAGGGGACAGGGGTTCGGACATGAGGAGCAAAATTCCAGCCCCTTATTTCAATTCAGCACACCCGGGAAGGGCCACCTGGCTTTGGCTGCAAGCGCGCCAGCACCACCTGGGCTTTTCAACTCCTCCCTTCGCCCAAGCCTCCCCCTCCATCTAACAGCTGCTCTGCTGAGACACCTGCACCCGCCACCCCTCCACAGCGCCGCCTCTCCTCCCAGGCTCCAGCACCCAGGACACATGCACCAAGAATACAGAAGGAGAAAGGTGAGGCAGCACAGAGACTAACAACAGCAAGAAGCCACTGCCACCCCTGGGCGGGAGGGACAGAAGAAGGGAGGAACGTTACCTGCGCCCAGGGATCTCCCAGTAAAGCTGGGACCCGAGGGCCTGTCTGGGAGAAACTAAACCAGGGAGGTCACAAAGCCCTGATGGAAACACCCGGAACTTGGGGGCGCTGGAGTGATACCCGGCTCCTCCTTTCCTGCCTGCTTGGCTTTCATGATGACAGACTACTTAATCGGCACAGGTTTATACCTAGGTACATATTTAGGTGAAGTTTGTACATATTTAGGTTATATTCACAAGTTTAAGACAGCTTAGGGTCTGTGATAATTTTTTTGAAAGGGAAACACTGCTGTAGAATGCTATGTCAGGGGAGGGTCCCAAAGCACCCCCAGTCCCAGTGGAGGCCACCACATCCTTAGGGTCCAGACTGCTTTGATCTGTCTGGATTGGGGGAGGGTAGCTGAAAGTGGCCCTTAGAGCCAGAGGATTTTAGAGCACAGGAAGGGGCCTAGAGGCTTCCCTATTCATCCTCCTCACTTTACTGAGGGGCTACCCCAGATCCAGAGCGCTCAGACCCATTGTGGGGATGGGGAACTGTGGACGGTCACTCCTGGGGAACGGAGTCACCGCAGGACTGGTAAGCCTCAGCCCAGATGAGAGCTTGTGTGTGTGTGTGGTATTTGTGTGCAGGTGCATGTGTGGTATGTGTGCACAAGTGTGTGAGTCTGTATGTGTGCGCGTGTGAGCACATGGGTGGGTGGGTGTGAATGCGTGTGGTATGTGTGCACATGCATGTGCAATCTCCACCTTGATAGTTCCCAGGAGAATGGTTGTCTGTGCACATCTTTTAAAATTCAGAGTGGTCCCTGGCACTGAGGATAGAATGTGAATATATTTGATCTGGATTCATATGGAGGAAAGAAGGAGGGAAAGCCCCCCTGGTTGGTTCCCAGGGAAGGGAGACGAGATTTTCAGGGAGAGATGAGGACTGTGAAGCCCAGCCCAGCCCCTGGCTCCAAGGAGTCCAGGTCTGGCCCTGGAGACGTTCTTATCAGCTGCCCTCCCTGTTTCCTGTTTGCCGGACCCCTGGGCTGAAGGCACATCTGCTTCTGTTTATTCTCCCCTTTATCTTAATGGCCCCACACAGCTCTGAGTACCCCTCCCCACTGCCAGGGCACTCAGGTAGGTAGAGACCCGGAAGGGAAGGAGGAAGGTAGACAGGCCAGTCACTAAGACGCCCTGGAGCTGAGGTCAAAGTGGAGAAGGGAAAAGAGGACAAAGGGCAGAAGGCTCTCTTAGAACAAAAGCAGGAAGTGGCAGGTTGCTGGGGGCGACCATAGCTGCTGAGAGAAATATAATTACTTTGCCATTTCGGTTACACCTAGGCTAATAACAACTGGAAATTCCTGTTGGGAGGAGGAAATTTTCTCTCATTAAGAGATAATCGAGAGTCACTGGCCCTTGAACCTGAACAGCCAGTTTCATACTGGAAGAACTTTACTCAGATAGGGCCTCTGCTAGCCCATAGCGCACCTCTGTGCAGGTTAGAGAAAGGGACCCCTTTCTCCAGGCAGTCACAGCCCCTGCCTTGTCCCTTCCCTTTCCCCTCCCCCGACCTGCCCCTTCCCCAGCACCCTGTGACAAACAACCTGGGCGGGTACACTGTCATAGCAGCTCTCTCCTGTCTCCTCCGGCTAACACTTTCATTACCCTGGACAGCTGAAGCTCTGAACAGACCACCCCAGACACGGAGAAAAGCTTTGTAGCATGAGACACTTGAGTAGCTTTTAACATTCGCCTGGTCCAAAGTCCTTGCTCTAATCCATTCCATGATCAGGCTTCTGGTTGAGTTGGAGGGAAGCTTTCCCATCATATAGTAACCCCAGGCCCCACTGAGTTTCTCCTGAACTGTGATTATTGGCAATTGAGAATTAATGAGAAAAGTTACAGATGTATTCAAGGATTCCCTTCTTTACATTTTGCTTAATAGCTGTCATCTTAACGCATGGCTTTTGTTTTTTTAAAAATGTAGGTATTATGAAGTTCAGTTCTTTTTAAAGAGTTTTCTTTTTTTGTAACCAATTGTGAATATAGCATGGTGGTTCCAAGCTTGGACTTTGGCGTCAGGACGACCTGAGTTCCAATTGCTAGCTCATCCACTTGCTAGCTCAAAGGCCCCAAGTAGTTTGTTTAACTTCTCCACAGCCTGATTTCCTTATCTGCAAAATGAGGGTAAGTAACATTATCTACTGTAAAGAATTAGTGTGTGAATTCAATGAGGTGATATCTGGGAAACACTTGGCACAGTGCCTGCACAAAGCACTTAATAAACATTAGCTACTATTAAGCTATTTTAAATGGGTAAAAAAAAAGTGATACCTTAGTTCTAGCTCATTGAGAAGGATGACCATGTTTTCTGCCCCTTGGAGAAATGGCAGGTCCCAAATCTGGGACAGGGAAAGTGAGCCTGAGACGGGAAATTGTGCCAGAAGGCAAGGAAGTGTTCAAAGACAGAACCAGCTTGAAGGCAGATTTACTGGCCAAATTTGGGGCAATTTGAACATCGAAATGAATTGTAACTATAATTGATAACACAATGAATAAAAAAATCCATGTGTCCCTAGTGATATTCAAAACAAGGAGGAAAGGAAGGGAAATGCTCGCTGATAAAAATAGAAGAATGCTAGAATTGCAAATCACTCTTTTGCAATCCTAAGTGAAATAAGTAATTTAGGCAAAGATTATCAATGGGACTACTGAACAAAGGTAATTGAAGAGCAAGATATTCACGTTGGGTTAAAGTATCACCTGACTTACAAATTACCAAGGGGAAAGTTTCCCTTTACAATGGTGAGACCTAGGGGTCACCACCTCAATCAAGTGATCAAACCGAGCATCACTAATAGTGCAACAATTATGCACCTTCTGACATGATGTAGTTTGAAATACTCAATACTACCCCCTATGAATCCTTACTTCCCAGAGTGATTGAGATGAATCTAATCAAGCTCATGACCTAAGTTACAGTGCACAGCAAAGAGGATAGAGGAACAAGTTAAATTATACCAAGAGGAATCAAAAAGACAGATGCAGAGTGTGGAACACACTATAAGACAACTGACCTGTGACAAAGGCTCTCTCCTTGACCAAACTTTAGGCAGGCTCCTCTGAGCACTCTTTTTGACTAGTCCTGGACCTCGGCCCCCATCCTGCCTTTGGTCTGTCCAGCCCAGTCTTAGCAAGGATCCTGCTAAGTCATCCCTCTGCCCTTGATATCAGATCACCCGTGATATTTGATCAAGTCTGGCACCACTACCCCTTGATGTCCAATCCCTTAGCCTGTGTTTAGCAAGAATCCCCTACCTTCATGTGTCCTGTTGGTAATTCCCCTCATCCTCTCTTTGGCTATAAATCCCTACTTATCATTGCTGTATTTGCAGTTGAGCCGAATCTCACTACCCTATCGCAATACCCCTATTGCAATAGTCTTGAATAAAGTCTTCTTTACTGTTTGAGAATAATTTTTCCTTAACACCTGGACACTTCAGAAAGTTAATGTCATTTATCTAAAGGTAGAATATTTTAGAAAAAAAGACATTAGAGATACATAATAATCAAATACATATAAGATACTTTGGATCCTAGATCAAAAAAGAAAAAAATCTACAAAACATATTTTGAGGACAATTGGATACATTTGATTATGGAATGGATATTACAGAATTACTGTTAATTTTCTTAGGTGTAGTAATGGTATTAGTTATGAGGAGAACAATCTTATTCCTACTAAATACCTGCATTTAGATGACAACCATATTTAGGGCTGCTGTAACTAATTGCCACAAACTGGGTAGTTTACAACAACATAAATTTATTTTCTCACAGTTCTGGAGGCCAGAAGTCCAAAATCAAGGTGTTGGCAGGGCCATGCTCTATCTGAAGTCTCTAGGGAAGGATCCGTCCTTACCTCTTCCAGCTTCTGGTGGTCGCTGGCATTCCACTGCCATCTAACAAGCATTGCCATTGTCACTAGGCACCTGCAGGTGATCCTAATGCTCTGCTAAAGTTGATAAATACTGGTTGATGTTATAAACCCACATGGATATATCTAAATCCCCTGCAATCTTCCCTCTGCCAATCTACCCTAGGATGTGTTCTTTTGAGAAACAGCATAGATTTGTGTAAAACTAAACCAACACAGCACATACCTACGACTCACACAGAGATGGCAAGTATTTCAGTGAACACTGATCAATGTAACTAACAATGTCTACCAATTTATTATTAGATATATTTCACAATAGGGAAATATATCCAAAGTAAATTTATTTCTCTTGAGCATCAACACGCTTTGGCTAGCTGTCAGTAGAATGCTTTGTGGCTCTTTTTCTAAGTGTGTCTGCCAAGTGTTAGGTGGAAATCCAGGTGGGGTTGAGGAGGAGGCTTGTGGACAGGATAAGTGCCTCTTTCACCCCTGTCTCCTCAACTGCTGCAGCCTCACTTTCACCTCTGTTGTAATATTGCATGTCTGTGTCAGATTCTGTGGTTTTTGTTTTGTTTTGTTTTTTTTGAGACAGAGTCTCGCTTTGTTGCCCAGGCTAGAGTGAGTGCCATGGCTTCAGCCTAGCTCACAGCAACCTCAAACTACTGGGCTCAAGCGATCCTCCTGCCTCAGCCTCCAGAGTAGCTGGGACTACAGGCATGCGCCACCATGCCCGGCTGATTTTTTCTATATATATTAGTTGGCCAATTAATTTTCTTTCTATATATAGTAGAGACGGGGTCTGGCTCTTGCTCAGGCTGGTTTTGAACTCCTGACCTGGAGCAATCCGCCCGCCTCGGCCTCCCAGAGTGCTAGGATTACAGGCATGAGTCACCTCGCCCGACCTGTTTTTGTTTGTTTGTTTAAAGGATTTTGTTTCTAAAAACATTTTTTACACCACCAGTCTAGTTATTGGCTTGACTAACATGGATACTCAATAAGGAATGGATTCTACAGCATATCCAAAGCAAAATAGAATTATTTTCCTCTGACAATAAAAATTTCCTTGGTGTATTTGCAAAGAGTGGCCCAGACAGGGAAAGAAAGAGTTCCCTGGCCTCGTGACAAGCTTGCATCCAGGGTTAGGCCGCACGCACACTCTAGCCATCTGTAGAAGCACACCCTGGCCGGCTGTTCTAGCAACACGGATTGGGAAGGGCAGGAGTTCTGGGCTGTGCTGTCAACAAAATGGGGCGCCTCAAACCCCCTAACTTCTCTGTGGCTCCATTTACTCAAAAGGCGGTGAGATAGGCCACAGGGACTCGGTTACTAACAGTAGTTAAGGTCCTGGGATTTGTCATGATTTACTTTTTCAAAATTACATGTGTGAAGATTTTAAGTTATTCCAAAAATAATGTCACTCTAACTCACTTATCCAGATATGCTTGCTTGAATGGGAGAAAAAAGCAGGAGTTTAAAATGAGGAATTATGCATAACCTGGATTCCCAGGTGGGAGTGTGGGCATGCATGGTCATCGTCCTTCATACAAGCACAGAAAAAGGTGGGAACGGCTGCTATACAAGCGCCTGATGGGGCATCCTTTTTATTTGTTTGTCTGGTGTTTGTTTGGAGACTAAATACTATAAGTAATGCTTATAGTATGCTATAAGCCTAGCATTGTTTCTTGCATATCTCAAGCCACAGTGAGTTTAACTTCTTCCATAATTCAATAATGATCTTTTTTGGTTACTGTTTGTGTCAAGTAACACATGGGCATAATTTTAAAAATAAAATAAATTTGAGGCTGGGCACCGTGGCTCACGTCTATAATCCCAGCACTTTGGGAGGCCCAGGTGGGAGGATCGTTGAGGCCAGGAGTTTGACACCAGCCTAGGCAATATACCGAGACCTCCCATCTCTACAAAAGATTTAAAAAAAAAAAAAAGTAAAACAAATTTAAAACAAGCAGTCATTTCCCCCTATTCCCACCCCTGGTTTCTAGAGGCAACCACTTTTTAACTTTTACCAGCTTCTCTGCCATTCTCAGTTTTATTTATTGTCTATTGTCTTCCTCCTTTGGAAAATAAGGATTTAATTATCATTGTCATATGTTTTCTCTTTCCCTATCCTCCTAATTTGCTTATATTGCAATTTCTGGTTTAATCAGTAGCCAGTGTTTATTATGACAATGTGACCATTATTCACACTGAGCTGTGTAGAGTAGTGTGATTATATTTCCTATCCAGTACAAACTTTTCCATGTTTTCCCTGGAGATAAGTATTGCCTCATTTTCTATTTGTTCAATTGTCTATATAAGTATTGCTAATTCTTCTCCAAATCCTCTATTGGAAATGTCAATCTTCTCTCCTTGTATTTAGATGTAGCAGATCACATGTCAGTTTCATTTATTTTTCTTGGAGGCGTCCTTAAGTCCTCTGTCCTCCTGCTCCTGATTCTCTTCTCCTCCCATTTCATGAGTTTCAAGTCTTCCTCTTGATTCTATTTATTCTTTTGTTTTCGTGGAATATATTATTTAATAGTTTCCTGAGAAAGGCTGCTTAGGAGGAAAAAAAAATTGAAATCTTACCCTTCTGAAAATGTCATTATTCTACCTTCACACTTGCATGTTAGTTTGGCTTCCTATAGGTTGGAAAGAATACTGTTTAAGAATTCTGACCAGCAATGTTGTTCTGAGCAACATAGTGAGAACCCCATTTCTACAAAAAATAGAAATATTAGCCAGGTGTGGTGGTGCACACTTGTAGTCCCAGCTACTTCAGAGGCTGAGGCAGGAGGGTCACTTGAGCCCAGGAGTTTGAGGTTGCTGTGAGCTATGATGACACCACGGAACTCTGGCCAGGGCGACAGAGCAAGACCCTGTATTAAAACAAACAAAAAAAATTATTCTCCTCTCTCTGCTCTTACCTCTTTTATGGATTTATGCTTTTTTAAAGAGTCTTTTTACTTACAGTTTAGCAGGGTTTGGGAAGGAGGCTGGGGCATGTGCACACGTTCAATCTGTTATGTTTTATGGGAAGTCCTCAGAGCCCATAGAACCTTCAACCCTCGTTTTACTGAAGTAGACGTCCTCATAGCAACCGACTCCCAACTTCAAAATGGAGATCAAGGAGAAGCATGACTTGGTTCACATCGTTTTAAGAACAATTTCCAAAACTGCTTTTGGCCTATGTGGTTAGGTCTGAATTATCACTCTAAATATAATTGTGTATGGTGAGTGGACTGTGTATACACAGCTCAAAGCCAAAGCCCCAGCCCTGTCCCTTCTGATGAAACACCAGTGCCCACAAACAGAAGGTTCCCTTCTCTCTCCTTCGCTCACCCATGGAATAAACAGGAAAGTCTCTTGGGGCTGTGGTCTTGGGGCTATAGCCCTGCCCCTCATTTCCTCAGACCCTTTACTGAGAACTGAGTCATTGCGACATCACGCTCAGCCAGCTGTCTCAGCACAAGAAAAAGCTTTGCTGTGGTGTGAGGTTTTGTGGGCTGCAAACTACATCTAGGTCAGCAAATTAAACTCCACAGCGTGGTTACCAATTCCAGCTTTATCTAGCTTAAGGGCTGTCTGATTTCACCCTCTGGGCACTGGCTCTTCTGGTACTTGGGATACAAGGCCCCTCTGTGGGTGTTTAAGGCATAGCACTTCAGGCCTAAACCACTGGATGACACACGCCTAAACCCAGAATCTTACCTTCCCCGCCAGCGCTCCAGGGTACGTGAGGGCAAGCATACTCCAACCCTGCAGATGAAGAGATTGTGTGTGCAGAACTTTCACTGACCACTTGTGTTTCTCTCCTGGCATGCTTTGACCCTACCATGAGATGAGCCAACCCCTTCTTTCCTGGTTCTGTTTCACAGACATTTTTAAGAATGAATGGTTACCAACAGGTGGCCAGCTGGTCTACCTAGAAAGGGACTTACAATGGGGAGAGGTCACCCTGGCCCAGAGTCTGGATCTCAGATGTATAGCAGATAAAGCCCTCAGAGACTGAGTCATGTTAAAAATTCAAAAACAACTCAGCAAATATTTATTTGAAGGCATGTTGCTCTTCAAGGCTTTGGAATACCGACATGACAACCAGAATCACTGCCTCCCAAGAGCTCGCTGACTATGAAGGAAGACCATTCTAGTGGATGGCTACATTGTTTACTACCCAGCACCCATTACCCCTTCTCCTGAAAATAGTATCTGGGGATGACCTCCTTAGTCCGTGTCCTTTCAGTGGAACTGAACCCATTCCTGGCTCTGGAGCTGCGGCATAGACTCAGGCCTGGCTGCGGTGGTCAGTTTAGAGATGGACATGTAACCTGATCAAGGCCAATGACATGCATAAGATTTTTTTGCTAGTATTGTTCAGGGAGAGGTACTAAATATATGCTGCTAGGATTGGTACTAATAATTTGTCTCAGCTCGTTAGATTGGGTTTTCTGTCATTTTCAATCCTGAAAGAGATCTGTGTCGCAGGTGGAACAGTGTTGTTCCCCAACGCTGCCAAATTCATATCCACCCAAAACTTTAGAATAGGATCTTATTTTTTAAAAGGGTCTTTGCAGATGTCATTAGTTAAGGATCTTGTCTTGAGATGAACTCATTATGGATGTAGACGAAGCCCTAAATCAAACAACTGATGTCCTTGTAAGATGAGGAGAGAACACAGAGAGACACAGAGACACAGAGAAGAGGCCTTGTGAAGCAAGCAGAGTTTGCAGTGATGCTACCACAAGCCAAGGAACGCCTGGGCCACCAGAAGCTAGGGCGAGACAAGGAAGGATCTCCTCTTTAGCGCTGCCTGAGGGACAATGGCCCTACTGACATGTTGGCCTCCAGAACTGTGAGACGATACGTTTCCATTGCATTGAGCCACCCAGGTGGTGGTTCCTTGTTACAGCAGCTCCAGGAAACTAATACACTCTTAACACATGAATCATTCAGCACATACTTATTGGTGCCTAATATGTGTCTAAAGAGGTCTTAGGATAAAATTCAGAGAAAAGGGATGTGGAAAATGTAGAGAGAGATTTGAGCTGATCAGATTAAGGTTAACTAGTTGGGGCAAGAACATTTCATATCACATGACATCAGGAAGCCCATAATGTCTTGTGGCCCTTATATGAATGATGCTAAATTTGGTCACTCCATCACAGACTTTTATTTTATAGCTACTTATTTTCCTTGTGAACTAGCAAGTAGTTCTGTAGGTGATATTTTGGCACCACACAAACATCCTGTTTCTCAGCGAGGTTTCACTACTGGTTTTTATCACTCAGTGATATCCTAGCCCGAATCAATTCTTTACTGGTTGCCCTCCCAGCAATTTAAACTTAAGCAAGTTTGGCCCTCCTAAGGCTATAGCATAGGAATACCTTAACATATAGTAATTAATATGTACCATAGGATGAAGCTAAATCTCTTATCTTTAGAGAAAGAGAAGCCTTTCTCTTTCCTGATATCCTCTGACCTAACTTCTCAGTCTGTGGAGACCAGGCCTGACTGGTAGGTTCGTTGGTGCCTGGAAACTAAACATCAGAAGAATTTTTTGTTATCTTTGGTTGTGGTGCCTAAACACAAGGATCAGAACCATTTGGGGTTAGGATGGGGAAAGTGCCAAGGTGAAATCAAACAAATGAAATAAATACGTCTGAAATTGTGGCAGGATAAGCTGAGGTGAAGATCCCAGCAGACTAAAAGAATCAGGGAAGGCGAGAAGGGGAGCCCTGCCCAGAGATCTAGCAGAATGGTGAGAATCTGCTTGCTTTGAGAGACAGGCTTGGAGGCAGGGCTTCTCTGTCTTCCTAGCAAATGCTGGTTGGAGTGGAGTAGGGTTGGGGAGAAGGGGATGTCCCGTGGGCCAGGTTAACTGGAAGAAGTAGGAGAAACCAAATGATGCCAGAGGGTGTGGCACACCGAGCTCTGTCCAAGCAGAGAGAAAGGCTGAGGTCAGAGGCCAATGAAAGTCATCCGTTCACACAGTTGGCAAGAATAAGAGAGAACCGGTGGAGGTACCCACAGAGCCAAGCGCTGCACAGGAGGGAAAGCCTCAGGTTATCCAGGAAAACTCAGTTTCTGTGTGCAGACTAGAAAGGAGGGGGGCGGCTACAGGAGCCCCCCGGCAAGTCAGGCCCCCAGCACCTCACCCTACCTCTCTCCCTGCCACCCACGCCAGTACCTGGAGCTGCAGGAGCCTGGGGAGAACATTCGCTGCAGCCCGTGAGAACACAGGGCAGCGGGGCTGGCCTGGCGCTGCTCTCGCGTCCTCCCCTGCACTCCTGCCCCTGAAGGCCCGCTCCCTGGCGTGCCTAGGAAGGGCTGTAGGAGCTTCCTGCAGCGTTTCCCCATTACCTTAGCGTTTCAGCACCTGGAAGAGATTAGTGTCACTGGCAAACCTGCAGAGCTCATTGTGCACTTCCTCTTCAACGTGAGTTGTAAAAAAAAAAAAAAAAAATAGTTGAATGAGATCAGTTCCAGCACTTTCCCTAGCAATCTATGTAAAATCTATAGAGGAGTGTCTATTTATCACTACCCTGGGGTTTCCTGTTTTGAACCTGGCCTGTTCTTGGCAGATACTCTACCCCTGCTTCATCACACTGAAAGACTTGGACGGACTTAACCCTCTCCCTTCCCCCTTCCCCCCCTCTCCCCTGCCCTGCCCCTTCTGAGTGCAGACACACAGGCCGGACTTAGTCCTCTGGGGACAGGTGACACAGGAGAGGTGACCAAACCACACTAGCCACCCTGACCTTTGGTCTCTGCATTTTCCTCTCTCCTTTCTTTCCCAGGTGACATTTCATGCAAGGTGGGAGACTGTCCCCTTCATTTTGGGGGTGTAGAGAAAACGCAGGCCATCTGGACAAAAGCTTCTCTTGCTGTTTTCAGAAACAGAGAAATCCTTAATGTGGGCTGTTGGTTACAAAGACCTAACAGATTGAGTTCAAAAGCAAACCCTTGGCCCAGCCTAGACTGTTCAGAAAACAATGGGGAAAAAGTCATTAAATGGAGGTGGATAATGAAGATCCAGGATCACCTCTAGAAAACTAGCTGGGCAGTTGTAAGTCCATTTTTTCCTGCATTATTAAGTCATCATTATATGCTGACTAGATGCTATGGGCTGAATTGTGTTCCCCCAAACTCATGTGTTGGTGCCCTCACCCCCAATGTGACTGTATCTGGAGACAGGACCTAAATCAGACGAACAAGGTTAAACAAGGTCAGAAGAATGGGACCCTGATCGGATAGGATTAGTGTCCTGGTAAGAAGAGACACCAAAGAGCTTGCTCTCTCCCTGCGCCGCCCCCATGTGAGGACACACAAGAAGGTGGCTGTCTGCAAGCCAGGAAAACAGCCCTCACCAGGAACCACACTGGCTGGCACCTGGATCTTGGACTTCCCAGCCTCCAGAACTATGAGACGTCTCTGCTGTTTAAGCCACCCGAGCTGTGGTACTTCGTTGCGGCAGCCCGCTCCCAACAAAGCGATGACTGTTGATCCTGCGTCAGAACACTGCTGGGTCCCACAGGGCTGACCCGCTAGCCTTAACACCCTGTCCCTGAAGCCCTCTGGAGATAAAATTATAATAGCTACATCATTCTGCTTACATCCTCACGACAATTCTGCATGGAGATCCATTTTGCAGGCGAGGAACGAACCTCCTAGAAATGAGATAACTTGCCCATAGCCACACGACTGGTCTGTCGCAGAGATGGCATTGAGCAAAGGCTGGTCTCCTCTTAATTCGGGCGGGGCTCTTCCCCTCCACCTTACTGTCTCCTTCGTCCTACACAGAAACAAGGTCAGCTGTGAGGTGATCACAGTGACTCCAAGAGGGCCAGAGCTCGAGCCAATAACCAGGGGCTCCGCTCTGGGAACGCTTCCTCCTCCTGCTGCATTTGGGCAGCGAAGGCGAGGAGATCCCGTGAGCAACCAGAGCAGCAACATGGCACTTGGTCCTTGGCCCAGTTATCTAGTTTGCTGTGTAACACCCAGTTTGCTGTGTAACAAACTGTCCCAAAACGAAGCAACTTAAAACAGCCACTGTCTTATTTTGCTCCCAACTCTGGGCTCTGCTGGGCAGTTTTCCGCTGGCCCTGCTGGTGGCCATCCGTGTGACGTCCACGTGGGGTCTGGCTAAGCTGGCGTGAAGCGGGAGTGCTGGGTGGGCCTCTCCTGTGCCAGGTTAGCCAGACTTCCCACCAGGCAGCTCTGTGGTGGGGGGGAGGGGATCGAGACTGCAAAAGCAGAACTGGATCCCAGTCCAACTTCAACAGGATGGAGATCAATTTTTAAAAATAATTCCCTCAGGATTTTCTTTGGCTGCTCATCTAGGGGTGTATTGGAGAATCTGGCCTCCGTGGGGTTTCATCCTGTGTGGTCAGTACAGGTTTCTAAGGTGGCGTTCCTGCTGCCACCCTCTACTGATAAAAGGCAGGAACTAGCCCAGCTCAGATTCCCACAAGGGTGTGACTCCCAGAACTCGTGGTTCTTTGGAGAGCCACCCACATGACAGACTCCCAGTCCTACCATGGCCTTGCATCGTCTCTGCCAGAGATCAATCCCTGATCTCATTGGCCAGGTGAATTTCCATTTGATCTGAACTTCCTGTCTCCTGGCGGCTCGAACCCTGACCACGAGAGGCCCCCGCCCCTGGCTGGAAGGTACGATGTACAGGTGTCCCCTCGGTGACATATGGCACCATGGACTGGCTCCCATAATCCTTGCAACAGGTTAGAACTATCGTCTTCTCTCTAGCAACAAGGAAACTGCAGCACACAGGTGTGCAGGGATTCGCCTGGTGGTCCAGCTTCAGGATTTCTGCCCCTTGCTGTGGGCAGGACGGAAACCCTAAGGATGCGAGGGCAGGAAGGAAGGGCAAGGCCAGGGGACGTGGGGACGTGGGTCAGGCCTGGGAAGTAGGGGCGTTGGAGCAGGCACCCTCCAAACCCAGGAAGCAGCAACACGAAGGAACATGGGGAGCAAACACACGGCTGTGCCCCCAAGTTCCAGGCAGCACTGTCATTTAAAAAAATAGGTAGGCCAGGCACAGTGGCTCACACCTGTAACCCTAGCACTCTGGGAGGCCGAGGTGGGCAGATAGCTCAAGGTCAGGAGTTCGAAACCAGCCTGAGCAAGAGTGAGACCCCGTCTCTACTATAAATAGAAAGAAATTAATTGGCCAACTAAAAATATATAGGAAAAATTAGCTGGGCATGGTGGCGCATACCTGTAGTCCCAGCTACTCGGGAGGCTGAGGCAGAAGGATCACTTGAGCCCAGGAGTTTGAGGTTGCTGTGAGCTAGGCTGACGCCACAGCACTCACTCTAGCCTGGGCAACAGAGTGAGACTCTGTCTCCAAAAAAAAAAAAAATATAGGTAAAATAGAACATAGACCAAAACGCTATACGGTGAAATAAATGCAGGTCCCCTGCACATGACAGTGCACGTGTGGCAGATGTGTGTTTGTTGCCATTTATTCAGCGAGATATCAGAACACAGCTTTCTCTTCTGCACTCGGGCAGGGTCTGATATACCCCTTGATGACATGTCAGGGAGGTGCCATCACTTTCACGCTTACTTGCAATGACGCAAAACATCCCACATACGAGTAGTAAGAAGTCTAATTTAAAGCAGATCAGAACTTCAAACTTACATCCAATTCAAAGGCTCTCCCCTCTCCCCGCCTCCAGGCAGAATGGCCCAGCAGCCCCAGCAGTGGGCTGTGGCCTGTTCTGACTCCTTGTCCCACCCCATGGCCAAAGTGGCCCCACCCCAGCATGGCGGGCTCTTCCGGAATGAGGAGGGAGGGCTGTCGGTGCTGGCCCCCTTCTCAGTCTGCTGGAACAGACACGCACGGCCCAGGCAGCTTCAACCGCACAAACTTACCGTCTCACGCACGGCCTGGAGGTCCAAGATCAGGAGTCTTCTGAGGCCGGGCTCCGTGGCTCATAGACAGCCACCTTCTCCCTGCGTCCTCTCACTCGTTTCTCTCTCCTGGTCTAGGCTCAGATTTCTCCTTCTTCCAAGGGCGGGCCGTGTTGGATGAGGCCCCGCCCTAGAGAGCCCCTTCAAACTCAAATACCTCTTTCAAGACCTTATCTCCAAACACGGTCACAGAATGTGACTGGGGGACTGGCGTGGAGGACTTCAACACATGAACTTAGTGGAGGAGTAACCATTCAGCCCACGGCTGTCCCCCTCGTGGAAGCTGTGTGGGATTTCCGGAGCCCTGTGCGTGGCGCTGTGCCTGCGTGACCCTCCCTCAGCTCCCCCGGGCCCCGTCCCGGCAGGCTCTGGGGCAGCCCCTCCCATGGCCCGCCTCGGGCCCAGGGGGACCCTCAGCACCGCTGCCCCGGCCACCTCCTGCCCCCGCCCGCCATTGCCAGCGCCCTCTACCCCTCTGTCCTCAGATGCCTCCACACCGGGGGCCAGCTCCGGTCACTCTGCAGTCCTGCCTCCCCCAGCGCTGGGGGACACTCCTCAAGCCCCTGAGAACTTTCGTTATGGCAGCACCCAGACCTGGGATTCGGACACTTGGTGACAACCTGGCCAGGGTAGAAAATTCTGGGCTCCCTTCCTGATGGAGACCCCTCCTGTCTGTGACGGCAACTCAGTAAGCCCTTCCCTCTCAGCTGCGGGGAGGCCAAACCCTCCACAACCCCACCTGGAGGAGAAAGCACTGGCTCTCTTCTAATCCACCTGCCTTTCTAGAGGCGGGCGGTGGGTGATGGGTGACGACGCTGCAGGAGAGGTGGCTGCCTCTTAGGAAGCCTGGCAGGGATGGATCCTCAGCCTCTTTGTGGGAAGTGTGGACAATTATGTCCCATTGTCTTCGTTTGGGGGTTGGGGCTGAAAATGCAAGTCCTCATCCTACTCCATGCATGTATATGCTTCTTCCTTAAAAAATCAGAAATAGTAGCATATTAAACACAGCGTTCTAAATCTTAATTTTTTCCCTTTAAACTGTATGTTGGAGATGATCTGAGGTTAGTCCACAGAGCTGCCTTAGTCTTCTCAATGCCTTCATGGTGTGCCATTGCATGGATGCCCAGGGTTTACTTAACCACGCCCCTACTGGGGGTTTCCAAGCTTTTGCTACTATTAATATAAACAACACTGCAACAAATACACATATCTATTAATATCTATCTACGTCACTTTTGCATGTGTTTATCTGTTGGAAGAATTCCTAGAAGTGGAATTTCCAAGTCAAAGGGTATGTGCGTTTGTTATTTAATAGGCACCTGTGTTGACAAGTTGCTGTCCATATAGGTCGGACCCACCATTCCCTTCAGCAATGTTTGAGACCACCTGTTTCCTGTTTTCCTGTATCTTCTCCAACATGCCAACAAAGTGTTATCAAACTTTGCCCAAGTGATAGGCAAAAAATGTAGACCCTCATTCTACTTTAACTTGTCGCTCTGTACCGTGAGTTAGGTTGACCATCTTGTCACATGTTGAAGGGCCACCGGTCTCTTCTCTTCTTCTCAAGGCTAGAGTTACGTAATGCAGCATGGTGGTTAGCGCTGTGGGCTCTGCAGCTACTGGAACAGCTGGGTTTGAGTCTCGGCGTGGCTGCTTACGAGCCGTGTGAAAATTCCATCCCTGTCTAGTCTGATTTCTCAGGGGGACAATAACAGTGTGTACCTCATGGAGTTGTGGGAGGATTAAATATGTTAATTATGGCAGGGAAAAGTGCTATGTAGTGTGTTAGCCTTGTCTGTTTTCTTTCCTATTAAGATATAGATCTGTAGGAGTTTTTATATATGTATTAGAAATATTAGTATTTTGTCTGCAATGTGAATTATAAACTCATTTTCCAACACTGTCTTTTTTTTTAACACTGTCTTTTGGTTTTGTTTTTAGCTACACAGACCTTTTATTATTGTGTAAAATACACATAACATAAAATTTACCATTTAAACCATTTTTAGGTGTATTGTTCAGTGGGATTAAGTACCATAGACATTTTTTATTTTTATGTTCAGCCTTTTTCTTTTATGATTTCTGGGTTTTATTTATTTTTTTTTTCCAGAGATGTGGTCTCACTATGTTGCCCAGGCTGGACTCAAACCTCTGGGCTCAAACGATCCTCCTTTTTCAGCCTCCTGAGCTGCCTGGACTGTAGGCACATGTCACCACACCCGGCTTTACATCATTTTAAAAGTCCTTCCTGCTATGAGATTTTTTTAAATCTCTCATATTTTACTGGTACTTTTGTGGCTTCCATTTTGACATTTTTTTTTTTTTTTGAGACAGAGTCTCGCTTTGTTGTCCAGGCTAGAGTGAGTGCCATGGCGTCAGCCTAGCTCACAGCAACCTCAAACTCCTGGGCTGGAGTGATCCTTCTGCCTCAGCCTCCCAAGTAGCTGGGACTACAGGCATGTGCCACCATGCCCGGCTAATTTTTCATATATATATCAGTTGGCCAATTAATTTCTTTCTATTTATAGTAGAGACGGGGTCTCGCTCTTGCTCAGGCTGCTTTTGAACTCCTGACCTTGAGCAATCCGCCCGCCTCGGCCTCCCAAGAGCTAGGATTACAGGCGTGAGCCACAGCGCCCGGCCCATTTTGACATTTTAATATCAATTAATCTGCACCTTATTTTAGATTGAGATGTGATGAAGATCCAATTTTCTTTCCAGATGGCTAGCACAAGACCCAGCACCATTAATTGACTAGTGGGAATCCAAGTGTCCGCCACACATTATAGACTAATTTCCTGCTTATAAACTAAATCCCTGTATACATTTGGTTCTATTCTGGACCTTTGAATTTATTCCAATGAATGGTCTACCCATTCACAGGCTAGTACCACATTGGTAAAATCAATGTAACTTTAAAACTTGTTTAAATACCTGGTAGAGTTAGCCCTCTTACCATTGATCTTCTTGTTCATTTGTTGTTTTTTCAGATGAACTTTAGAATCAGCTGGGTATTTGCTTTTCCATATGAACTTTAGGATCAGGTGGTCAAATTTAAAAGGTTCTTATTGATTTGGGTGACAGTGGGGGGTTTTGGCCCTGCTCAGAGGACCAAGTCCAGCCCCATCTGCTCAGGTTTTAGGTGCCTTGAAGAGCCCCTCCCCCAACACCTGCTGTTGCCATGCTCGCGTCCAGCACAGGCACAGATTGTGTGGGGGTGACCGCGACCTCCAGCTCATCCATCTGGGATAGATGCGGCTCCCTCCAAGCAGCCTCAGACCTACACGTGGGTGGTGGCTGCAGTCAGCATGGCTGTAGTCAGCTACGGCCAAGGCTGCAGCCCCCACAGCTCTGACCAGGGACCCTGAAGGCCCTGCCTTGTTCACAGGGTCATGGGTCCCCTGGGGGGAGGCAGTGGGACCTGTTTGGGGTGCACCACACCCAAGTGCCAGGCCTGCAGCCCCATCTCTGGGGCCCACCGAGTGCACCCCCAGGCCTCGGGCCTGCTCCTTTCCAAATGGTGGGGCTTCGCAGGGTGACGCACCCAACCCGGAACAGCACACTTTCTTTCTCTTTATGTTTAATATTTTCTCTGGTGTTAAAATAACACACAATCCAAACAAAAAAATAGTATATGAAAGAAAATTAAAATGACCATAATTGCCTGAACCAGAAAGGAATGAGTAACAATTTTGTGTATTTCCTTCCAGTTTCTAAGTGTATATTTGCTTTTTATTTTTAAAAAATCATATTTTTTATTTCACTGAAATATGAGTATACATTCTCATTTAAAAAAAAGTCCAGGCCGGGCGCTGTGGCTCACGCCTGTAATCCTAGCTCTTGGGAGGCCGAGGCGGGCGGATTGCTCAAGGTCAGGAGTTCAAAACCAGCCTGAGCAAGAGCGAGACCCCGTCTCTACTATAAATAGAAAGAAATTAATTGGCCAACTGATATATACATAAAAAATTAGCCGGGCATGGTGGCGCATGCCTGTAGTCCCAGCTACTCGGGAGGCTGAGGCAGAAGGATCACTCAAGCCCAGGAGTTTGAGGTTGCTGTGAGCTAGGCTGACGCCATGGCACTCACTCTAGCCTGGGCAACAAAGTGAGACTCTGTCTCAAAAAAAAAAAAAAAAAAAAGTCCAATTCAGCCTTCAAAAGGAAGGAAATTCTAATATATGCCGCAACGTGGATGACCCTTGAGCACATTGGGCTAAGTAAAATGAGCCAGTCACAAAAAAGACAAATACTGTTCAATTCCACCCATATGAGGTTCCTAAAGTTGTGAAATTCAGAGACCAAAAGTAGAATAGTAGTTGCCAGGGGCTGTGAGGAGAAGGAACAGGGACTTGTTTAACCACTTCCCTACGGTGCTCACCGGCTGCGAAACCTTGGCCACAGCCGGCACTCACAGTCCACACGACAGTGTGTGCTGTGCATTGACGACGCATCGGTTTTGCTCTTGTGTGATGAGGAAAGCTTTAGAGCACTGAAAGCTTGTGTTACTTTACAGGCAGCTTTACTTGTAATGTAAATCAGAATAGGTAACATATACATACATGTTTTCATTACGTTATGTTTAAATGTTCACAATTTTATTTTGATAAACAAAAAATTAGAAAAGTCACATCACGGTTGTCGGCTAAAGTCGCTGTGCGCGTTCATCTGTGGCTGTCGACTATAGTCGACGCTGGTCCCGAAGTGGTTAATGGGGAGTTCCAGTTTTGCAAGATGAAGAGAGTTTGGGAGATGGGTTGCACAACAACATGAATGTATTTAACATTACTGAACTGTACACTTAAATATGGTTACAATGGTACATTTTATGTGTATTTTAGCACAATTAAAAAAATTTTAAACATTTAAAAAGATAGATTTACATTTCAAAATTAAAAAGATACTACATATGTAGTGAAGTCCCCACTCGATCACTGTTACCAGTTGAGGTAGATATGCTTCCAGAACTTTCCCTAAGTATATACATACTAGTGTGAACATATAAAAATATACTGTTTCATTTTGTGTGGGTGCAATTGCAATTGTAGTATTAATGTTTTCTGGAACTTGCGGTTTTCACCAAACAGTGTGTCTGAGAGACACTGCCTTATCCGCACGCATTACGTACAGTGAGTGCCTGCAGCACGGCAGAAAACCAGACTTCTGTTTTGCTGCTCCTGCCTTTCGTCCTTCATTTATAGCACTGTCATTTTTTTACCTTATAAACAATGCTCCAGGAACATCGTTAGGCACGCTTCCTTGAGCACACCTGCAAGTAATTCTCTAAGGAAAAAATCCAAGAAGACTTCTCAGTGAAAGGATACGTGGATTTAAAATTTCGCTGGATTCTGCAAATGACCTTCCACAATGGCGGTGCCAATCCCTACTTCCCTGGTAGCCGTTTGCGATTGCCCACGCTCCACAGCGCTCAATTATATATACCCCTTTTTAGGTGTGAGCATTTTTAAAAATTGATTTTAATAGATATATGTATAATTATATATATATAGGTATAGATGTATGTATGTATATAATTTTTTAATGAAAAATAGCCATTCCCTAAGCCTTCTCACCACCCGGATCTATTTCCCAGATGCAGCCATTGGCAGGTCTTCTAGCTATTTTCTCGGGTATTTTTCTCCATCATGAATACCGTGCTTCCTCTGCTCTTTGCTCATTCATTGTTTTTAGACATTGCTCACTGACGGGGTTGGATGACTGTCTAACTCTCCTGCATGTACACCCGCCCATCGCCTCCCCTCCCCTACCACCCAACATAGCTTTATCACATTTTTTGGAGGAATCAATAGTCAATATTTATAACAACCATGCGAGTATAGTTCACAGCTGAGCCAACTGCAGCATTGCCTGGCTCCATTCTTGTGCAGCCATCCAGTATTCCTATGTTAGGGACCGACCTTCCACAGCCCCACTGGACAGAAAAGCAGAGACATCGAGGATGCAATCACACAAGAGGAGGTTTATTTTCTGGCTAGCCAGGGTCCAAGCCCCAGAGCACCAACGCAGTGGCCACTCTCACAGGCAAGGACCCCGACCGGAACAACGGCATGCCTTTTATCCCCATGGTGCACAAGCTGCGCACAAGCCGACTACGCATGGATCATGTGTTGACCTTTAAAATGATTGGTTGCCCACTATTGCCTTTTGAAATAATTGGCGGGTTGGTTGCCCTCTATTGCCTGATAGGCCAGTCGCCCGTGCTTCAATGACCTCATCCCATAATTCCCCTTACAGCGGTGTAGCAAGCAAGCAATGACCAGAAGCAAAGGTTTGCCGTTAGCTCATTGCCCCACCCAAGTGAATTCCCGACAAGTAGAAGAATTCCTCTGCCCTTCCTCTGTCCTACAAATTCCTCTGCCCTACATTCCCCCCTTTCTCTAGGTAGCAGACGAGCACTCCTGCTCGTCCTCAAGGTCTCTTAGGTGCTCTAGTTCTATAGCACTTGACCGTAGCTGCTGATATTGTTGTTGCAATACTAGTAGCTGGACAGTGTTTATCCGTTCTTTTACAAAAGCTACTAGTCTGTTAATTACACATGGCGCAAAAGTAAGGACTAAGATTAGCATAATGAGTGGGCCTAGTAGGGTGGATAGTAGCGTTGTTAACCAGGGGGGAACTGTTAACCCAAGACTCAAACCAACCTGCTCCTATCGCTCCTAAGCCAAAAAGAGTAGCCAGGGTTATGGCTGTGATGGGCTCTCTTTTTCTTTTAAAAATTAGGTTGGTGACTCTTCACCCTACTATGCCCTCATACATTGTCTCCTCAGTGTGGTATATTATTTTTGGGAACACTAACACCATTATACAGTAATCTTTAGACCCATGTAAGGTTATGGGGTTGGTGGGGGTTCGGGGCAGTAAGTACAGCTGTAGGTCTCTATCCCAAAAACATTGGACCAAAAACACAACATCCCCAAAACACAACAACCAACCCCCACCGCGACCCGTCCATGTTTGTCACCCAGTCAATCTTTAGATGCCACAACCCCAGTCCAAGTCTGTGTCAGCGGTCCTGGGCTGTTGCCGCCACTCGGGTCAGTCTGGCCTTCAGAGGATTCTTCGGGTCTGCAGTTGCTTTCCACTGGTCCTGGCACCGCTCCTGGTCTTTTTTATTAGCAGGTCTCACGTGGGAGTGGTGTAGCCAGGTGGCTACTATTCTATCGACCTTAAGAGCAGTGGGGGTAACAAGAATAATTTGATAGGGGCCCTTCCACCTCGGCTCGAGGGTTCTGTTGTTATGCCGTTTCACCCACACCCAATCCCCTGCTGGTGTGGGTGAAACGGTGTCCGGCACCCTCCTCCTCAGGCCGGTAGATAGCACGGAGGGCCGGCCATACCTGACTGTGGACACGTTGCAGAGCCTGCACCGCTTGCAACACTTCTTTGGGATGTCCCAGAAGAGCCTCAGAGCTCATCCTAGGAACTGCAGGAGGGGGTGTGCCATACATGATTTCAAAAGGGGTTAAACCCAAGTGATAAGGGGTGTTCCCGGCTCGGAACAGGGCGAAGGGAAGGAGGGTCACCCAGTCTCCGCCAGTCTCCAGGGCCAATTTAGCCAGGGTCTCCTTTATTGTTCTATTCATTAGCTCTACCTGCCCAGAGCTCTGGGGATTATATGCACAATGTAATTTCCAATCTATCCCCATAGCCTGGGCCAGCCCCTGACTAACCTGACAGATAAACACAGGTCTATTATTTGATCTTATCCCTTCCGGCAGTCCATACCTGGGGACTATTTCTTCTAATATTTTCTTAGCTACTGTCAAAGCTGTTTCTCCTTTCGTAGGGAAGGCTTCTACCCATCTGGAAAACGTATCTATTATGACCAGTAAATATTGGTACCCGTATTTTCTAGGCTTGACCTCTGTGAAATCCACTTCCCAAAATAGTCCTGGCTGCCTCCCCCTTTCCCTCGTACCTGCATGAGTCCCTCTGGTCCTCCCCGGCTGCATGACCTGACAGGCTCGGCAACTTTTGATGATGTCATCTGGAACCCGTCCTTGTGACTTGAACCTTAGTTGAGCAGTGTCCAGCAGTTGCAGCATCTTTCTCTTCCCTAGATGTGTGGTCTGATGCAGGTGTTCTAACAGGTGGCGTCCTAAGAGTTCTGGCACTATTAGGCAATGCCCTTCGTCCCGCAACCAGCCATCTTCACGTAGCTGCTCTGAGGCCCAGACCTCATCTACAGTCCGGCAGAGGAGGCAACCGTCCCATGCCTGGGGGTGGCAGGCTAAGGTGCAGGATGTTTGGCTGTGGAGTGTCTTCTGCAGCCTTCTTAGCTTCAGCATCTGCTCTCCGATTGCCCCGTGCTTCCACGGAATCCCTGCTCTGGTGTCCCGGGGTATGGACTACCGCCACTGCCTTTGGCAGCAAAATAGCCTCTAGTAGGTGGAGTATTTCAGGCATGTGCTTAATTTCCTTTTCCTCTGCCGCGATGAAGCCCCTTTCCCTGTAGAGGGCCCCATGTATGTGCACAGTCCCAAAGGCATAGCGGCTGTGCACAGTCCCAAAGGCATAGTGTACACCGTCAGCCTTTTTCCTCGGGCCTGGCTAAGAGCCTGTCAGCGCTATTAGTTCTGCCTTCTGAGCAGATGTCCCTTGCGGAAGGCGTGCTGCCCAAACAAGTTTACCTTGGTCATCTACTATGGCCGCCCCTGCGTACCTGCGTCCGTCCCGGATGAAACTGCTTCCGTCCGTGAACCAGGTCAGGTCACTACCTAGAAGGGGGTGATCCTTCAAGTCTCTACGGGTCGTCTGGGTCTCGGCTAGGATCTCAAGGCAATCACGTTCAGGTGCGGCTGCAGCGGGGGTTGGCAGAAGCGTAGCTGGATTCGAGGCGGCAGGGGTCTGGAACTCGATGCGGGGTGCGTCCAGCAAAAGCCCTTGGTAATGAGTCAGCCTCACATTTGTGATCCACCGTCCCGGTGGCTGCTTCAGAACCCCCTCTATGGCGTTCGGGGTGGTGATCTGCAGCCGCTGCCCTAGGGTGAGCTTATCAGCGTCTTTGACCAACAGGGCCGTGGCTGCGATGATTCGCAAGCACGCTGGCCACCCCGCCGCCACCGGATCTAGTTTTTTTTTTTTTTTTTTTTTTTGACAAGTAGGATCAGGGAGTACTGGGGCCAGGGCTTCCAGCATGGCTGCCCTCAGGGCCTGAAAAGCGTCTTCTATTTGCACAGTCTACTCCCATGCTCACCCTGCCCTAAACCCTTCATACAGAGGTGGAGCCTTTTCCGCAAACCCAAGGTCATCATGGAGGGCCTTGTTGAACAGGGTAGGCGAGTTTTTCCTGAACCCAAACCCAATCTCTGCCATGTGGTCCACCGATATAGTTTGGCTCCTGTTGCCCCCTGCACCCAACTGGTCTTACTGGACAATTTTCCTGTGTCTTCCGTTAGTACCAAATGTTCTGCTCCTGTATCTATGAGGAAGCTGACTGGGTTCCCCTTCACTTGCAAAGTTACCCGAGGTTTGGGGAGGGGGACCGAACCCCATCTTCCCTATTTGTCTGTCACCTGTCCTGCAACCATGACTTTTTCAGGACCTCCAAGTCTTCGCCCCCCTTTCTTTTGGGGCACTCTCGGGCCCAATGCCCATGCTCCTTGCAATTGGCACATTGATCCTTGCCTAGCCTCTCCCGCCAGGGCCTTTCTCTGTCCTCTGACCCTATCTGTCCCCCTCTTGTGGCAGCTAGCAGGATTTTAGCCATCTCTCTGTTTGCTTTCCGTGCTTCCCCAGCTTGGAATTTCCTGTCTTCTCTTCTGATCCTCTCTAACCTCTCTTCTAGCGTCTCTCTATTGTTATAGACCTTCTCTGCCACTTCTAACAGGTCCTGTAGAGTCTTCTCGCCCAATCTATCTATTCTCTGCACCTTGCGCCTAATGTCGGGGGCTGCCTGATTGACAAACGCCATCATAACAGCTGCCTTGCTCTCTTCCATAGTGGGATCTATGGGGGTGTACTGCCGGAAGGCCTCCATGATCCTCTCTAAGTATGCTGCCGGGCTCTCCTCCGGCCCCTGACGAACATCTCCTACCTTAGCCAAATTGGTCGGCTTTCGCGCCGCCATACGGAGACCGGCCGTCAGAGTCTGGCGGTAGACCCGGAGACGCTCCCTACCTTCAGCCTCATTGTAGTCCCAAAGCGGCCGTTCAAGGGGAAAAGTTCAGTCAATGGTTCGCGGGTTTGTAGTAGGTCTTCCGTCCTCCCCCGGAACCAGCTTCCGTGCCTCCCCCTGAATCCTTTCTCTTTCCTCCGTTGTGAAGAGCACCTTAAGCAACTGCTGGCAATCATCCCAGGTGGGCTGATGAGTGAAAAGAACAGAGTCTAAAAGATTAATTAGGTCTCTCGGATTCTCGGAGAAGTTCGAGTTTTGAGATTTCCAATTATAAAGATCACTGGTAGAGAAGGGCCAATATTGGAATGTCTGTGTTCTATCCTCCCCCAGGGGTCCCACTGCCCTTAGAGGGAGCGCCTTTACAGGCTCCGGATCTGTGGCTCGGCCAGCCCGCTGTCTGGTCCCATAGGCTGGCCCCGCTGCCGGTGGTCCCGCATCCGCCTGGGCCGGGAGAGCCGCAGAGGCTGCCCCAGGGTTATAGGGCGGAGGCGTGTTCCATTCGGGACCTGTTAGGTCTGGGTAGAGATTGGAATCCTGCAACACTGGCATCCCAACGGACCTCGGACTCCGTGCCCCCTCCTTTCTGACTTTTTTTAACTGCCAGAACTTCCGCCTTTCCCCTCGGGGCAGGTAGGAGGGCCTTCAGCCAAGGTGGTGGGTCTCGAACCAAGTCTTGCCAGACCACAATATAGGGGATCTGATCAGGGTGGCCGTGGTGGCCAAATACCACCCCTTTTACCTTTTCGATCAAGGAGGCATCAAACGAGCCCTCCCTGGGCCACCCCACTCCAAACGTGGGCCACTCGGCCTTACAAAGGGTAACAAACTTTCCCTTCTTGACCTCCAGGGACAGGTTGTGTGCCCTTGCCCTGACATCCTTAAAATGGCTCACCAGGATGGACAATGGCGTTGTTAGAGCCTGTCTCATGGCTAGTCAATAATAGGCAGATGTGCAAACCAATATTCCGCAGTTGGGGCACTGGGGACAAGGATCTGAATCCCTAGCCTTTCACTCCCTACGGAGGTAACGGCTGTGCCCCTCCCGCATAGCCACTCCTGGCACGGGCGGCAGGAGATACACTGTGCGCTGCCAGCCCATGCAGGGGAATGCTTACCTGGAGGTTCTAGTTGCCCCTGCGGATCTTTTTGCGGGTCCCCTGATTCCACGGCCCCAGCCCGAAAACCCATGCAACCCTGATGGGTTCTCGGGCTGAAACCATAGAACCCAGAGACTCCAACAAGCCAATGAGAGATGTCACACTCACTCACACACACACACACACACACACACACACAGAAAGCCGGCGACAAACAAAGCAGACAACAGACAAGTGGACAGTGAGGTAAACAGACAACCTAACCTAGTCCGGACCTACTCCCCGGTCTCCTCCTGACCGAGCCCTTGGCTACAAGGTCAGCTCCGGAGTCCAAACGGGGCCAGAGGACGTCTCCGCCTGGCTCCTACCGGCGACCCACCAGCGCATCCGCCTAGGTCCTGTGCCGGCGTCCTGATTCGGGGTCCTGCAAGGGGATTCCGCGTCCCTTGCCTAACACCACGCCCGGCTAGTCCGGGGTGGATTTTCACACTCCTCCCTCAGCCCTGAGTTCTATCCGGTAGTCTGTGGGGAAGGCGAATCCCGGACGAGCCCCCAAATGTTAGGGACCGACCTTCCACAGCCCCACCGGACAGAAAAGCAGAGACATCGAGGATGCAATCACACAAGAGGAGGTTTATTTTCTGGCTAGCCAGGGTCCAAGCCCCAGAGCACCAACGCAGTGGCCACTCTCACAGGCAAGGACCCCGACCGGAACAACGGCATGCCTTTTATCCCCATGGTGCACGAGCTGCGCACAAGCCGACTACGCATGGATCATGCGTTGACCTTTAAAATGATTGGTTGCCCACTATTGCCTTTTGAAATAATTGGCGGGTTGGTTGCCCTCTATTGCCTGATAGGCCAGTTGCCCGTGCTTCAATGACCTCATCCCATAATTCCCCTTACAGCGGTGTAGCAAGCAAGCAATGACCAGAAGCAAAGGTTTGCCTTTAGCTCATTGCCCCACCCAAGTGAATTCCCGACAAGTAGAAGAATTCCTCTGCCCTTCCTCTGTCCTACAAATTCCTCTGCCCTACACCTAAAGTTAATGATGGCCTCATTTTTTATTCACTTTATTTCCTATTACTTATCACTAGTGTTCTATAAAATGTTTAACATCTCTGCCAAAGGCCTTTCGGGGATATTTTCCTCATGCATCAGTTCCGTTTCTGCTTTCCTGGAGCCCCCTCAGGAGGCCGCCTCCCTCTGGGAGTTGGGCTGGCTGGGCTCTGGCCAGGCTCTGGCTAAGGCTCCACTGTCACCCTGGGATCCACCACCCTCCAGTGTTGGGTGCCCTATACCCTGTTTGGCGGATCCTGTGTGTCTCTCTCGGGTTTTTTGTTTGTTTACTCTCTCCTTTTAATATTCTCTGGTAGTGTCCTAATAAAGTTACTTAGGAGTGTACTTGGAACATGTTGTGTTTCAGTGAAAAGCTAAGTATTATTTAGAGCACACCCTTCTCAGTTATCTGATTCTAATTATATGGGGCCTTTTGTTGCCTTCCAGCTATTTTACAACTCTAAGTTGTAAATAACTGATAGAAATGCAAAACAATTCTTATCTATAGACATGCAATAAACAATCCACAGCTCTCTCCCTGTCCTTCACCAAAAAAGTCAATTTCATATGTATTTGCAAATTTGTTTTTCAATTCCTTTATTCCATATAAATTTGTGCTTCTTTGGTTTCTTTAAACTGGCCGTAATATCTTACTGGTTTCTTCATTAATAGTGAGTTAAGTAAGATAGTAACATATATTCATTTTCTATCTGTATCAGAGTCATTTTATCTTTTTTTAAATTGTCCTTTAACAGAAGTATATTTTTGAGTCATGATAGCCTGAAAATATCTTTGCTCTACCTTCACATTTGATTGATAGATTGGCTGGGTATAAAATTATAGTTTAAAAACCTAATGCTATTTCACTCCTGTTTCTTTGCTTATGATTCATTTCCTGCCCTCCCCCAACCCTGGGTTTTTGTTTTGTTTTTGGTGTTTTTTTTTCTTTATCCCTGAGATTCAAAAATGTCATGATACTATGTTTTCATGAGGGTCTCTCCATTCATTTTGCCCAGCACTTTCATGGAGCTTGTCAGAAGACACCTGCCCTTCAGGTCTAGAAATATTTTATATTATTTATTTGATGATTTTCTCCTCCTCATTGCCTCTTCTCTCTCTTTCTGGATTTCCTTATTTGAATGTTAAGTGTCTATATTGATCTTGTATTTCTCTTATCTTTCATGCTGCTATTCTCATTGTTGTATTAATTTGTTTCCCTGTTTATTAATGAAATTGAGTAGTTAATTTGTTTCCCTGTTTATTAATGAAATTGAGTAGCATTCTATATTGAACTGATCACTTATCTTCTGATTCTTTTTCTATTACATAGAATTTTATGTAAAACAACTGAATATAAACAAATAACTTGTCAGTATATCATTACATTTAAAAGGATACCAACTTTGAGCAAGATTTATGTATACTATCTAAAGTTGGTACCCTACTGGTGTTGCTAGTCACAGAATCCCAGCATTTTGTACAAAGTCCAGCACATAATAGTAGTTGCTAAATATCTCTGTTGAATGAATCTTCAATGCATAGATTACTACTAAAATTAGTGCTTCCTCCAGGGTTAAATAAGTGATCTTTAGCTCTTTATTATAGAAAAAATTAATACCTGTTGAACACTTACTATTTGTCCCTGTTCTGAACTCTTTAGGTGTGGCAATTGATTTAATTCTTACAACAGTACTAGGCAATACGTACTCTTATTTTCTGCACTTCACAGATAAGAAAACTTATCTGAAAGTTTAAGTGGCTGAGCTGAGCTCCAGAGACTTCACTTTAACTACTGTGCTAGGTGCCTCTCTCCTTGGCTCAGTGCACAAGCCAATTCTAATCCATTTATAGTAGTTCTTAGGCACACACTGGTGAGAAGAATTCTGGGGCAGCATCTAGGTCCCAGGAGGGGGTGGGGGGGGCGGGGAAGAAATCTGCCTTGATTGATTAATGATGTCTGCCGCAGGCCCAGGAACGGGTTGTTGAGTTACTTTTTTTTTTTTTTTTAAACTCTATTGAATCATTCCTTGGAGAAAAAAAATTATCTTTGGGGCTATACACAGCTCTAGTGCTTTTGAAATTAGGGCATGTTGACATCCAGAGTGTTTAAAGGCTGCTCTGCTTCGTTGGTGCAGCGGGAGCATTCTTTAACTGCCTGTTTATAATTTGTCTGAGGGAAGCGCTGGTAATTAGCATCTGAGCACTCCTCCCATCCCCTCGCTTCTTCCTTTTCCTGTGGTAAAAGCAGAAAGACAGAAAAATAATCACATTGCATCACGACACCGGCGGGCCATATAAAGAGCCTGTGATGTTATTTTTCCGATCATTGGTTTCCTGGGCAGCCAGCGTTCAGACCATTCCAAACACCCTCCCCTCGGATCGTTAGAAATGACCATGCAGTTGGTCTCTTTACTAACCTTTCCACATCCCAAACAGTTTTACAACTTGGCTGCAGCTGCAGGGCAGCCCAGCTTTTAAAGGAATTACGTCCTTTTCCCAGAATGTCCATTAAATAGAACTTAACACAGCTTTAAGAGAAAGACATAAAGCGATTTTCTCCCATCTCTGTCCACTTCTCCAAGTGCACTCTTATCTTGCATTCAGAACCAGTCTATTGGTTTGAATGGTTCTACAAGGTGCTCCGTGTTCACTTTCCCATCCTTTAAAAATGTTTTTTCCCAGCCAAAGGAACACACATGTACTGAGAATTCCTTGGGATGGCTATGTCCTCTAACCACCAGGCAGGAAACCAAACAGAGAAAAAAAATCACGTGTCATGGACATCAACACATAGTCATCGACGGAGAGCCAGACGTGGTGTGACAAGCACCTTGCAGACGGTGGGGCTGCTCAGATTGTGCCCACATTGGTGTATTCAGGGCTCTTAGCTATTCCCAAAGCATCTCCCATCAGGCCGGGAAAAGGTAACCCTCTGGCCGAACACAGGAAGGCAGAAGCCCCTTGCTGCGGTTCAGCCAGCCCCCAGAGAACTTTCTGAGGGACACCTGCACACCCCGCCCCTTGGGCAGACGCGTCACTCAGGCTCCCCAGTGCAGAACCTTCCCCAGGAGGGTACGCCGCCTGCTGCCCCTGGGATGGAAGGGCATCTCATCCTCTTGTGGACATTACACCGCTACAATGTTGTCTGGCCCGTGATCACACAGCATGTTTGCTTGCGAGACACGAAGCTCCAGCTGTCTATGACATTCAAGCTCGACCCCAGAAAGTCCCCTTCGGCACATGCCCCACACCTGACATCCCCCTGCTGCAGTCCTGGTGCCCAAGACCAACTCATAACCAAATGCGCCCAACCTGAACTTATCTCCAAAGTCCAATCACTACATGTTCCTTTTTTGCTGTTTATCTTTATTTTTGTTACTGTGAAATCATATATGTACATAAAACATGTACAGTGTAAAAAATAATAAAGCCAACCCCTGTGTACTCTTAACCCAGCTGATGAAATAGAACATTACTAAAACCTCAGGCACCTGTACTAGATTGCTCGGCTGCTGAAACAAGATACGGTGTCACAAACTGGGGGCCTTAAAACAACAGGAATTTATTCTCTCGCAGTTTTGGAGGCTAGGAGTCTGAAATCAGGGTGTCAGCAGGGCCTTGCTCCCTCCCAAGGCTAGTGGGAAAAATTCTTCCTTGCCTTTCCCTAACTTCTGTGACAGCAATCTTGGCATTCCAGGCCTGTCCCACCTCTGTCCCCATCATCACATGGCCTTCCTCCCAACGGTGTCTATACCCAGATCTCCCCTCTTGCCCCTTATAAAGACCCAGTCACTGGATGTAGGGCCCACATTCATCTAGTGAGTATGACCCCATCATGACTCGATTACACGTGCAAAGACTGTTCCCAATTCAAGTCACATGCAGGTACTGGGGCTTAGGGCTTGAACGTATCTCTTGGGGGCACACAATTCAACCCACTACAGCCTCCCATACGTGTTCTTCCTCAGTCACATCCTCCTCTCTTCCCCAGAAAGGTAACCCCTTGGCTGACTTCTGTGTTAATAATTTTCTTACTTTTAAAATAGTATTTTTTTAACCACCTAACTGTATATGTCTAACCAAATATTGTTGAGTTTTGAGCAGCTGGGTCTGAAGCACAAGGCTAGCTCAGTAAGGAAAGGGCCTTGTTGCCACTTCGAGGGGAAGGCCCCCAGGATGACATATTCCAAATGGAGTCTCCAGGTCACAGAATGGCTTCAGCTTTCCGGAGGAAGACAGTGGGTAACGCAGGGCTCGCCCAGACCAGGGCTCGTCCGGACCAGGGCCCCTGTGCAGACAAGACACTGGGCCCCTGGCAGGAAGACGGCTGGGTAAGTGCTGCATTTGTCCGTATGGCTTGGCCGGCAGCCTCCAGCATGGCCCCAAAGCTCCCCCTCCTCGCTCCACCCCCCGGGTCCCTGCTGCTGCCCGTCCCTGCACCTCTTGAGGATTCAGTGGTGTCCATGACGTTGGTGCTTTGCTTTTCCCAGTGGCCACTTGTGACTCGGTTTCCCAGGTCTGCCCCTTCACCCCCCCTCGTGGGTTTCTATACTACCGTTTAAATGCCTTTGCTGTAGTTTTAGTGGGATTTCCTTAGGAATAAATTAGACGCACGTGTTCAACTCACCATCTTCACCTGGAACCCTTTCTCCTGGTTGTACTTTTCCACTGAGCTGTGTTGTAAGATTCCTTTATCCACTCATTTGCCAAATATTTCCTGAGCTCCTGATGTCTGCGAGGCTGGGATGTCAGGAGGAAGGAGACTCAGCCTTGGACAGCTCACACCCTAGCGGGGACACAGGCAAGGAAACAGGCCAGGAGCTCTCTGGTGTCTGTCAGGAAGGCTGTGCCCGAGGGATGCGCAGGAGTGAGCCGGGACGGGGAGCTGGGACAGGGAGCCAGGACAGGGAGCCGCTGGGCAGGGGCTGCAGGGCAAAGGCCTGGGGGAGGATGAAGCCTTAAGGCCACCAAGGGGCCATCACCTATTAGAGGTGACAGAAGCCCTGGCTGGGGGGGAGCGCCCAGGAAGAGTGTGGAAGGGAAGGCTACGCTGGCCAAGCACGGAGGAGGGAGAGGCGGCACCTGGGGGCCGACACAGGCAGGACACCCCAGGGAGACAGAGAAGCAGCAGCTGGAGACGCAGGAGGACGGCGTACGCACTGACGGCCACCGTGAAGCTCCCCAAAAGCCCAGACTTTCCAAAGGAACACAGAAACCAATATTGCACGATTCCACCTAGAGTCGTCAAATTCGTAGAAACGGAAAGTGGAAGGGCGGCGGCCAGCGGCTGGGGCAGTCGTCTAATGGGCACAGAGTTCCAGTTTCGCAAGGTGAAAGAGTTCTGGGAATTGGGTGGACGACAGTGGGAATGAACTTGACACCACTGAACCGGACACTTGGACGTGGTTCAGATGGTAAAGTTTATGTTGTACAGCTTTTACCACAGTAAAAAATAATTTGGGGAAAAAGGTAACACAGAAACCAGAGCCTGTTTCTAACCTTCCAATGTTCCTTGATCCTTTGCTGTTTTGTGATCAGGCTGAGCCAGTGGCCCAGTGGCCCCAGCTGAGGACAGAGCTAGTGTCCTGCTCGCCACCACTGCAGCACGGGCGCCCGCGCCTCCCCCAAGCACGCACAGCGCCGTCAAGCCCCCGCCTGGACGCCTCCTGCTGTGCAGACGCGGCTCCCCGCCAGGCCCCTTGGCGTCCTGCTCCAGCCGCACTGCCGCCTCCCACCCGCGCCTCTTATAAAGAAATTCTGGCACCTTCCCCGCTAGTCAACCAGAACACACAGTTGTGTGGCCGCCACGGAAGCTTGCCAATCACTAAGGGCATCTGCTTTGTCTCCAAAGATGCCAATGTTAATTTTGGGTCCCCTGGTGCAGCCTCTAGAAATTCAAATGGACTCTCGCTACATTTTGTCACAAGATGGACTTTATGCTCTGCCTCGTGGACTCTCTGAGGAGGCCCAGGTGGACGTGGGGGTTCAAGGTGTGTTCTGGCTGCAGCACAGGAAGGGTCTGGAGTTCCATCCAAGAGTCACAGACTCTAATACAGTAAAACCATCGGTGCTGGCACTTGGCACCTCCCATGTGCTCGCACCCGTCTAAGCTCTCCATGTACACGGACTCAATGAATTCTCGCAGCAAACCTGTGAGACTATGATCTTACAGATGCAGGAGGAAAAGCACAGCAAAGAGTTTTCTCTTGGCCCCGTCCACTGCGAGAATGATGACCATTGTTAGTGATCAGAGAAAATGTTGCCATTGTTCAAAAGGTCGCACGGGTATCATGAAGGCCCCAGAGGAAACTTGTGGAAGGACTTCAGTCACTTCTATGTCGAGCTCAGTCTCCTTGGAAAGACAAAGGAGAGGCTCCAGGCCGACAAGCGTTGGGACGTAGGAGGGACTGGCTGCGGGTCACACTGCCTGTGGTGGGCTACAGAGCTCCGGCGAGGGTGTTCCCCTGGCTCGGTCTGTGCGCTCCCTGCCCCACCACCTCCTGTCACCGCTCAGGATGCGTCTTGTTGAAATCTGAAGTTTCTCGGGTGGGCAATGCACCAGCAGGTCTGGAGGAGACCAAGGCATTGCTTACTCAGCATCTCAAGCCCAGAAAGATGAGTTAATTCTTGAAGGAAAGGACTTTGAACATTATTATCCAATTCGGGTTGCTAATTTTGATTCCATAAGCCACAGCAGGTGGAAACAAGAATAGCAGGACATTTTTGGGTAGTATGAGTCTCTGAAAAGGGACCAGGTCAGCAGGCTGACAAAGAACATCTCAGGCTGGGTGAGGTGGCTCATGCCTGTAATCCTAGCACTCTGGGAGGCCGAGGCGCGAGGATCGTTTGAGCTCAGGCGTTAGAGACCAGCCTGAGCAAGAGTGAGACCCCGTCTCTACTAAAAAAATAGAAAGAAATTAGCTGGACAACTAAAAATATATTTAAAAAAAATAAGCCAGGCATGGTGGGACATGCCTGTAGTCCCAGCTACTCTGGAGACTGAGGCAGGAGGATCGCTTGAGTTTGAGGTTGCTGTGAGTGAGGCTGATGCCATGACACTCTAGCCCGGGCAATGGAGTGAGACTCAAAAAAAAAAACAAAAAAAAAACATCTTAGAGTTGCCCAGCTACAGAAACAAGATGGCAGATGACTCTTAAGACCTATTTGTAAAATTTAAAGATGCAATAAAAGCCCTCTATTGAAGGGGTAAAAAGCACAGGCAGATTAAACTACTTGTCCAACGCAACACAGCGAGTGTGTGGCAGAGCCAGATCTAAACCCAGGAGGTCAGGTTCTCAAATTGGCACCCTTGTCACCTTGCAACCACTACCCCAGCAGCTGGTCTTTGGGTGACAAATCAGACAGGTGGCCAGGGAGCCAGAAGAGTCCCAAGCCCGGCTGGGATCAGGCAGAGTTCCAGATAATCCCACTGTGTGAAGCAGGGCTGAGCAGCCAGCGTTTGGGTCGTGGGCTGGAGTTCAGTAGCAGCAAACACAGCAACATGGGTGACCTGGTTGGCACCTGGATTCTGGGCTGAGGAGGGCGACTTGATGACAAAGTCTCATGGGTGGTAGAGATCAGGGAGCAAAGGGCAAGCCTGCAGGGGAGGGCACCGACAGGTTCAGGATGGGGAGAGAAAGGGAGAGCCAGTTCCAGGCACAGTCCTTAACTAGCCTAGCAGCCTCTGCTTCCTACTGCTTGGAACACTCACTCGGAGCGCTCCTTCCAGAACCCAGCTGGCATGCTGAGAAGCCCAGGCCACCTGGAGAGGCTACAAGTAGGGGTCCCAGCTGGGCTACCAGTGAGTGAGCCACCCCAGAAGTGCAGACTGCAGAGTCTTCAGATGACTCAAGGCCTGGCCCACGTCCGGCTGTGCCCACAGGCAACACTCCCAGCCAGAACCCAGTCAACCAGAGAACCAGGAGAACTAATACTACATTTGTTGTTTTAGGCCATTAAGCTTCAGGGCGGTTTATTTCACAGCAGTAGTTAACTGGTTAATTAATTTTTCATAGCACCGACCCTCACCTGCCATTGTGTCATAGCTATTTGTTTCTTGTCTCTCTCCCTCTTGGTTTTGCTCACTGCCAGCTCTCTCTCCGACAGCAGTACTGGGCACGTAGTAGGTCCTCAATAAATATAAAAGCAAAAATCCCTGCCCTGGTTCCAGAGGCAAGGAGACAGGCAGTAACGGCACGGCACAGTAGCAAGGGAGAAGTTGCGGAGAAGAGGCAGAGAGCGCCCCGGGGGTGACCCAATGTGGCATCGGGCGCTGGGCGGAGGACTGTGCTGAGGCTGCTGCGACAAGGGACCGGACGGGGGCTAAAGACAGCAGAGGTTATTCTCCCACGGTTCTGGAGGCCACCAGGCTGCGATGGAGGCGTTGGCAGGGCTGGTTCCTTCTGAGGGAGAATCTGCAGGTCTCCCCCCAGCTCTGTGACAGTGGCTGCAGGCCGTCCCCCGTCCCTGCCTTCCTCTTCTCACAGCGTCCCCGGTGTGTGCGGCCGTCTCTGTGTCCACATTCCCCTTTTAAGAAGACACCAGTCACATTGGACTAGGGCCACCCTACCTACTCCAGTGTGACCGCATCTTCATTTGATCAACTACAAAGGTTCTATTTCCAGATAAGGCCACATTCATCAGTACTAGGGGTGGGGACCTCAACATCTTTTGCGGGGACACAATCCAACCCACGGTCCCAGGGGAGACCTCACCGGAAAGTGGCTGTGCGGCAAAGCCCTGGAGGTGCTGATGAGCCCTGAGCCTCGTGGGTGCAGGAGCAAGTGTCCGAGCTCAGGGACGGCCGACGCCAAAGCCCAGAGGTGCAGCTGGGTGGAAGGCGGGTGGGCAGGGACGGGGGGGGGGGGCGGGGAGAGGGGGAAGATGAAGTTAGGAAACAGGGACCAGATCAGGAAGGTCCTTGAAAGACTCAACAGGAATTTTCAGGCTGTGGAATAAGAACTCCTTAAAATCTGCCAGATCCTTTGTGCCTAGAAGAGCTTTTCCTGTTGCTTTCTGTGTGCCTGGCCCCAAGCTGGGCATGGCAGGCACCCGGGGAACACGAGGTGAGTAAAGGAGCATCCCAGGGTCACAGGGCAGGTCAGGATTGTCCTCCTCCCTGCTCCCGAGACTGCTCCCCAGCTGCTGCACCCTTCGGCCTGTCCTCTCTCCCTCTGTTTGCTCCTGAGTCTGTGAGGCCCCTCGCTAAACCATCTCCCCGTGCCCTCTCTGGCTGCTATGTACAGAGCCTCCCTTCAGGCCAAGCATGGCAGCTCACGTATGTAATCCCAGCATTTTGGGAAGCCGAGTTGGGAGGATCACTTGAGGCCAGGAGCTCAAGACCAGCCTGAGCAAGAGTGAGATCCCATCTCTATTAAAAATACAAAAATTAGCTGGGTGTCATGGCGCACACCTGCAGTCCCAGCTACTCAGGAGGCTGAGGCAAGAGGATTGCTCAAGTCCAGGGGTTAGTGGTTGCAGTGAGCCATGATCACACCACTGCACTCCAGCCTGGGTAACAGAGCAAGACCCTCTCCCTGGGGGAAAAATAAAAGTCTCCCTTCAACTTAATTTTGCTGCGGTGCACTGCTCAGCCCAGTATTGTTTATAACCTGAACTCAGCCAACTCCAAGACCCGCCTGCAGCCCATTCCATGTGTGCAGAGTGGACCGAAGGATCTCCACTCAGTCAACCCTTGTTCTTGGAATCTGGGGTCCCGTGTTTCTGTGGCTCACTCCGGGCCTGGCCTGACCCCAATAAGAACCTACTTTCATAATAATAGGAACTGTTTATGATATACTGACATCATAAAAGAAGCAGGATGTAAAACTGTCCATTCAATATGTTCCCAATTTCCTAAAAAATTACATGGGCCTAGAAACACCAGGGAGGAAATACACCAAAACGTTAACAGTTTTCTCTCTGGCGATGGTGGTATTTTTGTATATAGACTTTAAGCTTTTTATTTTTTTTACACTGTTGCAATAAAAAGTCATTTTCAAAATGTATTTATGAACGATTATGCTTAGCTTGAGTGCAATGAAACAGTAGAAATCCCTTTAGGTGATAACCCAGGTGGGTCCAATGCTTGACATTTGAAAACTCAGGTTTTATCCACATTGCAAAAGGACTTCTCTGCATTGCTTTCTAAAATTTCATTCAAGGGCATCAATTTGGGGCCCCAGTGACTGCATAAATCAAGACCCCCTCTAACAAAATTGCTTTTGCTGATGCTACTCGCTCCACCCCACCCCTACCCAGCCGGACTTCAGTGATAGCCTTTTAGGATGAGAGTCAGGCTTAGCACCCATTCTAGAAGAAGTCTGTGTGTGTGTGCATGTGTGTGTGCACGCAGAACACACACACCTATTGGTTCTGCCTCTCTGGAGACCCCTGACTAGCAGAGACTCCTAGAGGAACACTCCCTGTTAGGGGGGTGTTCAGACAGAGCTGGGCCATGCGTCAGGGCCATCACAGAAAGTGCCTTGCGAGGGACCGAGGGACAGTGCAGTGTGGTGACCAACAGTGTGCTGGGACCAGACCATCCAGGCAGGAATCCCGGCTTGGCCACTTACCAGCCAGGTGACCTTGGTAAATCATTTAACCTCCTGTGGTGGGTAGCATAATGGCCCCCTGAAGAGCTCCGTGTTTGAATTCTTGGAACCTGGGAATATGTTACTTTACCCAGTAAATGGATTAAGTTTGCAGATAGAACAATTCTAGATTAGCCAAAACTTCACTAGCAGGAAACTCACAGGGAAATGAGAATGACATTAGCAATTTATTCTATTATAAACAAGATGGCCAAGAGGGAAAAGGATGCTAAGGAGGGGCAGGGCGCCCCATCCCCACGTCCAGAAGCTCTACTGGGACGAGTGGGAAAATGGATAAAATCCGGAGCAGTCTCGCGGGCCACTCCTGATGATCCTGATGAGGCCGGTGCGGAGGGCCCAGAGTCAGGGGGCGCCCTGCAGGCCAGAGCCGCCCAGCCTGGCCCTCCTCCAGAACCCTGTGCTGAATGGGGGAGCAGCTGAAGCCCGCAGACACCCCTGATCGTGAGTTGCCGTGGTTAGGTACAGCGACCCCGTTATCCACGTTTCACAGGGCCGCAAGAGGGAGGGCAGCAGCTGCAACGTCCCCCTCGCCGCTAACGCCCAGTGCCTGAGACAGCGCCTGCAGAGGCTCAGACACGGACGCTGAAAGTAGTGGGCAAAGCATGATGACAAACGGGATATTCACATGGTCCCAAAGACTCTCCCCACAAGGTACTTATTGATTCCAAAAGGGGAGAGTGATGACTTCACAGGGAAGAAATCTGAAAGACGCCACCTTGTCCAAAGGACCGAAGTCAGCCAAGTCCAGGAATAACACACATCCAGGCCACGCACCTCCTCACAGAGGATGCACTGAGAAGGGAACAGCGGTACTGCCGTGGTATTCTTGCCAAAAATGTACAACCTGAATTCAATCACAATGAAACATCAAAAAGTTGAGTAGAGGGACATTCCACAAATTAACTGGCCAGTATTCTTCAAAAGTGCCAAGCTCAGGAGAGAGAGAAGCTGAGGGACTGTTCCAGATTAGAAGAGACTAAACAGACATGATCACTAAATGCAGTGGGGGTTCCTAGATAGACTCTCCAACCCAAAAAGACATGAGTGGGGCAATAGGCAAAACTCTACTAAGGTTGGCAGATTGGTTAATGGTATTATGTCAGTATTAACTTCCTAGTTTGGAGAAGTATATGGATTATGTAGAACATTTGGGGACGCTGGATGAGGGACACATGGGAAGACTATACTTTCAGGGATCATTTCTATAGTTTGTTATTAGAGAAGTTTCTCTGGGTACAACACCAAAAAAGAAAAAGAAATAAGAAACAAAAAAGAAATCAAGAATATATGAGACCTCTGTGTACTAATTTTTTTTTTTTTTTTTGAGACAGTCTTACTCTGTTGTCCCTGCTAGAGTGCTGTGGCATCAGCCTAGCTCACAGCAACCTCAATCTCCTGGGCTCAAGCAATCCTCCTGCCTCAGCTTCCCAAGTAGCTGGGACTACAGGCATGCGCCACCATGCCCGGCTAATTTTTTCTATATATTTTTAGTTGGCCAATTAATTTTTTTCTATTTATAGTAGAGACGGGGTCTCGCTTTTGCTCAGGCTGGTTTTGAACTCTGCCCTTGAGCGATCCTCCCACCCACCTCGGCCTTCCAGAGTGCTAGGATTACAGGTGTGAGCCACCATGCCCAGCTCTCTGTGTACTATTAACGCAACTTTTTTTCTATGTCTGAAAATGAAAATTTTAAATCTTAAAAACAAATAATAAAATAGCACCTGGTGCATATGTGGTAGGTACTCAATCGAGGAATACATGACAGCCCTCAGCCCCAGCCAAACTCTTCCCTTCTGCCTTCAGGCACCCAGTACTGGACCCAGTCCCACCCAGGTATGAGAATGTGATTAAAGAAATTGGCTTATAAGCATGAATAGAACACGCGGATGGAGCAGCTGAAGGTAGTTGTGAGAAATAGAAAAAAACATAACTGCATGACAACCCTGGAAATGCACACCAGCAAAAATAAATGAATGAATGAACAAAATAGAGCTTCATTGAAGATATTTTTAAAAATACGAAATGTAACACAAACCAAGTAAGAGAGACAGATTCTCTGCAAGTGTTTTGCCTTTTAGAACAATGTTATATTGACTTAATGTAATAAAATAAAAACTAAAAAATGAGATAATAAAATAACAGAATGAGATAAACAGGGAGGTTGCAGAGCTCAGAAAATAAATGAAAAACCAAAACACTGTGATTATAGATCAAATAATAAGTTAGGAAAGAAAATAACAAGGCGATCATGGCTAAAAATCAGCCGGGTGTGGTGGCTCACGCCTGTAATCCTAGCACTTTGGGAGGCCGAGGCGGGTGGATTGCTCAAGGTCAGGAGTTCGAAACCAGCCTGAGCGAGACCCCGTCTCTACCAAAAATAGAAATAAATTAATTGACCAACTAAAAATATATATACAAAAAATTAGCCGGGCATGGTGGCGCATGCCTGTAATCCCAGCTACTCGGGAGGCTGAGGCAGTAGGATCGCTGAGCCCCGGAGATTGAGGTTGCTGTGAGCCAGGCTGATGCCACGGCACTCACTCTAGCCTGGGCAACAAAGTGAGACTCTGTCTCAAAAAAAAAAAAAAAAAAAAAAAATCAAATTAACATCATGGAAGAGATTTAAGATAGTGGCTGTAGAGCGAAAAGAGAGATGGAAGCAATTAGAAAGAATGTGACAGATATAAAAGTCAAAGATGTTCTAACTTAAGGATAACTGGTGTTCATCATGAACACATTCAACAAAAGGAACTGAAAATTATTCAGAGATATAGAAAAATTTCTCTGACTTGAATGAAAAATTCAATCTAAAAATTGAAATAATGCAGTATTATGCCAGGAAAAATTATTTTAGTATAATTGACACTGATGTATCTTATTTAAGATTCTGAGACTCATGGCCAGGTGTGGTGGCTCACATCTGTGATCCTAGCACTCTGGGAGGCTGAGGCAGGAGGATCGCTCAGGAGTTAGAGACCAGCCTAAGCAAGAGTGAAACTCTGTCTCCACCAAAAATAGAAAAAATTAGCCGGGCATGATGGCTTATGCCCGTAGTCCCAGCTACTTGGGAGACTGAAGCAGGAGGATCGCTTGAGCCCAGGAGTTGGAGGTTGCTGTGAGCTAGGCTGACGCCATGGCACTCTAGCTCTATTTCAAGAAAAAGAAAGAATTGCTCAGACATACTAGGAGGGAAAAATAAAAGCAGGTCACTTTTAAAGGAAGGGGAAAAAATCGAACTGATTTCAGACTTCTCTTGCCGCAACTGAGTTTATCTAAAAATATCTGAGGGGAAAAAGTGTGACCTAAGAATATTACAACCAGTCAAACCGACATATAGGCAATAGGCAGACACTCTCAAACAGGAAATAATTGAGAGACTATAGTCACCACGAGCCCTTCTTTAAAAAAAGAAAAAAAGGATTGGTGATGAAATCTAGCCAAATGACAAATCAAAACAAAGAACTCTGGAATGGAGAAACCACATAAAGGAATAGATAGCTACTAAATCCACTTAAACAGACAACCAAGACTAAAGTAAAATTAATATATTCGAAACTTGGGAGGTGGGGAAGGGAGAGGATAGGCAATGGAACAGCATTAATCACTTGGTCCCTTATAGCTCGGAATAAATCAATTCCGTCTAAAATTGAAATGTGATTTCAAAAACTCTAATGAGCTTGACCTTTCATGGTTTTCATTATCTTTTTCACTCTTTCTTTTCCTCCTTTTTTATCTTTTTAGCCTGAAAAGACTATTTCAGGAATAGTCTCTTCTATAGCATCTCTTGTGGTGAAGAAACATTTATTTTAAGTTCAGCAATTTCTTCAGTTTCACATTCTTCTGTTAAATACAAATAACATAGAATAGACTCTGGATTTAAATTAGTATATGTGGTAGATGCATTAGTTTTCCCAGTTCTTCAATTCTCCCTCCATCCATGCCTGTTACCTTATAACCATATAGTTCTTCTCACTAGAGGCAGAATATTTCCCCCCACCCCACTGACGTCTGGCTTGGCCATGCACACCAGTAGAGGTTCAATCCGAAAACCATACTTAGTATAACTGGCAGGGGTTGGTAATTTTTTTCAAGTGCCAGATAATAAATATTTTATTATAGTCTCATCATGCCTACTCCACTCAGCCATTAAGCAGCCATGGATAACACATAAATGAGTAGGTGTGGCTGTGTTCCAATAAAACTTTATTTATACAAATAGGTAGCAGGTTGGATTTGACCCATTGCAAACTCATGAGCTAAGGTTTGCCAACTTCTGAGTTAATACATAAGATATTTGTATGTGGAGTTAGACCTTACATTTGGGGAAGTGAAGGTCCAGGAGGGACGCTGGAAGAGTATAGATAGGTCACCAACTAGTCAAACTGAAACCTAAGCACATCCAGCCACCAACATGGGACAGCAAAGGGGAGTCTCCTGGGGCTATCCACGGGAAGACCCGCCCCTGAGTAGCTACTGCCCAGTGACTGGCAGGGGGCCTGAGGCCAGTGTCAATCAGCAGGGTCAGCGTCACCCACACTTCTGATGTCTGTCATTGCGTCCCTTTTTTTTGTTTGTTTTTGAGACAGAGTCTGGCTCTGTTGCCCAGGCTAGAGTGCTGTGGCATCAGCCTAGCTCACAGCAACCTCAAACTCCTGGGCTCAAACGATCCTTCTGCCTCAGCCTCCCAAGTAGCTGGGACTACAGGCATGCGCCACCATGCCCAGCTAATTTTTTCTATATATATTTTTAGTTGTCCAGATAATTTCCATTTTTAGTAGAGACAGTGTCTTGCTGTTGCTCATGCTGGTCCTGACCTTGAGCGATCCTCCTGCCTTGGCCTCCCAGAGTACTAGGATTACAGGCATGAGCCACCACGCCCGGCCCTGTTTTTTCGTTTGTTTGTTTGTTTTTGCAAACTTCTTAGAGCTGGATACTAGGGCAATATCTTCTTTTCCCCCAGACAAGTGTTGTCTACACCTGTGGTCCCAGTCCTTTTACTAGTTAACTTTTTATAAAGGGAAGGGGGCTAAGGGGTTGACGGTCACTTACAGTTGCCAATTTGTTATTTAATACATAAAGGAGGTTTTTGTTTTTAAATCTCAAATATAATGTTACTATCACCAGCAGTTCAGTAAAATGCCATCAAAGGAAAGGCCATCTTACCACCAAAAAAGTAAGAGGGGCAGAATCTCAGAATAAAATGACCTGACAAAAAAATCTTAATAGCAACTTATTCCGACATGTCAAACAAAAATTTAAATAACATAATAGCCTTTAAAAAAAATGTCAAGCACAAGGAAATCACAACATAAAATGTTACTTTAAGATATTACATTGCAGGCCGGGCGCGGTGGCTCACGCCTGTAATCCTAGCTCTCTGGGAGGCCAAGGCTGCGGATCGCTCAAGGTCAGGAGTTCCAAACCAGCCTGAGCGAGAGCCTGTCTCTACTAAAAATAGAAAGAAATTAGTTGGCCAACTAATATAGAGAGAAAAAATGAGCCAGGCACAGTGGCGCATGCCTGTAGTCCCAGCTACTCGGGAGGCTGAGGCAGAAGGATCGCTTGAGCCCAGGAGTTTGAGGTTGCTGTGAGCCAGGCTGACGCCACGGCACTCACTCTAGCCTGGGCAACAAAGTGAGACTCTGTCTCAAAAAAAAATATATTACATTGCATTTTCATTTTTAAATTGTGAACACTACATACAAGTAAAAAAAAAAAAGCGCAGCTGATGTGTATATATACAAAGAGTGACAATAAAATGCAGCCATGTACCCTCCACCTAGCATAAAATATGGAACTTTCCTGGTACCTTGGACAGCCTTAGTGTCCCTCTCCCCAGCCTCCTCTCCTGCTCCAGCCTGTGTATGTATTAATCACTTCCTGTCTTCTGTTTATATTTTACTACCTATTTCTCCATCCAGGAACAAGCAATTGATTAGTTTGGCCTGTTTTTACTATTTTTGTTTTTTAGAGACAGGGTCTCGCTCTGTGGCTCAGGCTGGAGTGCAGTGACCCGATCATAGCTCACTGTAATCTCGAACTCCTGGGCTCAAGCGATCCTCCCGCCTCAGCCTCCTGAGCAGCTGAGACTACAGGTGTGAACCACCATGCCCAGCTGATTTTATTATGCGTGCGTAGACAGGGGGTCTTGCTGTGTTGCCCAGGCTGAAAATGGTTTTCTTGATACGAGTTTGGTGTTTTGGGATTGTCTTAGCCGGTTTGGGCTGCTCTAACAAAAATACTACAGCCTGGGTGGCTTAAACAACAAATACTTATTTCTCTTGGACTTCTCTGGAGACAAGGAAGTCCAAGATCGAGGCGCTGGCAGATCAGGTGTCCGGTGAGGGCCGTTTCCTGGGTCACAGATTGCCGTCTTCTCACTCAGTCCTCACGTGGTGGAAGGGAAGGAGTGAGGGAGCACGGTGGGGGCTAGGATCCCAACCTATGACTTTTTGGGGAGGACACAGAAATTGAGACATTACAGGGATCTATATCTTACAGAGGAAGGTCCACGTCACCCACGCGCATCATTGCTGAAGACCCAGTTTCCCCCGCGCCGTGGATGCAGAGGGAAGTGAGGCTCCTAATGCGCTTGCCGTGCTCTTTGGGCTGACAGCCCTCAGGCCTCCAGTGATGTCTGAGGGGCAGGCGGCAAGGGACCCTAATGTGGCTGCAAGGGCTGGTCACCAGCGGGGCACTTCACTCTGGTGGCCCCATTCAGGCTCTGACCACGACCCAGCAATGACAAAATCATCCTCCGAGATGCTCTGAGCCGGTGAACTTCACAGACCCACAGGAGAGCACGGGCTGGCCTTGGAACCCGCTGCTGCCGGCTAATAACCTAGTAGGTTGACACCCCTGCATGCCGCGTGCCTAGCCACACGCCAGGATAGGCCCAGGGTATTTTCACCAGTGCCCTGGGGCTCTCTTTAGAAGAGATCCTGAAGATTCCAGACTCCAGGTCTTTCTAGAAATATAGAATCTCATGCCCTACCCAAGAACAAATGAATCAGAATTTTGCATTTTGATAAGATCCCACGTAGTTTGTACATGTACTCAAGGCTGGAAATCCCTGGCTTACATCCTTCATTGTGTGTGTGTGTGTGTGGTTTTTATTTTATTACTATTATTTTTTAGAGATAGGGTCTCTCTATGTTGCCTAGGCTGGTCTCAAACTCCCAGCCTCAGACAATCCTCCCACTTTGGCCCCCCAAAGTATTGGAATTACAGGTACGAGCCACAGTGCCTGGCCTGTGTGTGTTAGATTTTTAAATAAATATTTTGACTGAAGTATAACACACATACAGAGAAATGCTATGTCATAAGGATATCATTTGATGAATTATCACAAAGGAAACCCACAGGGGTACCCAGCACCCTGTTAAGAAACAGAATATGGTTGCCAGCACCCTACAAGCTCCCTTTCCCACATACTAAGCCCACTGCTCACCAAAGGCAGCCAATATTCTCACTCTCCCATCCAAGTACTAACCAGGCCCGACCCTATTTAGTTTCTGAGATCGGGCGTGTTCAGGGTGGTTTGGCTGTAGACCAATATGCCCACTTCTAACGCATAATTTGGTCCATATTCGCTCTTCATATAATGGGATCACAATGCGTGTATTCTTTTGTGTCTGGCTTCTTTTATTCAATACTTTCCACAGTGCACTTACACGTTGTGTGCTGATCCCTCTCCAGTTTCCTATGTCTTCTGTCTCCAGAAAACTGTAATGTTAAAGAAAGACCATTTATTCAAGTAAATATTTAGTGAGCACCTAGATGGCGCCAGGCCTGTTGACAGATTGAGAGACCTGATTGAGTGAGGCATCTTGCCTGAGTGGTTTTCAGGGATGTGGGAGATTCACGTTGGTGTGTGAACTCGGTCTTTGGAAGGAATTTATTACCTGCCCTTACAACACCGGCACTGCAGTTTAGCACTCAGCTCCCAAGGAGAGAAGGCTGCCCACTCACATCTTTTGAACATATCATAAAAGCGAGGTCTGAGAAGTTTCTGTCTCCTTTATTTATTTATTTATTTTATTTTATTTTATTTTTTTTTTGAGACAGAGTCTCACTTTGTTGCCCAGGCTAGAGTGAGTGCCGTGGCGTCATTTATTTTTTATTTATTTATTTATTTTTTTTGACAGAGTCTCCCACTCTGTTGCCCGAGCTAGAGTGCCATGGTGTCAGCAACCTCAAACTCCTGGGCTCAAGCGATCCTCCTGCCTCAGCCTCCCGAGTAGCTGGGACTACAGGCATGCGCCACCATGCCCGGCTCATTTTTTCTATATATTTTAGTTGGCCAATTAATTTTCTTTCTATTTTTAGTAGAGACGGGGGTCTCGCTCTTGCTCAGGCTGGTTTTGAACTCTTGACCTTGAGCGATCCGCCCTCCTCGGCCTCCCAGAGAGCTAGGACCTAGGACCGCCCGGCCTGTCTCAATTATTTCTACTTTTCTTCCAATGTTATTTGCTTAAATATTGGGATTCTCCCAGCTAAGCATTATAATTCTTTCAAAAAGCCCTTGACACCTGTTCTTCTCAGGGCTTCAAGAGATAAAATCATGTGCAGTCATTTCCCCGTAGATGACTGTGGTGCTTACATCCTCCTGGTTTGTGAGTTCAGACAGCGTTGCCATGAGATCAGTGGTCAGTCACCGTCGTCCTGGGCCTTGATTTTCTCATCGCTAAGAAGGAAATGGACTACATCAAAGGTGTGAACCTGGAATCTGGAATCCCCCAGGGAAGCCCTCAATCCCTGGAAATGATATGGACGATAATGTTTGTTTTTGAGGGGAAGGAGTCCAGAGTACACTGCCCCCCTCAAAAAAAATTAACCACCACGTGTTTGATGATTTGCAGGCACATGTCTAGCACCAACATTTGGCAATCGTGTGACTGTTTGTGTCAAGCCGGGAGCTTGTTTTTTGCTAAGTGTCCAGCTCTGGCCGAATCTCAGGAAGAAAAGATGTTTTTGCCTTGCCTTTTCCTTCCATGAACTTTTCTGCCTCACAGAAAGGAGACTGTAAAACTGCAGCAGCTCTCACTCACCTCTGCGGTGAGAAAACATCAAGGGTGGTTTCATTTAAACTAGCAAAGTCTTGGATCAAGTGCCTCCGTTTTCATATGACCTCAGTCTGGGTCCTATTGTGTTTGGCTGGCTTGTTTTCTAAATGCTGTAGCTATTGCAACCCTCAGAACTTGTTTGCAGATCTGGTTCTCATAACCAAACAGATGGGAACATTCCAGTACATTCTGAATAGTTCAACAATCCAATTTTCTCTACCCAGAGAAGCGGCCCTGCAGCTGCCCCGAATGGCTAAATTGCCTAACCGGACAGGGTGCCAGCTGGTCACCTGAGTACAGGAAGGCAGCAGAGCCCTTCCCACCTGTCTGAGCTCATTAGCTCACACACAATAATATTGGGTTACACAGTCCCTCTGTGTGGCTGGTTCCCCTGGCAGCACCCTGGCAACAACTGGAGCCAACAGTTTTCATTACAAACTGCCTTGGTCAGTGTAAAGGCGCCATCTTGCATTGCTCACGCGCAGCAAAACATGCTGGACTCGTAAAGTGTCCTCAATAATTATAGTGGTTTCACTGCAGATGAAAGAGGTGGCTCCAGAGCTCATCCCCTTCCTAAAAATATATTTCTCTGCTCTTAGTTATCTCAGGAAATAGAGCTACGTGAGCCATCCTTACCGTTCCAGGTGTGGTTCACGGAACGATTGAAGCGTGTTAGAAATGAGAAAATCTTGGCCCCACTCCAGATCCCCTGGACATCCTAGAATCCACATTTTAAACAGACCCCCAGGTGATCCCTAGAGGTGGGCACATTCACATTTGAGAAGCACTCCTGACAATCACCCAAGACCACACTGGCAGCCAGACCTGACTCATACCCGTGACCTTCTAGCAAATAATTCACAATCAACAAATGCGAGTCTCTTTCCTTCTCCCTCCTAAAGCCCAGGAGACCACCAGAGAAGCTCAGAGGAGGGAGAGGAGGAGAAAGGGGCCTGGAAGAACTCAGAGAGAAAAGAGAGAGGGAGTAATGAAGAGGAAAAGGAGAGAGGGCAAGGGTGGGGTGGGCGACAGAGCCCCTGTCAGGGACAGACTGAGGCCCGTGCGCTCCACCTTCCGGGTCTCCTCCATAGTCACGCGCCGCCTCCTAGACGTTTCTAGTTAATAGCTTCAAAATATGACTCACGTTTCAATTTCAATGACTTTTGAAAAGAAAGTCCATGTCTGGGGTTTTATGTGCTTGTTATACTTTTTCTAATCCACATTAAAATAGATTCACAGCTATTAACATTTTGGCAGGTGTTGTTCATCCCTGGCAGCGTGCCCCACACCTGGGGACACCTGCTCCAGAGAAAGATCATCCAAGTGGTGCAGGCAGCCCCGTGAGGGTTGGCACGGGACATCTGAGACCCCGTCGCAGGACACAGGGGTGTGGGGTGACACTACAGTTCAGGCAGGCTACTGTGGCAGTCAACTGCAAATCAGGCTCTTGGAGGGCCACCTGCCTAGAACCTGCTTAATTCTAAAGGGTGGTGGCAAGAACTTGGGATAAAGACCGCAGAGTAACAAGCAAAGGTTCGCCAAATACTCCAGGTTAACGTGAGGCGTATCAGCCAGGTTGACTACACTCCTCGCTGGAGCTGCCGTCTAAGACCACAGTCCGGGTTCAGAGCAGGGGTCTAAAGCGAGCGAGAAGCCCCCGTCTGGACGCTGCCGGGCCGGAAGGAGCCTGGAGCCTCTGAGCTCCTGTAAGTTATCACAACTTCCTTCACTTAGCAGCTGGTCTCCACGGGGTTTTCAGCAATTTGTAGAAATTATGCTTCCTTTTATCCTTTGAGAAATGGGAGGTGCAAAACAAGCCAAAAATGTTACAGTGTCAGTACACCGAGGTGCTACTTTTTAAAAGAAACATAAAGAAACCGCAAATTCCAATAGGAAACAGAAAATAACACAGAGGTTAGACGCAAACGTTAGAAAAGAAGGCGGCGATGATTTAAATGTGAGTTAACAGCAGCTGCCGGAGCCGGCCAGGCTGTGCGCACGGTGAAGGGCAACTCTTTTCTGTCTCCCCCGAGAGCACGACATAAAAGGAACAGACTCCAACCATCGCCAGGGCTAAAGAGGACAACTTTAACTTGTTAGGGATATCAGACTCTGATCCAAACTAACAAAGGAAATAATGTGCTCTCCTTGGAAAACCTTTTTTTAATGGATAGCTTTAAAAAAAAATCTGCCTGGCTCTATTGCGGGTTAGAGGAGGTTCTGGCTGGACGTCAGGGGAAGAGTCTATGGTCCCTTTCAACCCAGTTATGAAAAGCTCCTAGGAGGCAATCTTAGCACTCTGGGAGGCCGAGGCGGGCGGATTGCTCAAAGTCATGAGTTCAAAACCAGCATGAGCAAGAACGAGACCCGTCTCTACTATAAATAGAAAGAAATTAATTGGCCAACTAATATATATAGAAAAAATTAGCCAGGCATGGTGGCGCATCCCTGTAATCCCAGCTACTTGGGAGGCTGAGGCAGTAGTATCGCTTGTGCCCAGGAGTTGGAGGTTGCTGTGAGCTAGGCTGATGCCATGGCACTCACTCTAGCCTGGAAAACAAAATAAATAAAATAAAATAAAAAAATAAAATAAAATTTAAAAAGCTCCTAGGATGTCAGTCCAGTCTTGTACAATTAATTCTACTGCACTAAATATTGCCTGTGCTGAGTGGGCCATGGTGGACTCGAGGCTTTCTGTTATTTCTGTTTCTGTGCTTTAAAGAAAGGGATCATTTCACAGAGTTGTTTGTAAACAGACTTTCTGCAAATTGTATACAGTATATTAATTGCACCATAGGAGGAGGAAGAACTTATAATGTAAAGCAATTCTATGACGGGCTTTATTGTAAAACTGAGAACCTATTGTAAATCTGGATTTTGAAAAGCAAGATGGGGCCAGGTGCGGTGGCTCATGCCTGTAATCCTAGCACTCTGGGAGGCCGAGGCGGGAGGATTGCTTAAGCTCAGGAGTTCAAGACCAGCCTGAGCAAAAACAAGACTCCATCTGTACTAAAAATAGAAAAATAAGCCAGGTGTGGTGACACACACCTGTAGTCCCAGCTACTTGGGAGGGTGAGGCAGGAGGATCACTTGAGCCCAGGAATTTGAGGTTGCTGTGAGCTATGATGACACCGCTGTACTCTACCCAGGACGACAGAGGGAAACTCTGTCTCAATAAAAAAAAAAAAAAAAAAAAAAAAAAAAAACAAGATGGACGAGCCCATGCCAGGTAAAGAGTGAATTCCCATCATACATAGGCTAGAGATGCAGGGTAGTTGGCAGGTACCCCAAGTTGCAAAGCTGTTAGCACAGCCTCTACCCCCTTAGCACCCAGGCAACACATGGGAAATCTTATAATACCACTACAGGCCTGTTTAGATACTGCTATTCTCTTAACCTCACTTCTACTTAGGGACCACTGGTGACCCAGGATCAAGATTTCATCTAAGGCCGGGCGCTGTGGCTCACGCCTGTAATCCTAGCTCTTGGGAGGCCGAGGCGGGCGGATTGCTCAAGGTCAGGAGTTCGAAACCAGCCTGAGCAAGAGCGAGACCCCGTCTCTACTATAAATAGAAAGAAATTAATTGGCCAACTGATATATATATAAAAAATTAGCCGGGCATGGTGGCACATGCCTGTAGTCCCAGCTACCAGGGAGGCTGAGGCAGAAGGATCGCTTGAGCCCAGGAGTCTGAGGTTGCTGTGAGCTAGGCTGACGCCACGGCACTCACACTAGCCTGGGCAACAAAGCGAGACTCTGTCTCAAAAAAAAAAAAAAAAAAAAAAAAAGATTTCATCTAACAGGCCAGGCACAGTGGCTCATACCTGTAATCCCAGCATTTTTGAAGGCCAAGATAGGAAGATCACTTGAGGCCAGAAATTTGAGACCAGTATGGACAACATAGCAAGACTCCACCTGTAGAAAAAATTTTAAATATTATCCAGGTGTGGTGGTGTATGCCTGTACCCAGCTACTCGGGAGGCTGAGGCAGGAGGATCACTTAAGCCTCTGGAGTTCAAGGCTGCAGTGAGCTATGATCATGCCACTGCACTCTGGCCTGGAGGACAAAGTGAGACCCTGTCTCAAAAACAAAACAAAACAAAAAATGATTTCATCTTATCAAGATCTTATCTTTTTTTAATTTTTATTTTTTCTTGTAGAGATGGGGTCTCACTCTATTCTCAAGCTGGCTTTGAACTCCTGCCCTCAAGTGATCCTCCTGCCTCAGCCTCCCAAAGTGCTGAGATTACAGATGTGTACACCATGCCCAGCCTCACCAATCTCTTAAATCTCTCTTCAGGAATGTTCAGTGCTTCAAATCCAAGTTCCCCACACCAGCAACCAAAGTCCTCTCTGGCTGCCCTCCAACTTCTGCCCTCCTCTCCCTCCACTTGGGTCAGGCCAACCTCCTCCCTGTCCTCTGTAAAACTTTAGCTCCTTCCTGCTTGTGTCTTCTCCACTCTCCTGAGAGCAATGTAATGAAAACAAATGGGTTGAAAACGACTCCCATCGATTGGAGCTGAAATACAGGTTGAAGCTAACCTTGGAGGAAGTGCAGGTGAATGAGCCCAAATCCAGCCCCTCCTCCCTGCCTCCTGCTCCCCCCAACATCCTCTGGAAGGTGATCAACAGTAAATGGCCCTCAAAGTTCAGAAAGGAGTTTGTACTTTTTCCATGAAACCCTTTAAGTGATCATCCAAAAATACATTGCAATTATCAGACATCTGGTTTACTAGAATAATATTATATATATATATTTGAGTACCATTTAATATAGAAATCAGATTTTATTGCTTTTGGTCAAAGGCCAGAGTAAGATTAAAGAGCAAAGAACAGCACAATGTAATCTCAAGCTAGAGTGGCAGTGAATAACATTTCAGAGGAAATTTCAAAGGAGGAATTATTTCTGGGTCAATTTAACCGTAGAGTCTAAAATAACTTCTAGCAGCCAGCTCAAAAGATAAATTCTTAAAAGTAATGTGCATGCCTGTGTCAAAGAGTAACCTTTTCTGAAATATCCTTAAGTGAATACTCGTTAGAATCATCCTCAAGAACTTTCTGGTGAAAAGAGTTGATGGACTGGAAGAGTCTAGATGTGTCACGCATCAGGCTAGATGCCGTGTGGAAATGGGTTCCAGAAGAGTCTTGTCTCAGTTCAGAAAAGACAGCGCTGGCCAGCGCATGGTGCATTACGGTCAACTCTAATCACTGTAAACCCCGTGTCCACACAGCCTGCCTGCGGAACAGCCGGAGGTTCGGCTGATCAGATTTACGCTGCTAAGAGTCTGTCTTATTTACCTGCTCATCCTGCCCCGTGCCCTTTTGTGGGTTGAGCTGTGTCCCCCAAAAGATACATTGAAGCCCAACTTCCACTACCTGTAAACGTGACCTTATTTGGAAGTAGGGTCTTTGCAGATGTAATCAAGTTAAAATGAGGTCATACTCAATTAGGGTGGGCCCGAATCCAATATGACGGGGGTCTTTTAAGAACAGAAAACAGAGACAGAGACCCACACAGAGAGGGGAAGGCGATGTGATGTGATGACGGGGGCGGAGACTGGAGTGCTGTGTCTACAAACCCAGGACCACCCAGGATCATGGCAACACCAGGAGCTGGAAGAGACAAGGAGGGCCCTCCCCTAGAGCCTCCGGGGGAGGCTGGCCCTGCAGACACCGGGATTTCAGACTTCTAACCTCCAGAACTGTGAGAGAATACATTTCTGCTGTTGTAAGCCCCTAGTTACATGGCCCTGGCAAGACAGTACATCTTCAAAGTGCCTTGGCCACTGCTGCAGGTAAACCCTGCCCACCCTTGTCCACAGAGACCCACGCGCCTAAGGACAGCCACGTGCGGGCCACCGCCACCGTCCTCCACACAGAGCTCCCCAAACAGGCACACACGTATTTTGTGTGCAACTACTGAACTGCAGATGCTTTAGCGCTCTTTTTTTAACTTTTATTATGGAAAAAAACATTTTTAACATTCACAAAAATAGAGCAGCAGAACAAACGCCCATGTGCCAAGCCCAGCTTCAACAATTACCCGCATTTCACCCATTGTATTCGCCAGGCCTAAGCCGAGGTGGTTTGCAAGGAGGGGGGTGCGGGGCATTTGAAAGCAAACCCAACACATCATGCCAGGTCGTCTGCAAAGCTTTAGTCTACACTTCTTCAGACACATTTTTTTGGTCACCTTTGAGCATTGTGTATTTTATTATTTACGTAAAAGGAATGAATAGCATTTTATATCTGGGTCCTCTTTCAGTGATTTGGGGTTTTTTGTTTCAGTTTTTTTATTTAGTGGTTTTTAATATATTCACAGAGTTGTGCAATCATCACCACATTTTATAACAGCAGAACATTTTCAACACCCCTAAAAGAAACCCCGTACCCAGGAGCAGTCGCTCTCCATTTCCCTCCTCCCCGGCTTCAGACAACCACTAATCTGCTTTCTGTCTCTGTAGATTTGCATATTTTGAACATTTACACGAATGGGATCATACAATACGTGGGCTTTGTGACTGGCTTCTTTTACTTGGCATAAGTTTTGGAAGGTGTGTCTATGCTATAGTGCACATCAGTACTTCATTTCTTTTCATGGGTGAATAATATTCCATGGCATGGATACACCACATTCTATTTATACATTCACCAGTCAATGGATATTTGGGTTGTTTCTAACTTTTGGCTGTTATGAACAAGCCCCCTATGAACACTTGTGGACAGTGTTTGTATGGACGTAAGTTTTCATTTCTGTTGTGTGTATTCGTAAGAGTGGAAATTCTTGGACATATGACAACACTATGTTTTAAACATTTTGGGGAACCACCAAACTGTTTTGCAAAGTGGCTACACCACTTTACACTCCCACTGGTATGTTTGAGGGTTCAAATTTCTCCATAAATTCATGAACACTTGTTATTCTTCATCTTTTAAAATTATAACCATCCTAGTGGATATGCAGTGATATCTCATTATGGTTTTGACACATTTCCCTAATGACTAATGATGTTGAGTTTTTGATGATGTCATACTTATTGGCCATTTGTAAATCTTCTTCAGAGAAACTTCTTCAGATCCTTTTCCTGTTTTTTAATTGGGTCGTGTCTTTTTATTGTTGGGTTGTAAGAGATCTTTATATAATCTGGATACAAGTCCCTTATCACATATATGATTTGCAAATATTTTATCCCATATGTGAGCTGTCTTTTGACTTTCTTGATGGTGTCCTTTGAAACACAAAAGTTTTCAATTTGATAAAGTCCAATTTGTCTATTTTTTCTTTTGTTGCTTGTGCTTTTAGTGTGTATCTAAGAAACCACTGCCTGACTCAATATCACAAAGATTTAGTCCTGTATTTTCTCCTTAGAGTTTTATAGTTTTAGCTCTTACATTTAGGTATATGATCCATTTTGAGTTATTTTTTGTATATGGTGTGAGTTAGTGGTCCAAATTTACTCTTTTGCTTATAGATGTAGATATTACATTTTAATTATATTTCTTATTAACTTGTTCTATGATATTGTACCTGTTTTTCATAAGTTACCTTCTAGATGATTTCCATCAGACTACAGGCAAGAGTAATAAAAAGGAACACTCTAATGAAGAAATATTTCAAATGAGGAAGTGGTCTGCCCTTCCCCCATTGCCTGTAATCTGTAACTCATTTCCCCAATTTTAGTTTTTCTTCCTTTCTTATAATATTTTACAATGCAGTACTTGGTTGATTCATTCTGTTGTAACTGTACCAACTAGTTCTGCCCTTAACCTCAACTATTCAATCTGAAACTTCTATTTGACAAAGACTTTGTGGACCAGCAATGTGTCTGTTGGTCTGTTGTAGATCAAAGATGAAAAGGCGCCTACCCTTCCCTGAGACAACGACTTCCTAGATGGAGAGAGGTTTGGCGTGTAAACAACACACGGGGAGTACAAACACAGCAGGGAAGGAGTGATCCTATAGGAGGGCCTGGGAGACCTCATGAAGGGAGGGAGTCAGAGCAAAGGCCAGAAATGGGCCCAGGCAGGGAACACCAACGCCTGCTGCTGGCCAGTGAGGGCCTTGTGACCTGGACACCACTGCCCCATCTAGAGGATCCTGTCCCCACTCATCCCCGGCAGATCATGTCCCTACAGAGAAGTGGACCCAGGAGTGCCAGACTTCTAATGTTTTTCAAGAGAAGTTGGGAAAAAAATCTAATTTTTGTGTGTAATTCCTCATTTTTGAAAGTTGTTAACTAATTTGAACTTTAAAGACGCTACAGTGGGTTCCTCAAAAAGCTAAACATAAGGCCGGGCGCGGTGGCTCACGCCTGTAATCCTAGCACTCTGGGAGGCCGAGGCGGGCGGATTGCTCGAGGTCGGGAGTTCAAAACCAGCCTGAGCGAGACCCTGTCTCTACTAAAAATAGAAAGAAATTAATTGACCAACTAAAAGTATATATACAAAAAATTAGCCGGGCATGGTGGTGCATGCCTGTAGTCCCAGCTACTCGGGAGGCTGAGGCAGGAGGATCGCTTGAGCCCAGGAGATTGAGGTTGCTGTGAGCTAGGCTGACGCCATGGCACTCACTCTAGCCTGGGCAACAAAAGTGAGACTCTGTCTCAAAAAAAAAAAAAAAAAAAAAGCTAAACATAGAATTACCATATGATGCAGCAGTTCCACTCTTAGGTATATTCCCAAAAGAAGTGAAAACAGAGACTCAAACAGGTATTTCCACGCCAGTGGTCACTGCAGCCAAAAGGTGGAAACAACCCAAGTGTCTATCAACAGATGAGCAGATAAACAAAATTGTGATATTTCCACACAATGCAATATTATGCAGCCATTAAAAAAATAAAGAAATTCCGATACATGCTACAACGTGGATGAAACTTCAAAACATTATGCTAAGTGAAATAAGCCACAAAAGGACAAATATTGTATGATTACATTTACGTGCACTACCTAGGGTAGGCAAGCTCACAGAGACAGATAGTAGACAGGAGAGTGCCAGGAGCTGGGCCAGGGGTGGGGGTGGGGACTTACTGCTTAATGGTGCAGAGTTTCTGTTTGGATTGAAAAGTTTTGGGTGGTTGCACAACATTGTGACTGCAATTAATTGAATTGTATACTTAATAATAGCTAAAATGGCAAGTTTTATGTTACATATATCTTACTACCAAGACAAAACACAGCACCTCTAGAGTGGTGGGCAGAGCGCATCAAGAGTGGCTACCTGAGCTGTGGGCTCGCAGTCTGGGCCTTGAGCTGGGATCGATTAAACCCGCCACCTCGTCTACACTGAGAACATTTAGGTGCAAGGACTCAGTGACCACCCAAAGCTCTACATCAGCCGCGGAATGGGGCTGGGGAGGTGGGTAAAATTAAAAATATATATTCCCAGCCAGGTGTGGTGGCTCACGCCTGTAATCCTAGCACTCTGGGAGGCCGAGGCGGGCGGATTGCTCAAGGTCAGGAGTTCGAAACCAGCCTGAGCAAGAGCGAGACCCTGTCTCTACTATAAATACAAAGAAATAAATTGGCCAACTAATATATATAGAAAAAATTAGCTGGGCATGGTGGCGCATGCCTGTAGTCCCAGCTACTCGGGAGGCTGAGGCAGGAGGATCACTTGAGCCCAGGAGTTTGAGGTTGCTGTGAGTGAGGCTGACTCCATGGCACTCTAGCCCGGGCAATGGAGTGAGACTCTGTCTCAAAAAAAAAAAAAAAGAAAAAAAAAATATATATATATATTCCCAATCCTCAAGGAGATTAAGGCGAGAAATAGACCTAACAGTAGTAATATGGCAACATGCTTATGGGGGGTGCCAAAATGTGCCTCGGGACAGGCGGAAAAAAGGAGATCACTCCTGGGTGGGGGGTCCCTGAAGGGTTCCTGACCAGACGGCTGGAGCTGAGCACGGAAGGACAGGGGCGAAGGCGGATGCTCCGGAGAAGAAACCGCTGGGGCAAAGGCTGGGGGAGGACGCAGAGGGTGCGTCCGAACACAGTTGATCCGAGCAGGATGCAGGGAGACAGGCAGCCGGGAAGAGGGAAGGGGACCGTCACTGCCAAATCAGGATTTGCCACTTTGAGCAGACAGCGGAGTTCCCAAGGCTGTCCCTGAGAGGACTCGCCAGGCATCCGGGTTAACACGGGTGGACGGAGTGACGCGAGAGGTGGGGTGGAGGCACCTGAGCGGCGGCCCAGAGGGGGCCGAGGGGCTCTTGTGGAGGAGTGACACACGGAAGCTGATTGCCACAGGGGCAGGGAGTGTCCGGATGGGGCCTCGGGTGGTGGCCACGAAAGTGAGGCGAGACGGCTGTGTGTGGCTTCCTCCTGGCGCGGGTTTTGTCTGTTTTAGGTTAGGGGAGACTGACGGAGCAGCATCAGGGGCAGCTGGGGGCACCGGAGAAGGAGTGAGGACGTGGGGCGAGCGGACGGGCGGAAGGCACAGGAGGGCGCAGAGCGGGAGACCTGGCAGGGAGACCTGGCAACAGTTGGGAGGCCGCAGACAGAGGAGGGGAAGGCAGGGCAGAGGGAGGAGAGGAAGGAAGGTGGCTTCATACTTACCAATAAGATAAGAGGAAGAGGGGACCTGAGTGACTCTGATGGCTCAGCAGGGGCGTGTCCCAGAGGAAGAAGTACGTGGGGCCGGCCAAGCCTGGAGAGCACACGCACTGCGGCCAGGCACCCACACTCGGCACCCTAAAGGGGCAGAAGGGACAAAGCTTACGGCCTGGGGTGGTGGCCAAGTGTGCTCAGGGCCACTGTAATAAAAGCCCAGGAGGGAGGGACTGTCCAGCAGAGAAGGCACATTCTTACGGAATTGTTTAGGTTCAAAGTATTTTTTCCTTGAAATGTACTTTTTTAAAACTGACAAATAATAATTGTATACTGTATATTTATGGGTATAATATGTTGTAATATAATATATATAATGTGTTGATATATATATATATATATGGTTTGGGTGATTAAATCAAGCTAATTAACTTATCTGTCACCTCCAATACTGATTTTTTTTGTGGTGAGAATTTTTAAAATTTGCTCTTAGCAATTTTGAAATATGCATTATTTTTTTTATTTATTTATTTAAAAATTTTTTTGAGACAGAGTGTCACTCTCTAACCTGGTCTAGAGTCCTGTGGCGTCAGCCTAGCTCACAGCAATCTCAAACTCCTGGGCTCAAGTGATCCTCCTAGCTCAGCTTTCAGGGTAGCTGGGACTACAGGCATGTGCCATCATGCCCAGCTAATTTTTTTCTATTTTTGGTTGTTTGGCTAATTTCTTTCTATTTAGTGTAGAGACAGGGTCTCACTCTTGCTCAGGCTGGTCTCGAACTCCTGAGCTCAAGCAATCCCTCCACCTCAGCCTCCCAGAGTGCTAGGATTACAGGCGTGAGCCACCATGCCTGTCCTGAAATATGCATTATTAATGAACATCTTTGAAATGGCTAACCATGGGGTTTTCTCGGCTTTGCAGAGGAACGAGAGAGGGTAGCCTCAGAGTGACCAGGAAGATGAGAGATGGAGATTTTGAGCTGAACGTGTTAGAGGAGGAACAGTCCCATGTGACTATGAAGTCCAGGAAGCCTAACTGCCCTGCAGACTCAAGTGTCCTGTGAGTGGAGGCACCACAGCTAAGAACTGGACATGTCTTTGACAAGGACAGCAGTGGAGAGGACAGGAGCATATCAGTCCAGCACTAATATCATGATAGGAAGAGAGCTTCCCAGAAGTGTGCTGATGGATTAAACAATGAATACAATCACAATTCAGAACTTGCAAGGGAAGAGGCTGTTGAATAATGGTGATGGAATCCAACCTGTCTCCAACACTAAACTCTAAATCCTCAAGGGCAGGACCTTCTCCCATCCAAGTACCAACCAGGCCCAACCCTGCTTAGCTTTCAAGATCAGACATGCCCAGGGTGTCATGGCCATAGGCCTGTGCTTTCTCTTTGTGCTGTGCTTCTCTTCAGACCTAGCAAAGAATCCGATACTTGGCAGGTTCTCTGTGACATGCGGGATGGAGGGACGCCTCTAGGGAACATGGAGCAGACCATTCCCCATAGCTGGCAAGAAAGGGAGATATTTTGGCCGGGCGCGGTGGCTCACGCCTGTAATCCTCGCACTCTGGGAGGCCGAGACGGCAGATTGCTCGAGGTCAGGAGTTCGAAACCAGCCTGAGCAAGAGCGAGACCCCGTCTCTACTATAAATAGAAAGAAATTAACTGGCCAACTAATATATATAGAAAAGATTAGCCGGGCATGGTGGCGCATGCCTGTACTCCCAGCTACTCGGGAGGCTGAGGCAGGAGGATTGCCTGAGCCCAGGAGTTTGAGGTTGGTGTGAGCTAGGCTGACGCCACAGCACTCACTCTAGCCTGGGCAACAAAGCGAGACTCTGTCTCGGAAAAAAAAAAAAAGAAAGGGAGATATTTGATGGGAAGTGACATGGTCAAGAGAAAGCCAGGTGGATGCCAGCAGGAATGGTCTGGGAAGGTGAGGGCAGCGCCAGGGGAGTTGAGGGCTATGCAGTTGCAGAGAGGAAGCCTGCTTCCAGGATGTAGTGTAAATTGCAGATGAAATATACATAGTTCTAGGGAAGAGCATGTGAATAATTCAGTGAAACCCATTTCTACATTATGAAAAAAAAATTTTCATAAACCTGCAGGTAGTGATAAATAAATTTTTTTCCCTAGAGAGGGGGTCTCCTCTGACACCCAGGCTAAAGTGCCGTGGCACTATCATGACTCACTGCAGCTTCGAGCCCCTGAGCTGAAGCCATCCTCCTGCCTCAGCCTCCCGAGTAGCTGGGACTACAGACAGGAGCCACCACACTTGGCCCCATTTCCACTCTAATAAACCAGCTCAGAGCACTGGTCCTACTGGTGGTGGATAAGTTTCATCTCTCATGTGAAAAAGGTTTACTGAAAAAAGAGCAGTGTGCTAGAATCCAACGCAGATCAGGGGCCAATCCCAACTGTGCTAACCAAGTCTGTGTGCTTTGGAATCGACACTGAATGACCACCTCACCATGCCTCAGTGTCCTCGCTTGACCATGGGCTGAACCTCTGACCTGCCCATTTCCTGGGATTGCTCTGCTGAGGAGGAAAGATATTCCAACACACTTCACAGTTAAGTGCCCCAAATTATCCCATGGCCGTGAATCTTAGATAACTATCCCTTGTGCTTTAAGATGTTATATAACACATTTGAAATAAGTGGGTCATCCGCTGGGGTTTGGGATTCGCTGTGATCTGGAGACCTGGTCGTATTTATTCTAAGTTTTGACTCCTGTATGAAAGCGAAGCATTATTCACACCCAGCCTCCTCCTGCCTTCTATCCACATGCAGGACACACTCTCCCCAGCACGCAGTGCTTTAGCGAATGTTGCTCTTTTTGGATATAAGTATATTTGGATGCTTTGTCACTAAAGCTGCCTTCTGCCCAGAGCGTGCGCTGTGCGGCAGCAAGGAAGGGAAGACAGGAAGCCTGCAAAGCAATCACTTCTCACTGTCACGCAGACGGGGCCCCTCAGCCTAGACAAGGCCCCGAGCCCGGCTTTCTGCGAAGCGTCCTGGAACTGTGCTGGTACCGATGGCCCCACGCAGAGCTGTAAGGCAAAGCTCCCTCTGTGAGGGAGGAACGGGGACAATTCACAGATTTAACTTCAGTGGATCCAAGAAAATGAGTTTTGTGAACGTGGCAAAGGAGGTAAAACGGCTTGCGACACAGGTAAAGTGGGACACCCAGCAAGCGCCATGCACGGATCTGTGAGGGCCCGGCTAAAGGAAACCGTTTGACCTGTGACCGGCTCCAGCTGGGCAGATGAAGAATGAGGCGGCATTTCTAAGCATGATATGGCGCTAGGATGATGTTTCCACTAGTGGTTGTGTCGCAGGTCAAGGGGGTCAGATGTGGCCACCCTCGGCCTGGATCCACACCAAGGGGTGTGTCGTTGACGGCAATGGGCCACTCTCCTCAGCACTGGCCGGCAACAGACGAGGACCAACCAGGAGGCAGGGACGCACCTGGCTGAAAAATCATCCCAGGAGGCAAATGACAGCTGTGATGTCGTAAATAAATATAATTCTTGCTGAGCAAGGGAAGAAAGAAAAGAATAAAGAGAAAAGAGTGGAATAAAGAAAGAGAATGCAGATTTCAGAGGGGCAGAGCGTGACGACGAGGGGTAGTGTGACTGGAGCGGCTCTGCGGGGCTGTAGGGCTAAGCAGGCCCCACGTTGAGATCAGTCCCTAAAGCTAGCGGCGAGGATCCCCCTCCTCCCCCACGTGTGCCTAGGCCTTAATGCGGGGGGAGCAGGAAGCCCTCTGAGAAGCCCTTAAGGCTTTACGCAGGACAGACCAGAGCAGGCACCACCTCCTGCGACATCGGCCTCCCCTCTGCTCGGTGGCCCGTGGAGCCTGGGCCAGGCACACAATGCACCACGGGAGGAAGATGTGTGTGGGGCGGGGGGGCGCCTGACTCACCCCGTCCTCAGTCACTCGGATCACGGGTGGGCCGGCCTGCGGATGATGAATCACCGAGAGCTGTGAACGCTATTCTGGGCTCTGCCAAGGACACGGGTGCTCTTGTTGGCACCCTGGCAGCCTTCACAGTTTCTCTCCTTCCTGGTCTGGCTGCCAGGAGACAAGCGTTGCGGGAACCGGGTATTTGAGTATTTTTAGCCTAAGACAGAAAGCATCTAATTCTTTCTATTCTTCCTGCTTCCTTCTCAGTTCCTGGAAATCACTGATGGGAAACCGGAGCTGAGAGCCGCATCCTTCCCAGCCCACGTGGGGCAGCCACGCTGAGAAACCCTGGCAGGGCAGGGCAGGCCAGGGCAGACCTTGTGGAATTTACCAAATGAATCACCTGCCTATTTATTTGACTGAAAGTGCTCAGGAAATATGTACGTTTAAGTCCTAGATTCTATAAGGAAAAATCACGCTGGCACCCACAGCCCTGTAAAACTGCACGTCACTTGGTTAATTTCTCCATCTATCTGCCTCCCACACAGTCCATGACGACGTTCGTCCACACGAGCCACGCAGAGTTAGGTGCTGTAGAGATGCCAGCAAACCCGCCAAATGCTGCTGGGCTCGGTTACTGGGAATTTAAGCAAGAACCTGTGTAACATCCTCCCAATGCTGCAGGTTAAACTGCAAGAGGACTCGCAGGGGGAAGTCACTGTCCTCCATCCTCTCACTGTCTTGTGTCACAGACCCTCGCGGGTGGGCATTTGGAAACGCAAAGGTCATGCCCGTGTGCTTAGGAAGATAGAGAACGTAATACACTCCATTAACAGACATTTGCTGTACATGAGCGAGGCATTTTGAGGGTTACAGAGATGAAGGAGGCCCCCTGAAGGAGACTAAATCCAGCAGGAGAGATAAAACATGCACACAAATCATTTTAAATAAGCACTAAGTCCTGTGGGATAGGAGGGAAGAGAGTTATCGGGTTTGATGACAGGCAGGCAGGATTCGCGTCGTGTGCCGTGGGGAACAAGCACGATCTCCACAGAGAAGGCACAGAGGTGCTGCTAACGGGGCAGAGGACTTTGTCCAAGGGTGTGGGAGATGAACTGGAGAGGCACATGGGTGTGGACACGCCGTGCCCCAAATGACAAGCCTAGGCATCATCCACACGATGATGATCTAATCAGAGCTTCTAGAAGGTCGGTCTAGCAGTTTCACGCAGGATGGCACAAAAGGAAGAGAAACCAGAGACAGAGAACCAGTGTTTTAATTCAGAGGGAGTGATGAAGGCCTGGACAAGGGCAATGACACTAGGCTAGAAAAGTAAACTGGTGTGTATGAGGTTATGGGGGTGATTGAACAGAGGCCAAATATTCACTGGATGTAGGAAATGAGAGGAGAGAAAGCCATCAAATGACTCTGAGAAACTCTAAACCACAGAGGTGGATGTCTTTTTCAACGAGAGATAATGATGTTAAAGCTGTCCCGACTGCGAAGATGGCAATGCCATTAATAGGCATATGGACCTCAGGAGGGGGAGGAGATTTGGGGACGGTTCTCCCCCGGGAGAGTGAGGGCCCAGTAGATGACCAGGACAGAGTCAAAAATGCTTATAAGAGCATCGGAGCTGGAGAGAGGGATCTGGGAGCATCCATACAAGGTCACAGTGGGAGGTGTGGGACACAGCAAAGAAAAGCATCCCAAAGGTAGAGCCAACCAAATGAAGACCTACACTGTGAGAATGGAGGGAACAGAAATAAAAAGGGGTGGGGAGAATGAGTATCTATTGAGTCACAACCATATGCCTGAGCTAAGAGATGTGCATATGTGCATATGTATGAAAAAAATACAGATTTTTTTCATTTCACAAATGAGAAAACTGAATCTCAGTCAGTTAGGTTAATCTACTAAACAATCCAGATCCCCACATTAGAGTCATTCTCTGTAAATCTCTCTCCCTTCGCCTCTCATCGTCAATCGCAACATACCTTGTTAATTCTACTTCCTGATCTTCCCTGACTCTATTCTCTTCTTCCCACCTTACTTGAGGGCCTCACTGTAGGTCCTCAATTGCTCCCTGCTTGGGCAATAGCTTCCTGTCTCCAAGTCTCTCTGTTCGTATTCTCACCCACTACCAATCCATCCCCCACCCCGAGTTCTAGCACGCAAATCCAGTTCTTGCTGCGCCTTCACAAGCTTGCAAGGTCCTTGGTGAGGGAGCTCTGCTCACTCTCTAGGATTACCTCAAGTCCCTCACTTACAGGCACTCCACACTCCAGCCTCAATGACCTACCTGTGGTTCACAGAATACAGCTACCTTCCCATCTCTGCGCATGTTCCTTCTATTCCAAGACAATCTCCTTTTCTTTTTTTTTTTTTTTTTTGAGACAGAGTCTTACTTTGTTGTCCAGGCTAGAGTGAGTGCCGTGGCGTCAGCCTAGCTCACAGCAACCTCAAACTCCTGGGCTCGAGTGATCCTTCTGCCTCAGCCTCCCGAGTAGCTGGGACTACAGGCATGCGCCACTATTCCCGGCTAATTTTTTTTATATATATATCAGTTGGCCAATTAATTTCTTTCTGTTTATAGTAGAGACGGGGTCTCGCTCTTGCTCAGGCTGGTTTTGAACTCCTGACCTTGAGCAATCCGCCCGCCTCGGCCTCCCAAGAGCTAGGATTACAGGCGTGAGCCACAGCGCCCGGCCCAATCTCCTTTTCTTAAAGAGCAATTCAGGCATCATATCCTCAAATTCTTATCTTCCCAGGGGCCTATTTTCTGTGCCCTTCACTGCCCTGGCTGTACCCTCGTCACACTATATTAATCAATATGACAGTCTTTCTCACTATATCATCAGCAGTTTAGAAGCAGGGACTTTCTTTTATACATTGGTGTCTGACACTCAACATTTCCTGGTAGAATTAATGAACTAATCAATTCAAACCCAAGTCTGATTCTGAGGCTCACATCCTTTCCACTATACAAAGCAGAAAGAAAAACAGGATAGTACAAAATGACAAAAAGGCAAGAGGCCATACCCAAAAAACTCACAGCTAACATCTACTTAATGGTGAAAGACTGGATGCTTTCTTCCTAAGATCAGGAGCAAGACAAGGATGTCTGCTCTCAACACTTCTATACAACACTGTACTGGAGGTTCTAACCAAGGAAATTGGGCAAGAAAAAGAAATAAAAGGCAACCAGATTGAAAAGGAAGAAGTAAAGCTATCTCTATTTCTAGATGACATGGTCTTTTATATAAAAACGTACTAAGAAATCCACAAAAGAATTATTAGAACAAATAAGTTCAGCAAGGTTGCAGAATACAAGATGCATATTCAAAACTCAATTGTATAACTCTTTATACGAGTGCTGACCTATCTGAAATGAAATTAAGAAAATAATTTCATTTACAATAAAACCACAAAGAAAAAAATACTTACGAATAAATTTACCAAAAGAAGAAATAAGACTAGGCACTAGAAACTACAAAACATCATTGAAAGAAATTAAAGAAGATAAAAATAAAAGGGAAGTCATCCCATATTTACGGATTAGAAGATTTAATATTGTTAAGATGACAATACTCCCCAAACTGATCTATAGGCTCAATACAATCCCTATCAAAATCCAACTAAATTGTTTTGTAGAAATTGACAAGCCAATGTTAAAATCCTATGGAAATGCAAAGGATTCAGAATCACCAAACCAAAGAACAAAGTTAGAGAACTCACACTTCTTGATTTCAAAACTTATACAAAGGTACCGTCATCAATACTGTATGGTATTCACATAAAGACAGACATATAGATCAATGGAATAGAATTGAGAGTCCAGAAATAAACCCTGACATTTATGGTCAACTGATATTCAACAAAGGTGCCAAGACAATTAAATGGGGGAAAGAATAATCTTTTCAACAAATGACACTGGGACAACTGAATACCACAAGCAAGACAATGAACTTACCTCCCACCTCATACCATAACAGAAATTAACTCAAAATGGATCATATGCCTAAAAGTAAGAGCTAAAACTATAAAACTCTTAGAAGAAAACATAGGAGTAAATCTTCATAATAACCCTGAATTAGACACAGATATAGATGACACCAAATTCAAAAAAGACAAAAGAAAAAATAGACTAGACTTCATCAAAATTATAAATTTTCGTGTTTTAAAGGATAGCATCAAGAAAGTATAAAGACGTGGCCGGGCGCGGTGGCTCACACCTGTAATCCTAGCACTCTGGGAGGCTGAGGCGGGTGGATTACTTGAGGTCAGGAGTTCGAAACCAGCCTGAGCAAGAGGGAGACCCCGTCTCTACTATAAATAGAAAGAAATTAATTGGCCGACTAATACATATAGAAAAATTAGCCAGGCATGGTGATGCATGCCTGTAGTCCGAGCTACTTGGGAGGCTGAGGCAGCAGGATCACTTGAGCCCAGGAGTTTGAGGTTGCTATGAGCTAGGCTGACGCCATGGCACTCACTCTAGCCTGGGCAACAAAGCAAGACTCTTGTCTCAAAAAAAAAAAAGAAAGAAAGTATAAAGACGAACCACAAAATGTCACTAAATGTTTGCAAATCATACATATCATAAGGGAAGAGACTGTCCTTTTGTATCCAAAATACATAAAGAATTTTTACAACTCAACAATAAAAAGACAACCCAATTTAAAAAATGAGCAAAGGAGACATTTCTCCAAAGAAGACATACAAATAAATGGCCAATAAGCAAATGAAAAGATGCTCTCATCATTAGTCTTTAAAAAAATGCACAATAAGGCACCACTTGAAATCCATTAGGACTATTAAAATTTAAAAAAAAAATACTACTGTCTTTGGACCTTGAAAAAAAAAAAAAAAAAAAAAAAAAAAAAAAATTTAAAAAAGACAGGCAATAACAAGTGTTGGTGAAGACACAGAGAAACTGGAACCCTCACAGACTGCTGGTGGGACTGTAAAATGATGCAGCCACTTTGGAAAACAGTTTGGTGGTTCTTCCAAATGTTAAACATAGAATTGCCACATGACCTGGTAATTCCACACCTAGGTATATACTCAAAAGAATCTGAAATATCCATTCACCCAAAAACGTGTATGTGAATGCTCAAAGAAGCATTATTAAAAATAGCCAAAGACTGGGGATAACCCAAATGTCAACTGATGCATGAACAAAATGTGGCCTATCCTTATAATGCAGTATTATTCAAGCCATAAAGAGAAATGAAGAACTGATACATGTTACAACATAAACAAGCCTTTGTCTCAACTGTACCCACAGGATTTTAATTTATGGAGGTGACAGAGCGACAACACGGGAGGTCAATGCCACTGAAAGAAGGCTTTTATTACCCACAATTTGAGAGAGGAGGGGCGTGCCCTGCCATGCAGGGCCATGTGGGAAGCACCAATTTTGGTTAGCAGGCAGAAGGGGCGAGGGGAAAGCCAGGGCCAGAGACTTTGTGTTTTCTGCTGGGAAGGCAAGCAGGACAGGGAAGCAGTTTAGGATTGGCCAGTCTGAACAATTGCGGCATGCCTTAGGGCATTGGGGCTGTCCCTAATTATCTGGTACCTGTCCCTGGGTTGATTTAGGGCTGCGTATATGAGTTTGATAAAATAGATGGTTGGTTTAGTTCATGTATGAAAGGCGTTCTCCTGGGCACGCCCGCTGCTGTCTCTAAGAATTAGCTAGTCCTGGAGGGACGGTCTCTTCTCAATCCGTGAGGCCACAAATGACAGAACATCAAGATTACAGAAAATAGGAAAATGCAGTTAATACAGTTGGCTCTGTGATGAGTGGATGCCAAATAGACAAATGCAGAATCTAAGAAAAGACAGATCTCACTGGAGTTTATCAACTGAAAAAAAAAGAAGAAGAAGAAGAGAAAGGAAAGAAAGAAAAGAAAGGAACAAAAAAGAAAGTTAGAATAGCCTTAAAAATAGTATGTAAATAAAAGCAGCCAGTCACAAAAGACCAGATATTGTATGACTCCATTTACATGGCATGTCCAGAGTAGGGAAATCCATACAGAGAGAATGTAAATCAGCGTTTGCCGGGAGCAGGGAGTCGGGAGAACGGAGTGACTGCTAATGGGTTTGGGGTTCCTTTTTGGGGTGATGAAAATGTCCTAAAATTAGAAAATAGCGATGGTTGCACAACTCCATGAATAAACCTAAAAAAAACAATGAATTGTACAAAGGGGTGGATTTTAAAGTATGTGAATTATATAAAATACAGACAACCCAGTGTTCATCAACTGGTGACTGGATGAATAAAATGTGGTATAACCATATGATGGAATTTGTGCACAATAAAAAGAAATGAAGTCCTGATGCATGCTTCATCATAGATGAACCTTGAAAATATTATGCTATGGGAAAGAAGCCTGTCACAAAAGGGCACATATTGTTCAATTCCATTTAGAGGAAATGTCCTGAATGGGCAAATGTAGAGAGACAGAAGGTAGATGGGTGGTGGCCAGGGCTGGGGGCTTGGAGGAAATGAGGAGTGACTGCTAATGGACATGGAGTTTCCTTTTGAGGTGATGAAAACATTCTAAAACTGACTGTGGTAACAGTTGCACAGCTCTTTCAATGTCCCCAAAACCACTGTATACTTTAAATGGGTGACTTGTATGGCATATGTGAATTATATCTCAATAAAGTTGTTTTTTTTAAAAAAAGACAAAAGAAGAGAAGTGTTCAATACTGTTACAAACAGTATCAGTATCAGTAGAGGAGAAGTGTAGCCCCTGCTTACTCACACAGATCTCTGGTCTCTCTAGCTAGAGGTCTAGCTAGAGGTGAGCATTCCCACAAGATCTCATAATTAATCTAGTAAACAAGAGAGTCACTCGCTGTCTGAGCAGGGGACCAACAACCACAAAAGTACTGTTAACAGGATTATTCTAAGAGCTGAGCATGGCGCAGACTGAAGCAAGGCAAGGCCGGAACAGCAACAGGAACAGCAATGATAAGGCTATTGCCAGTATTTGGGTAGAAGGCAGCTTGGAAATCAAAATGAAAGATGAATTGGAAAAACAAGGAAAAGAATGAATCAGCAACACCTAGAGGCTGACTACAGGGAGAGAGAAAGAAGTGTCACCAAGTATCCTTAAGGCCTCGGGGGCACAGGGGGCTGGAAAGATTGTGTGTCCAGGGACAGTTAAAGAGAAACCAGAAAGTGTGAGAATCATGGCACAGTGAGGGCCAGAGAGAACCACTTAAGAAATGAGAATCTAGATCATCCCAGCACTTTGAGAGCCGAGGCAGGGGGATCACTTGAGGCCAGGAGTTCAAGACCAGTCTGGGCAACATAGCAGGGCCCCGTCTCTACAAAAAAAAATTTTTTTAAATTAACGTGGTGTGATGGCACGCTTGAGCCCAGGAGTTTGAGGATGCGGTGAGCTACAATGATGCCACTGCACTGCAGCACGGGCCAAAGAGCAAGACCTTGTCTCAAAAACAAACAAAAGAAGATATGGGCCTGGCGCGGTGGCTCACGCCTGTAATCCTAGCTCTCTGGGAGGCCAAGGCGGGTGGATTGTTTGAGTTCAGGAGTTCGAAACCAGCCTGAGCAAGAGTGAGACCCTGTCTCTACTTTAAATAGAAAGAAATTAATTGGCCAACTAATATACATAGAAAAAATGAGCCGGGCATGGTGGCACATGCCTGTAGTCCCAGCTACTCGGGAGGCTGAGGCAGAAGGATCACTTGAGCCCAGGAGTTTGAGGTTGCTGTGAGCTACCCTGACGCCTCGGCACTCACTCTAGCCTGGGCAACAAAGTGAGACTCTGTCTCCAAAAAAAAAAAAAAAAAAAAGATATGCCTTGATGCTTAAGGTTACTCAAAAATGTTTCAAGCAGCATATTAAACAAAGAGCACTAGGAAAGTCATATAGGAAGTGGGTTTGCAGAGACTAGAATCAGAAATCTAGCTATATTAAATTGGGATAGTGTTTACCCGGGCAATTTAAGATCAGAAAATGAGCAACAAATTCGGACTAGAATGAAATATTTGGTAGTCATCTGTATGTTTTAGAAAAATATGAAAAAAATAAGCTTTTTAAAAGTAGAACTAGAAGAAAGAAAATTAAATATTTACTAACATTCTACCTCCCATTTACCAGGTATCATAAAAGGGGATTTAAAAAAGTACTTACAATGCAGTCCTAACTTTCTAGAGCTTTGTAGAGTGGTGACACTGGGGAGGAAGCAGACTGAACTCCCTTTTTAGCTCTAAACTCCTAATTCAAAGCTGGATTCCAGGTTAGGGAAGGAATAGTTGGTGAGGGAGAAAATGAGGTTTGCACAGACAGACCATCCACGTGAAGAATTTGTTCACTATTCGAAGCAGGAGGATGGCAGCTGCAAGGATTGGGGTGATCACTGAGGGTCTCCCTTTTCCCTCACTGCTTCAATTTAGAGGCCTGGAGACATAAGACTGAAGAAAAGGGTGGGGAGAAGCTAATTCAGAGGAATGGGATTAGAGTGAAGCGAAGGCGTCGGTTCCTCAGGGAGGGCAGCCCAGGCTGAGCCCCAGGCTCCAGGTGGACAACCTCCAGATGATCTCGATCCTTCAGAACAGCAGGCTGGGGGTTCTCGGCCCATAACAGGCAGCTGGGGAGGGAACTGAGGACTGAGAGAGGAGGAGGAGGAGAGAATAAATAACCAGGAGGGCTTCAAAACAAATGGACACAAATAGCGAAATGAAGAGGAGGTGGCACTCTCCGTGGGGACAAGTGCAGCAGCGCTGTCTTTGGAACTCTGTCTCCCCCTGCTGAGCCAAGAGGTCTGAACGGCCTGTGCAGGGAAAGGGCAAGGACAGTGCAAGAACTGTCTTTCGAGGGCAAAGAAGGAGGAAAACAGAACCGATGACATAAAAATCTCCTTTATACATTGGAAACGCCACAATCCCGCAGCATTAAATAGTAGAAAGTGACACAACTCCATCTGCAGCTGCAGACCAGACACATGCGGAAAGACGACAGCACTGGTTGTCCCCATGGGCCACCCTGCTGGCCTTCTCTCTGAAAGGTTTTTTTTTGAGACAGAGTCTCACTTGTTGCCCAGGCTATAGTAAGTGCCGTGGCGTCAGCCTAGCTCACAGCAACCTCAAACTCCTGGGCTCAAGCAATCCTGCTGCCTCAGCCTCCTGAGTAGCTGGGACTACAGGCATGTGCCACCATGCCCAGCTAATTTTTTCAACACATATTAGTTGGCCAATTAATTTCTTTCTATTTATAGTAGAGGCAGGGTCTCCTCTCGCCTCTCGGCCTCCCAGAGTGCTAGGATTATAGGCGTGAGCCACCTCGCCTGGCCTGAAAGGCTCTTTTCTTAACCACAGATCCCATCCCTTTATCCAGAGGCTGTTTCAAAGACCTATAATTGATTGCAGAGGCTAGGGGTGGGGGTGGTCTTGTTTTAACTTAATTAGGGATCTTTCCCTCAGGCAGGACCCAGACTTGTATCTGAAAAGATCTGTTAAGTGACAAATCTGAGGATTATGCGCCACTGATATGCTGGCCAGGAGGTTGTTCATGGATGGAGCCCAACAGGATGGAACCTGGCACTGCAGGTCCCTCTGCGGCCGCCCTTTCCTCATTGCCCCTGCCCTCCTGGCTCCAGAGAGGTTGTTCTTTCTCTAGTTTACAGCCCCATTAACATCTTCTATGAAACAGAGGCAAGTTATGTACGCTATTTGTTAGGTACTATCTTTTAATGGAAATCAACTACAATGCTGTTAAGTTCCTGAAACTTTCTATGGTAAGTCTAGAAAAACAAAATGCTAAACAAACAAACAAATGCGCACACACAAAAAAACTCTGTGACTATGGTATCCCGATGTCCCTCTCTAGGGTGTGATAATAACTATGAAACAAGGTAAAGGTCTTTGAAGTCCTCAGATGAAAGGTTCTACCTAAAAACAATTATCCCATTAAATCTGTAACAACATTCCTATCAAACAGGGTGGCCCCTTTTATCTACATTTCTCTGATGATGAAGTCCTGAGATGACAACTTCCTGAGCCACAGTGATAAAGGAGACCGAAAAGTTTCAAATGTTTTTGCTACTTTTTATCTAATTTCTGAAAAGAAAGAAAAAATAATTATTTCCTTCATCGGAGAGCAAAAGCAAGCAGTAAAAAGCTAAGGGCATTTTAGAAGCAAGAACCTCATTCATAGTTAGTCAGACATTCATTAGGAACAAGGGTACCTGAGCAGGGACTCTGGCAGAAGCAGCGGGTCACGCCTGGGTCAGCTGGACACACGAAATGACCACACATCCCCTGACTGTCCGGGGACACAGAATGAGAGGAGAGATTACAACACAAGAGTCTATTGGGGGAGGCATTCTCCTTAGACTCACATAAAAAGATCAGGAAAAAGAGTGAAGAGGTGCTTTTTTTAAAAAGGCAAACCTAGTGCAGAAGGCCACTTAGAGAGAGGTTAAGACCGGGGCAAGGCCAGCCAGCTGGGGTGACCCAGGTCTCTGTAGGGCCCGAGCCTGCAGCAGGAGCTGGGCTGCAGGTGGCTTCCCCTTAAAGCCTCCTAGCATCTGACAGTTCTGAGACTCCAGCCTTTGAGAAAGATAAGAGCGGCTGCACAATTTATTTCTTGGAAGTAAGCCTAGGGTAAGAGTCAGTTAAAAGGGAGGCCACGTGGCAGAACGGAAAAACACACTCAAGTTAAGTCAAAAGAACTGGGTTTTAATTTAGACCTAGTTCTGTCATTCAGATGACGTGATCCTGGGGTAAACCACTTAACTCCTCTGAGTCTCGGTTCTCACGTGGAAACTACAGAACCACATGATGCCCTCACAGAATCTGGAAGGAATAAGAGTGGGCAATAATGGGACAGCGGTTTTGAAAGATTGATACACATATGAAGAACCATATTACTAATGATTGAAAGGCCACACCACGGGGCATCCAGGTACATACTTTTCAAGTATGAGACTTGTTTTAACTATATACATAAAAATATATGTAACTATGTTATATGTAACTATATGTTGTTACATATCCACGTAACATGCATGTTCTTGCTTCTAAAATACCATATAGTAACAACGTTACATATAACATACACATATATAAAACCCTTTAAGTGATTTGCATTATATATGGTCACATACATGTATTTTATATTTAATCTAATTTATTCTAGATATATGTTAAACAAACTTTATGTCACCAGAAAGGATCAGGGCAACAAGGAAAAGCAAAAGGATGACACTGACTCCACGAGCACAAAAGAGGCGATGTGATTAAATGGCTGCTGTGAACTTGGACATGGCGCTGACTCTTGTGACTCTCATGATTTAATTGAGGAAATGACAACTTAACCAGAAACAACCCGAGAATAAAATAAGGCAGTAAAACCAGTGTACCCGGGGAAGACTGTGGTCTGAAGGATAAAGGCTCTAGAAGTTTCCAGAAGGAAAAGAGCATTATACTAACAGGGTAATCAAGAAAAGCTTCATGGAGGTGGGGTACCAAGGGGGACTGAAATGAATGAAGAGGATCTGAACAGCTGTGGAAAGAAGGCGGTCCGCGCGAAACATGCAGGAGTGGAGACAGCAGCTTGAACACCACAGAAATCATGCGAGTGAAGCAGCTCACTGTTCGCAGTTGCTGAGATCTTGGGGAGAGCTGATGGCTGCTGCGGAGCCAGAGGAGGAGAAAACGCACTCTGAAGCCACACAGCCTGGGAACCTGGGTGGCCCTGACAGTCTGTGGCCACTGACTGCAGGCGGACAGTGTCATGTATATTATAGCACGTGGAAGGGCAACGTGCAGGGCCAGGAAGCCACAGCCTGCTTTGCCCACAGCCCACTCTCTCACCTTCCTTCCACAATTTCAGACATGATTCACATTTATTCAGCACCAACCATGCAAGGAACCAGGCACTGAAGAAAAAGAGCAACAATTTCCTTGGGGGGTTAGATGTTAGATATAAAAATAGGTAAGGCAGAAACAGCGAAGCAGCAAGTAAGTAAAACATTACTACCAAGGAGAGGGAGAAGGCAGAGAGCTAGCAGGGCTGGCTGGGAAAGGTTTCTCAAATTAGATGGTGCTTGGCGAAGACTTAAAGGAAAATTAACATTCAGAAAGCTGAGAGTATAAAATGGGCATTACAGAGAGGCAAGAAGACACAAAAGTAAGAATATGCACTGCCATTTGTAGTGAGCAGCGAGCGACCCATCTGAGTCTGCAGGAGCTTCAAGTATGAAGGAAATGGGAGAGTCAGGAAAGAATTCAACTGGAGCTGGACTGTGGAGAACCTCAGTGCCAGGCACTTGATTCTCTTAACCAAGGCTTCTAACTTTGGGGTCCAACAATGGGCTTCAAGGTTTGGCCCATGAAGACGCAATATGAAAACTCGGAATATTTATTCATATGTGCATTTTTGTCCGGGGAGAAGATAAGTGGCTTTCAGATTCTCAGAAGATTCCCTAGAAAACTTGAAAACTATGAATGCAGCAATTGGCAGAGCGGTCTGTGTGGGGCTGGGAGGTAAGAGATCCAATACATTCAAATGCCATAGAAGCCAAAGGGGGAAAAAAAGTCTTGGGAAAGAAGTGGTTACCAGCATCAAGTATGAGAGAAAGATAAGAAATAAGGGGGGAAAAAAATCTCCAAATTCAATGACATTCAGATGCCTGCTTTCTATAGGGGGATAAGACTTCAGAGGTTAAGGTGTCCAAACCAGGGCATTTGGAGAGCCAAAGGAGGTGCCATTGATAACTAATGCAAAATGACAGACACAAATCAGGACTGTCCTGGGCAAACAGATAATTTGTTACCTAGATGAGAAAGAAGTTAATAGGATAGCCAGGAAGGCAGCAGATACTGTCCATTAACTCAAAGAGGTTTGGCTGTGAAAAGAAAAATAGGACATTAGTCAGAACTAGGAAGGATAAGAAAGGCTTTATCAGTTACTGATCTGGGAGGCAGGAGGGCTTCTGGAAGTTTTAAGGGGAAGGGAAGGAGCAAAGGCTGAGAGCATGTTCTCTCCACCCCCGAGCACAGCAGGAGACTCAGAGGGCACTATGCTCCAGCAGGAAGCAGGAAAAAGACAGAATACCCAGGAGGAGGGAGAGACATTTCCTCCTTCGAAACTATAAGGAAGGAGAAAAGAAAACACCTTCTGAAGATAAGACAGGCCATAGCATTTTATTTCAACCTATCAAACATCAGCAATCCAGCTGTCAGGGAGGACGCATTTTCAAATTAGCTTTCATTATGACCTTTTCTCCAAGGGAAAAAAATTAATAAGAAAGTGAACTCTCAGATGTTTGTTAAAGTTAATTCCTATGGCCTGGTGCAGTGGCTCACGCCTGTAATCTTAGCTCTCTGGGAGGTCGAGGTGGGAGGATCGCTCAAGGTCAGGAGTTCAAAACCAGCCTGAGCAAGAGTGAGACACCGTCTCTACTAAAAATAGAAAGAAATGAATTGGCCAACTAAAAATATATATAGAAAAAATTAGCCGGGCATGGTAGTGCATGCTTGAAGTCCCAGCTACTCAGGAGGCTGAGCCAGAAGGATTGCTTGAGCCCAGGAGTTTGAGGTTGCTGTGAGCTAGGCTGACGCCACGGCACTCACTCTAGCCTGGGCAACAGAGCGAGACTCTTGTCTCAAAAAAAAAAAAAAAAGTTAATTCCCACATAGATTGACAGAACTACAACAATAAGGAAATTCATCCATAGGGCAATATATCATTTTGTCCAGTGCTAAGTACTTATTTATATTAATATAATATTTATATATAATAATATTTCATTTCAGGTATACCTTGAGGGCCATAGAGAGGTCAGGGGAATACTCACCCACCTAAGGTTATATGGGGTACACAACACTGGCTGGTGTCAGGACACAAACATGCAACCATATTGACAGTGTGAGCAACAGGAAACTCTCTGAACCAGATGTCAGCACAAGGTTTGATGATAAAATGAGGTTCATCCATAGATAGGTCTTAAATTACAACTAAGCAATTCACCCAAACTGAGCACTGTCTTCCACAAATAAAAAGGGCTAGTTTTCACAGAACAGAAACGGAGCCATCCCAGCATCTCAGGTGGAGATGCTGTGTGACCCAGCAGTACAGTGGGATCAGTGCCAGCTCGCCCAGGGGGGACTCAGTAATAGGGTGCCAGGAAACCTAAAGGCACTGATCACATCCTCAACCTCAAAGCTCACAGCATAGATTTAAATAACCAAATGGACAGAGATTTATTATAAAAGTCAGTTTATTTTCCCTTCCTGTGTTTCACATTTTCCCTTTTTGTCAGTAAATGAGCAATACACTGATTGGAAATCTGCGTGATTAAATAACAAGTTCATAAACACACCACATCTCAGAGTATAAAGCAAAAGGTTGAAAAATATTCCCTAATCCAAGGCAAATTAGGTACTCCTCAAAATTGCACTTTCCTCCTAGTTCACTTAATTTAAAATATATATACAGAGTGATCTTAAAATATTGATAATTAGTATAGAATTCATAGCCTTGAAGACATATACTCCACAATCTTCTAAAGAACAGACACCCCTCAGGCCCTAGTAATCTACGGATTCAATCTCATGTGCAAACAGTCCCTGACTTCCAACTGTTTGACTTTAAATGGTGTAAAACTGTTGCAATTTTGACATAATATACAGTATTCAATATATTACATGACATATTCAACAGTTTATTATAATATAGGGTTTGTGTTAGATGATTTTGCCCAACTATAGGCTAATGTAAGTGTTGTGAGCACATTTAAGGTAGGCCAGGCAAAGCCATGATGTCCGGTAGGTCAAGTGTATTATATGCATTTTCAACTTGTGATATTTTCACCTTATGATGGGTTTATCAGGATGTAACCCCATCATAATTCAAGGATCATTTATACTTAACATTAGGATAAAAGGTCTTTCCCTTTTCTCTAATTCTAGTCTCCTACTGAGGTAACTCCAGGAACCTGGTTGTAACAGATCAATCCTCTAAAAACAGGACTAAGCAGATTAGCTTCCTAGAGGATCCTAAAGTTCCTGGACAACAAATCTGGGTGGACTGCTTCAGTTGAGAGTTACACAATGGAATGTTCAAGATAACTGGTGTACCTTATGGTCCTTGAATGGAAGACTAAACACTTCCAGGAGTCAAAGTTAATCTTGAAGGAAGACAGAGGAAAACAAGTTGACAATAATTTGAAGATATTTCTGTTTCTCGAGCTGAATGACTTTTAGATCAGATAGAGTGACTGAGCCAACAGGCATGTAGTGTGAACTTTCCCACCAGAGTTAACAGAGAGATTCTTTGTCCAAGGCAGGCTTACAGCTTGATCCAGCTTGAGCAGTTTATCAGGGTTTGATGCTTCAAAGATGAGCCACTCTCTGCAAACACATTACCGAAGCAAAATCCAACGATCCTTTCTATTCGTGGAACACATTGTCATTACAAACCATACAAGGCTCTGCCTTCTGTTTACTCAACTTTCGAGGCTGCAGAACAAGGCTCCAAGTCCAATACGACATTTAAGGTTAAAGGGATATATCTCAATAGGCCAAACAAAGGCCATTCAGTACATTCATGAAACAATAAAAATCAGCAACAATAATTCCTGTAGTGTAGAAAAATAGCCCAGCCTTCAGTACCGGTCAGCATCTTGGGTGGCTGGCAGTGTTGAAAGAGGTCTGACAACCTGAGGTTATGTTGAGCTCTCAACCCCAAAATAGAGTGAATTAAAAGCCCTAATAGTCCTGATGTGTCTTCCATTGTTCTTTTTGTCTTGTGGGCACCAACCAGTCACTCACTCAATATGTGAGCTTGTCTCCTTCGCACAAGATAGAGTATTTCCCTCACTATTAATGGTGAGATAAATAAAATTGTACAACTTGTCTGTGAAGAGAAAAAAGTATTAAATACACAGCGACAATTTAATTACTTTTTCTAGAGTACCAGGTTTTGAACATAATAATGGATTTGGACAATTATATTCATCTTGACTTCATACAAAGATAACTTTTATTCTTCAATTAGAAACTAATTTTGAAAATTATAGTTAATATTACAAAATACTTAATGTCACATTAAAGTTGTCAAAAAAAGAACAAAGTACACAAATAATTTGCCACAAGAAGAGCAAAAAACTGATGTTGGAGCTCAGATTAAATACAGTGGTTCTTATAATCAATCTGGTTGTCTTTCCTAGTGTAGTCACACCAGCAGGTTCATCAGAAGATATTTCCTTCTACTTAGCATGGATGTCAGGAATGCAAATAAGAGTTACATAGCCCAGTCTTTGGACGCTAGATGGCAATCAGAAGAAAGCTCCAGGGAATTCCTGGAGTTAGACCATCCCAGGGCTCCTTGGACAAAGCAAGAGGACAGCTGTCTGGACTCAGAGTAACTGAGGCTGCCTCCAGTGACGATAGCATGGATTTAAGAACAGTCCACATTCCTGGTGGACAAGGCCATCGCCAGACTCTTTCAAGTAGAGAGTCTCAACACATCTTGAGCACTGTCACATCAATAATATGATTATTTAACAGACAGCAACATTTGAAAAGCACAAGGCCACCTTCTATACTGGCTATTCCCCAGAAAATACAGAATCCCAGCCAGTGTCTAAGGCATGATAAATATTTCCTCAAGAAGCTATCACCACTTTAGAACCTGCACACATGATAGTGTTAACAGTCCTTCTTTCTTAACTCTACAATGTTTCTGTTTTAACCCTGTGGTGCTTGGCACACATTGTAATTTCCTTCAGAATTCCCAAACTATATGTAACAGATAGTGAGCCTGGAAGAGTATACTGATTAATGGTTGGCAATGCTTTAAATAAATCTCTTGTTGTTCTTCTGGAATTATAAATGGCAATTACTCATTAAACTCAGGCCAAGGGCAAACCGAGGGCCCTTTTTTCTTCTTGAAAAAAAGAACCTGTCTTTTAGACTAATAAAATGTTACTTTTCACAAAAGGGTCTTTAAAAGCAATCAGCAATTCTGCTGGTTTCAAGAAGTGACTTAAGTAAAGGCTTTGAACTAAATTAATAGGAAAAAAAGACTAGTTACAAACACACACACACACACACTTACCATGAGAATAAAAAAATAGAAAACCCACATCCATCCTAGCTTGTCCTGGATCAAAGACACTAAATACTAAAAGGGAGAAAAAGAAATTACAATATAATTCTTTATAAGTTAATAAAATAAAGAAGCCAAAAAGTAGATTAAGCCTGGCTATTTTAGAGAATAAAAAGGGAGTTAGGGTTTAGACCATGTTTTGTAGATTACAAAGCTCTTCAACATACATGTTCCCATTTCAGCTTTATTAACAGCCTTATTTTGTAAGGTTGCAGAATCCAAATACAAAAAATGCTATACATTCAGAAGGTTTTTTTTGTTTTGTTTTTTTTGCCTTTTTCCTTTTTTTTTTCTTGGGCAGGTGAGCTGTTACACATTCCACTTAGTGGATTCTGACTTCCATGGCCACCGTCCTGCTCATAAGGTTTCTTTCTATTCACTTTGCTATTTAGAGAGGAAAATTAACATCTGTGGGCCTCTTACGTTTAATCATTCTTTCTTCCACTGAAAGGTACTATGATTGATACTTCAAAAAACTATCTTTTGTATGCCACTCATTTTTTCAATTATGCTATGTGCTCGTAGAATTGCTATACTACCTTAGCATTCTACAGCAAATTTTTTTACTTACTTTCAATTACTGAAATAGTTCTAAAAGCATATAACCCATTTTCCTTTTTTCTATTATGGTAAAATATATCTGACATAAAATTTACCATTTTACCAGCCTGAGTAACAGTGAGACCCCATCTCTACTGAAAAAAATAGAAAAAATTAGTCAGGCATGGTGGCGTGCACTTGTAGTCTCAGCTGCTCTGAAGGCTGAGGCAGGAGGATCACTTGAGCCCAGGAGTGTGAGGTTGCTGTGAGCTAGGCTGACACCACAGCACTCTATAACCCTGGCAATAGAGACTCTGTCTCCAAAAAAAAATTGTCATTTAAACCATTTTTAAGTGTACAATTCAGTGGTATCAGTTCACAATGTTGTATAACCATCAACACGGACTCCAAATTTTTCATCACCCAAATAAAAACTCTGTACCTATCAAGCAATTAACTCCCCATCACTCCTTCTCTCCAACCCCTGGTGATCTCTTATCTACTTTCTCTCCCTATGAATGTGCCTATTCTAGATATTGCATGTAAATAGAATCACAACAGTTGTCCTTGTGTGTCTGGCTTGTTTCACTAGCATAATATTTTTAAGGTTCACACATGTTGTAGAATGCACTGGAACTTCATTCCTTTTTATGCTGAATTTTATACCACACTTTGTTTATCCATTCATCTGTTGATGGACAATGGAGTTGTTTCCACCTTTTGGTCACTATGACTAATGCTACAATAAACATTGGCATACAAAGTCCGAGTCCTGGCCGGGCATGGTGGCTCACGCCTATAATCCTAGCCCTCTGGGAGACTGAGACGGGCAGAATGCTCAAGGTCAGGAGTTCGAAACCAGCCTGAGCAAGAGCAAGACCCCGTCTCTACTATAAATAGAAAGAAATTAATTGGCTAACTAATATATACAGAAAAAATTAGCCGAGCATGGTGGCGCATGCCTGTAGTCCCAGCTACTCGGGAGGCTGAGGAAGAAGGATTGTTTGAGCCCAGGAGTTTGAGGTTGCTGTGAGCTAGGCTGACACCACGGCACTTACTCTAGCCTAGGTAACAAAGCAAGACTCTGTCTCAAAACAAACAAGTTGGGTGCTGTGGCTCATGCCTGTAATCCTAGCACTCTGGGAGGCTGAGGCAGGCGGATTGCTCGAGGTCAGGAGTTCGAAACCAGCCTGAGCAAGAGCAAGACCCTGTCTCTACTATAAATAGAAAGAAATTAATTGGCCAACTAATATATATACATAAAATCAGCCGGGCATGGTGGCACATGCCTGTAGTCCCAGCTACTCGGGAGGCTGAGGCAGAAGGATTGCTTGAGCCCAGGAGTTTGAGGTTGCTGTGAGCTAGGCTGGCGCCATGGCACTCACTCTAGCCTGGGCAACAAGCGAGACTCTGTCTCAAACAAACAAACAAACAAAAACAAAGTCTGAGTCCTTGTTTTCAATCTTTTGAGGATACACCTAGGAGTGGAATTGCTGGGTCATATGGTAATTCTACATTAAAATTAAAATATCAATCCTTCATTCCTTTTTAATTGTTGAATAATATTCATTGCCTGGCTATACCACATTTTGTTTATCCATTTATCAGTTGATGGGCATTTGGGTTGTTTCTCCTTTTACAGCAATTGTGAATGATGCAGCTGTGAACTTTTACATACAAGTTTGTTTTTTGTTGTTTGCTTTTTCTGACTACAGGGTTTTGCTCTATCACCCAGGTTAGAGTACAGTGCCATGATCATAGCTAACTGCAGCCTCGAATTCCCGGGTTCAAGCGATCCTCCTGCCTCAGCCTCCTGAGTAGCTGGGTCTACAGGCACATACCACTGTGCTCAGCTAATTTTCCTATTTTTTGTAGAGACAGGGTCTCACCATGTTGCCCAGGCTGGTCTTGAAATCTTGGCCTCAAGCGATCCTCCCACCTTGGCTTCTCAACTTGCCAGGATTACAGGCATGAACCATTGCATCCAGCCAAATACAAGTTTTTTTGTGTGTTTTTTTTTTTGTTTTTTTGAGACAGTCTCACTTTGTTGCCTGGGCTAGAATCCCATGGCATCAGCCTAGTTCACAGCAACCTCAAACTCCTGAGTTCAAGTGATCCTCCAGCCTCAGCCTCCCGAGTAGCTGGGACTACAGGCACACACCACTATGCCTGGCTAATTTTTCCTATATATTTTCAGTTGTCCAGATAATTTCTTTCTATTTTTAGTAGAGATGGGGGTCTCACTCTTGCTCAGGCTGGTCTCGAACTCCTGACTTTGAGTAATCCTCCTGACTGGGCCTCCCAGAGTGCTAGGATTATAGGTGTGAACCACCACGCCTGGCCCACATACAAGTTTTAATTTGGACATTTGTTCTTTTTTTTCTTTTTTTTTTTTTTTTTGTTTTTATTTTTTTTAGAGACGGGGTCTCGCTATGTTGCCCAGGCTGGAGTGCAGTGGCTATTCACAGGCGCGATCCCACTACTGATCAGCACGGGAGTTTTGACCTGCTCCGTTTCCGACCTGGGCCGGTTCACCCCTCCTTAGGCAACCTGGTGGTCCCCCGCTCCCGGGAGGTCACCATATTGATGCTGAACTTAGTGCGGACACCCGATCGGCATAGTGCACTACAGCCCAGAACTCCTGGGCTCAAGCGATCCTCCCATCTCAGCCTCCCGAGTAGCTGGGACTACAGGCGCGCGCCACCGCGTCCGGCCGGACATTTGTTCTTATTTCTCTTGGGTAGATACTGCAATTTCAACTTACAGAGCCCCATGTGTGTGTCAAAAATGCACTAAGCATTGGGAACACAAAGATGAAGGAAATAGCGGTCTGTTCTCAAGGAATACAGAGTCCAGAGGACAAGAGATAAACATGTAAAGGTGACATACCATGATAAGTGCTTTGCTAGAGGTATGCATGGCAGTGGCAACCAGAAGGAAAAACAATTCTTTTCTTGGGAAGTCATGGTAAGGTGGGGACAACAAAGTTATTCAGTGTAAGGCAAGTGGCTGAGGACTAGGCTAATAGAGTTTTAATATTAAGTCGCAGAGTTTGAGATTTCACCCCTTAGGCAATGGGAAATCATTTAGAAATCAACATGGAAGCAGAATGAGTAAAGCTAACAATGATTTACTGTAGATATGCTTCCCCAACCGTGAAGGTCAGTCTAATGTTGACCCAAGTTCACAGGCAAAGGTCTGAACACTGGCAGGGGAAACATTCTAAATAAAAGCAAACTCCCTGAAATGCTCATTAGAATCCGCCCATTTAGTTAATGAAGAAAACGTTCATGAGGAAGGATAACTTAAAATCCCACAATGTCAGAAAAGCATGCCCAATAATTACCCTTTACAGTACACTATATATGAAGATGCCTGAACCGGTGGTCAAGAGCATTTTTTGATTCGTAGTCAAGAGCATGATCAGGTTAGCAGACTTCACCTACCTCTGCTAAGTATTTTTTTTTAATTTTTGTCCTTTAGTCTTATAAACAAATATGCTAAGCATATCAATTATTCATTCTACAATCATTCAACAAACATTTTAATGTCTACTGTGTGTCAGGCACTGTCCTAGGTACCAGGGCCACAGCAGAACACACAAGAAAATGCTACTCTCATGAAGCTTACATTATAGTGGGAGAGACAGACATTAACGAATGAATATATACAACATGGCCTCGTTGCTAAAGTTTTAGGATAGTTTACTTTACCTCAGTACTTGCTCTCTCATTAGCCACTGGCAATCAGACATCAGCGATCTACCCCCACTAAGCAAGCAAAACAGCAATCTTTAAGGCCACTGCTGATCTTCTCAATGTCAAAACTAAGAGCCCTTCATCCTTCAGTTCTCCTTCTCCTGACCTCTATATCTGTCACCTTACTAACACCTTCTCAAATGCTATTTCCTTGTCTACATGTTACACTGCTGACTTCCTGTTTCTCTGACCCAATGGGCATTCCCTGAAAGTTCTGCTCCATTCTTTTTCCCCATTAAATAACTCATCCACTTCATGTTTTATCCATGCAGATGATTCCGAAATCCATAGTTTTGCAAAATCAGCACTCCATGACTTGGAGTGGTGGTATACCATAGAAAAGGTATGACCCATGACTGTCCCAGACAAGAGATACCTTTCTGAGAGAAGGCCTGAAATTATGCAAAAAAGGTCAATTTGAATAGCTGTGACTAGGTATAGCACAGGCCAATCTTAGCTCAGCAGATCTTTTTTTTCTTTTCTCTTTTTATTTATTTTTTTCTTTTCTCTTTTACACTTCCCACTTCATTGAAGAACTTGCAGCTCAGAAGATCTCAAACATCAGAGTGTATAAGAATCACCAAGAGGCTAGTTGAAAATACAGATCCCCAGGCTCTAACTCAGCAAGTCTGTAGTAAGCTCAGTGTTCTGTACTTTAATGAGTATCCCAGCTGATTCTGATGCAAGACATTTATGAACCACCCTTTGAAATACAATCACAGATTTTTGGACATGGAGGAACCAAAGAAAGTGACTCAGGCAGTTGCAGAGTCCATGGCCATGTCTGGTGGGGATCCATGTAAAGAACATGTGTACACATGAGTGTCTGGTAGAGGGAGGCAAGAGACAGGTGAAAAGGTGGGGGTTCAAATGCCAGGTGGGGATGAGAAGCATGTGTGGGGTGCCAAGTTCAAGTCTGGAAAAGGGGGCTGGTGGGCTGCTGTAGAAGGATCTGTCTTACAAGGTTTTAGCTTATTTGCAGACAAGAAGAATCTGGAAAAAAGAATGGAAAGAAGAAACTAAAAAATGTAGAGGGCCCTTCTATATTAGGGCACATAAGCCAGACCTCAGGGGAGACTAAAACCCTCAGGCTTTTAGTACAAAATTCTACAGCACAAGAGTGCCACCTACTGTGGACCAGCAGACAGGTGTAAATTCTTCAACCTTTGCAGGAAGACAACATTCAAATCCCTGCCCCACTCCTGTTCTCTCACCTGACCCACGGCAGCTCCAATGCTCCCAGTCCCATCAACAATTCCTGTGACGGTCGCCAATGCCTCACTGCTCCCTTGGATCAGCTCTTGGCGACCAAGGTCCGCAGAAATAGCAGAGCTAATCATGTTAGAGGGTCCACCAATAAAAAATCCTGAAGTCATAAACAGAACAGGTTCTTATTAAAACATGATTCATAATGCCATCAGGAATCTACTGGATAAGACAAAATATTATCCCAGGCCGGGCGCTGTGGCTCACGCCTGTAATCCTAGCTCTTGGGAGGCCGAGGCGGGCGGATTGCTCAAGGTCAGGAGTTCAAAACCAGCCTGAGCAAGAGCGAGACCCCGTCTCTACTATAAATAGAAAGAAATTAATTGGCCAACTGATATGTATATATAAAATTAGCCGGGCATGGTGGCGCATGCCTGTAGTCCCAGCTACCCGGGAGGCTGAGGCAGGAGGATCACTCGAGCCCAGGAGTGTGAGGTTGCTGTGAGCTAGGCTGACGCCACGGCACCCACTCTAGCCTGGGCAACAAAGCGAGACTCTGTCTCAAAAAAAAAAAAAAAAAAAAAAAAAATATTATCCCAATATTTTACTTAATATGTTGGAGAGAAATGAAAAAAGGGGGGGAGAACTCTCTCAGAGAGTATCATTTTCAAAGTAGTTAGCATTCACTTTTCTGAAATCCCTTCTTAAATTATGTGACACTTTAGTATATTTTATAGAACCCAAGGATATAAAAACTATAGTGAAACACCAGCCTTTCTAATCCTGTGAAGTTTGCATTCATTAATAACTGATTGCACTAACTTATCAAACAGATTCTATTATGGTAGAGTCGCATCATATGAGCATTTGATTATCCAACTTAACCAAACATTGAAAAAAACAGAAAAGACGAAAAAGCTATTGAAGTGGTGCAGGTGATTCTATGTGCTCAGTGAGGCTGCCCGAGAATTGAGCATGCGCTGGCCTGTGTGAATCTGGGCCACTGCTGGAGCTACTTCCATGTAACTCATGTAGCTCTCCAAGTATGACCTAAAGCATAAAAATAAGAAATTTTTCTTTTTTTGTTGGTTTTTTTTTCTGAGACAGAGTCTCACTTTGTGGCCCAGGCTAGAGTGGCATTAGCCTAGCTCACAGCAACCTCAAAATCCTGGGCTCAGGCCGGGCGCTGTGGCTCACGCCTGTAATCCTAGCTCTTGGGAGGCCGAGGCGGGCGGATTGCTCAAGGTCAGGAGTTCAAAACCAGCCTGAGCGAGACCCCGTCTCTACTATAAATAGAAAGAAATTAATTGGCCAACTGATATATATATATAAAAAATTAGCCGGGCAGGGTGGCGCATGCCTGTAGTCCCAGCTACCCGGGAGGCTGAGGCAGAAGGATCACTCGAGCCCAGGAGTTTGAGGTTGCTGTGAGCTAGGCTGACGCCACGGCACTCACTCTAGCCCGGGCAACAAAGTGAGACTCTGTCTCAAAAAAAAAAAAAAAAAAAAAAAAAATCCTGGGCTCAAGCGATACTCCTGCCTCAGCCTCCCAAGTAGCTGGGACTACAGAGGCATGTGCCACCATGCCCGGCTAATTTTTTCTATATATATTAGTTGGCCAATTAATTTCTTTCTATTTATAGTAGAGACGGGGTCTCGCTCTTGCTCAGGCTGGTTTCGAACTCCTGACCTTGAGCAATCCGCCCACCTCGGCCTCCCAGAGTGCTAGGATTACAGGCATGAGCCACCTTGCCCAGCCAAAATAAGTAATTTTTCTACAACACAATCCCTAATTGCACTCAACTATTTCATCTAGTGCTCAAGTGACAAAATACTGACCAATTCCAACACAGGAGGAAAAATTGGCTATACTGTTTTTTTTGTTTTGTTTTATGTTTTTTGAGACAGAGTCTCATTCTGTTGCTTGGGCTAGAATGTCATGGCGTCAACCTAGCTCACAGCAACCTCACACTCCTAGGTTCAAGCAATCCTTCTGCCTCAGCCTCACAAGTAGCTGGGACTACAGGCAAGCGCCACCATGCCCGGCTAATTGTTTCTATATATTTTTAGTTGGCTAATTAATTTCTTTCTATTCTTAGTTGAGATGGGGTCTCGCTCTTGCTCAGGCTGGTTTTGAACTCCTGACCTTGAGCGATCCACCTGCCTTGGCCTCCCAGCGTACTAGGATTACAGGCATAAGCCACCGCACCTGGCTGGCTATACTGTTTTGAAAGCTGGTGAATTGGTTTCCAACGTGGCATCTTTCTAAGTCACTTCCAGAAGTAATATCAGAAGCTAGGGCAGCAATAAAAATTTTTAGAAAACCTCTATCAACAGAGACTGTTTCTGTCACAACAGGACTGAGGAGGTCATAAAACAGCACACAAAAAATCTGGAAAAGTAGCTGTCTTTCCTTTTACCGTTTGAGTTCTCTATAATTAAGGTTTTAACATTATTCAAATTGATGGAGAAAAGAGCTTCCCTTTTTCCTCTGAATTTATAGGAATAGCACAGTGAAGCAGAGCCACATGTCATACCTGTAACAGTCATCAGCAGTGCATTAATGGACTTATCGTCTGGAGAACCTGTCAAAGAAGACACAGACATGCACAGTGACTTGAAAAGCGGATCACATGTACCTCCACTGAACAGTACACAAAGATCTGAATCTCTGTGGCCTCACAAATCACTCTCAGAGACAACAAAGAGACACAACGCTTTCACTGCCTCTTCGAACTTTTATTTGTAATGTCTGTTTCTTGCTGGTGCTCAAGCTAATGAGACTTCTAAAAGCTCAAGAAAAACTCTACTCCCGTCACAGCAGCATCTTAAGGGATGTATACCAAACCTACTAATTACCATCTTTCCGCTTTTGAAACCTGTCCCCCTTTTATTGTTTTACTGGCTATAATGCTGTCCCCCTGGAGCCTCCCCTCAAACAAAGCATATACACTCCCAAGCAAGCTTTTAAACAAATCAACAAAGCAGTAGAGATGCCAGTTTCCTCCCGACACAAATAAAACGATGTGATGACAGTTTTCCCAGGCATTCACAGGACAACACAAAGGGAGCACATCATGCCTTGTAGCTATTCTCAAGGCTCTCCCCAGAGCAGATCACTGACTCCAGGCAAATGCCTATTCCTAAGAGATCAGGAGAAAACCATAATTATATAGGAATACTCACGACTATACCCGATGAGGGACCCAATTGCCAGAAGCAGACTTAAAGCTAAAACTGGAGCTCTCTTCTGCAATATGTCAGAGATGAAGCCTTGCAAAGTTCCACCTTCGAGCACAAAGCATATCATAATCAAAATCATTTCTAATTCAGCTCAGTGACCCCAGGCACGCTCCCCGTGTACCCTTTAGTCTCACTGGCATGATCATAACACTGGTCTATCCAAAGATGGCTGACTCTCCAAAAAGTTCCCTCCATAATTTCCTTTTAGGAAGATGAACTATTATATCGCTATGAAGGCCAATGGGAATAGGCTACCACAAATAGGAAAAATCATCAAAACCATCCACTCTCCCTTATGAAAACAAGCTGTGAAGCTATGCCTGACTTTTCCGCTTTTCAATTTTAAAAGATGCTTAAGAACCATGCTTCACAGACTATTAATAGCATCCACTAAAATTCACTAAAATTTTCTTTTTTTTTCCTTTTTCTTTTTTAATAAACTAATTTTTTCATTACTTTTTAATTTTCATTTTTTTCTCTTTTACAGTGACCCAAGCTGTGGTAAAAATTCACTAAAATTAAATGCAACAATTATGGTTTGGTAATAACTAATATGTCAGGATGCTCAAAAAGAGGCAATATAAATCCTGCAAGCAACACTGTCACATTTAGATAAGTACCATTGTGAGTTCTAGAGCTATGGGACATCTGATACATCTGCATCAGGCAGTGGCACCTAGGCAATTTTAACTTTAGAGGACAGAGAAGTATGGGCAGGTCTAAAATGGCAACCTCATCTGTGGCTCTGGATATAAGAATAAGGACAGCCAAACTGAAATACAATAATGATATATCACCTAAGGATATACTGTGTGCTTTCATGTGCTCAGAGCAGTTGAGTTATACCACAGTTCTAAATGTAAACATTATAGAAAGGATATTAAGGTTTTACCATAGACATATGAGTAATACCCACTAAAATATATTGTTTGTCTGTCTTATTTAAGTTTCTTACTTCCTTGTTCATATTTATGGCTACTGCAAAAAGTCACTCCTAAAATCTGTTGTTTACAATGAAGCAATTGCAAAAACATTCACAAAAATTAATTCCTACTGTTTTTCCTATCTCTAAGATCTGACAATCTATACACTAAGGTATGACAGTAGTCCCCCCTTATCCATGGGGGATACGATCCAAGACCCCCAGTGGATGCCTGAAACCTTGCATAATACCAAACACCCTATATATGTGTTTTTCCTACACGTACACACACAATATAGTTTAATTGATAAATTAAGATAGTAAGAGATTAACTTAGAGATTAACTTAGATAGTAAGAGATTAACTTAAGATAGTAAAAGATTAACAATAAACAAAATCAAAAATTATAACAATATACTACAATAAAAATTATGTAAATGGTTTCTCTCTATCCCTCTCTCTTCCCCTCTCAAAATCTTAGTGTACCGCACTGCAAGTAATGAAACTTTGGAAAGCAAAACAATGGATACGAGGGAACTACTGTATTTTTCCTCCCATCTTTGGCTGGGGGTGGTAGTGAAGGTAGGAGGTAGATAAAATGAACATATTCACATTCTAACTTGGATCTCTGTTAGAAGATTTAGCTAGGATATCAGTGAAACAGTATGAAAGAGTTGCACTTAAAGAGATTCCCATGTGCTTTCCAAGAGAAAAGAAGTGATCCATCAACAAAGGACTGAGAAAAAAGAGCTATATAAATCACAGCCCTGTCTTGGGTTGAGTCTTCCTTTCTATGGACTTCTATTTTTTTTTTTTTTTTAAGAGTTTGGCTGTGTACTAGGTAGGACAGTTTAGGAAAAATGGCTGTGAAATAATAAAACTTTAAATGAAGCCAGATTTTATAACCCAATACAAGATGACTAGTGAGTCTTTCTTATGGAAAAAGATTCATTACCGGCATACCTATGATTCCCCCAACGTCGTACCAAATGGACAGTTTGTCAGCTTCAGCCTCCTTCCATCTAAAGTTGTTACTCAGATAAAAGGGCAACCAGAAGAAGAAGGAGTAATTGACTAACTTCAAGCAGGCGTAGGCCAGTGAATACTATAAGAGAAACAGCCAACTATCATTAAGAGACAAATAGCACAGGATGACCACAATCTTTAATGTCATTAGAAAGCAAAACAAAATTAAAGAGCTTGAGATGAATGGTACCTAATTTTATAATTAATCATCTCTACAAATTCCCACGCGCCTGACTTCACCTAGTCTCCCCTGTTCCTCATCCCTGTTAGCTTCTAGACAGGCATGGACAGCAGGCCTTTGAAATAAAAAACACAGATGGATATTTCTTAATTGTCCCCAGTTTCTTCTCCTATCAGTTCTCTGGTAGAAGCAAACGAGTGTTTTGAACCTAGAAGGCAGGGCACATACCCATATTTCTTTATTCACACAAAAATAATTGGTATTCATGCCACCAACCAGCATTAACCATAGACAAATAAGTCCAGGAAACACCATGGCCTTTTTACTGCAAGCAGCCAAACTTGTTTGGTTATTCTACTTCCTGTAAAGTTAATAGTGTGAACAATGGAGAGCAAGGTGACTACAGTAGAGGTTCAAGGTCTAAGAAAAGCATCAACATTAAAACTACTTTTACATCAGAGTTTCCAAAAGCCCTATAGTGCCCCATGCAGTGGAAAAGAAGACAGTATCTCCGGTGAGTCAAAAATGACAGAGCATGGTCGTCACCATCCTTGTGGCTCTCCTTTGAAGAAAAAAAAGTTGCAGCTGCTTTAAGATGGTGGTGGGGCTGAGACTCCAGTATTCAACACGTTATTACCAGGAAATCCTGACATTTAGCATCAAAGGCAAAAGGAGGAGGAACAGAGGGGCTGACTTCAAAGGGTGTCTGGCTAGTATATTCTTTTCCCTGGAGCTGCCAGTTATTCCCCACGTATCACTTGTTTTAAAACAGCTTCCCTGGCAGGCAACAGCCGCCCCCTAGAGAGCCAAATCCCAATCAGGAGTGCATTTTGTCCAGACAGCCTACTACAAAGACAAAAGAATTAAGTTAACTAGATTTCCTTTATATCCCTGCCCCTGTCGGAGAACAATAGCTTGTGAAGCACAAAGGAACAGCAAAAGATTTCCATATTTAGTTGCAACAATTTTAAGTTCTGTCTCAAAAATTAAACTATTTCTAGCAGAATATTTTAATAACTAGTTAAAAATAATCATTAGCATAAGAACAAGCCTAAAGGAACCTGCATTTCCCTTTTATTATATATCATCTTTGGGTTAAAGAATTGTGGAAAATTACACTCACATTTTAACTCATACTTCAATTCATACATCTATTTGAAATGTTAGTTCTTAGCTTGGAGGCACAGGCAGAAGGGAATGGGTAAGTATGACATAAGATGGCTTGTAGCTTTGAACCTACCTGAGGGATTACATTCATAAAGCACCATTAAAAAGGGAAATAACAAAAACAGGTGCTTGTTCACAACACAGTAAACCAACGTTACAGACCCCAGGGACGACAGGCATAATTTCTATTCCACAGGAAGGGGAACTGAGACACAAGGATGGGTTGAGTGACTTACCCCAGGTCTCACAGAAAGTTAGTGGGTAAGCTGGAAACATAACCTAGGCCTCTTAGCTTCCACTCCAGTGCTAGAGCGCCCGAAACATCAAGACAGAAAAACTGCAGCAGAAGGGATTCAGTTTAGACATAAGAAAGTTTTCCTGACTGCAAAGGTTGTGGAAACACTGGAATGCATTACCAAGAAACACCGTGGAGTGCTCTGTTCTAGACCTTTTAAAAAAGGGCAAATAATTTTTTTCCCCCTGGAATGATTAGAATGTATGCAAATAATGCAAACTTAATGAACCATTCAAAAGCCTTCTTGGTCCATATGTAATTCTATAATACTTTAACAGGCCTCACAATATGTATTTAAGAACATCAATTTTGCCTTTTTAGTCACATACTAGATTAGGGTCATCAAACCAGGGCTCAGGGGCCAAATCTGGCCACGCCCATCTGTCACATACAGTCTTATGGCTTCATTTGCTCTACAAGGTCGAGTAGTTGTGGCAGAGATTATACAGTTCTCTTTAAGCTGAAAATTATTTACTCTGGCTCTTCATGGAAAAGGTAAGCTGACCCCTGAGTTAGATATCAGATAAGCTGGGGGGCACTACACAATATTCCTTTGAGTATATATTCCTAAAATAAAGTATCAAAGAGAATCTAAATACTTAAAGAAGCTTTATCACAGGCAAAGTGAATATCAAGGGCTATAATATCTCACTGGCTATGTTAAGGAGATTTGAACAGTCCTTACCGGTATGACTCCAGGAAGGCAACAAGCCTGAGAAAAGCTTATAGCCTTGACTTGGGTAATAGTACTGTCTTCTTGGATTGAATAATTAGGCTCATAGTCATCTTCATTTTCAGTACCATTAATTAATGGCCTGTGTGAGTCTTCTTCAAGATTTTCTTCTGCCTCAATACCTGAGAGACCTAAAACAACAATTACAGCTACCTTTTAAAGAGTGCCTATGTGCCTGGCATTGTGCTGAGGGCTTTGCATCTATCACTACTTATGGTGTCGATATTATTTCCATTTTACAAAAGAAGCAACAAAGGTTCAGAGACCAAGGTCAACTAAGGTCAATTAAGTTCACATAGCCTATTTAAAAATACTCAAAAGATACAAGAATTGTACATCTCCAGCCAGGCGCAGTGGCTCATGCCTGTAATCCTAGCACTCTGGGAAGCCGAGGTAGGAGGATGGCTTGAGGTCAGGAGTTCGAAACCAGCCTGAGCAAGAGAGAGATCCCGTCTCTACTAAATGTAGAAAAAAATTAATTGGCCAACTAAAAATATGTAGAAAAAATTAGACAGGCATGGTGGCACATGCCTGTAGTCCCAGCTACTCAGGAGGCTAAGGCAGGAGGATCGCTTGAGCCCAGGAGTTTGAGGTTGCTGTGAGCTAGGCTGACGCCATGGCACTCTAGCCCGGGCAACAGAGTGAGATTCTGTCTCAAAAAAAAAAAAAAAAAAGAATTGTACGTCTCTTTGCTTCTGTGGTTTTGCTTGGACATATTCTGCATTTAACCATAGGTAAATATCAAACTGAATCATTTTTATGAATGAAAAAAAAAACTCTGTCTCAAGAAGTGAAACCAGAAATACATCCATGCTAATTCCTAGCCTGAGTGACAATTACAAAATTTGCAAATGCTAAGTTTTTCCTGTTATCTATAAAAGGAGGGCACCACTCCCTCCAACATGTGCAGCTGTGCCAGGAGTTGGCTTCAATGTAGATAGGACACAAAGAGCAATACCATTCTCCTTTAAATTCACTAAAAGGAGCACAGTTTTCCTAGTAAAAAAGACATTTGATTTCCTGGCCTCAGATTTCCCTTTGGCCATTCAGTAAGAGATTCTGAATAGAAAAGACAGCTTCTCCTCACCAATTTCTTCTGGTGACACCAGGAGTCCAAAGAAGATAATGATCCCACCAGCAAACTGCACAGACGCTGTCACCAGAAAGGCATACTGGAAGAGAGGGCGGAAAGGCGGTTCTTACACATCTGGAGATAGTCATCACTGGCACAGTCATTAATGGTGCAAATGGTGCATGTGTGGGAGGTGAAGGGTAGGGCGGGAAGGACAGGGAGAATGGGAAGGAAATGAGCACTGAGTGCTTACACTGAGCCAGGAACTATGCAAAGTGTTCTACTCGTGTTTTCTCATTTAATTTTTCCCAGTGACTCTAGGAGGCTTAGAGAGGATAATTAAGGTCCCCTGGATACTAAGTGGCACTATTACAACTGTGAAACTAAGAATATCTCCAAAACTCTAGTTCTTTGCATCACACAGCCTCCCACAAAAGACACAGCATCTGTCCTCAAAGATATTATAACTAATAACTTTGAAATGAAATTCAAAGACTTCTCATCGAAATGAAAATGAAAGTTTCAATATCTTTGAGGGGATTAAACAATATACAAAACAGGCTAGGTACATTGGCTCTGCCTGTAATCCTAGTACTCTGGGAGGCAGAGGCAAGAGGATTGCTTGAGCTCAGGAGTCTGAGATCAGCCAGGGCATAAACCCCTGTCTCTACTAAAAATAAAAAAAACTAGCCGGGCCTGGTAGTGAGTACCTGTAGTCCCAACTACTCAGGAGGCTGAGGCAGGAGAATTTTTTGAGCCCAGGAGTTTGAGGTTGCAGTGAGCTATGCTGCTATGGCACTCCAGCCTGGGTGACACAGTGAGACTTTGTCTCAAAAATAAATAAATAATGTACTGCTGGCTTCTAAAAAAAGAAAAAAAATAGAAAAATAAAATAAAATAAAATAAAATAAAATAAAATAAAATAAAATAAAATAAAATAAAATAAAATAAAATAAAATAAAATAAAATAAATAGGCTGGGCACAGTGGCTCACGCCTATAATCCTAGCACTCTGGGAGGCTGAGGTGTGAGGATTGCTCAAGGTCAGGAGTTCAAAACCAGCCTGAGGAAGAGCAAGACCCCATCTCTACTAAAAATAGAAAGAAATTAATTGGCCAACTAAAAATATATAGAAAAAATTAGCCAGGCATGGTGGCGCATGCCTGTAGTCCCAGCTACTCAGGAGGCTGAGGCAGAAGGATCAGTTGAGCCCAGGAGTTTGAGGTTGCTGTGAGCTGGGCTGATGCCATGGGACTCACTGTAGCCCAGGCAACAGAGTGAGACTCTATCTCAAAAAAAAAAAAAAAAAAAAAGACTTCTTATTGACCATACATAAACCAAAATTTCAGGCGAACTGTTTAAAAATGTATCTACTGGCCAGGCGTGGTGGATCACGCCTGTAATTCTAGCATTCAGGGAGGCCAAGGAGGGCGGATCGTTTGAGACCAGCCTGAGCAAGAGCAAAACCCCATCTCTACTAAAAATAGAAAGAAATTAGCTAAACAACTAAAAATGTACAGAGAAAAATATTAGCCAGGCATGGTGGCACATGCCTATAGTCCCAGCTACTCAGGAGGCTGAGGCAGGAGGATCGCTTGAGTCCAGGAGTTGGAGGCTGCTGTGAGCTGGGCTGACGCCACGGCACTCTAGCCCCGGCAACAGAGTGAGACTCTGTCTCAAAATAAATAAAAATGTATATACTTTTAAAAAGAGCAACATATTTTTAATTATTTAGGTTTTCGACTAGGCAATACACTCACATGATTCAAGCAACATTAAGTACGAGGATATATACAGTGAAAACTTGCCCTCCGATCCCTCAATTCTCCCAATGTTCCCAATGTAACCAGTGTTGTTATTTAATTTTGACTGTCCAGAGATTGTTTTGGGAATATACAAGCTAATATAAATGCATGCTCTTTCATTCTTACTTTTTAAACAAATGGCATCATTCAACACCCGGTTTTGCACCCTTGCTTTATTCACTTAACATGTCTCTGAGACCATTCCAGTGCACCAATCTCTATCAGTAGTACATAGAGCACTTCCTGATTCTACTTCATAGCTGCACTGCACTCCCTTGAACAGGTGTATCGCAGTTTATTTCCCTACTGGTTAACATTTGTTTTCCATCTCTATTACAAGCAACGCTAAAATAAAGCACCTTGTATAATAAATACATCATTTGTCCATTTTCAGTCTATGTGATTAATTCCTGCTCAGTTATAATTTTGATAGACACTGCCATACTGAACCCCTCAAGGGGTCACTTAGTCTCCCAAATGCAATGCCAGTTTCTTCAAGTCCCTATAAACATAACACGTTATCAAACTTTTAGACTTTTACAAGTCTAGTAAGTACACAGTGTAGTCATGGTATAGTTTCACTTTTTTTAATAGTTTAGCTTTAATTTGCATTTCTCCTCCAACTAAGCTCCATAAGGAAGAGATTTTTGTCTCTTTTGGTCAGTTCTACATTCTCCTATTCCTGGGGGAACACAGAGGGACTTAAAATATTTATTGGATGAATGAATAAGCAATGAGTTGATATCTTTTCACATGTGTATTAGCCATTTCTATTTCCTTTCCATGAATTATACATTCAAATTTTTTACCCTTCTTTCTGATATTGGACTTTTTCTTATCAATTTGTGGGTGCTCTTCATATATTAGGGATATTAGCCCTTTAACTGTACACATGAGTTGCAAATTCTTCTTTTCAATTGGTTATATGTCTTTAGACTCTCTTATGGTGTTTTTGTCACGAATAATTTTTTTATGTGTTTGAATGTATCAGAAGTTTGTCCTCCTTTAATACAAGCCTTGCCTACCCAGACACAGCTTTAGGTAGCTTTAAATGGCCACAATCTATAAAAAGCAATACATACGTATGTATACACACACACACAAATAAAAAGCCAGAAAAAGTACCTACCTCATAACCATACTGCAGGACAGAAGAAGCTAGGCAAGCTCCCAAAATATTGCCCACTGAAGCACAGGCACTCCAGAGACCAAAAACAACTCCTCGTCTAAGATGCAGAACAAAGGAAGACAGAAGACAGTAAAGTCAGAAGGGATTCTGTATACAGTTCAAAACACAAAATGGACATTTCTTTAAAATAGACAATAATGACAAAACATCAGGTCTCCTCTAAATCTAAGATTTTTCTTATATTAAAGTTCAATTTGGAGCTCACAGGAAGACACTGCTAAGAGAACTTAAAAAGACAAGCCACAAATTGAAAGGAAATATTTGCATATCACTTATCTGACAAAAGACTTGTATCTGGAATACAAGGAACTCTCAAAACTAAATCACAGTACCTTTATTTGTAATAGTCCCCAAACTGAAAACAACCCAAATGTTCAACAGGTGAACAGATAAACAAATTATGGTACAATGGACCACTCAGCTATAAAAAGGAATGAATGGCGGCTCACGCCTGTAATCCTAGCACTCTGGGAGGCCGAGGCGGGCAGATTGCTCGAAGTCAGAAGTTCGAAACCAGCCTGAGCAAAAGCGAGACCGCCTCTCTACTATAAATAGAAAGAAATTAATTGGCCAACTAATTTATAGAGAAAAAATAAGCCAGGCATGGTGGCGCATGCCTGTAGTCCCAGCTACTAGGGAGGCTGAGGCAACAGGATTGCTTGAGCCCAGGAGTTTGGGGTTGCTGTGAGCTAGGCTGACGCCATGGCACTCACTCTAGCCTGGGCAACAAAGCGAGACTCTGTCTCAATAAATAAATAAATAAATAGGAATGACCTACCAATACATAGAATTTGAATGAATTTCTAATTATGAATAAAAGAAGACACACAAAAAAAGTACCTACTATATGATTCCAGTTATAAAAAATTTTAGAGAATTTAAATTAATCTAAAGTAGGAAAAAAAACAGATTAGTGTTTACAGGCAGCAGGAGGCAACTGGCAGAAGAGGAGGGCAGGAGGAATTACCAAAGGACATGAAGAAATTCTTGGGGGTGATAGATATGCTCACTATCCTAATTATGATAATGGTTTTATAGGTATACAGGCCAAAACTCAAAGTACACATTTTAAACACGTGCAGCTTATTGTGTATCTCAATAAAGCCATTTAAAAGAAAAAGAATGGAATGTGCAGGGCAGAGTCCGATGGAAGGGAAACTATTATAATAATCCTGGAGAGAAATTATTAGCTCTGAATACAGACAATACTAATAGGGGTGGTGAAAGAAAAAGGATTTAAGAAAGGTAATTTAAGGTAATTTTTTTAAGTTCAAATTTGGATTTTATTCTATTTGACATATGTAACAATGAACTGTGTTATTTTACATTTTTTACCTCTTTAAATATTTTTCTAACCACACTGAGACAGAAGGAATTTTAGACATGAATATGGAAACAACACTGTACAGTAAAAAGGAAAGTCTGTTTTAAAGTTCGAGGAGCCCTTGTGAAACTGTAATTGCATACAAGTCACATGAGACTCGGAGTTCTCATCTGTAAGAAGTTGTGTTCTTCAAAGGATAGGGTGCAATAATATAGATGAAAAGGCTTGATGCTATACAAATGAAAGGATTATTATTGCCTAGTTTAAATTTGTTTTAGAAAACCACAACCCTGGCCAGGTGCGGTGGCTCACGCCTGTAATCCTAGCGCTCTGGGAGGCTGAGGAGGGAGGATCACAACAAACAAACAAACACACACACACACACACACACACACACAATCCTGACAACCAAGAGCAGCAACATGATGCATCCAAGGTAACACCTATTTAGGAGCAATGTCCTCAGGAGGACACTTAATTTCTCTGGACCCCAACTCTTCCCATCTGGAAAACAAATGAACTGAACTAGATAGTGTCCAAGTTCCTTTCCAGTTCCAAAATGCCCCAATTACTATGAAATCTTAAAGCCTATCAAGAGGGTCATGGAGGAAACACTCAGAAGGTCAGGATCTGAACAACACTGACTGACCAAAGACCTGATTTTAGAAAAAACTGGCTTGTATCAACTGTGATTTTAAGCTGCCTTTATTGCTACAGTTCACACGAAGCCACGGTGTCTAAAGCAGTGCACTTTGATTTCACTCACTAGTGTCATTTGTTTAAAAACAAACTTTCAAAATTTAACTGTAATGGCTTTCTTTTTTCTTTGTCACTGAGCCACAGAAATAATGAAGCAGACTGCTCAGTCATTGCTATCAAAGACCCAGTGTCATCCAATCTATAAAAGCTCAGAATCCTCTAAAAGGATACATGTTAAAACTAGTAATTATATTTGAGTAACAGGATTTCAGTTGGTTTAACCTTTATCTCTCTTTGTTCATTTATATTTTCTGGCTTGTTTAAAATAAACAAGTATCCTTTGTATATTTTTTTAAAATCATGAATGGAAAAAAATTACCTTAAAAATCTTAATGAAGCCGGGCGTGGTGGCTCACGCCTGTAATCCTAGCTCTCTGGGAGGCCGAGGCGGGCGGATTGCTCGAGGTCAGGAGTTCAAAACCAGCCTGAGCAAGAGTGAGACCCCGTCTCTACTATAAATAGAAAGAAATTAATTGGCCAACTGATATGTATATAAAAAATTAGCCAGGCATGGTGGCGCATGCCTGTAGTCCCAGCTACTCGGGAGGCTGAGGCAGGAGGATCGCTGAGCCCCGGAGATTGAGGTTGCTGTGAGCCAGGCTGACGCCACGGCACTCACTCTAGCCTGGGCAACAAAGTGAGACTCTGTCTCAAAAAAAAAAAAAACAAAAAAAAAAAAAAAAAAAAAAAAATCTTAATGAAAAACAGCATATGAGCAGACAGTATCATCTACTCCAAATAAAAACTAAAGTATCATAGGGGAATGCCTTTTTTTTTTTTTTTTTTTTTTGAGACAGAGTCTCGCTTTCTTGCCCAGGCTAGAGTGCCGTGGCGTCAGCCTCGCTCACAGCAACCTCAGACTCCTGGGCTCAAGCAATCCTCCTGCCTCAGCCTCCCGAGTAGCTGGGACTACAGGCACGAGCCACCATGCCCGGCTGATTTTATATTATATATATTAGTTGGCCAATTAATTTCTTTCTATTTTTATGGTAGAGACGGGGTCTCGCTCAGGCTGGTTTTGAACTCCTGACCTTGAGCAATCCGCCCGCCTCGGCCTCCCAGAGTGCTAGGATTACAGGCGTGAGCCACCGCGCCCGGCCGGGAATGCCTTTTACAATGCAATTGTTAACCACTTCGGTACCACGCTCACTGGCCACAAAACCTTGCCCATAGCCTGCACTCATAGTCCGCACGTAGAAGTTTGTGCCGTGCATTGACGATGAATCTGTTTTCCTCTTGTGTGATGAGGAAAGCTTTAAAGCACTGAAAGCCTGTTTTACTTTACAGGCAGCTTTACTTGTAATGTAAATCAGAATAGGTAACATATACATATATGCTTTTATTACATTATTTTTAAATGTTCACAATTTTATTTTGATAAATGAAAAGTCAGAAGAGTCATATCACAGCTGTCGGCTAAAGTCAACGCTCGGTTCATCTGTGGCTATCGACTATAGTCGACGCTCGTACCAAAGTGGTTAAGCAGTGACACTCAAGTTAGAGTGAAATTGAAATCACTAGCACACTGAAATGTAATCAGAGCATTCTTATTAAGCGGTGCTTATACTAACCACAGACATTTTATAGATGAACTTTCACAATGTTACAGATCATTAATGAGCAAGCTAACCCCCAGATGAAACTGTGAAGCTGGAATACTCAGTGGAGTCAGCCAGAGCATGCACTGAACACCAAGGTGGGTGGATCATGTCTGGTGCACACCTTGGTCCTCACATAAAAGAGTAAACATTCAAAAAGAAGACAGAAACATCAATGAGATAAATATGCATCTGATATGACATATTTATCTAGGAAAAATAATAAAAACCCAATTAATAACATTCCTGAAAACAGAGTATCGCAAACAATGATAAACAACAAAATCTCTGGTTATTTCAACTTATTTTCCACCCTATAAATTAAGTATGACTCTTCTTCCTGAGTGGCTAGGACACTTTAGTAGGTACCTATCTTTACCCCACAGCCTCCACACACAAAGTCAAATATAAAAAGTCTCTAACAGGCCGGGCGCTGTGGCTCACGCCTGTAATCCTAGCTCTTGGGAGGCCGAGGCGGGCGGATTGCTCAAGGTCAGGAGTTCGAAACCAGCCTGAGCAAGAGCGAGACCCCGTCTCTACTATAAATAGAAAGAAATTAATTGGCCAACTGATATATATAAAAAAAAAAATTAGCCGGGCATGGTGGCACATGCCTGTAGTCCCAGCTACCCGGGAGGCTGAGGCAGAAGGATCACTGGAGCCCAGGAGTTTGAGGTTGCTGTGAGCTAGGCTGACGCCACGGCACTCACTCTAGCCTGGGCAACAAAGCGAGACTCTGTCTCAAAAAAAAAAAAAAAAAAAAAAAAAAAAGTCTCTAACAACTACTTGAAGCTTTAGAGTAAAAAATATTCAATTTGACTAAGCCCCAAAGTTTGGCATTCTTCATCTGAATCTTATTACAGCCCTTGTCATATGACCTTAGGGAAGTCACATGGATAACTTTTGGCCTCAATTTCCTTATCCTTAATGTAAGAAGGTTAAATTAGATTACCAAATCTCAAAAAAGAGAAGGGGCCGGGCGCTGTGGCTCACGCCTGTAATCCTAGCTCTTGGGAGGCCGAGGCGGGCGGATTGCTCAAGGTCAGGAGTTCAAAACCAGCCTGAGCAAGAGCGAGACCCCGTCTCTACTATAAATAGAAAGAAATTAATTGGCCAACTGATATATATAGAAAAAAAAAATTAGCCGGGCATGGTGGCGCATGCCTGTAGTCCCAGCTACTCGGGAGGCTGAGGCAGAAGGATCACTCGAGCCCAGGAGTTTGAGGTTGCTGTGAGCTAGGCTGACGCCACAGCACTCACTCTAGCCTGGACAACAAAGCGAGACTCTGTCTCAAAAAAAAAAAAAAAAAGAGAAGGGAAGGGCTAGGCATGGTGGCTCACACCTATAATCTTAGCACTTGGAGAGGCTGAGGCAGTGGATTGCTTGAGGTCAGGTGATCGAGAGTAGCCTAAGCAATATAGAGACTGTCTCTACAAAAAATAGAAAAATAAGCCAAGCATGGCAGCACATGCCTGTAGTCCCAGAACCTCGGGAGGGAGGCTGAGGCAGGAGGATAACCTGAGCCCAGGAATCTGAGGTTGCAGTGAGCTATGACGACACCCCTGAACCCTAGCCCAGGCAACAGAGTGAAACCCGTCAATATGAGAACAATATGAAACAATCAATATGAGAAGGGAAGGCAAACCCAAGGGAAGACACATGATGAATGGTACATGAGATTTTTATGTTCTCTAAAAAGACCATGAGTTAAAAAAAAAAAAAAAAAATAGAGACCTACGGCCTTAGCCCACACTCAGAATCTGAATATGGCAGTCAGGGTGTTAGAAATGTGTCCCTAAGGTCCATACCATTTCCAACACACACTGAGTTGAAACTTTGTCTCCCTCTGAACTATTATGACTTTCTCAAATAGAAGAAATATGTGGGCAGTGTCTAGGGCATCAAGTTAATTGACTTTGACAAGTCTGAATAATCCAAGTCTGTTAAACCACTTAACCAGAGAAATCAAAGAGGAAGGAAGTGGCATACCCAGCTTTCCCAAACCAGTTGCCCATAACAGCAACCACACAGGGCCAACCAGTAGACTGTAGCAGGCCATTCACAATCCACAGGCAGCAGTACAGCCATTTGTTGTAGAAATGCAGCCATTCTGTGACAGTGCCAAAGACAAATACCTTAGAGAAGGAAGAAATAAAAAGGGACATGTGACATTCACATAGATACTTTTAGTAGACTCAACTGCCCACCACACTTAAGTTTCTGAGCAAAAAGACTATATGAAGAATACATTCAAACAGCAAGTGCTTCAGAGACATGTGGCCGACTCTTACAATGCTTCTGCTCAGAGCCGGCGATGAGGAGGCAACCAGCAAATCATGACTAACCCGAGAGGCGAAGATGTCAAACAACATAAAAGTCATTAAGTTATCAGCCCTCCAGTTTGTATCTCTAATGCTAAAAAGTTAATTCCTCATTTTTTACCTCATTTTGTATCTCTTTCCACCTCCTTGCTCTCAGACTGCATGTGTGGAGGGGTGGCACTCTCCAGAGGGCTGCAGTGAGGCCCAAAGGAGCCCATGTGGGAAACCCCTCTAGACAGCACCAGCCGCTGCCCTGGGTGAAGGTACCGGGTAAGTGCTAGTCACTGTCAGGACTGTAGCTAAGTTGATTAGGGTAATGCAATCTAACTTGTGATCTGCTCAATCATTTAGTAGCTTTCATCAAGTGGCTGCTTTTCTCCAGGCATTTTGCTTAAGTGGACATTTTATTTGCAGTCAAAGTCTATTTCAGGAATACTCCACATGATTAAAAAATAGTATGTATGATACTATCTGGTTCCAGTTATAAGACATTCTAAAATAAGTAAAACTGTAAGAACAGAAAAACGGTCAGTGGTTGCCAGAGGCAGGGAAAGGGGGGGTAGTTACATGACCATACTCACTTAGTTGAAATTCAGTTCAGAACTATATACTGAAGAGGGTGAGTTTATATACATACTTCAATTTTTTAAAGTATATATATAAAAGAAGTATATGTACAGGTTTAAAAATAATATGTATATATGTGTGTGGGCAAGCAGCTTATAAATAAAAAAAGTGTTCCAATCTCTAAAATTTCAAGGAAAAAAGGTTTTTCCTGCACTCAAATGGCAGACACTGAAAAACAATAATAAAGCAGGGTCTTACTAAACTCCATAGTTTTATTCAATCAACAAAAATTCCTTACTAGAAGCCAGTAAATAAAGATGAAGGAGATAAGGACCTTGTCCTACATAGCACTTACTACGCCAGGCATTATTCCAAATGCCTCACACATACAAACTCATGTAAATCCTCACTACAACCCTAGGAGAAGGTAACATGCATATCTTCTTTTGCAAATGAAGAAGGTGAAGCATGGAGAAATCATAAGCAAGGAAACTGCAGAAGAGGAACAGAAACCCAGGCTGTCCTGGTCTAGGGAATCTGTGATCTTAACCATCATGCTACCCACTCCTGGGGAAAGCAGGACTGAAACAGAAATAACCAGGCTAAGCAGTAATTTCAAGTGCCTGCAAAGATACACAGGCATAGGAGCTCAGAACAGGGAATAACTGATTACTTCTAGAAGTGAGGTCGGTAAGGTCAGGCATTCTAAAAGAGGTGTCACTTGGCCAATGACTTGAAGGAGATAGTAAAGTGGTCTACGGAGAGCTGAAAAGGCCATTTAAGGCAGGAAGAACAGCAGGAACAAAAGCACTGAGGTAGAAGGGAGCAGAATGTTAGGGGCACAGAAAGTAGTCTGGTTTGGCCAAAACAAAGGAGAGAAGCTGAGTGACAAATATGATTGTAAAGGCAGACTGGGACCAGGTTCCAGAGAGCACTGAATGCCATGCTACTTATTCAGCCTATTTATTAGACTGCTAGTGCCTGACAGTCAAGGAAGGGACCTAATGAGAATCATACTTTAAAAAGACCTAAGTGAAAAGGCAAACAAAGGATTAGAACACTAAGAATTTTACTATTCTATCCTACATAGAGAAGTAGGGGGATTACTTGCACTCTAAAATACCTGACCAAAATAAAAAAGTAATTATAAGACCTTTCCAACTTACCACTAATGCAGAAGAGCACATGCCAAAAGACAGAACCCATCGTAAATTCAGCCGATCCCCAATGATGCCACTGATGAAAAGGCCCTAAAAAGGAAGCATTTTATTTTTACAGCTCAAAATAATAACACAGTCTGAAAAAAGTAACATGCATTACAAAGCAAATGAGGCAAACAAACACTGAGATTTAAAATTCAATTTTATTCACATGCCTAAACTAGCTGTCTATATGAGTTTCACAAATGTTTCATGAAATGGCAATGGGCTTCTGCACACTTGTACTGCAAACACACCACAATTCAGAGCAAACTTTGGTTTTACTTGATTTCCTAAATGGAAAAAAAAAATGACTCTAATAAAACAAAAACACACGAATATATTTCATTTTCTAGAACAGACTGATTCCTAAACATCAGTAACAAACTTTCCCAAAGGGATTCCTCTTAGCCATTTGCATTCTGAGTTAAGCTGTTACCACATGTCCTGCATTTTCAGTTCCGACCTTGTAAGAAGTGGAACAGAAGCTTCTAGGGCACACTTGCTGCCTATTTAATCTGACCCTTGGGTTTGATGATATCCCCAGGCAGGAAGAGTAGGGAGGCAGAGACAATAATTAGTTGGAGACAGGTACACACGTTCTGCCTCCTGCTCTCCCTCCCACTGAGTAGCAGGAATTAAAATGCTAAGATCATGGCATGAAGAGAGACTGAAGACCTTAAAGGCAACACAGTTTAGTTTTCTTCCATAAATACATAAAGTGAATTAAATGTCTTGACTCAAAAGCTGAAATTCAGATAGGACCAGGTTTTTCTAATAAATTGTCTATCTCTATATCAGAGAAAATCTATGTGATGTCATCATAAATGTTTCTGCCTTGTTATCATCTCACTCAGGGTTAAAGCCAGAGCCCTGACAAAGGCACCAAATCCCTACCAATCTGAGCCCATTGCCTCTAGGACTCCCTCCCAACAACTCTGTTCCAGCCACACTGATCTACCTCAGCTCTCCACTCCAAACACCCTTCCATCAGGCTGTCCTCTCCAGCCTTCTACTTAAAATGACGAGCCACCCTCCCCCAGGCCTATTTAGTCCCCCGTCTCTGCTCTATTTTTATCCATAGCACCTATCACCTTCAAAAATATAATGTATTTATTTTTAGCATTTTGTAAACATAAGCTTTATAAAGGTAGAGATTTTTTGGCCGGGCGCAGTGGCTCACGCCTGTAATCCTAGCACTCTGGGAGGCCGAGGTAGGCGGATTGGTTGAGGTCAGGAGTTCAAAACCAACCTGAGCAACAGCGAGGCCCCATCTCCACTATAAATAGAAAGAAATTAATTGACCAACTAATATATAGAGAAAAAATTAGCCAGGCATGGTGGTGCATGCCTGTAGTTTCAGCTACTTGGGAGGCTGAGGCAGGAGGATTGCTTGAGCCCAGGAGTTTGAGGTTACTCTGAGCTAAGCTGACACCACGGCACTCACTCTAGCCTGGGCAACAAAGTGAGACTCTGTCTCAAAAAAGAAAACAAAAAAACCCCCTAGATTTAAAAAATAAATAAATAAATAAAGGTAGAGATTTTTTGTGTTGTTCAAGATAAATTCCCATTGACACCTGCTAGATGCTCAAATGAATGAATGGAAAGGACAAGAAATATACACTTCAGAAACACCAAAACTCCTCCTCAGTCAGCAAATTCAAAATCCCTGACAAACTTCATAAGGTTTACATTTTTCCTCAACTTAAAACCCTAGAATTATAAAACTTACCACAGCATAGGAGAAGAGGAAAATAGTATCCAGGGTTCCAAGGAAAAGGGTGGCTTCCTCTGCACTGGGAAACAAATGGTTGCTGCTCCAGATCTACAGAAATGCAACAAGAACAAGTCGGTCCCTGTTGGTATCTGTCAGTGCTTTGTTTCTCAAATCCCCTTCACAAACACTTTGAAAAGAATAGTAATGGTAAAAACCAACTTTTTTTTTTTTTTTTTTTTTAGATAGAGTCTAACTCTGTCGTGAGGGCTAGAGTGCAGTGGCATCATCATTGCTCACTGCAACATCCAACTCAGGGGCTCAAGCAAGCCTCCTGTTTTGGCCTCCCAAAGCACTAGGATTTATAGGTATAAGCTACCAGACTGGGCCTAAAAACCAACTTTTACTTCAAATGCATTTAGAAAGTTCTTAACTAGTGTACTTATTTTTTGCTTTTATTATTTTTTTCAGACAAAAATTCTTTTATTGAGCTTTATTATAATCATGCTAGTTAAATAAATAAATAGAAAAGACACATTACAGTGTAAAGCAGGAAAAAACCCACAACTATTAAGCCAATTGCTTTTATGTCTAGTTAACTGTTTGAACTTTGATACTCCAGTTATAGACTGATGTTCTATGTAATTAATTGTCCATTAACTAATAAGTGAATTTTTTAAGGAAAACTGAACACTTCCAAAAGGTACAATTTGGCTGGGCATGGTGGCTTGCGCCTGTAATCCTAGCACTCTGGGAGGCCGAGGCGGGCGGATTGCTCCAGGTCAGGAGTTCGAAACCAGCCTGAGCAAGACCCCATCTCTACTAAAAATAGAAAGAATTTAATTGACCAACTAAAAATATATATACAAAAAATTAGCCGGGCATGGTGGCACACGCCTGTAATCCCAGCTACTTGGGAGGCTGAGGCAGGAGGATTGCTTGAGCCCAGGAGTTTGAGGTTGCTGTGAGCTAGGCTGACACCACGGCACTCACTCTAGCCTGGGCAACAAAGCGAGACTCTGTCTCAAAAAAAACAAAACAAAAAAACAAAAGGTACAATTTAAGTAACTACTGGTAAAATTACTGCTATGTTTTATTCTCTTTTATGCTTAGCTTTGAACATTTAACAATTTAAAAAGAATAACTTTTCATGTTAAAGATATTGTTCAAATTTAGTAAAATATTCTCAGTGTAAGCTAAATTTTAACTTACTAAACAAAAATGTTACATCTTGCTGTTTATATTTGATTGTTTTAAATTTTAAACACAACTATAAATACCAAAGGTCCTATAAAATGACAGGATTGGAATAACTCAAGTTCTGTCTCTGGTCTTTATAATCATGGTACGATCTTTGTTTCTTCTGAATCTACCATTTAAATGCAGAAGAATGTAGTACCACAGGGTTGGAGAAGCGAACTGCATCCTAAGAAAGTGATAGAAATAAGAATTTCATATTCAGCAGCCTCAGAGTATAACAAAGCAATGAGGACTACCCTTAGTGTATGTATGTCTGTGGCTAAGTCTGCATGTATGGGGGCCAGCTCTAACTAGAAGTTGTCCCAGTGAACTTCTGTGTGGAAAACAGTTTATTTAAGAATAAATAATAAAAACCTGATAATTTGAAGCTTGCATGTGTATTATTTAAACTCATGGCCAGACTCAGTGGCTCATGCCCATAATCCCAGCACTTTGGAAGGCAGAGATGGGAGGATTGCTTGAGCCCAGGAGTTCAAGGTTACAATGAGCTCTGATGGTCCACTGCACTCTATCCGAAATTCACTCTAGGTGACAAAGCAGGACTGTGTCTCTAAAAAAAGAAAATAACTCAGCAGTAACTATAGTAATTATTTAGAACTTACACCAACAGAAGATTTTTTTCAGGATGGAGCATTTTATTACTGACATTGTTTAGAACTGCTGGTACATGGTGGTGATACAAAGCAAGATTGATTTGTCAGTGTTATTATGCTTTATACATTCTCTACAGACCAAGTATTCCTTTATTGCCTGCACCTGGGGTGGACAGCTCCCACCACCCCACCTTTAGTATGTCACTAATTATGTTTATTGTTTATTCTTGTCTGTACTCTTGCTCTCTGCGTGGCTATCCCACGTTAGCTCCATTAAGGCAGGGACCTTTGTTTTGTTCAATGATGTATCACATCTAGAATAATGCTGGGCATGTAGAAGGTACTCAATAAATATTTGTTGAATGAATGAATGAAGCTCAAGGTCAGAGGTTTTCCTTCTATGTTTTTTTCTTTCCCAAATTACTTATACAAGGAATCAGTACATAGGTATTCTCTTATTAACTCATTGGCTTAAATGCTTGCTATATGGTCTCCTCTGAACCCTTGGATTTCCATACGAATTTTAAAATTAGCTTGTTAATTTCAATTAAAATTTTAGAATTTTGATTGGGACTGGATAGTCAACTTGGGGAGAACATCTGTACTAGTTTCTATTGCTGCTGCTATAGCAAACTAACAGACTTAGTGGCTTAAAACCACACAAATTAATTAACTTATAGTCTAGAGGTCAGATGTGTGAAATGAGTTTTATGGGGCTAAAATCAACATTTCAGTAGGGCTACATTCCTTGTGGAGACTCAATAATTCATTTCTTGCCTTGTCTAACATGTAGAGGCTGCCTGCATTCCTTAGCCACCTGCCTTCCATATTCAATGCCAGCAGTCACTTTTCCTTCTCTCTTTCTGCACCCCTCTTTCCCTTATAAGGACCCTCGTAATTATAATGGAATCCCCTGGATAATCCAGGATAACTTCCCCATCTCAAGATCTTTAACTAAATCACATGTGCAGAGCCCTTTCCCCATGTAAACATATTCATAGGTTCCAGGTATTAGAGCACAGAAATCTTTAGGGTACCATTATTTTGCATACCACAGCATCTTGATAATATTAAATCCTCCCATCCATGAACTAGGTATATCTCTCCATATGTTTATGTGTTCTTTCTCTCAATTTTCAATGTGTTCATCTTTCATATCATTTATCACATTTATCCCTAAGTATTTCATATTTTTTATGCTACTGTAAATTTTGAAGCTTTTAAAATTTTAAGTTTTAGGCCAGGTGCGGTGGCTCACGCCTATAATCCTAGAGCTATGGGAGGCCGAGGCGGGCGGATTGCTTGAGGTCAGGAGTTCAAAACCAGCCTGAGCAAGAGAGAAACTCCGACTCTACTAAAAATAGAAAGAAATTAATTGGCCAACTAATATATATATAGAAAAATTAGCCGGGCATGGTGGCGCATGCCTGTAGTCCCAGCTACTCGGGAGGCTAAGGCAGCAGGATTGCTTGAGCCCAGAAGATTGAGGTTGCTGTGAGCTAGGCTGATGCCACAGCACTCACTTTAGCCTGGGCAACAAAGCAAGACTCTGTATCAAAAATAAATAAATAAATAAATAAAATGTCAAGTTCTAGTTCTTTACTACTATATATAAATACAATTGGTTTTCATTTATCTTTCTAAAATTCACATATTAGTTCTAATAAAATCAATTGGATTTCCTACATAGATGATCATGTTGTCTGTGAGTAGAGATGGTCTTACTTCTTCCTTTCCAATCTGGATGCTTTTTACTTCTTTTTTCTGTCTCTGATTACAGTGCTTAGAACCTCTAGTAACGATATTGAATAGAAATAGACATTTTGTCTTGAAAGTAGACATTGAGAGTAGACATTTTGTCTTGTTTCTTTTTTTTTGTAAAATTTTTTTCAGCATATTATGGGGGTACAAATGTTAAGGTTACATATATTGCCAATGTCCCCCTCCATCCTCAAGTAAGAGCTTCAAGTGTGACCATCCCCAAAACGTTGCACATCTCACTCATTGTGTTTTTATATACCCAGCCCCTCCTCCCCTCTCCCACCCACCCGACACTTGATAAATGTTTTCCTATATGTCCACTTAGGTACTGATCCATTAATAATAATTTGCTGGTGAGTACATGTTGTGCTTGTTTTTCCACTCTTGAGATACCTCACTTAGTAGAATGGGTTCCAGCTCTATCCAGGAAAACACAAGTAGTGCTATATTACCATTGTTTCTTAAAGCTGAACAGTACTCCATGGTGTATACATATACCACATTTTATTAATCCACTTATGAATTGATGGGCACTCGGGTTGTTTCCACATCTTTGCAATTGTGAATTGTGCTGCTATAAACATTCGAGTGCAGGTATCTTTTTCATAAAGTCACTTTTGATCTTTTGGGTAGATGCCCAGTAGTGGAATTGCTGCATCAAATGGTAGATCTACTTGTATCACTTTAAGGTATCTCCATATTGCTTTCCACAGAGGTTGAACTAGTTTGCAGTCCCACCAGCAGTGTAGGAGTGTTCCTATCTCTCCACATCCACGCCAACATTTATTGTTTGGGGACTTTTTGATAAAGGCCATTCTCACTGGAGTTAAGTGATATCTCATTGTGGTTTTGATTTGCATTTCCCTGATGATTAGAGATGTTGAGCATTTTTTCATATGTTTGTTGGCCATTATTCTGTCTTCTTTTGAGAAGTTTCTGTTCATGTCCTTTGCCCATTTTTTGATAGGGTTGTTTGATTTTTTCTTGCTGATTTTCCTGAATTCTAAATAGATTCTAGTTATCAGCCCTTTATCAAATGTGTAGCTTGCAAAATTTTTCCTCCATTCTGTAGGTTATCTGTTTGCTCTCTTGACAGTTTCTTTGCTTGTGCGGAAGCTTTCTAATTTGATCAGGTCCCATTTATTTTTGTTGCTGCTGTGATTGCCTTTGGGGTCGTCTTCATAAATTCTTTGCCTAGACCAATGTCTAGAAGAGTATTTCCAACATTTTCCTCTAGAATTCTAATAGTTTCACAACTAATGTTCAAGTCTGTTACCCAGCATGAGTTGATTTTTGTGAGAGGTGAAAGGTGTGGGTCCTGTTTCAGTCTTCTACATGTGGCTACCCAGTTTTCCCAGCACCATTTATTGAATAAGGATTCCTCTCCCCAGCGTATGTTTTTGTCTGCTTTGTCAAAGGTTAGTTGGCTATGTGAGGATGGTTTTATATCTGGGTTCTCTGTTCTGTTCCACTGGTCAATGTCCCTGTTCTTGTGCCAATAAAAAGCTGTTTTAATTACTATAGCCTTGTAGAATAGTTGGAAGTCTGGTAAATTGATACCTATTTTGTTTCTATTGCCTAGGATTGACTTTGCTATACAGAGTCTCTCTGGTTCCATACCAAGTGTAAAACTATTATTTCTATATCTGTAAAAAATGATGATGGTATTTTGATAGGGATTGCATTGACTCTGTAGGTCACTTTGGGTAGTATAGACATTTTAACAATGTTGATTCTGCCAACCCATGAGCATGGTATATTCTTCCACCTGTTTACATCCTCTCCTATTTCTTTCCTCAGTGTTTCATAGTTCTCCCTGTAGAGGTCTTTTACCTCCTTAAATATATTCCTAGGTACTTTATTTTCTTTGTTGCTATTTTGAAGGGAATTGAGTCTGTAATTAGGTTCTTACTTGTACTGTTGTTGGCATATATGAATGCCTCTGATTTCTGTGTATTGATTTTGTATTCTGAGACTTTACCAAATTCATTTATCAGTTCAAGGAGTCTCTTGGTTGAATCCTTGGGGTTTTCTAGGTATAATATCATGTCATCAGCAAAGAGTGAGAGTTTGATCTCATCTGCTCCCATGTGGATGCCCTTAATTCCGCTCTCTTGTCTGAATGCTGTAGCAAGGACTTCCAGCACTATGTTGAGTAGAAGTGGAGATAGTGGGCAACCTTGTCTTGTTCCAGTTCTAAGTGGGAATGCTTTCAATTTTTCCCCATTCAATATGATACTGGCTGTGGGTTTGTCATATATGGCTTGAATCATTTTTAGGTAAGCCTGTCTATGCCTATTTTCTTGCGCGTTCTATCATAAAAGGGTGTTGAATATTGTCAAATGCTTTCTCTGCGTCTAATGAGAGGATCATATGGTCTTTGTTTTTGCTTCTGTTTATATGGTGAATTACATTTATGGATTTGTGTATGTTGAACCATCCCTGCATCCCTGGGATGAAGCCCACCGGTTGTGATGGATTATTTTCTTGGCAAGCAACTACATTCGATTGGCTAGAATTTTGTTGAGAATTTTAGCATCTATAATTCATAAGGGATATTGGTCTGTAGTTTTCTTTTTTTGTTGCATCCTTTTCTGGTTTTGTTATCAGGGTTATGTTCACTTCATAAAATGTGTTGCAGAAGATTCTGTCCTTTTCGATGTTGTGGAATAATTTCTGCAGGATAGGCACCAGTTCTTCCTTGTAGGTGTGGGTAAAATTCAGGTGTGAAACCATCTGGTCCAGGAGTTTTCTTTGTAGGAAGGTTTTTTATTGGTGTTTCAATTTCAGTACTAGATATTGGTCTGTTCAGGAATTCTATTTCTTCCTGGTTGAGCCTAGGGAGGCTGTGTGTTTCTAAGAAATTGTCCATTTCCTCCACATTTTCCAGTTTGTGTGCATAGAGGTTTTTGTAGTAGTCATAAATTATATCTTATATCTCTGAGTCATCGGTTGTAATTTCTCCATTATTCTTCCTGATGGAGCTTATTAGAGATATTTCTCTTCTGCTTTTCATTAGTCTAGTCAAAGGTGTGTCAATTTTATTTTTCAAAGAACCAATTTTTTGTTTTATTAATCTTCTGTGTGGTTTCCCTGTTGTCAATTTCATTTAGTTCTGATTTGATCTTAATGATTTCACTTATTCTACTGGATTTGGGGTTGGTCTGTTCTTCTTTCTTCAGCTCTTTCAGACAATTCATTAGGTTGTCTGTGATCTTTCAGACTTTTGGATATAGGCATTTATGGAAATAAACTTTTCTCTCAGGACTGCTATAGCTGTGTCCCACAGGTTTTGGTAACTTGTGTCTCCTTTGTCATTTAGTTTAAAGAATCTTTTGATTTCCATCTTGATTTCCTCATTTATGAAGTGATCATTCAGCAGAAGGTTGTTTAGTTTCCATGATTTTATGTAGAAATGAGAACTCCTGTTAGGATTGATATCTACATTTATTCCACTGTGGTCTGAAAAGATACATAGTATAATTTCTGTTTTTTAAAATTGTTTGAAACATGCTTTGTGTCCTAGGATATAGTCAATCTTAGAGAATGACCCATGAGCTGATGAGAAGAACGTATATTCAGTGGTTTTGGGGTAGAATGTCCTGTAAATGTCAGTCAGGCCCATTTGTTCTAGAGTTCTGTTTAAGTCCATTATTTGTTGATTTTTTGTTTGAAGGATCCGCCCTGTGCTGTCAGTGGGGTGTTAAATCTCCGACTATTATGGTATTGTTGTTTATCCATTTGTTTAGATTAGAGTTTCCTTTATGAATCTGGGTGCACCAAGGTTGGGTGCATATATATTTAGAATTCTTATGTCTTCTTGTTGAACTGTACCCTTCACCATTATATAGTGACCTTTGTCTTTTATTACTTTTGTTGATTTAAAAGCTAAGTTATGTAATCAGCACCGCCATGCCAGCTTTCTTTTGGCTTCCATTTGCTTGAAATATTGTTCTCCACCCCTTTACCTTTAGTCTAACTGCATCCTTGCAGGTTAGATGTGTTTCCTGAAGGCAGCAGATACTTGGCTTGTGTTTTTTTATCCATTCGGCCAGCCTATGTCTCTTGAGTGGGGAGTTCAAGCCATTTACATTTACTGAGATAACTGATGGGTGGGGCAGATTTCTGTTCATTAGGTTGGGTTGAACTTTGTTGCTTTTTTTTTTTTTCTTTTGAGACAGAGTCTCATTTTGTTCCTCAGGCTAGAGTGAGTGCCATGGCGTCAGCCTAGCTCACAGCAACCTCAATCTCCTGGGCTCAAGTGATCCTACTGTCTCAGCCTCCCAAGTAGCTGGGACTAGAGGCATGCGCCCCCATGCCCAGCTAATTTTTTGTATATATATATTTTTAGTTGGTCAATTAGTTTCTTTCTATTTTTAGTAGAGACGGGGTCTCGCTCAGGCTGGTTTTGAACTCCTGACCTTGAGCAATCCACCCACCTCGTCCTCCCAGATTGCTAGGATTACAGGCGTGAGCCACTGCGCTCGGCCTGTTGCTTTGTTTTCTCTCTTGAGCCACTGTAGTATCTAGACTTTGATCTTTAGCTTTGAGTAGATTTACATTCTGAGTGTTTATTGTGCTGATCCATGGGTAGCACAGTTTTGAGTACTTCTTGATGGGCTAGGCTTGTCTTGGTGAATTCCCTTAGTCTTTGCTTATCTGAGAATGTCTTGATTTCTCCTTCATAAACAAAACTTAGCTTTGCACAGAATAAGATTCTAGGCTGGGCATTATTGTATTTCAGAGGAGTGAGAATGGGGCCCCAGTCCCTCCTTGCTTGTAAAGTTTCAGTAGAGAAGTCTGGCGTTATTCCGATTGGCTTTCCTTTGTATGTTACTTGCTTCTTTCATCTTACAGCTCATAGAAGGGCCTTTTGTTGATATTTTGGTCAGTCTGATGACTGTGTGTCATGATGTCTTCCTGTTTGCATTGAATCTCCCAGGGGTCCTTTGAGCTCCTTGAACTTGTATCTGGAGATTTTTAGCCAAGCCTGGGAAATTTTCCTCTATTATATCTTCAAACAGCTTGTCCAACCCTTGAGTGTTTTCTTCTTCCCCTCTGGTAACCCTATGACCCTCACATTAGGTTTCTTCACATAATCCCACATCTCTTGTAGGCTTTGCTCTTTACTCTTCTCTGCTCTACCTCTGTGACTGATTTATTTAATTGGAAAGTATTATCTTCAATCTCTGAGATTCTTTCTTCTGTTTGATCTACCCTGTTCTTGAGGCTTTCCACTGTGTTTTGTAGTTCCCTGAATTGATTCTTCACTTCCAGGAGTGCGGTTAGACTTTTCTTCATTGTTTCAATTTCTTTAGTGAATTTTTGTTCCAAGTCCTGGGATCTTTTTGCGTTTTCTTTGTGTTGGTTAACCAGTTGTTCCTGCAAGTCGTTGAATTTTCTTACGATCCATGTTCGAAATTCCTCTTCTGTCATTTTAATGGTCTGATTTTTGTTCGTGTCCATTTCTAAGGGGCTAGTGCTCCTCTTTGGGGGTGGGCTTTCCGTTTGGTTCTTATTTCCAGAGTTCCTTTGCTGATTTCTTCCCATCTGGAACAGTTGTTGCTTCTTGCCTTTAGGTTTTTGTTTGGATAATGACACACCCTATTTAGTCTCTGAGCCAGTAAGTGGTGTTTTGGGTGAGATTTGACCACACCCTGTATTATGAGTCAGTAGATGCCGTGAAAAGGGTGTGCAGAATGTCCTCCCTGTCAGCAGGTGTCGCTGCTCGGAGAAGCAGGCTACAATATTGTTTTAGGGTCCTGTAACTAGCTCTTGTTCCTCTAGAGAGGCACTCTAGTGCCTCAGGTGGTAGGTGGGGCCCTCGGACTTCCAGGCATATCCTTATTCTTCACCTCAATGAAGGCTGGTCTGGGAGTGAGTCTGGGTGGAGCTGGGTTGGTTAAGCTTGCCCTCAGGCACTACAAATGCTGTTAGCAGGGGTCAAAGTTCTGTTCTCTGCTTCCGGGAAAAGCTGTCAAGGAGAGGCTGGAATGGCCCCACTCAGTCAGAAAGTCTGCGTGTGGGAGTGGGACTGCCTGAGACCCACAGTCTGAAGCAGGCCTCGCTCCTTTCCACCCTCCTCAACTCTGAAGCTACTCCTGGGCCTCTGCCAGCAGGCCAGACCTCACGCCACTGGGCCTTGCCTGGCTATGATACTGGCCAGGAGGTTCCCTGTGCAGGATTGCCGCCTGGGCTGGGCACACGGACCCCCTTTGGGAGGAGGGTTATCCTCAAGGACGCTGATCTGCCCCCAAAGGCACACATACCTCAGCAGGCTGTTTACGAATATCCCTTCTGTGCCCCGGGCAATGCGATACCTGGGTGCACGGGATCTAGTCTGCAGGTCTGACCTCTGGGCCCCAGAGTTCAATCCCTAACCCCACCCAGGTGAGGAGTGCCAGTCCTAGTTTACCCACGGGGGAACTCAAGCTGGGTTGATGTCTCTCAGCCTCTGGGTCTGCCCCGTTCTGGAATCACTGGGGTGGCAGCACCTGGGAAGGCTGGTGGGTAGGGAGCTCACCATCTTGAGTATCCCTCAGTCAGCTGTAGGGCCCCAAAAGGTAAGGTCCTATTCCTTGGAGATGCCTACGGCTGGTGGTTATATTGTCTCTCTTGGCAACCGCAGATAGGGAAGGGGGAGGGGAGAATGGAGCAATATGGTGCCTGCTGCTTGGCTGGGGTCCGTGCACATGGAGGTGCCCCGAGGAGTTGGGAGCCTGGTGCCACGTCTGCTACAGCTTACCCATCCCTGGTGGTGGCCATCTCTGGGCTGGTGTCCGCAGGTCTTTCCAACCGCTGGGGAGCCCATCAGCAGTCCGAGATGCAAGGGAGGGGGAGAGTTAACTGCTCCACCTACCCTTGCCACTGGTTTCCAGGCTACTTGGGAGGTCTCTGCTTCCAGTTCTCCTCCGCAACCTCCTCACGTGGGGTATCCTGTAGTCTCCAGTACCTCTCCTTCCAACCCTCCTCCAATGTACGCTTGTCTGCTTGCCTCTTCTAATTTCTCCTAGAATCTGTCTTTTCTGCAAAGACACTCTGTCTGCTGGTGTTTCTCGTCCACCATCTTGCTCCAATCATATACTTCCTATACATGGCATTTTACAGTTGAAAAGGACTTCACTATCTCATTTTCTAGATCTGCAGACTAGCCACTGAGGGTCTGCGAGAGTTGCTGAGCTGGTTTTCCATTAAGGAGTTGGGGTGGGCTGAGATATCCTTTCCCCAAGCCCTTGGAATTGCCAGGGTCTTGGGATGGCCTCCCGAGGATGGGCTGGGTGACATCCCTAGGCCAATCGACTGACCTCGAACAGCTGCTTTAGTTTACTCCAGTGTGTCGTACAGACATCATTTTCTGTGTGTGCTTATGAAGAGGCTGGGAAGTACTGAGATAAGTGGCTTCTTAGTCAACGTTTATATTCTTCAGCTATGTCTAAATGAATCCAGTTTTTTTGCTTGTTTGTTTTTCTGAGACAAAGAATCTCACTCTGTTGTCCTAGCTAGAGTACAATGGCATGATAATAGTTCACAGCAACCTCAAACCTCTGGACCTAACTGTTCCTCCTGCGTCAGCCTCCCGAGGAGCCGTGACTATACATGCATGCCACTGCACCCACCTAATTTTTCTATTTTTAGTAGAGACGAGGTCTCATTCTTGCTCAGGCTGGTCTCAAACTTCTGAATTCAAGCAATCCTCCCACCTCAGCCTCCCAGAGTGCTAGGATTACAGGTGTGAGCCACCATGTCCAGCCATGAATCCAATCTTCAAAATTAATTGCTTTAGGATAAGAACCAAGTGTTACACTTATTTATACTGTGTCTGACAGTGGAAAGGACCCATGGTTATTTTGTAAATATCTTTTTGAATGAATTAAATAATGCCCATTCATTTCCCTTTTAAAGAAAGATGACTGGGGCATATGAAACCAGGCCATGGGAGGAACCATTGAAGAAACCAAAAACATAAATTTATCCTAAAAAAGACAAGACACAGGGAATTCATGAAAGTTATCCTCAACTTTATCAAGGGCCATCAGTGAAAAAAATTTTGAGTTAGTCTGCAGAACTTGCAAAAATGTACTGGGCTGCTTCACAGGATAGTGAATTTCCCCCACACTAGATATCCCTGAGGGAAACTGGAAGGTGCTTTCTCAAAGATACTAGAGGGATTCTTAAATAGGATGAGAGGTGGACCAGATCACAGCCCTTCAACTGTGCTATAGGGAACACAGGGGAAAAGAGAGACCTCAAGAGACTTTCTGCAAGGTCAAAACTATTTGTATCACACTAAAATGTAATTTGATTTTTCCCCTTTGGTCACTTTTGCACTGATGGAACAAGAGCAATGGAAGATAAAACTGCTGTGCCTTAGCATGAATCGAGGCAATAACACCAAACTACACCAGTAAGTCACTGTATTCTTTATTGCCACATGCTCAGTTAAAACGATTTTTTTTTTGAGTCTCACTCTGTTGCCCAGGCTAGAATGCCATGGCATTAGTCTAGCTCACAGCAACCTCAGACTCCTAGGCTCAAGAGATCCTCCTGCCTCAGCCTCCCGAGTAGCTGGGACTACAGGCATGCGCCACCATGCCCGGCTAATTTTTATTTATATATATAATTTATATATATTTATTTTTATATATTTATATATATATATTTCCCCCCCCCCCAGTTGCCCAGCTAATTTCTAAGTTTTTTAGTAGAGATAGGGTCTTGCTCTTGCTCAGGCTGGTCTCAAACTCCTGAGCTCAAATGATCCACCCACCCGTCTCGGCGTCCCAGAGTGCTAGGATTACAGGTGTGAGCCACCGTGCCCGGCCAGTAAAAATAATTTTTTAAAAGCCAATGTCACTTAAAAACAGCCTTCATGAAGCAGTAAAAATTATTAATTTTATGAACTCTAAATCCTTCAGTACACTGTTTCATACGCTGTGAGACGAAGTAGAAAGTGTGCACAAAGCACTTCTGCACACCACAGCAGTCTGGCTGTCCTGACAAAAAGCACGTGACTGAGTTGCAAGTTGGAACATATTCTGACTTGAAAGAACGAGTGACAAACCACAGTTGTTCAGATTTAGGTATTTGGCAGATATGTTCTAAAAAATGAACGAAATGAGCTTGTTACTTCAAAGATCCATTCAGGCCGGGCACAGTGGGTCACGCCTGTAATCCTAGCACTCTGGGAGGCCTAGGCAGGTGGATTGCTCAAGGTCAGGAGTTCGAAACCAGCCTGAGCAAGATCGAGACCCCGTCTCTAACTATAAATAGAAAGAAATTAATTGGCTAACTAATATATATAGAAAAAAAAAATTAGCCAGGCATGGTGGCACATGGCCTGTAGTCCCAGCTACTCAGGAGGCTAAGGCAATAGAATCACTTGAGCCCAGGAGATTGAGGTTGCTGTGAGCTAGGCTGATGCCACGGCACTCTCTCTATCCTGGGCAACAAAGTGAGACTCTGTCTCAAAAAAAAAAAAAGATCCATTCAAAGAACAAAGACAAATGGATCTTAATGTTAGGATATTGAAAAGTATACTGATACAGTTTCAGATCACACAATTGCAACGAACCTTTAAGAAATTGCCATTTATCAAATTTTGATGTAGTACCAAAAACAAATAAATCTCCACAATTAACTTTTGAGGCTATGAAAATATTTCTCCGTTTTCTAACTTCTTATATGTGAAAGGTCAAATTTTCCCCACATACTTCAAAGGATCTTTGAACAGACTTTGCAACAGACTGAATTCAAAAGCAGACATGGGCTGGGCGTGGTGGCGCACGCCTATAATCCTAGCACTCTGGGAGGCTGAGGCAGGAGGATTGCTTGAGCTCAGGAGTTTGAGACCAGCCTGAGCAAGAGCAAGACCCCATCTCTACTAAAAAAAAAAAAAAAAATAGAAAGAAATTAGCTGGCCAACTAAAAATATATATAGAAAAAATCAGCCGGGAATGGTGGCACATGCCTGTAACAGTCCCAGTTACTCAGGAGGCTGAGGCAGAAGGATCACTTGAGCCCAGGAGTTTGAGATTGCTGTGAGCTAGGCTGACGCCACAGCACTCTAGCCTGGGCAACAGAGTGAGACTCTGTCTCAAGAAAACCAAAAAAACAAAAGCAGACATGAAAATCCATTGTCTTCTGTTAAGCTGGGCATAAAAAAAATGTGCAAAAATGTAAAACATAGATTTCAGTTTCTTGAGCAAAAAAAAAAAAAAAAATGTAAAACAATGCCACCCTCCTCATGCTTATTTGTTTAAAAAAGTCATTTTTCATAAAATGTTATTTATGCTGATATTTTATCAGTGAAATTCATTAAAAACAATCCTAAAAAACCCACTGTATTTTTTTAAATTCTTTAAATTAAATTCTTTAAATTAAATACTTTTAATTTCTAAAACCACATATAGCTATAAGCCCATATAACCAAAAGCCCTTTGGGGTCCTGAAATCAAAAAGTTAGAGAAGTACTGAATCAAATCATTTCTGAGGTACTTATTAATTAATAATGTCCTGGCATTTCTGAGATGGGTTGTTATAGGAAAGAAATTTTGATTTTCAAATATTAAAGAGAAAAATCACAGCCATCAATATTAAAAAAAAATCTTTAACAGAAAATAAGTAAAATCCCCAAATCATAAGCGAATATATGAAGTGTGATTCTCAGGCCCTGGGACTCGTTTCTGGGCAGCTTCCAGCCCCATCGTGTTACTTCCCCACCTCGTCACACGCTGCTGTCATCACGGCTGAGAACGTGGGCGGCTCCCACAACTGAGATGGAGCAGTACGTCAGCAGGCCAATCTGGAGCCCTACATACCTTCAATTAGAGTTACTTTACCACATTTTCCCTCCAAGCACAATCTTCCGTGCCTGTGTTACCCACCCCCACCGCACCTCTGGGCTCTTTAGGACCATGATTAAGGCCTGTTGGGTACACACACCAATGTGAGCTAGAGACAGGGATCTTAAGCAGCTGCTCAAAGTTTTAGGTTTTTTTTTTTCTTCTTTACTCCTCCCAGAAGTCACGAAAACTCCATGCAGGTGTGCCTTTTTCACAAGAATTTAACAGATTTCAAACAGCTTTTTTTCTGCTTCACTGCCAGAATTGAGCTAAAATAAACTTTTGACTGCCTACATAACAAGTGGGAAACTAACCAAACCAAATCAAAAACGAAGAAAACAAAGTAGAGCAAAAAGATTCAGAAAATAGAATACCAGAAAAAAGCCTAAAGAACAAAGTTTACTCATTATAGGTCAAATGAGGCTGACTATACTAGTAGGTTAGAAATGTTCCAAGTCTTCACAGTGAACCATCCAATGTTTAATTAAAGTCACTGACAATTTAACACACCAACTATGATTCCACTTGGTCTGAGGCACATATCATTACAAGGTGAATTTATCAGCCTGTACATATTACAGGGTTTTGTGCTATGGCTGGGGGGACTATACTAAGCTACCATACTTGCTAGACATTGAGGTACTTCCTGTGTACACACTAAAAAGGTTCCTGTGTGAGTTTCCTAAATGAGAAATGTTTACAACAGATGAGGGCTATGCATGAGGACAGGGAAGCACACTAACACAGAAGGGCTTCCTCAGAGCAGTGAGCAGCGGGTCAGGTAAAGGCTGACTTCTGTTTTTTGCATAAGGTGAGTGCTACAGGTTTCCATGCAAATCTACTAAGTAAGAGTAGCTGTGGATGAGGTTGAGATGGAATGTTCAAGACACCTTAAATCCTGCTTCCTTCTTCTGGAGATAAGTTTAGATTCTCTTGCACTATTATCACGGAAGAACTGTACAAATTTTTGTTTATTATCATTTTCAGCCGAGTTAATCTCAAATAATAAATCCAACCTCTTATTATCTATAAATACAGATTTTATGTTCTTACGTTCACTTACTATTTTCAACATTTGTTCATGTTGGTGGAATCCATACAAATTCTCAAGGTACACAGATTGCTTAATTCTTCCTGTAAGGCACCTACTATAGCTATGCATAAAAATGAAAGCTATAATAAGTTCTTTTTGAGGATGCTATTTAGAGCACTTAAGAAATGTTGAATAACATATATAAGCAAAATATTTTTTAGAGTTCAGACTAATGTTTCTGGTTCTAAGAATCTTTTTCCACTTTGGACAAGAAAGATCTCAAAGGTAAGCTAGAGTTACAGACCCAAAAAAGCACAGGAGGAGTGTGAGGTACCAACCACCCTAACCACTTCACTCCTAGCAGCAGGCCTCAGGAAGAAAATACCTGCATTTAGAGTGCATAAACTGGTGTGGTGGCTCATGCCTGTAATCTTAGCACTCTGGGAGGCCAAGGTGGTAGGATGGCTTGAGGCCAGGAATTTGAGACCAGCCTGAGCAAGAGCAAGACCATGTCTCTACAAAAAATAGAAAAAATTAGCTGCGTGGTGGCCAGGTACACCTGTAGTCCCAGCTACCCGGGAGGCTGAGGCAGGAGAATTGCTTTAGCCCAGAGTTTAAGGTTGCTGTGAGCTGTGATGATACCACTGCACCCTACCCAGGGCAACAGAAAGAGACCTTGTCTCAAAAGGAAAACCAAAAACTAAAAATAAAGTGTAAAGAAAGGAATAGAAAGTCAGCACAGCTCTCCATGAGGGGAGTTATATTAGGAAATACAAAGATCTTCAGGGCAGGTCAGAATTTTACGTCTACACAACAAATCTACCCAAACTACTTAATATGTAGTTCTAAGAAACCAGAATGGTGAAACCTATTTTAGCAGCAATTAAGAATTAATATATAAACAAGTACCTGAGCAAAAGAGCTAATGCACACTCAGTAAGAACTAACACTGTGACATGGTTCCTGACAGAAAAGTTACCAAGACAGGCCTGAGACTGCTCTCCTTAGAAAGGACTGCTTTTAGGTTGGCCCTGGCTAGCATTTGAGAACCTGGATTTCCAGAGGGTTCCCACCATGCCCTAGTAAGCGTAGCTCACTGTGCCTACATTGTTTGTACACACAACGTGGTTTATGGCGAACCCCTGCTTTCCTTTTGGAAGCTTGGAATGTTCATACAAGCCAAACAGAGGGGGCCGGTGTGAGCAGCCCCAGAAAAAACCCAGGGCACCGATTCTCTAATGAGTTTCCCTGACAGACAACATTTCACATGTGTTGTCACAGCCTGTTGCTGAAAGAATTAAGTGCATCCTGTGTGACTCCACTGGGAGAGGACTCTTGGAATCATGTGCATGGTTTCCTCCAGACTTCACACCTTGGGCACCTTTTCCCTTTGCTGATTTTACTTTGAATTCTTTCACTACAATGAATCACAACTGTGAGTACTAAGGACTGAGTCCTGAGAGTTCTCCTAGGGAACCTGCAAACCTGGGGGTGAGACCGCCAGTCACCTTAAAAACAAAGGTTAGGCAGTATGAATAGGAATTTAGTGCCTAAACACAATTCTGTTTTTCTGTATATTGGTCAGACTATACCTGAAATACCACATTTAGTGTTCAGTGTCACTAAACTACAGCTGAAGAAGCCAGGGATGTTTTGCCTAAACAAGAGAAACTTAGAGAGACAAGTAAGTGTTTTCTCCAAAGAACTGAATAAAAATGTTTTAAGTATCCACCTTAGAAAACAATGAATTTCTTTTCCCTAGAAATATTTTTTTTTCTTCCTTGCAAAGCAACTACCTTAGACCCCTAGAAATACTAAAGCAGAAGATTATCTTTCAATAATGACAAAGAAAGATTATATCCTGGCTGGGAGGTTTCAGTGAATGATCTCTGTAAGGCCACTTCCATCTTTAAGATTTGAGATTCTGGCCGGGTGCAGTGGCTCATGCCTGTAATCCTAACACTCTGGAAGGCCGAGGTGGGTGGATAGCTTGAGCTCAGGAGTTTGAGACCAGCCTGAGCAAGAGCAAGACACCGTCTCTACTAAAAATAGAAAGAAATTGGCCGGGTGCGGTGGCTCACGCCTGTAATCCTAGCACTCTGGGAGGCCGAGGAGGGCGGATTGCTCGAGGTCAGGAATTCGAAACCAGCCTGAGCAAGAGCAAGACCCCGTCTCTACTATAAATAGAAATAAATTAATTGGCCAACTAATATATATAGAAATAATTAGCCGGGCATCGTGGCGCATGCCTGTAGTCCCAGCTACTCGGGAGTCTGAGGCAGAAGGATTGCTTGAGCCCAGGAGTTTGAGGTTGCTGTGAGCTAGGCTGATGCCACAGCACTCTAGCCTGGGCAACAAAGTGAGACTCTGTCTCAAAAAAAAAAAAAAAAAAAAAAGATTTGAGATTCTAAATAAATAGTTTAACAAGTAAGTTAACAGTCACTTAGATTCAAGTCTAAAATCTAGCTCTCTAGTCCCACATCTTTCTTTTTAAAAGTTCCTGATAACTTAAATTCTAGAAAAATTACACAGAAGCAGTTCCACTAGAATGAAAGCACCAAGAAAACAGGCTCTTTTTTAAAATCTCCTAGGCTGTTTTTTTTTTGTATCCTCAGTGCCTTACACTGTTTATGCAAGAGAGATACTCAAGAAGTAATTGGCTGAGTACCTTATTCACATTTTGGGGGGATATTCAAATAATCTTCAAATCTATGTCAACTTTGAATTGGTCCAAATAGGGGAAATATTTTTAAGACTATCAATAGGATAGCTATAATTACACGTAAGTAGAACTTGAGAAATGTAGTAAAGACTGAGTGGGGTAGATATGTGTGCTGAGAAAGGGCATCGCAAAGGACGCATCTCTGTGCCAGTCATCAATGAATTTTCTTGGTCCATAATGAAAATAAGGAACATACTGACTTCAAAATGCTTAAGCAAGATACAAACAAATGAAACAGTTAGAAAATATTCAAATACTGACACATCACACTATGTAATACACAGTATGCAAAAGTTCAGAAAAGAGAAAAATCAGTAGAAGCTGGAAAAATTTGATTGAAAAAAATAGCATTTTGGCCAGGTGCGGTGGCTCATGTCTGTAATCCTAGCACTCTGGGAGGCTGAGGCGGGAGGATCACCCAAGGTCAGGAGTTCGAGACCAGCCTGAGCAAGAGCGAGATCCTGTCTCTACTAAAAATAGAAAGATATTTATTGGCCAACTAAAAATATACAGAAAAAATTAGCCGGGCATAGTGGCACATGCCTGTAGTCCCAGCTACTTGGGAGGCTAAGGCAGAAGGATTGCTTGAGCCCAGGAGTTTGAGGATGCTGTGAACTAGGCTAACGCCATGGCACTCTAACCCAGGCACAGGGCACAGAGCAAGACTCTGTCTCAAAAAAAAAAGCCCTGGCGCAGTGGCTCACGCCTGTAATCCTAGCACTCTGGGAGGCCGAAGTGGGAGGATCACTCAAGGTCAGGAGTTCAAAACTAGCCTGAGCAAGAGCGAGACTCGTCTCTACTAAAACTAGAAAGAAATTAATTGGCCAACTAAAAATAAATAAATAAATAAATAAGAGACTTAAAAATTAGCCCAATATGGTGGTGCATACCTGTAGCCCCAAATGCTTGGGAGGCTGAGTTCAGAGGACCCCCGGAGGCCAAGAGTTCGAAGCTACAGTGAGCTATGATGAGGTCACTGCACTTCAGTCTGGGAGACAGAACAAGACACTGTCTCAAAAAAAAAAAAAAAAGAAAGAAAGAAAGAAAAGATAAGAAAAAATGGCATTTTATCTTGACACAAAGGGAAAGGCAAATTTAGGTAGGTGCGAAAAGGCAAAAGAACATGTAAAAGATAATGAGCAAAATCTCAAGGCAGAAATGAGCACAGTACTTGGGAAACTCAATGAAAAAATAGCCTCGCCAAATCTGTGTGATTGCAAGACAGGGAAAGGAAAGCTGGCTGGATAAGTAAAATGGGCCTGAGTTGGAGCTGGCTTTGAAACTGGTAGAATAGTTTGGATCTTACGCCATAGGAAACAGTAAGAAATGTCAAGAGTGCTAAGCAGGTAAATACTATTAAAAAAACACAACTTAACCCTTTGCACTCGGATGTCAAGTGTGACTCAACACGGTTAGCACCGGTAGCAGCTCATATGTCAAGCCACACTCGACACATAGTTTCACTGCGGGGGGGGGGGAAGAGGGATTTTTGTCTATTTTTCCAGTATCTTTTCTTGTTTTCAATAGCATGAAAGGACAAGTAAAATGTAAAATCTGGGGTATTTAAAAAATTAAATCCCGAGTAGAATAAAGGAATTGAGAAAAAAGCAAGCGAGTGCAAAGGGTTAAGAATTCAGGGGTGAATCTGATGGTCCCCTTCTTAAATCCATCCCCACACTTCCGCTTACCTCTACAGGCAGTTCAACTGACGTGTTAAAAGCACTTGGGGTCCACTGCTCAGAGATACTGACTTTGACATTGCTAAATGTTTTTCTTGAAGCATGGAGCAATGAATAACTGCAAAATAGAGAGAAAGAAATACAGCTGAAGGAACAGCAAAGAAAACAGCACTCAATAAAATTACAGAAACATGCCCATATATTTTGTTCAATTTTACAATTCTCTTTAAAAAAAGAAAAAGTACTGCTTTATAAGAACTATCAAATAAGACAGTCTCTGCACTAAGCAAAAGAAAAAAATAACTAGTCATCTTCGCTGTGAGTCCATGGTCACTCATAACTTTCCTGGAACTAGAGGATGGATTTGTGACTGATCCCAACTCAGTTTAACTCACGGTTGCAATTTTGTGAAGATCTTAAGTCTGTAGCAAACACTGGTCACTCAATCCATTTGCCATTCAACTAGCTTTTTCCTTGGGTCCTTATCTTTTCCTTATCTTGACACCTGTCCCCACCCCTCATAAATGGATAGTCCCTACACCAAGAATCCAAAATTACATACCAACTCTTACATAATTAGATAACCATTTTCCTAGTTTTTGCCTTTAAAAAAAAATCATCATCATCATTTGTGGTGCCTTCAATAAAGATTAAGAAGATCTACTCGGCAGAAATATCAACAGGGTTAAATATAACATGCCCCTAACATTCAATGGCCTAATGTATGTTATGTTACCAAAGAGAACACTTAGGACCACAGAATCACAAACATGGACAATTTCTTTAGTCACAATGACTAGTCAAGCAAGGGCTGCTAACATTCAGGAATCTCACGAGAGTTAACAGAGTTCCTTACAATTGCCACACACCACCTTTATTGCTCAAGGAGGCACAGGGCATTCCTGAATATGTATATCCTTTGTTCTCAAGCCTCCGGTTTTAACAAATATAGAACTTTATATTAGATGAGGGCTTCTCAACCTCCACACCATTGACATTTTGGGCCAAAAGATTCTTTGCTGTGGGGGACTGTCCTGTGCATGGTAAGAATATTTAGCAGCATACCTTGTCTCTCTCCACATCGTGACAACCACAAATATCTCCAGACACTGCCAAATGTCCCCCGGAGGGCAAAACAGCCCTTGAGAACTGCTGTATTGGGGCTAAAGTACAACAAAAGGAATAACTAGTCTATTTCTTCATAAAGCCTATGCCAATCAGTGCATTAGACACTTACCATGCAAGATCTCTCTCAAAAGAAAAATATAAAGCAAGAGAACAGTTTTAGCAATCTACTTACCTGAAGAAGGTGAGCAGGAACACAACAACATGATGATGGCTGAACCGGGAAAGCAGAGTTCCTCTCTGAAAAATATTTGGCCAGGCCATGTTCTTCTGGACCCTCCTTCTCACTTTTGACCTTAAAGTTTGGACAGTGAATTATTTACATCATTTCTTCTTTCTGGAAAGATAAAACACATTATTAACATTATTCAAAATAGGCAGATTATTCAAAAACTGAATTAATTAGACTTATGACCAATCAGCATACAATCAGGCCTTAGGGAAAAAAATTCACAGGCCATCTGATACCAAAAAACTGGATTGATGATTATATTTTATAGCTAATAGCTAATCCTAAAAAAAAAACAAAAAAAAAACCTTGACAAAAGTCTATATTCTAATAGAAAGAACTCTCTTAAAAAATGATAAGAAAATCACTAATTTTTACAGAAAAATGAGTACAGGTAATAAATAGACAATTCAGAAGAAATGAAATGACTATTAAACGTAAGAAATAAAAGTTCCAGGCTCGCTGGGCGCAGTGGTAATCACGCCTGTAATACTAGCACTCTGGGATGCCGAGGCGGGAGGATTGCTCGAGGTCAGGAGTTCAAAACCAGCCTGAGCAAGAGTGAGATCCCGTCTTTACTAAAAATAGAAAGAATTAATTGGCCAACTAAAAATATATATAGAAAAAGTTAGCCAGGCATGGTGGCGCATGCCTATAGTCCCAGCTACTCTGGAGGCAGGAGGATTGCTTGAGCCCAGGAGTTTGAGGTTGCTGTGAGCTAGGCTGACGTCATGGCACTCTAGCCCGGGCAACAAAGTGAGACTCTGGCTCAAAAAAAAAAAAAAAAAAAAAGTTCCAGTTCCAGGCTACATGTGATGGCTCATTTCTATAATCCCAATATTTTAGGAGGCTGAGGCAGGAGGATCACTTGAGGCCAGGAGTTCATGACCAGCCTGGGCAACACTGCAAGACCTGTCTCTACAAATAATAAGAAAAATTAGCCAAGCACTGTAGTTCTAACTAATAGGGAGGCTGAGGTTCTATTATAGCTCACTGTAACTTCAAACTCCTGGGAAGAGGCTCAAAGAAGAGTTCAAAGTTATAGTGAGCAATGATAGAGCCATTATACTCTAGCCTGGGTGACAGAACCAGATCCTGTCTCAATCAATCAATCAATAATATTTTAGCCATTATTAATCTGCCCAGAATTAATCCCAAATCAGTAGAATGTAGCTAATTTCAGATTTCATTTTAAAATCATTCTTCCTGAAAAATGTTAATGAAATCACAGGCACAGTAAGACTATAAAATTTCACTCACAAAATGTAAATAAACTTTGTCTGTAATTCCAGGAAATCACAAAAACAAGAGCTATTAGTGTGACTACCAAATTTACCTCCATCCTGAAAATTAAACATGAAACCCAAGGGGAATAACTCAAAGCTTTAACCACTCTCTGTAAATCAAAGCTCTTTGAACACATACTTCAAAGGATATAGGATACAAAATTCAATAATTTATTAGGTAAAATAATAATTCCAAAAATGTATGCACCAACAAATAGGGATTACATTGTTTTGGCAATAATAGTTGCATAATTCAGGGCTGTACAGTTATAGTAATAGCTTTAAATGACTAATAAGATATTTCAGAACATTTGTATGTAGTTTCTAAATAGACCACCTTTTCCTAAGCTGCAGTGATAAATGAGAAAAGGGAATAGTTTCAAACATTCACCTGGTGTGGGCAGAATGCCATTTCAGCTAAATACTATTATAACATTTGGTCCTATGTAATTATGATAATAATACCTTGCACATATATCCTATATATCACAGAAGTCATTTCCAATCATCTGTGAGTTCAAGGGCCCCAGGGTACACAGGAGTTTCTGCCTACTCTGAATCCATCAAACACACCCTACTTTCTGGAGACCACTCTCTTTCCTAGTCTAAATACAGACTGAACAAATGTCTAACATTTTTCAAGCACATGTAAATGCTGGTATAATAAAACCAAATTTCATGTCAGTGTTTCTGAATTCACAGTAGCTTGTCATTTAGTATTTTCTCAATCAAGGAATTTTTTTTTAATGCCTACAGCACCCAGTATTCCCAAGTGGTGTCCAATCAAGTACTAATTAGACCTGACCCTGCTTAGCTTCCCAAATCAGCCGAGATCAGGTGTGTTCAGGGTGGTACGGCTGTAGACTCAATCAATGCACACTGAATACACAACTTCCATCTAATAGTTGATAACGATGACAATTAGCTTGTTTAACATTACAGTATTTTTTATCAACAAATAATTGTACATATTTATCACATACAACAGGATGTTTTACAATATGCACATATTGTGGAATGGTTCAATCAAGCTAATTAATATATGCATTACCTCACACATTTTTTTGTGGTAAGAACACTTAAAATCTCTCCGCAATTTTCAAAATATGGTACATTGTTATTAACTACAATCATCATGTTGTACAACAGATCTCTTGAACTCATTCCTCCTGTCTAACTGAAATTTTATATCATTTAACTAACATCTCCCTAACCTCCCCGTTAAGAATTTTTTGTTTTTTAAAGTCCTTGGCTGGGCACAATGGCTCACGCCTGTAATCCTAGCACTCTGGGAGGCCAAGGTGGGAGGATTGCTTAAGCTCAGGAGTTCAAGACCAGCCTGAGCGAGAGCGAGATGCCATCTCTACTATAAATAGAAAGAAATTAGCCAAACAACTAAAAATAGAAAAAATTATTAGCTTTTGAGTGGTTTTAAACACTAATGCAAAGAAAGAAAAGAAAAAATAATAAATTTATAAATAAAATTAAAAAGAAAGAAAAAATTAGCCAGGCAAGGTGGTGCATGCCTGTAGTCCCAGCTACTTGGGAAGCTGAGGCAGGAGGACGGCTTGAGCCCATGAGTTTGAGGTTTGTGTGAGTTAGGCTGATGCCACGGCACTCTAGCCCAGGCAAGAGAGTGAGACTCTGACTCAAAAAAAAAAAAAATCCTGTTAAAAATAAGGTCCTTGCCATCAAATAAGATCCGGAACCATTGAGTTAGTGTCTACTTTCCAAAGCAAGTTCATGATCTTTTAACTCATGATTCTGTGGTGAAGCTTTTTCAGCCCTAGAAGACCACCTATTAAAGATGGTACTTTCCAGAATGGAACACAATATTGTGCAATCAACGCTGAAAAAAGGCAACTTCATACTGCAGCAACATGTCCAGGTAGAAGGCAATCTCACCCTATTCAAAGCTGCTTTGGCATATAAAATTTCCCTAAATTATTATTCCTAAAATTTCACTTTCTGTAGAGATACTTAGAGTTCACTGCAAGCCAAATATAGTAAGCTTTTAAAGCTGCCTTGTTTTAGGAACACTCTGAAGAAAGCCTGCTGCAAAGTGGAAATGGGAGTGACTGGTAAGAAAAGAAAGGACACACATGAAGCCACCTCATCCCCACTCTGCCCTGTCCATCTCATCCGCCCCTATCTTCCCACTCAACTCATCCCAGCCCTTTTGACCAACTCTCTGGAAATCCAGATACATGGTTAAGACACTACATCCTTACCAGACCCCTGGCTGTCCTCTGAGGCCTCTCAGGGAGAAGCAATCTTTCCTCCCCTAACCTACATGCCTCAAGGATACAATGGGTCCATGTCCTTCTTGTTCCTCACAGCCATTTTCAAATCTTCTTCCTCCTTGCAAAACCCCAGCTTCTTTCAAACTCATGCCCTGGAGCTTTGCTGCCTGCTGTCCACTCCCAGATGTCAAGGGCTTATCTCCCCACCCTGCCTCTGCTGTGGCTGGCTTCGAGTCACCTGCCCTCCCATCCAGCAGCCAGGGGGATACGCTTACTCCCTGCTTCTCTGTTCTAGTTCTCTTCATCACCAAACCTTCTCTATCCCCCAGTTAAAACCCGCTTCAAGGCCAAAACGTGGTCCTTGTCATCACCCCCCAAAGCCAGATTCCAAACACCCTCCCTTCCTTTTCCTGCAGATTGTTTACCTGAGCACTCCACACCCAACAGTCACTTGACCTCAACAAGGCTCCCAATCAGTAACCTCAATTTTTCGATCATATATCCCCTGCCTCTTGTCCTCATTTCCTTTCTTACCAATTTAAAATCTGTCCTGTCCCCCTTGCCTCTGTCCTCCTTCCCAACAACCAAGCAGCTAAATTTTGCCAGAGAAAAATCATACAAGCAGGCTGGTTTCACATTTTAGATTCAAAACCACAAACCTCAGTGGGCACACAACACTGCCCAGCAAGCCTACTATACTTCCCTAATAATTTTGCTTTCTCAACCTCTGAGACAGCGATTTCTCAGTTCTCTTTTTAATCTTCAAACAACTTTCTCTCCTCCTTCACCTAGTACCATGGCTTTATGCCAATGACTCCCAGATTCATGGCTCTAGCTCAGACGATCCAGGTTCCAACTGACCACCTGATATCCCTCCATGGATCCAAAACAGAATAGTTCATTTCTCCTTCCAAATCTAGCACCCACCCACCCCTCCCCCATATTCCCCACATCAGTAAAGGGTACTGCCTCCTGGCTAGTCTGTCAAAGTAACTAGGAGATATCCTTTATTTTTTTTCTTTCAGCTTCCACATTCAATCCATCACCTAAGTCCAGTCTTTTTCACCTGCAAAATAAAATCCAAATTCACCCTCCTCTCTCCACCACCACTGCCACCAGCCTAAGATAAAGCACTGGCATTTCCCAATTGCCTACTGTAACAGCCACCAGCAGGGTTTCACCATTTCCATGTCTACCCCACCCCAATTCAGTCTCCACACACCAGCCAGAAATATATCTTCAAACATAAATCAGACCCTGCTTAAACCCTGTCCTGGCTTCTGAACAGTCAAATAAAAAGAGACTCTTTGCCAGGACCTTCAAAACCTGTCTAACCTGGCCCTCTGCAGGCAAGCAGGACTGCTGAGGGTTGGGGGCAGCATCTGACATCAGGGCTGGTGGAAGGAGGCGACAGATGGAGGAGAGGACTGCCTGACCCCAGGACCAAATTGGAGAGGTTCGGTTTTGCTTGTTTTAATATCTTTTATTTTTTTTATTTTTTTGAGACAGAGTCTCACTTTGTTGCCAGGCTAGAGTGAGTGCCGTGGCATCAGCGTAGCTCACAGCAACCTCAAACTCCTGGGCTCAAGTGATCCTCCTGCCTCAGCCTCCCGAGTAGCTGGGACTACAGGCATGCACCACCATGTCCGGCTAATTTTTTTTCTATGTATATTAGTTGGCCAATTAATTTCTTTTTTTTTTTTTTTTTTTTTTGAGACAGAGTCTCGCTTTGTTGTCCAGGCTAGAGTGAGTGCCGTGGCGTCAGCCTAGCTCACAGCAACCTCAAACTCCTGGGCTCCAGCGATCCTTCTGCCTCAGCCTCCCGAGTAGCTGGGACTACAGGCATGTGCCACCATGCCCGGCTAATTTTATATATATATATCAGTTGGCCAATTAATTTCTTTCTATTTATAGTAGAGACGGGGTCTCGCTCTTGCTCAGGCTGCTTTTGAACTCCTGACCTTGAGCAATCCGCCCGCCTCGGCCTCCCAGAGAGCTAGGATTACAGGCGTGAGCCAAAGCGCCCCGCCAATTTCTTTTTTATTTATAGTAGAGACGAGGTCTTGCTCTTGCTCAGGCTGGTTTCGAACTCCTGACCTTGAGCAATCCACCCACCTCGGCCTCCCAGAGTGCTAGGATTACAGGCTTGAGCCACCACACCCAGCCAATATCTTTTATTAATTTGTAATTGTAACATATGCATAAGGTAGAAAATTCAAAAGACAGTAAAGTCTCCCTCCCCTGTTCTCAGTCCACCTTGTTCCCCTCCTACCAGTTTCTTTCATTCCTTGACCAATGTGTACCTCTGCACACACATACAGATAGCACACAGCACAGTATTTATTATGCATCTTTTTTTCCTTCACTTATCAGAGGTTCAAGGTCCATCCATATCAGCACCTACAGAGCTGCCACACTCTTCTGAACATGTGCACAGTCTTCTAGACATGAACAAATATTGAGATGTTTAACTGATCCCCCACCATGCAGCTGGATGGCTCCTAATCCTTTGCCAGGCCACATAATGAGGGGCTAGCCCAGCTCTTTTCTACTTTGCCCACCCACCTCCCAACTTCCCACCACTCCTCCATGCTCACCACTACCTCCCCACATTTGATCCCCCTCCTGTCCCTGTCCCTGAGCCCAGCAAGCCTTCTCTTGCTTGGGGCCTTTGTGTTTCCTGTTCCACAAGAGAAATGCTTTTCTCCTGGTTCTTAGCAAATGGCTTGCTTCTTTTCCTGGCTTGTCACTCAAATGTTACCCCCTAAAGTGACCTGCCCTGACCACCCTATCTAAAATGATCTCCCTCAGTTACTAGCTCTCTCATCTATTTGTTTCCTTCAGAACATTTCTCTCAATATAATTATCTGGTTTCACTGTTTACATGTTTTTATGTTCATCCATAAAAACAGTGGCTTTCTCTATCCTAAGTTCATAGCTATATCCCTAGGACCTAGCAGAGCATTTAGCATGATCAATAAAGATTTCTGAATGAATAAATTCGCTGACTGATAGCTGAACTCTGAATGCTTACGAGGTGCCAGGCATTGTGCTAGGTACTTGCCATGTATTTATCACATTTAGTTGTCCAGACATTTTACAGATAAGAAAACAGATATCAGAAAGTACTCTCCGAGGGGGGGGGATGGACATTTATTGAAACCTTAAAATCTGTACCCCCATAATATGCTGAAATAAAAAAAAAAGAAAGTAATCTCTCATAAGAGATGGTGTGTGCATTCCCACCTAGATCCCACTCTAGATTATTATATAGTGTAAGAGGAAAGATTAAGATTGAAAACATCCCAAACTAGGTAAAACACAGTAATTATTAATGGGACTATCACACCTTAAACTTAGAGGTATACATCCAGGATGGGGGAAAAACCCCACCTTATTGGTAAGAGTGGTTCTCTTACACACTTAAATGAGAAGGGCACTAACAATTACCTCACTCAGACTTCAGTTTTTACATCTGCAATAAAAAGATTATGTGTATTCAAAGTGTGTAAAGAGGTGGGAAAGTATTAAATGGGTAGTTGAGTTCACCATTTTTACAGTACTTTGTATGTTGTAATTTAGTATCCTAATGCTCAACACTGACACAGGTATCTTTTTTATCCCACGCTATCTCATTTGAAGCCATTTACTTGTATCACATAAATCCTCTTTATTTAAAACTCAAGTCTTCGGCCGGGCGCGGTGGCTCACGCCTGTAATCCTAGCACTCTGGGAGGCCGAGGCGGGCGGATTGCTCGAGGTTGGGAGTTCGAAACCATCCTGAGCGAGACCCCGTCTCTACTAAAAATAGAAAGAAATTAATTGACCAACTAAAAAAAAATATATATATACAAAAAATTAGCTGGGCATGGTGGTGCATGCCTGTAGTCCCAGCTACTTGGGAGGCTGAGGCAGGAGAATCGCTTGAGCCCAGGAGTTTGAGGTTGCTGTGAGCTAGGCTGACACCACGGCACTCACTCTAGCCTGAACAACAAAAGTGAGACTCTGTCTCAAAAAAAAAAAAAAAAAACTCAAGTCTTGGCTAGGCGCAGTGGCTCACGCCTGTAATCCTAGCACTCTGGGAGGCCAAGGCGGGCGGATTGCTCAAGGTCAGGAGTTCAAAACCAGCCTGAGCGAGACCCCGTCTCTACTAAAAATAGAAAGAAATTAATTGATCAACTAAAAATAAAAACCAGCCTGAGCGAGACCCCGTCTCTACTAAAAATAGAAAGAAATTAATTGACCAACTAAAAATATATATAAAAAAAATTAGCCGGGCATGGTGGCACATGCCTGTAGTCCCAGCTACTCAGGAGGCTGAGGCAGTAGGATCCCTTGAGCCCAGGAGATTGAGGTTGCTGTGAGCTAGGCTGATGCCATGGCACTCACTCTAGCCTGGGCAACAAAGTGAGACTCTGTCTCAAAAATAAATAAATAAATATAGAAAAAATTAATTGGCCAACTAAAAATATATAGAAAAAATTAGCCGGGCATGGTGGCACATATCTGTAGTTCCAGCTATGTGAGAGGCTCAGGCAGGATTGCTCGAGCCCAGGAGTTTGAGGTTGCTGTGAGCTAGGCTGATGCCATGGCACTCTAGCCCAGGCAACAGAGTGAGACTCTGTCTCAAAAATAAATAAATAAATATATTGAACATTACCGAATTTCTAAAAAAAAAATAAATAAAATAAATAAATAAATAAATCTCAAGTCGTCCTGTACATTTTCTTTCTTCTTAAACTGTCTCAACACCACAGATGTAAATACCCAACATTTATCCGTAAAATTATTTTGTCTTATTCCAAGATTCCCAAAACCAAATTCTTTCTACTTATCTTTGAACATGTTCCAAAGACAACTAGTTTTGAAGATAAAACTCTTTCTCTCTTCTAGACAATGGACTTATTATCAAGTTAATGGTCATTGCAGTGACATGTTATCACTGATAACAGGAACAAATCAGAACCTTTAACAATGCACTTGCTCCCCACAGCTAGTGAGCAACAAGACATTGCACAGCCTTTTCTTTTATGAAGCACTGTTTTGAAGTCATTTTCTTATGCAGAGACTGGAAATCAAAGATTAACAGAAGAAAGGTGTCATTCAAGGGACCTCAAAGAGGCATTAAAGTGCAAGTTGGAATCCAAGACCCTCCACTTAATTAACTTCTGTGGGCCTCAATTTCCTCAGTTAAGGGTTAAATCAGATAATTTACACGGAGTTCTTAGTTTAGAGCCTAGTATACAGGAAACATCCAACAAATTGGAAAGAATACAGTGCAAGCACCAACGTACTGTGCACATTCCTTTCAACACTTTACATACATATATGTATAAATTTATGCAAAGGTAAAAATAAAACCAGTGGACAAAGAAGATATCAATTAAGAGTCAAACTCTGCTCACCCCGGGAACTATTTTTGTCCTTATAAACATTTCAGTAAAGGTCACCTCGAGATCGCCTACAATCTTATATTTCAGGAAATACAAAAAAAAAAAAAAAACCGGGGGGGTGGTCCTTTTCCCACTATTCCCTGTCAAAACTGAGAACAAACAGAACACACGCTGCAAATAATACTGAGGGAATGACGAACAAGTAATTTGACCAAATTGCTTGATTGAGATCGCGGTACTCACCAAAACACAAAACCTGTTTCTCCACAAGACCACTCTCCCTTTTTGACCTCTGTACCTCTTTTCCAAAGAGCTTACCCAGGTGAAAAGCATCCTTTCACCTGGCCTAAACGATACGCGCTTTTCTTGTTAAATCAAAATCGCCCAGACTGAAAGGCGGGCCGGCGGGCTGGACGGGCGAGGGGCACAAAGCCCAGCCGCCGCGTGGGCTCGGGCGGGCGGCGGGGTCTCCTCCCGTCCTCGTCCCGCTGCAGCCCCCGCTGTCCCCGCAGCTCCGGGCGGCCGAGCGGAGCAGCCCCAGCCCGGGGCGCGGGTGGAGGGGACAGAGAGACCGGCCGACCCGGCCCACGGCGTCCCACGCACCCGCGGCCGCCGCCTCTGCATCGCCCTCCCGCCCCTGCAAGCCCCTCAGACACGCCCTCCGCCCCCGGACGGGCTCCGGCCCACGCCCCGCGGCTTGCACACCTGAGACTCGCAGTGGTCGCCGCGCTCCCTCCAGCCGCTCCGCTCCCCGGGTCCACTCAGGTGGGCTCGACTCCCGCCCGCCCCGCCGTCACCTCAGCCCCGGCGCCGCCCCGGCCAGGGTTTCCGGCCGCTCACGTGACCGCCCGCCCCAGGGCACGCCGGGAGCTGCAGTCCGTTCTACCAGCGCGCCTAGGCGCGGCCCGGGAGCCGGTGGCTGAGGATGGAGAAGCTAAGACTTTAGGGGGCACCGCTGTATAGATCTTTTTTTTCAAAATATTGTCATTATGGCCGGGCAAGGTGGCTCACGCCTGTAATCCTAGCACTCTGGGAGGCCGAGGAGGGCGGATTGCTCAAGGTCAGGAGTTCGAAACCAGCCTGAGCAAGAGCGAGAGCCCTGTCTCTACTATAAATAGAAAGAAATTAATTGGCTAACTAATATATAGGGAAAAATTAGCCGGGCATGGTGGCGCATGCCTGTAGTCCCAGCTACTGGGGAGGCTGAGGCAGCAGGATTGCTTCAGCCCAGGAGTTTGAGGTTGCTGTGAGCTAGGCTGACACCACAGCACTCACTCTAGCCTGGGCAACAAAGCAAGACCCTGTCTCAAAAAAAAAAAAAAATTGTCATTACTTTCTTTGTGTTTTTAGAAAGTAACTTGCAACTAAGTGTGCTACCGATCTGCCAAAACTTTAGGGTTTTGTTTAAATTAATGAGATGCAATTGCCCACGCAGGCAGGGCCATTAATTAGTCTGCCAGTATTTACAGCAGCCTCAAGGAAAAATTAAGGACCTTACAACACCGGTCTCTAAAGAAGGGCCCTCTGCCCTCTTGGGCTCTCCTTCAACTGTTGGGGAAATATTAGTTTTTTAAAAAATCTTCTCCTGGTGGGGCGGGTGACTCACACCTGTAATCCTCACAGTCTGGGAGGCCAAGGCAGGAGGATTGCTTGAGCCCAGGAATTGGAGAGCAGCCTGAGCAAGAGTGAGACCCTTTCTCTACAAAAAATACAAACATTAGACTGGCATGGTGACACGCTCCTGTAGTCCCAGCTACTGGGAGGCTGAGACAGCAGGATCACATGGGAGGTCAAGGTTGCGGTGACCTGTTACGAGGCCACTGCACTACAGCCTGGGTGCCAGAGTGAGACCCCAACTCCAAAAAGATAAAACAAATCTTCTGCTAACCCAGAAAAACTCCACAAAGATAGTAGAGTAAGAAAACAGTTTTATTACTGAATATGCCTTGAACCAGAATGGGATGCGCATCACAGGCGATGTGCTGCGCTTGCAGAGACAGAAAGGAATCTTACCCCTTTGTGTAGCCCAGTAGATACATTAAGTACATGTTCTCAAGATAGGCAATCACCAGTCCTCAAATAAGAGGACTTGACAGCACTTTTGTCAATCATAGTTCCTCCTAACTTTATCACAGTGACTGGGGAGACCACTCAGGTTGGCTTTATCCAGAGGAGAAACAAACTTCTATCTTTACATACCTGGTTCCGTGTTGCAAAATGGAGTGAGGTGCCCACCAAGTAAGGCTGTTGGGCTCCCATGGGAACTGGGAAGTAGGAACACTAACTCCCTTCATGTTTGTATTTCAAAAAGATCACTCACAGGTCTTTGCGAACACATTTCTGTGTTGTGAGACTGGTGAGAGGTTTAGTTAGCCATTATAAAGATTTATATACGTTTAAAAAAGACAGAAATTTTGAAAGAAAAGGGAAAGTGGGGAGAAGTCTCTTCTCTTATTTTCAATGGGGCAATTAGGCTCTTATTTTTCATTTGTATTTGCCTTTACAAAACACAGGGTGGTTTTGTTTCTACCCATGCAAGGGTGTGGCTGGTGAACTATGATGTCAGGGTTGTAACAGAGGTAAAGGTCTAAAAAAAACAAGGAAATGTTTCATGGGTTGTCTCTTTAAAACCAAAAAAAAAAAAAAAAATTGCATTCATTTCCAAGCCCAGTGATCAAAGGGGCAGAAAAATGTTCTTTGCTGTTTGTTTTCTATTATCTTAAACCATAGGAGATGTCTCAAAAAAAAACAAAATTGTCCAGACAAAGGTCATAAGATTGTCCTCACCAGAGATAACCCAAGTCCAAAACTGATTATAGTTAAGCAACAATAGCCTGACACCGCAGCATGTGATACCACTCATGTAGACCGCACCACCGAGAAAACCACCCCTTTTAAAAGCCCTGTGTTTCTGCTCCAGGGCAGGATGGTGGTCTTTGAGATGCTAGTCTGCGGTCCTCCTCATTTTCCTCTTTCCTCAAACCACTTGTCCTCATTCTTCATTCTAATTGATTTGGCCTCAGGAACAAGTAGCGAGCATTCAGTAACAGGGTGAGCAAAACTAAAACAGCCAAATGTGTCACTTTTATTCTTAAAAATGTATCATCAGATTCCATTTCTATTTTTTTGTTTGTTTATTTGGGGGGGTTTTTTGGTGTTTTTTTTTTTTTTGAGACAGAGTCTCACTTTGTTGCCCAGGCTAGAGTGAGTGCCGTGGCGTCAGCCTAGCTCACAGTAACCTCAAACTCCTGGGCTCGAGCGATCCTTCTGTCTCAACCTCCCGAGTAGCTGGGACTACAGGCATGCGCCACCATGCCCGGCTAATTTTTTATATATATATCAGTTGGCCAATTAGTTTCTTTCTATTTATAGTAGAGACGGGGTCTCGCTCTTGCTCAGGCTGGTTTTGAACTCCTGACCTTGAGCAATCCGCCCGCCTCGGCCTCCCAGAGAGCTAGGATTACAGGCATGAGCCACCGCGCCCGGCCTGGGGTGGATCTTGACCTACATTCTTTTCTAAGACATAGGCGTGTGACAGTGACTCTCAAAACGACAGCCTGCAGCAGTATTTAGTAGTAACTTTTGTTGTCTTGCTCTACCTGCTCTCACTGAGTTTGTCTTACCCAAAAGAGAGGTTCTTGAAAATTAATGTGTAAATGGAATTTGGGGTGAGACAAATATTTTAAAGGGCATCTGGGCCGGGCGAGGTGGCTCACGCCTGTAATCCTAGCACTCTGGGAGGCCGAGGTGGGCAGATTGCTAGAGGTCAGGAGTTCGAAACCAGCCTGAGCAAGAGCAAGACCCCATCTCTACTATAAATAGAAAGAAATTAATTGGCCGAGTAATATATATATATATAAGAATTAGCCAGGCATGGTGGTGCATGCCTGTAGTCCCAGCTACTCCAGAGGCTGAGGCAGGAGGATTACTTGAGCCCAGGAGTTTGAGGTTGCTGTGAGCTAGGGATGCCACAGCACTCACTCTAGCCTGGGCAACAGAGTGAGACTCTGCTGTCTATAAATAAATAAATAAATGGCATCTGAAGAAATTGCAGAAACAGTATTTTTTTTTTTTTTAGTTGGCCAATTAATTTTTTTCTCTTTTTCAGTAGAGACTGGGTCTGGCTCTTCCTCAGGCTGGTTTCGAACTCCTGACCTTGAGCGATCCTCCCATCTTGGCCTCACAGAGTGCTAGGATTCAGGTGTGAGCCACCACGCCCGAGAAGCAGTATTCTTTAACAGTGACTAACTCGTCCTCTATTTCAGTTCTCCTCAAACTTTTTGGACCCCAAACAGCAGTAAGAAATACACTTCACACCACCCCAGGACAACATGCATATATGTTACTACATGAGACACATTCTGAAATTTTTTCCGAATCTCTTCCTGTAAAAATGCTGGTTGCCAACCACTAAAACTAATGTCATGACTCCTTCATGAGTCTCAGCCTACAGTTTGAAAACACTAATACCAATCTAAATAGTTTATTAGTCAGGATGTTTCTGTTCTTATTTTGCTTATTTGAGCCTATAACACTGCTTAACTGCCTACATGTCGCCTCCTGCCTTGTGGAGAAAACCTAGTGCCTGTGATAAACACGGAGAAGCACTTACTGTTCTAGACTCTGTGGTGGGAAAATAGCAAAGAAAAGTTCACCGCAGCTTTATGTTTCTACTGCCAGCATCGGGGACTGATAACCTCTGGGTTTCCTCAGACCTAGAAATTAATCTTCCCTCTGTGGTAGCATTTTTGAGGGAGTGAAACAGAAGTTTTCTTCAGCTCTTTCTTCCCATACGCCTTCTGAGTTCTTTTAGTTGTTTTTCTTTCCTTTTCTTTTCTGTTTTTTTTTTTTTGCCTTTTTTTTTGCGCCACTTCCTTTCTCTCAGTGACTCTTCAAAGAGAGGTATTCAAATCTGCAAAACAATTAAATTACTCAAGACCTAGATCTAGATCTTCCTTTTAAGTTGATGTTCTCTCAACTAACCACCTTCAGCCCAGCCAAACAAGGGACACCAGGAGAAAAATTTAGAGTGAAGGATGCACAAGAAAAGGTAAGTTATTACTAGAAGAAAGGAACAGAGGCAACTTAATATCGGTTGGTATCGGTTGAGGGAACGACTATTCTGTTTTGGCAGGGCATTCTGCTAGGCTGACCGATGCCCGGGTGGCAAAGCCAGCCAGCGCCTCACCTGGCGCTTTGAACCCCGCGGCAGCTCCAGGTCCAGGGGACGGGGAGGGATTGCGCCTTCCTTTCGCTTTCTCAGGCCACAAACTTGACACCTGGGGCCAGAACTACACTTCCCACCACGCAGTGAGGCAGGAGGAAGAAAGGGCAGAGAGGTCTGAAAAGGAAAAGCAGTGAAAAAAAGAGCAAGCATTACCGGCTTGCTGGCAGAGGTGAGAGACCTCGAGGCAGGTAAGCAACAGGTGGACCAGGAAGGCGAAGGCTGCAGGTTGCAGGATGGAGGGGCGGCATGGGGCGGACGCTGCCTGCTTCTCAGCGTGCAGGCTGAGTTAAAGGGGGCTTTTGTGAAAGTCGTTGGGAGTGGGGGGAGGGGCGGCGCGGGCAGGGAAGACATGGAAATAGGATCTCAGCTCAAGTTACGGTGATAAGGCACCGGAAGTGGAATGACTTTATTTAGTTGAAAAGTCAGAGGAGGAAAAAGTGGTTTGATTATGTCTCTTGTCTGCTGGATCTTTTAGCCATATGTGATTTCAGAGGCATCCGCAAGAGATATGGAATCCTCCTTCATCCCTTTAAAGCCCTGGGTTGTTACTCGCAGATTGGATATTTGTGTGCATTTGACTTTGTGTGATGATATAGACTTGCCCTTTTCTATGGCTTAAGGGAGAACCAAAGAGTAAATTGGGAAATGAAGAAGGGTGGTACAGCACAGGAGCGGTTTGCAGCACATCACATTTAATCCTCAAATGGGATACGGTTTCAGTGACTTACACCAGCTGTTTGATGAGAAGACCTAACACAATATCCCTTGAAGAACAGTTACAGTGTCTGGGGGACATTTGCCTTGAGGGGAGGTGCTTGCTGCACCAAATATCTGACGGGCTGTTATGTGGGACGGGAATTTGGAGTGTCCTGGCAGAGTGAGCATAGCACTGGGCTGGACAGATGCAAACCCCAGGGAGGCTGGTGTCAACCCCACAGAAGTGAGAGCTGCCTAGTGCAAAGTGGCATTTTCCCAGGCGGTAGTGAGCTCCTTGTAGTAAGCAAAAATAGTGAGCAAAATATTGAGTAAAAATATTTAAGCATAGGTGCATATGTAAGCGGGACTGCTAAAGGTGGGAATAAAGTTTCACATGGGGGATTGTGTTGATTACTGTTTTGCAAACCTGGACGCTTATCAGAATCACCTACGTATGTGGCAAGAGAGGGAGAAAAGGAGTTTTGTTTTTTTTTAAATATGTTTTTAAGGCCGGGTGCGGTGGCTCACGCCTGTAATCCTAGCACTCTGGGAGGCCGAGGCGGGTGGATTGCTTGAGGTCAGGAGTTCGAAACCAGCCTGAGCTAGAGCGAGACCCCATCTCTACTATAAATAGAAAGAAATTAATTGGCCAACTAATATATATAGAAAAAATTAGCTGTGCATGGTGGCACATGCCTGTAGTCCCAGCTACTGGGGAGGCTGAGACAGCAGGATTGCTTGAGCCAAGGAGTTTGAGGTTGCTGTGAGCTAGGTAGACGCCACGGCACTCACTCTAGCCTGGGCAACAGAGGGAGACTCTGTCTCAAAAAAAAAAATGTTTTTAAAAATACATATCTGGGATGGGCTCCAGGAATGTATTTTTTAATGATCTCCCCAGATATTTCTGATAATCTGTTCGGGAAACACTTTCAAAAAATATTTACATTATTTCCAACCTATGCCAAAACATGCCATAGTTTTGTTTTTGTTTTTGTAAGAAGGAATCTCACTATGTTGCCTAGGCTAGTCTCAAATTCCTAGACTCCAGCAATCCTCCTGCTTTGGCCTCCCACTGTGCCTGGCTCTCATAATATTCTAACCCGGTTTTAATTTTGAATCTTCTCAAAATCCTGACTTCCTGGTCAAGAAAAATTAGATGCCAACCAGAATAAAAATGCCACATCACTCATCCCCAAACTGACTTAACGGTCAAATCTTATTGGTTCTTGTTGCTGGTTGCCTGGGTGGTCAGTCTTCTAGCAGTTCACATGGGGAGTCTTCCTCCCCATGTGAGATTGACACAGGCAGGTCCTCTAAAGGAGGACCTGAGTCACTGAGTCACTATTGTGGGCATCTCCTCGCCATCCTCCTGCTCTCTGAGCACTCTGATGGAGCATGGGGCACCTAATCTCCAGGACTAGGGTTTTATCAATGCTTTTATCTGATAGTGACTGTCTACGGGCCCACTAGAGAATGACAGTAGAACCTCTTCATTCTGCGGCACATCTAAAGTAATGTCAACACACCTAGGGCAGTTGTGGCCTTGTGGGGGCAACTCCCCTGTGCCTGACCAGTCATTAGCATCTTTCTCCCATGAGGATGTTAGTACTCTGTCTTATCTTCTTCTACTGGGTCCCCAGTGGCTGGCGGCTGGTAGGTGCTCACTAAAAAGAAGCTGAATTCCTTCCTCTCCTCGTAGGTCTTTTCTAGGTGGCAAGAGCCATGCAGTTCTCCAGCTCATCCAGGGCAGAAGATGAGAACTTTGACTATTTGTTCAAGATTATCCTCATTGGGGATTCCAATGTAGGGAAGACGTGTGTGGTGCAGCATTTCAAGTCTGGGGTCTACACTGAGACACAGCAGAACACAATTGGGGTGGACTTCACTGTGCGCTCCCTTGAGATCGATGGCAAGAAAGTGAAGGTCAGAGGGGCACCGGGGCTGGTTCCACATCTTTCAGCCAGGGTTCCAATGCCAGAGCACATGGCTGAGTGATAAAAGATGCCAATGTAGGCCGGGCGCGGTGGCTCACGCCTGTAATCCCAGTACTCTGGGAGGCCAAGGTGGGAGGATCCTTTGAGCTCAGGAGTTCAAGGCCAGCCTGAGCAAGAGCAAGACCCCGTCTCTACTAAAAATAGAAATAAATTGGCTGAACAACTAAAATATATATATAAAAAATTAGCTGGGCATGGTGGCGCTTGCCTGTAGTCCCAGCTATTCGGGAGGCTGAGGCAGAAGGATCACTTGAGCCCAGGAGTTTGAGGTTGCTGTGAGCTAGGCTGACGCCACGGCACTCTAGCCCAGGCAACAGAGACTCTGTCTCAAAAAAAAAAAAGTGCCAGAAAAAAACATGGAAGCATTTATTTTTATCATCATGGAATGGGGCAATCAGCCCCTTAATAAGACACACACAAAAAAAACCCAGGCCAGGCGTGGTGGCTCACTCCTGTAATCCTAGCACTCTAGGAGGCCCAGGTGGGCGGATTGCTCAAGGTCAGGAATTCGAAACCAGCCTGAGCAAGAGCGAGACCCCATCTCTACTATAAATAGAAAGAAATTAATTGGCCAACTAATATATATAGAAAAAATTAGCTGGGCATGGTGGTGCATGCCTGTAGTCCCAGCTACTCAGGAGGCTGAGGCAGCAGGATTGCTTGAGCCCAGGAGTTTGAGGTTGCTGTGAACTAGGCTGATGCCACGGCACTCACTCTAACCTGGGCAACAAAGCGAGACTCTATCTCAAAAAACAAACAAACAAAAAAAAAAAAAAAACAGAAGCCATAAGGGGAAATATTGTTAAATCTAACTATAAAGGCCAAATTTATTTATATATTTCTATATAACCTATATAAAGTTCAAATTTTCTACATATTCAAAAGATGCCATAAACAAAATCAAAAGATGAATGATAAATTGGAAATATTTGCATATATGGAACTGACAATGGGATAAAGATTAATTTCTTTTCTTTTCTTTTTTTTTTTCTTGAGACAGGATCTCACTCTGTCACCCCCGGCTGGAGTGCAATGGTGTCATCATAGCTCATTGCAACTTGAACTCCTCCTGAGCTCACACAATCCTCCTGCCTCAGGCCACACCACTGGCCAATTTTTTTTTTTTTTTACAGATGGGGTCTGTATATTGTCCAGGCTGGTTTCAAACTCCTGGACTCAAACGGTACTCCCACCTCAGCCTCCCAAAGTGCTGGGATTACAGGCATGAGCTGCCACACCTGGCTGGGATAATTAATGTGAAGAACTCATAAATATCTAAGAAAAAAGAGCAATAACTAAATACAAAAAGTAGGCAACTCACAGAGTGGGCAATACTGCTTTTCACGAATTATATGAGAACTAGCTCATAAACATATGCAAAGACGCCCATCTTCTCTCTCAATTAAAGAAGTGCAAATTAAAATAACAGTGAGATACTAAATGTTTTACCAATTTGATTAGAAAAGACCTAAAGGTGTTGGTGAAAATGTAATAAATGAATCTCATTTATTACATTTCATTATTTATTACAAATGAGCAATCTCATTTGGGATTTTGGGAATCCCAAACAGTTTGGGAAAAACAACTGTAAAAAGACATTTTAGAGACTATCAGGAAAATTTTTGTATGGTCTGGTTATTAGATGATAACAAGGAATTGTTAAAAAGTTTATTATCAGTGATAATGGTGTTGTGGTTATGAAAGAAAGAAAGAAAAAGTCCAGGCAGGGTGTGGTGGCTCAGGCCTGTAATCCTAGCTCTAGGAGGCCAAGGCAGGCGGATTGCTCGAGGTCGGGAGTTCAAAACCAGCCTGAGCAAGGGCGAGACCCCATCTCTACGAAAAAAAGAAAGAAATTAATTGGCCAACTAAAAATATATATAGGAAAAATTATCCGGGCATGGTGGCACATGCCTGTAGTCCCAGCTACTTGGGAGGCTGAGGCAGAAGGATCGCTTGAGCCCAGGAGTTTGAGGTTGCTGTGAGCTAGGTTGACGCACTCTAGCCCGGGCAACAAAGGGAGACTCTGTCTCAAAAAAATAAAAAAGAAAAAAAAAGAAAAAGGAAAAAATCCATGTATGTAGGGATGTATATTGTTGTGAGTACAGATGAAACAACATGAAATCTGGGATTTGCTTTAAGACAGTATCTCAAAGAAATCAGCAGAAAGGGCTAGATGAAACAAGTGGCAAACATCTCAATAATTATTGAATCTGGGTGTATGAGGGTTCATTTTTCTATTCTCTCTAGTTTGATGTATGTTTGTAAACTTTCTTTAAAAAATAAATTTAGTATAAATAGTATGAGAGTATAAAGAAGATGATACCCTCAATGTTGGAGGCTGTATAAATTGGTGCTACTGCTTGGGATGGCAATTTGGAAGGTGTTATTATGAGTACATTCCTAAACATAAGCAGCTGGAGTTTGGCCAGGTGTGGTGGCTCACGCCTGTAATCCTAGCACTCTGGGAGGCCAAGGCGGGAGGATCACTCAAGGTCAGGAGTTCAAAACCAGGCTGAGCAAGAGGGAGACCCCATCTCTACTATAAATAGAAAGAAATTAATTGGCCAACTAAAAAAATATATATATATATATAAATGAGCCGGGCATGGTGGTGCATGCCTGTAGTCCCAGCTACTCGGGAGGCTGAGGCAGGAGGATCACTCGAGCCCAGGAGTTTGAGGTTGCTGGGAGCTAGGCTGACACCATGGCACTCTAGCAGACGCAAAGAGTGAAACTCTGTCTCAAATAAATAAATAAACAGCTAGAGTGGTCCCTCAAAATCAAAACACTTCAGCCAATGCTATCACCTTTGCCCATATTCACATCAACAGGCAGGCTTAAAAGATGAACCCCAAAATCTGGCACAAGGGATGATTGCGGTGAAAAGTCAAAAGAAGATCCCAGGATAAAACAAGTCCACTTTTCCGAGGGAAGTGTCCCTTAGGTGGTGGTTCCCAAACCTGAAAGCACATCCAGATCACCCAGAGAGGAACAGAAAGAATATGTTCCTGTGCCCCAACCCAGACTTACTGAGTCTGAATATGTAGACAGGACACCTGGGAAACTGTATTTTTAAGACACTTTAGGAAGGCCGGGCGCCGTGGCTCACGACTATAATCCTAGCACTCTGGGAGGCCGAGGCGGGGGGGGGGGGGGGGGGGGGGATTGCTTGAGGTCAGGAGTTCAAAACCAGCCTGAGCAAGAGCGAGACCCCGTGTCTACTATAAATAGAAAGAAATTAATTGGCCAACTAATATATATAGAAAAAATTATCCAGGCATGGTGGCACATGCCTGTAGTCCCAGCTACTTGGGAGGCTGAGGCAGGAGGATCGCTTGAGCCCAGGAGTTTGAGGTTGCTGTGAGCTAGGCTGACGCCACGGCACTCACTCTAGCCTGGGCAAAAAAGTGAGACTCTGCCTCAGGAAGAATAAAAAAAAAGACACTTTAGGTCAACAAGTTCCTATCACGCATGGGAACTACTGGTGTGAACCTCTTTCCTGTCCTCTCCAGATGCAGGTGTGGGACACAGCTGGCCAGGAGCGCTTCCGCACCATCACCCAAAGCTACTACCGCAGCGCCCACGCGGCCATCATCGCCTACGACCTCACCCGGCGGTCCACCTTCGAGTCCGTCCCTCACTGGATTCACGAGATAGAGAAATATGGAGCAGCTAACTTGGTCGTTATGCTAATCGGTAGGGTTTTGCCAAAGTGCTTAACTTTTCTTTTTGGTGGGGGGTGGGGGAAGGACAGAGTCTCACTCTGTTGCCCAGGCTAGAGTGAGTGCCATGACATCAGCCTAGCTCACAGCAACCTCAGACTCCTGGGCTCAAGCAATCCTGCTGCCTCAGCCTCCCAGAGTGCTAGGATTAGAGGTGTCAGCCACCATGCCCGGCCTTAACTTTTCTTTACTCCTCTCTGCCAATGCTATTCGATGACAGTAGAAAATGATATCTTAAAAGTGCAAGCAGTGGATGGGACCTCAGAAAGTACCCTGCTTAGAAATTCCCATCAGATTCGCTTAAGAGTGAGAGTGGGTTGGTGTGAACTTGTTAAAAATACACATTTCAAGGCCCACCCCCTAGAGATTCTCACTGGAGAGATCTGGGAAGGGGTCCAGTCACCCCAGTGGATTCTATGCCCATGGGCTATGTGGACAGCACAGGAGGAGGTACTATTGAAGTCTGATGTTAGCAAGTCAAGTGGCTCCAAAACCCCAGGAAGCCATTTGGATGAAGGAGTCTGCCTATATCCTAGAATGACTACTTACACCTCTTAGGATCCTAAGCAAATATTAACAGCAAACTGACATCAAAATTAACAGAAACTAGGCCAGGCGCGGTGGCTCACGTCTGTAATCCTAGCACTCTGGGAGGCCGAGGCGGGCGGATTGCTCGAGGTCAGGAGTTCGAAACCAGCCTGAGCAAGAGCGAGACCTCGTCTCTACTATAAATAGAAAGAAATTAATTGGCCAACTAATATATATAGAAAAGATGAGCCGGGCATGGTGGTGCATGCCTGTAGTCCCAGCTACTCGGGAGGCTGAGGCAGCAGGATTGCTTGAGCCCAGGAGTTTGAGGTTGCTGTGAGCTAGGCTGATGCCACGGCACTCACTCTAGCCTGGGCAACAAAGTGAGACCCTGTCTCAAAAAAAAAAAAAAAAATTAACAGAAACTTTAATGACACAAAGTAAATGAACAGCTTGGAACGTGAGCAATCCTATTGTACATTTTAAAAATGTAATGTTTCTGTTACTTCTCTATAGTTTTAGTTTTGCACACAGGGCTGGCTTGTCCTGGCTCATAAGTACACTACTGCTCACCAAGTGCCTGCTTAATTTTGGCAAGTTGGGTTAGACTCTTGCTACTCCAAGTTTGGTCCATGGACCAGCAACATCAGCATCACTTTGGAGTTTGTTAAAAGTGCAAGGTCTCAGGCCCCATCCCAGACCTGCTGAATGAGATTCTTCTTTTTTTTTTTTTTTTTTTGAGACAGTCTCACTTTGTTGCCTAGGCTAGAGTGAGTACCATGGTGTCAGCCTAGCTCACAGCAACCTCAAACTCCTGGGCTCAAGCGATCCTTCTGCCTCAGCCTCCCGAGTAGCCTGGACTACAGGCATGTGCCACCATGCCCGGCTAATTTTTTCTATGTATATTAGTTGGCCAATTAATTTCTTTCTATTTATAGTAGAGACAGGGTCTCGCTCTTGCTCAGGTTGGTTTCGAACTCCAGAACTCAAACAATCCACCCGCCTTGGCCTCCCAGAGAGGTAGGATTACAGGCATGAGCCACCATGCCTGGCCTGAATGAGATTCTTCTAACAGGATCCTAGAGCAATTCAAATGCAAGTGAAAGTTTGTAAAGTGCAGGTCTGGACAGCTCTGGACTTTGGAGTCAGACAGATTTAGGTTCACATCTCTCTCCCTCTGTCCTTCCTGTCTGAACTTGGGCTCATTACTTACTCTCTAAATTTCTGCTTCCTCATCGATAAAACTGTGCCTGTTTCAAAGGTGTTGTTGAGTTGAAAGGATTAAATAAGGTAACATATATAGAGCACTTATAGTGCTAAGAACTCAATAAAAGGAAGCTGTTATTTCCCAGTAGAGCAAAGAGAGCTCTACTGTGATACATGGGGGGTGGGGGGGGTGGAGCACTGGATGGGCAGGCAGGGACTGCCTGTGACCTCCAGGGGCAGAGGGAACCCCAGCAATGGTAGCTTTCGGAGAAGAGCAGAATAGGTGTAGAAACACTTCTCACGGAGGGAATGAAGCAGTTCTAAGCCACCTTCCCCAGGAATGTGGACTGGATCTGCCTTTCTGTTAGATTCCCCAGGAAGCACTGGAGGCAGCTCTCCCTCGGGGCCTCTAGGCCTGCATGGAAAGCCGCCCGGCATGGCGGTGTAACACCCTGTCCCCAGCCCGCCCTCCCCACTGCTCTACCAGACACCCGCCCTTAGCTACTAATTACTCTGGGGAAACAGATGGGTAATGAATGCCAGCACCCAGCAGGGTTTAATCTCACTATGTTTTGTTGGTATTTACGCCCCAGTCTGTCTTTCATAACAACCATCTCTGCCCCACTTCTTAATTGGTCCCGGAAGTGCCCCAGAGGGAATCTGGAAGTGCCCCAGTCTTCCAGTTTCTGAGGCGTCCAGTGCCAAGGCCTCCTGTTTTCTCTCAGTGGCCTCCTCACCTAAACCCGGAAAAGTTAACTGTGGTGTTCCCTCACAGAAGTGTCCCTGCCCCTTTTACTATATTTCCTTCATTCTGTCTCCACATTTCTTCATACAAGTGTTTATTCTGTCTCAAAAGTTTACCCCCAGCCCCTGGCAGCCACTTCACCCCCACAGGGATGATCCATTGGGCAGAGTTGATTTGTACCACACTCTTCCTCCTCCAGCCCTTCCTAAGAGGCCCAGCTCCTCTGTAATGTCCCTGTTTAAAATCTTCCGCTATTACAGAGCACATTCTTCCATTTAGGAAAAAAAATTAAAAAATAAAATCCCACAATGCTGGTTTGGTGGCTGTCGCCTATAGTCCCACCTACGTCAGAGGCTGAGGATCCCTTGAGGCCAGGAGTTCAAGACCAGAGATTCCATCTCTGCTATAGTACCAGAAATTAAAAAAATAAATCTTTTTATTTTTCCCCATTGCCCTCAAGAAAATGCACAAATTCCTCAACATGGCTGACAAAGCACTTGGTGACAGAGCCTGCTTTCTTCCTGGGTGTGGCTGGCCTCCTGCCTTTCTCTCTTCCCCTGTGTTCTGTTCTGACCTCACAACTCCTTTATACCGTCCCTCAGAGTAAGGACTTTAGGAGCCAGCTTCTTTCCGTAGGTTACACTGCATGTTCTGTCTCCTAACTTTCTTCAGCCTCTGATATTTGCCCCTTAGGATCTCAGCCTAAGCTTCCACTCAAACTCCTGCTGTATTTACAGGTCTGTGATCTCTTAACAAGAACCCTGAGAGCCAGATATTTCGGAGTCTGTCAGACTTTAGAAGCGTGCATTCTATGTTAGGTAAGGCCCTCAGCAGGGCCCAGACCAATATCCCATGGCCAAACACATTACTGTCTATGCAGTCACGTGTATGGAGAGCCATATAAAATCAGCTGAATAAAAACTTAAAATGTTCATCTGACATTTTTAATCTAAAAAAAAAAAACAAAAAAAAACAAACTTAAAATGGCCAGTTTAGGTCAGATTTTATTATCAAACGAATCGCCAAAAAACTTAGGGGTTTCAGAGTATTTTGGACTTGGGGACTGCTGATAAGGGAGTGTACACCTGTGTTACTGACAACTTATGCCATCCACCTGGTCCTTAGTGTGTATTATTCTGTGTCCTTTCTCTGATTGGTAAGTTCTTGTATCACTGTTTAATATTCTGCATGTCTCTCTTACCTCCCTAACGAGATGAAGAAACCCTTCCTAAGGGCGGGGGCTGTCTGTCTCTGGGTGCTGACACCATCCATTTAGCCAGTGTCAGCTTCTTTCCCTCCCTCCCTGCGCTGGGCCCACCCTGGCAGGCCTGTGGATCGGCTATGGTGGAGGGCCAGGGGCAGGCGGGAGGCGCAGGTTATAGAGTTGGAATCCATAGGTCAGGGAGGGATGTAGGGGGTAGACCAGACTCCCACCTCGTCCTTTCCTCCACAAGGGGCTCTCATACCTTTCTTCTAGAAGCAGAGCGTGGCCCTCAGCCTCCCTGGCTACAAACAGGCATATAGTTCTTTGGAAGGTATGTACCTGCATGACTCTCCTGTGGCTGCTGTAACCAATGCCCACAAGCGGGGAGGCTGACAACAGCAGGGATTTGTTCTCTCACTGTTCTGGAGCCCACACGTCTGCAATCAGTATCACTGGGCTGACACTAAGGTGTCAGCAGGGCCTTGCTCCTCTGCAGGCTCTAGAGGAGGACCTGTCCCTTGCGTCCTCGAGCTTCGGAGGCTGTCAGCGTTCCTGGGCGCTGTCTGCCTCTGTCTTCACGCCACTTCCCCCTCCCTGTGTGGGGTTAAGACTGCCTCCACGCGTGATGGCTTTTAGGGCCTGCCTGGCTAGTCCAGAATAACCTTCCCAGAGATTAGAACCTGATCTATCTGGGGGCCAGTTTTCAGCCTACTGCAGCACCCAAGTGTGGTGATGTCCACTGAAAACATTCTTGGATTTAACTTCTTTGGAGATTGTCTAAGTCCAGCTGTGTCACTGAGCAGGTTGGTGGCTGTGACTCTGGGAAAGTATTTTTCTAATCTTTTTTATTGGGACATACTAACATATAAAAAGTACACGGTAAAGGCACACCTGAGTAGACACCACCTGGGTCAAGAAAGGATATCACCCTCCCCTCCCCTGGCTCCCTCCTCCCCCACAGGCAAACACTACATGACTCTATTGTAATCACCCTTCTGCCTTTCTTTATCATTTTACTACCTAAGTCCACATCCCTAAATACTGCAGTTTTGTTTTGCTGTTGTATGGGAACATTTTTTCTTTTTTTTGAGACAGGATCTTGGTCTGTTGCCCAGGCTAGAGTATAGAGTTGTGGCCTCATCGTAGCTCACAACAACCTCAAACCCATGGGCTCAGATGATCCTCCTGTCTCAGCCTCCTGAGTAGCCGGGACTACAGGCATGCGCCACCACGCCTAGGTAATTTTTCTATTTTTAGTAGATACGGAATCTGGCTCTTGCCCAGGCTGTTCTCAAATTCCTGAACTCAAGGGATCCTCCCACCTCAGCCTCCCAGAGTGCTAGGATTACAGGCATGAACCACACCTGGCCTATAATGTTTTATTTAAAGATCCAATTGTCCCAGTACTATTTACCAAAAAGCCAACTTTTTCTGCTGCTCTGTGGTATCATCTTTCTCTAAGGTGTACATGCATTTATGAGTTTGAATCTGAGCTTTTTCTTCTACTCTATTGATCTATTTCATTCATTCTCTTGGTGGTGTAAATATCTTCAATACTACAGTGGCTTGTGGCTCTCCAAAGGGCCATATGTGGTACTTCTGTAGTATTAAATTTTCACAGGACCTATACACAAATGTTCATAGTTAGTTCTGTCCATAACAGCCAAAATTTAGAATCAATTGTGTCCTTCAAATGGCAGTTCAACAAATGGTGGTACATCCATACCGTGGAATACCACTCAGCAATAAAAACTGTTAGTGATACATTGAGAACAACTTGGATGGGTCTCAAAGGAATTATGCTGAGTGAAAAAAGCCATAAGGCCAGGCGCAGTGGCTCATGCCTGTAATCCTAGCACTCTGGGAGGCCAAGACAGTGGATCGCTCGAGGGCAAGAGTTTGAAACCAGCCTGAGCAAGAGCGAGACCCCATCTCTACTATAAATAGAAAGAAATTAATTGACCAACTAAAAATATATATAGAAAAAATTAGCCGAGCATGGTGGCACATGCCTGTAGTCCCAGCTACTTGGGAGGCTGAGGCAGCAGGATTGCTTGAGCCCAGGAGTTTGAGGTTGCTGTGAACTAGGCTAATGCCACGGCACTCACTCTAGCCTGGGCAACAGAGAGAGACTCTATCTCAAAAAAAAAAAAAAAGAAAAAAGCCACTCTTCAAAAGTTACATATTGTATGATTCCATTTATATATGTAACATTCTGGAACTAGAGTAGATTAGTGGCTACCAGGAGCTGAGGACTAGGGGTGGTGAGGGTTATCAAGGGATGCATGAAACGGCAGTGTGTAGTGGGGCTGTTCTGTGTCCCAACGGCGGTGGTGGTGGTTACAGGAGTCTGCTCTTGATGAAATTGCATATAATTGCACACACACACACACACACATGAGTACATGTGACATTCATTTCATGACAAAAATCTGAACAGTCTGTGGATTGTACCAATGTCAATTTCCAGGGATTGATCCTGTGCTATAGTTATTTATGCAAGACGCTACCATTTTCACTTAATGTCAGGGGCAAAAAAAAAAAAAAAACTGCTACCATTGGGGGGAACTGGGGGCATGCTGGACCTCCCTGCTAGATAGATAGATAGATACAGTAGCTTCCCTGTATAATTGTTTCAAAACAAAAAGTTTAAGTATTTTTTATGGAAAAAGGTGTAACTCCAGGAAAAAAATATCTAAAAAGACTCCTATGGCCGGGCGAGGTAGCTCACGCCTGTAATCCTAGCTCTCTGGGAGGCCGAGGCGGGCGGATTGCTCAAGATCAGGAGTTCAAAACCAGCCTGAGTGAGACCCCACCTCTACTAAAAATAGAAATAAATTAATTGGCCAACTAAAAATACATAGAAAAAATTAGCTGGGCATAGTGGTGCACGCCTGTAGTCCCAGCTACTCCGGAGGGTGAGGCAGTACGAACACTTGAGCCCAGGAGATTGAGGTTGCTGTGAGCTAGGCTGATGCCACGGCGCTCACTCTAGCCTGGGCAACAAAGTGAGACTCTGTCTCTAAATAAATAAATAAATAAAATTAGCCGTGCATGGTGGCACATGCCTGTAGTCCCAGCTACTCGGGAGGCTGAGGCAGGAGGATCACTTGAGCCCAGGAGTTTGAGGTTGCTGTGAGCTAGGCTGATGCCACGGCACTGTAGCCCTGGCAACAGAGACTCAGTCTTAAAAAAATTTTTAAATAAATAAAATAAAATAAAAAATAAAAAGACTCCTATGGGGACAAAAAATTAGCTGGGTATGGTGATGCACACCTGTAGTCCCAGCTACTTAGAAGGCTGAGGCAGGAGGATTGCCTGAGCCCAGGAATTTGAGGCTGCAGTGAGCTATGATGGTAGCACTGCACTCTAGCCTGGACCACAGAGCCAGACCCTGTCTCAAAAAAGCAAGATTTGAAGGAAGAAGAGAGAACACTGAGAGACACTCTGTTGCCGGGCTAGAGTGCAGTGGTATCAGCCTAGCTCACAGCAACCTCAAACTCCTGGGCTCAAGCGATCCTCCTGCCTCAGCCTCCCGGGTAGCTGGGACTACAGGCATGCGCCACCATGCCCGGCTAATTTTTTCTGTATATTTTTAGTTAGCCAATTAATTTGTTTCTATATTTAGTAGAGACGGGGTCTCGCTCTTGCTCAGACTGGTCCTGAACTCCTGAGCTCAAATGATCCTCCCACCTCGGCCTCCCAGAGTGGTGGGATTACAGGTGCGAGCCACCTTGCGCCAGGCCTAAAGTTCATTTTGAAATAATCAGATTAAGTTACTCCATGCAATATCTGCTTCTCTGTTACTTCCAGGAAACAAATCTGACCTCTGGGAAAAGCGGCACGTCCTGTTTGAGGATGCCTGCACGCTGGCTGAGAAGTATGGCCTCCTGGCTGTGTTGGAGACATCAGCCAAGGAGTCCAAGAACATAGACGAAGTCTTCGTGCTCATGGCCAGGGAGCTGATCGCCCGCAACAGCCTGCACCTGTTCGGGGAGAGCACCCTGAGCAGCCTTCCCCTGGACTCCAGCCCCATTCTGATGGCCCCGGGGCCGAGTGAGAAGACCCACTGCACCTGCTGAACGTGTTCATGGGGCCAGTTGCACCCACCAAAGAGGCCATCTCTGAAACAAAAGGTAGCCAACAGCCTCGTGTCTCCCGAGCTGCACTTCAGACCCAAGTGTAGTCCCACTGCTTGTCCCTAACCGTTCCTGCCTGGCTGGGCAGCACCTTCGCCTCCATTCACTCCAGATGTCATAGCCGCTGACTCTGAGGAAAGGGGACGTTATCGTTTTCCTTGGTTCCTGGTGAAGCCAGGCCTGCAGGCATGGACGTGGGAGGCCTCTCCCCTTTCCCTTTCTGTCTCCCCAGCACCTTCCCTGCTTTCTACTCAAGTTTGCTTCTTGCTTGAAGAGGGTAGTGACAGAAAGAAGGGAGGAGGAATATCAATCAAGAGGTGGGGAGAACGTTTGGAACATTCTGGAGCAGTTTGAAACAGTGCAGGCAGGGAGGATGGGACAAAAGCCTGCAATGAGAAGCCAGGATGCTGTTATGGCTTTGTTTCCCGACATTCACTCAGGTGTTCACTCTGGAGAGCGAGGCCTTTTAACATAAACACTAGACATGCCATCTTCCCAGACGGTCGGGAACCCTCTCGTGGAGTTGGAATTGGATTTCACTTTATCCGAGTGGGGCTGATTTGGCCACCCTTCTGGGGACATAAGAGATGCCTACATTTTCTTTCTTTCTTTCTTTCTTTCTTTCTTTCTTTCTTTCTTTCTTTCTTTCTTTCTTTCTTTCTTTCTTTCTTTCTTTCTTTCTCTCTCTCTCTCCTTCCTTCCTTCCTTCCTTCCTTCCTTCCTTCCTTCCTTCCTTCCTTCCTTCCTTCCTTCCTTCCTTCCTTCCTTCCTTCCTTCCTTCCTTCCTTCCTTTCTTTCTTTCTTTCTTTCTTTCTTTCTTTCTTTCTTTTTAGGGTAGGGGGACAGAACAGGCTCTCGCTCTGTCACCCAGCCTGGAGTGCAGTGGCACAATCATAGCTCACTGTTAAACCTCGAATTCCTAGGCTCAGGTGATCCTTCTGCTTCAGCCTCCTGAGTAGCTGGGGCTAAAGGCACGAGCCACCACACCCGGCCATTTTTTAAAAATTTTTGTAGAGAGGAGTCTCACTATTTTGGCCCAGGTTGGCCTAGAACTCCTGGGCTCAAGTGATCCTCCTGCCTTGGCCACCGAAGTGCTAGGATTACAGGCATGAGCCACCACGGCCAACCTACAATTTCTAAAGCATCAAATCATCTGCTGGATCAGAAATCATTTCTGAGTAGAAATTAAATTGGCTCACAGATGAATATCAAATGAGTGTTGCACTGCCCTTCTCCAAGGTGTGGCCAGAGGGCAGCTGGAGCCTGTGGGGAGGGCGGAGTAACCCCAGCTTTCAGAACTAAAAGCATAAAAAGAGACTAGAAGGTACTAGGCGCCCCATCCCCGGGACTGTGTTAGGGAGGACTTCAGAGCAGGTGGCAGGTAGTGGGCAAGGGAACCCCTTTGGGCCTTGAGGTCTGGGCCCACCGGGAGCAGTGGACGTCCACCCGACAGGGACTCCAGGAATATGAACCCTGCCCAGCTGCCATTTATCGGGCTGCTCTGAGGGTCAGAAGTTGTGCTTGGCCCGTCGGGAATGAATGATCCCTTGGTTGCCAGCTCCAGTGCAGGAGAAAAGAGGCACCAACTGCATTCTGCTGCTCTCCCCCCACACCCTCGGCTTTCCGTGTCCTCTCCCTGGCTCTATTCTCGGCACCCCGGGCTGGTATCAGGATACCACGCGGCCCCAGACATGGCCCTACTGGCCTCCAGAGGGAGGAAGCCATTTCTAAGCTCTCCCTCTGCCCTTCCCCCTGCCCTGTGCAGGTCTTCTGCTCACCTCTAGTTATCCTGCTCCTGAGACATTTCTTGGTCCCCGAGGAGTCCTAGGGAGGAGGCAGAATTTAAATTCCTTCCTTCAGGACCCATCTGCAAACTAAACCAACCAACCACAGAGGACAAGGGCAAAGCTCCAGAGTGGATAGTGTGTTCTCAGCTCCTCCCCGTCAGGAAGCATTCTTGGTTCTTCCCGGTTAAGGTCCCTTCTAGAAACTCCTTGTCTTGCAACAGAGTCTTCATTCCCTGTTGCTTGGTCTATTCCTGAGGAATGCGTGAACCAGTGTGTTCCGCGTGTGTCCCAATCCTGGCATGGGGGCCAGGAACAGGCACCCCCAGAACATGGGCTGGCCAGGCTCACCTGTGGGGACAACGCTTTCAGACCCCAGCTCTCCTGCGAGCAAACCTCCCTTAGGAGATCTGAGGTCAGAGATCAAAGCCAGCCTACAGTCCTAAGTCTTCCCTGAGGCATCTGCATGTTAATGGGAATCAAAGACTAACCTAAAGAGATACAGCTTGAGGCTGGGACTTCAGCCCACTGGGAGAGAAGCTTCTGGGGAGAAGGTGGCCTTATGGTGACCCCTGAGATCACCCACTGGGACAGCCCTACTGGCAGATTATTTTCCCCCTCCACAGGTATCCTTCACTCTAGGTCTCAGAGATGGTGTTAAGAGGGGACAGAGATGGCTGCATGGTGCAGGGGGAAGGGGACAGTTCCAGGGCTAGTTCAGGGATGGGACAACTCCACACCAGACACTGGCCACCTGAGCAGCTCCACTAAACAAGCAGCAGTTCCATCCGATGACCTCATTGTTGCTGGAGTTTCTGCCCTTTCTCAACAGGACCCTCCTCTTCCTCACTTCGTTCACAGAGGGGAAGCCCTGAGACCAGCTACAGAACCCTGGCTTCCGAGCTAATATTAGGAACTTGCATTAAAGTTCTGAGAGTGACCTCGACCTTGTCCACGTGTACTTCCTCACTCCCCAAACCATCTCCACCCAGGACAGCTTCTAATGGAAAGGCCAACTTTCGAAGTCTGTCACCAATACAGAGCCAGCCCCTCATGTCCGGGTGCATGGACTTGGCAGCATGGCATGTGCCCAGCCCCACCCACTTATTCAGTCAACAAGCCAAGGCAGGTGCTGGCTGCCCATTGTCACCCACTGGCGCAGGCCTAGCTTGTGGTGAATGGTGATGGTATGAGACTCAAACTTCTAGGCGTAGGCTGCAGCTCTTGTCACTGTGTATCCTTGGGCCAGTCACACACCTCTTTGAAGATACAGTTGCTTAAATAGACTCTTGTGAGGAGCAAAAGGAAAATGGCCCTCAAAATGTTTTAGAAGTGGCCAAGCGCGGTGGCTCATGCCTGTAATCCTAGCACTCTGGGAGGCTGAGGCAGGAGAATAGCTTGACCTCAGGAGTTCCAAGACCAGACTGAACAAGAAACCCTGTCTCTACTTAAAAAAAGTAGAAAAAATTAGCTGGGTAACTAAAAATAGAAACAAAAAATTAGCCAGGCATGGTGGTGCATTCCTGTAGTTCCAGCTACTCAGGAGGCTGAAGCAGGAGGATCGCTTGAGCCCAGGAGTTGGAGTTTGCCGTGAGCTAGGCTGATGTCATGGCACTCTAGCCTGGGCAACAAAGTGACATTCTGTCTCAAAAAAAAAACAAACAAACAAACAAAAATGCTTTGAAAGTATAAAAAGCAAGACAAAGTCAATATGGAATTACAGTCTTCATAATAATTCAGCAGATATTGGGGAAGGGGCTAGAACTGAACCTCAGTCTCAACACTTCATTTGGTATTTAAGGCTTTACCCCTGGGAAAGGTTGGCAAAGGGGTGCATTTCCCCCATGGCCTGCTAGTCCCTTGAGAATAAAATCCTTCTCTATTTATTCCATGTCTTGGCACAAATACTCTTTGACGGCACAAAGGAATTCTTGAAGGCCGGGCGAGGTGGCTCAGGCCTGTAATCCTAGCTCTCTGGGAGGCCTAGGCGGGCGGATCCTTTGAGCTTGGGAGTTCGAAACCAACCTGAGCAAGAGCGAGACCCCATCTCTACTATAAATAGAAAGAAATTAATTGGCCAACTAATATATATAGAAAAAATTAGCCGGGCATGGTGGCGCATGCCTGTAGTCCCAGCTACTCGGGAGGCTGAGGCAGAAGGATCGCTTGAGCCAGGAGTTTGAGGTTGCTGTGAGCCAGGCTGACGCTACGGCACTCACTCTAGCCTGGGCAACAAAGTGAGACTCTGTCTCAAAAAGAAAAAAAAAAAAAGGAATTCTTGAAAAACTTTTCTCACCTGAAAATGCCTATGTCAAAGCATTGTCTTCACAAGAGATGATGGCAAAAGACTTCCTGTCTTTCCATGGAGCAGGCCGCACTGAACCACCTGTGTCCAGCCTTGAAGAGTAGTCCAGCCTTGAGGCTGGTCCCTGCCCCTCAGCCTGCCAAGGTCTCTCCCACCGTAACTTCACACTTACGGTGTGAAGTTCTCAGTGGTGTCTCTTCAGAAGGAAGGTCCGAGAAGTCTTTCCTGCCCCTATTCCAAGCTCTGTGCCCTTCAGACTCCCGAAAGGATCTTTCACGGCTACCAGCACTTTCTGACGAACACCATTTCTAGAATGGTTTCCTAACAGGTTCTAAGATGAAACCACAAGTGGCTACTGCAGCACACTTGCCAGGCCACTGGACCAGAGGAACATGGGACTGACGGGTGAGGCCTCGGAATGCCGGGCTAGGGGTTCCACCATCTCACTCTGACTTTGCTGTGGGTGTGTAATCCTAAGTCTCCGGGGGAAGCGGGCTCTATTGTGAACCTTGGGACAGTGAAAAGAGTGAGGGGACAGCTGCCAGCTCAGCACCTGACTGCCCATCTCAGGCCGACTAAGGCTTAGATAGAGTTTGGGGTGGAGAGCCAGGGTTTTCTGAAAACAGCATTTTCACAGCCAAACCCTCTGACGCTTCTTGACAAATCCATTGACCAAGATGTGATCTTGAAAAACTCCCTCTGTCGAGGCTCCTGCCTTGTGTTATTTAAATATTCCCCCATTGCTCCTGGAACAGTGTTCAAGACTTTCTCTGTTCCTCAATTTGGTTTCTTCTGACCCACTGCGAACTAGCTTCCTTTTTCCTCTAAAATTCTTCTCAACAAAATCTCCAACCTCTCCCGCTAAATCCCATGGTTGCTTCCTGGTCCTTATTTTCCTTCTCTCCAGACGGCATTGGGTGGCTCTGACCCATTCTTCCATCTTAATTTGACCCTTGACTTACCTAACGCTCAGGCTGTCCTCCTGCCTTCCGGCCCCTCCACCCCTGTCTCCTGGGTGCCCCTCACCCTGTGCCTGTCCTGTAGCTGCTCTCGGTCCCCACCACCTTCCCCAGGGGCTCTCACAAACACTCCGGCAGCCTCTGTGACCCTCTGGGCGCTGAGGACTCCCACATCCCCACCACAGCCTAGTTCTCTCCCGTCAGCTCCAGGGTCCCACGGCCACTATGCCGCCCGGGCAGTGTCCACACTCGGCCCTTCCCTCAAAGCTGCTCACCCTTCCTGGCTCCAGACTTCACTATGACACTGTCCACTCTGTGGTCTAAGCTAAAAACCTCAGTGTCTACCTCTGTCCCTACCTCCTCGGCACCTTTTGCATCTGAGCAGTGGCAGAGTCTTTTCGGTTCTAACTGGACAGCTCTCAAACCCACCCGCGGCTGCGGCCTTAGCTCTGCCACCAGCATCTCTAGGCTGGATTTGTGCCACAGTCGCCTGACCAGAGGTCTTGCTCCTGCCAGTGAATTTTCCACCCAGCAGACAGAGCACTCCAAACAAAGGAGGCTGATCACATGGCTCCCCTGATTAAGACCCTTCTGCGGCTCTCCAGGGTCCTAAGGACCCACTCCAGGCTCCTCAGCGTAATGTCTGCCTTCTCCTCTCTCCTTCCTCCTCTCTCCCTCCTACCCAGCGGTCTCCCAATGTCCCTGCTTACCTGCTCTCTTTCCTAACAGGCCTTTGAGAGTGCCCTGGCCCCGAGTCTCCACCTGGCTGACTCTAGCTCACTGCTGGGACTTGCCCAGAATATTCTGACTTCCAGAAATCTCCCCAGCCCCCTAGGCTGGGGCAGGGCTTCTGACAGTGTGCTCCCAGCCACCCAGGGCTCATGAATAAATGGAAGACGGAAAGAAGAATCCAGTTTTTTCAAAGGCCACATGAATAAGCCCTATTAAAGAGCCTTTTTTGGGGGACGAGGTGGCTCGTGCCTGTAATCCTAGCATTTTGGGAAGCTGAGGGGGAGGATTGCTTGAGCTCAGAAGTTCAAGGGCAGGAGGTTGAGACCAGCCTGAGCAACAGCAAGACCCTATCTGTACAAAAAATAAATAAATTTGGGCCAGGCATGGTGGTTCATGGCTGTAATCCTAGCACTCTGGGAGGTTGAGGCAGGGGGATCACTTGAGCTTAGGAATTGGAGACTAGCCTGAGCAAGAGCAAGACCCGTTCTCTACTCAAAAAGAAAAATAGGTGGTGTGTGTGTGCGCGTGCATATGTGGATGGTGGGGAACTTCAACGTTCCCCAGCTCCTCAGTGCTTTCTGCTGCTGTGGGCTACGTGGCTTCCCAAAGCCTCTGCCCTACCTGACTGTATTCTAGAGCTCTAGTGGGACCTGAAAAACTAATATTTTTCTCCTAATTTTTATAATGAAAAATTTCAAACCGAGAAGTTGAAATAATAGAACACTTAATATCTACATTCCCATCACCCACATACCTAGATTCAAAATTTGTTACAATTTCCCCATATTTGATATATAGTAGATACCATACTTCAGCCCTCCAAAAGTTTAGCATGTATTTCCTAAGAATAAGAATATTCTCCTGGCCAGGTGTGGTGGCTCACGCCTGTAATCCTAGCACTCTGGGAGGCCGAGGCGGGAGGGCGGGAGGATCGTTTGAGCTAAGGAGTTTGAGACCAGCCTGAGCAAGAGCGAGACCCCGTCTCTACTATAAATAGAAATAATTAATTGGCCAACTAAAAACATATAGAAAAAATAAGCCAGGCATGGTGGCGCACGCCTGTAGTTCCAGCTCCTCGGGAGGAGGATCACCTGAGCCCAGGAGTCTGAGGTTGCTGTGAGCTAGGCGGATGCCACTCTAGCCCCGGCAACAGAGTGAGAACTCTGTCTCAAAAATAAATAAATAAATTCAAATAAAAAGAAGGAAATGCTGTCTTTGGTGGCAACATGGACGAACCTAGAAGATACTATGCTGAGTGAAATAAGCCAGGCACAAAAACAATACCACATGGTCTCACTTGTATGTGGAATCTAAAAATGTCAAACACATAGAAGCAGAGAGTCAAAAGGGGGTTACCCCAGGGCAGGGAGGGAGGGAGGGAAGATGTTGAACAAAGGGTACAAAGTTTCATTCATGCAAGAGAAATAAGTTTTTGATATCTCTTGCTTAGCAGTGGTGGCTAAAGTTAATAATAATAATGTATATTTCAAAGTAGCTAAGAGTCAATTTCAAATGTCTCACCATAAAAATAAGTGAGAGGATGGATATGTTAATCAGTTTTTTTTAATCATTTCAAATTGCATACATATTTTAAAACAACACATTATACCCCATAAACATACACAATTATGATTTGTTGATTAAAAATAATATTAATAAAAATAAATATAAGCATGCAGTCAAGTTTTTTCACATAACATTTAGCCCTCATGTTCCTCTAATCTCCTCACTTTTTTTTCTCATGACATTGTCTGTTTGAACATAAAAGGCATTACCTTTTTTTTTTGAGACAGAGTCTCACTTTCTCAGGTTAGAGTGAGTGCCGTGGCATCAGCCTAGCTCACAGCAACCTCAATCTCCTGGGCTCAAGCAATCCTCCTGCCTCAGCCTCCCAAGTAGCTGGGACTACAGGCATGCGCCACCATGCCCAGCTAATTTTTTGTATATATATTTTTAGTTGGTCAATTAATTTCTTTCTATTTTTTTTGGTAGAGACAGGGTCTCTCTCAGGCTGGTTTCGAACTCCTGACCTTGAGCAATCCGTCCGTCTCTTGGCCTCCCAGAGTGCTAGGATTACAGTTGTGAGCCACCGCACCCAGCCTTTATTTAATTTTAATTTTATTGCCAGGGATTCAATCCAGGGCCTTGTGCAAGCATTGTCTTTTAGAACTCTGAATTTGTCTGTTTCTTCAAAGTTAACTTCTACCCTCTGTATCCCCAGTCTCAGGGAAGTGAGTCTAAAGGCTTGATGGCCGGGCGAGGTGGCTCACACCTGTAATCCTAGCACTCTGGGAGGCTGAGGCGGGCGGATTGCTCAAGGTCAGGAGTTCAAAACCAACCTGAGCAAGAGTGAGACCCCGTCTCTACTATAAATAGAAAGAAATTAATTGGCCAACTGATATATATAGAAAAAATTAGCCGGGCATGGTGGCGCATGCCTGTAGTCCCAGCTACTCGGGAGGCTGAGGCAGGAGGATTGCTTGAGCCCAGGAGTTTGAGGTTGCTGTGAGCGAGGCTAACGCCATGGCACTCACTCTAGCCTGGGCAACAGAGTGAGACTCTGTCTCAAAAAAAAAAAAAAAAGAAAAAAAAGAAAGGCTTGATGGATCAGTTCAGGGTTTAACATTCTGGGCAGGACCACGCCCTGGGGGAGCTGGTCATCTCTTCTCTGAGAGGCTCTTGGCTTGATCGAGTGTTGAAAGTGAAGACTAAAGATCTGTCCGTGAACAAGCTTATTTCCTCCCTAGCAATGAGATGTACTCTTTGGGCAGATACTTTGGCACCATGCAAATACCCACATTTCCCTTACTGGCTTTGGCACCCGCTGATGACATCTGTCTGAGTCAGTTTCATCAGGGGTTATAAAATGGTGCTTTGCAAATTCTAGTATTTTTTCTACATTTATTAACAGTCACTCTCCTATAAAGAAGCGATTTCCCTCATCAACAGGGACTGAACTACAGAGGCACGGCTGTAATATTTGCGTGCCTACTCGATGTAAAGCTCTCTTTTCATTTTCAAAGCTGTCACTTGAGATAGTTGCTATCCTCCACATTTTACAGGCAGAGAAATTAAGGTTAAATAAGTTACTCAAGGTAGCATGTTCAATAAGTGACAGGAGACTTTTGGCTGCAGTATTATACAAATTAGGTAACCTGAAATCCTCTTACGATAAATACCTGAAAACACTGGATAAAATATTTATAAATGATTGTAAATTCATAGTCAAACTCACAAGAGAGTAAAGACAATCTCTAGGGGCTAAAAATGAAGAGGTAAGTAAAAACTAAAATCACAAGTGCTTTACTTACTCACTGTCTTGAGGCAGGGGGAGGAGGATTTGCCATCTAGGAAACTGGGGCTTTGAGGCTTGTTGCCCACGTAGGGATGGAAGAGGAAGCTTCCACCTCTCTGAGGCAGACAGTTAAAACTGAGACCCCCCCCACGCCCCCCCCCACACACGAAGAACTCTAGATTACGTAACAATCTCAGAGAGACAAAAATGTATATTTAAAACGATTACACACTTCAAAAGAGGAGCACAAAAACTGGAGGAAAGAGTATAGCCCTAATGACTCACGCCAATTTTCCTTCATTTCTCTGCACATCAATCTCAACCAACACTCTGCAAATCTCATCAACTCCTGGGATTATGCACTCTGGGGGATTATCTGGAATTGCAATCGTACTACAAAACAGGTTACACATGGTGAGAACAAGGTCACCTGAATACCATCAACTTGTAATCAACCCGCCTGGGCTTCTGTTGAAATTGTAGTGCTACACTTGAAAGGGACCCATAAAATTTACCGACTGGAGTGGTCCCCCTGGCTTAGCGCCTACAAGGCTCTTGTCTGCTATTAAAGTGGGCTGGCTTTTGCAAAGCTCAGCACAGACTCAGCCCACGCTGGGAACTACCTCGGCCAGGCTTTGCTCTGTACATGTGGTTCCAGGCGGGCTGCGTATTAATTGAATTCTGGCATTTTTCTCATATCCCCCAAGTTGCGTAGTTGCTAACAAGTGAGTTATATGAAATTAAGTTCCAAAAGGGACATTTTGGGAAGAATGAAAAGATTATAAAACATGTCAATATTTTGCCTTGTCTGTCGATGTCAAATGCATTTCCTTCTGTGAGGAAATTTTTCAGTTAATATTTCATTGTTCATAAATTGTTTATGAATCTCTTCCCTACTCTAGTACTGATTAGATCTATTAGTAGTAATAATTACTATGATAGTGATAATAGTGGCAAACACATGTAGCAATGACTATGTGCCCGGCACCACAGCAAGCACTTTATTTATACCAGCTCAATGAATCCTGTCAAGTATCTTTTGAAGTAGGTACTACTTATAATTCCTATTTTTAAAAGCAGGATATGAAACACAGAGAGATTAAGGTCACACAGCTAGTAAATATAGCAGAGCCAGGATTCAAACCCAAGCAATCTGGTTCCAGAACCGGTTTTTTTTCTTTTTTTGAGACAGAGTCTGGCTCTGTTGGCCGGGCTAGAGTGCTGTGGCGTCAGCCTAGCTCACAGCAACCTCATAGTCCTGGGCTCAAGCGATCCTCCTGCCTCAGCCCCCTGAGTAGCTGGGACTACAGGCATGCGCCACCATGCCCGGCTAATTTTATATATATATATTTTTAGTTGTTCAGATAGGGGTCTTGCTCTTGCTGAGGCTGGTCTGGAACTCTTGACCTTGAGCGATCCTCCAGCCTTGGCCTCCCGGAGTGCTAGGATTACAGGCGTGAGCCACCTCACCCCGCCCAGAACCCGCTTTTAACAATTATGCTATCCTCCCTCTCAGAGAATGTGCGGTGTTAGATTTGAATTCAGTCATGTCAATCTCCCTTCATCCTCTACACCACAGACACATAGAGAAGGAGGGAGGGTGGGAGAGAAACGTAGCCTTTCCAAGGTACACTCTCACATATACAATTCCGTGTCCTCCAAAGTAAGTTGTGCAGCTTTCTTGGTAAAGGAAGCTGGAGGTGGAGGAGGAGGCAGTAGGGGGAGAAGGGGCAGATGGGCGGGTGGATTAGGCTAGACGCATCTGACTGCAGGGGAACCACAGTGCCAGGCCCAGCCTGAGTACGCTTCCTCTTGGATAAGGAAGAAACTCCAGTCACTCATGTGCAAGCTTACACAGGTGAGCCGGGAGAATCAGCCTGGGCTCTGCCATTCTGGTACAAGGGTTACAGGTGTGAGCCACTGCGCTGGAGCCTGGGCACCGTGGCTCTCGCCTATAATCCCAGCACTTTGGAAGGTCGAGGCGGGAGGATTGCTTGAGGCAAAACCCCGTCTCTACAAAAAGTTGCTAAAAAAAAAAAAAATTAACCAGGTGTGGTGGTGCGTGCCTGTAGTCCCAGCTACTGGAGAGGCTGAGGCAGGAGGATGGCTTAGGGCAGACAGCAGCAGAGCAAACACATATCAGGGCTGGCTGCAGGGGATCTGCTAACATTCAGGTCATTGAGAAGAGGTTCTGGGGATTCATATCATCAAAGGCAATAATAATAGTATCTGCTTCAATTTTTCATTTTCAAAGATATGGATATGGGAGCTGTTCAAGAGCCATGATTAGTTACTGAGGGAACATGTGCAAATGCTCACAAGATTCACTTAGATGGATTTACTTCAACAGAAATACAGCTAGCTGCTAAGGTGGTTTGGACATCATACAGTTTCTTTTTTCTTAACCATACATTTGTACTCAAAAATACTCAAATTGTTTAATTTGTACTCAAAAATAATTGCCAACTACTGGAATCACCAGGAATACTGAAGTTAATACAAGTTGATAAGAAGCACAATAATTGGTGATAATTCTGTAGAATCATCCAAAGATTGCTCTTCACCTGATATATAAGTTGTATTCACTCATCAAAATTCTTATACAGTGTATCAAGATGTTTCTAGAACATGAAAGACCAATATTTAAAAGAGATGAAATAGTAGGCCGGGCGCAGTGGCTCACGCCTGTAATCCTAGCACTCTGGGAGGCCGAGGCGGGCAGATTGCTCAAGGTCAGGAGTTAGAAACCAGTCTGAGCAAGAGCAAGACCTCATCTCTACTATAAATAGAAAGAAATTAATTGGCCAACTAATATATATAGAAAAAATTAGCCAGGCATGGTGGCGCACGCCTCTAGTCCCAGCTACTCGGGAGGCTGAGGCAGGAGGATTGCTTGAGCCCAGGAGTTTGAGGTTGCTGTGAGCTAGGCTGACGCCACGGCACTCACTCTAGCTTAGGCAACAAAGTGAGACTCTGTCTCAAACAAAAAAACTAAAAAATAAAATAAATAAATAAAAGAGATGACATAGTAATAACTGTATTCAATTAGTTTTTCACGTATTAGGATTAAAAATTATCTATACGTATGTGTTACTTAGAAAGCTGGTTGCAAATAGCAGCCTGAAACCTTCTCATCTAATTTAGAAGCAAAATTTCAATTATAAAAATAAATGTGTAACATTTGGAAACCCTCTGAACCAGTTCTTTTTTTGAAGCAGAGAATCTAGGTATTTGCAGTACCAGAGCAGGTGTTTGTGTTGCAGTTGCCTCCCTAGATATTATTGTCCATTGCTTTCCAAACGCAAACATGAGTCATTTTAAAATTCAAGCAATGTTGTAACATAAATTAAAAATAACCTAAACAGCATCATCTTAAATGGAAAAAAGTCAATATATCTTAATATCAATTAAAAATTGCACTCTTGGTAATAGTTGCACAGCATCATGAATATAATTAATGCCACCAAATCGTACATTTTAAAATGGTCAAAATGGTAAATTCCGTTATATATATGTTTTACAATTTTCAAAAATTAATAATGCACCAAAAAGCACTGAATTATACACTTCAAGTGGGTGAATGGTATGGCATGAATTCTCTCAATAAAGCTGTTAAAAATGTGTTTTTAAATGAGCCTAAAAGAGCCTATGGAGAAAAAAAATGCATTTTAAATAAATCTTATAATCTTTAATAATTTGTAAGCCGAAAGTATTTCTTTTTATCTTTAACCATTATACACCATGCCAAAAAGTTATTTTTTAAACCCTAAGGGAGTTAACAGATTATATATTACTCAGAAACTGACATCTTTTCCTCCAGCTCGGTGAGTAAGCGTGGCAGTACCGATCCATCTTTTTCTTGGGCCGGGTCCAGGCATGGTGTCACAGGCATTGCAAGAACCAGCTGCACCCACAGTCTCGCTCCGCAGGCGTGTCCCTGAAGCCAAGATTCGCCGTTTTTTACCTGGGGTAGAAGAAGGCAAAAGTGGATGAGTTCCCTCTGGGCAGCCACACGGGGTCAGATGAATATGAACAGCTCTCCCCTGAAGTCCTGGAGGCTGCCGGCATTTGTGGAAACAAGGACATGATAAAACGCTGTGGAAAAAGCGGCTTTTATATCCGAGTGCGGCTCCACCCCTTCCATGTAATCCGTAATACACCAACAAGGTGTCATCCTGCGCTGGGGCCACAGGCCCCGGACCGGTACCCGTGTTGCCTTTGGAAAGCCCCAGGGCCCCCTGGCCAGGGGCACAGGGCCCAGTCCCCATGTCAGTCCACACAACACGGCGCATGGGATCCAGGTCCTACACAAGGCCAAGTTCAAGTTCCCAGACTGCCAAGCAGTTCCACACCTCAAAGAAGTGGAGCTTTACCCAATTAAATGCAGATGAATTTGCAGGGCAAAGTGATTCACACCTGTAAACCCAGCACTCTGGGAGGCCCAGGTGGGAGGATCGCTCGAGGTCAGGAGTTCGAGACCAGCCTGAGCAAGAGTGAGACCCCCCCCCCCAGTCTCTACCAAAAATAGAAAGAAATTAGCTGGACAACTAAAAATATATAGAAAAAATTAGCTGGTCATGGTGGTGCATGCCTGTAGTCCCAGCTACTCTGGAGGCTGAGGCAGGAGGATCGCTTGAGCCCAGGAGTTTGAGGTTGCTGTGAGCTAGGCTGACGCCACTGCACTCTAGCCAGGGCTTCAGAGCTAGACTGTCTCAACAACAAAAAATGTGGATGAATTTGAAGACATTCTGGCTGAGAAGTGGCTCATCCCAGATGGCTGTGGTGCTTCCACTATGCTGCCCCCTAATTCTAGCCCAACAATAAATCCTACTTCCTGGCAAAAAACCCCCCAACCAACCAAACAAAAAAACCAGAAAAGGATTTATTTGGGAATATTAGCTTTAGAAAAGCTGTTCCTTTCCCCCAATGTAAAATTTTTTAGAATTTTTTCCTTTTTTTTTTTTTTTTTTTTGAGACAGATTCTTGCTTTGTTGCCCAGGCTAGAGTAAGTGCCGTGGCGACAGCCTAGATCCTCCTGCCTCAGCCCCCTGAGTAGCTGGAACTATAGACACGCGCCACTATGCCCAGCTAATTTTTTCTATATATTTTTAGTTGTCCAATTAATTTCTTTCTATTTTTAGTAGACATGAGGTCTCGCTCTTTCTCAGGCTGGTTTCAAACTCCTGACCACCTTGAGAGATCCTCCGCCTCAGTCTACCAGAGTGCTAAGATTACAGACGTGAGCCACTGCGCCCAGCCGAGAAAATTTTTCAATTACAGCAAATTACAGAAAATCTTGGCTGGGCGCAGCGAGTCATGCCAATAATCCCAGCATTTGGGGAGGCCGAGGCAGGAGGATCACTTGGGCCCAGGAGTTCAAGACCAGCCTGGGCAACAAAGAGAGACTCCATCTCTTAAAAAGTTAAGAATATTAAAATCACCTGGGATTCCACGTTAAGGGACTCTCTCATGCTGCTTTTGTACAAATTCTTTTTCTATAAACATTTAGGCATGCACAGGGATATAGCTACTACTGCCTCAGGGGGTTTAAGTCCTGCCCCTGCCATTTACAATACGAACCTGGCAAGTCATTTCCATACTAGGGGGACTTAGTGCTCTCAATTGGAAAAAAAGGAGTCTAGACTAGAGAATGTTTCTCCACCCCAGCTGTGCATTGATGGGCCACAGTAGTTTGCTAAACGTACAGATTCCTAGGCCCTAGCCCTGGAGATAAGTCAATTTGTATCTTTTTACAAGTCTCTTCACAAGCACAATTCTCAAAAGCCAATCCACAGACTGACTTTTGGGAATCTTTACCCTAGAACTGACCTGTTTTATTTATTTTTGAGATAAAGTCTCACTCTGTTGCCAAGGATAGAGTGCCATGGCGTCAGCCTAGCTCACAGCAACCTCAAACTCCTGGGCTCAAGTGATCCTCCTGCCTCAGCCTCCCAAGTAGCTGGGACTACAAGTGCACATACTGCCCGGCTAATTTTTCTATTTTTAGTCAAGATGGGGTCTCATTCTTGCCCAGGCTGGTCTCAAACTCCTGAGCTCCAGCTATCCTCCCACGTCGACCTCCCAGAGTGCTAGGATTATAGGCATGAACCACCAGGACTGGCCAAGGCCGATGGATCTTATGCTGGCCCTGTAGACAGCAAAAAGGCCCCAAGGATTTTGAGGAAGGGAATTATATGATGCCATCAATAGAAATACACAATATCATGCAGCGGGTATATACATATATAATGAGTGAGATGTGCACCATCTGAGGGATGGTCATGCTGGAGACTCAGACTTGTGGGGGGGAAGGGGGGAAATGGGCATTTATTGAAACCTTAAAATCTGTACCCCCATAATATGCCGAAATAAAAAAAAAATACATAATATCAAGGGAGTTGGGCCAAATCTAAGGAAAGGGCAGCTTCCAGGTGCAGAAACTGAGGATGAGGTGAGAACTAGGCAACCCAGAGGTGTCCAGCAAGCAGTGAGATACTGGACCAGCTCTGGATAGAAGGCCAGGACTGAGAAAAGGTGAAGTCAAGAGGCTATGTATTACCATTATCATTTTGGTGAAAACATCACAGGATGCAGCTATTTGTGCTTTTTTTTTTTCTTAAATAATTTAAAGAGGTTTATTCCCAATCACATTTGAGGACCATGAACTGAAGTCACGCCCAAGAAGCCTTGAGCAAGTGGACTCTGTGCTTTTTTTTTTTCCTTGAGAAAAAGTCTCACTCTGTTGCCCTGAGTAGAGTGCCATGGCATCAGCCCAGCTCACAGCAACCTCAAACTCCTGGGCTCAAGTGATCCTCCTGCTTCAGCCTCCAGAGTAGCTGGGATTACAGGTAAACACAATGCCTGGCTAATTTTTTTATTTTTAGTTGAGATAGGGTCTTACTCTTGCCCAGGCTGGTCTCAAACTCCTCACCTCAAGCGCTCCTCCCACTTTGGCCTCCCAGAGTGCTAGGATTACAGACATGAGCCATTGCACCCTGTCTTAAATTGTGTATTTTAAAAGGGTAAATTTTGTTTATTCACTTATTTACTTATTTTTTTGAGACAGAGTCTCACTCTGTTGCCCGGGCTAGAGTGCCGTGGCATCAGCCTAGCTCACTGCAACCTCAAACTCCTGGGCTTAAGCGATCCTACTGCCTCAGCCTCCCGAGTAGCTGGGACTACAGGGATACGCCACCATGCCCGGCTAATTTTTTCTCTATATATTTTTAGTTGTCCAGCTAATTTCTATTTCTTTCTTTTCTTTTCTTTTCTATTTTTAGTAGAGACGGGGTCTCGGCTCTTGCTCAGACTGGTCTTGAACTCCTGAGCTTAAACAATTCACCCGCCTCAGCCTCCCAGAGTGCTAGGATTACAGGCATGAGCCACGGCGCCCAGCCAATTTTAGAGCATATCAATTGTATCTCAATAAAAAATAGAAATAATGGCATGAGAAGTGGGTCAAGATTAAGAATTTGCTTGTAGATGGTCTTTAGGATGTGATGAAAGGAGGCCTTGGGAGAGAGGGCAAGAATGGGGATGAGGGGGGCATATCTATGACCCCCACAGTATGCACAGGGGTAAAGCGATTAAGGGGCCAGGATCAACAGCAAAAAGGTGGCACTGCTGGAAATGGGGGGCCTATCAGATGCTGCAACTCACTGAGCAGCATGACCCAGAGAAGTAGTCTGGCACTGTTAGAATGTAAACACCAGAAAGGGCAGGGATCTCCTTTTTATTCTCCTATATTCCAAGCGCCTAAAAAAGCAGGGACTCAGTATTTGATGAATGAATTCAGGGTAAAGGTTAGAAGTACAAGTATATTTAACTGGACCCTTCCTGCTAAGAACATTATTGGTAAGGTGGGAAAATTTTATGTATTAATTTTTTAAAGTAAATTTTATTGCATAAGGTATACACATCACATTATAGGATACATATTACTAGTAAAAAGGTTACTATAGTGGAGCAAATTGTCATATCCATCATCTCACAGTTACCCTTTTTTTGTTTTTTTGCAAGAGCAGCTAAAATCTACTCATTTGGCATGAATTAAACAGGACAATTTTATTACCTATAGTTCTCATGTTGTACATTAGATCTTTAGGCTATATATTCATTTATCAATGTTAAATTCTGATAGCTGTATTATGGTTACACAGGATAAATAACTGAAGTACTTAGGGATAAACTGTCATATCTACAAATACTCTCAAATGGATGGGGCTGGCAGTGCAAGAGATATCTAGAGATGTGTTAAAGAACAAATGTGCCAAAATTTCAACAAATGGTGAATCTAGATGAAGAGGAATGAGTGTTCAATATACCATTCTTACAGCCTTCTGTAAGTCTGAAATTTTTTAAATAAAAGGGGAAAAAGGTATGTATACTTATACATATTAGGTTGGGCTACATAATATTGATATTAAATTCTTTGAGCTACAAGAATGGAACAAGCATCTGGGCCAAACATAAACTCCAAGTCAAATGCTTTTGAAATTACACGGCTCCTCTCAAACCCAACCACTTTCAACACCCATCATACACTCGCTGGGCACTTAATAGTTTAGCTACTTTCAAGTTGCACACGTGATGGTATATTGATCACTAACTTGTTAGATTACTGAACACTAGGAATAGTGTAAAATGGAGTTCATAGTTCTTTTTTTTTTTTTTTGAGACAGAGTCTCACTTTGTTGCCCAAGCTAGAGTGCCGTGGTGTCAGCCTAGCTCACAGCAACCTCAATCTCCTGGGCTCAAGCAATCCTACTGCCTCAGCCTCCCAAGTAGCTGGGACTACAGGCATGCGCCACCATGCCCCGCTAATTTTTTCTATATATATTAGTTGGCCAATTAATTTCTTTCTATTTATAGTGGAGACGAGGTCTTGCTCTTGCTCAGGCTGGTTTCAAACTCCTGACCTCGAGCAATCTGCCCGCCTCGGCCTCCAGGCGCGAGCCACACACCAGGCCTTGTAGTTAACAGTATCCTTGATATACCCCTTTACTTAATATAGTCTGCACTTCCAAATGCTCATATTCAGCTGGAAATTACTACAAACCATTGTATCAAAATTCCACTGAATGTATTATGTTTGGCCTGTGGGATTTGCTCTTTACAGATTTTGGACTATGGAACCAAGTTTAAAAAGGAAATTCTGTTCTACTCCCACTGCTTCACTTGACCAGCCTTAAAGAAAAAAAAAAAACAGGAAACTTACAAAACCAACCAATCAACCAACCAAACCAAGCACTGTGGATGATTTCCAAGTGGTAGGGAGAGGCTAACAGCAACCTCCTACCTAGAGTGTTTGACTTCAGTCTACTTTTCATGCTATCTATCCAAGCACAAGGCCATGGACTTGCTAGATTGACATCATCTGAGAGATTGTTAAAATAGTGTCTGGTGCCCATTCCAGATGTACAAAATCGAATCTGCATTTTAACAAGAACCCCCCCTTCTCATACCACTTATTTGATATTAAAGTTTGAGAAGCACTGCTCTTAAGAGCGTGGTTGCAACTGCAGCAAGTCAAGGTCAGTTGGGAGTGTTGAATTTAGTAAAGTACTAAAATTTAGAAAGAATGTCTTTGATATATTAGGGCAATCCAAAATTATCCCTATAAATGTTACTGACACTGTTCATGATGGTACTGACTTATACTGAAATACTTTTCTAAAGAAAAAAAGTTATAGCTAATACAGGAAATTAGGCATGACCTAATCAAGTGTCATTAATGGTGGTATCCAGAAAAAGGTGTTCTGCATTTATTTGCCTGCCTCAGGGCTGACACATGAGATCATCTGTACGAAGGACATCCTTTCTCCCCTTCAGATCTCACTTCAAATGAGCTTTCCATGGCCAGAAACGAGCCCAGGCCCCACCTTTGAAAGCTCTCATTTTACTCTACACCCTTATAGTAATTATCAGTTTACAATCATCAAAAATAATCATAAATATCTATAACTTCACGAAGAAAAGACCACAACTATTGTATTAGGATGTTTCATAGTAGGCTATGATGGCAACAAACACAAAACAAAACAAAAAAACCTCTTAAATCTTAATTTACCTCTTACTTAAGAACAATCTAATTTCGGGGGTGACTCTGCTGGCTTTGGGTTTAAAAAAATAATAAAAATAAAAAAAAATAAAACAAATAATTTCGGGGGTGAGGAAGGGAGCCCTCCCCTAACCATGACTCAGGGATCCAGGATCTTCCCATCTTGTAACATGGGCAACACATGGCTTCTGACACCTCCATGGCACACAAAGAGAACAAAGGAAGCAATAGGCATATGATGGGAGTTAGTTAGCCACATGGTGCCAACTTAACTGCAAAGAGGTCTAGACAATGGAAGGGACCACGTGGGTTGGTTTGATGAGCGCTGTTTCTGCCACCTCTGTCCCACTCACAGCATCTCTAGCACAACGCTCACATGTGCAGGGACTCAAATATCTGTAAAATAAATGGGTACTTTCATTTTATTAAAAAAGTCATATTTCAACAGTTTAAACATAGAAGGCAAGGATGGGGAAAGAAAGCAAGTTAGTGCACTTGCATCTATTTAAGTAGAAACAATAAGTAGCCCTTCTTTAGGAGGCAAACATCATCAGAAATGAGGCCTTCTTTAAGGTTACATTTTAGACTATGCTCACTGTTGGCAAAGACAGTAGTAGTAGATATAAATCTACAAGTCAACGCCCTAAGTATGTAGTTTTTGCTTAAAAGCACCATCATTTGAACCTAAAAATACTTGTATTTGTTCAGGTACTATGTGGTATTTTAACAAGAGCCCTAGTTATTTCTGGTGAAGATCTGGAAAGTGTATTGTACTATCAGCAATCTATCTCTTCCTGTCATTCAACATAAACATGTGTTGTCTTGTTAAAAGGATTTACAACAGACTGGGCACAGTGGCTCACGCCTGTAATCCCAGCACTCTGGGAGGCCGAGGCAGGCGGATTGCTCGAGGTCAGTTCAAAACCAGCTTGAGCAAGAGCGAGACCCCATCTCTACTATAAATAGAAAGAAATTAATTGGCCAACTAATATATATAGAAAAAATTAGCCAGGCATGGTTGCGCATGCCTGTAGTCCCAGCTACTCGGGAGGCTAAGACAGCAGGATTGCTTGAGCCAAGGAGTTTGAGGTTGCTGTGAGCTAGGCTGACGCCATGGCACTCAGTCTAGCCTGGGCAACAAAGCGAGACTCCGTCTCAAAGAAAAAAACAAAAAAAAGAAAAAGAAAAAGAAATTAATTAGCCAACTAATATATATAGAAAAAATTAGCTGGGCATGGTGGCGCATGCCTGTAGTCCCAGCTACTCGGGAGGCTGAGGCAGAAGGATTGCTTGAGTCCAGGAGTTTGAGGTTGCTGTGAGCTAGGCTGACACCACAGCACTCTCTCTAACCTGGGCAACAAAGCTAGACTGTCTCAAAGTAAATAAACAAAGTATATATATATATATATATATATATATAAACTAGTTGGGCGTGGTGACAGGTGCCTGTGGTCCCACCAGGAAGGGGAGGCAGGTTAACTTGAGCCCAGGAATTCAAGGGTACAGTGAGCTATAATCATGCCACTGCACTCCAGCCTGGGAGATAGAGCAAGACCCTGTCTCTTTAAGAAAAAAAAATTATATATATATACACACACACCTATTTCCATTGGTAATATTTATAATTAAAGGGAAAACAAAAGAGTAGTTTTTAACAATGCTTTTCCTACTAACAATACCTATCTATGTCAATGTTAAGCTGTAAAATAAACCTTATTTATGTTTGCTCATCAACATTTACTTCATGTTACAATTTACTTTTTACTCCTTGAATGGGGTAACTAAAAGATTAAAGGGATTGAATGCTTTACATATTAAAAGAGTCTTTAGTTTTCCTTACAAAATGATAATTGTTCTCTAAACAGATGATTTGACAAAACAGTCAGTGACCCCGACCCCGTCCACATCCCAGGTCGGCTGAGTGTTTATCTCACGGTGAACCAGGCTGGTAGGACAGCTGCCTTCTCAAAGCTTACTGATCGCCATGGAAAGTGAGGGAAATGAAGTAACTCGTGTGCTGGTTCTTAAACCTTCATCCGGAAATGACACGCATGCCCTTCACATTTCACCAGCCTGAGAAAGTCCGGTGGGCCTTGCGACTGAACCATGCACCGAGAAAGCAAAGATGCGGCAATCTGGTCAACAGTGCTAACAACTATGATACTAAACACCTTTATCACCGTCATGCCTCATCCCTCCCCCAACCTTTGACAGTATTCATTTCACTTTTTCTTCAAACTTTAAAAAGAAAAGTGGCAGGAAAGAGGTTGAAATCATAGTTTTGTGCAAATGAGAAAATGAGAAGTTTCACCCATCAAAGTTTGTGCCAACTTGTTTTGCAACTGACAACCACATTTGAGTAAAGGGAACTAGCTCTCAAAGCAGCCAGTGACGGCAGTAATGTGAATTATCGATTACTTGCGCTAATGCACAAGCTTCCGCGGTCTTTCCAAAGATACAAAGGAGCTGCTCCAAACATAAACCCACCTAAACGCCGACGTGACCTATTAGCATCACTTGGACTACCTTGCCCATAACCACTGCCCTATCACAGACTCGGATAGACCAACAGGACAGCTGCTGAGGAGCTGCTTTCTACTTTCCAGGGGCTTTGAGTCTCTCTCCTTCATATCCAACAGTCCCATCTCTCCTCTGAGCCCTCCCGCAGTAGCAGCTGAGGGTGGACTTTTCACTCTTCTGGAAGGGAGCCGCAGGAACATAAGCTTACAGAAAGACTACTCAGTGGATCTACAGCTGTCGCCATGACTAAAGTACACATTTATACACGATTCCTAGATGTAGAAACACTTTCCATAGCATAAATTCATAATATTTAAACTAAGAAAATTATTTTTACAAATTAAGTACAGCAAAAGGGTCACATGAAGATATTTTTTTTTTTGAGACAGAGTCTCACTTTGTTGCCCAGGCTAGAGTGAGTGCCGTGGCGTCAGCCTAGCTCACAGCAACCTCAAACTCCTGGGCTCAAGCGATCCTGCTGCCTCAGCCTCCCGAATAGCTGGGACTACAGGCATGCGCCACCATGCCCGGCTAATTTTTTTTTCTATATATATTAGTTGGCCTATTAGTTGGCCAATTAATTTCTTTGTATTTATAGTAGAGACGGGCTCTCGCTCTTGCTCAGGCTGGTTTCGAACTCCTGACCTCGAGCAATCCGCCCGCCTCGGCCTCCCAGAGTGCTAGGATTACAGGTGTGAGCCACCACGCCCGGCCACGAGAAGATATTCTATGTGAACAGCAGAATGACTCTCAAACATAAAAAAAATTTGTAAAATAATTACGAACAGAAACATCCTTTCAAAATACGCTTCTGCTGTGGCCTACATCTGCCTGTTATTGGAGGGCAGAGAGGAGGTTTAACCCACAAGAGCATAGAGCCTTCTGCCTAGGTAAGTCAGTCTTGCCTAGGGAGAAGAGTTCGATGATCCAGGGTGGTCAAGTTCCCCCTTTCTCTAACACTTCTCAGCAGTCTAGATGTGGTGCAAAAGGTGTCACTTCTCTCAACGAAACTATACCCACAGAAATTTGACTGAGGAACCCATCAAAGAGTCAATGAAAGAAACATATTATTTTTTGACATGTGCACATTTCGTAACAGCTCATCACACAAAACAGAAAGCCAACTTTTTTTTTAAATTGTTTTATTTGGGAAAAGTGCTTCTTACAAAAGGGCAGCTGCAAAATACAGAGACCTCTGCAACAATTATTTGTTTTTCTCTTAAAGTGAAAGAATGGGTGGGATCCAAGGAATCAAAGCAGTGGATGGACAAACCAGGAGCATCTCCAAGTTATTTTTCAGGAAAAAGAGCAACAAAATGCAAAGGTAAAATTTCTGATCAAGGAATTCTAACTGAACTTTAGCTTGTCTTATCGCCCCTCCCCCTTTAGTGGAAAGTGTGACTGATTACGGCAAACCAATTATTCCACTACAATAAATACCTTAGAACATAGTTTTCAATCACATCTGTCAACCTGCAAAGCTCAGGGGTGGAATGAAGCAAATACCCACCAAAACAAACACTAAAACCCGACAATAAGACTCTTCAAATGAGGACAAAGGTTTTTCAAAAAGTGCCTGGATTGGAAAGGCTAAATCGTAGAACATTAAATACAACTGTGTGTCCAAGAGCCAGTTTGTGTTAATATATGGGATAACCAGATAGTTTTAACCTCTATGGCTAACCCCAATTTCTCTATGTATATAGACAGACAGAGCTAGCACTGCTATATTTACAACTACCAATATACTGCTTTGTCCTTTAAGATCTATTTGCCACACAGGCTGAAATCACTAAACCAAGTTTTTTCTACTAAGGCTAAGAATACTGCATCTATGCAGGGAGAAGCTTATCTCACTCTCTCACACACACACTCTCCCACACTCACATCAAATCTACCAGCCCTTGGGAGTCCACTTCCAACTCTGCATTGATTTTGTGACCCTATATTTTTTATATGTATTCTTTTTCAATTTCCCTATCATGCAAAACACAGTAGAAATCTCAACACATTCACACCTGGTTCTGGTTACCCAGTAGTATTTACTTATGTGCAATTAAACAAGAGATCAAAACCACAGAACAAGTGTACACGGTGGGGATTCCAGCATAGGGAACAGGTATAAAAACACAGATGTGCAGATTTCACCGGAAACCCCAAGGAGCCACCTCCTAGTCTGTAGCAGAAGGCTACTTGCCAGCTCAGGTCCCTTCACCCAACACTCCTATTCTTAGACCCCAAAGCAGGGCCAGTGCTTTTTTGAACCTGGGGGGGCGGTCCTCAAAATGAGTGTGGAAAAGTCCATAAACACAATCTGGTTGAAAACAGATGACGCAACAAACCTACACTAACTGTCTGACAGTTAAACTCGTGTTACAAAAAAACTAACTTTAAGATTTATTTTTGTAACTTTTTTAAACAGAGAAAACAACACACTCCTTGGGGAAAGGTGAGGGATTGAGAAGACAGGCCCTGGGTAAAAACTATTACGACAGCACCTGGAGTTGATAGGCCTGCCTAGGAAAGAAACACAGGCACTGCCACACCAGCACAGGGGACAGCTACTGTCTGAGGCTCGGCAGACCAGTTCCCAGGCCACGCAAGGTTGCTATAGATCCAAGTCATAAAAATCTTCCAGCTCATCATGAAACAAGTCCCACTCATCTTCAGAGTCTGTCAGTTCGTCGTCCCCACCTGCAGCCAAAAGCATAAGCAACATCTCTCCCAGCTCAAAGGTGACAACTTCTTCTTCGTCGTTGTCAAAGGGACTGCTGTTCTCTCTTTCCTCAATGAGCTCCCAGAAGTGGTTCCTTCGTTGGGCCTGTAAGAAACAAGGCCATGATAGGGGTGGCACTGCCGAGCAGTATTCTTCTATTCTGTTGTTTACAAGGCAAATCATCCAGCACACCAGAGGGCATGACGAACCAGACTTCTTATTTAGGGTTTCCATCTTACCAATTCCTCCCCTCTAAGTACTCCATGTAAACAGTTTAGGCTAGAGCTTTAAGTACTATTTTTTCTTCCTTTCCTATCCCTCCCAGTTTTCTGAGGTTTGTTTCCTCCTGTAATATTCTAGTCTCACTCCCAGACCTGAATGTTAATCTTCTCCTTCCCCTACACTAGTATGTGCAGGACTCAACTGATATCTTGGTATTTCCCCTCCTTTAAAAAAACAGTGAGAGTTACCCGGTATCTGCTTGATGTTCCCACTTTCTGTCTCTGTGGCTCCTCTCTACGGCCATCAGGGTACGCATGCTTGTAAAAACAGTTCCCTCCAAATGGGCAGCTCCCACGTCCTTCATCAAAATACCTGCACGCCTTGTTGCTGGAAAGGAAAATATCGCAACCCTTACTCACAGTGGATTTCAGGTCTGTATTTGACTATCATCCAGGGTTTCTTTAAACAGGTAGGGATAGAATCAGTATGTCTGTTTACAGCCCTCCCCAAAGTGTGTTCTTATAAGCATGTGTGTGCCGATGCATGAAACACTAGAAACAGTCACTCTGTTCAAGTCCATGCTGTTTAACAGCTTCTTGTATAACAGATGCCGTAGAGAGAAAACCTTCTAGAAAGCCAACACACAAAAATTAACACAGGACAACTATAACATGGATTAAGAATAAGGTAGAACTCCATTCATAGGGCTTTAGCTATGAGCAGGACACACTTCATTATAACACAGTCCCTTGGCATGCATCCCAAAGACTGTGTTATAGCAAGAGACATATTGGGTAAGTGTTATCAGGGGTGACGAACTGTACTGGGAAGTAAAAGAAGGGTAGGAAGGAGGTAGGAGTGTATAATGCAGCACTGTTCTTTTCAAAGGGAGCCCAAGCTATGTTGGGCTCTTGGCTTGCGAAAAGGCTGCAGTGCTCATACCTCATTGCCTCCTTGTATTTCTGAATGAGTTTCTGCTTCTCTTCTTTCTCCTCCACCCAGTACTCACTTGGAATGACAAAGTTAGATGTGATCCGGCATTCTGGGCAGGACCTGGGAAACAATGAACAGGCTGCAATGCACATTCCCTTTACAGGCCCACTCTTCAAGGACACACCCTGGTGTGTTACCTCCAGACTTAGCTGAAAGGCACGTGGGCATTTCCTGAAAGGGTTCCACACACTGTCACACAATTGCCCATTTCTTTTGAGGCAAGACAAGCTCCTTTATAAATCCCACTCAATGGCTAGCCAGTTCATTTTATAAAAAAATAACTTAGGTCAAGAACAAGAACAAAAACAAAAGACATTTCACACAGACTCCTTTTTCTTTCATTTAAATAAATTTATTTCTCGTAACTTTGCTCTGTTTAGATTATGTAGTTTTGTTCAGTTATGAGAACAATCTTTAAAGGATGGTGGATTATTGGCTAGCTTAATGGATGGAATAGGAAAGTGGAAATGTAGAATTTCAGGAAACATACATTCAGAGCTAGATAAGTTTGTTCACTGGGCCTAAACTGGCTAATAATCCATTAAACACAATCTCCTCAGAAAAAGCACAAAGATTCTACTAACTGAAACACTGGGCTTCCTCATTCAAATATAAAAGTAGATAGACCAACTAAACTAGAAGCTAGCTGAAGTACAAACAAGAAATCCCAATTAGAATACCCCAGTTTCAAGATAAAATGCATGCATTTAAATGCAGTCCAGCTGGTTCAAAGTTGGCACAAATTATTAAATTCTTCCCCAAAATAGAAAGCACAAACGAAGATTGGGGAGGAGTCTCACTTTATGATCTTGCTCTCAAATTGCTTTGCGCTCCTCCACTTGCGAATACACTTGAGGCAGTAGGTGTGGTTGCAGTTGGAGAGGATCCCGAAGCGGCGCTCGCTGGGGTTGGCTTTCTCATAGACCACCTCCATGCAGATCCCGCACACCATGTCCTTGCTGCGCTGCACAGCAAATGAGAGCTCCATGTCCTTCTCATGGGCCTCAATGCAAGACTAGAGAAAGTGGAGAGAAGTGTAATCAGGTCACTTGAATCCGGAAAGGCTTAAGCTTATTAATGACTTGTGTTCAGAGAATCAAATAGTCAATTAAAAAACAATGCTCCCAATCTGACAGCAAAATAAGCTTTGTTCACAAGTGAACACAGATGCAGTGACATGGGACTTTACAATACGGTAAAAACCAAACTACAAGGACTCCACTTCAGGAACTGAAAAATGACCCAATGTTCTCGGCCCTAAACCTACAGCTCAACTCCTGCTATTACCCACATTAAAGAGTTTTTCATACTAAGTTTGTTGTATTGCTGGTTTCTAGATGCAGAATGTAATTAGGATTAAGGCACTAATTTAAAAGCTGTCAAAAAAAAAAACACCATTTATTATGTGACAGGGACATTCTTTTCATGTCTTTTTTTCCTAATAACAGCTTTAGAGATATAATTTACATACCATACAATTTACCCATTTAAAGTATACAATTAGGTAACTTTTAGTATTTTCAGTTCCACAATCAATACTGATTACCACAATAAATATTAGAATATTTTCATTATCCCAAAAAAGAAACCCCATACTCCTTAGTCTCTCATTTCCCCCCTAAAATCCCAAAGCTAGGCAACCAATAGTGGATTTGCCAATTCTTGATATTTCATGTAAATACGTGGCCTTTTGGGACTGCATTTGTTCACTTAGCATGTTTGCAAGGTTATCCATGATATCATATGCTTTTTTATCCTATTAAAAACATGATTATAAGAAATACAAAAACATAGAAAATCAATAGGAAGATCACCCATAATCCCACATAATCCCTTATTTTAGTGTCTTTCCTTCAGAGGTAGGCACTGCTATCCCTAATATATAGAAAGATTCACAGGGATTTAACTTGCCTAAGTTCACACTAGTATGCCGTGAGGGTAGGATTCAAACTATGTCTATCTTACACCATGTTTCACCTCCCACAACCAAATTAATTTTATTAAAAGATAGAAATGGGCCGGGCGTTGTGGCTCACGCCTGTAATCCTAGCTCTTGGGAGGCCGAGGCGGGCGGATTGCTCAAGGTCAGGAGTTCAAAACCAGCCTGAGCAAGAGCGAGACCCCGTCTCTACTATAAATAGAAAGAAATTAATTGGCCAACTGATATATATATAAAAAATTAGCCGGGCATGGTGGCGCATGCCTGTAGTCCCAGCTACCCGGGAGGCTGAGGCAGAAGGATCACTCGAGCCCAGGAGTTTGAGGTTGCTGTGAGCTAGGCTGACGCCATGGCACTCACTCTAGCCTGGGCAACAAAGCGAGACTCTGTCTCAAAAAAAAAAAAAAAAAAAAAAAAGATAGAAATGATGATTAGAAGCAAAACTTGCTCCAATACATAGAAGGTTTATAATATAATGTCTTCAACAAAAAATTCATGCTGCAAGTGAGCTTAAAACTATAGTCTGAAACATGGGGACTGTAAAATGGTGCAGCCACAAGTTTTGCAATTGCTCAAAATGTTAAGAAGCGTTAGCATATGGCCGGGCGTGGTGGATCATGCCTGTAATCCTAGCACTCTGGGAGGGCTGAGGCGGGCAGAGGCAGATTGCTCGAGGTCAGGAGTTCGAAACCAGCCTGAGCAAGAGTGAGACCCTGTCTCTACTATAAATAGAAAGAAATTAATTGGCCAACTAAAAATATATATAGAAAAAAAATTAGCCGGGCATGGTGGCGCATGCCTGTAGTCCCAGCTACTCGGGAGGCTGAGGCAGGATTGCTTGAGCCCAGGAGTTTGAGGTTGCTGTGAGCTAGGCTGATGCTACAGCACTCACTCTAGCCTGTGCAACAAAGCGAGACTCTGTCTCAAAAAAAAAAAAAAAAAAGTTAGCATATGACCCAGCAATTTCACTCTTACATATATACCCAGAGAACTGAAAACATTATCTTCTCATAAAAACTTATACACAAATGTTTATAGCAGCATGATCCATAATAGCCAAAAAGTGGAAATGACCTAAGTGTCCAGCAATTCATGAATGGAAAAACATATGTGGTCTGGCCATGGAATAGAATATTATGCAGCCATAGAAAGGAATGATGTACTACTGCTACATGCTACAACATGGAGAGCCTAGAAAACATGCTCAGTGAAAGAAGGCTGTCACAAAGAATCACATATTATGACTCCTTTATATGAAGTATCCAGAATAAGCAAATCCACAGAGACTGAAAGTAGATTGGTTGTTGCCAGGAGCTAGAGGAAGGGTAAAATGAAGAGTGACTGCTAACGGGTATGGGATAATGTGGGAATGATGAAATGTCCTAAAATTCTAAGTGTTAACGGTTACACAAAAAACCAACAAAATGGGCATTTTAAAAGAGTAAACTGTACAAATTGTGAATCTCAGAAAAGATGTTATTTAACCAAAAACAGAAGATAAAAAAGAGGGGAAAAAAATTTAAACCCCATAATCTAAAGTTCTGGACGTATCACTTCTTGATAAAGTATTCACGAAGCCCAGGTAAGAAATCTTCCCTACTCTCTGCTGAAAACCATTCAATTCACCAAATGTTTCTCTAAAATGAATCAACAATATTGTGAAAGGACAAATTTCGTTTCTCACACCTAATAACATATACATCTCCCTAAAGACTTACTTTTATATGTTGGGATCTCTGGGCAGCATCCATTGGATGTAGGACCTGCAGCCCACACATATCACATGAATCTCCGTGGAGATACACACAGTTCTCCCCATATCGGCACTCTCCCACTGCAGCATAGGGGCAAAGCTGCTTCTTTGTTTCCACAGCGGTTTGCTCTTTCTCTGATTCTTCCTTGGTCACTGAGCCCTGCAGGGGTGCGTCAGTGCAGGAAGGGGCAGCTGAAAATGTTTAAGAGGGTGGTAAAGGTCCAAATGGATAAGGCAAATATATGAACTATAAGGTAACTGAGAACCTAACTGAAAAGAAAAAAATAAAAAGAACTTCAATTAAACTCCAGAACAATATATTGAACTAATTTCTTCACTCTTGCAAGAAATGGATTTTTTTCTAATGCTGATATTTCCAAGATTAGGCTTGTTAAAAAAAAAGAAAAAAAAAAGCTTCTTTATATTTTTCTTGGGTAATTGTAATTTAATTTTTAAAAGTACTGACTAAAGAAGAGAGGTTTCAGTCTTTCAAAACATTCTGAATTCATTACTATTGGGATTCAAAAAGTTTCTTTCACACCATCTGTAAATCTTAGGTAATCCAATTTAAAGTACCGTATTAAGATTAGGCTACAAATGAAGCAGGAAGGTTGTGAAACAGCTAATTGATGAACTGCTGTCTAGCCCTCTAACTTTTATTCTTCAGAATACTTACTACGGCCACAGTAGGGCTGTCCAGGAACAAACTCGATCGCATTCACCCAGTCCTCTGAACCTGCTCCTACAGTTGCAAGGTTTGAATTTCTTGACTCGGCTTCGCCTGTATCCATTTCAGCAAGTGGCCCGACTGCTGAAGGGAGACTTGGGGAAGCAGCAGGAGATGATTTTGTAGTTAGGTCTGTAGCAGTTGCTTCTTCCTGTTTCAATGGCTTGCTATGGTCATATCTAAACAAAAGTTGAAAATAAGCAGTCACTGCCTAATATCATATATTCCCTGATACTTTCCTTGGACCCTGTGTTCAAACTTTAATGTGTATATGAATCACCTGGGAAATTGTTAAACAGGTAGATACCTAATTTGTAAGTCTGGAGTGAAGCCCCCATATGATGCCAGACCAGGGAGTTCAGCAAATTTTAGAGGGTCAAATACATAAATATTTTAGGCTTTGCAGGTCATACAGTCAACTACCCAGCTCTGGAATTTAGTGCGAAAGCAGTCACAGGCATTATTTAAATGAATGTGTGACCAAGTTCCAATAAAACTCTTCCCCTCCTAACAAAAACAGCCCTTGGCCAGATTTGGCCTGCATGTCATCTATGTCTGCTGTAGACATTTATTACTGTTCAAATTCCACTCTAATCATGGTAACTCTGTTAAAGAGACCATGTAGCCAAAACTGACTGACTGACTAATGAAACCAAGGTTGACACTCAAGCAGACATTGTAACAAGTAGACATTCGGAACATTTTACCAACACATAAATTAAAATGCCAATATTTAAGAGGTAGAGACAGCATTTACAAACCACACAATACGTATTATCTCTTTCTAAACCCATTTATTCAATAATTCCTTTCTTTAGCAAATTTTTGCCTTAAAGATTCTCACCTTCCTTTTCGTTGTTTGTTGCTTTTTTTTTTGAGACAGAGTCTCCCTCAGTTCCCTGGGCTATAATGCTGTGGTGTCAGCCTGGCTCACAGCAACCTCAAACTCCTGAGCTCAAGTGATCCTCCTGCCTCTGCCTCCCAAGTAGCTGGGACTACAGGCATGCACCACCATGCCCGGCTAATTTTTTTCTACATATTTTTAGTTGTCCAGCTAATTTCTTTCTATTCCTTTTTAGTAGAGATGGGGTCTCGCTCTTGCTCAGGCTGGTTTCTAACTCCTGACCTCGAGCAATCCACCCGCCTCGGCCTCCCAGAGTGCTAGGATTACAGGTGTGAGACACCACGCCCCAGCCCTAGCAGTTCTTTCTTTTTTTATTTTTATTTTTCTTATTTTTTTTTCAAGTTCAGTCCACACTCAGCAGTTCTTTCAATAGACCAGTACTATCCATAGGTTATGTATGTTACAGGTGTCTATGCTTACATCTAAAAATGAAGCAGGCAGGTCGCTGGCTCAAGCCTTTAATCCTAGCACTTTGGGAGGCAGAGGCGGGTGGATTGTTTGAGCTCAGAAGTTAGGGACCAGCCTCAGCAAGAGCAATCAGGAGTTAGGGACCAGCCTCAGCAAGAGCAAGACCCCATCTCTACTAAAAAGAAATAGAAAGAAATTAGCTGGACAACTAAAAATATGTAGAAAAAAATTAAGCCGGGCATGGTGGCACATGCCTGTAGTCCCAGCTACTCGGGAGGCTGAGGCAGCAGGATCGCTTGAGCCCAGGAGTTTGAGGTTGCTGTGAGCTAGGCTGATGCCACGGCGCTCACTCTAGCTTGGGCAACAAACCAAGACTCTGTCTCAAAAAAAGTAAAAAAATAAATAAAATAAAAAGCTGTCCTTTAGCTTAGGGTAAACATTTGCTGAGCTGGCCTTTATTTAATCATATTACCTCAAACTGTGTTAATATTCCTACACTTAAGTATTAGTTAACCTACCTTGCAGTACACAAGTAATGTGAGAATCCTGCTTTCGGCTACAAAAACCCAAAGCATGCTGTTCTGTAAAGTGGAAGCAGGTAAGTTCAAGGGTGAGAAGGAACTCTCTTGATTATGTTCTTTTTCTTTCTTTCTTTCTTTTCTATCTAGCTGTCTAACTATCTGTCTATTTATTTATTTAGACAGAGTCTTACTCTGTTGCCCAGACTAGAGTACAGTGGCATCAGCCAAGCTCACAGCAACCTCAAACTCCTGGGCTCAAGCAATCCTTCTGCCTCAGCTTCCCAAGTAGCTGGGACTACAGGCATGCGCCACCATGCCCGGCTAATTTTTTTCTACATAGTTTTAGTTGTCCAATTAATTTCTTTCTATTTTTAGTTAGATGGGGTCTCGCTCTTTCTCAGGCTGGTTTCAAACTCCTGACCCTTGAACAACCCTCCCGCCTTCAGCCGCCCTGATTATGCTCTTTCACTTGTATCATCTCACTTCATCCAAGTGCAGTGAGGAAGTATTCTCAGTATCCTCTCATCATTTTAGAGAAATTAAGGGGCAGTTACAGGTTGAATGTGATTCTAAAGTTGCTCTGTACAATGCAGCAGCCTCTGGCCCCATCTAGTTACTTAATATTTAAAACTCAGTTTCTCAGTCCTTGCTGTAGCCATATTTTCAAGTGTTCAAATGCTACACTGTAGCTCATAGCTACTATATTAGACAGCAAGATAAAGGTCATTGCCATTATTACGCCAAGTTCTATTGGAATGCCCTATTTTGAAGTTTCTATTAGAGCCATAAGGATCCTTAGAAGTCTAGACCCAAAGCCTTACTTTTCAGATTAAGTAACTTCCCAGTTTGAAAGAGAATCTCAAAAATGTTAATTACTTTCACAGCCTTTAAATTAGAAAAGAAGTTGGATTTTAGAATTAAGACAGGTTTGAATTAAAAATACCAGCCCCTAGGCCCGGAGTGGTGACTGCGTGGTGACTCCGCCTGTAATCCCGGCGCTCTGGGAGGTCCAGGCAGGAAGATTGTTCAAGGTCAGGAGTTTGAGACCAACCTGAGCAAGAGCCAGACCCTGTCTCTACTAAAAATAGAAAGAAATTGATTGGCCAACCAAAATATATAGAAAAACTTTGGCCGGGCCCAGTGGCTCACCCCTGTAATCCTAGCACTCTGAGAGGCAGAGGCAAGCAGATTGTTCAAGGTCCGGAGTTCAAAACCAGCCTGAGCAAGAGCGAGATCCCGTCTCTACCATAAATAGAAAGGAATTAATTGGCCAACTAATATATATATAAAATTAGCTGGCATAGTGGTGCATGCCTGTAGTCCCAGCTACTTGGGAGGCTGAGGCAGCAGGATTGCCTGAGCCCAGGAGTTTGAGGTTGCTATGAGCTAGGCTGACACCATGGCACTCTAGCCCAGGCAACACAGTAAGACTCTGTCTCCAAAAAAAAAACCAGAAAATACTGCAATGAAAAAATTGGCAGAGGGCCGGGCGTGGTGGCTCACGCCTGTAATCCTAGCACTTTGGGAGGACGAGGCGGGCGGATTGCTCAAGGTCAGGAGTTCAAAACCAGCCTGAGCGAGACCCCGTCTCTACCAAAAATAGAAATAAATTAATTGACCAACTAAAATATATATATATATATACAAAAAATTAGCCGGGCATGGTGGTGCATGCCTGTAGTCCCAGCTACTCAGGAGGCTGAGGCAGTAGGATTGCTGAGCCCCGGAGATTAAGGTTGCTGTGAGCCAGGCTGACGCCACGGCACTCACTCTTGCCTGGGCAACAAAGTGAGACTCTGTCTCAAAAAAAAAAAATTAAATTAAATTAAAATAAAATAAAATATTGGCAGACAGCAAAATAATGATCTGACTACTAAACTCAGGTATCAGGGATCCACCTCTGAGCTCCTAGTCACCTGAAAAAGATCTTCCCCCCCTCTATCCTGACTGGATTACCTAATATAGAGATGGTCTTAACATTAATATACCACCCATCCATCAATAATTTCCTATTCTTTTTAACTCTAAGCATTTAAACCTAATAGTTGACACACTTTTTTTCCTGATAACAACACTATAATTGGCTAAGACACTGCCAAAAAGTCTTACCTAGGGCAATGGTTTAAAACATGTCCAAAGCCCTTTGACAAGCCTCCCTGCAAAAGGTGGAACCTAATTCCTGTCCTCGTGAATGTGGGCTGGGCTTAGCGGCTTAGTCCAGCACTAGTGAAGTGACAGCATGTGACTACTGAGACTAGGTCATAAAAGGCATTGTGTGACTCCTCCTTGCCTTCTCTCTGGATTCCCTTGCTGTGGGGAAACCTAGGTGCCTAGCTGTAAGAACACTCAAGAAGCCCTATGGATAGGCCACATGGTGAGACTAAGGTCTCCTGCCACAGCCAAGTGAGTGAGCCCTCCTTTTTTTTTTAAGACCAGTCAAGTGCAGTAGTGAAAGAGGGGAAAGAGTGAGCCCTCCTAAAAACAATCCTCCAGCCCCCATCAAGTCTTCAGATGACTGACCCTGGCTCAAATCCTGACAGACATCTCATGAGTCTGAGCTGGAACCACACAGCTAACCCACTCACAGATTCTAGACCCCCAGGACTATGTGATAGATAATAAATGTTCCTTGGGTTTTTTGTTTTGGTTTGCCTTTTAGTGACAGGGTCTCACTGTTGCCCAGGCTTCAGTGCAGTAGTGCAATCGTAGCTCACTGTAACCTCAAACTCTAGGCTTAAGCAATCCTCCTGCCTCAGCTTCCCAAAGTTCTGAGATTACAGAGATGTGAGCAACTGTGCTCACCCTATTCTGTTTTAAACTGCTAAATTTGGGGGTAATTTGTTTAACATCCATAGATAATCAATATACCTAAAGATTTTCTGAAATGAGAAAATAAAAGGCTCTACCCAGTTTTCAAACAGTACCTAAACCCACTACTGCTGAATTGCAATTTAACAGGATTATGGTACCAATTCAATGAATAGTACTACAGCTTACTTAATAGCTAATCCTTTTTGGTTCTCTAACATTCTGAGATAGACACTAGAAGCATTCTTGAAGCATTATTCCTAGATCTTGGTTGCCCTTGGGCCTTATTAGTTTTGTAGGCTCAGGGGCATCACATTCCAAATGCCTAAGATCCCTTTCTCTATATATAATTCTTACTAGCAGAGAATGACTAAAACCGGTCTAATTGGGTCAAATATGTACTTTGCTCTTGGTTTTGAAAAGGAAATGCTACATATAAACATACCTTCACCATACTCTTAACTCCTAAGTTTGCAGAAATTGCTCCTCAGAAATCAAATAAATTTAGGAATTACATAAATCTCTAAGCAAGGCCAGGCGCGGTGGCTCACGCCTGTAATCCTAGCACTCTGGGAGGCCAAGGCGGGCGGATTGCTCGAGGTCAGGAGTTCGAAACCAGCCTGAGCAAGAGCAAGACCCCGTTCTCTACTATAAATAGAAAGAAATTAATTGGCCAACTAATATATATACATAAAAACTTAGCCGGGCATGGTGGCGCATGCCTATAGATAGTCCCAGCTACTCAGGAGGGTGAGGCAGGAGGATCGCTTGAGCCCAGGAGTTTGAGGTTGCTGTGAGTTAGGCTGACGCCACAGCACTCACTCTAGCCTGGGCAACAAAGCGAGACTCTGTCTCAAAAAAAAACCAACCAAACAAACAAAAAAAAAAACCTCTAAGCAAACACATTTCTGTCAATGTACTAATATTCCCAAGGAGTACTTATTTTTACTTTTTAAATTTTTTTATAGAGATGCGGGTCTCATTATGTTGACCAGGCTAGTCTTGAACCTCTGTCCTCAATCCTCCTGCCTTGTCCTCCCAAAGTGCTGGGATTACAAAACAGGAGTACTTTTCAAAGCATTAATTAGTTCTAATCTGTTATGTCTAAAGCTATCAGAATTATGTATTTTGCTCTCATCTTTTTCTCCCAACCTGCCCCCTCAACAAAATGAATTCATAAACAAATTCTTACCTGCAGCGGTCTCCATAAACACAGTATCCTCGCTGAAAATACTTGCACGCTACACCATATGGACTGTCAGAGAGGTCATGCGAGTATCGACAGTTAGCTCCTTCTTTACAAACCCCGTGCATAAAATACCTATGATACAAAGGACCACAACACTAGATTAAAAAAAAAAAAAAAAAGATTACACCCAGTCCTCTAAGAATTCATAACTAATATATTCTCCCAATACATAAACACAAAAATAACACAAAGAAAGTTGAACTAGGCTGGATGATCATAAAATGATCCACCTGGGTACTACAAGAAGGCTGCCCATAGACCCAAGTACCAATCTCGGATTTTAAACATTCATCTTGTTATTAGTTAAGTTTGATCACTGGCCTCAGTTTACACTCTCAGAGGTAGCTTCTTATTTTCCACTAACTTTGGCCATGATAGCAACTCTATTTGTAAAAACAATAATCCAAGATAAAGAAGCAAGTAACCACAGACTAGAAAACGTCACGTCCACAAGAAACCATTTTAATTCTTTCAAAGCCACATGAAAACAAACAAAATTGGCTACAAAAGACAAAGGAAAAGACCTCTGCCAGCTGCCTTAAAGGAATACATGTGTTGTTTCCAAAAGCCAGGTATGGGAATATAACTCAGTAATTTCTATTTATCTTTTCCCTTTTTTGAGACAGAAACTCGCTCTGCTGCCTGGGCTAGAGTGCCATGGCATCAGCCTAGCTCACAGCAACCTCAAACTCCTAAGCTTAGGCGATCCTCCTGCCTCAGCCTCCAGAGTAGCTGGGATTACAGGCACGTGCCACCACATACTGGTTACAGGAGTTCAAAACCAGCCTAAGAAAGAGCAAGACCCCGTCTCTACTAAAAATAGAAAGCAATTAGCTGGACAACTCAAAATATATAGAAAAAATTAGCCAGGCTAAAATTATGGTGGCTCATGCCTGTAGTTCCAGCTACTTGGGAGGCTGAGGCAGAAGGATTGCTTGAGCAGAGGAGTTTGAGGTTGCTGTGAGCTAGGCTGATGCCACGGCACTGTAGCCTGGGCAACAGAGTGAGACTCTGTCTAAAAAAAAAAAAAAAAGAAAGAAAGAAAGAAAAAGAAAAGAAAAGAAAGAAAATAGACTTACAAGAAGCTTTGAAGAAGGCTGTCCTCCAGATTGAAATTTGAAAGGCTCTACTGAGAGATTACCTGCAAATGAACCTTCTATGGGACAGTATAATATGAAAAGAAAAAACATTAACATCTTGGTAGGAACAGTTACAATTACCAAGACCCTAAATACCCTAGGGTTGCAGTCCATAACAAAAAACATAGTAGGAAGTCAAATTATAGGTATAATTAAGTTCATTTCAACTGTTATTAGGCTTAACTTTATCTAAGTCAGTTTTGAACTTTTGCTCAACTGCAGTGCTTGCTTATTAATACTTTCTACAAGCTTTAAAGATAGTTGAGGCCGGGTGCGGTGGCTCACGCCTGTAATCCTAGCTCTCTGGGAGGCCGAGGCGGGCGGATTGCTAGAGGTCAGGAGTTCGAAACCAGCCTGAGCAAGAGCGAGACCCCGTCTCTACTATAAAATAGAAAGAAATTAATTGGCCAACTAATATATATACAAAAAATTAGCCGGGCATGGTGGCGCATGCCTGTAGTCCCAGCTACTCGGGAGGCTGAGGCAGGAGGATTGCTTGAGCCAGGAGTTTGAGGTTGCTATGAGCTAGGCTGACGCCATGGCACTCACTCTAGCCTGGGCAACAAAGCAAGACTCTGTCTCAAAAAAAAAAAAAAAGATAGGTGAGCACTACATAACCCCAACTTTTCTATTGCTTATGAAAAGAATCTTTTTTTTAGACACAGTTTGGCTTTGAAAAATAAGTCTGCTAAAATTGTACCAATAGATAATTTCTGGCTACAAAAATAAATGAACAGAGTAGAAGATTTTTTAAAAAACACAACTAAGTTAATGATACATTGTAATCACCACTATCATAAAACATGCTTCAAAGTATCTTCAAAGTATAAAAGTTGAGAGATACTAGGTTATTCATTTGAAGCAGCGTCAGGCAACTGTTTGAATACAGTTGACTGCTGATGTAACTGCAGTGGAACACTCTTTATTCTCTCAACATTCCACATACAAAAGACAAAGGTGTACCTTCAATATTGCTTTGGGTTCGATTTGAAGTCAGAAATAGAGATACTGATACAGTTTAGTTTAGTTTGTTTATTTATTGAGACAGTCTCACTGTGTTGCCAGGGCTAGAGTACCGTGGTGTCAGCCTAGCTCACAGCAACCTCAAACTCCTGGGCTCAAGTGATCCTTCTGCCTCAGCCTCCCCAGTAGCTGGGACTACAGGCATGCGCCACCATGCCTGGCTAATTTTTTCTATACATATATATACGTTAGTTGGCCAATTAATTTCTTTCCACTTTTTTTTTTTTTTTAGTAGAGACGAGGTCTTGCTCAGGCTGGTCTTGAACTCCTGAGCTCAAGCGATCCTCCCACCTCCACCTCCTAGAGTGCTAGAATTATAGGCACGAGCCACTGCACCAGACCTTAAGGCTTTCTTAAATTGTATTTTGCATGCTTTCATTCATTCCATTGCTGCACAGTTTATGATACTATTAATTATGTGAAAGTATGCCTTCCACTATCACTACATTGATAAGCTGCCGACCTTGTTTCCTCAACTAGCTACTTCAAAGTGCTTAACCTCCAATACCTGCACTTCTATAAAATTCAGCATGTCACTCTTTCTTAGCACTTTTCTAGACTCACACCACTATTACTTTGTGACATCCCTGATCAGTGAAAACTGTTCCCTAGAATCTAAAATGACAGAGTGAACAGCCTATTAGCACTTTTTAGCAGAGAATATAGTATGTGACCAAGTTAGTTCTAATTGGCTGAGAGCATAGGATAGTGCTCTACTTCTTACATGTTTTTATATTAAAATATTTGGGGGGAACCCAGGATTATAATGAATCAATGCCATACAAAGCAGCACTAAACAGGGTCTGCACTTCAAACTTTACAAATAAGGAAAATGGAGATTAAACTACTCAAATAGGGTCAAATTCCCAAAGATGAATGGATCAAGTTTGTAACCCAAGGCATCCTAATCAATATTCATCAAAAGGAGTTCCTACTATCTGTCTACCCTGTGCAGTAGGTAGTAGAGATTTGATGTTTGAGTAAACCAGACATGGTGCCTCCTTTCACAGAACTTGAATATTTAGTGGAAGAGACAGGACAGCAAGTCAAATAATCCCACTAATAGGCATAAAAATATACAACTAGGCTGGGCACGGTGGCTCATGTATTCCGGGAGGCCGAGGTGGGAGAATCACTCAAGATCAGGAGTTCAAAACCAGCCTGAGCAAGAGTGAGACCCTGTCCCTACCATAAATAGAAAGAAATTAATTGGCCAGTCCTTCATTTTGTTAGTTTTGCTGAGGAAAAGAAAAAAAAATATTTAAAATAAGTAAAAAATTTTTTAAAAAATTGGCCAACTAAGATATATATAGAAAAATAATTAGCCGGGCATGGTGGCACATGCCTATAGTCCCAGCTACTCGGGAGGCTGAGGCAGGAGAATCACTTGAGTCCAAGAGTTTGAGGTTGCTGTGAGTTGGCTGATGCCACGGCACTCTAGCCCGGGCAACCAAGTGAGACTCTGTCTCAAGATATATACACACACACACACACACACACACACACACACACACTGACTAAGAAAAGTTAAATTTTGCCATGAAAAGGGAGAGATGACTTGACCAGGTAGCTTAAGGAAGTCTTCACCAACTAAGTGATGTTTACTCTAAAAGTGGGTAGTTGAATAAGTTCCTGTTAACTTATAATAAAAAGGAAAAGAACATTCTAGGAAGACGGTCAGCATATACAAAGGCCCAATAGTAGGAGAGAGGTACAATCACTACAAGGAACTGAAAGAAAGCTAACAGAGAGTGTGAAGAGAACAAAAGTAAAGTTGGGGGAAAATGAGGCCGGACAGTTAGGGAACAGATTCTTCAGGGCTTTGTACCTTAAAGGAGTTAAGAAACCACTGAAGGATCTAAAACAGGGAAATGTCAAAATCAGGTATAAAGTTTAACACTATATAAAGCTGTCCTCCAGAAGACCTGCCTTGGCTAACTGATTATTATTATGCTCAAGTCTAGGCACTTCACTTGATCACAGGTTTCAAAAGCCAAAAATGAATGCAGCCACCATAAGAGTCGATACAATCAGGCTGTATTAGTAGCAGCAGATTGTTGAGTAGTAATAAAAAGCACAAAGGTTTCACTTTCCAAATCCTATTATGAAAAAAATAAATAAATAAAAAATAAAAAGCACAAAGGTTTAGAGTTAGGAAGACTTTAAATTCCAGCTTAATAAAATCTTCAGTAAACTATTGAATCTTAACTTTCAACACCCTCTTACATTTCAGAACTTAAAACCACCCAGTACATGTGAAGTAACTGGCATATTGGTTTAGTGTCTCCACTGGTGCTCTTGTTCATTCTCAAGCCCTTCCTCCACATCTCTCCTTTGCTCTGCCAGACCCTATCTAAATACATTTGCTTCTGACAATGCAGTTTAAGAGGTACACATGAACAAATCATTAAGGAAGAGTAAGGCCCAGCCTGAGCAATAGTAAGACCCCATCTCTACTAAAAATAGAAAGGAATTAGCTGGCCAACTAAAAATATATAGAAAAAATTAGCTGGGCACGGTGGCACATGCCTGTAGTCCCAGCTACTTGGGAGGCTGAGGCAGAAGGATTGCTTGAGCCCAGAAGTTTGAGGTTGCTCTGAGCTAGCTGATGCCTTGGTACTCTAGCCCTGGCAACAGAGACTCTGTCTCAAAGAAAAAAGAAAGAGTAAGGCAACCAAGAGGGCAGGAGAGCTAGCTAGACATCATAGCATAAAGATTCCAAGTTTACAAGCAAGCCATCCTTAAACCATTGTAGTTTAGCCAGAAAGACAAAGGAATAACCTTTTCCAGCACTATTTTGACAAACTGAATATATGTGGGAAGCTGGCTCAACATAAGGACTGAGAAACAAATGACCCAGCAACAAAATAAGTTCCAGAACTAACATCATCGAAGGAATTCAAGCAGACACTTAATCACCCAATACAGCAACTGCAGAATCAACCGAAACACTAGAATACAAGCCCTAATTAGATACTGCCAAATACCAAGCATTATTTTACATGGTTGTTTGTTTGGTATGTTTGGTTTTCTAGTTTGTTTTACTTGCCTTGCCTCTCTGTGATACAAACACTGTTGGTTTACCCAGAATTATAAACAGTCCTCACAATAAAATCCCTTTTTGCCAATCCATATCTGTACAAGTCTGAGAGTATGACATATCAGTAGGACTTATAACAGATAACAGAAAGAGGAAAAAAGAAAATCCATTTTCAGGAATTTCTCCCTAAAATAAAAATCAGTAAAAATAAGTATTTGCTTTGCTTTTAAATGCTACCACCAAAAAACACCATCCAAATTCACCTTGAGGCCACTGACCAACCTGAACTTACCTTCAGTGATAGGCTAGCCAACACTGTCCAGTAATACAATTTACTAGACTCTCCCTAGTGCTGTACTTCTTGGAAACCTAATCGTGGTCAGCAAGACACAGAACAAAAACCAAAATAAGTAGTCTGTGAATGTACAAGAGACCCGAACGCCTCCCTCATGCTATTGCTAGGCATCATAACAATCTCTCTCGGGATTTCTAGAAACTATAGAATATTAACTGTGACCTTTAATCACTTCATTTGCTGTGACATTTCTTACTTTGATATTTAATTTTAAATCAGTGTGGGTACTCTTGTTTCTCAAACTAGACTGTAAATTCCTGGTGGGTATAGAAATCACCTCCATTTCCCACCAAAAAAATCACCTCCATTTTTTTATAGAAATCACCTCCATTTCCCTGTATCTGTCAGGGCAAATTTTAAAAAAAACAAAGCAGGCTGGGCGTGGTGGCTCACGCCTGTAATCCTAGCACTCTGGGAGGCCAAGGCGGGCGGATTGCTCAGAGGCCAGGAGTTCGAAACCAGCCTGAGCAAGAGCGAGACCCCGTCTCTACTATAAATAGAAAGAAATTAATTGGTCAACTAATATATATAGAAAAAATTAGCCGGGCGCGGTGGCTCACGCCTGTAATCCTAGCACTTTGGGAGGCCGAGGCGGGCGGATCACTCAAGGTCAGGAGTTCGAAACCAGCCTGAGCGAGACCCCGCCTCTACCAAAAATAGAAAGAAATTAATTGACCAACTAAAAATATATATACAAAAAATTAGCCGGGCATGGTGGCGCATGCCTATAGTCCCAGCTACTCGGGAGGCTGAGACAGGAGGATCGCTTGAGCCCAGGAGATTGAGGTTGCTGTGAGCTAGGCTGACGCCACAGCACTCACTCTAGCCTGGGCAACAAAGCGAGACTCTGTCTCAAAAAAAACAAAACAAAACAAAACAAAACCAAACCAAAACACTCTAGTCTGGGCAACAGAGACCTTCTATCAAAAAAACAAACAAAAAAATAAAATGAAAATAAAAATCTAGGGTTTGGAAGCAATAAATTTCACCATTGACATCACAACACTTAGATTAATATTATAGATTTCCTTTATTTTAAAGGCATATTAGTGCTGACTTTGGCAGCACATATGCTAAAATTGCCCCAAAAGAAAGATTAGCATGGCCCCTGGATGCAAATTCATGAAATGTTCCATATTTTAAAATAAAAATAAAGCATATTAATCACTTTCTGAATTCATGAATATCCCTTCTGTGCCTGGGGAAAAAATAATCACTTTCTGAAAATAAACTTTTTTCAAAATATCAAAATGTTTGATTTTTGTATTAATATATTATTTCAACTTGCAGAACACTCATCTGTCATTGTAGAAGCACTCTAATAAAGCAGGATCTAAATGTGAAATTACAATTTGCAAATTACAACTTTTCATTAAATATTAACTGTTATAACATCACACACTCAAGGAAACTAGAAGTGGCAATGAGCATTTCTAGTTCATAGTATTCCTCCACTAAAAGATATAAAAAGCAACCTGGTGGTGGCAGCATAATACAGTTTCTTAGGAAAGGTTTTTTTTTTTTGTTTTTTTTTTAGACAGAGCCTCACTCTGCTGCGGGGGCTAGGGCTAGAATGCCTTAGGGTTAGCCTAGCTCACAGCAACCACATAGTCCTGGGCTCAAGCAATCCTGCCTCAGCCTCCCAAGTAGCTGGGACTGCAGGCATGTACCACCATGCCCCGCTAATTTTTTCCATATATTTTTAGGTGGCCAATTAATTTCTTTCTAATTTTAGTAGAGACGGAGGTCTTGCTCTTACTCAGGCTGGTTTCAAACTCCTGACCTTCAGCAATCCTCCCACCTTGACCTCCCAGAGTGCTAGGATTACAGGCATAAGCCACCGCACCCGCCTTTTTTTTTTTTTTTTTTTGGAGACAGTCTCCTTCTGTTGCCTGGGCCACCATGCCATGGCATCAGCCTAGCTCACAGCAACCTCAAACGCCTGAGCTCAAGCTATCCTCCTGCCTCAGCCTCTGGAGTAGCTTAGTTAGGACTACAAACACCACCATGCCCGGCTAATTTTTTCTATTTTTAGTAGAAAATGGTCTCACTCTTGGCTCAGGCTGGTCTGGAACTCCTGAGCTCGCCTCGGCCTCCCAGAGACCCAGGATTACAGGCGTGAGCCACCTATCCTGACCAGTAAATTTCTTAAATACATAAATCTATTGGTTCATGGGCAAAGAATTCCCACTGGTCCAGGAAACATCTAGAATATTTCACTAACTCAAATATACTAAAGGAAGGCAAAGAAGAATATTAACCTGGCAAACAGTTTAGATTCTTATGATACAGGGGAGGAACTAGAAAAAGGAGAAACAGGGAAAAGTACCTAACAGAGGGGAAAGTACAGTGTTGAAAGTGACAATGAATTCTATGCAGAAATGTAAAGTTGTGGTTAATTTACCAATACAATAGGATAGGGAGATGAAAAATCAGGTTGGTGATGGGTACTCAAGGCAATTCTGTATTTAGGTTGGAGATAGTGGGCAAAAATCAAGACATCTTATGTAATTCTTAACTCACATTTTGAAGGAAGACTATTTTTATTATATGGAGGCAGAGTGGCTGCAGGGTGAACAGCTAGAAAGCTCAGTAATAAAAAGATACTACTAGTTTTTAATTTTAAAAGATAACAACTAGTACATATAAATCAACTATAGCATTGTAGAGAAAAGAGAAATAAATAGAAATTCAAATAACTGGTTCTATGAACAGGAACTTAAAATTTTTCATTCCTTGGGAATATTGCACTTGATTCCATTCTTAGCATCTACCGATGAATAAGGCAAGTTACCTGAAACTGCCTTTATCCTTTCTGATTCCCATTATTGAAAATGATTAAGCTTACCCTTCATATCTTAAATATATAATAAAGATGGAGAAAGCATCAATCTCGCCACTAATATCACATCAAAGACTGGGAATGCTTCCATCTCACCTTTATTACTACGACAGTCAGTTCTGTATATTAGGAGTATGTTTACGTTTTAACATATGCACCTAAATTATCCCACCCAGTTGAAAACCCACATTAAATAGGATTTTTTTTCAACCGATATAAAAAAAACTTACAGCCCCTACTGGTCACTGTTTAAAAATCGGAGTATAACAAACACAATTAAACGCCTTCTTATGAGCACAGCTCGGTAATTCTTTACATGCGTACACGTCCGTATAAACGCCATCTCTTATTTTTCTGATATTTTCGTCTCCTACAAAACCGAAACCCAATCTGTCATTGGAAAGGGACGAGCTCTTTCACTCCCTTGAGAAGTAAGATGCGAGAATTTCAAAAGAGGAACACAGTGCTGGGGGAGGGTAATAATGGCAGCTCATAAAAATCCAGGGCGGAGGAGACGACCCCAGGCCCCCGATCGCTCGGTTCTAAGACAAAGCTCAGCACCGCCAACCTCCACAAACATACAAAGAAAAAATACAAAAGCTTTTTCTCACGGTTGGGCGGGGGGCGGGGGCGGAGAGACGTGAAAAGACGTTACGAACGATGACACGCAGGGAGGAGGCCCGGGTGGCCCGGCCGGCTCGCTGGGGACCTCGGCAGGGTCTCCTAGGCCCGGAGAGGGTCGTTGGGAGAGCGGCTCAAAGCAACAACCTCCCGCCCCGTTTCCAAAGCTCCGGAGCTGGAGGTAGGGGCTGGGGGCATCCACCGACGCACACCCCCCTGCAGCCGGGAGGAGCCATCCTACCTAGCCCGAAAGGCGCACGCAGCCGAGTGCAGCAGGGGCAAGGAGGGAGGTGGCGGTGCAGCCCGGGAGGACGCCCCGGCGATCGCGCGCTGCCGGGCCTCCGCGGACCGCGCTAAGGCCTCTGCGGCCCGGAGGGGGTTGACGCAGTGACCAGCGAGACGCGGCGCAGCGGCTGCCGCGGTCGCGAACCCGGGTCCCGCTCCGTCCGCACCTGCTCCCCGCCGGCCGGCGGCCCTCCTTCCTCCCGCCGCCGCCCGCTCGGCCCGCGGCCCCTTCCCCTCGGCCGGCGCTCAGCCACGCAACGTCCTACCTGCAGGTGACCTGTTTAGTCCAGCCGGCGCCGCTGCCGTCGCTGCCGCCGCCCCCTACTCCCGCCCCCGGGGACGGGGCGGCGACTGTGGGGAGAGGGGTGGGGGAGGCCGCTGCCACCGCCGCCGCTGCCGCTTCTGCTCCTGATGTTGTGGCTGTTGTTCCGGGAGCCGCAGCCTCCGCCATTACTGTTTATCCCACACAGCAATGGCCCCGGAACTTCCGGGATCACATAGTTCCGGTCGGGCAGCGGAGAGGAGAAGGCGGCGAGGCGAGGCAAGGAGACGGAGGCGCCCGCTCGGTCCCCAGCAGCCCCGCGCCGCGTCTCCGTGCGCTCTGGCTACTAGAGCTGCGGGCCCGGAACGTGCGCGCCCGCGGCCCGCCCCCCGCGCCGCTGATTGGTGGAGGAGACGTCTCCACCGGGGAGGGGGCGGGGCTACACGCGACTCTGGACAGGTGTGCTGCGACGCTCCAAATGCAAGCCAGGAAAGTCTATATTGATAGCCTTACTACCCCATAGTGGCCCGTGTAGTGGAATGGTGGGGATTGGAGATCTGGGTTCGAAATATCTGGGTTTGAATCCGGGCTTTCCCAAGTATGAACTTGGGGTAGATACCTGTTCTCTCTCAGCTTCAGTTTCCTCCTCTCCCTAATGAGGATGTTAGTAGGCCCTGCTTCGTAGGGTTGCTGTGAGGATTATATGATATGCGCGGACATCACAGGGCTTGGTGCCTGGTAAACATTAAACACTTAATAAATGTTATCTCTTATTCCTGGTATCAGCAGTGTGACCTTTGCTAAGTATTTTAACCTCTCTAAGCTCAAGAGAATAACAACACTGTGGCTAAGAAAAGGTTCTGGAATCCACTTGTCCCCATTTTCTCCTGGCTTCTCTCCTAGCTATTGGTGTGCCTACTTTCTCCTGGAAAAAATAATAATAATTTAAAATACACCGGTGTGTGGCCCACGGCTGTAATCCTAGCACTCTGGGAGGCCCAGGAGGGAGGGTCACTTGAGGTCAGGAGTTCAAGACCAGCGTGGTTGTTTCTGGCTTATTTCATTTAGCATAATGTCCTCCAGGTTCATGCCAAATGGAAGATCTTTTTTTAAGGCTGAATAATATGAAATATACTAGCTTCGAGGATTATTTCTAAAGATATGAAATTAAAGCATATTTATTACAATTATATTTCCCATTAATGCTCATTGTCCACTCAGATACTGCATATTAAATCCTCAGCTTCCATAGGCAGTTTTCCATAAGGCCTTATATGCTTCATTTCTATAGTCTCTCTACTTTGAGAAAGTGAAAATCAGTCTACTGATAATCAGACCGTGATGTACCTGACATACAAACAAGGACAGTGTCAGAGCCAACAGAAATCTGTGCTTCTCCCAAGGCCACACCATAGCAAAATGATTAACGATCTCCTGAAAGAAAACCAAAATAGTCTGGGCACGGTGGCTCACGCCTGTAACCCTAGCTCCCTGGGAGGCCCAGGTGGGCAGATCGTTTGAGTTCAGGAGTTCAAAACCAGCCTGAGCAAGAGCGAGACCCCATCTCTACTATAAATAGAAAGAAATTAATTGACCAACTAAAAATATATATACAAAAAATTAGCCGGGCATGGTGGCGCATGCCTGTAGTCCCAGCTACTCAGGAGGCTGAGGCGGGAGGATTGCTTGAGCCCAGGAGTTTGAGGTTGCTGTGAGCTAGGCTGACGCCATGGCACTCACTCTAGCCTGGGCAACAAAGTGAGACTGTGTCTCAAAAAAAAAAAAAAAAAAAAAACCCAAAATATTTCACTTCAAAATGTACTTCTTTGACATATTTCCAGAAGGCTATTCAGAAGAGCTAGAAACACAATAATACCGGAAATGATGTCTTTGGTGCAGGAAATTTGCATCTGTGGAGAATCTGCATTGATGCCGTCAGCCTTTCCACGAGGCCCTCGCCATTCGGATCTAAGAAAGATAAACAGAGCCTGGCATCTTTAGAGGTGTGAAAGAAACATTTACCATCTATTCTCTCTGAGGGCTGCTGCCTGGGAGGTTTCATTCACATAAGAAAACCACCCTTGATAGCCAAGCCTTCTCTTCACCCCCTTCCCATAACCTGTCTTGCCACCTCCTCTATTCTCCCTTCTAGCTTCTTTCCTGGAACTCTGATCTCAGAATGACCCAAACACACTAGTAACCCTGTCACAGGGCCTTTACATGAGCCATTGCCACTGACGACCACCCTCATTGCCCAAGGATGGGGCTTGGCTAGCTCCTCCAAACTTTTGCTCAAATCTCAGTTGCACAACAAGAAATTCCCAAATCTCATTTCTCCTGTCAATGCCTTTTTAAACATTGCAAACTATCTCACCCTCCACCCTTAATCCCCTGAAGGAGTACAGAAAAATTCACCCAAAAATATGACTCCCTGGTATAAAATGTATTTTGAATTGAAAGCCAGTAGAGATAACAAGCCTTGGAAACTGCTTTCTTTCCTCTATTTCCAGGAAGACCCCTGGGATACACGCAGGAGAACAATTGTCCTTCCCTCCCCTCCCTGTTATCTCATTATCCAGTTTTAGGAATGAGGATCAAGAATGCAACCAGACCCGGCCCAACCCTTTTTCAAAATAATGCCTGTCTTTCAGGTTAATTTAATTTCCAAAGAGAATCATTTACAAGTCAGTCTCTTTCCCGCATCCATTCATTTTGCCAAGTTTATATTCTTTCTGCCCAGTAACCATTTAGTGTCCCTGAACTGAATTACCTATATTCCCCACCTCCCCCCAACCCCAGGAAGATGTGTAAGTATTTGGGATATTGGGCAATCACTCTGTGACTCTACCCTTGTGTGTGGTAACAATAAACTTTGTATACTGTTCTTCTTATTAACCTGCTTGATCATGAGTTGATTTTTCAGCAAAACTTCTGATGGCAGAGGGGAAGTTTTCCCTTAACCTCCACACCCACTATGCTGCTCTACTTTTTCTTTATTCCATAGCATTTGCCTTTTAACTTACTATAAAATCGACTTATTTCTTATCTATCTTATATCTATCCATTATCTGTTATCTATCTATCTTATTTGTCTATCTTTCCTAGCTAGAATATAAGCTCTAGGAAGACAAGAATCTTGGCCTGTTTTTATTCAGATGTATTTCAAATGCCTAGAACAACGTCTAGTATATTAACAGATGTTCAATAATATTTGGGTAAATGACAGAATTCTTTGATATTATAAAAATTAGTCATACTATGCCTTGACCCACCATCCATACCAAATACGAATAATGATGTTTTGTATTATAAGGAAACAAAATAAACTAAACAAAAAGCCAGGTCTGTTTCAGTTTGCTGGGATAAAAATTCAGCAAAAGAACAATTCATCCCATTTTTTCGTTCACGAAATATTTATGGAGGGACCCTGCTGTACCAGCAATATACACACAGCCAGCTTTTTAATTGTAGGTGGAGTAATGGCGTGTTGTAATGTGAGGGCATCTAGAACTTTCTCAGATTGCTAATGACTCCGGGGATGCCAGAGTCCAGAGGGGGCTACCTGTACTCTGGGGAGGACCCTCATTGGAGCAAAAGAGCTTTGCCTTATCTACTGCCACTGACTGGGGGAAGGCCAATGAGGAGTGCAGGCAACTTTACCCCAAAATATGGCTCACTGAGATAGTATTTTGAATTAAAGGTCCTTAGAGACCACCTAAGACTGAAAGAGACTTTCCCCCTAACTACAAAAAGACCTGACAGAGCCACCAAAGAGAACAATTGGTTTTCCTTGCCCTCCCTGTTATCTCATCTTCCATTGCAGAAAAGAAGACCAAGAACTGGGCCCAGCCAGTGACTCCTGCCTGTCTGTAATCCTAGCCCTCTGGGAGGCCCAGGTGGGAGGATCCCTTGAGCTCAGGAGTTTCAGACCAGCCTGAGCAAGAAGGAGACCCTGTCTCTACTAAAAATAGAAAAAAGCAGCCTGGCGAGGTGGCTCAGGCCTGTAATCCTAGCACTCTGGGAGGCTAAGGCCAGAGGATCACTTGAACCCAGGAGTTTGAGGTTGCTGTGAGCTAGGCTGATGCCATGGCACTCTAGTCAGGGCAACAGAGTAAGACTCTGTCTCAAAGAAAAAAAAAAAAAAAAAGCTATAGAAGTTTCTGGGCCCCAGTAGGATACTAGGTAATCACTCTGTGGTTCCCACCCCCGCTCCTGTCCCATGCACCCTGATACATTTTTATACCTTTTCTCCCTGCCTTTGGTTGGTTGATTTTTCAGAGAATCTCCTAGGGTAAAAAGGAAGTTTCCCCTTGGCCTCCACACCAGTTTAAGAATACTTGATAAAAGCAGGGCGTGGTGGCTCACGCCTGTAATCCTAGCACTCTGGGAGGCTGAGGCGGGCGGATTGCTCGAGGTCAGGGCGGATTGCTCGAGGTCAGGAGTTCGAAACCAGCCTGAGCAAGAGTGAGACCCCGTCTCTACTATAAATAGAAACAAATTAATTGGCCAACTAATATATATATATATAATTAGCTGGGCATGGTGGCGCATACCTGTAGTCCCAGCTACTCGGGAGGCTGAGGCAGCAGGATTGCTTGAGCCCAGGAGATTGAGGTTGCTGTGAGCTAGGCTGACGCCAAGGCACTCACTCTAGCCTGGTCAACAAGCGAGACTCTGTCTCAAAAAAAAAAAAAAAAAAGAATACTTGATAAAGACCAGAGAAGGAGAGAAAGGCGGGCTAACAAGAGGAGATGGTGGGTGTCTCCTTCACATTTTTGTGTGAAGACATTGTCGTTTCCTTAGTGTGCTGACCATATTTATTAAAACAAAAATGTTGCATGGCTTTACAAGGAGTGTGTAGTAGAACTAGGAGGAGAACAGAAAACTTAAATCAGGACTGTGCAGAAAATCTGGGCTATATAGGAGACACAGGGAAATTTGGAGGCCTGAACACGGTAGCTGTGTGTCCCTGGGCAAGCTACCTCCTCAGTTCCTGAAACTGCCCTTATAAAATTAATAAAGGGCCACAAGGTGGGAACTGTGGTTGGGGAATACATATACAACCAGCCATCGTTCCCTAGCTTGCTTTCCTATAATTGCCTACTACTCAGGAGTCACATAGCTGATGGCCATAAAGATTCTCAGCTCTCTCCATTGTTTCCATAGATAACATCACCCTTGTGAAACCTAAGGCTAGTTTGTGAGATATCTTCCAGGCCCTGCATTCCAGTGGAACGGCTGACCCACCCAGGACCCTCCCCTAAGCCCAGGAACTGACTCAACTGGTATTGCGACCCCCATCCAAGAAGTGACTCAGCAAAGAAGACAATTTCTATACCCTTATCCTTCTGCCTTGAACTCAGCCAATTATTAGCAGACCCAACTGCCTAGAACTTTGCCTGCCAGCTACCTTTAAAAACCCTTTCTTCCCAATTCTCCAGGAGACAGATTTGACAACTTCCTCCTCTTTCCTTGCACGGTGCCTGCCATATTAAATTCTTTGTCTGCTATTGATAGGAAAACCCACATCTATTACTTGGCACGTTAGCCACCTGAGACCCCCACCCCTCAAGGAAGACCCTCATCAACATAATACTAACCTATTACCTGGCCCATCAACTAACCTATTACCTGGTGGCATTAGCCACAAGAGACCCCACCCCTCCGGACCACCCCAACTTAATAAAAGTGTGAAAAATCGGGTAGATGGGACTCAGAATTTGGTGGTAAGACCCCTCTGAGCTTGCCCGCCAGCAAATAAACTTTAATTCTCTGAGGTCAGGAGTTGGAGACCAGCCTGAGCAAGAGTGAGACCCTCCTCTCTAGAAAAAAATTGGCCGGGAGCAGTGGCTAACGCCTGTAATCATAGCAATCTGGAAGGCCAAGGTGGGCAGATTGCTCAAGGTCAGGAGTTCAAAACCAGCCTGAGCAAGAGTGAGACCACGTCTCTACTAAAAATAGAAAGAAATTAATTGACCAACTAAAAATATATATACAAAAAACTAGCCAGGCATGGTGGCGCATGCCTGTAGTCCCAGCTACTTGGGAGGCTGAGGCAGCAGGATTGCTTGAGCCCAGGAGATTGAGGTTGCTGTGAGCTAGGCTGATGCCATGGCACTCTAGCCTGGGCAACAGAGCGAGACTCTGTCTCAAAAAAAAAAAAGAGAACTGGGATCTGAGCTCCCAAAGAGCAGGGGCAGATCCCTGCCCCTCTGCCTGCAGGGCAGCCTTCGACTTGCCCACCCTGCCTCTGCCTGGACCCTCGGCACTGGCTTCCCACACAGGAACCAGCAGAAGCTGCAGATGCCTCTCCTGCTCTCCCCCAGCACACCCAAGCTCGAGTCCAACACCTTTACTTCTTTTTTTCTTTGAGACAGAGTCTTACTCTGTTGCCTGGGCTAGAGTGCCGTGGAGTGCCATGGCATCAGCCTAGCTCACAGCAACCTCAAACTCTTGGGCTCAAGGGATCCTCCTGCCTCAGCCTCCCGAGTAGCTGAGACTACAGGCGTGAGCCAACATCTTTACTTCTGACATCTCTCAGATCTGCCCACTTCTCTTCGTCTCCACCACCATCACCCTAAGCCAAGACACCGTCATTTTGTGCTGGGGCTAGTACAGCATCCCCTTAATCATTCTGTCGGTGCCCACTGTCTCTTTCCAGTCCACTCTCTGCATTGTAGCCAGTGATTTGTTAAGTCTGAAGATACTTATGTCATTCTCCTGCTTAAAATTTTTCATAGTTTCAGATTGTTTTTAAAATTAAAATTAAAAGCCTTGGCTGGTCCGAAGGTAGTGAGTTATCTCACGTGATTGTTCACAGTCAGTTACAGATTGAACTCCTTGTTCTACTACTTTCCCCCCTCCTCACTACTGCACTTGACTAGTCTTAAAGATAAAAAAATTAAAAAAAAATTGAAAGCCTTACAAAGTTTGGCCCCAAAATTCCTATGTTGAAGTCCTAACCTCTGGTACCTCAGAATATGACTATATTTGGACTTAGGGTCTTTAAAGAGGTCATTAAATTAAAATGAGAGCCGGGCGAGGTGGCTCACTCCTGTAATCCTAGCTCTCTGGGAGGCTGAGGCGGGCGGATTGCTCGAGGTCAGGAGTTCGAAACCAGCCTGAGCAAGAGCGAGACCCCCGTCTCTATTATAAATACAAAGAAATTAATTGGCCAACTAATATATATAGAAAAAATTAGCCGGGCATGGTGGCACATGCCTGTAGTCCCAGCTACTTGGCAAGGCTGAGGCAGGAGGATCGCTTGAGCCCAAGAGTTTGAGGTTGCTGTGAGCTAGGCTGACGCCATGGCACTCACTCTAGCCTCTAGCCTGGGCAACAAAGCGAGACTCTGTCTCAAAAAAAAAAAAAAAAAAATTAAAATGAGGTCATTAGGGTGGGCCCTAATTGAACATGGCTGATGTCCTTGGAAAAGGAGGAGATTAGGGCACAGACGCCCACCATAGGGAAGACCCACAGGGAAAAGACAGTCATCTGCCCACCAAGGAGAGAGGCATCAGGAGAAACTAACCCTGCCAACACCTTGACCTTTGACTTCTATCCTCCAGAATCTTGTGAAAATTAATTTCTGTTGTTTCAGCCACCCGCTGGTCTGTGGTACTTTGTTATGGCAGTGCTGATAAACTAACACAGACCCCTACTCACCCCTCCAACTCTATGGCTCTATAAAGTTCCCTTTTTGAAGTTTCTAGAAGTTTCTTGGCCTGCTCCCTCCCACCATCCCCAACCTTTTCTCCCTTGCCTGTTCCCACTACAGAAGCCAAATACCAGCTTTCCCGGACTCCCTCGCAGCAGAGGATGGCCCTGTGATCAGCCCTGGCCCCTGAGCAGTGAGGACTGCAGGAGGCTTCTGGGAAGATCTCTCTTTCCTGGATAAGAGACGGGCTCCCACTTGGTCCTCTCTCTGCTTCCTGCCTTTGAAAATCCTCTGTTGTCTGCAGCTGGGCCACTAAGAAGACACACCTGAGAACAAGAAGTGCCGCATGGATGATCGCAGAGCAGAGAATAGGAGGCGGCCTCCTTGATGACAACGTGGAACAGTCAAGCGGTGCCAGCAGCCACCGCTTCCGTACTTTTTTCCATGTGGAGAAAATAAATTGCAATTGGTTTAAGTCACCAGCAGTCAGATTTTCTTGGAGCCAAAAACATCTCTCACCAATGTATGACTCAATGCTTTGCACATGTTGTTCCCTCTTTCTGAGATGTTGTCCCCTCCCCTTCCAACCTTCAGACCTCAGCCCAAGTGCCACTTTCTTGAGGAAGCATTCTCTGAGCCGACCAAATCTAACTTCCTCTGACCCACCCTTATGCTCAAGTTCCATGCCCTTCCTAACACCTACCATGATTGTGTTGGGGGTTTAGAAAAATGATACCCCTGGCTGGGCATAGTGGCTTATACCTATAATCCTAGCACTCCGGAAGACTGAGATGGGAGGATGGCTTGAGACCAGGAGTTTAACACCAATCTGAGTAATATAGTAAGACTCCCTTCTATACAGAAAGAAAGAAAGAGAGAAAGAGAGAAAGAGAGAAAGAAAGAAAGAAAGAAAGAAAGAAAGAAAGAAAGAAAGAAAGAAAGAAAGAAAGAAAAGATAGCCCCAAATATGGCACTTTAAAAAGCTGAACTAAAGAAAACAGCCTCAAAGTCTCTCTGACCTTCTCCCCCAGTCCCAGTGTCTCTCAGTCCTGTCTCTCCCAGCAGGAGGCTGTTCTCTGAAGTTATCTACCTAGAAACCAATTGCCTTTGATCCCCTCCCTGAAATGTTATTAACCAGAGAAGATTAAAACTCCTATTGTAGAGGAAGAGACTAAAAATTAAACACCACACCTAGCGCCCAGATGGACCTTGTCCCAAACTATTGTCTGTTCTCTGGTCCCATTCCCAAAGAGAATTGTCCACTGACCATTTTCTGAGCATTGAGCCAGTCATCTCCTGCCCAAATTTCTTACTACCTCTCAAAATGGCCACATTTCCCTCATCTCCCCTTTACTCTGTCTAGCTACATTTGTTTGTGTGTGATTATTTGAAGGATTCTCTTCTCCCACAATTATTGAAAGCAGGGACCATATCTATATTTGTTCACTGTTGCACCTCCAGTAGAGACTACACTCATCTTTGTAGAATGGATGAATGAATGAATGAATGAATGTCAAGAAGGCCCAATCCAAGGCAGGCATTCATTCAGACTTGAATAGTGTCTGGCATATCATTGCAATTCAACAAATACATGTTTTTTGGTTTTTTTTTTTTTTTTTTGAGACACAGTTTCACTGTGTTGCTCAGGCTAGAGTGCCGTGGCGTCAGCCTAACTCACAGCAACCTCAAACTCCTGGGTTTAAGTGATCTTCCTGCCTTAGCCTCCCAAGTGGCAGGGAATACAGGCATGTGCCACCATGCCCAGCTAATTTTATCTATATATTTTTAGTTGGACAATTAATTGCTTTCTATTTTTAGTAGAGATGGGGTCTTGCTGTTGCTCAGGCTGGTTTTGAACTCCTGACCTTGAGTGATCCACCTGCCTCGGCCTTCCAGAGTGCTAGGATTACAGGTGTGAGCCACCGCGCCTGGCTAACAATTACATGTTTAATAAGTAAATGGATTATGGGGGCATACAAGAATGAGAAGAAATGGCCTTAAGGAGCTAATGGCCTTAAGGACCTGACCTTAAGGAGCTTGGAACCTACTAGGGGGAACCAATTGAAAAGCAGAGTGTTTTATTGGGGAATGTGCGGTGGCAGAGAAATATGCAGGGTGCCACTGGAGCTGAAGAAGCTGCACTTAGCCTGTAAGCCTAGCACTCTGGGAGACTGAGGTGGGTGGATTATTTGAGTTCAGGAGTTTGAGACCAGCCTGAGCAAGAGCAAGACCCCATCTCTACTAAAAAATAGAAAGAAATTAATTGGCCAACTAAAAATATACACAGGCCAGGCGCGGTGGCTCACGCCTGTAATCCTAGCGCTCTGGGAAACCGAGGCAGGCGGATTGCTCGAGGTCAGGAGTTGGAAACAAGCCTGAGCGAGACCTCATCTGTACTATAAATAGAAAGAAATTAATTGACCAACTAAAAATATATATACAAAAAATTAGCCGGGCATGGTGGCACATGCCTGCAGTCCCAGCTACTCAGGAGGCTGAGGCAGCAGGATTGCTTGAGCCCAGGAGATTGAGGTTGCTGTGAGCTAGGCTGATGCCATGGCACTCACTCTAGCCTGGGCAACAAAGTGAGACTCTGTCTCAAAAAAATAAAAATAAAAATATATAGAAAAACTTAGCAGGGCATGGTGGCGCATGCCTATAGTCCCAGCTACTGTGGAGGCTGAGGCAGTAGAATCACTTGAGCCCAGGACTTTGAGGTTGCTGTGAGCTAGGCTGATACTACTGCACTCTAGCCAGGCAACAGAGTGAGACCCTGTCTCAAAAAAAAAGAAAGAAGCTGCACTTAACCAGGCCTGGTGGAGAGTGAGGGTAGCAGGGAAATGCAGTCAGGAGCTGTCAGGGAGTTGGAGCTGGCCACGTGCACCCTTGCCTGGGATTGCAGGGCGCACGTGCACTGCTGAGGAGCAGACTGGGGGGGGAGGGAGAAGGAAAGCTGGAAGCAGCTCATCCGAGCATCAAGGCCCAGGTGACAAGGCGCAGCTTGCAGCCAGCTGGTGGCTGGACTTGGTCCTGCAGGCCGTGGGGCACCCCTGGGCAGTTTCAGGCAGGGGACTGGCATGGTCAGATGACATGCTAGCTGTGGAAGAAAGGCAGCTCCGAGTCCTGCAGGTGCCAGCTTTGCCGTTGTTATCTACCCTTCTAACTGGGATGCTTCCAAGTCCTACCCTAGGTTTCTACACGCAAGCTGTTCTGAAAAACAAATCAACCCTGCTAACTGAGCAAGGAAACAGGTCCTAACTGTTTATCAGAGACTTCGGCGCCTGCCTCGCAGTACCTCTGTGCCACGCCATGTGCTGGGCGTCTGTAAAGTCCACGTGTGGATCTCCATGGCCTCCAGTTTCCCCACACCCTCCTCTCACTGGCCTTTCCGTATTTCTGACCCCAGATACCCTCTCTAGAGTTTATGTCCAGGCCCTTTCAGCCCCATAACCATTCCACCTCCATCCACTGCTCCTACATTCCTTCCTCAGAGGACAGCCTACACCTCCTCCTCGCAACTGTCAATCTAGTTTTAGGAAGAGTCTCAGGGACAATCTTTTCATGGGTGCAGATCCCCACATCCCCCAAGGAAATGTCATTTGTCATAAAATCTTTTTTTTTTTTTTGTTAGGCAGGGTCTTGCTTTGTAGTGCTTGGTAGAGTGCAGTGGAGTCATCATAGCTCACTGCAGCCTCCAATTCCTGGGCTCAAGTGATCCTCCTGCCTCAGCCTCCTGAGTATTTGGGACTACAGGCGTGTGCCACCATGCTCAGCTAATTTTTCTATGTTTTTTTGTAGAGACAGGGTCTCACTTTTGCTCAAGCTGAGCAAAACTCCTGACCTCAAGCAGTCCTCCCACCTCAGCCTCCCAAAGTGCTAGGATTGTCCCGACCCGCAGGACCTTCTGTTACTCGTGGGGGCGAGGGGGACCGTGCCTGAAAGAGATGAGCGAGAGAAAGAAACGAGACCAAGCGAATGATTGTCAAGGTCTACTTTACTTGGATTTTTAGTAGGTTTTATATACAGAAAACAAGGAAGTAGAAACAGAAAAATAGAATGGGGGAATAATGAGGCTTTCCTGTGGGCTGATCAGCCCCAATCAGCATCCCAATGGCACCGGAAGCTCTTTGTGATGGATCTCTCAACCCCAACCTGGCAGGGGGTTGGGAACAATTGCAGGTGGCATGCCCTGGAGCAAGCATGGCATGGAATGCATTCTTCTTGGAACTACAGCTGGGGAGCTGGGTGCTATTTTCCAGGACGAGGAGGCCCGTGCATAGGGCAAGTCGTTGGAATATGAAGGGTCTTAGTCTCCAACATCTCCCCCTATCTTTATTAATATGAGGGAGATTTACACAGGTTGGTGGAGAGCCTGTCTTAGGCTACGCGATGGGCTTCCGCGACCAGCACCCCAAATATAAGATCGATCTGGCGATCGAAATGTCGGTGAGGCCTCTGTCTTAGGCTATGTAGGTGGCATCCAGCTCCGGCACTTCTGATTATGAAGTGTGCCTCCGGGCATGGACCTACAATATTCCCGTCATGGAGTTACCTCACAGCTGGTGGGGTGTGCACCTGGTACACGGCATCGCGATAATCCCGTCATGGGCGTCTCCACAGCTTTTGGAACCAACTGTGTTCCATGTCTGAGGCAAGGTCTGAGAAATTTAGACCTTCAGTGGGTGTGTTGGGAGACTCTTCATGGAGGTCTTCTCTGGAGCCTCTTTGTTCTAGCCGTTGGTAAAACACGGAGACCGATTTTTGTGTGGCTGCATCTACCTGTGACTTGACAAAGTTGGTTAGTTTTTTGAATGCCCAAGGCCCAAAAGTGAGAAGCAACAAGAAACCTATAAACGGCCCTAAGACACTGGGAAGCAATGTGGATAGCCAGGGGGATGTGGAAAACCAATTTTGATACCATGCCTCACTTTGTTCCCTCTGTTTCTTTCTATTTTCAAGGCTTTGTCTAACTCTCTCAATGCTATCTTCTACCAGGCCTGTTTTGTCTGCGTAGAAGCAGCATTCTTCTTTGAGTGCTGCGCACAAACCTCCCTCTTGGAGGAACACTAAATCTAAGCCTCTTCTATTTTGTAACACTACCTCAGAGAGTGAAGCGAGGGACTCCTTAAGATATTTTAGACCTTGCTGTAGCTCTCGGAGGTCATTATCGATGGCTACAGAGAGCTGTAGGTATTGTTGATTGGAGGTGACTAGAGAGGCTATGCCTGTTCCAGCCCCTGTGGCACCAAGGCCTAGAACAACTGCGAGTGTTATGGCCGTGATGGGCTCTCTTTTTTCCTGGGGCATTGTGGTGCCTCGCTCCCAAAACTGAAGTAACTCATTAGCAGGATGTACAGTGAGTCTGGGAAAGAGCATGACTAACACACAATACTCTCTATGCTCAAGAAACGTTGCAGAGACTACATACGGGGTAAGGCCAGAAGAACAAGCAAAATAAGAGGTGTTAGGTGCCTGAATATACTGAAAAGTGGAGTTGACAGTAATTGACTGATTGCATATTTTCTCTAAGGGTGCAGGAGGGAGCATCCTTGGGCTAAGAAGGCAAAGACCTAGGCCTGTGACTTGGCTGAGCGTCAGGCCATCATGGGTCTCTAGACCCCATCTGAGTCTGCTGGTGTCATTAGTAAATAATGGCTCACCAAAAGTAGTGACGCCTTCATAGAAGGGAGGCCGGGGGGAGTAGCATACCCAACACTCCTGATATTCTGAATTATTGGCCTCTCGGATGGTCCTGACAGAGGCGTTGACTAAGGAGAGAATTAGTTCTGCCGAGGAAGGGGGCCCCTCGGGCAGGGTAGGTTGGTATAGGGAGGTGCTGAGCGGAGGAGGGGACACAGTTGGGGAGGAGGGTAGGTCCCTGGAGGGACCGTGAGGTCGAGGTGGGTGAAGGTTGTTATTAGGGCCTAATGCGACTGTAGGACCTCTGGGGAGGCTTTTAATTAACTTGATTTTAAATGTGAGACCAATATCTCTCCCAGATATGTAAAGTCTGAGCCCCCATTCAAATCCCCTGGACTGGTCCCAAGAAGCCTTTTTTCCAGCTTCAGTGAATGAAATTAACAGGGGGTTGCACCACTGGTTGCTACACTCTTTTTTAAAGGGGACCGGACCGCTGTTGAGGTGGTATGGGGAAGGGGATTTTCTTTTAACTGTTATATAGTCCCAGGAGGAGGAGGGGCTCCAGTAGGTATCGCCCGTAGTCTCACAGCCCCAGGAGGCACAAAAGAAGTCAGGGGCATAGCCACATGCTTCAGCAAGAGAACGGTCTCGATGAGCCCCAGGGCAAACATATATAGGGGCCATGGTTAGATAGGTTCTTCGAACCCCAGAGCTACAGCCTGGCCGAGAACTGGTGTCTGGTTCTCCCGTGTTAATGGGTTTTACCTGTGGTGCAAAATGTGAGGGCGTGCCCCAATAGTCATGGGCTCCAAGGGCCAACACGCATAGGTCAATTTCTAGTGGATCCCATGGCGTAGTGGCAGAGAGGTGCGAGGAGGAATTGGCAACGTCTCCTGCCTCATTAACTATTTGCCATGTATAGTTGTAGACCTGGTGGATGTTGGCTGCGGCGGTGTTCTTGACCGTGACCAGAACTAGGCACAGGAGGATCAGCGTCTTCTCTTGGGGAGTCATTGTATTTCTGGAAGAGAACAGAATTAAGAATTCTTCTCAGGGGATTCCCTGGGTGGGTTATATAACTTAATTACTCTCTCTGGTAGCCATCTGGCATTTCCTGCCTGGGTATCGTAGATGCAGGCATGTCCTTTTCCCCATATGAGGACAGGGTCAGGCCCCAGCCATTTGCCTGTAAGCGGCTCCTTCCATAAGGCCTGTGCATAAGTATCTGTGGTGGATGGGTGCCAAAGGCGGTCGGCAGCTGTTTTGCCGGCAGTGTCAAAGGTGAGAAAGTTTAAAATGAACAGGGCATGATTAAGCAGGGTTTTGGAATTACCTGTCAAAGGGTACAAAATTCCTCCTCTCGATTGTAGTTTGGAGAGTGTATTTTTTAACGTCTGATGAGCTCTCTCTACAATACCTTGGCCCTGAGGGTTATATGGAATGCCTGTAACATGTTTAATACCTAACTGAGCACAAAAACTTTTGAAATTGGTGCTGACGTATTCCGGGCCATTGTCAGTCTTAATAACTTTAGGCTGAGGGAGGGAGGTGAGACAGGCTATAATATGGTTGATAACGTGGCGGGTGGCCTCGCCTGTTTGTAGGGAAGCAAAGATAAATTCACTGCAAGTATCTATAGAGACATGTACATATTTAAGCTTTCCGAAAGGGGGGTAATGAGTGACATCCATCTGCCAGAGCTCCCCAGGGATCAGGCCGCGAGGGTTGACTCCTAGGTGTGGCTCAGGGAGAAGGGTAAAACAAGCCCTGCGTTGGCGGACGATTTCTCTGGCCTGTTCTCTAGTAATGGAGAATTTAAGCCTGAGGGTATGGGCATTGAGATGGTGTAAATCATGAGCCTGGCGTGCAGCGCAGACAGGATCAACAGTGATAGTGTGAACAGCGCCTGCAACACGAGTCGCCTGATCAACAAGATTATTTCCAGCTACTAGAGGCCCAGGAAGGCCAGTGTGGGCGCGAATATGGCCTATAAAAAAGGGCGCGGAACGGGAGTGAATGAGTCCTTGTAGTTGCTGGAACATTTGAGTGGTATTGTTGGAGGGCCGAATATGAGGCACAGTTTCCAAAGCGGCAACAGCATGAACAACATAAGAACTATCAGTATACAAGTTAAATGGTGACTGATCTACGTATTTGAAGACTGCGACTAAGGCTGCTAACTCAACGAGTTGAGCAGAGGAGAATCTGGTGGGAAAACTGTGGACCTGGCCATTAATGCTATAGGCCGCGGTGCCTGAGGAGGATCCATCGGTAAAAACTAAGACGGCTCCTGGAATGGGGGAGACTCTTGTTTTTTTGGGAAATATTACAGGTGTCCGATAGAGGAACTGAATTAGTTTATCAGGGGGGTAATGATTATCTAGTTTGCCCTGGAAAGACGTACAGTTAACCGCCCAATCATCATCATTTTGTATTAGCCACCGAATTTGAGAAGCATTATAAGGAAGTATTATGATATCTGGATCCTTTCCAAAGAGCTTAAGGGAGTTTTCTCGCCCCAGGCGAATAATCTTAGCTACTAAGTAAGGGTAGGTGGGAAGGACTTTAGGGGAGGAAGCCGATAGGTGAACCCAAAAAAGAGGCTTGCCCTGCCAAAAGAGTCCCGTGGGCGAAAAGGGGGTGGGGAGGACAAGTCTTTGGAAAGCTGGGCAAACTCTTTTTGAAGTTGTAAAACATCCTTTAATTGCGTAACCCTTTGACTTAAGTCTTCTTTGGTACGCAAAAGTAAGGGCATTGTAAGGGGAGGCATTAATGAAGGTGCGCAAATTTGGGGCGCGTAAGGAGGAGGCCATTCGGGATTGTGATATCGGGCCGCTTCCTCTCTGAGGGTTGCCTCTTCTGCGGGGTCGAGGGACTCTCGGAGGGGTTGTTTTTTGAACACCGGGTAATTAAATGCATGAGGGGCTGTACCCTCGGGCAAGGGAGGATAGAGGGTCTTGGTGTCTGGCCTACTAATCGGGGGCTCCTCTCTAGATGTTTGGAGCTCAACTGAGGGGTCCTGAGGGGGCATATTAATACAAACTGAGGGGCAAGGAGAAGGACATGTTGGTCTCTTGAAATTATTAGGAGAAGCCGGCCCTTCGGCCGTCTTTAAAGACATTCTCGAAGCGGACCGCGACACGGGTCGGAGGCAGAATTCTGCTACTGAGAGCAGCTGCTTTTTGTTGGGGTCTGAATCTGCCCCTTCAACAATATCTCTGATTAGTCCCCAGTACGAAAAAACAGATACAGGGACGGCATCTGGGCCCTGACTTAGAAGTAAATCGTTTAAATCTCTACCTACTTTTTGCCATTTCTGTGGGTGAATCTCAGGTCCACCAATAATAAACCAAGGACAAGCACGATCAATGAACACAAAAAACTTTACTAGATCCTTTTTCTTAACTCTAATTCCTCTCTCTCTGAGTGAGGCCTTAAGATCCTTAATAAAAACGGCCTCTTTAGACAATGAATGGCCCATCTCGATGGGGTGACAATGTAAAAATTTACTCACCAGACCGTTGACTCTGTGAGCGGCAGAACGAGGGTCTCTGTAGGGTTTCCTTCGGCCGAAGAGCACTCCGTGGCGTCACCCGACAAAGGTCCGTACCTCGAGCCCCACGTTGGGCGCCACTTGTCCCGACCCGCAGGACCTTCTGTTACTCGCGGGGGCGAGGGGGACCGTGCCTGAAAGAGATGAGCGAGAGAAAGAAACGAGACCAAGCGAATGATTGTCAAGGTCTACTTTACTTGGATTTTTAGTAGGTTTTATATACAGAAAACAAGGAAGTAGAAACAGAAAAATAGAATGGGGGAATAATGAGGCTTTCCTGTGGGCTGATCAGCCCCAATCAGCATCCCAATGGCACCGGAAGCTCTTTGTGATGGATCTCTCAACCCCAACCTGGCAGGGGGTTGGGAACAATTGCAGGTGGCATGCCCTGGAGCAAGCATGGCATGGAATGCATTCTTCTTGGAACTACAGCTGGGGAGCTGGGTGCTATTTTCCAGGACGAGGAGGCCCGTGCATAGGGCAAGTCGTTGGAATATGAAGGGTCTTAGTCTCCAACAAGGATTACAGGCGTGAGCCACCCCATGCCTGGCCCCTGTTATAAAGTCTTTCTTGGTCATGACATCCTCCCCTGGGTAAGTGAGAGGCTGCAGGCTTTAAATATAAAACAGGCAGGTTAGATCTGATAAGAATCTGGCATTGGGATCCAACACTGCATCTCAAATGTGAAAAATGCATGGTGTGACCCCATTGTCCATAGACATATGATTCAATAAACAAAATGGAGCACCTAGATATAGCAGAATGAATGCTATCCAGCCTTAAAACAGAATGAAATTCTGACACATGGGCCAATATGGATGAACCTTGAAGACATGGTGCTAAGTGAAATGGGCCAGACACAAAAGGATACATACGGTATGATTCCACACACCTGAGATGAATAGAATAGATAGAGACAGAAAGTAGAATGGTGGGTGACACAGGGCCAGGGGGGAGGAATGAGGAGCTGTTGTTCAATGGGTACAGAGTTTCAGTTTGGGAAGATGAAAGAGTTCTGGAGATGGACGGTGGAGATGGCTGCACAACAATGAATGTGCTTAATGCCACAGACCTGTACACTTAAAAATGGTTAAATGGTAAATTTCATATTGCATATATTTTACCACCATTTTTTTTTAAGTATGATGTATGGCAAAATGTTCCCTTCAATGATGGGCAGGAGGATCACTTGAGCCAGGAGTTCAAGGCTGCAGTGAGCTATAATGGCACTGCTGCACTCTAGCCTGGACGACAGAGCTAGACCCAGTCTTTAAAAAAAAAAAAAAATTTAAGATAGAATTACCATACGATCCAGCAATCTACTTCTGGGTGTATATCAAAAAGAATTAGCGGGCGGATCGCTCAAGATCAGGAGTTCGAAACCAGCCTGAGCAAGAGTGAGACCCCCCCCATCTCTACTATATAAATAGAAAGAAATTAATTGGCCAACTAATATATATAGAAAAAATTAGCCAGGCATGGTGGCGCATGCCTGTAGTCCCAGCTACTCGGGAGGCTGAGGCAGCAGGATCGCTTGAGCCCAGGAGTTTGAGGTTGTTGTGAGCTAGGCTGACGCCACAGCACTCACTCTAGCCTGGGCAACAAAGTGAGACTCTGTCTCAAAAAAAAAAAAAAAAAAAGAATTAAAAGCAAGGTCTCAAAGAGATGTATACACCCATGTTCATAGCAGCCTTATTCACAGTAGCTAAAAGGTGAAAGTGCCCACCCATGGATGTTTAAACACAGTATGGTATATACATACCATGGAATATTGTTCAGCCTTCAAAAGGGAGGGAATTCTGACATATGCTCTAACATGGATGAATCTTATGACATTATGCTAAATTAAATAAGCCAGACACAAGAAGACAAATACTACTACCACTTATAGGAGGTACCTAGAGTCATCACATTCATGCAGACAGAAAATATAATAGAATGGTGGGTACCAGAGACTGGGAGTGAGGGAATGGGGAGTTCTTGTTTAATGGGAACAGAGTTTCAGTTTTGTAAGATGAAAACAGTTTGGAGACTGGTTGCCCGACTATGTGAATGTACAACAATGCTGAACTCTATGCTTAAACATGGTCAACACGGTAAATTTTCTTATGTGTATCCTAACTCAATTAAATATTTGACAAATACATAAACGGCTCTAAAGAGCATTTGGAATCCACACAGCACACATGGCTGGGTGCCTGTTCCGTGCACAGGAGCCGGGGCGCTGGCAGGCAGGCAGGCAGATCTCCTTGCGGACAGAAGGCCTAGGAGCCCACAGTGCAGCCAGATGCCAAATAAAGAGGCCTGGAGCTATAAATAGCTCTTAAGACAAGCTGAGACATGCCCTGACTGTAAGGTCAGTTCAGCTGTTAGCAGCCTGGGAGCCGCAGGGGCAGAACTCCGGGTCTGCTCTGTCCCCCCGCAGCCCCTGTCTCGCAAAGCGCTCCATCTCCTCCCCGTCTCTGGAGTCCACCCAAGGGCACCATCAGCTGAAGGCCCTGGGATCTGCCCCTGGACCCGGCCGCAAGCTCACCCTTCCTGGGCCAGGCCTCAGGTGCTCCAGGAGTCCGGGTAGGCCGGAGCTGGGGGGGAACGGTTCTCCTGTTTACAGACGGGGAAACAGAAGGTTGGGAGGAAAGGAGTGATGTTCCAAGTTCTGCAGTAACCAGGAGGTAGGGCTGGAGCAGGCCACCCAGGTGTCACTCTCTCCCGTACCCCGTGGTGCCCCGGCCTCCAAGGGCCCAGTGAAGAACCTGGAAGAACCTGCGGTGGTGGCTGAAGTAATTCTCCTCCCCTCCCCCAGGTGAGGCCAAGACAGTATCAGTTTGCCAATGAGATGCCAACTAGCTGGGCTTGGTCCATAATATGAAGGGAAAAGAATTACTTTCTCTGACCGTTGTGCACAGTTTATTTTTTATTTTATTTTTTTGAGACAGAGTCTCACTTTTTGCCTGGGCTAGAATGCCGTGGCATCAGCCTAGCTCACAGCAACCTCAAACTCCTGGGCTCAAGCAATCCTTCTGCCTCAGCCTCCCGAGTAGCTGGGACTACAGGCATGTGCCACCATGCCCAGCTAATTTTTTTCTATATGTTTTTAGTTGGCCAATTAATTTCTTTATATTTTTAGTAGAGACGGGGTCTCGCTTAGTCTGGTTTTGAACTCCTGACCTTGAGCGATCCACCTGTCTCAGCCTCCCAGAGTACTAGGATTACAGGTGTGAGCCACCACACCCGGCCAATGTGCACAGTCTAAACTGAAGGGGATTAGGATGTGTCTCCCCCAAGATATATGACTTTGGCGTAAGGATTATTTTGAGCTGAGGGCAAGTGAGGATTCTCTGCCCCTCTCTTTATCTAAGATAGGGCAGAAATTTCCCTGTGAAGGTGGCCCCCTCTCATACCAGGAAGAGGAGAGCAACTCTTATCATCAAAGACAGAGCTGGCACCAGAGTGAGTGTGCATAAACAAACTCACTGAAATCACCCTTGTTTTCCATTAGTTTCCCCCATACTCCTAGTCACTGTTCCACACAATTAATCATTTCTTGAAGCCCAGACCCCCTTTCTTCTGTTGAAATGGTATATAAGCCCCTAAGACTAAGAGGGCTTCTTTGAGTTTTGCTTCTTTTCTATGAACTCTTGTGCATGTAAATAGTAATAAAAAATGTATGCCTTTTCTCCTGTTGATCTGTCTTTTGGTCATTTAATTTGTAGGCCCCTGGGCACTGGATTTAAGAGGGTAGGGTGGCACAGTGGCTCACACCTGTCATCCCTGCACTTTGGGAGGCTGAGGTGGGTTGATCCCGTGAGCCAGTGAGTTTGAGACCAGCCTGAATCACATAGGGAGACCTATATGTTTTTTTATAATTCCTGTCCCTTAAGTATTAATAATTACTTGACCTTTTGCGTTGTTTCCCAGAAATGATGAGTTTTCTGCAAGAAAAAGGAGTAGAGATTCTCAAGTTCCTGGGGCAGACTTCCAGACGCCAGCACTCACCACCCCCCTTGACCTACCCCAAGGCATGTGGCCCCTCTTTAAAAAGCCCAGGATCTCCTTTATTTATTTATTTATTTATTTATTTATTTATTTATTTATTTATTTATTTATTTTTGAGACAGAGTCTTATTCTGTTGCCCAGGCTAGAATGAGTGCCGTGGCGTCAGCCTAGCTCACAGCAACCTCAAGCTCCTGGGCTCAAGAGATCCTCCTCCCTCAGCCTCCCTAGTAGCTGGGACTACAGGCATGTGCCACCATGCCTGGCTAATTTTTTGTATATATATTTTTAGTTGGTCAATTAATTTATTTCTATTTTTAGTAGAGATGGGGGGGGGTCTCTCTCAGGCTGGTTTTGAACTCCTGACCTTGAGCAGTCTGCCTGCCTCGGCCTCCCAGAGTGCTAGCATTACAGGCGTCAGCCACTGCGCCTGGCCAGGATCTCCTTTAGAGACACAGGTTTGAGGCAGCTTCTCCTGTCCTCCCCTCAAGACATCTGCCCTGTTAAAAATTCCTTTCTTCCCTGGCAAGCCTTGTTGTGTCAATAATTGGATCTTTGTGTGACAAACAACTAGACCTAGACCAAAAACCCCCTGCAGTTTAGATAACACCCTGTGTGCCCCTCTTGTCACACATACTCCCCTGATGCCAAGAAAGCCTCTGCCCTGAATTTTGTGTTAACCTTTGCTTTGGCATCCTTTATGTTGTTACTACCTGCATGTAGATTCCTAAACAATACATTGCTAGGTTTGCCTGTTTCAAATTTTTACTTAAATGGAATCATACCTATATCCTTCTGTTTCTTGCTTCTTTAGCGGAATATTCTGTTTGTGAGATTGGTCTACATTGGCACATGCAGCTATAGTTCATCCAATTTCAGTGTTGTACAGTATCCCATTGTACGGCATAACTGTAAAAATGCGCCTTTCTTACGCATTTTACTGTTGGTGAATATTTCATTACTTTTAGCTTTGGGCTATTACAAATAATGCTGCAATGATTACTCCTGTGTAAGTCTTTTAGTGCACATATGTATGCATTTTGTCGGGTAGATACTTAGGATTGGAATTACTGGGTCATACGTTACATGTACGTTCAACTTTACTTGGTAATGCTGGTTTTCAGAAGTGGCTATCATATTTCACTCCTATCACCTGTTGCTCCACATTCTTGCACTTTAAACTGCATGTCCAAAAGAAAGTGCGTGTGCTCAAGCTCATCTTACTCCAGGTCATCTCGCAAGCTGTGGCCCACATCAGTTAAAAAGAGATGAGATCTTTTTGGGAGATGAAATATTCTGGAACTAAATAGCAGTGATAGTTGCACAGTTTTGTGATTATACTAAAGACCACCAAATTGTACACTTTAAAAATGTGAATTTATGGTATTTGAATTGAATTATATCTCAAGTTTTTTAATTGTCTGACTTTAATTTTTTTTTTCTTTTGAGCTGGGTAGAGTGCAGTGGCGTCATCATAGCTCACTGCAACCTAGAACCCCCAGGATTCAAACCCATGCAGTCTCTGGATTCCACATTTTTTTGGAGGGGGGGGTGGTTAGGGTGAGGGTGAGTGTTCAGAATCCATGATTTTTATTTGTTTATTTATTCTTTTTTAAATATTTTTTTGAGACAGAGTCTTGCTTTGTTGCCGAGGCTAGAGTGAGTGCCGTGGCGTCAGCCTACCTCACAGCAACCTCAAATTCCTGGGCTCAAGCAATCCTCCTGCTTCAGCCTCCCGAGTAGCTGGGACTGCAGGCATGCCCTGCTAATTTTTTCTATATATATTAGTTGGCCAATTAATTTCTTTCTATTTATAGTAGCGATGGGGGTCTCACTGTTGCTTAGGCTGGTCTCGAACTCCTGACCTCGAGCAATCCGCCAGCCTCGGCCTCCCAGAGTGCTAGGATTACAGGCGTGAGCCCCTGCGCCCGGCCAGAACCCATGATTTTTAACCATTGACATACTTTGTTGGATACTTGCAATTAACTTGTGTGCATGAGGTCAGAGACCAATTTTATTCTTTTTCCGTATGGAAAACCATTTTTTCCAGTACCAGATGATATGTGGATTGAAGGATACTTTGAAACAGCTTGCAACAATCACCATTCTTTCAATATTTTAAAAAAAGAGAGAGAGAGACTAAACATGTGCTTCCTCCTGGAGCGTCTCTGTCCTGTCTTGGGGAGCCCTGGAGCTGCAGGTCTCTGAACACAGTAGGAAGCATCTCTCTCCTGTTCCAGGTCCTGACCTGGGCTTTCCCATACAGCACAAAAGCATCCAAAGGGTTCTTCCCAAGCCACACCAGGGTTAGTATTGGTCTGAGTCGGGGGGGAGGGGGGGGGAAATGTGGCAAAAGCACTCCTGCTTTCTCATTCCTCTTGGAGAAGAACGAGGCTGCTGGGAGGTCCTGGTGTCCCTTGCAGAGGGCATCGTCCCCTGTCGGAGACTGGAAGAAGCCCCGGGTGGCTGTGGGTGTCCCTTGCAGAGGGCATCGTCCCCTGTCGGAGACTGGAAGAAGCCCCGGGTGGCTGTGGGGGAGCCGGTTGAAGAGGGGTAGTGGGCGTGGGCCCGCAGAGTGTTTGAGCCCTTTCCCATTTCCTAGGCTGGAAGCAGTGGCAAGATGCAGGGGAAAGTTTGCAGTCTGGATGTGTGTCTTGCAGGAGAGGATTGTGTGTCTTGCAGGAGAGGATTAGTGGGGGAGACGCCGTGGGCAGCTGTGTGTACAGAGCGCGCAGAGCCGCACCAGTAGGGGGTGGAGGGGCCTTTGGGAGGATGCTGTCAGCTCTTGCAGTTAAAATATGCTGTTCCAACTTGCAGGGTTCTTAACAATTATGAGCGAGTTGTGGGAGCTAAAAATCAAATTCTAAGCCCTCTGATAACTGATCGGGCCCCTCTTGGCCAGGGGAGCCCCAGAAACACCTTGAAATTGAGTTCCTGGCCATGCTGGGATGGGAGAGATAGAGCTCAAGTATATGCATGTGTACGATTTCCCTTTTCATAAATATTCAAGACCCTTCCTATAGCTTGTTGAATATGTATATTTCACCACCCACCTCACTCAGGATAAACCTTTGTTTTTCTTGTCTGTCCTTTGAGGCATGTGTGCCTGGCTTCTGGCCCAGCCTCTGCCCGTAGGAATGGCCGCCCCGCAGGCTGCTACCCTGTACAGGAACTAAAGCTCTCCATTTACAACGTATAACCTGGCCAGTTCTGTTTAGTTAACAGTCGTAGATGTACATTGGCAGTAATTAGGTTACCAGCTGAGGTAGGAGCCCAATCTGCACAGGCCTCAGCATCAACCACCAAGATCTGGGGCTTCCTCTCTCTGGTGCTGGGTGTGGCCCTGCTCTTGCTTCTGCAGCTTGTTTGGGCCCTTAGGCAGCCCAGCCTGGGCTCATTCCGAGTACCAAGCCTTACTAACCTTTGTTTGCCCCCCAGTGGCTGGTCTCCTCTTTTATTATCATTTGTTTGTTTGTTTGTCTCTGGCTTTGTTGCCCAGGCTGAGTGCAGTGTTGCAATCATAGCTCACTGCAGCCTGCAACTCCTGGCCTCAGGTGATCCTCCTGCCTCAGCCTCCCGAGTAGCTAGGACTACAGGCCTGCACCACACCTGGCTAATTTTGCAAATTTTTGGTAGAGATAGGGTCTTGCTATGTTGTCTAGGCTGGTCTGAAGTGATTCTCCTGCCTTGGCCTCCCAAAGTGCTAGGATTACAGGCATGAACCAGCGTGCCCTGGCTCATCTTTTGTTTCTTAATCGAGACATAATTCACATACCATAAAAATCACCCTTTGAAAGCCTGTGGGGTTTTTAGTGTGAATATGACTTTGTCGCACAACCATTACCACTATCTAATTCCAGAACATTCTCACCACTCAAGAACAGTCTCTCTTTAACCAGTATGGCCTGTACCTGGGGCTTGTCCTGGATTGGAGGATCAGGGGCTTGGGAGCACCCAGTTCTTTGCGGAACTCAGTTTGAAGTGAAAAGGTTTAATGTTCTGTTCCAGCAGGTGTGAACAGCTCTTGGCAGAAGAAAAAGCCGAGCGGCACACGGAGAGTGGGAGAGTCAGCTTTATTTCGCTGGCGGGCTCAGAGAGGCATACCTACCACCAAACTCTGAGCGCCCCTTTTTCATTTTCTTTTAGTTTTATAACTTTTGGGGGGTTACAGTTAGCCAGTGGCAAGTTTTCACAAAAGTTACTTCATTTACATAGTAGTCAGCCAATCAGAAGTATGTCCCAAACGTTACTTCATTACACCGTAGTCAGCCAATCAGAAGTATGACCCCAAATCACCTCATCAGCTGTATTAGTAGCTGCTCAATTTAGGAGCAAGATAAGCAAAACTTGCGGGTTTTGGTGGAATGCCCTGACAATCCAAGGTCAACTTCAGGCATTGGGTGGGGCAGCCCTTGAGGCCCCAGCGGCTCTGGGCTCAGTCCATGCAGGGGCAGGGTAGTTGTCTGGTGGCTGGACCCTGACTGTGGCTGGCCAGGAGACTGGTGTGGTCACCTGCTGCCCAGAGCCTCACCGGAGGGCCCATTCATGCCTGGGCATGGGCTGGTGAGAGAGCAAAGGGTGGGTCCACATGAATCTGGAGTTCTCGACCAGAAAAACCACCCAGCCCACATTCCGCCCACGGGACTAAGGAAATTAGCTCTGTTGTGGGAGGGCCACCTATTGTAAGGTTGGTGGCAGGACTCAACTGTATGCTCTCTTAGGACTACGCTGGGGGCAAGGAGAGCAGTGTGGGAAGAGGAGAACAAGAGGGGCAGGTGGAGTCCAGGGCTGCTCAGCCACGCCACTGTGCGCTCTCTGGCCTGCTCTGGGGAAGCTGGCACCAGGCCTCTGTTAATTGTAGTGACAAAGGTAGAGGTTAGCAGCTGAGCCCCACCCAGGTGCCAGGTGAGGACGGGGTGTGGGCACTGGGCAAGCCTTCGAGTGAAGTTAAGTAGCCTTAACAGGTGCCAGCAGTTACATGCCCAACTGCCTTTTGCTTTCCCTACTAACCTTTGCTCAGGCCAGGAGTCTGCCCTTCCTCCTCTGCCCGTCTCAGTCCCAGCTAAGAACTCTCCTCTGCTCACAATGGCTCCCAGGAAGTCTGAGCGCAGCCCAAGCCTGGAGCCCTAGAGCCTGTAGCCCCAACCTGCCCTGCTGTCACAGCAAGTGTTACAGTGGTGGTCCCCAGGACAAACCAAGTAGCACACGGAGAGTGAGAAAATCAAAGTTTATTTTGCCAGCGGGCTCAAAGGAGCCTTGCCACCAAATTCTGAGCACCGTCTGCCCAATTTTTCCCACTGTTATTAAGTTGCGGTGGGGTATCAAGTGTAGGTTAGTTGATGTGCCAGGTAATAGGTTAATCTTTTTTTTTTTTTTGAGACAGAGTCTCGCTTTGTTGCCCAGGCTAGAGTGAGTGCCATGGCGTCAGCCTAGCTCACAGCAACCTCACACTCCTGGGCTCAAGCAATCCTGCTGCCTCAGCCTCCCAAGCAGCTGGGACTACAGGCATGTGCCACCATGCCCGGCTAATTTTTTCTATATACATTAGTTGGTCAATTAATTTCTTTCTATTTATAGTAGAGACGGATCTCACTCTTGCTCTGGCTGGTTTCGAACTCCTGACCTTGACCAATCCGCCTGCCTCGGCCTCCCAGAGTGCTAGGATTACTGGCTGGAGCCACTCTCCTAGCCTGGGCCTAGGTTAATCTTATGTTGATGCGCCAGACAATAGATTTAGTGTTATGCTGATGCCAGGCAATAGACTAGTTGATGGGCCAGGAAACGGGTTAGTATCATGCGGATGTGGGTTTTCCATGAGTGGAGGGGGGGGGTCTCTGGTGCCTGAGGTGCCAAGTAATAGATGGGGGTTTCCCTTATCACCGCCCCCGCTGAGCCCACCCCCACCGCTGGCTCAGCTCCTCTTGGGTGTTGAGGCCTGCCCTGTACAGCCTTGGCTTTGCTTTTTAAGTTTATTCGAAAGGTATCTAGAGCAATAGCGCTTTAAAGAAAACAAAACAAAACAATTCACCAGGTTTTATCTGCTTAAAAGAGTGTGGCCCCTCAACTGCTTATACCTGTTTCATCCATGTATTTATTTAGTTAGTTTTAGAGACAGGGTCTCAGTCTGTCTTGCCAACTCAGGACACGGGGAAGCAGGGGGTGGGGGTGGGGGTTGGGGGTTGGGGGGGGTTAAGACTTGTTTCTAAGACAAAGCTCTAAAATTACTGTCAGTGAAACTTAAAAGACAATTTGCATATAAGGGAGGTGATTGGTCACCTGAAAAGTGAGGAGAGAGAGAGATCTTGTAAATGTTTGAAGACATTTGGGGAACTCCCAGCCAATCAGGTTTCTTGGGCCTCAGCCCCAGAGAGGCCAAGGTGGACCTCAGGGATCTGTATTACTTTTTATTTTTGAGACAGAGTCTCGCTTTGTTGCCCAGACTAGAGTGAGTGCCGTGGTGTCAGCCTAGCTCACAGCAACCTCAATCTCCTGGGCTCAAGCGATCCTACTGCTTCAGCCTCAGGCGTGAGCCACCAGCCGGCTGGGATCTGCATTTCAAACTAGTGTCCCAGATGAATCTGATGCAGGTGGCCAGTCACCCTTAAGGAACACTGGGTCCTCCCCTAGAAATATGGCCAGAAGGTGAGGGATACAGGTAAGAAAGTTGGAATCTGTCTGAAGAAAGGTAGGGAGCATAGGAAGGGGGTGCCCCATGTGCACTGCTGGTGAGAATACAAAATCGTGCAGCCACTGTGGGAAACAGTTGATGGTTTCTCAAAAATTTACGTGTAGAAATTACCATATGACTCAGCAGTTTCACTCCTAGGTATATACCCAAAGAAACTGAAAATAGGTAGTCAAAATGAATATATGTACTTGCAGGTTTATAGCAGCCCTAGTCACAATGGTCAAAAGGTGGAAACAACCTGAATGTCCATCCACAACATGGATGAACCTTGAAAACGTTATACTAAATGGAAGAAGCCAAACACAAATGGTGACATATTGTGATTCCATTTACATAAAATGTCCAGAATAGGGAAATCCATAGAGATAGCAAGTGGACTGGTGGTTGCCAGGGCTGGGGGGAGGAGGGTATAGGAGTAACTGCTTGATGGATATGTGTTTCCTTTTTTTTTTTTTTTTTTTTTTTTGAGACAGAGTTTCCCTTTGTTGCCCAGGCTAGAGTGAGTGCCATGGCGTCAGCCTAGCTCACAGCAACCTCAAACTCCTGGGCTCAAGCAATCCTGCTGCCTCAGCCTCCCGAGTAGCTGGGACTACAGGCATGTGCCACCATGCCTGGCTAATTTTTTGTATATATATTAGTTGGCCAATTAATTTATTTTCTATTTATAGTAGAGATGAGGTCTTGCTCTTGCTCAGGCTGGTTTCGAACTCCTGACCTCGAGCAATCCGCCCGCCTCGGCCTCCCAGAGTGCTAGGATTACAGGAGTGAGCCACCGCGCCTGGCCGATATGTGTTTCCTTAGGGTAATGAAAATGTTTTAGAACTTGAGAGTGGTGGTGATTGTACAACACTGTGAATATACCCCTAAACTGTTCTTTTAAACATGATTAATTTTATGTTATGAGAATTTCCACTAGAAGAAGGGAAAAAAAGAAACAGTGGAGGGTGCCAAGGGTCAAGGAGTTGGCAGGATTATGTGGCACTGCCTAGAGGAAGCAGACATAGATCTGGAGGGCAGAGGAACGAACACACCCTCTCGTAAAACTGGGAAGGAGTGCCCGATGTCCCCACCCCTCCTGGGGAATTGCTCCTCTTACTCTGGGACCCCTTTGTTCCGATTTCCTACTCACTGAGCAGCCTAGGGATTGTTACTGAGATCACCCGGGGACGGAAATGGCTGTGACTTTGGCTTTGTGATGCATACAGGTCTCCACTGAGCCCGCAGCCTGCGGTAGAGAGTACCACTTACAGTATTGTCCGAGAATTGTTGATTTGTTCAGCAAATATTTAAGTGCCGCCTCTGTGCTGGTTTTAGGTTCTGGGAATTGAGCATTTCAATGCGATGCCCTCAGGAGACTTACCTTCCGGTGATTTGCAAGCCGGATGAAGTCAGCATAGTGAAGGTCAAATAGAATTGCCCAATAAATGGCAGCCATTATATCACTATTCTCACTCCGAGCGATAAGACATTTTTGTGACATTTCTGAGAATTCATTCTTCCTCTGTCTCCTCCCTCGGATTAGCTGCCTGTACCTCTTACCCAGTTGTACCCGCTCCCACTCCTGTCGTCAAAACTGCAAGGGGGTCTCGGCCTAGGTCCACTTACAAAGATGCAATTATTACTAAAAAAAAAAAAAAAAAAAAACAAAGATGCAATTATTGAGACAAGGATTGCCAAGGAAGAAAGGAATTTTTTTTTTTTTTTTTTTTGAGACAGAGTCTCACTTTGTTGCCTAGGCTAGAGTGAGTGCCGTGGCGTCAGCCTAGCTCACAGCAACCTCAGACTCCTGGGCTCAAGCGATCCTTCTGTCTCAGCCTCCCAAGTAGCTGGGACTACAGGCATGCGCCACCATGCCCGGCTAATTTTTTCTATATATATTAGTTGGCCAATTAGTTTCTTTCTATTTATAGTAGAGACGGGGTCTCGCTCTTGCTCAGGCTGGTTTTGAACTCCCGACCTCGAGCAATCCGCCCGCCTCGGCCTCCCAGAGAGCTAGGATTACAGGCGTGAGCCACCGCGCCCGGCCAGAAAGGAATTTTTAATAGTAAGATTTCTAGGCCTGGCAAGGTGGCTCACGCCTGTAATCCTAGCACTCTGGGAGGCTGAGGCAGGAGGATAGCTCAAGGTCAGGAGTTTGAGACCAGCCTGAGCAAGACCCCGTCTCTACTAAAAAAATAGAAAGAAATTAGCTGGACAACTAAAATTAGCCGGGCATGGTAGCCCATGCCTGTAGTCCCAGCTACTCAGGAGGCTGAGGCGGGAGGATGACTTGAGCCCAGGAGTTTGAGGTTGCTGTGAGCTAGACTGACGCCATGGCTCTCTATCCTGGGCAACAGAGACTCTGTCTCAAAAAAAAAAAGAGAGAGGGGTGAGGAGAATTACATAATTGTTTTGGGATAATTATCCTTGGCTACGGGGATAGAGAACAAGGTTGGTGCCAGTCCAAGGTTGGACAGGCAGTTGCTATGCAGATGTCCTCACAAAGTATTTTTTTGTGTAAGGCTGCAATGGCCTTTGTGCAAGTTTGTGGCTTCTGCAGAGTCTTTGCGATAGTTCTTGTTATTGGGCATTTGTGCGTGAGATCCCTCCCTTCATGGCCTTTAACTAAACATGTGACTCCATCTTGATTCCGGCAACTTTCATGCAGTCATCTGTGAATGTTCACCAGGCTGTAGACTCACGCTCTGTGTGTTTATTTTTCTGTATGTATTTTACGTCAAGCAAAAATGAAAATGAAGATGGGGCGAGTTTGCTTAGACATTTGTACAAAGATGCTTTTTTCAATACTCTTTTATGATATTAAAAATTAGAAACAGCCTGCAAACATACACAGTAAAAGATTGGTCAGGTACCTTTTAGTATACCCATAAAACAGAATATTATACAATCATTAGGAGTGTTGAAAAGATGTATATTTATTCACTTAGAGGTATTAAGTAAACAACATAATGTGAAATAAGTTAGGAAAGAAAGTATATTCCAAAATATTAAAAGTGATCATTTCTGGGCAATATAAAAATATGCAGAATATTAATAAAGTTTGCTAATCGGAGGAGCTTGTTAGATACACATTCCTGAGCCCCTACACTCAGAGACTCATTCAGCGTCCCCCTAAGCCCCAGCCACACACATCTATCCAGGCTAATTTCTATGAATAGTGTGGTCCCTACCATTCTAGGGGGCCTTTGAGAATCAGATATAGAGTAAGGCTCCTCTTTCCTGAAAAGTAAATGGACACACCAAATCTCAGATGCAATTCGGGAGTGGTTCACAACTCCAGCCAAGCGGTAGTTACCCCTAATGCAGAAGAAGTCTGTTCCTTCTCCTTTTCCTCTTGTTCCCATTTTTCCTCAGAAGACCCCTTTGCTCCCAACTCCCTAAAGGCTGAGACCCTCTGCCAGGCAGCACAGGCCCCTTGGCGGTCGCCAGGTCACTGCACAGCCCTTTTGTGTCTCTGTCACGGCCACGGACGGCGTCCAGAGGGCCTGTACGGTGGCGTCTGCAGGCAGGGGGCTGCCGGGGTGGCCCTGAGGCTGTCTCTGAGGACTTGCCTGTGCTGTGCACAGGACTCCTCCCTTCTCCGCGCTGCGGGCCACCCCTCAGGTGGTCCTGAGGTGTGGCCTTCTCCTGCGCCCTCCCTGCTTCTGGTGCAGAGGATGCCAGCTGCTTCTCTGGCTGCAGGAGTCTGATGAAGCTGCCCCAGCGTGTTGACCCTCCCTGGCACTGAGCCTGCACAGGCACTATTTCGCGTGCGCGGGCCCGGGTTCCTGGAGCGAGATGAGAATACTTCACATAGTGTACATGGCAACGGGGCCAAAGTGCTGGCCTATGTGTTGTGAGGTGGGCCTGGGCAGTGTCAGAAACTTTAGGACCCCAAGAACCTCTTTAACAGATCTAAGGAGACTTTTTCTTTTTGTGTGTACACCTCTAAAAGCCATGGACTTAGGCAACGGACGGTTCCATGGCTTCTTTTTATTTATTTATTTATTTTGAGACAGGGTCTCACTGTCTCCCGAGTGCAGTAGAGTGGTCACAGCTCACTGCAGCCTTGAACTTGGGAACTGCTCCAGTGACCCTCCCACCTCAGCCTCCTGAGTAGCTGGGACCACAGGCGCAGGCCAAGCCTGGCTCAGCTCTGGCTTGTAAGAGGGAAAAGGCACTGGAGAAGAGTCAGGTCCACTGGGGAAGAGAGCAGTCCGTGGCCTCAGCCACCAGGTGGCATCACTGACCATTCTGGAAGAGCAGCTGGTCCGTCCGGGAAGCCACATCCCCTAATGCTCCCCTTGCTCCCTGGCCTCTGCCCCAGGGGAAGGGCCCATCTGTCCACCAAGGGGATCGCTCTGGACCTGGGGCACCGGCATCTGCATGTGTCCCCAGGTTTCCCAGCCTCCCTCCCGGCTCACGTCCCACGCCTGTCCCCAGTCCTGCCCAGAGGAGAGCCTCGTTCTGATCCTGGCTCCAGAGCCGAGCCGCCGGACAGGATGAACAGGACAGAGCAGTGCAGGGGAGATTTTTCCTAGCCCTGGCATAATAAAAAGAAAACCCAAACGCTTTTCTTATTTTTAATATCTAAGATTAAAAAAACCCCAATCCCCAAACCTAAACAATCCGTGTGCGTGTCGGCGCAGGCCTGCTCTCAGGCTCCCTTTCCATGGCGTCCGCTGGGCGGCTCTCAGGCCCCGGTCCGGGGAGAGCTCGGCGGTGGCAGGAAACGTCCTGGTCGCTCACCCAGCACTGGGACAGCCAGGGACCCAGCCTTTCAGAAAGGCCACCAGGAACTGTTTTTAAAGCATGTGGTCGCACTAGGAGGAAGTTGTCCCTTGAGGCTGAGCTGAGGGTTATTTCTTGTGGAGAAACTTCATTTTATTGCCTACAAAAAAGAAAATGAGAGATTTCTCTGGGCAGACAAAGAAGGGTGAGTTAAATCTTGCTCTTTTCACCCCAGATGTGGTGTGGGTAACTTGGCCCCACATGCCACCCCCGGGAGTCTCATCCCTTGCTCTGGAGAAGTTGAGGGGGCTCGTCCTTTCCCGAGTAGCCCCCCTCAGGGCTCCACAGGGCTCTTCCTCAGACTTGAGGGAGTTTGGAAGGAAGAGTGTCAGAGCTGTGGAGGGCTGGTGCCTGCTGTGGTAATAAAGGAAGCACTGAACGTGGCACATCCCGAAGGAGCCAGGTGAGGAGAAAGGTCCTCCTCCAAGAAGCTCTCCCAGCATGCACCAGGCACGGACTGGCGCCTGCTGGCCCCGGTGTGGGTCCCTTGGGCCTCCTCTTTTGCTGTCTTCTTCATCCTCTCTTTTCTTTTTTTTTTTTTTGAGACAGAGTCTCGCTTTGTTGCCCAGGCTAGAGTGAGTGCCGTGGCGTCAGCCTAGCTCACAGCAACCTCAAACTCCTGGGCTCGAGTGATCCTTCTGCCTCAGCCTCCCGGGTAGCTGGGACTACAGGCATGCGCCACCATGCCCGGCTAATTTTATATATATATATCAGTTGGCCAATTAATTTCTTTCTATTTATAGTAGAGACGGGGTCTCGCTCTTGCTCAGGCTGGTTTTGAACTCCTGACCTTGAGCAATCCGCCCGCCTCGGCCTCCCAAGAGCTAGGATTATAGGCGTGAGCCACAGCGCCCGGCCCATCCTCCCTTTTCTAGTACTAGCCTTTTTACTCACAAAACCGCAGTCCTTATAATCCTTCCACCTCTCTTTGCCAGGGGCATCTGCAGGCGGGGCACGTCTTTACTGCCGGACACGCCTGTCTGGCTCCAGCCAAGCTCCCGACATGCAGTTCCCCAGGGGATTTGAGAGTGGAGGAGAGGATGGAGAAAGAAGACAGCTCTGGGGCCCCGGAAAGGGGCGGGGGGAGTTGTTTCCTTGTTTCCACTTTGGGGTCAGATTAGAACAGGAGGTTAAAATGCCAGTTTCGCCTGCCCGGTGCAGGCTGCAGAGCTGTGTCATGGAGGGCCCTGGCTCCAGTGGAGGGAACTGGCCAAGATGCCACCGCAGACAGTTGGGAGGAACAAGGGCTGGTGATGGGGACAGAGACCTCTGGGCCTTACCTAGTCCCTTCAGGAACTTATTGACACCGCTGTGCTCTCCACTGGGGAGTGTTTCCAGATACTCTTGGGCTCGGACCTCAAATAGACCTGTCGGCAAGAGAGATCCCAGCCATTTCAGTTCCTGGTTTTTGCACTTCTAAACACACCTATTTCCTAACCACCACAGAAAAGAGACCTTGCTTCTGAGACGAAGCTGCTCCTATAAACATGCTGTGAATCATCAGGTTTGTAAGAGTTTTTATTACTCTTATAATTGCCCAACCTTGTGCAATAACTGTCTTTGGAAAGCTATAAAGCCACCTTATACATTACATCCTATTTTTATTCAAAAAACACCTTCTAAGCTTCTACACTGTGCCAGGCATGTGGTTTTATTTATTTTTATTTTTATTTTTTTGAGACAGAGTCTCACTTTATTGCCCAGGCTAGAGTGAGTGCCGTGGCGTCAGCCTAGCTCACAGCAACCTCAAAGTCTGGGGCTCAAGCAATCCTTCTGCCTCAGCCTCCTGAGTAGCTGGGACTACAGGCGTGCTCCACCATGCCCGGCTAATTTTTTTATATATATATATTAGTTGGCCAATTAATTTCTTTCTATTTATAGTAGAGACGGGGTCTCGCTCTTGCTCAGGCTGGTTTTGAACTCCTGACCTCGAGCAATCCGCCTGCCTAGGCCTCCCAGAGTGCTAGGATTACAGGCGTGAGCCACAGCGCCCGGCCAGGCATGTGGTTTTAAAGATGAACCTGGCTGCCATAGCAGTGGCTCACGCCTGTAACCCTATCACTTGGGAGGCTGAGGTGGGGGGATAGCTTGAGGCTAGAAGTTTAAGACCAGCCTGAACAACATGGGAAGACCCCATCTCTGCAAAAAACAAAAAAATTAGCTGGGTGTGGCGATGCTCAGGTGACAGAGTAAGAGCCTGTGTCAAAAACAAAAACAAAAAAAACAGAAAAGATGAATCAGGTGGTCCTGGACCTCAGGAGTTGTGGTAGTCCCATTTCCTTACATCCTCCCATAAGAGGACTATGGACAAATGGCTTGGTTTCCTGGGAGCCCACCTGTGAAGTGAGGACGCTGGACAAGCCACCTCACAAGCCCCTCCACCTCTCACCCCTGGGGTCTGAGCTTTAGGCACTGTCTTTGCTTCTGACTGATCTTCCATGTAGAGGGTTCCTCGCAGATTATTAGTTTTTTTAGAGATAGGGTCTTACTCTATCACCCAGGCTGGAGTGCAGTGGCAATCATAGCTCACTGTGGCCCTGAACTCCTGGGCTCAAGTGATCCTCCTGCCTCAGATTCCTTGAGTGCCAGGATTTTTTTTTTTTTTTGAGACAGAGTCTCACTTTGTTGCCCAGGCTACAGTGAGTGCCGTGGTGTCAGCCTAGCCCACAGCAACCTCAAACTCCTGGGCTCAAGCAATCCTTCTGCCTCAGCCTCCCAAGTAGCTGGGACTACAGGCATGCACCACCATGCCCGGTTAATTTTTTGTATATATATATATATTAGTTGGCCAATTAATCTCTCTCTATTTATAGTAGAGACGGGGTCTCACTCAGGCTGATTTCAAACTCCTGACCTCCGCCCGCTTCGGCCTCCCAGAGTGCTAGGACTACAGGCGTGAGCCACTGCGCCCGGCCGAGTGCCAGGATTATAGGTGTGAGCCAACTGTGTCCAGCCTCCTACCCAGGTTTAAGTCCCATCTGTAGCTGCCTTTGCCAACATTCTAGATTCTGGATTCCCAAAAGGGCTTAAGATGATGTAAGAAAGAGACGAATGATTTCTCTCATTTCTTACTCCTCTCCCTTATCCACCCCTATTAATATGATGGAACCCAGGCAGGCAGGGACAGGGAGAGGTAGACAAGAACTCAGAGACCAGTGAAGGAGGGGTGAGAATGGGTGGTCTGCAGCGGTGCAATGAAGTGCAAGCTCCGTGGTCCTGCTATCCCCTCCACACCAGGCCAGCTGGGGCAGGTGCTCACATAGGCGGAGGGTGCTGGACCATTCTCTCCTCCTACTTTTCCCGGCCCCAGCCCACCCCTGCCCTCTCCTTCCACTCCCTGGGGAGAGGGGGCCACCCCAAGGAAAAGAAGCACTAACAGAGAGAGGAGGGGGAGGGTGTTCTTGGGAGTTTTGTCAAGTTGGAAAGAAGGGAATAGAAGGAGCCATTGCCAGACACAGGACTGTGGTTCTGGGAGAGCCCAGCAGAGGGACACAGAGGCAGGGGAGGGGCTGTGGCACAGCCACAAGCTCTCGGGGACAGGGGTGGGGGTGGGACTGCATACTGCTCCCGTCCTGCCTTAGCCCTGAGACCTTTCTCCCAGCTCCTCAGCGTCTGGAGTCTGGGCATCTCCAGCCGGCTCGGCCCAACATGGAAGACGCCCCTAACCCTTGGCATCCTGATGGCGCAGCTCCCGCTCCTGGATGAAGCCCCGAAACATCTGGGTCTCCATGAAGACCTCCAGGAAGCGGCGGAGGCTCTTGGAGGAGACAGCTTTGCGGAAGGCCTCTCGCTGCAGGGTCCTCTCCTCGCGCTCGCCCGACGTCAGGAACAAGGAGTAGTGGCCCACGGTCTCCACGAAGAAGCGGACAAAGGCTTCAGACACCACCTCGTTCAAGGGGCTGGACTCGGGGCCTGGGCAAGGGGGAGAAAGGCCAGGTGGGGTGAGGGCAGCGGGCTGGGCCAGAGTCCCTGAGACAAGGAATCAAAGTACAGTAACTGCCAGTTCCCTTGACAGGAACTGCAATTGTCCCACAAAAAGGTTACCCTAAATTTTATTTTTTACCTTTTTTTTTTTTTAGACAGAGTCTCACTTTGTTGCCTAGGCTAGAGTGAGTGCCATGGCGTCAGCCTAGCTCACAGCAACCTCATTCTCCTCAGCTCAAGTGATCCTACTGCCTCAGCCTCCCAAATAGGTGGGACTACAGGTATGTGCCACCATGCCCGGCTAATTTTTTATATATATATATATATATTAGTTGGCCAATTAATTTCTTTCTATTTATAGTAGAGACGAGGTCTCGTTCTTGCTCAGGCTGGTTTTGAACTCCTGACCTCGAGTAATCTGCCTGCCTCGGCCTCCCAGAGTGCTAGGATTACAGGCATGAGCCACCATGCCTGGCCTATTTTTACTTTTTTTATTAAACATTTTTTTCATTAAAAAAAATTTTTTTTTGGCCACAAGAAAATTCAGGAGAAAACCTAAGTTATTAAGTCATTTCTTCCCCTCTTTTTCCCCCACAGCCATCAGTCAGGGGTGATAGATCTTTCCCTACTTTACAAGATATTTTAGGGCCTAAATGGGAGAGGTAGGAGAGTTTTTCCCACAATTCATTGTTAGGGTAAAGTCCCCACGAGGAGGCTGAGCTCCCAGGTTCTCTCCTTGTGTCTCCCTTGACCATTTTCCCGATTAGCACAGGGTTGAGAGGAAGGGAAGCCACTGTCCACTTGATCCCTGACCCTAATGGTGGAAGGGGAGGGTCTGGGACGTGGCCCAGCACTCACTGTGCTTGCAGTCAGGGGACCCTTCCTCCTGGTCACAAGCCAGGTCGTTCCTCTGTTCCAGAATGTGTTCCAGCGCTACCTGCAGCTTGCGGGGCAGGATGGAATCCTCGTCTTCCATCTGTAAAGCAGAGGCAGCAGGTGGGCCATCGCCCAGTGCTGCTGGGGACGGTGGCTGCGTCCTGGCCGGCAGGACACACTGGGTACGACGCACGGCAGGCCTGGCTCAGTTCTCAGTTTCGTGGAAGGAACACAACTTAGAGCCAGAGGGCTGAGCGTTGAATCTTGATTCCACTTTTTACAAGCTGTGTGAGCCTCAGTTGCCCCATTTGTAAAAGCTCCCAATCAATATCTACCTTCTTGTGAAGATTAAATGCAATACAATTACTTCTTGAAATGCTTGGCACTAATGGGGCTACTCAGTAGATGTTTTCACTGCCCCCACCCTGTAGGGTGGCTAGTGCTAACCAGGGGGCCTGGCCAGGGCAGGGGACTGGCGTGATCCAAGGCTGGCTTTATGATCTGGGCCTTAGAGCAGGCGCATCTTGGGGAAGGGCCTACCCTGTAGGCCTTTGGAAAGCGGAAGAAATGATACAAAACAGCGTTAACGCTGCTGAACTTTCCAGCTATGTGGCAACTCCCAAGTTTAGAAGCAATCCATCGGAATGCCCAGAAAACCTTTCTGTAATTATTCTTTGCAAGATCTGATAGGAGTTAGACCTCTCTGGCAAATGATAAAAAAAGAAAACACATGTGTATTAGTTTCTCTGCTAATGAAAGTAATTTATGATCAGTATAGAAAACACATGAAAGTATTAAAACAATTTAAAGGCACGCCTAATCTGTTTTCTTGTCAGCCTACCTCCCCAAAACAACCAGCTTTGATGTTTTGGTGGGTTTTCTTTTCAATCTCTTTAAGATGCACATATATATATATATTTCTTTCTCCTTTTCTCTTCTTAAAATAAGATCAGCAAAATAATGTATACAATTTGATTTCCTGACTTAATATTATATCACGAACTTTGTCATCAAATATCCTTTAAAAGCATGTTGAAAAAGACAAGCGCTCATAGTCATAAGCTGTACAAAGATTCTTGTTCTAATTGTTAGTTAGGGACCATTTTATGTCAGAACATGTGGAAATCACTCTTTGCCACGGCCCTTCCTCTTTGCCCCCTGCCTCTGTCTTGTCCTCCATCCAGCCCTGGCTTGGGGACACATGGCTCAACCAGCCTGTTTTGCAAGGCCAGGCCTAGCAGGAGCCTTTCCAGAACTGCACAGCTGAGCCCAGGACAAGGAAGAGGGAAGGAGGGAGGGAGCAGAGGGTTGGAACTGTCTTCACTCACCTGTCTGAGGAAGCGACTGTTGACCAGGTCGACCACAAGGACCTACAAGATGAGAGGAAAAGGGACTATTGTTGTCACCAGGGCTTCTAGGATACAGATGGACTCTTGGCTTTCCTCCTTCTTGGTACCAGAGAGGCAGCTGGGGTGGGGGTGAGGGGCACTGGTGCTTCCTGACATTGCCACCATAGTAGCCACAGATGGTGAAGGGCGTGGGGGGAGGAGCTTTCCTGCGCTGCATGCTCTCAACAATGAAGCCCTGAAGCCGCAGGCTGGGCTCCCTGCCCTGCTCAGACTGGCTAAGGCAGAGCTTCTGAGAATGTTTTTCGGAGAGTGGGTTACTCAGGTGGGCAAAAGACGCCAGAGGCCCCCCTTGTTCCCACCCTATGTCTTCTCCTTCCTCTTTCCCCAAGCTGCCCACTTAACCTTGCCACTTCTCTCCAAGGCACAGGAGAAGAGTCAGGCTGCAGGCCGTGGCTTTCACCAGTTAAGGCCTTCAGGAAAAGGGACCTTCCTTCCTGCCCCAGAGTGGGGCTGAGACCCAGGGCCAGGACCAGGGCGGGCAAGTGAGGTGTCTGGGGTGTAAAATTGAAGGAGACACTGCTCAGACCTCAGCCAAGGCCATTGGCTATGACAGAGAAAGAGCCAGGGGCCTGGCTGGCCACCACAAGAACAGCTGTTAATGGGGGCTCTACCATATCCCAGAGTCCACCCAGGAGCCGAGGGAGGGTTTTCCTTCCTTCTGGCTCACACCCTCTGGGGCTGAGCGGAGCCATCTGCAGGAGCACAGGCACCCAGACGTTCCTCACCGCCCACAAGACCTGAGGCTGGGTTCAATATTGAATGGGGTGTTAGGACTCTCTGGGAAGTTAGAGGAGTAGCACCTAGAGACCCCGGAGAACTGCAGGACAGACAAACAGACATTCCTTCCAGTGCTTCAGGGCCCAAGTGGGACAATTTAGTCCCCTAAGGCTCCTTCTCTGACTGCTGGAAGTGGCCAGTACATGGGGCATTAACTGTTTAGAAGAAGGGGCTAGGCCAGGCACGGTGGCTCACGGCTGTAATCCTAGCATTCTGGGAGGCTGAGGTGGGTGGATCGCTCAAGGTCAGGAGTTCAAAACCAGCCTGAGCAACAGTGAGATCCTATCTCTACTAAAAATAGAAAGAACTTAGTCAGACAAAAAAAAAAAAAAAAAAAAATATATATATATATATAAAATTATCCGGGCATGGTGGCGCATGCCTGTAGTCCCAGCTACTTGGGAGGCTGAGGCAGGAGGATCACTTGAGCCCAGGAGTTTGAGGTTGCTGTGAGCTAGGCTGATGCCGCGGCACTCACTCTAGCCTGGGCAACAAAGTGAGATTCTGTCTCCAAAAAAAAAAAAGAAGGGGCTAGCAGCAAATAACTCCGGAAATGCCAGGTAAGACTTTCTCCACTTGGATGCTAAACTGAAAACCCAGAATTTGATAAGTAAAACATTTTAAGCTGGGTGCAATGGCTCGTGTGTGCAATCCCAGTACTTTGGGAGGCCCAGGGGGGAGGATGGCTTGAGGCCAAGAGTTTGGGACCAGCCTGGCCAACACAGAGAGACCTCATCTCTACAAAAAATAAGAAAAATTAGCAAGGCATGGTGGCGCATGCCTGCAGTCCTAGCTAATCTGGAGGCTGAGGCAGCAGGATCCCTTGAACACAGGAGGTCTGAGGATGCTGTGGGCTGTGATTGTGCTACTGCACTTTAACCTGGGGGACAGAGTGAGACCCTATCTCAAAACAAAAACATTTTGGTGTTTTTTTTAAGTGGTATGAAAAAGGACAGAGGACCGACTGGAGGAGCAGGGAGGTTGTGGGCAGGGAGGGACAGAAGAGAGGGCTATTTTTGACATCTGGCTAAGTTGTCCATTGCTGCCCTTCTCCATGGGCACTCATAGCAGGCATTGCATTTGGAAGAAAAACAGTGTTTGCAGTCACACAGGGTCGATAGAGGCAGACTCTGGGTAGGACCTGTGTCACACAAAGTCCCGGTGGCCCCTGCTCCCCTGACATCACGTGCTTGTGGGACCTTGGTCAGCCCCTCCCCTTGGCTCTCTGCACCCCCAGGAAGGGGGACGGGGACAGCTGGGAGCTCACCTCTTCCAGCGGCAGCTCCCTGAGCAGCGGCAGCGAGCTGGAGAGCAGCCCGATGAGGAAGGGGGTGGGCGAGCACACGATGTCAATCATGGCAGGCGGCAGCACCGGGATGTAGGTGTGCTGCCAGGTGAAGGGGTAGATGAGCGCCACTGTCGCGTGGCAGCACTTGGACAGGGTGCTGCAGCCAGGGAGAGAACAGGGAGAGGAGGTGGCTCAGTGAGGGTAGAGCACAGGGCCTTCTGAGGCTCCGGGGGTGGGCGGCTGCCATAGGAGAAGGTGCCAAGAAGAGAAGTGTCTGGACTCTTCCCAAAGGCAAGTAGGTTAGGAAAGGCGTCACACGTGGATCAGGCTGAACACGAGGCACTCAGAGTCTATGCGAGAGGCTCTGAGACACAGCTGCGGACGCTCATTCAGTGCCCTGCATAATTTTTCAATTGTGCTTTCACATATGAACTACTCTCGTGTAAGGTTTTGATTAAATCATCCATTTCCACCCTCTTCCCAAACAAAATAAAAACGCAAAAACGATTGAAGCCTATTTTCTCATGGATGCTCATGCTCTTACTGAAGGTGCTCTATATTTAATACCATAGCTCGAAAGCAAACTTTGTTCTGTTTCAAGCATTCTCTGAACCAAGCATGAATACGTGGATTTGACCTGGGAAAAGGAGAATAACTCTGCTGGTATCTACATGGCAGAAGTCAGCTCCAAATTAGTCCATTTTGTAAAAGTGAAACTATAATATATATTGTCCCTCCCCCAGAATGCTGGTCAAAGGATGATATGCTAGATGACTGAGGGCTAACCCTTTTAGGCCCCAAAACTTAAAAAAATAATAACATTGGGAGAAATACTGGGAGTCTCTTTTCAAGAATAACAGTCATAATGCAGCCTTTTATTGGCAAGCACTAAGCACTGTGATCTCTCCTTAGTGCTCTGTGCAGTGCCTGGATCCCTGCCCCGTCTTTTGACTGAATGAGTGGATTATGCAGGGTTTATCAGTTTGATTATCAGTTCTATTACGCCACAAGACTGTGGTGAATGGCAGAGGTGAGTGACAGCTGATTTTCTGTCTTCTTCCTCGCAATCATTTCTTATGCTGGTGAGCCTGCTATAGCAGCTTTTCTCTCTTCTCACTCTAATATGCTATTCCTAAAATGAGATGGCATTAGAAACCTTAGATGCTTGTTAGAAGTGTTTGTAATGTAAGAATAAAATAAAAGCGAGGGGCTGGGAGCGGTGGTTCAAGCCAGTAATCCCAGCACTTCAGGAGAACGAGATGGGTGGATCCCTTGAGGCCAGGAGTTCAAGACGAGCCTGGGCAACATAGTGAGACCCTGTCTCTACAAAAAATTTAAAAATAATAAAATAAAATTTAAAAAAGTGAGGGCCCAATGGCTTCTCTTTTTTTAAATATACATTAATATGTAAAGACCTTAGATCCCAGTGGGTTCTGCCATGACTATACTATGTCCTCTTCAGGGCAGGGGCCCTGTAACCAGCATTGCATTTGTTAGGAAGCCTTCTGAATGTCTGCCCATGTTCTCGGCTGTGCTCTGCTTAGATCGAGTTGCGGGGAAGCTGAGTTCTGGAGAGAGGAATGTTCCTTTACTGACACCCGTGATGTCAGGCCCCTATAATCTCACTGTCATGAAACTTTCCTGAGCTCATTAAACAAAATTTATTAGCTCTGGCTTACTTGAGGGGAAAAGAGGTAAATTAAAAGATATTGGCTGGCTGGGTGCAGTGGCTCACGCCTGTAATCCTAGCACTCTGGGAAGCCAAGGCAGGCGGTCGCTCAAGGTCAGGAGTTCGAAACCAGCCTGAGCAAGACCCCGTCTCTACCAAAAATAGAAAGAAATTAATTGGCCAACTAATATGTATAGAAAAAATTAGCCGGGCATGGCGGTGCATGCCTGTAGTCCCAGCTACTCGGGAGGCAGCAGGATTGCTTGAGCCCAGGAGATTGAGGTTGCTGTGAGCTAGGCTGATGCCACGGCACTCACTCTAGCCCGGGCAACAAAGCAAGACTCTGTCTCAAAAAATAAAATAAAATAAAATAAAAATTAAAAGATTTTGGCTAACAAGTGAAATAAGCCAGAGAGAAAAAGACAAATATTGCATGATTCCACTTATATGAAAGGTACCCGGAACTAAGCAAATTCATGGAAACCAGAAGTAGGATAGAAATTACCAAGGGTCAAGGGTGGAGAAGCTGGGAAGTTATTGCCTGCTAGCTACAGAGTTTCAGTTTGGGATTATGAAAAGGTTCTGGAATGGATAATGGTGATGGTTGCAAACACTGTGAACGTACTTAATGCCACTAGACTGTGCACTTGAAAATGGTTAAAATGTTATGTTACATTGTATACACTGTTACATTAGTATATTTATTATACAAATTTTATGTTATGTATATTTTACTACAATAAAAAAAGCAAAAACAAAACAAAACACCTAGCTTCCAGATGAGTTCCTCCTGAATCTAACACCCCATGAAACATCTTTAACCCTTTGCACTCGGATGTCGAGTGTGGATAATGTCGAGTGGATAATGAGAAAAAAGCAAGTGAGTGCAAAGGATTAAAATATATATTAGCTAATAGGGGAGGAAGTTCAAGAGATCTACCATACAACATGGTGATTATAGTTAATAACAATGTATTGTACTCTTGAAAATTGCTGAATGCCAGGCAGGGTGGCTCATGCCTATCATCCCAGCTACTCCAGAGACTGAGCTGGGAAGATCACTTGAGGCCAGGAGTTTGAGACTAGCCTAGGTCAGCAAGAGCTTATCTCAAAAAAAAAAAGAATTTGGTGGGAGTAGATTTTGTGTTCTCACCACAAAAAATGATAAGCATGTAAGGTAAGGCATATGTTAATTAGCTTAATCTAGCCATTCCACAAAGCATACTATTTCAAAACATCATGTTGTACATGATAAATATTAATACATACAATTTTTTAACTTTTTTTTTGTTTTTTGAGTGTGGACTTGCTATTGCCCAGACTGGTCTCCAACTCCTGAGCTCAAGTGATCCTCCTGCCTCAGCCTCCCCAGTAGCTGGGACTACAGGTATGAGCTACTGTGCCAGGCTTTTATATATAATTTTTATTTGATGATTACAAATAAATAAATTAAATGTACATATATATGTACACATTAGCCCTCTTTTCCACCCCTCCCCATTTAGGGGTCCCTGCACTAATAAAGACACTATTGAACTTGTTCGTTTATTGGCATAAGTCTCCTAACTTTCCTATTCTTCATCTTTGCAAATAATCATTCTCCCAACGCTTGCTAGAGTCATGAAATACCTCTCAGTAGCACAGCATCCACATAGCGCACTATTTGGCATTTGTCTTTTCTTTCAAATGATCATTCCAAAAATGCTACCCCCAGATTTCATTCTTATCACTACATTATCTTCTTTATTAGCTGAGCAAGACATTGAATTTGGAAGACACTAAGGAGACTGAATAATTAAGTTAGGGCTTATATTAAGGAGAGAAACATCACTAATTCAGCCAGAGCTTGGGGTGAAGTGACCTCTATGTCTTCCAAAGGCTCTAGATCTATATCTTCACTCAAAGCAGAGCAACTTTTCCTAAGGCACCACTTTCTCTCAGATATTCAAGAATGTTAATACTTCTAAGTGAATTCCTTACAATTTGTGTTTAATTTCCTTCATCTACAGACCACTGGATATATTGAATTCACTTTGTTATAATGTTTTGTTTGTTTGTTTCAGGACTAACTTATGTTCATATGGGGCCAGTCTACAAAGTTGGTCTGCTTATGTAGCATGGTAATGAAATCAGGGCTCAGAAAACTAGAACATTAACAGACAAACAAGGATAGCTGTAACTAGAGCAGGTTTTTCAGACTATAGTTTGCAGCCCATTAGTGGGTCCTGAAATCATGTTAGTGGGTTGTGATCAGCCTGAAAAGCAACTAGAATAGAAAATAAGTGTGCTGCTTTCCAGTTGTAAATATCTGTGTGCATGTGTGTGGAGTGTGCCAAGGGTCTGAATGTGAGCTCCAATAAAAAAAGTCTGAGCCAATTATTTGGACCAGAGAACTGGGAGGTGGAGAAGGTGGAGGGGTCATGGCCAAATTGGGATTTTGATGTTTCATGTTTTACTGGGATGTTGATTTCATTTCCAAGTGACTTGAGGGAGTCCCTTAAAAGAGACATTAAGAAGATCCCTGGGCTGGGCGCGGTGGCTCATGCCTATAATCCTGGCACTCTGGGAGGCCGAGGCGGGAGGATTGCTCGAGGTCAGGAGTTCGAAACCAGCCTGAGCAAGAGTGAGACCCCGTCTCTACTATAAATACAAAGAAATTAATTGGCCAACTGATATATATATAAAATTAGCCGGGCATGGTGGCACATGCCTGTAGTCCCAGCTACTCGGGAGGCTGAGGCAGTAGGATCGCTTGAGCCCAGGAGTTTGAGGTTGCTGTGAGCTAGACTGACGCCACGGCACTCACTCTAGCCTGGACAACAAAGCGAGACTCTGTCTCAAAAAAAAAAAAAAAAAAAAAAAAAGAAGATCCCTGATTGAAGCCTTCTGTCTGAAACCTGCCTCTTTTTATAGCACATTTGTTAAAGTTCCTAAATATGACTTGGAGAAAGAAGAGGCTCATGAGAAGATCCACAGTCTACTTTACCAGTCTTTGAAATGCTCACTTTTGTCAGTCCACTAAAGGAGAAGAGAAATGTAGTATCTGTGTTTAAGATTCATTTTACAATTCAGAGTTGTGGTTTAAGCACTTTTGACTCCAGGGAAGTTGTAGAATCACAGAAGTTTAATCCTGGAAGAGATCTTGGGGATTGAGTTCACTTTCTTTTGAATTTTATAGCTAAAGAAAGTGAGGCTACGCTCAGTTAAAGTAACCTGAGCTCTGGGTTGGCGAGAAGGGTCCTGGCCCCTGGAGGAGGCGGGAGGGCTACAGAGAGGGACGGAGGCACCAAGAGGCACAGTGAGGACAGCCTATGTGTTCTGTGCAGCCATTGCAATAGGAAAAGAAATCTGTTTAACTTTCTTCTCCCAACTCAAAGAAAAGGCCATCTAGAAGGAAGCAAAATGGGCTACTCTGTTCTCTCTGCTGCTAGATCCCTCTGTGACTCCTAGTTGGAGCCCTGTGCTGCCTGCAGTGACAGAGGACCCTGGGGGCTGGGATACCCCGAGGACCGGGTTCAGCTGCAGTGAGTGTGGATCACCTGGATGAGAAGGTGGTTGGAGCCAGGTCAGGAAGGGTGACGGGTAATCCTGGTGCTAGATGCAGAGGATGGGTGGATAAATGTGGCAGAAAGCAAGCTAAAGTTCACTCAGTGAACTGGATGTACTGTGCTAAAGCACAACTGTATTCAGGCTTGGGGGGCAAATGATGGCAACTCGGCTGGGTAACTGGGTAACCCTCTTTGGCCATGCAGTCTGTGCTGCCACTGTTGACTATGCCTTGCAACAAGTGTTGTTTTTAATAATCTGATCCCGCTGTTGCAGCTGGAACCAAACGATCCCACACCTGGTTTTCATGAACAGCTCGTTAGCTGGAGCCCATGGAGCACAGGGTGCCCAGAACAATCTGGCAACAGCAGGCAGTTATTTAAGGGGTGTCCCATTCCTCTTGCTCTCTAGCCCACATCAATATTCTAAAAACAATTCTGCCTGCGAAACACAAAAGGAAAGGCCAAGTTCTGCAAATAATACTGTTAGTGGCAGCTCTTCCTCCACAATAAGTGGTAGAGGAGAAAAGAAAGGATTACTTTGAGTGGAGCTTATGTGTTTTTCTCAGTCGCCGCTGCAAGTGCTAAGGAAATTTTATTCCCTGACTTGTGAAGGCCAGGGGAGCCCTCTTGGGGGTGGGCACAGCTAGGACTGGTGGTCCCTTAGGAATAGGCAGTGGGTCTGGGCATGCTAAGGAAAACTCTCAGAGTTTTTGAAGGAAGTCCCAGGAAGCTGGCTGGCATTACAGTGGGGGTGGAGGAGGGAAAGGCCAGCTCCCACAGCTGCGATCAATTGTACAGAAGTGGGGCAGGGAAGAGAAGGCCCCAGTGGGAGGTAGGTGGGTCACAGGTGAGAAGGGTCAGGTCCCGGAATGTTTCGCTATTAGGTGGTGGTTCCTGAGGGTTGGAGTATTATTCTGGAACGTTAGGAGACACTCATGAATGCTTGAGTTCTCCTGGAGAACATGCTTCAGTTCTGGTTGCTACCAAGCCTCTCTGCCATCCTTGGGATTCCTGTGCTCAGCAGGCTTCTGACTACCTGTGAACTAGTAAGAATCTAGCACAGGCCGGGCGCGGTGGCTCACGCCTGTAATCCTAGCACTCTGGGAGGCCCAGGCGGGCGGATTGCTTGAGGTCAGGAGTTAGAAACCAGCCTGAGCAAGAGCGAGACCCCGTCTCTGCTATAAATAGAAAGAAATTAATTGGCCAACTAATATATATAGAAAAAATCAGCTGAGCATGGTGGCGCATGGCTGTAGTCCAGCTACTCGGGAGGCTGAGGCAGCAGGATTGCTTGAGGCCAGAAGTTTGAGGTTGCTGTGAGCTAGGCTGATGCCACGGCACTCACTCTAGCCTGGGCAACAAAGTGAGACTCTGTCCCCAAAAAAAAAAACCCTAGCACAGAGCTGCCTCTGGGATGTGACTAGAGAAGTAAACGATGAGTTCCCCTAATTAGACAAACACCTCGGGAATTGGAAAGATGATTCAATCAATATCCTTTAGCATGCCAAGCAAAGTACCTGTCCTACTGGAGCATCACTCCCAGGAACATGAGTGAAAGGTAAACTCAGGTCTGGCCTGGGGCCTAGTGGAACCTACTGGGAGCTGGGTGTCACCATGCAGCAGCTGCCATGTTTCCATCACTGTCCTTGCAACCCTGAAGTAATCTGCCACAGAGTTAAAAAGAACATAGGCTAGGCCTTGAGAAAACTAGTTCAGGCCAGGTGTGGTGGCTCATGCCTGTAATCCCAGCACTTTGAGAGGCTGAGGCAGAAGAACTGCTTGAGCCCAGGCCTTCAAGGCTGCAGTGAGCTATTATGACACCACTGTACTTCAGCATGGGCAACAGAGTGAGATCCTGTCTCAAAAAAAAAAACAAAAAAACATTGATATGGGCCTTTTTTTTTTTTTTTAAAGAAAACTAGTTCTGTTACTTCCTGTGTGATTTGTGTGATGTCAGGTAAAGCCCTTAACTTTTTTTTTTTTTTTTTTGAGACAGAGTCTCGCTTTGTTGCCCAGGCTAGAGTGAGTGCCATGGCGTCAGCCTAGCTCACAGCAACCTCAAACTCCTGGGCTCAAGCGATCCTGCTGCCTCAGCCTCCCGAGTAGCTGGGATTACAGGCATGCGCCACCATACCCGGCTCATTTTTTCTATATATGTTAGTTGGCCAATTAATTTCTTTCTATTTATAGTAAAGACGGGGTCTCGCTCTTGCTCAGGCTGGTTTCAAACTCCTGACCTCGAGCAATCCTACCCGCCTTGGCCTCCCAGAGTGCTAGGATTACGGGCGTGAGCCACCTCGCCTGGCTGCCCTTAACTTCTTGAGGCCTCAGATTCTTTGCCTCTGAAATAAGTAAAGTAGACCAGATAATAATCTCTAATGTCCCTTTAGCTTTAATATCTGCAAACTACAAATCTAAAAGACAGAGCAAAGTCCAGGAATTGGAAACAGGAGCTTCCTGTGGAGGCCATAAAAAGAACCACTGGAAGGTAATTCTAGGTCCCCTCAGCAGACACAGGACAGAAGAATGATGGTGACATCTCACTCTGAGAAGCTAATAGAGGAATGTGTCTGAGCGGTTTAGAGTTGTAGCACTTAAGGCCAAGAGGGGAGAGTTCATAGAGGCCAAGCCAGCACAGGTTGGGGGGCTCTGACCCCAAGAGAAGAACTGGGATAAGCTTCCAGTCCCAGAATACAATAGCGATGGGTTTAGATTAGGAGACAGCAGTGTTTGTGGCTATGCTGGCTTCTAAAGATACCAAAATGGTATCTTCTTGGTGTTCACATGTGAAAATAGGTGGTTAATACTTAATGTGCAATCAGATTGTACTATTATACTATCAAAATTGTATTTTTCATGGGACTTTTCTGTATTAATCTCTGAGACTGCCAACCACCCTGAGGACTAGCCAGACCTCTGAATTATTAATAGTATTTTGGATGCTAGGGCAGCAAGGTGGCAGCTTCTGACATTCCAGGTGTGTAGGCCTTGGGCAAACTCTTCTCCTCAGAGAGGGCAAGCTCACAACCCAACCTTCTTCTGAGATGGTGAATGTTGGTGGGTGCAACCAGTTCTAGAGAGGATATGGGACTCTCATTTAAGCCAATGGAAATCGATAAAAAAATGAACCAAAAGGGCCAGGCATGGTGGCTCACACCTGTAATCCTAGCACTCTGGGAGGTCAAGGCAGGAGGATCGCTCAAGATCAGGAGTTTGAAACCAGCCTGAGCAAGAGCGAGACCCCATCTCTACTAAAAATAGAAAGAAATTAATTGGCCAACTAAAAATATATATAAAAAAAGTTAGCCAGGCATGGTGGCGGGCGCATGCCTGTAGTCCCAGCTACTCTGGAGGCTGAGGCAGGAGGATCCCCTAAGCCCAGGAGTTTGAGGTTGCTGTGAGCTAGGCTGACGCCATGGCACTCTAGCCCAGGCAACAAAGTGAGACTCTGTCTCAAAAAAGAAAACAACCAAAGGAAAAAACAAAAGGATGAAAATGCACAACTACATATGATCTTATTTGTGAGTTACCCATATGTCAAAGGCAAGGTTTGTCCAGTGTTTGTCAAGATTTGACCACTTACTCCTCCTCATCATTTGGTTTATGGTTCAATGCACTACAAAATGATAAAAAGTAAATTTCTTTTTCTTTTTCTTTTTTTTTAAGACAGAGTCTCACTCTGTTGCTCAGGCTGGAGTGCTGCGGCGTCAGCTCAACTCACAGCAACCTCAAACTCCTGGGCTCAAGCTATTCTCCTGCCTCAGCCTTCCAAGTACCTGGGACTACAGGCACATGCCACCATGCCTGGCTAATTTTTTCTATATATTTTTAGTTGGCCAATTAATTTCTTTCTAGTTTTTAGTAGAGACGGGGTCTTGCTCTCGCTCAGGCTGGTTTCAGCCTGATCTTGAGCGATCCTCCTGTCTTGGCCTCCCAGAGTGCTAAGATTACAGGCGTGAGCCACCGCACTCGGCCAAAAGTAAATTTCTTGAATATTAAAACCCTTGTCTCATCTAAAACTTTTGTACAGACTTGTTTAATGTGCAGCTCTGACTTTATTATTCACCATGGTCTATAGGTTTAGCTAAAACTTTTGGGAATTGAAGTGAGTAAACTAAAAAACAAAATGTTTATCATGGGGAAAATGAATCAAGGGTATAGAGAAATATTTATCCGGGTTGTTATGACAACAGAACAAGCCATCACAACAACATTCTTTTCTTTTCCATCTGTCAAACTTTGGCTTGACAGAGCCCTTAGGAACACTCAATGTCCATCCCGAAGATGAAACGGAGGAAAAATGTTATTCTAAATTGGATAGATTTTTGGCTCAACTTAAAACCCTCTTCTAACTCATACAATATTTGCCATGACTCCCTGCCGTTTCCGCTTGCCGTGGGGAGACTCGAGCAGTGAGGAGTAAACAGATGGTGTTTGTGGGGGAGAGGGCTGGGGGTGGTGTTGACAGACCCCGAGCAGGCAAATGTCCCCTCTGGGATGTCATGGGGCAGCTCACTGCCTTTGTGGCATGTCCTGTTCTCATGCCCTGTTCTGTGGTCTCACTCAGAGTGGGGCTCCTGATGGGAAGTGCGGGAGTAAGGAGGCGCTCTCCCCCTCTCGCTGCTCGGGGCCAGGAGTCGGTGCTTGTGCAGCGTGGGAGGGCACCGGCTGAGACGTGTGCTGAAGGCCTTCCACACAGACGTTTCTTGGTCAGACAACTTGCAGCCGGCCATTGGTCCCTAACCTCTTGTTGGTCATGGCCAGGCCAAGGAACCCTTCAACTTCATCAAGGTGGATACAGATCCTTCCCCCTGGACCATGCAGGAATTTCAGGGAATTTCATGGAGCACAGTCCCAGGAGCCTGGAGCACTCTGGCCCATGGAGCCAGGGAATTTCTGAGCTGGGAGAGACTTTAGGGGTCACCCAGTCCCACCTACCTCACTTGGACCCCTGCTGGGAGGCCCAAGGGAGGGAAGGAGGCCCCTGAGGAGAAAGGCAGACTTCTCAGTGACAGTTGTGACCTGACTGCTGAGCACAGAGGGGTTCCCGCGGGCCTGTTCTAGAGACTCTCCTTGCACCGCTCTGTAGACAGGGCCCCAGACGCCATGGCCCGGCTCGTCTCCGCTGTCTTCTCTGGACTCGGGCAGCTCTCCTACTACCTGCTTCCTTGAGCACAGTGACTGGAGCTCTGCCTGCGGTTCAGTTTCCTGGTAACAGGTGCTCTGTGACAGGGCTAGGGGCATGAAAGGACCAGGTCAGACTCCCGGGTGGAGCCTGGCCCAGAGGCTCCACGCCCATTGCTGCTGTTCTTCTCCCAGGTTTGCCCACTCTTCGTTTTCATCTCTTTTCGTGTCTCAGAACTCTTCGGGACTTTATGCATTTATTTTTCCATCTCTTCCGGTCTGCGTGGAACTGGTGCAGGGTGGAAAGAAAATATATCGGGCAAGAAAGAGAGTACGCTGAGCCATTTGTAACAGGAAAAGCGGGGGCTGCCTTCAGGGAAAATGAGGTTGGGAACCCCAGAAAGTCAGAGCCATAAGGGGTCTAAGCTCAGACCACCCCTGTGTCTCAGAAATAAGGAGACCCAGGGCCAACGGCTGAGGGCGTCCAGGAGCCCTCCCCACTCTAGGAAGCCCTCTGTGTGATGACACAGGGACATGCACGTCTGAAAGCCATCAAGGGTCTAAAACCTCAGTGAAAGGTATTTCTCTCTCTCTCTCTCTCTCTCTCTCTCTCTCTCTCACACACACACACACACACACACACACACACACACAATATGACCACCATTGCCTGGCTCTGGCCCCAGCTCTGAGGAGGGCACCAAAATTAAATCCCGCATGTTCCAGCTGTCTCCTCCTCCCCTACACAAACCCCGTCCCCACAGCGCCTGACATCTGGCAGCTGATGCAAGAGCAAACCCCTGGTGGGCACCGTGCGCCCGCGGCGAGAGCTGCCTGCCGCAGCCACAGCTGGCGTCTGACCCTATCACGGCGTGCGCGGTTTGAAAAGACTAAATTAAATCTCTGAGGGCAGAACGCCAGGCACCATGGAAGGTGGGGTGAGGAGAGAAATTCCAAAGTCCCTCCTCTCAGACCGTGCCAGTGACTTCTCTCCTCCTTCCAGGGCCCCCACAGCAGGGCAGGGATGGCGCTGGGAACCGGCCAGGCCCAGGGAACAGGGCAGGGGTCATGCCCGGCTGCTGGGACCCACTCATTTTCCTTTGTCTCTCATGACACCAGCTCTACAGGAGGGGCCGGCCCAGCGCCCAACCTGTCAACCTGGAAATCTGTCCAGGGGAAGGGCAGAGGTGGCCAAGTCCTCGCCCAGAGAGCTCAGCAGTGAGCATCTCTAGGTGTCTCCCTGCCTGCGCTGCCCCTCAAGGATGTGTTTGTCTTTGACAAGGCTCTGTCCCCATCTTTTCATTCACAGTTCTTTGAAACATCATTGCTACTTTCTGTTCTCCTCCCTGGTGGAAGCCTGGGCCCCGTTCCTCTCCGACCGTGCCTGTCTCTCAGGCTGGGCCTATCCTAGACTAACGTCTTCGCCCCAGACGCAAGCTCCCCAGGGAATGTTGGTGCCCACCTCCACTCCTGGTGGGCACTTGGTTTACTCCTTTACTTCCACTTCTAGTCCAGGCCTTTCTTAAATCCATTGCTCCCCCCTCCTCCAAATCTAAGCCTGAGAATTCTACCACTAGGGGACAGAGGGAGTAGGGGTTCCAGAGGATAAAGACAGAGACTATAATGCTGATGAAATCTGATCCTGGTGCCTGAAGGGTTATTACTCATCCTGAGCTTCCAGGGCCCCAACCTTGAGAACTCCCAGTCTGAATTCCCCAGTGCCGGGGGAGCTTGGAAAGCTGCCCAGTGCCTAGCACCAGCTGCAGCATAAAGACAGGGCCTGCTTCCTGAGCTGACAAAGTGCACAGGGAGTACAATAACCACGGCATTTAAAAGTGAATAGCTAACTATAAACCAGGGTGGGAGCAGGCTGGGAAAGGCCAAATGGCTGCTGTCCAAAGAGGAGCATCATGAAGGTGACCAGCTGCGCAGGGGGGTGGCAGGAGGAGAGGGCTGGACGGCTACTTCCCACCACGCCTCCTGGTGAATCTCACGTTGATGCATTGTGTCCTTTCCATTCTTCTACTCCTTTTTTTCTTTTTCCTTTTGTTTTCCACAGTTCAGTCATATTTCCTCTCCAAACCACAGTGTTTCAGGGTTTTTTTGTTTTTGGCATTGCATCTTTCCAGATGGACTTCTCAGGTGGCCTCATCGGCTTGTCCGGGTTGGCTGGCCCCACATCTCAGCCCTCCCTGGAGCTGCAGCCGCCCTCACGCTTCTGTGCCCTCAGTTCCAAAGCAAAAAAGGCTCGGATTCGGTATTTTGAAATGATGAAAATGCAAGGAATTCTTTTTTTAGAAGTTCACAATTACCCAAATCCCTAACTGCGTTTCCTTCTATGATCTTCTTTGATTTGTGATGTGGCCTTTGCAAGTCACTAAGTGTGTTCACTGGGACGTGGGTGGCATCCTACTGGGCAGTGAGCATGTGTGTGGTTAGGTGGGATTTACTTTCCCAGTGAGGGAAGGGGTGCCTTTAGGACAAGCCTGTGCTCTTGAGAACGACCCCTGCAGCCTTCCCTGACCTGGCCTCTGTCCCCTTCTGCCAGCTTCTCTCCCCCCTCCACCTTCCTCTCTCTGCTCTAGCTGTGTGAACTGTGGCAGTTTCTTTTTTTTTTTTTGAGACAGAGTCTCGCTTTGTTGTCCAGGCTGGAGTGAGTGCCATGGCGTCAGCCTAGCTCACAGCAACCTCAAACTCCTGGGCTCAAGCAATCCTGCTGCCTCAGCCTCCCAAGTAGCTGGGACTACAGGCATGTGCCACCATGCCCGGCTAATTTTTTCTATATATATTAGTTGGCCAATTAATTTCTTTCTATTTATAGTAGAGACGGGGTCTCGCTCTTGCTCAGGCTGGTTTTGAACTCCTGACCTCGAGCAATCCACCCGCCTCAGCCTCCCAGAGTGCTAGGATTACAGGCGTGAGCCACCGCGCCCGGCTAACTGTGGCAGTTTCTGAAGGTGACGTGCTCAGCCTTCATCGCCTCACTGCTGCAGAGCTGGCTCCTGTTGCCTGGAATGTGCTTACCTCTTGCTCTGAGTCTTGGCACTCAGAACTCATCATCCTTCAGTTTCCAGAACTTACTGCCTCCCCCTGCCTTTGCAACATGGTCCTGTACAGTCTGCTTACTCCTCCGTTCTCCCCACTGCACTGAGAACATTTCAGCACAGGTCTGCATCTTTAATCTGTTTCCTGCCACACAGTAGCGTGCCTGGCACACAGCAGGGTGCGTGGAAAGCAGGCCAAATCCCGGGGAACTAGTGCGCGGCAGAGCAGCCTCACCAACCCCGTCTAGCCGCTCCCACCGGAGCCGGTCCTCAATCCCAGGCAATCACTGGCTCTACAGCCCCTAGGGAGTCCAAGACTGACTGTCGTGCAAACCCTTCAGCAGAAGCAGCCAAGGCGGGTACCTGAGCTTGTCTGCAATGAAGATGACCCTCCTTTCCAGAAGCAGGGATGCAAAAACACAGATCAGGTGGCGGACGCTGAGAGAGGAGAAGAGAGACTCAAAGTCCACGTGTTCGAGCCGGGAGTCCAGCGGGCGGCACAGTTCAATCACCTGCCAGGGAACAGGGGCAGCTGTGAGGGAGGGGCCTGGCCAGGGGCTCTGAGATCCTCAGCAGGGGTGACCCACTGGCAGGGGAAAAGGGAAGGAAAAAGGGAAAACATAGGAATTGGGGAAAACAAAGATCCCAGGAGACTGGGGAAGGGAAGCAAGTGTCTCGCAGTTAGCTACCACACTGAGGACAGTTCCGATGGAGGTGAGGAGAGAGGACGGCAGAACAGTGGCCCTTGGCCCAGAATGGCCAAGAGGCTGTCCCTGGCAACAGCATATCTGGACCCCTCATGAAGAGTTCTACGACTGATGAAAACAGTCCTGTCCCTTCAAGTCCCAGTGGCAGCATCTGTGTCTCACGAGGGACTATGACGTGCTGAAGCAAAATCACAGGCTCGTGCAGAAGGGCCAGCAGACCTGAGCAGCACTTCTGAGACTCACCCCGCTGGGAAGGCGTTTCTTAGTGAACCCCACCCCCACTCCAGCCGCTTTCCTAGATACTGTGTCTTTTCAGCTCTGATGCTCCCTGTGTGTACCTTCTTACACTGTACATGCAGAAATGTTCCTGAATTCCTCTCGCGCTGGTACTTCTGTGCACGTTTTTCTCTTTAAACAGCTGCCTCCTTCACAGTGAGCAGAGGCTAAATTCAGTCTCAGTGCAGCACCTGCACCATGCTGTCCCCACAGGGTCTTCCTCACTGCTAAGCTCCCCGCTACGCCCCCTGGCCAAGCCATCTGCGTCTGGCATGGCACAGCTTTGGGTTCCTTGGCAACAGGGAGACCGTTGCTCTCGGTGCTGGGACACTGTGTTGTTCCAGAGTGTCCCAGACCCATCCTCATCCCCCCTCTGTCTCCAGAGGAGCCCTCGCTTGCTCAGGGCCTCCAGAACCGGGGACTCAGGGCTGAATGGATCTGTCTTATGAAGTCCACTCTGCCGTGTAAAGGGAGAAGGAAGGATAAAAACAAACTCCTTCAGTGAACCCCAACCCAGCCAAGGGCGGGACATGCTTCAAAGTCTAAGATGAATGAAAAGCAGTACCTGAGCTCGTTGTCCCTGAAAAGAACCTGTTTTACATTATAAAGTTATAGAGGTGATACAGACCAAAATGTAAATAGGTTCAAGTAAAATTTGTGAATGACAATGGGCTACCAAGAGAAGCTAAGGATGTGCAGTGAATGTCCCTAACCTGAGGCTAATATCAGGCAAAGAAACACCTGCACGGCCGCAGCACGATTCTTGGGCCTGCTCTCTGGGGCAGAAGCCTGGGCTGGCTGGACTGGGCTGAGGGTGGGACTTAGGATGAGTGATCTGGGACAACCAAGGAGTGGCCAGAAGCCATCACTGAATTACACAGCACTGAAAGCCAGCCCCTGCCTGGGGACTTGGCTGTCTAGGCCATCCCTCCTGAGGAGGCAGAAGAATCTGGCAGCTTACCTCAGTTCCTGAACCCGGCAAGAAGTTCTTGACAAGGATGGTTTTGCCCAGGGCAGGGAAAGGGGCTTCCATGACACTCCTCATGAGGGGCTGCACCAGGGCAGGAGAGATGCCTCGTCTTTTTTCTACCTCATCCAAGATCTGCAAGGGTCAGAAAGGCAGCTCAGCTATCCTGAAGTCAGGGCACAAGGCATAGCTCGTTCTAGAGGAAGTGGGCCTGCCAGGGATTCAAGAATTACAGGGAAGCCCTGCAGTCCTCCTCAGGCCAAAGCTTACATTACAGGCTCTCTGGCCTTATACATTATTGACCTCAACTCTTCTCCTCTTTGTGTGGCCACTCCTTTTGCCACATGACTTTGCAGTTCCCTCCACTAAAGGGTAAAGTATAGTTCCTCAGGTCTTTGACTTTGGGTTTGGTCCTGTGACTTAACTGGGCTAAGACATGCATTGTCATTGGGAGCAATATGGCCCCAAAGGGGTGAAAAGACCTAGATATTATAATGGTTTGCAGTCCTCTAACGGGCTGTGGTACCTAAACAGATATATGTTTATCTGTGGAATTAAAATTTCACTGGGGTAGGGGAGGGTAGCCTTCAGGAAAATGAAAATCAAAACTGAGATACCACTTCACACCCCTTACAATGACTCTAATACAAAGACAAAACAGCAAGTGTTGGCAAAGAAGTGAGGACACTGGAACTCTCATACACTGCAGGTAGGAATGTAGATTTTTGTTTAGAAATGCTTTAAGGCAGTGCATCTGATCCAGCAACACCATTACCAGGCAACTACCCAAAGGAAAAAAGACATTTGCACTATCATGTTTATAACACCACAATTCACAACTGCAAAGATGGGGAAACAACCCAAGTGACCATTAATACACGAATGGATTACTAAAATATGGTGTATGTATACCATAGAGTTCTACTCAGCTACAAAAAACAATGGTGATCTAGCACCTCTTGTATTATCTTGGACAGTGCTGGAGCCCATTCTACTAAGGGAAAGTACCACAAGAATGGAAAAACAAGCACCACATGTACTAATCATCAGATTGGTATTAACTGATCAACACATATGTGCACATTTAGTGATAACATTCATGGGGTGTTGGGCAGGCAGGAGGAGGGAGGAGGGGATGGGTATATTCACACCTAATGGGTGTGGTGAATCTGGGGGATGGACACGCCTGAAGCTCTGACTGGGGTGGGGCAAAGGCAACATATGTAACCTAAACATTTATACCCCCATAATATGCTGAAATAAATAAATAACAACAAATAAATAAAGTGACTATTCATTTGTATGGAGAAAAAAAGAAAGGAAGTGCATCCACAGACAGTAGGTGTAGGGACTTTAGTTCTCCACGAGAAAGATCAGACTGAAATATATACTGTACAAGGATTTAAAATAAACTTATGAATTACTCAGATCTGATAAATACAGGAAATGAACATTGGATTATATCTACTTTTGAAATCAGCATCATATAGGATATGATTCTGGATATGTACCAATCCAGAATGCTGGGGTGGATGGCAATTTGTATGTCTTGACATATTGGCTCATTTTCCAAAAAAGAGAATCCAATTATATTCATATTTTGATAAACTCAGAACATTATTAAAATAATACATTTCACACACACAACAGATATACATACACATCAGATATACACACAGATACACACATATACATCCATCATAGTGGCTTTTTTCGAGCAAAAGCTTATATGACAAAAGACAATGTTTAGAAGAAGGAAAGTGAAACACCTGGAACGTTCTAAGAGGATCCTCCACCCCACCCTCCCTCCCTCAACTACAATGATCTGCCCCCATATCCCCCTCACACTCACTTTCTAGGCCCAGCCCTTCATCAGCTCTTATTTCCTGAACCAATGATGAGAGAACAGAGGAAGAGGTGAGGAGAGGAGTGAAGAAACGGGAAGGAAGACAGGTAGAAGGCAGGCCTGGTGGCACGTGACTGTAGTCCAGCTACTCGGGAGGCTGAGGCAGGAGGATCACTTGAGCCCAGGAGTTGGAGGCTGCAGTGGGCTAGGATCATGCCACTGCACTCCAGCCTGGCCTACGGAGCGAGACCTCACCTCTAAAACAAACAAACAAACAAACAAACAAAAATAGGTAGAGAATAAGACTCTAAAAGTCCTGGAAGACTGGAGGTATTCCCTGGGCCCTCCTCTCTTTCCCTCCCTCCTTTCTCTGAGGTCCAGGTTCTCACCTTTGAGAAGAGGCTGAAGCATCCCAGGCGGCTCACAATGCAGTAAACTTCAGGAAGACGCTTCCCTTTGCCTCCAGGCTTTTTGGAGAGAAACAGAAGGAAATTATGAGTGTGTTACAACCTTAAGGAAGGAAAGAACCCAAATGTTTCTGAGAGCCTGTCATGTACCAGATGTTTCCACATATTGTAGCTTTTGAAAACTTGAGGAGGGAAGTAGTCATCAATAATTCCTTTTATGGCTGGGAGGCATTGCAGGTCATGTGGTATATCAGTTTTTATTCTCCCGAGGGGCCCAAATCAAGGGTATTGTACACAGTAGGTGCTCAATTTGGCCTATAGAACTATAAAGTAAGGAGGATTAACTTGTTTCCCCAAATCACCGTAGTTCCTCCAAAGGAGTTACTTTGAGACTATATGCTTATTATACTGGTAATTCCAAAACATGAAATCATTTCCAAAGATCTTTCTGAAAGCTGACTTTTAAGCTGATTTTCAAACCAAAAGGAAAATCAGTCTCATTACTTTAATTCTAAAGTAATCTGAGGCCGGGCGCTGTGGCTCACGCCTGTAATCCTAGCTCTTGGGAGGCCGAGGCGGGCGGATTGCTCAAGGTCAGGAGTTCAAAACCAGCCTGAGCAAGAGCGAGACCCCGTCTCTACTATAAATAGAAAGAAATCAATTGGCCAACTGATATATATATATAAAAAATTAGCCGGGCATGGTGGCACATGCCTGTAGTCCCAGCTACTCGGGAGGCTGAGGCAGAAGGATCACTGGAGCCCAGGAGTTTGAGGTTGCTGTGAGCTAGGCTGACGCCACGGCACTCACTCTAGCCTGGGCAACAAAGCGAGACTCTGTCTCAAAAAAAAAAAAAAAAAAAGACAAAAAAAAAAAGACTAAAGTAATCTGATCAACAAATACTAACCCATTTAACTTTTTCAATAATCCATGTTTTTTGTTTATTAATTCAGCAAATATTTCTTGAACACCTACTATGTGTCATGCATTATACTGGACTCCAAAGTTTTTCAATTTATTTCTGAGACCCGACTATACTCTCAGAGGGAAAAGATCCACTAAAAGAATGGGCCTCAAAATGATAAGTCCTAAAATGTTTTCATATGATCATTTCATTGGAATAAGTTTCTGACTTTTAAAGGGGACAGCTTTGAAAGGGACATTCTTGAATTATTTGAGTCTTTTCTCCTTAGCAACCAGTCTGGATATTTTCTCTAAGTGATAGGGATCTGTTTAGCATGTTTTTTTTTTTTTTGAGACAGAGTCTCGCTTTGTTGTTCAGGCTAGAGAGTGAGTGCTGTGGCGTCAGCCTAGCTCACAGCAACCTCAAACTCCTGGGCTCGAGCGATCCTTCTGCCTCAGCCTCCCGAGTAGCTGGGACTACAGGCATGAGCCACCATGCCCGGCTAATTTTTTCTATATATATCAGTTGGCCAATTAATTTCTTTCTATTTATAGTAGAGACGGGGTCTCGCTCTTGCTCAGGCTGGGTTTGAACTCCTGACCTTGAGCAATCTGCCCGCCTCGGCCTCCCAAGACCTAGGATTACAGGCGTGAGCCACTGAGCCCAGCCTTAGCATGTTTTATTAGAAAGAATATTTGGCTTAAGGAAAGAAAGGTCCTTCCTTTCTTTAATAAAATTTGGCAGAAAAAACAATGGAGAAAATATTTCTTTTTGACAGAAACAGACATTATTCCCACCTACTGGTAAGACTCAGGTAAGCCCCCAAATCTTTCTCCATGTCTCTAACTGCACTGATTAACCTGCCCCTGCTCCTGTTCCTCCTCCCGTGCCACATGGTGGAATCTCAATCACAAAGGACCAGGAAGGCCGACCTGGCTGTGTTCGGGGCTCTTGCCCGCTGGCAAGCAGGATGTACTCACCAGCAGTCTTCGGCAATAACCGAACCTTCTGCTCCCGTCTTCTCCGGTCAAGACAAATGAGAATGTTTCACTGGTTGGGAAAACAAAAAGGCATTACAAAGCAAAACAAAAGCCACATCGCCACTCGTGCAGTGAGGTGTAGCGAGCAACCAGGGACACGCCGGAGGAGGCTGTCCAAAGGGCTGTCCTGCTTGTCCACCTCTGTGCTGAGACACAACGCTTGTCACCTATAGCTTCAGAGTAAATGTCAGGGAGGCAGAGACCTAAACTGTCACTGTGTCCTGAGAGGAAACGAGGTACTCTTTTTCCACACTGAGCTCTCACATACTTCTGTCACCCAAGCCATCCCCATGTACAAAACACAACTGTCACTCACTCTTGTGGCTGAAGAGATGGAAGAGGGCTGGTGTCACCCTCAGTGAGCACGGGCGTGAGTGTGAGCGTGAGGTGGCACCTGCTGATATGGGGTGTGACTCTGTGAGGTGCAGCTGAAGAGTGGGCAGTTCTGTGGAACTGTGTCTGGTGCAGCTCTCTTGGGGACGTTTGTCCAGAGTAACTTTGAGGTCTGGATGGTCCTTAAAGACTGCTGGGCCAACCTCAGGGAACACCGTGTCCCTCACACACTTGGGATACACAGCCTACTGAGTTTGCTCAAATGCTGAAACATCTGATAATAAAAAGACTGGTATCTAACAACGTTGGCTGAAGCAAAAAAGTAAACGTATCCCAATCCAAGTAGCAGCTAGATAGGCTACTAAAGGGAAGTTTCAGGAGCACTGGGTGAGGATGGGTGACAAGCAACGTTTCCCTGACTTTGCTCAGGCCAAGAATTACCTTCATGGAGGCTCATGAGACAAACACATCCCCAGGCTGAGTGGGAGGCCTGAGAAATCTGCATGCTTAGCAAGGTGATTCACATTTTCAGGGAACCTTTAAAGCACCACCGGGGGAAATCTCCAGGCCAGGGCCCATTAGGACTGCTTAACAGGAGGCCTGACTCATGGCATCTGCTGTGTCTGACCCCGTCTCGAAGTCCCACTCTAGTCTCTGGGGGTGGGAAGGGGAGATGCCAGCTCATACCTGGTAAACTGCTGGACAGGAGTCCAATCCTTGGCATCGGGGAAACAGAACTGGGGAATAGCCTTTAGCTGGTCCTCAGCCTCTCTCAGGAACTTGAAAGACCTTTCCAACTGCAGGGAAAAAGTGAGAGAAGGTTCGAGAATAAACTCTGGCATGGGAGAGTGAAGCAGATGATGGCAAGGACCACATCTCCCACCTTTCTGCAGCTGTGACTGCCACCTCACCCTCCTCCCTTGGGAAGGTTTGCAGCTCAGTCTGCTGGGGCCTCTTCCCTCAGGGCACTTCCAACTATAGTCTTATGGGAAAAGTTAGGAGAAAAAAACAGTATGCTCTAGAGAAAGGTCCTCTGTGTTCAGCATTCTGGAATATAAGTGTTGTAACCAATAAGGAAACACTGCCCTTGCAATCCCTTCCAAATGGGAGGCTCCCAAATCTATAAGGCAGAGCCTCCAATCAGGTTTCCAATCTCTGCGCCCAGGCAAAGCTGCCCCTTCTCAATCCAGGCAGAGAATGTCAGAACACTCGGCATGAATACATACAGCAAGATTATATCATTCTGTGAAATTCAACTAATTTTGGAGAGTCACTAAGTGATAGAACCAGAAGGAAGCGAGACACCATCTAGTCTGACATTCTTATTTCAGAGATAAGGAAATAAGCTCTGAAATATTAAGTGATTTCTCCAGTGTTACAGCTAGAAATAAAAAATGATCTTAATCTTTCTTTCTCTCTCTCTCTCTCTTTTTTTTTTGTGACAGACAGAGTCTCACTCTGTTGTCTGGGCTAGAATGCCATGCCATCAGCCTAGCTCACAGCAACCTCAAATTCCTGGCCTCAAGCAATCCTCCTGCCTCAGCCTTCCCAGGAGTTGGGACTACAGGTGTATGCCACCATGCCCAGCTAATCTTTTCCATTTTTAGTAGAAATAGGGTCTCACTCTCGCTCAGGCTGGTCTTAAACTCCTTTTCAAAAAAAATTTTTTTTCTTTTTCTTCTTTACTCTTAAAATATTTAATTTACTTCTTCTTTTTTTCCTAAATGTAAGAACATGTTCTGTAATAGGTCTTAAACTCCCGAGCTCAAGCAATCCTCCTGCCTTGGCCTCTCAGAGTGCTAGGATTATAGGCATGAGCCACCACACCTGGACTCTCTTTGTCTGTTATTATATCCCATCCTGGATAGTATCTGACATATCATAAACTGGATGAATATTATCTTGTTAAAGAACAGGATGAATTAATAAAATCTGATTTAGAGGTTGTATTTAAAGTCATAAGTTTGCTTATTTTGTATATGAACAGAAATCTGTGCTTTTATTTATTTATTTAGTTTAGAGAGACAGGGTCTCTGTTGCCCAGACTGCAGTGCAGTGATATGATCATAGTTCACTGCAACCTCTAACTCCTGGCCTTAAGTGATCCTCCTGCCACAGTCTCTAGAATAGCTGAGTGTATAAGCATGTGCCATCACACCGGCTAATTTTTCTTTTTGTAGAAACAAGGTCTTGCTATGTTGCCTAGGCTGATCTGGAACTCTTGGCCTCAATCGATAATCCCACCTCAGCTTCCCAAATGCTTGGATTATAGGTATAAACCACTACAGCTGGCTTAATTGTTCTTCTTTAGAATAGTCACTCTTTCTTTTCTATATTACAGTTCTCTCTTCTGTTCATGACAATTGGTCCAGGAACAAACAGTCTTTGAACTGATAATTAAAAGCTCAGACCGTTCCCAAAGCAATAGTTTTTGACTACTCTTGGGTAGTCTTGCAGAGAAGCAAACACTACCTGGGTGTAATTAGAGGAAGAGGTCATTAATCACCACAGGGTGAAGGATCACAAATTATAAGGAACACAAAAGGAAGAACAAGGACATTTCCCCATAGGGGAGACAGCATTCAGGACTGAAGGGCAGATACTGGAGAAGTGAGTTCCAGCCCTTTTCAACACAGCCCAGTCACCACTTGCATGTACCCACCCCCAGATCACAAGTATGACATACACGAGTGTAGGTACATGTGCCTACACACACTGTCACATGTGAGCTATCAGTGCATATGCACACAGGTTCATGTATGTGCAGGCGCACAGTTATAGGAAGCTGCACATAGAAATCTCCCACAAATAAAACCAACACACATGGCTGGAAAATAGCTTAGTCTCCTTGAATTGTCATGCAGATAAATGTGTGATACCAAACATTTTAATGGAACATTAGCATGAAGATATGGGCTGTAAACCTTGATTAAGGTGACTATATAGGAGTGAGGGATAAAACTCATGAGAAAAAGTTTAAAAAGAGGAGAGAAGAGAGAAGAAAAGGTCCTTCTGATAGAGGGAGTGAAGGCAAGGAGATATAAAATAAGTCAGGTGTGGTGGCATGCACCTGAAGTCCCAGCTACTCAGGAGGGTAAAGTGGGATCACTTGAGCCCAGGAATTGAAGCTGCAGTGAGGTATGATCACATCACTGCACCTGAGTCTGGGCTACGGCGCAAGATCCTATCTCTTAAAAAGAAAAAAAAAAGGCCGGGCATGGTGGCTCACGCCTGTAATCCTAGCACTCTGGGAGGCCGAGGTGGGTGGATCGCGTGAGCTCAGGAGTTCAAGAGTCAGCCTGAGCAAGAATGAGACCCCGTTTTTACTAAAAATATAAAGAAATTAGCTGGACAACTAAAAATATATAGAAAAAATTAGCTGGGCATGGTGGTGTGTGCCTGTAGTCCCAGCTACTCGGGAGGCTGAGGCAGGAGGATCGCTTGAGCCCAGGAGTTTGAGGTTGTTGTGAGCTAGGCTGATGCCATGGCACGCTAGCCCAGGTAACAGAGTGAGACTCTGTCTTGGAAAAAATAAAAGAAAAAAAGATATAAAATAGCCTGACATGCAAACATGTATGTATAAGGATGATCACCATTTCATTAAAAAGGAAAAAAGAATATATAATGAAACACTGGCAGCAAGATACATTCCCAACAGAAGGGGGTTGGTTAAATAGATAGATTAGGAAATACCCACATGTTGGAGCATCATGTAACTTGAAAAATGTTGTTTTAGAATTTTTATTATTTTTATAAATAATGGTAGGTTTACAGAACAGTAAATGAAACATGAGACAAAAATCATACAATGTATGATCCCAGTTTTGTAAGAAAATTATACTGTGAGAAAAGACTGCAAGAAAACAAAACAAAATGTTGACAGTGATGATCTCTGTAGTGAGATTATAGGTGATTTTTTCCTCATACATTTCTGGATTAGTCTCCTTTTTGACAGTGACCATGCAATTTTCCACCTAAAAAATCGATTTAATGTGAGTGTCTAAGGGTCTAGGCTGGAAACTATAAACATTCAATAGCAATTAACTCATGAGCTAACGCCTTTAATCCTGGAACACTGATTTCTTTTCTTTTTTTTTTTTTTTTGAGACAGAGTCTCGCTTGTTGACCAGGCTAGAGTGAGTGCCGTGGCGTCAGCCTAGGTCACAGCAACCTCAAACTCCTGGGCTCGAGTGATCCTTCTGCCTCAGCCTCCCGAGTAGCTGGGACTACAGGCATGTGCCACCATGCCCGGCTAATTTTTTTTTTTTTTTTACACTAGTGATTTGGCCTGGAGAATTTTATATATATATTAGTTGGCCAATTAATTTCTTTCTCTTTATAGTAGAGACGGGGTTTTGCTCAGGCTGGTTTCGAACTCCTGACCTCGAACAATCCGCCCGCCTCAGACTCCCAGAGTGCTAGGATTACAGGCGTGAGCCACCACGCTCGGCTTTTTTTTTTTTTTTTTTTGAGACAGAGTCTCACTCCGTTGCCCGGGCTGGAGTGCCGTGGCGCCAGCCTAGCTCACAGCAACCTCAAAGTCCTGGGCTCAAACAATCCTTCTGCCTCAGCCTCCTGAGTAGCTGGGACTACAGGCCTGTGCCACCATGCCCGGCTAATTTTTTCTATATGATTGATTGACTGATTGATTGAGACAGAATCTTTGTTGCCCAGGCTAGAGTGAGTGCCATGGCGTCAGCCTAGCTCACAGCAACTTCAAACTCCTGGGCTCAAGCAATCCTACTGCCTCAGCCTCCTGACTAGCTGGGACTACAGGCATGTGCCACCATGCCCGGCTAATTTTTTCTATATATATTAGTTGGCCAAATAATTTCTTTCTATTTATAGTAGAGATGGGGTCTTGCTCTTGCTTAGGCTGGTTTCAAACTCCTGACCTTGAGCTATTCGGTGCCTCAGCCTCCCAGAGTGCTAGGATTACAGGCGTGGTCAACTAATTAAGTATTGCCAAGTGAACAGTACTCTGCTAGGCCCCAGAGGCAATGAACAGGACAACAGGACAGTTGTCTTGGGCCTCTGTGTGTGGTTCTTCCTAGGTTGTGAGTCAGTACGAGCATAGCCATCGGCCTCTATTATCCGTGAGGCAGTCACCCCACATCTGGGCATACCCATGGCAGTGGGGTTTTCAAGGGATCATTCCTTAGAGGTAGGGCAGCTAGAGAAAGGTGAGTACCAGTTTGGAGGGCTAGTGCCTATGGTTTACTTCAATCTAAATGATTGTTGTCCTAAACTCCAAGGACAGGACTTTGTTGCGATGGACCACAGTGGGCAGGATGGAAGGCTGGCTGGGAAAGAAGGGGAGGCAGGGGGACAGCCAGGATCTGGGCCTTGGTAGATGCTGGGATTATGCTGGGGTGGCGGCAGCAAAGGGAGGCCCTGAGTGGACCTGGACATAAGGCCCCGCCCACCTTTCTTCCCTCTTCTGAGGCACTGGGTTTGTGTGGAGGTCACCAAATTCTACCTTATGAGTCTCTGCATGTTTTTTTTTTTTTTGCTATACTTAATCTCAGGAAACAGATTTTGTTCATCCTTGTAATTCCCTGGGGCCAAGGGGAAAATCGTTTGACTGTAATATATTCTTAGTAAATTCTGGTTGAACTGAATTAGAATATGGTGGAAACTCTCTAATACTGATGTCAAAGCCTAAAACTAATTTATATATTATTGGCCGTGTCATTTTAGGCTTTATTAAGTGCCATTTTACTTTAGGTGCATAATTTAACATATCCACATAACGATGAACCATCACCTAACAGGACCCTCCTGCACACACACACACACACACAGCACACAGGCAGGTGTTTAGCGCGGACACATATGTGATGCTACTCAGGGAGAGTTGTGAGGCTTGAGGGGAAAGAGGCTTCTAGGACAAGCTGGGAAGAGATGTGACTCGCCGGATAAGGAGACATGGGGAAGACAAAGAGGATGGTGTGGTTAGCACAGTGACCACAGGAAGTGAGAAAAGATATCTGCCCCCACACTTTGAGTCCCTGACTCTCTCCTCCCTGAGACCTCCCAAACGCTCCAGCAGCAGCAGTTGTTTCATTTGAAATACCCTAATTAGGACCTGTTTTCAACCTTCTAGACCCTAGGTGTTCCTCAGACTCTCCCACCTGCCGGAACCCATGAGTCCCAGCAAGGTTAGGGCTAGAATACTGCAGGAGCCTGTACCTTCAGCGGGAACTGCTGGGTGAGTTCCGGCACGTAGGCAGCCCCGGCCTGCTTCTTGTGCAAAGACACGACCACAAAGTACTCGAAGAGCTGCCTCTCCTGGTACTCGATGAGTTCACGGTCAAGGGACAGGTACCGAGGCGCCTGCTTCAGGCGGGACTTCACATTGACCAGGCGCTGGCTGTGAGCTGGAGAGAGAGAGAGAGAGAGAGAGAGAGAGAGAGAGAGAGAGACCAAGAGGCTGCAATGACTCACTGGCCAACGTGGAACTGCACACAGAGTTGCAACAGGTTACATAATGCCCAGCTCAAGTACTTTTTTCTAAACCCAAAACATGTTCCTACATCTAACAAATCAGTAGAAAACTCTTTATTATTTGGAATTCTTGCCAAATTTCTGGGAGGAGTAACATTTGATAGGCTTGCGGGCCATCAGGGTTCAGGAAGCTGGCACTGTGGGGACTCTGCTTGGCCATGGTCTTGCTGTTGGGCCTCTGGGCAGAGGCTCAAGGAGCCATTGACTCCATCTGCCCGATGGGGGGGGGGCACTGGCTCCTCCCCTTACTAAGTTCCCTCATCGTTCAATTTGTGTCATGTGACAGAATCCAGGGCATGCAGCTTTTGGAGCTAGGAGCTTTGCAGACATTCCATGTGACTCACTCAAGGACTCTGCCCACGCCCTCTCCTGCCATGAACTCTGTAATGGACATGGATGCACTTCGTTCTCGAGGTGGGCCAGGGAACAGCTGGGTGTAAGGGGTGAGCATGGCAGGTTCACTGAGCAAATAGGCTCCTGTCGCCTCACTCAGCTACTCAGGACTTGCTATCTTTGGCTTCTCTCTCGGGTCTGAGAATTCTCGGAAAACTCACTAACACCTAGACCTAGATCAATGATTTTAGACCCACAGGGACCAATTATTTCAACAACTTCATCCGAACAGATAAGGAACTAGAGGTCCTGGATCTTAAGTGATTTCCTCCAAATTGGGGCATGAACCCCTGGTGTCTGGAGGCCTGGGCATGTAGCATCGTGCCTCAGGAGTAGGGGCTGCTACAGTTATTACAGCCACCCTGGCTCTCTGGAACTGAGTGGGGGGCGTAGTGACTACACAGTTTCAGTCTGGTCATGCTCATGACCTGCCCCTGACCACCCTGTGGGCCCCCCCATCCTCTCAGACATCCACGCCTTGCCCAGCAAACTAGGGCAGGATGCTAAGTAGGGGCCATCTTTGTAGCTTTCAAGTCACCTGCCTGCGCCCGGCACAGCAACGGGTCTCCTCACCTTTCAGCTTCTCCTCCGTGTCACTGTCAGACTCACTGTTCTCATCTGTCACTAGATGAAAACAAGGAAGAAAGTTGCAAATGTGAGTTCTTCTGATGCAAGAAACGATTTCTATGTGATAGCACAAATCCAAAATTTCTAGTTCAGAAGGGATGTTTTGTTGTCTATTTCAATGTAATAGACAAATTATGACTGTCCAACTTGATGTATTTCCAAACTGATTTGGCTCTAGCTAAGATGGTACCTACACCAAATAATACAGCAAAAGATCCTGTCCAGAAAGGAGGGAGGGAGGAAGGAAGGGAAAGAAGGGAAGGAAGGGAGAAAGGGAGGAAGGGAGGGAAGGGAGGAAGGGAGGGGAGGAAGGGACGAAGGGAGGGGAGGAATGGAGGGGAGGAAGGGAGAGAGGAAGGAATGGAGGAAGGGAAGGAAGGGAGGGAGGTAGGGAGAGAGGGAAGGAAGGGAGGGAGGGAGAAAGGAAAGGAAGGGAGGGAAGGAAGGGAAGGAGAAAGGAACGGAAGGAAGGGAAGGAAGGGAGGAGGGAAGGTTGGAAGGAAGGGAAGGAAGGGAGGAAGGAAGGAAGGATTTAGCTGAGGAAACTAGCCAGGAGAGACATTGCTGGCCTTGCTCAATCTATGGAGCCAGTAATGCAGAGATGAGAAACATCTAAGTAAAGATACAAGTGTTCACGGCTGCAGGGTTTTTGTTTTTTTCACCTTTTAGTTAAACTAAAAAAAAAAAAATAAACAAAAATAAAAAAACAAACAAAAAACAAAAACAAGAACAAAAAGATCCTGTCCCCTCTGATGTGTGCTACGCAAGGAGGCCTGCTCCACAGCCACATGGGATGGAGGACAAGGAAAGGGAGGCAGAGGATCCGCACCCCGGGTGTAGCTCCTGCCCTTCCACTGGCCCGGGACAGTGAGAGACATTTACAAAGCACCAACTTGGTCTCCTCCTTGGTGAGCCAAGCGGAAATCACAAAAAGCAAATTCTAGGGAGAATCTCTTTTCAGATTCTTAGGGGAGGAGGGATGGCGGCATTGGGGTTCTACCTTTTCCTGAGTTGCTCTCCGTGGACTGGGACAGCCTCTTCACCCGTTTCTTTCCTCTCCGGGCCTCATAAATGGCATTGATTCGCAACACCAGCTGCCAGACACCAGGAGAACAGCCAGCGTTAGCAGCCCCCTCCCCACGCGCAGCTGGGCTTCCCTGGCTGCCCATTCCCTCCTGGGACGACAGAGGGCCGGGGGCCGGGGAGCGGGGGACACCTGCCACTGGCTCATGGCGGTCTTTCAGTCATTCCTTTCTGCCACAGAGGAACGTGAATGTCAAGAAAACCAAGGGAGGCTGCTGGCCTCACTGCCCTAGGGGACGTTGTCTAAATACGCCAAGCATCCGGCTGAGACATGGGAGGCGACTCCATCAGCTCATGACGTGATGGCTGCTTTCCCTCTGACACTGCGATGTCACTGTAGCTTGGGAAGGAGCTTTTGCTCCCAAAAAAAAACGAGAAAAAGGAAGAGACAGAAAAAAAAGTTCCCAGACAGGACCCCATTCGTGGGAACAGTTCCAAAGAATGTTGGAACAGCCCCGAGAGGGATGGGAACAGGGATCAGAGCAGCTCCCGAGCCCTAGCTGGGGACTGCAGGGACTGGTGTCACGCAGAGAGCACGCTGCCCTGTGTGCAGAGGGACGCGCGCTCCACACGTCTCGGACCCTCCACGTACGCACCGGGCACGCATGTGCTGCGCAAGCGCACAAACAGGCCGTGGCGAGCGACACACCCCAGGCCTCCCCCGCCACGACAGCCGGAGCCCCGGCTCCCTGCCCCTCCCGGTCTTCCGGGGCATCTCGCGCTCTGCTGCGCACGTGAAAGCAGACTTGCTTCAAAGGAAAATGTTTTTCTTGCTTAAGACCAAAAAAGTTTGGTGTTTCCTATGTGTTTGTTTTCCCTCTTCTTCCATGAAAAGCTGGTGAGTGTGGATTTATGTATTTTGCTTTGCTGGATCCCCCGGGGCTTGTGGTCAAAGCACACATATCGCACATGTGATTCAGAATCCCACACATGGAGGGACTTGAAAATTAATTGTTCTGTGTGGCTTACAAAATTATTCTTCTTACCTCACACACTGTAGCTATATAGCTCTATGTTTTTGTTTGCTTGTTTGTTTTTAGACAGGGTCTTGCTCTATCACCCTGGCTAGAGTGCACTGGTGTCATCATAGTGCACAGCAACCTCAAACTCCTGGGCTCAAGCAATCCTCGGGTCTCAGCCTCCTGTGTAGCAGGGACTACGGGTGCGTGCCACTATGCCTGGCTAATTTTTCTATGTTTAATAGAGATGGGGTCTCACTTGCTCAGCTTGGTCTCGAATGCCTGGGCTGAAATGATCCTCCTGCCTCCGTCTCCAGAGTAGCTGGGACTATAGGCACACACCATCATGCCCAGCTAATTTTTTTTTTTTTTTTTTTTGAGACAGAGTCTCGCTTTGTTGCCCGGGCTAGAGTGAGTGCCGTGGCGTCAGCCTAGCTCACAGCAACCTCAAACTCCTGGGCTCGAGTGATCCTTCTGCCTCAGCCTCCCGGGTAGCTGGGACTACAGGCATGCGCCACCATGCCCGGCTAATTTTATATATATATATCAGTTGGCCAATTAATTTGTTTCTATTTATAGTAGAGACGGGGTCTCACTCAGGCTGGTTTTGAACTCCTGACCTTGAGCAATCCGCCCGCCTCGGCCTCCCAAGAGCTAGGATTACAGGCGTGAGCCACAGCGCCCGGCCATGCCCAGCTAATTTTTAACATTTTTTGTAGAGACAGGGGTCTCACTATGTTGTCCAGGCTAGTCTAGAAGTCCTGGCCTCAAGCAAACCTCCTGCCTTGCCCTCCAAAAGTACTGGGATTATAGGCGTGAGCCACTGCACTGGGCAGAACCATCTCTTGATGGAACCCTTGGGGTCATTTCTGGATAGTGTTTCCAGAATCACTTGTTTCTTTCAAGAGTGGCAGCCTCCTGGGTTATACCTGGTTGGGAGACAAAGGGAAGTCTTCCTCTGCATAGTTGAGACAAACTAGCGATTTTTCAGGGGAGCTATGTTTGTAAGCTGGCTTGAAAAGTTTTGAATTTTTTCATGCAATGGGAAGAACAGGAGAGGGGATACGTTGTGGCAAACCAGGCAATAGGAGGGGGGAGGGTACAGGGAGGTAGGTATTTCCCATCCCCATCTCTCCTCCCCTTCATTATCAGCTCCCTAGACTGGCTCACCAGCACCTGAGCACTGCAGCACCGGCCCCACCTGGGAGAAGGGGGCTTATTATTAGGGTCTCGCTGTGGCCATCTCCTTCAGCACTCACATTTCTGAACTGGCCATTTCCACTGAGATATCAAGGCTAACCCATTTCCTGTTGAAGCAGACACTGTATAAACGGTTGCTAAAATTATTCACAATAGCCAAAAAGGTGGAAATAACCTAAGTGTTCGTCCACAGGTAAAAGTGGCATATACATACAGCCTTAAAAAGAAAATTCTGACACATGCTACAACCTATGCTAAGTGAAATAAGCCAGTCACAAAAGGAAAATACTGGTTGGGCACCGTGGCTCACGCTTGTAATCCTAGGAGGCTTGTAAAACCTGGGAGGCCGAGGTGGGCGGATCGCTCAAGGTCAGGAGTTCGGAACCAGCCTGAGCAAAAGTGAGACTTTATCTCTACTCTACTAAAAAAAAAAAAAAAAAAATAGAAAGAAATTAATTGGCCAACTAAAAATATAAATAGAAAAAATTAGCCAGGCATGGTGGCACATGCCTGTAGTCCCAGCTACTCGGGAGGCTGAGGCAGAAGGATCCCTTGAGCCCAGGAGTTTGAGGTTGCTGTGAGCTAGGCTGACCCCATGGTACAGAGCAAGCCCCGGGAACAGAGCAAGACTCTGTCTCAAAAAAAAAAAAAAAAAAAAGGAAAATACTGTATGATTCCACTTACATGTGGTACCAGAGTAATAAAACTCACAAGGACAGACAGTAGAATAGTGGTTGTCAGGGGCTGGGGGACACGGAGTTGTTCAATGGGTACAGAGTTTCTGTTCGGGGGGATGAAAAGTTGATGAATATGGATAGTGGTGACGGTTACACAACACCGTGAACATACTTAATGCCATCGAATTGTATACTTAAATATAGTTAAAAATGGTAAATTTTATGTTATGTATATTTCACCACAATTTTTAAAAAATATAAATAAATTAGTTGCTTAGTCAAAAGTTTTTGGGTGGGGAGGAGGAAATTTTTAAACCCACTCAGAATATTCCCCCAAAATATCAAAAAATAATGAGAAAGGGCCGGGTGCGGTGGCTCACACCTATAATTTTAGCACTTTGGGAGGCCGAGGTGGGAGGATTGCTCGAGGTCAGGAGTTCGAAACCAGCCTGAGCAAGAGCGAGACCCCGACTCTATTAAAAATAGAAAGAAATTAATTGACCAACTAAAAATAAATATAGAAAAAAATTAGCCGGGCATGGTGGTACATGCCTGTAGTCCCAGCTACTCAGGAGGCTGAGGCAGAAGGATTGCTTAAGCCCAGGAGTTTGAGGTTGCTGTGAGCTAGGCTGACGCCACGGCACTCTAGCCCGGGTCACAGAGTGACACTCTGTCTCAAAATAAATAAATAAAACAAAAAATAAAAATAAATACAAAAATAATGATAAAGAAGACAGTTACGGTACAGCTAACATCCTTCTACTTTTTTTTAACATAACGAACGCTAGAATGTAAGCTCCAAATGGGCAGGGACTTTCGTCAGTTTTTTTTTTTAACAGACTGACTGACTCACCCACCCTCTCTCCACTTGTGAGTTTTGTTTCCTGCCGAAACAGTACGCTGGAGTAGCGTAGGCACAGAGTAGGTGATCAACCCGTGTTTGCTGGCCGTGAATTTGTTGAATGAATACCAAGTGTCTGCTACGTTCAAGGGATTTTATTAGGAGCTGTATGGACCGAAAGGATGTACGGGGCGTGGCAGCCATCCTTAGGAGTTCACAGCCCAGCGGGGAGGACCAGGATGTGTCCAGAAGCAGCTAACATGCAAGACACTTCGCGAGTGCTCGGTGAGTGCCATAAATAATGCAACAAAGAATGTTTTTCTCACTTTGAATCGGTTTACAGAATAAGCAAAAGTTACATATACTTTGGTCAGTAAATCTTGGTCCTTTCTTATTTAAAATTTTTTTTACAGCGAGAGAAAAATTTTTAAACATGCTTTCACATAATTGTACTTTAACAGGAGATAAATTTGGATTTGGAAGTGTTCTGTACTGAAAGAAATATTGGCCCTTTTAGAAACTTTTTTTAAAGTTTCAAATGATCTCATCTCAAAGATAGTCTGTTTCAGACAGAGACATCTGATATCTAACAGGGCCTGTGGTGGCTGCTAATGAAACAATGGATTTCCCAGGAGAGAGGAGAGAGAGAATGCCACACGGCTATGTCATGAACTGCTCTGTTCCGGTTGTCCCACCAAGGAAGGCACAGGACTGCTAGGAGAACACAGAAAGGCTGTCCTTTTTCTCTCCTGCTTCCGCCTCCTCTGGGACATTCATCCCTCTTTGGGCTGAAGCAGGGAGAGATCAGGGAAGCCACCACGTTGCCAGAAGGGCCTCTCGAAGCAGGAGCAGTTTAAAGAAAACCAATGGACTATCTGATTGGTGGTAAGTAGACAACGAAGTCCTTGCTAGAGATAAACACAAAAGCAAGGGATTGGGATGGCAATTGTTTTAGAGTTCCAAAACATGGAGGTCAAAAACTTTTGACTTCAAGTAAAAGATTCAGAGCATTTTGGAAGAAAGAAACATACTACTCAAGAGTGGGGTAAACCTAGGTTAATATTAAGTAGCAAGTGATAAAACTGAGGATTGATGAGCCTGCCAACAAACTATAATCAGTCATGTATTTTAAAAGTTCCTTTGAAGAATTATGTACTTCATATTTTTTTTTTGAGAAAGATCTCGCTTTGTTGCCCAAGCTAGAGTGAGTGCCGTGGCGTCAGCCTAGCTCACAGCAATGTCAAACTCCTGGGCTCAAGCAATCCTGCTGCCTCAGCCTGCCAAGTAGCTGGGACTACAGGCATGTGCCACCATGCCTGGCTAATTTTTTCTATATATATTAGTTGGCCAATTAGTTTCTTTTCTATTTATAGTAGAGACGAGGTCTTGCTCTTGCTCAGGCTGGTTTATAACTCCTGACCTCAAGCAATCCGCCCACCTCGGCCTCCCAGAGTGCTAGGATTACAGGCGTGAGCCACCCCACCAGGCCTCAAAAGCCTGTTTGACAAAGAGCCTGTGCTCACCTGGTGGCAGCCTATTTAATTTCACCCAATAAAGCAAAAGGAAATAAACTGCTGCATTTGCAAATTAAACCCATATAAAGTAACAATAATAGTTCTACCTTCCTCTCCTCCTCTACTTTCACATACAATATGCACACTTGTTCTCTTTCTCTCAACCTCAAAAAAATTGTTTAAAAATATTAAAATAGTATCTAGGGAGAAGTGATGAGTAAAAGTGTGAGGGTGTAACATAAAGGTTAAATGCTTCTTAAGAGATCACATACTCAAATTTGGAATTGTAGCGAAGCTCTTTTAACAGCTAATTCATTTGATTATTCCTGTTTAATTTTCTAAAATTATGGTGAGGCTGTACAGATGCTAATAGCCACTTTTCATTATTCCACAGTTGTAGGTTTTTGATGTTACAAACAAGGATGAACCATGCCAGAACACGCAGAAGGTAATAAGTTAAGGGAGTGGCTCAAGACCCCACGCTTTAGAGTACTGGTGAGCAGCCATAATGACAGGGCAGGACAGAGACTCCGGAAGGTGGTCAAGAGAGACATAGGACACCCGGCGCCAGTGCTGGAGACTGGGACCAACAGGTTAGAGGAAGCACATTCAGTAACGTTAAGTGATCAGTGTGCAGCTTGCACTGTGCCCTGGGCAGCGCAAGGCAAAACTAGCAGGGAACTGTGAGGGGGACTGAGGCGTGGCTCCTGCCATCAGCCCCTCCTTGCCTTCTATCAATAAGACAAAGCAAGATGTATTTTGCTAATTGCACAGACAATCCCCAGGCTGCAGGTTTTGGTCTTCTTCACGACCACCTGCCCCTAACTGCCCTTCCCCTGGCTGCATTCTGCTGGTTAAGGGGACTTGACTTCACTTGACTTGAGGCCAGGAGTTCAAGACCAGCCTGGGCAACATAGTTTTGTAGAGACCCTGTCTCTACAAAAAAAAAAAAAAAAAAATTTAGCTGGGCATCATAGTGTGCACTTGTAGTCCCAGCTACTCAGGAAGCTGAAGTGGGAGGATCACCCCAGCCCAGGAGTTTAAGCTATGAGTTTATGCCATCCGCCTGGGTGACACAGTGAGATCCCACCTCTAAAAATATTGATAAAATAAAAATAAAGAATGGTGGCTGCAGGGCTGGTGGGGTGAAATCTTGTCTCAAAACACTGATTAACCAAACTGTGCCAGGACGAACTGGCCTACGAAGATAAACCACTGTCATTCACGTCAATGGGCCACTTGGAGAAATCTCACGAAACCCACTGCGTCCCACTCCCTTATCCCCTAAAACTCATCCGCACAAAGTTTTACACAGTTTTATGGGGTTTCATGACCCACTAAAATCCATCCATGGAATTTGAGGCTGGGCGCGGTGGCTCACACCTGCAATCCTAGCACTCTGAGAGGCTGGGGCGGGCGGATTGCTCGAGGTCAGGAGTTCAAAACCAGCCTGAGCAAGGGCGAGACCCTGTTTCTACTATAAATAGAAAGAAATTAATTGGCCAACTAATATATATAGAAAAAATTAGCCGGGCATGATGGCGCATGCCTGTAGTCCCAGCTACTTAGGAGGCTGAGGCAGTAGGATTGCCTGAGCCCAGGAGTTTGAGGTTGCTGTGAGCTAGGCTGACGCCACGACACTCTAGCCCAGGCAACAGAGTGAGACTCTGTCTCAAAAAAAAAACAAAAAAAACCCTGTAATCCTAGCACTCTGGGAGGCTGAGGCGGGCGGATTGCTCGAGGTCAGGAGTTCGAAACCAGCCTGAGCAAGAGCGAGATCCCGTCTCTACTATAAATAGAAAGAAATTAATTGGCCAACTAATATATATATAAAAAATTAGCCGGGCATGGTGGCGCATGCCTGTAGTCCCAGCTACTCAGGAGGCTGAGGCAGGAGAATTGCTTGAGCCCAGGAGTTTGAGGTTGCTGTGAGCTAGGCTGACGCCACGGCACTCGCTCTAGCCTGGGCAACAAAGTGAAACTCTGTCTCAAAAAAAAAAAAAAATTAAAAAAAAAAATCCATCCATGGAATTTGAAATTAAGAATCTCTGCTCTAAAAGTTTCTATAAGAAGTTGGTACTTCCTAGCTCTTGGGAGGCCGAGGCGGGCGGATTGCTCAAGGTCAGGAGTTCAAAACCAGCCTGAGCAAGAGCGAGACCCCGTCTCTACTATAAATAGAAAGAAATTAATTGGCCAACTGATATATATATAAAAAAATTAGCCGGGCATGGTGGCGCATGCCTGTAGTCCCAGCTACCCGGGAGGCTGAGGCAGAAGGATCACTTGAGCCCAGGAGTTTGAGGTTGCTGTGAGCTAGGCTGACGCCACGGCACTCACTCTAGCCTGGGCAACAAAGCGAGACTCTGTCTCAAAAAAAAAAAAAAAAAAAGAAGCTGGTACTGAAGTTCAAGACATGCTCCCCCAAAATATGCTGCTTTGGTATATGAAGTCTATTTCTTTTTCTATTTTATTCTTGTTATACTTGTCACTGACTTGAAGCCCAAGTAATGCCATTCCTACTTTACAAACGAGAACCAGGGCACAGAGAAGTTAAATGACTCACTCAGGGTCACAAAGGTAGCCCATGGCAAGGCCACAATCTGCACTAAAGTATCCTGGAACCAGAGACTATGCCCTTAACCATGACATCAATGGTTACCTAGCTTTATTTTTAACTAAAGGCACTTGAAAAACAACTGGTACATGAAGGGTGCGCTAACCTCTCTTTTCTTCCTGAAAGCAGATGAGACTACCATATAAAAGATGCCATCCCTATACCAGAAGGGAAGAAACATTCATATCACCAGAGATGGGGAGTCCAGGCCAAGAGAAATCTGCACAAATCTTGTTAACCTAACCCTCATCTTCCTTGTTACTTCTCCATGAGTGCCACTCTTTGTCCAACCTGGTATATGAGCACTTAGGTCTAGTCGCATCTTTGGGTCTTCTATTTTTTCTTATGATGGTTTCCACATATGTGTAAATAAAATTCGTATGCATTTCTCCTGTTAATCTGTTTTGTCAGTTTAGTTAGGCCCAGCTGGAGACCCTAAGAGGGCAGAGGAGAAATTTGCCTCCCCTGTAGTACCAAATTGGGCAATGAAGAATGACCAGCACTGCAGGGCTGGGATTAAGCAAAAGGAAATTGAATCGACCACAGACAGTTAAGGAAGCATATCCGAGCACTTGGGCACCTGTTACCTTTTGGTCTGCAAAGAGCCAGATGTGTGTGTGTGTGTGTTTTTGAGACAGAGTCTCACTCTGTTGCCCAGGCTACAGTGCTGTGGCGTCGGCCTAGCTCACAACAACCTCAAACTCCTGGACTCAAGCAATTCTCCTGCCTCAGCCTCTCAAGTAGCTGGGACTACAGGCATGTGCCACCATGCCTGGCTAATATATATATATATATATATATATATATATATATATATATATATATATATAAAATATTTTTTTTAGTTTTCCAGCTAATTTCTTTCTATTTTTTTAGTAGAGATGGGGTCTCACTCTTGCTCAGGCTGGTCTGGAATTCCTGAGCTCAAACCATCCATCCGCCTCGGCCTCCCAGAGTGCTAGGATTACAGGTGTGAGCCACCACACCTGGCCAGGAGATGTTTGTTTTTTTTTTTTAATTTATATTTTAATAATTTAATTTTCATTCTTTTTTGATTTTTTTAAAAATCCACTGCTGACTGGATAGGAGATCCAGTTTTTTTTTGTTTTTTTTTGAGACAGAGTCTCGCTTTCTTGCCTAGGCTAGAGTGAGTGCCGTGGCGTCAGCCTAGCTCACAGCAACCTCAAACTCCTGGGCTCGAGTGATCCTTCTGCCTCAGCCTCCCGGGTAGCTGGGACTACAGGCATGCGCCACCATGCCCGGCTAATTTTTTATATATATATCAGTTGGCCAATTAATTTCTTTCTATTTATAGTAGAGACGGGGTCTCGCTCTTGCTCAGGCTGGTTTTGAACTCCTGACCTTGAGCAATCCGCCCGCCTCGGCCTCCCAAGAGCTAGGATTACAGGCGTGAGCCACAGCGCCCGGCCGGAGATCCAGTTTTTGACAAGGGCTGCCTCAGAGCACAGACTGGTACCTGCTTCTGGGGTGGGTGTTGATGAAGTTTCAGGTCAGAGCATGATGGATGGAGTTCTGCTTTTTGAGGCTATGAAGGAGGGGTTGTGGCCTTTTGAGGACAGGCATTGAAAACCTTGTCTGGGATCAGAAGGGTAGCTAAGGCTGGAGAGGGATGGCTAAGAGGAGGGCTACAGGAAAACAGCAATTATTAGGACAAAGGCCCAAACATTCCAGCCTGCTGGCTTCACTGTGTCCACCTGGCCTGTGACAATACAGGTAGAAGAGGGCCCAGTGATTGGCTCTCTACCTGGACTCCTCTGCGGCCTCCTTCACAGATAAGGGGAGTGCATATTTGAGCTTGAAGCTTGTGGCAAGAATTACCTTGGGTATCTTTCTCTTCTTCCTGCCATTCTGTGGGTCTCCGAGGTTAAAGAACGTGTCATCAGGGCTGCTGGGAGTGGAGGGGGGGCTGATTTTGGAAGGGGACCCGGTTCCATCCCGACTCAGCTTCCTAGTGTCCAGCAGTTTGAAGTTCCTCCTCTCTGAATTTTGCCGGAAAAAAGCAGGTTTGGACAATGACTGCTGTGAGGGGAAGGGAGAAAAGAAGAATAAATAAATACAAATGGAACTGACCGGGAGACAACTGGTGGTGCCAGTGACGAAGACCATGAAATTGAGAATTGAGTTGGTCTAAGTTCCCAGGGTACATGGAGTTTGTTTATGCTAATAAGTGCTCAATAAACACTTATCATCCAATTATGGAAAATTTGTGCGATAAAGGATGTACACCTAATCCAGTTTCTCTCTTTAGATAAGTGGGAAGTCACTTAGCTCAATCCCTAGACTTTATAGATGAAGCTTTTGGATAATCGAAGACACATGTACTAGGAGTTATATGACCTAGACCTATCTTTGACTTTCCCACTGCCTCACTGAGTGTCTCCTATACAAGGAATTTGGCTTCTCAGCCTCAGTATCTTATTTCTAAAACAAGCCTCTTTAAAGTCAAAAGGCAAATAAAAAGCTTGCTAAAAAAATTTACAACTCAACACAGGAAAGAACTTTTTTCCCTAATATATACCACAAATTAATGAGAAAAAGACTAACAACTCAAAAGATAAATAGGCAAAAGAATGGAAAATTTGTAGATAAGGAAATACAATCACGCTTAGATATATAAAAAATTCTTACCATCACAAGAGTAAAGAAAATTAAAACTCTGTTAAAGAAATGTTTTTCACTCAAAGATAGGAAAATTTGATAACTGAATCCATTGATGAAAGCGAGGGGGAAAAGTCACTTGGTTGGTAGAAATATAAACTGGTTATAGAAATAGAAATATATCTATTTTGGTTGGTAGAAATATAAACTGGCACAGTTCTAGGAGTAGTTAACAAAATACAGTGCATATACCCTTTGACTCAGGAATTCCACCTCTAGGAATTTACTCTGCTGATATAATCATATTTGTGCAGTGTTATATTATACAACAAGAGTTACATTGTGCAAAGTATATTGCACATTATGATGTGGTTTGTCATCACAAACTACTGGAGATGGACTAAATGTCCATCAGTAGAGGCTGGTCAAATAAGTTGTGATACATTCATATAGTGGAATACTATGCAACTGTAAAAAATGTATATTAAGCATAAAAAGCAAGGTATAGAATAGTTGGCATAGTATGCTGGTGTGTGTGTGTGTGTGTGTGTTTTAAGGAGCTGTTTTGCTGGCATATGCATGGAATAGTTCTAGAAAAACACATAAAAAACTAATTATTGGTTGATCTGGAGGAGAGAAATGGGGGATGGGACAAGAGGAAGCCTTTTCACTCTATACCTTTTGTACTCCTTAAATTTTGAACTGTATGAATGTATTAACTATTCATTAAAATAAGAAATATTAATAAAATAAAGTAAAAGAAGCACTTTGACTCCATGTTTACTAGCAATATTTTCAGGAGTCACATTTTATGATGCTATATAGTTGCAAAGTTTCTTTTTTAAATTAATGAATGAGGCTGGGTGCGGTGGCTTATGCCTGTAATCCTAGCACTCTGGGAGGCCGAGGCTGGAGGATAGCTCAAGGTCAGGAGTTTGAAACCAGCCTGAGGAAGAGCAAGACCCCCGTCTCTACTAAAAATAGAAAAGAAATTAATTGGCCAACTAAAAATATTTAGAAAAAATTAGCCGGGCATGGTGGCGCGTACTTGTAGTCCCAGCTACCAGGGAGGCTGAGGCAGGAGGATTGCTTGAGCCCAGGAGTTTGAGGTTGCTGTGAGCTAGGCCAATGCCACGGCACTCACTCTAGCCTAACAGAATAAGACTCTGTCTCAAAAAAATTAATTAATAAATTAATTAACTAAATGAAGTAAAGGTATATAGAGTACCTAGCAGAGTACCTGATAGTCAATAGGCTTCGACATGTTATCTCACTTTCTTCCTCTTACAGGCACATGCTGCCAAGCTGGCTAATTTTTTTTTTTTTTTTTTTTTTTTGAGACAGAGTCTCGCTTTCTTGCCTAGGCTAGAGTGAGTGCCATGGCGTCAGCCTAGCTCACAGCAACCTCAAACTCCTGGGCTCAAGCAATCCTCCTGCCTCAGCCTCCCGAGTAGCTGGGACTACAGGCACGAGCCACCATGCCCGGCTGATTTTATATTATATATATTAGTTGGCCAATTAATTTCTTTCTATTTTTATGGTAGAGACGGGGTCTCGCTCAGGCTGGTTTTGAACTCCTGACCTTGAGCAATCCGCCCGCCTCGGCCTCCCAGAGTGCTAGGATTACAGGCGTGAGCCACCGCGCCCGGCCAAGCTGGCTAATTTTTAAAACAATATATTTTGGGCCAGGCGAGGTGGCTCACTCCTGTAATCCTCGGCACTCTGGGAGGCCGAGGTGGGTGGATAGCTTGAGCTCAGGAATTCGAGACCAGCCTGAGCAAGAGCGAGACCCCGTCTCTACTAATAAAAAGAAAGAAATTAATTGGCCAACTAAAAACATATAGAAAAAATTAGCCGGGCATGGTGGCGCATGCCTGTAGTCCCAGCTACTTGGGAGGCTGAGGCAGAAGGATTGCTTGAGCCCAGGAGTTTGAGGTTGTTGTGAGCTAGGCTGATGCCATGGCACTCTAGCCCCAGCAACAGAGTGTCTCAAATATAAATAAATATATATATATTCTACAGATAGGATCTCACCATGTTACTGAGGCTGGTCTCACACTCCTGCCCTCAAGTGATCCACCTGCCTTGGCCTTCCAAAAGTACTGGGACTGCAGGCATGAACCACCATGCCTGGCCCACTCTTGCCTATTTATCTTGTAGAATTCTAATGTTTTTCTTATTATTTTGGATGAGCTCTATACAGAACAGATATTAAGCACTGGTCAGTTTTGCTGCAAGTATGCTTTTCCTGTGTGGTTTATTTGTATTTTGGTTATGTGGAATTTTTCACATAACTTTTTATAGGAAAATCTGCTAATCTTTTCCTTTGTGATGCATTTAATCTTTTTTCTTTGCCTAGTAAATCGATCTCTTTTTAGAAGTTTAATATTTATTAAATATTAAATTTAATATTTATTAAATATTAAATTCAATTCCATTTTCTTCAGGATTTCTCTTGGTGGTTTTTTTTTTTTTTGAGACAGAGTCACACTTTGTTGCCCGGGCTAGAGTAAGTGCCGTCAGCCTAGCTCACAGCAACCTAAAACTCCTGAGCTCAAGCAATCCTACTGCCTCAGCCTCCCAAGTAGCTGGGACTACAGGCGTGTGCCACCATGCCCGGCTAATTTTTTCTATATATATTAGTTGGCCAATTAATTTCTTTCTATTTATAATAGAGACAGGGTCTAGTCCTTGCTCAGGCTGGTTTCGAACTCCTAACCTTGAGCAATCCGCCCCGCCTCGGCCTCCCAGAGAGCTAGGATTACAGGCATGAGCCACTGTGCCCAGCTCTTGGTTTGTTTTGAACATACTTTATTCCTTAATACATCAGTAACTTATTTTGTACTATGTTTATCGAAATCATTTTTTCTAGGTTGGATGAGGTGGCTCACGCTTGTAATCCTAGCACTTTGGGAGGCTGAGGCGGGTGGATTGCTTGAGGTCAGGAGTTCGAGACTAGCCTGAGCAAGAGTGAAACTCCTGTTTCTGCTAAAAATAGAAAAATTAGCTGGACATGGTGGAGTGCACCTATAGTCCCCAGCTACTCAGGAGGCTGAGACAGGAGGATCATTTTAGCCCAGGATCTGAGGTTGCTGTGCACCAGGCTGATGCCACTATACTCTAGCCAGGGTGACAGAGCAAGACTCTGTCTCAAAAAAAAAAAAAAAAAAAAAAAATTGATGACATGGGGAAATATTCATGATACATAAACATTTTAAAAGCATCAAAATTGCATATAAAATATGATAATATGATAAAAAATCTTTTTCTTAATGTCTTCACACATACACACAAACACATACACATAGTGTATAAGAAAATATGAAAAAAAAATTAAAAAACCAAATTGTTAACAGTGGTTATATCTGGGTATTGGAATTACATGTAATCTGTAAAAAGATCTTTAAAACACAAATACACTGGGAGGCTGAGGCGGGCGGATTGCTTGAGGTCAGGGGTTCAAAACCAGCCTGAGCAAAATCGAGACCCCGTCTCTACTATAAATAGAAAGAAATTAATTGGCCAACTAATATATATAGAAAAAATTAGCCGGGCATGGTGGCGCATGCCTGTAGTCCCAGCTACTTGGGAGGCTGAGGCAGGAGGATTGCTTGAGCCCAGGAGCTTGAGGCTGCTGTAAGCTAGGCTGACACCACGGCACTCACTCTAGCCTGGGCAACAAAGTGAGACTCTGTTTCAAAACAAAACAAAACAAAAAAACCCCATAAATACACATATGCATGATACCAATCTGTTATAGAAAAATTAGAAAATAGAGGTGAGCATAAAGAAAAATAAAATTTCCCAATTGTGGATGAGTTTTATATTCTTCATTATACTTTTCAGCATTTAAAAAACGTTTATGATGAGAGTGTTTTATTTTCAGACAAAAGAAAGGTTATTTTAAAAAAGAACACATATCAAAAACTGTAATTCTATTTATTTAGCAGACACACATGAATAGCACTTACTATGTTGCAGGCACTAGTCTAAGTGGTTTATGAGCATTAATTTGATTAATCTCCGTAAGACCCTTGAGCGGGCTAGACTATTATTATTACTCCCATTCACCAATGAAGAAACCGAGGCATGTATTCTAAATGAGATCATTTGCCCCAGCCACACAGCTAGCAAGTGGCATAGGCAGGTTTTGCATGGAGGCTGTCAGGCCCCGGAACCTACACACTTGGCCAGACACTGCCTCCTGCAGACACAGCTAAGTGACACATGATCTGCTCGTGTGAGACTGTGGGTGGGCCATACAGGCAGCCAGAGAATGCCAGTCAGAATACATTTTCCCTTTAGGTGTCAAAACAAAAAAAAGTGTTTCTCATATTAGCCTAGATTCCCTTAACCATAAAAATTAGTTCTGCCACATTCCCTGTGCAGTTTGAGCTAAAGAAATGGGAGCAGGGGTGGGGGTGGCACACATGTAGCAAGAAAATAAAACGGTCCCTTGTCAGGAGCTTGCATTTGGCGTTCACACGCAGCGGCATCTGCCCCCAGCAGCACGTCTGCTCCTTTCTGAGAGCCTGACACTTCCCTCTATACTGGGACTAGGCATGATCTAATGAAACGAACATCCCAAAGATGGCTGAGGACATTTCCATGGCTGGGACAGGACTTTGACACAGAGGGACTGCTTCAGCAAGTTCTAGAGTCCCAGATGCAGCCCAGATGTTGCAGATGCTCAATGAATATTTGATGAGCTAAATGGAGGAAGTGGTTAAGTCTGCAGCTGTCCCCCAGAACAGGGGCACAAATCAGACACCCGGACGTGGGCAAGCAGAACAATGAACATGGACACAGCATTCTGCTGATGACCTGCAAAGGCCCCAGACAGACTGCAAGCGCCAGTGGCAATCAGACACGGGTGCCCGACAACTGCGTTTTCTTTCTTCAGGACAGCTGTATCTGGACTTCAAGTTCTTTCGGAGATTCTCACCTATTGGGCTTAGCGGCTTCAGTGGCTGAGGCTCTAGGTGTCCTCTAGCCTGGCAGGGACAGGAAGAGAGGGGTTGTTAAGCCTTTACTCTCTGGTATGAGGGAGGAGAGCCCTGCTCGGAATGCAGAGCTGCTTTGGGCAGATGTTTTTCATTGTTCCCCAGAGGTGATGCAGTTCACTCCTGCATGAAGTGGGGAGCCAGGCAGGATGTGAAGGGGGCAGACTGCGTGTGACGGATGTCTTTTTTCTTCTAAGTCAGGCTTCTCCACTATGGGAAATGAAGGATTTCCTAAACGTTGAAGATATCCATATTCCAGGGAAAGCACAAACAACACATTTCCAAGGCAAGTAGAAACTGTTTGCTAATTATTGGTCATATGGATTATTCATGATGATGCTCTTCTCCATATGAGGAGAGACACGGCAGTTAATAGGTTTGGGCAAGTGCTGTCGTAATTGGTTTGGGTCTGCAAGACCCACCCTTTGGGATAGGTCGTAACTTAGCTCTTCAGGAAGCTTCCCTTTGAGACCGTCAAGCACAGAGGGCCGGCCTCGGGTAGAGATGCCCCCACCTGCCAGCAAATGCAGGTCCCGTCGGGCTTGGACAGGAAAACGGTGGTTTTCTTAGGCCAGAAACAGACATTTAAACTGACATTTGCAACAGGGATTTGACCTTCCTTTATTTACTACAATTTCTTCAAAAACTAAGTATTTGGAACAACTATGTTAGGCCTTACGGGAGACACAATGAAACAGATAGTATACTTTCTGACCTTGAGGAATTTATAATCTAGTTGGGGAGATGCTTTTAGAATATATTATAAAACTTACATCACAATTCAAACCATCAATGTAAGAGGTGCCATAACGCAGGATACAATTTAGTGTGAAATGAAGGTAGGAATGACCTGACACAGGGTCAGCAAATCATGGCTTGTGGGCCACATCTGGTCCACCATTTGTTTTTGTACAGGCCATGAGTTAAGAATAGTTTTCACATTTTTGAATAGTTGAAAAACAAATAATGTTTCATGGCAAGTGAAAATTATATAAAATCCAAATATCAGTGTCCATTAAAAAAAGTTTTATTGGAACATAGCTGCACTCATTTGTTTACATATTGTCTATGGCTGCTTCACACCATAATGGCCATGCTGAGTGGTTACAATAGGGACCATATAGCTCGCAAAGCCTAAAATATTTACTCGCTGGTTCTTTAGAGAAAGTTTGCCAATCCAAGGCCTGTAACTTCAGAGGGCAGTTGGTAGGCTCTCGCTGGAGGGGAACATTTATATGTAGCAAGTGCAGGAGATTAGGAAACATTGTGTGCCCAGCGATCAATTATGAAGGATATTTATTGCTGGGCTAAAGAACATGAACTCAGGCCTATAGGCAATGGGTTGAAATCATTATCATGTATGTGAATATAGTTACAATGTTATCCACGTGGACATGGCACAAACTCCAGAAAGTTCAAAAGGATATTCTTTTTTTTTTTTTTTTTTTGTAAGATAAGGTCTGACTCTGTTGTCTGGGCCAGAGTGCAATGACATCATCATAGCTCACCGCAACCTCAAACTCGTGGGCTCAAGTGATCCTCCTGCTTCAGCCTTCTGAGTAGCTGGGACTGTAGGTGCATGCCACCATGCCTGGCTAATTTTTCTATTTTTTGTAGAGACAGGGTGTCACTCCTTCTCAGTCTGGTCTAGAACTTCTGACCTCAAGCAATCCTCCTGCCTCAGCCTTCTAAAGTGCTAGGATTAGGCCGGGCGCGGTGGCTCACGCCTGTAATCCTAGCTCTCTGGGAGGCCGAGGCGGGCGGATTGCTCGAGGTCGGGAGTTCGAAACCAGCCTGAGCAAGAGCGAGACCCCGTCTCTACTATAAATAGAAAGAAACTAATTGGCCAACTAATATATATAGAAAAAATTAGCCGGGCATGGTGGCTCATGCCTGTAGTCCCAGCTACTTGGGAGGCTGAGACAGAAGGATCGCTTGAGCCCAGGAGTTTGAGGTTGCTGTGAGCTAGGCCGACACCACGGCACTCACTCTAGCCTAGGCAACAAAGCGAGACTCTGTCTCAAAAAAAATAAATAAATAAAAAATAAAGTGCTAGGATTGATTACAGGTGTGAACCAGCAAACCTGGCCCAGAAGGATATTCTGTAAAAAGAAAATCTACTCTGACCTCTGAGTACTCAGACAACTCCACCCACCGAGGTCCTCAGTTATTCATTCTTAGGTATTCTTACAGAGATATTCTTGTATATATACAAACATGTGAGTTTACGTATGTATATTTTTTTCATTAAAAAACCCACAAATGGGGCTGGGCGTGGTGGCTCACGCCTATAATCCCACCACTCTGGGAGGCCGAGGCTGGAGGATTCCTCAAGGGCAGGAGTTCAAAATCAGCCTGAGCAGAGTTTGAAACCAGCCTGAGCAAGAGCGAGACCCCGTCTCTACTATAAATAGAAAGAAGGTAATTGGCCAACTAATATATATAGAAAAAATTAGCCAGGCATGGTGGCGCATTCCTGTAGTCCCAGCTACTTGGGAGGCTGAGGCAGAAGGATTGCTTGAGCCCAGGAGTTTGAGGTTGCTGTGAGCTAGGCTGACGCCATGGCACTCACTCTAGCCTGGGCAACAAAGCAAGACTCTGTCTCAAAAAAAAAAAAAAAAACCAGCCTGAGCAAAAGCAAGACCCCATCTCTACTAAAAATAGAAAGAAATTAATTGGCTAACTAAAAATATATACAAAAAACTTAGCCAGGCATGGTGGTACATGCCTGTAGTCCCAGCTACTCGGGAGGCTGAGGCAGTAGGATCGCTTGAGCCCAGGAGATTGAGGTTGTTGTGAGCTAGGCTGATGCCATGCACTCACTCTAGCCTGGGCAACAAAGTGAGACTCTGTCTCAAAAAAAATATCCCACAAATCCCACAAATACTGTTCTACACCATGCCTTTCAGTCTTATATCTTAGAGAGTTTGTTCTATGTCAGGACATTCTTCTTTTTTTTTTTTTTTTTTTTTGAGACAGAGTCTCACTTTGTTGCCCAGGCTAGAGTGAGTGCCATGGCGTCAGCCTAGCTCACAGCAACCTCAAACTCCTGGGCTCAAGCAATCCTTCTGCCTCAGCCTCCCAAGTAGCTGGGACTACAGGCATGCGCCACCATGCCCGGCTAATTTTTTCTATATATATTAGTTGGCCAATTAATTTCTTTCTATTTATAGTAGAGACGGGGTCTCGCTCTTGCTCAGGCTGGTTTCGAACTCCTGACTTCGAGCAATCTGCCCGCCTCGGCCTCCCAGAGAGCTAGGATTACAGGCGTGAGCCACCGCGCCCGGCAGGACATTCTTCTTAACAGTTGTATAGTGTGAGTATGGATGTACCACCTTTTATTTACCCAGCTTGAGGAGGTTCTGAGCAACTCAAATGGTATCTTAGGAAGCCTTGCTGAGCAGAGGGGTTCCAGGAGAACCAGAGGCAGGGAGACCGGGCAGGTAGTAGATGTACAAATGCAGGAGCCTGGCTGGGAGGGTGGCCTGGAATTTCAGTGCAAGTTGGGACTCCAGAGTGTTCAAGTCCACTGTGCCCCCTGTCCGGCCACTGCTCCCCTGGGGACTCATACCTTGGTGGGTGTGTCAGGGATTGAAGAGGTGGGAGAACCAGGAAAGGTCAAGACACACTTCTTCCCCAGGCAGCGACCATGTAACTCGATGTCCTCATAAGGGTTTTCCTTCACTGGTGGATCTATGGTCGAAGACAACAGGTCAGGAACGTGGGAATACTGTGGAAGTTTTCCTTTTCAGAACACTGAAGCTAACTTCTTGGCCTCTCCTGCATTAATCCTTGTGGGGACGTCTGTTGTTTTGCTATGTATTCACCCGCCTCTTGGCAACCGCCTCTGATTTCATATAGTTAACTCCCCATGTCCCCATTAGTAGCCATATGAGATTAACCCCATTCCCAGCTTCAGGGCTTTAGCCAGTCCGAGTATCCCAAATCCCTCCCTCAGTGATCAGTACAGGGAAGGGCTCATATCCTAAGCCTAAGGCAATCACTGCATGGTATTCCCAGACTCCAAAGGTGAACACAGGACCTAAGCTGGTCTGGTTAGGGGGGACCTCAAGATTTTTTTTTTTTTTTTTTTTTTGAGACAGAGTCTCGCTTTGCTGCCCAGGCTAGAGTGAGTGCCGTGGTGTCAGCCTAGCTCACAGCAACCTCAAACTCCTGGGCTCAAGTGATCCTCCTGCCTCAGCCTCCCGAGTAGCTGGGACTACAGGCATGGGCCACCATGCCCGGCTCATTTTTTCTATATATATTAGTTGGCCAATTAATTTCTTTGTATTTATAGTAGAGACAGGGTCTTGCTCTTGCTCAGGCTGGTTTTGAACTCCTGACCTTGAGCAATCCGCCCGCCTCGGCCTCCCAGAGTGCTAGGATTACAGGCGTGAGCCACCGCGCCCGGCCGGACCTCAAGATTTTTGCTGGGACTTGCAGGACTTGCACAGGCTCTCCTTCCCCCTGTGCAATCTGAGGAAGGTACAGATTCCAGGGAGCTGATGAAACCATTGTGGGAATCATGGGAAGCCTGCTGAGAATGGAGCTAACCTGAAAGATAAGAAACAGAAGAAGGAAGAGCCAGCTCTACTCACATGAGCCAACAAACTCCCTTTGTTGTTTCAGGTGGGTTTTCTGTTCCTTGTAACTGGAAGCATCCTGTTAGGCAGTCACTACTGAGACAAGTCCAGATCTCATACCCATTTAGGTTTGGGAAGCCTGCTGCTTCGGCAGGAACCCAGCCTGGACTCTGTAGTTCAAATAATGTATGGTTCAGTTCAGATAGCTCAGCTAAGTACATGCCCTTTCCTGAGTCTTTTATTTCCTCCCTGCATGGGTTTTTTCTGCTGTTGACGACTGAATACAGGCATGTCTGTGTATATCCACACTCCCTCTCGCCTGCACACACGTGTGGGTTTCTCTCTTTTTTTTTTGAGACAAAGTCTCACTCTGTTGCCCTGGGCTCAAGTGATCCTCCTGCCTCAGCCTCCTGAGTAGCTGGCATCACACTTGGCTAATTTTTTCTATTTTTAGTAGAGATGGGGTTGCTCAGGATGGTCTTGAACTCCTGAGCTCAAGCAATCCTCCCTCCTCAGCCTCCCAGAGTGCTGGGATTATAGGTGTGAGCCACCAAACCTGGCCAGTTTTTCCCCTTACTAGTTTGTTTCTCCCCCCACCCCGTACCCCCACCATAAGCAGACACAGCATGAGCTCACACCTGACTGAAACCATGATCTTCCCCAAAGATGTTTTTACTTTTTAAAAATTTTTGGAGACAGGATTTCACTATGTCTTCCCAGCTTGAGTGCAGTGGCATCATAGTTCACTGCAACCTCACACTCCTGGGGCAAGTGATCCTCCTGCCTCAGACTCCTGAGCAGCTGAGACTACAGCTACTTTTTTCCTATTTTTTGTACAGATGGGGTCTCACTCTAGCTCGAGCTGGTCTCGAACTCCTGACTTCAAGCGATCCTCCTGCTTTAGCCTCCCAGAGCGCTGGGATTACAGGTGAGAGCCACCGTGCCCAGCCCCCTTGGAAGTTTGTTGAACTCACCAAACAAACTCTGTGAATCTGAGTCCCACTTTGGAATCTGAAAAGATTCTTTAGAACTAGGCCAAAGTTACTTTTTTAATAACAGACACTCATTTAGTCTGTATTTTGATGCCCTGTTAGTGCCACACTCCTACAGTTACTGAAAGAGTATGATGGTCTATATATTTTCTTTCCCTACAATCCACTGAGCATCTGTTACAAACCAGGTATTTGACATACTATTCTGTCCAGTCCTTTTTTTTTTTTTGAGACAGAGTCTCACTCCATTGTCCTGGGTAGAATGCTATGGTATCATAGCTCACAGCAACCTCAAACTTCTGGACTCAAGCAATCCTCCTGCCTCAGTCTCCCGAGTAGCTGGGACTACAGGGGCATCCCATGATGCCCGGCTAAGTTTTCTAGTTTTAGTAGAGACGGGGTCTTGCTCTTGCTCTTGCTCAGGCTGGTCTCAAACTCCTAAGCCCAAGCAATCCTTCCACCTCCGCCTCCCGGAGTGCTAAGATTATAGGCATGAGCCACTGCGCCTGGACAATTCTGTCCAGTCCTTAAGCAACCCTGCAGGGTAGCTATCATCATCCTCGTTACACAGATGAGAGAACTGAAGTTCAGAGAAGTTAAGCCACTGACTCAATGTCACGCAGCTAATAAACAGCAGAGCCAAGATTCGATTCTGGATCTTGAGACTCCTGGCACCACATTTCTCGCTGTGCCACGCCAGGCTGCCACGCCACCTCCTCGGCTGCTCAGCGCCAGCCCTTCTTCCCCTCCAGCCCCATATTCTTTCCCTTATCCCGTGAGGCTCACTCTTGGGCCCCACCTACCCGCTCTGTCACTCATTTGGGCACACATTGGTCTTCCAGTACGTGGGTGACTATTTTAAGCAGCCAGCCCCATTCGCTCCCCGCCTTTCCCACGGACAGATTCAGACCCACATACAGACATTTTGGCCTCTTACCTAGAATGTCTTCATAGACGTTCTCCTCCGATAAAGTGCGTGTGAGTCCCAGCTTAGTCTGTGCGTACCAGTCCACCCTGCTGTTCTCAGAGGAAGACTGCAGTAAGTCTTCAAACTCATAGGACTTTCTGGGTTGTGCAGGATGGGAGGGAAAAACAAAGAACTTGAATCAAATTAGGCTGCTCTGAGTACAACAAAAGTACAACAAAAAAAATCCGTTTTTCTTGGAAACATTTCTATTTCTATTATTGAAATCAACTCTATTTTTTGTAAAAGGCATGAAAATCCATGAATAAGAGACGTGGCTTTTACTTGTAAGAATGTTCATGCTATTATGCTAAGTGAAAATAGTAAAGTACATATAAAAAAACACAATCCCAACTTTGTAGACATCTACATAGACAATAAAAAGAAGGAAAGGAAGTGAGATACACAGCTGTTAATCTCAAGACTGAGGATGACTTTTCTTCATTTTGAATTTTCTGGATTTTTCAAATTTTCTACAAGTTTTCTGCTTTTTTGGAGACAGAGTCTTGCTCTGCTTCCTTGGCTAGAGTGCAGTGGCATCATCATAGCTCACTGCAACCTCAAACTCCTGGTGGGTTCAAGCGATCCTCCTACCTCAGCCTCCCGAGTATCAGGGACTACAGACATGTGCCACCATGCCCAGCTAATTTTTCTATTTTTTGTAGGGACGGGGGTCTCACTCTTGCTCAGGCTGGTCTTGAACTCCTGACATCAAGCAATCCTCCTGCCTTGGCCTTCCAGAGTCCTAGGATTACAGGTGTGAGCCACTGAACCTGGCCGGAATTTTTTACAAGATTTATAAAGCACCCCTTACTTACAATCCGAGAAGCAGTGAGGGTGAGCTCAGAGAAGACCAGAGGCCTGGGCCCCTCCCTCTTCCTCTCACCTCTCAATATGAAACCCAGGCTCATACCTGTTATCCTAGCACTCTGAGAGGCGAAGGCAGGCTCATTTGAGCTCAGGAGTTTGAGACCAATCTGAGCAAGAGTGAGACCCCATCTCTACCAAAAATAGAAAAAAATCAGCCAGGCATGGTGGCACATGCCTATAGTTCCAGCTACTTGTTGAGGCTGAGGCAGAAGGATCACTTGAGCCCAGGAGTCTGAGGGTGCTGTGAGCTAGGCTGACACCATGGCACTCTAGCCCGGGCAACAAAGTGAGAGACTCTGTCTCAAAAATATGAAACCCAGAGCCAGCTGAGACACTCCACCCTCCCCATCAGAGAGCGGTTCAAATGTGGCTGGGTCTCATTCCATGGCCTGGCACACTCTATGGCTTTTTATCATAAAACAGAAGCCCATCCCCAAAGGAGGAGCTACCACTTCATGGGCCCCTTCTTCCTACCCTTGAGGTGTCTAGCTAGGACAGGCAGGACCAAGCTTCAGAGGTCTATTAGATGAGGCCTAGGGGTGGGAGGCAGGTGGGGCTGTTTTCTCAGGATGGGAATAGGCTCTGAGCCCACCCTTACATTTTCTAGTGAGGTTGCCATTGGCTCAGGCTGGAGTTATTGAGGCAGCTGACTGGGATGGAAGCATGGTCTGTGGCCCAGAGCAGAGTGACATCACTAGCCTGAAATGACCAGAACTCCTAGGTTTCCCTGATGCACTAACCAGATCAGAGCCCTCAGCATGCACACTACATACATTTGGTAGGAAAGAAGCAAACTATTCAAAGAGACCATAGCATTGTTCATTCAACAATATTTACTGAGTACTCAGTAAGTATTTTAATTGTACTAGCACATCCAAACTTCACAACAACCCTGTAAGGAATTACTATTATTATACACATTCCTTTTTTTTTGTTTTTTTTTTGAGACAGAGACTCACTTTGTCACCCAGGCTAGAGTGAGTGCCGTGGCGTCAGCCTAGCTCACAGCAACCTCAAACTCCTGGGCTCAAGCAATCCTCCTGCCTCAGCCTCCAGAGTAGCTGGGACTACAGGCATGCGCCACCATGCCCAGCTAATTTTTTCTATATATATTAGTTGGCCAACTAATAATTAATTTCTTTCTATTTATAGTAGAAATGGGGTCTCGTTCTTGCTCAGGCTGGTTTCGAACTCCTGACCTCGACCAATCCACCCATCCGCCTAGGCTTCCCAGAGTGCTAGGATTACAGGCGCCTGGCCCAGTTTGAAAGGTTTTTATAATCCTTCTGTATTTCCAAGAATAAGATGCCAATACATAAAGAGTTCAGCCATGATTTGCATTTGATTTCTGACACATAAAAGGTACCACCAGTCTAAACAGCATTAGAAAAGACCAATTTGAAAAAATTGCAAACTTCCTTAAAAAAAACTATTTAGAAGATGGTTATTCACATTATAAAATTCTTTTTTTTTTTTTTGGTGAGACAGAGTCTCGCTTTGTTGCCCAGCTAGAGTGAGTGCCATGGCGTCAGCCTAGCTCACAGCAACCTCAAACTCCTGGGCTTAAGCAATCCTCCTGCCTCAGCCTCCCAAGTAGCTGGGACTATAGGCATACGCCACCATGCCTGGCTAATTTTTTTTTATATATATATTAGTTGGCCAATTAATTTCTTTCTATTTTTTTATAGTAGAGACAGGGTCTCGCTCAGGCTGGTTATGAACTTCTGACTTTGAGCAATCCGCCCGCCTTGGCCTCCCAGAGTGCTAGGATTACAGGCGTGAGCCACCACGCCCAGCCTAAAACTCTTATTTAATTTGCAAAAGAATTCATCAAAAGGTTTCTTATAATAAATAGCAGCTCCATTTCCTGTATTAAAGTGTTGATTTTCAGGTGTCCAACACTTCCTATGCAGAAAGTCTGAAAGGCAAACTTAAATCAACACGAAGCACGGTCCATACAAGATCAAGAAGCCGGAAATCTTTAAGTGCCAGTTTCTAGAACTAGCGGGAAAATAGAATTCCAATTTCAAAGTCTGATTTATCATTGTCATGTGTTGGTAACACATGTGCAAGCAATGGCTTTAGGTAGTCAGTTTCTCCTAGACATTATTTCTATCATAGACATAAATGTCTCTAGGGACTTCAGTGCCTTCAGTGCCCTTCTGAGGTTTAGGTACATGATTAGGCGGAGAGGAGAAGAGGAGAAATATTATTACATTCATCATCCAACTGCTTAGCTAATTCTATTTTCTAAAAATATTTTTTTAACTTGAAAAAAGCTTTAGTATATTTATGTATTAACTTTGAGAGAAAGAAAATTATGAAAGGCTAATGAATGAAAACCACATCCCAACTGGCTTCTCTCTAGTTTAAACATTTCCAACATTCATTCCACATCCCGCCCGCATGTCCCGCATGTTTAATGTGTACCTTCTGCGAGTCACACTGTGCAGAAAGCTGGTGATGAAAAGAAGTCTCTGCCTTTGGGGAGCCCCCAGCCTGGGGAAGTGGTGTAACCTCCTCTCAGCCTGAGTTTACTTCTCAGGCCCTCCAATGATCATTTGATGTTTGGTACTTCTGAGTTTTAGAGATGCTAGAATGGTGTGATTGTTCCAAAGAATTATTATGACCTATGTAATATCCAAATTTCAAAACAAATGCCAAATACTGTGATTTTTAAGAGGCATTTTGAATGTTCTTCATGACTCTTCCATACTTTTGTAAATGAAATGCTAACTTAAGAGCTCGTCCCATTTAGATGATGCACAAGAATCTCAAAATTGAACTCATAATCCTATTGCCTCTCCTAACGATAACCAGCTTCTCTCCCACTGCAGGCATCCAAAGGTTTATGCCTTAAACCTGGAAGCCAGACTCCAAACCTCCCTCTCTCTTACTGCCCACATCTAACCAATTAACCCAAGTTCTACCTCCAGAGTATCCCTTGAATCCACCCACTTCTCTCAATCCCCACTGCCGTGACACCACAGGGTAACTGCAAGACCTCCCTGCTGTTCTCCCCACCCACCCACAGGTGCCCCTCCAGTCTCCATGCTGCTGCCAGAATGATCTCCTAAAAATGGAGATCTGATAATCTCACTCCCCTTCTTAAGAACTTTCAAATGCTTCCCATTGCTCTCAGGTAATAGGCCCAAATCCTCACCTTGTCTACAGGTAGGTCCAGAAGACCTCTAGGCCTCATCTCACATCCTTCCTGACCCCCCTGGCCACACCCTTGACTGCAGTTCCTGTGACATGCTAAAAGGTCTTTCCAGTGGGCACAGGGCCTTCAACTGTTTGTTGGCTCCAGTTGAACACCCGCCCCCAACACTACTCCCAGCCTAAGTGTCACTTCCTCTCAAGCTTGCCTGGTCTCCCCGACAGGCTAGACACCCCTGCTCAACATTCCCATAGCATCCTGGGCTTCCTCACAGCACTGAGTGCATATAATTACACAACTAGCTGAGCACTTCTATTACTAGTCTGTAAGTCTCACTCTATCTTGTTCACTACTACATTCTCATGTCTAACACTAAATAGGTATACATTAAATTGTTGGTTGAATAAGTGAATAAATATATATATTTTTTGAGACAAGGTCTCACTCTGTTTCCCAGGCTGGAGTGCAGTAGCGTAATCACAGCTCACTGTAGCCTCAGACTCCTGGCCCAAGCAATCCTCCCATCTTGGCCTCCCCAAAAGGTAGGATTACAAATGAATATTTTAAAAGTTAGTTGTGATGGCCACATTAACTGCTTATAATTTATTCATATTTCGGGTTAAAAAGAAAATAAAGCAGCTGCAGTTTTGAGTTAATTTTTAGTAAACTCTTTGGAATCCATTTTCCCCGGAATTATTTTCAGCGATGGTTAGAAAAGAGTGGATAGCCTGGAATGGAGCCACCAGTTAAAACACCATTCAGGCCGGGCGCGGTGGCTCACGCCTGTAATCCTAGCGCTCTGGGAGGCCGAGGCGGGCGGATTGCTCGAGATCGGGAGTTCGAAACCAGCCTGAGCGAGACCCCGTCTCTACTAAAAATAGAAAGAAATTAATTGGCCAACTAAAAGTATATATACAAAAAATTAGCCGGGCATGGTGGTGCATGCCTCCCAGCTACTTGGGAGGCTGAGGCAGGAGGATCGCTTGAGCCCAGGAGTTTGAGGTTGCTGTGAGCTAGGCTGACGCCATGGCACTCACTCTAGCCTGGGCAACAAAGTGAGACTCTGTCTCAAAAAAAAAACAAAAAAAAAAACACCATTCAGACAGGCAAGAAACCAGGGATGCCAGCTCGCCTGACTTCCCTTGTCCATCTCCAGCTGCCAGAGGCTTGTTGCCTGTCTATATCAGTGGCCATAGGCAGCTTTTCCCCGTGTCCCACCTGTGAAGGGCATTCCCACCCCCAGGGGCTAGGGCAGGGGACTAAGCAGGAGAAGGCTTCTAGTAGCTCTCAGCTTGCATCCTGTTATCGAGCATCTCCTCCGCTGAGCACGACAGCCACTCACAGTGGGTTTCTGCTTTTCTCTATCCTGGATCCAAAATAGAAATGTCAGAAGAAAAAACTATCTCTGTCCATCATTGTGCCTAAAATCCAACAATTTCCACCTTCCAATGAGAAGTAAGACACGACAACCACTCTCGTAATGGAAAACAGCAATCTTAGAAGTTCACCTCCCACCTCTCTTGTTTTCCAATGCAACTACTATTGAAATAAATGGTTTTACTAAATCAAGTTTCTCAGAAGCTTTCAGAGTAACTTTTGCCCTAAACCTCAAATTAATCAAACAATTTGCTCCTTTGAAGACTTCAAACATTCAGCTTTTGGACATGGTAATTGCCTCATGGATGTCTTGCTGACTGAGACAGGCCACAGCGAGGCTGGTGAGTTAACTCTGACTGTTAAACTGATGATAGCTGAGGGCTGTCGCCCAGCCAGAGACGGTGGGGATCCCTACCAGTCCTATAGAAGTGGAAGTCATGGAATCTACCGTAGCACAGTATGATCTGGCAGCCATATGACTGAGGTTTCATGTACCCAAGAAGTTCTGAAACCCTTACACTAACGCCCCAAGGAAAGACTAAATTTATATGATGCCAAAACAATCAGTTGAAAAGTTTAAATTTTGGTCATCAAAATTTTTTGGTTTCATAAAGATCTAAAAACTGTCACATAGGCCGGGCGCTGTGGCTCACGCCTGTAATCCTAGCTCTTGGGAGGCCGAGGCGGGCGGATTGCTCAAGGTCAGGAGTTCAAAACCAGCCTGAGCGAGACCCCGTCTCTACTATAAAAATAGAAAGAAATTAATTGGCCAACTGATATATATATAAAAAAATTAGCCGGGGATGGTGGCGCATGCCTGTAGTCCCAGCTACTTGGGAGGCTGAGGCAGAAGGATCACTCGAGCCCAGGAGTTTGAGGTTGCTGTGAGCTAGGCTGACGCCACGGCACTCACTCTAGCCTGGGCAACAAAGCGAGACTCTGTCTCAAAAAAAAAAATAAAATAAAATAAAATAAAATAAAATAAAAACTGTCACATGATCAAATCAAACTAAAATTTAAGAATCTGTATTCAAGTTAAAACATTTTCAGTACGTAGATACATGTAAATGCAGATGCTGCTTACACTTAAAAATACTAACTTTTTTTTGTTAAATGTCAGCCTTAAGGCATTCCTGCCAAAGTTATTAAACATATGCCATAAAACATACATAACCAAGTTAATGTTGCTGTAGGAACCTTATCTTTGGAATTTCCTGACATTTGAGGTTTCTCATTTTCCATTTTAGGATTGAAGACGTAAGTCCTTGCATTTAATTTCCTGGGGCTTTAGAGAAATGAAGAAGAGAGAAGACAGGGAAGAAAGAAGGAGGGAGAAAGGGAGAAGCAGAGAGGAGAGAAAAAAGAGAGAGAAGAGGAAGAGAGAAAGAAAAAAAATACATTTTCTTAAACTGAGGATCTCTGAATCTACTGGTTTCACTCTTGACAAGGTGGACTAATTGGCCTATGAAAATAAGCTGAATACATTCTCTAAAGAGCACACAGTCTGGCCGTGTAATTCTAAACCCTCATAACCTCAAAATTCTTAATCATTTCTTTCTTCAACCTTGGCTTGGCTTTCCTGTCTCAGAGAGAGCAGTAAGTCTGCCAAATTCATGGTTGAGCCTTTTTTTTTTTTCCAAGAGATAGAACCACAATAAAGAGTATACTTTACTTTTTAAGAGTAGAAAGTGAACATCTTGCCCTAATCACCTCCATTGTACTATTTTAAACAAAATGAAAAACTCAAAGCCAAAATTCTTAAAACACAGCTGATGCAACCATACTCAGACTGGCCAAGAAAAATTTCATCTTTGGATTGAAATAAGTAACTTTAGCTGGTTATAAAGAAAATGCTGGAAGACCGAAAGAGCAGATGGTAGCTAAGCGAGAGAAGATAATGGGAATAACTGTTCCCTAGGTTGACTCATCTGCCCAGTGATGACACAGGTGAAAGATTCCAGTTTCCCAGAACCAACCTGTCCCTGGGAGAGTGGGGCCTCTCTGGAGGAACAGCCCAGAATGGGCATGGAAGGGCTGCTGCTGGGAAGCATTAGAGCAGGAACAGAAAAGTCAGGAACTCTCAGGGACCTACGCTTTGGCACTGGTTTGGGAGACGATTTAGAATTGGAGATAGATTCAAACTTTCTCAGAACATAAAGAAGGAAGCCTCTGTGTTTTTCTATAGACCTTACATAACATTGATACCAAACCTGGTAAAGACAGTGCACTAAAAGCCAAGTATAGACCAGTCTCATTTATAGAATACTGATGCAAAATCTTAAAATATTAGCAAATAAAATTCAGTGGAACATTAAAACAATAATAAACCAGGAACAAATGGGAATTCATTCCAAAAATGTAAGGACGGGTTAATATTAAGATATAAATTCACTATTAATGGGTCAAAGGAGAACCATATGATTGTACAGAGTCACTGAAAAACACTTTGACAAAATCTGACAATCTAAACCTAAATTTTAAAATGCTTAGTGAAAAAAGAGATATAAATAGGCACTAACTTGATAACATAAAAACATTATCTCAAATAAGAGTGCTTATGAGTAAAACCTTAGAAGTATTACCATTAAAGTTAGGGATGCGATAAGGCTGCCCACTGCTATCAGTAGTACGATTTAACACTATTCTGAAGTCTTAGCCAGTGCAATTCGGCAAGAGAATTAAGAGGTATATGTTGGGCACAGTAGCTCATGCCTGTAATCTCAGCACTTTGGGAGGCATTTGGGAGCAGAGTGAGAACTTGTCTCTAAAAAATAAATAATAACTAACTAAAAAATAAAAAAAGAAATTTCTGTAAGCCCTACTAGATATTAAAATATATTATGAAGTTAAAATAATTTAAACAGTTTGGTACTGGAAAAGAAATAGATAGCCTGATTAATTAAACAGAATAGAGACAAAAAAAATAACAACATATATTAAGCATTTACTGTACGCCAGGCTCTATTCTAAATTTATGTTTACATAAATGAACTCATTTAATCTTCACAACAATCCTATAAGGTGGTCACTATAATCATCACCATTTTACAGATAAGTAAAATGAGGCCAACACAAATTTAGTGGCTTATCCAATGTCACATAGCTAGTAAACTTAAACTTGTTAAGTGCTCAGGTTCCAGAGCCCTCTCTAATGCTATGCTTATCACAGCATTATTTGTAAACTAGGAACAACCTTGTTTGCAAACTTTGTTCCCTGGAGGACATAATAAATTATGTTATTTGCAGCCAAAAGAATCCTACATGACAGACCATGTTGAGTGAGGAGTGACAGGATCTAATTTACATTTTTGGAAGACTCCTTAGCGGGTAAGGGGGGTATATTCTGGGGCTGGGAGGTGGATCCAAGATGACTATGGTGGTTGCGGTGGAGGAGATGTAGGCAGATTCAGGATAAAGTTTTAAAACTAGAACCAAAGGACTTGCTGGTGAATCAGATGAAGCTATGTGAGAAAGACAGGAATCAGAGATAGCTCCTAGGCTTGTGGCCTGAGCAACCAAGTGAAGGGTGATGCCATTTAGTCAGATGACAATTTTTTCAGGAAGAGCTAGTTAGTGGTGGCTTGGATTGAGAATTGGTAGTTAGTGGTGGCTTGGTTTAAGAATTTAGGTTGGACAAATTCTTGGTTTAAGAATTTAGGTTGGACATATAGAATTGGTAGTTAGTGGTGGCTTGGTTTAAGAATTTAGGTGGAACATATAGGTTGGTAGTTAGTGGTGGCTTGGTTTAAGAATTTAGGTTGGACATATAATTTAGGTTGGACATCTACACCATACTATTAGATAACCAAATGGAGATCCAAGCAGGAGATGACTATAGAAACCTGAAGCTGGCAGAGGGAGTCCAGGCTAGGGATCTAAATTTGAGAATCATAAGCATGTAACTGACATTAAAGCCATGGGACTGGATGAGATCACTTAGGGAGGAAGTGTAGACGGAGGGAGGAAGCCCTGGTCTGATCCTCGTTTGGGGAGGGGATAGGTTAGGGGTTAGAAAGAGGAGCATGCTCTGACATGCAGAAGGAGAGGAGAACAGGACTGAGAGGACCCAGAGAAGCAGGACTAGCAGGAATGTGGGTGACCTAGAAGCCAAGTGAAGGCAGTGTTTCAAGATGGAGTCAACAAGTATTCCTCAAATACCAAGAGAGGTCAAATAAGAAAAGAACAGAGAATTGGCAACTGAATTTTGAAAGATGGAGGTTGTTGGTGGCCTTGGACGAGAGCAGCTTCAGGGTAAGTGACCAAAGCTCAAGAGAGTGGGTCAACAGAAAACAGGAGGTGAAGAAGTGATGAACGTAAGTATAGACAACTGTTTTGAGTAGTTCTGCTCTCAAGCTAGTTTCTAGATTAGTAGATATCAAATCAACTAATACAATTACAGAAATGGACTAGAGATTAAGTTTCAAAGCAGAAAAGAAATTGTATTCAAAGCACAGATTTTATTTTCAATCATTAATATGCTTCATTACTAATGTGTTATTTTATTTTTATTTTTTTAGAGATGAGGGTCTTGATATGTTACCCAGGCTGGTCTTGAACTCCTGGTCTCAAGTGATCCTCCCACCTCAGCCTTCCAAGTAGCTGGGATTACAGACTCCAGCAACTATGCTCAGCTATTATGTCATTTTAATATTATAAAATATTCACAGTGCATGAATCTATATGCATAAATGAGGAAACTGAGGCTCTTCGAGAGAGTAATTTGTTCAAGATACAATGATGGCTTCTTGACCTTTTAGCTAAGATCAAGTGAAGATAGACAGTGTGGGCCCAGGCAATGTGTTTCTAGAGGCCAAGAAAAAGCATGAAAAGAGCCAGAAAGATTCAGGCACTAGTAGTTACTAGGGACTACCAGTTAGTAGATTGCCACTGTGAACATGAGTCCTTCTTTTAACTCTTGGTTACTGTCCCAATTATAGGTCCTTATCACATCTAAAGGGTGATATTTTATTTTTATTTATTTATTTATTTATTTTGGGACAGAGTCTCGCTTTGTTGCCCAGGCTAGAGTGAGTGCTGTGGCATCAGCCTAGCTCACAGCAACCTCAAACTCCTGGGCTCAAGCAATCCTCCTGCCTCTTAGCCTCCTGAGTAGCTGGGACTACAGGCATGTGCCACCATGCCCGGCTTATATTAGTTGGCCAATTAATTTCTTTCAATTTATAGTAGAGACGGGGTCTTGCTCTTACTCAGGCTGGTTTCGAACTCCTGACCTTGAGCAATTTGCCCACCTTGGCCTCCCAGAGTGCTAGGATTACAGGCGTGAGCCACCGCATCCGGCCTAAGGATGATGTTTTAAACATAAATACTTTTTTGAATACTGAGAACAAACAAAACACATGCATCAATTATCACATTTCCAGGTTAATCAACAAACTATCTTAAGCTATGAACCTGACTATAAGATCCATTGGTTTTATGAAACAAATAATTTGGCTGAGAACAGACAGTATCGATGGGGTGTAAACTTCTCAAACAGGCCTCACTGGCACCATGCACCTACAGGCCACCTGCACCTACCTGTGGTCAGCGCTGGATTTCTGTCTCCCGGTCCACGGCCTTCTGTTCACAGAGGGAGGCGGGGGAGAGGAGGGCAGGGGCGGGGGAGGCAGAGAGGGCAGGGGAGGCAGGTTTCTTTTCTCTTTCCTGAAGCTGATGCCTGGGTTCCCATCCTTGTCCCCTTCGCCGGCATGTTTGAAAGTCCTCCGGGGCTTTGGCAGGGGGTTGATGAAGGGCTTTGGGGGGGACCCCTCCGAACCCCTGTACACACTCTCAAGGCTCTGGTCCCCAGGCTTTCCGCAAGAACCTTTCCTGTCCTCAGCAGCCTCAGAGGCAGGCATCCTGCCTTCCAGGTCCAAGTGGTGGGCTCTCCGGCTGACTTCCGAGCCTCCCCCGCCTCCCAGGTTCTCAGGCAGGGTGGGCCCCTCCTCTGCCTTGTCGGGCAGGCAGTGTGGTGAATAACAAGTCCCAGGCAACTGGGGATCCAACCCTGCCGACCCATCCTTCAAAGCCTGCTCAAGTTTCTTGACTTGCTTCAGCACCGAGAGGTGATCATTCTGAAAGCGCTTGCCAACCCTTGGCTCTCGGCCCCTGCCCAAGCTAGGATCCAGCACCCTGTCCAGCTGGCTTGGGTCTTGCCTCTGCTCTGGGTCCTGTCCCCTAACTTTCACTCCTCCTTTATTCCTCTCATTTTCTCTGCTCTCTACTTCCAGCCTTGTTCCAATCTTAGCCTCTGTGGCCTGAGGTCTCACCCCATCACTACTTCTCCTCCCCACCACACAGGATGTCAGATAATCCTCTTGTCCGTCTGCTCTCCTGCCGGGTGCAGGAGTGGGTGACTCCTTCTTCCCTTCCCATTCTGATATCTTATCCTTAATGCTGAGGGACTTGTGCCGGGCTCCGACCCTGGCAGATGGGTGGGGGTTCTGAGCACCTCTGAGCTGCTTCTTCCCGGCCCTGCTGGCTTCTGCAGCTGGGTCACTGATGATCATATTTGAGCTGAACATGTCCACTCTTGACTCTAGCACGAGGTTACTGAGGCTTTCCAATGGGCTCCTTCTGAAGGGTGGCTCCTGACCAGCCTCTAGGAAAGGAATGAAGGACCCAATTGGTTGCCTTTGAGGGTCTTCCCCGGTCTTTGGATCTTCCACCTTGACCCTGAACAAGAATGACAAACACCTGGTAACACTTACTGCTCTTGGCTAGTTATAAAGATTTGCTAGGACTCAGATATAAATGTTATATGCAAGCTGCAAACCACAAACATTGAAACTACTATTTAAAAAAACCACTTTATGTTTTTCTTAGGGAGACAACATGGTGGAATGAAAGAAGCAATTGGGTTTTGGAGTACAGTAGTCTTGGGTTTAAAACTTAATTCAACCGCTGACCAGACATGCGACCTTAGGCAAATTGTTTAAGTCCTCTAAACCTCAGTTTCCTTCTCCATAAAATGGGAATAATAATAAAACATATGTAATAGGGTGGTTGTAAACACTTTTTTCTTTTATTTTATTTACATCAGTCATCAAACAGCTTCTGAGGCTGTAAACATTTAATGAGCCAGCCCACATAAAGTATCTAGTATGTCCTGAGTATACAATAAATGGTGGCTATTATTATTACTAGTTTTTTTGCCTCATGAAAATAGGAGTAATTTCATGAGGTACAAGATTAAATAGGCTGTTTCCCCTGCTTTTGTTATTCTCAGGTGGTTCACAGATGGTTCTTTGCAATGACTATTTGAAAACTAAAACAATGCCACAAGTCCTGAAGTTTCTGCTAATTCTAAGCTGGACAAATTGTCCTGGTTTAAGTGGGTAAAGCCACAATGATCAGGTGCATTTGAAATGAACCTCTTCTAGAATGACAGCCTTACTAGTGGGAACCCTCCATGAGGGCACGGATTGTTTTGTTATTTGGGCTGATTGTGGCTACTGCTGCATCCCTAGCACCTACAACAATGCCTGGCAGAGTAGGTGGTCAATAAGTATCTGTTGCATGAATGAATGTGTGAATAAATAGGTAGATTTAGATTTCACACACTGTCTAACATAGTAGCCACCAGCCACATGGGGCTATTTAAACTTAAATCTAATTAAGTTAAAGCTTTGGTTCCTCAATTGCATCAGCCACATGTCAAGAACTCAGAGTCCCCGTGTGGCTAATGGCTACTGTGTTGGATAGATGGAAATAGAAGACTATTTCCATCACTGCAGAAAGTTCTGGCCTAGAACATGTATGTGAGGACGCACGCTTCTAAATGCGATTTTAGAAGATTAGTTAGTGCCATGAAAACACTAAAGATTATTTTGAAAGAAAAACATTTTAAAGCTAGTCTAACAAGAATGAGAGTATCTGTATTTTGCAGTGCAAAACATTCCTCCACCAGTAAAGGTTATGACTGAGCACAATGACTTTAGATGTGCCAAGATTCGCAAGCATGTGTGAACCAACCTCATGGTGCACATTTTCTGATTATATAGATCTGACTGAATAGGAGTTATGAAACTCCAGTCAAGGTTCAAGGAGATGGATAATTAGCAATTTCATGCATCCTATTACTATTTAGCTTTCTATTCCAAAGACCACCAGTTGTTTACATAAAGATATCTCCCTCAGTTGAGACATTAGCACATAAATTATGCTGTTCTTGGTTGCACAGCATAAATTAGAAACTTATGAAAACGCATTTTTTTGCAAACACATTTTCCTATGTTAAATATGGTGATTAAAGCAGAAATTCTTATTTAAATAAGCAATTAAGATTCATAACAGAGTGCTTACAAAAGAGACAAAAATTTTAATTATTCCATCACCACTTGGTACATTTGTATAAATTCAGATATTAGTCAGAATCAGAATCAGAATCAGTTTGTTATTATTAATATTTTATGAAGGGTTCAAATGGCAGGAGTTATGGTGTTTGCCAGGAGCAAGATAAAGAGAGAGGACAGATACATAAAAACATGACAATCCAGGTTAGTGCATGCTTAGTGACAACTGATGATCCAGTATACATAAAAATCATTAATATCCTATATACTGTTAGGCAATATTGCCCAGTAGATACATAAGTGAGCTTTGGAGTCAGAGGGACTTGGGACTTAGATCCTGACTCCATGTTTCATCTTAAAATAAGAACCCTACCTCCCTTCTCTAGGCTGAAACTTTATGAGCACAGATACCAAATTTATCTTGTTCACTGTGCCTGATGCATAGTAAGTAGACAGTCAATAAATATTTATTCAATGAATGTATGAGTTAATATATGTAGTGTGCCCAGAGTACGGCATATGTTATAAATTTTGATATCAATAACTGGTAACTAGCGTTACTGTAATTGTCACAGTTATTGTCTAAGAGCCCAAACACCTGGAGTGACTTCACTGTCAGGGAGGCCCTGTCTGAGAACTGGAGAGGAACGAAGGATGGCTTGCTGGAAGCCCACGTTGGATTTACAAAGCTTAGGCAAGAGAGACGAGGATGCTGAAACTGTTCCAAGCCTCCAGAAGACAGAAGGCCTTCTCTACCTGGTTTGCTGCACCCAAGATTTTCTAGAGTTCCTGTTCCCAGGATTCTGTGCCCCAGAATGGGTGCTGACCTGGGAGCAGAGCTGCCAACTGCTTTGCAGAATTCGAGAGTTTCAGAGAAAAGGCTCCATCTGGGGTGGAGGAAACAACTATGCGGATGCAAATGGGAGAGCTGACCATGTGGACAGATGCAGCTGCAGAGATTTAGGGCTCAAACATAACTAAAATACCTAGACATCCCAGTTAGAAAAGTCAACCGGGACTGGAATAGTAATGGGGACAGGGCTCAAGTCACCAGGGACCATCCTCTCCCTACTCCAGGCACTAGTCAGACCTTCTCTTGATCACTTTGGTCTGAAGCCTTAAATGAGTTCAGCACAGCGAGATGATTTACAAGAGGCTCCTTAGAAGGACCTGGAAAAGAGAGCCTCCTTAGTTCAAGGAAGTGGGATTAGTGAAGAGCAGAAGGCGGCAGGGAAGGAAGGGAGACTAAGAAGCTGGGCCAGCTGCCTCATTCTCAGGGGAAAACGTTCTTACTTGTCAGCCAATTTGTAGCTCAGGTTTTCGGTCTGGCTGTGGCTGCCCTCGGCCGGCCTGTACACTGTCATCATGTCAGCACCGAGAGGAGCTCCAGGTCACCTGAGGAAACAGGGATGCACGCTCAGTGAGCCAGGACATCAAACCTCCCTCATAGAGGAGCAGATCTAGCCCCACGCCCCACACTATTCTGAATAGATTCCACCCAGGAGCAGGTGCTGGCAGGAACGCACCATTCAGAATCCCTGACCCGGGAGACAAAGGCACAGTCCCGAGGTCCACCCTGACTCAGGCCCCATGCCAATCTCTTTGTATAAACCCTTTAGCTAAGGTCACCAAAAGTCTTAAGAAAACATACAACCTTAGAAAGCAAAACATAAATTACAATACACCTCGACACTTTTTCAGGTTCTCTAAGAACCTCTGCGATGAGCCAATAGTTCCCAAAGAAGAAAACTGTTGCCCCTTTATTTGAAACAAGACCTAAACCACACATGAAAGCAGAACTATCCCCCACAGGGGAACTCCACTCTTCTGCTGGCCCTGACGGTGGCTGTAAGCCCACACTGGCCTTGCCTGCAGAGCCCCAACAGCTCTGCGCTGAGGTCATCTGTCACTAGGTCACCTGTCTGGTCTAAGGAAAACTAGGAGATGGTCACAGCAAACCAAGAAATCCCACTGAAGGGGATACCAAAGAAGGAGCCTCAGCTCAGAAGTAGCAGTTTTATAATACCCTGGGGTCCTACATCCAAATTAACTGAAGTGACTGATTAAAATTTATTCTTTCAATAGCAAGTCCCTACAGAACTCTGGGAATAACAGTGCCTCGCAACATGAGTATAAACAGCCATTGCTCAGGCAGAGGTGGCTAGGAAGATGACAGCTATCAGAGATTGCCAACAGCATGGGCCATGCAACTCTTCTGTAAAGTGTGAACACTGAACAACGGATCCCTCCTGAGACGAGCTAGCTCCTTGACTACAGTTTAAGAAGTATTGAGATGCTGGGGACTCGTTTTTCCATGGAACTTCCAGGGAATCCCTCTCCGAACTCCTTCTCAGGTTTCCAAGATTCCTACCCCCTTTCCCAGGATGGTTTACCTGCCAGGTGACGGGATGGCTGCCCAGTGTCCTAGCCTGGGCATCCTCTCCCTCCCAAGAAATCAAAGGGCTGGGACTCAAGATATGCATGGGGTGTGGTGGCTCACACCTGTAATCCTAACACTCTGGGAGGCCAAGGTGGGAGGATTGTTTGAGCTCAGGAGTTCAAGACCAGCCTGAGCAAGAGCGAGACCCCGTCTCTACTAAAAATAGAAAGAAATTAATTGGCCAACTAATATATATAGAAAAAATTAGCCAGGCATGGTGGAGCATGGCTGTAGTCCCAGCTACTTGGGAGGCTGAGGCAGAAGGATTGCTTGAGTCCAGGAGTTTGAGGTTGCCGTGAGCTAGACTGACGCCATGGCACCCTAGCGCAGGCAACAAAGTGAGACTCTGTCTCAAAAAAAAAAAAAGATATGCATGTAACTCTTGGGAACAGCGAGAAGAAGGGCACAGAGGAAGAGGAAAGGAAAGGGAGAGTGAACATGGGCAACAAATTAACAAGAGGGAGGTGGGAAACAGGAGCTGGAAAAAACAAGGAAGGGGACAGACGGTCTGCCAGGTGTGTGGGGTGGGGGGATGGAGTTGTGGCCTGCCCATGGAGCTCAGCTGTCCCCTTACCCAGCAACTCAGCACCAGACATTTTGGGGGACATCTGTGTTGTAATCAAGCCCAGTTCTTTAAAGAAGCCAGGCCCCAGGGCTCATCTATCCCATTACGTAGGAGAGTCCTGAAAGGCTTTTCAGGGACAGGAAGGAACTCATTGTCCCTCTCATAAAGCTCCCGCAAAGCTGAAAGCTTCTGGAGCCTCTCCATTTGGCTGGGCCCACAGACACTGCTCTTCTGTCCAGCATCTGGCAGAGGGCCCCATGGGAGGTCAAGGAGAGCAGCCACTCCCCACCCCCAGCCCTGCCCTCCACATAGCCCAAACCAACAATGCCCCAGCCTTGTTCCATGTGAGCAACGACTCTCTCCACCCACTCTCTCCTTTCAAGCTGACAGCCTCTTTCACTGGCACTAGGACTTGGTGCCAGGCCATGTGCTGCGTGTTCTGGGGGACTCAAAGATGAGTAAGACATGGTCTCAGCCCTCAGGACAGCACCAGGACTGCGAAAGGCTCACGCTCAGCCCCGTAATCCAGCCCCAAGGAAACTGTTTCCCTATACTTCTCGGGAAGCACAGCTTCTCCAGAAGGAACAAAGCCCACTGTGTCCAATTAATGCACAGAGATGTGAGTACGGGCTTTGAGGTCAAAGATCACAAGAAGCACCTAAACAACAGGGGACGTAAGTGAACTCGGTTCCCATCAAGCAGTAATAACTTCCAGTGCTAAAACCATGGTCTCTAGAGAAACAGCTGATGCCATGTTCTGAGAAAACGGCAAGTCCAAGTGGGCTTCAGAGCCCGGCCCTGAGGGGGTAGGATAGGACGCCACTGCACACTCAGCAGTCAGTCCACGGCATTTCTGAATTAACAGAGGTATGGGAAATGCTGCTCCTGTAAAAAACCGACCTTTCCTTTTTTGCCTGAGATGATTAAAAATCATTAATTAGGTAACAAGCCTAACCTAATCTGCTAGTTAGCAGTACTCTGACTTCATCACCATAATAAACTTCACTATCACTTTATAGGTCTGGGATGGCAAGGTGGAGCTGTTTCCCAAACTGTGGTCCGCTGGGGCTCTGTTCCAGCACCTTGGGGACCATGTTAGACACGTAGATTTCTGGGCACCTTTCTGATGCACCAAAACCAACTGTCTGAGGGTCAGTCTGGAATCAGAAAATCAAAGGCCTCAGATGATTTTTACATTACCCAAAGCTATTTCTGTATGACTAGTAACACATTTTCCCACTCAACTGCTTTCCATAAACATAGAACTTCCCATTAACCAGATAGGCTTAAGTATTACTAATAATGTTAATTAGACTAAAAATGCCATGCAAAATTTTGAAGTTAGATGATAGGTACATGAAAGTTCACATATTTTGTATGCTAAACATTTCCATAAGTTCTAAAAACTGTCTTACAAGCTGAATAAAAATATTTTAAAAATTCTAACATCTATAACTAATTACGTTTATCAATCAAGTCCATAGTTTAAGCCTGTTTTTTTTTTTTGGTTTTTTTTTTGAGACAGAGTCTCACTCTGCTGCCTGGGCTAGAGTGCTGTGGCATCAACCTAGTTCACAGCAACCTCAAACTCCTGGGCTCAAGCAATCCTTCTGCCTCAGCCTCCTGAGTAGCTGGGACTACAGGCATGCGCCACCATGCCCGGCTAATTTTTTCTATATATTTTTAGTTGCCCAATTAATTTCTTTCTATTTTTAGTAGAGACGGGGTCTTGCTCTTGCTCAGGCTGGTTTCAAACTCCTGACGTTGAGTGATCCACCTGCCTCGGCTTCCCAGAGTGCTAGGATTACAGGCGTGAGCCACCATGCCTGGCCTGGTTTTCTTCTTGCTAAAATGAATACTGTAAGATCTTTTTTCTCGACTCAGAGGTTCTCTTTGGGCATTGACATCATATTGATTGGAAGGCACAGGTGAAGAAGTTAAGATGCCGGGCAGGAGAGTCTTCCTCGGTTTTTAATTTGTTACAAACTGTTGGCGGGGCACAGTGGCTCATGCCTGTAATCCCAGCACTGTTCGGAGGCCAAGGCAGGAGGATCGCTTGAGCTCAGGAGTTCGGGACCCACCTGTGCAAGAGCGAGATCTCATCTCTACTGAAAACAGAAAAATTAGCCACTCCTGTAGTCCCAGCTACTCGGAAGGCTGAGGCAGGAGGATACCTTGAGTTCAGGAGTTTGAGGTTGCTGTGAGCTAGGCTGACGCCACTGCACTCAAGCCTGGGCAACAGAGTGAGACTCTGTCGAAAGAAAGGAAAGAAAGAAAAAAAAAGAAAAGAAAAGAAACTGTCTTAGCCAGTTGGTGCTGAGAGAACCTTTTACTTCTAATTACCTCTCTGAATTACCTTTAATTTAGAGAGAGAGAGAAAGAGAGAGAGAGGACGAGAGAAAGAAAGGAGAGATATCTCATAGTAAGAGGCTTCTGGTTAGTCTCAAAAATCTCACAGAAACCTTAATTGTTCAAGACTGACACTGCTAGATTGAAAAAAAAAAACACCACATGTATTATTTTACAATTCCTTTAAAGTTCCAGCCTTATCTCTGAATATATTATTTTTTTCCTTTTTTTAAGGGACTTGGAATACTAAAATGTCAAATCGTTAATTACAACACAAATACTTCTCAGTAAAAAGGTCAAGAATTTAAAACAGATATAAAGTGTTTTCCCACAAGTAGGAAGGAGGAAGTGAATAACCCCAGATCCTGAGAGCAGTTCTCACAGGAGGAGCCTGAGGACCCACTGTTCTAGGGGAGGGAGGAGTGAGCTGTGCTTGCAGGGAGAGGAGCCCTGGGGCCCTGGCAGCTCCTTTAGAATCCCAGCCCCCTCGAGGTCTGCTCACTCTCTTTCCTCCAACACCGTTTTGGGAATCCAGCTAAGACAGTCTGGATACACCAGCCTGGTGAAGCCAGTGCAGCCTTCGGTGCTAAGAGCCCAGTGAGGCAGCATCTTGTGGTCTGAGGCCTGGCCTTTTAGAGTGTTTCCACTGATAATAGAGCATTGCTTATAACCTCATTAATTATTCATTTATGATATTAGAAAGCCAAACAGGATGCTGTTGAGAGCCCATCAACAGTAGTAACATTCTTCCTATTAACTCTGGTAAGATACCAGCCTAGGCAACATAGTGAGACCCTGTCTCTACAGAGAATAAAAATTAAATAAATAAATAAATAAATAACCAGGCATGGTAGTACGCATCTGTAGTCCCAGCCACTGAGGAGGCTGAGGCAGGAGGATCGATTGAGCCCAGGAGTTCAAGGCTGCAGAGAGCTATGATCATGCCACCGCACTTCAGTGTGGGTGACAGAGCAAGGCTTTATCTCTAAAAGAATAATAATAACAATAACAACTCTGGCGAGGTTTTTATGGTGGCAACAGGGAAGGTGATACATGGTCCATAAAAATTTTGCTGTTAAAGTCACTTACAAAGAGAAGTTTGGATATTACTGCTTTAGAGACTGCTAGAAAAAAAATTAATCTGGAGATGTTTAAGCCACAAGAGAAAAAAATAACAGCCTGATTTTCTCAAATCTTAAAACAACAAGTGATTTAAATATAAAATGAAATGTAGAAATGTTGATCAACTGATGATAAATAAACAAAAGTGGCACATTCATAGAAGGGAATTCAGCCATACAAAGGAATAAAGTCCCATTATATGCTCCAAGATGGGTGAACCATGAAAACATACTGTGTGAAAGAAGCCAGACACAAAAGGCCACACACTGTGTGATTCCACTTATATAAAATGTCCAGAATAGGCAAATTCACAGAGACAGAAGGTAGATTAGTAGTTGCTAGGGGCTGGGGAGATGGAAGATTTGGGCCTGATGGTTAACAGGCAAAGGTTTCTTTTGAGATGACAGAAATGTTCTAAAATTACATAGTGGTGACAGCTGTAAAATACAGTGAATATGCCACAAGTCACTGAACTGTACACTTTAAAATGGTATATTTTATGCCCATTATATCTCAATAAAAATAAATTATATACATAATATATGTTCAATTAAAAATATAAGAAATCTAGGGGGAAGGGGGGCATGGGCAATATACATAACCTTAACATTTGTACCCCCATAATATGCTGAAATAAAATTTAAAAAAAAGAAAATTCAGAAATGTGTTTAATAAAGTATAGCACCAAAAAAAAAAAAAAAAAAAAAAAGAAATCTAGACAAGGGAAGAAGTGAAATGAAGAATAAAATCCACACAATTATAATTTTCCAGTATCCTTTATTGCTCTACAGTTAGTTTATTAGTTTTGAACTATAAGTAAATATGTATCATATCTACCTTGATTCAAAATGGTCATACTTGGTACACTGAATTTTAAAATACAGTTTAGCTGGCCGGGCGCGGTGGCTCACCCCTGTAATCCTAGCTCTCTGGGAGGCCGAGGCGGGCGGATCGCTCGAGGTCGGGAGTTCGAAACCAGCCTGAGCAAGAGCGAGACCCCGTCTCTACTATAAATAGAAAGAAACTAATTGGCCAACTAATATATATAGAAAAAATTAGCCGGGCATGGTGGCTCATGCCTGTAGTCCCAGCTACTCGGGAGGCTGAGACAGAAGGATCGCTTGAGCCTAGGAGTTTGAGGTTGCTGTGAGCTAGGCTGACGCCATGGCACTCACTCTAGCCTGGGCAACAAAGCAAGACTCTGTCTCAAAAAAAAAAAAAAAAAAAAAAAAAAATACAGTTTAGCTGGTGCAGTGATGCACATGCCTATAGTCACAGCCACTCAGAAGGCTGAGGTAGGAGGATAGCTTGAGGCCAGGAGTTCAAGGCGGTAGTGGGCTGTGATTGCACTTGGAAATAGCCACTGCACTCCAGCATGGGCAATATAGTAAGGCCCTTTCTTTTAAAAAAAATTTCAGATCATAAATGATTACATACTAATGAAATTAAATTTTAAATAGCTTTTGTGTAACAAATAAAGTTACAAACTGTTCAGCTTTAATGATTTGATGTCTCTTAGTTTCATCAGCTTATGAGGAGCTGGCAAAAAATAAAGAAGCCATAACAACTACAGTAGAACAAAAAGAGTTGTTTTCTCAGCTGAGCATTCTTCTTAGCAAGCATATCTAAAAGGTATTTGTTTTCAAAAACTAAGCTGGAAAAAAAAGTACACAATCTGGAACTGCAAACTAGTACAATCTCTATGGAAAGCAATAGGGAGATACCTCAAAGAACTAAAAGTAGAACTACCATTTGATCCAGTAATCCCATTACTAGGCACCCACTCAAATGAAAAAAGAAAACCTATAATAAAGACATCTGTACTCGAATGTTTATAGCAGCACAATTCACAACTGCAAAGATGTGGAAACAATCCAAATGCCCATCAATACATGAGTGAATTAATGTATGAGTGGTATATGTATGCCATGGAGTACTACTCAGCCACAAAAAACAATGGTGATCTAGCACTTCTTGTATTATCCTGGATAGAGCCGGAGCCCATTCTACTAAGTGAAGTATCAACGAATGGAAAAACAAGCACCACAGGCACTCACCATCAAATTGGTACTGATTGATCAACACTTATGTGCACATATGGAAGTAACATTCACTGGGTGTCAGGCAGGTGGGGAGGAGGGAGGGATGGGTACATTCACACTAACGTGTGTGGTAAGCACTGTCTGTGGGATGGGCATGCTTGTAGCTCTGACTTGGGCAGTGCTAAGGCAATATATGTAACCTAGACGTTTGTACCCCTGTAATATTCTGAAATTTAAAAAAAAGTATACAATCACATACGACAATTCTTGCTATGTCTAACTGCATAGTGATGCTCATTCTTGAGCCTCTTGATGCTTCACTTTCACCTTCTTTAAACAAAGAGCTTTGAAAAAAAAATTAAAATGGGCTCCTTTAGTCCTTTACACTGAAGCTATAATTTTTTGATTTGTGGTATTTTCAAAAGCAAAACCAATATTTTCACATTTGGAAGAAGATGGAGGAATCTGAAGCAAGTGAGAAGAGAAGCCAAAGGCCTTGTGCTGCCTCAGAACTACAGCTGGGGGTGGTATTTGGCAAAACTGCAGCCTGCACTCTTGGACCAAATGCTTAAACCGTGCCTGCACAAGAACACCGAACATCAAGTCCTCAGAGCATCACACAGGGTAAAAACAGAGGCAGTATCAAAAGGATGACTTTTGTGCTAAAGTCTGCCCATTTCTAAGAGTTCTGCTTTTGAGCCCAGAAGATTCTCCCATCAAAGGAGTGTTCAGGAAATGTGTTAAATAAACCAACACATACCATGTTTTTAAACACCTAATGTGTCCATCAGCAAATGACTGGCTCAACAAAATGTGGTATATCCATACAATGGGATATTATTCAGCCATAAAAAGAAATGACGGGCCGGACGCGGTGGCTCACGCCTATAATCCTAGCACTCTGGGAGGCCGAGGTGGGCGGATTGCTCAAGGTCAGGAGTTTGAAACCATCCTGGGCAAGAGTGAGACCCCGTCTCTACTATAAATAGAAAGAAATTAATTGGCCAACTTATATATATAGAAAAAATTAGCCGGGCATGGTGGCGCATGCCTGTAGTCCCAGCTACTCGGGAGGCTGAGGCAGAAGGATTGCTTGAGCCCAGGAGCTTGAGGTTGCTGTGAGCTAGGCTGATGCCATGGCACTCACTCTAGCCTGGGCAACAAAGCGAGACTCTGTCTAAAAAGAAAAATAACAAAACAAAAAAAAAGAAATGACATTTTGATACATGCTACAACATGAATGAACCTTGAAAACATTATGCTAAATGAAAGAAGCTAGTGATAAAAGATTACACCTTGTATGATTCCATTGATATGAAATGTGCAGAATAGGCCAATCTATAGAGATGGAAAGTAAATTAGTGGTTGTCAGGGGCAGAGTAAGGGGTAGGGGGGTAAGGAATTACTGATAACAGGTATGGGTCTTTTTTGGGGGGTTGGTGTGATGAAAATATTCTAAAATTAGATAGTGATGATGGTTGTATAACACAGTAAATATACTAAAAATTACTGAATTGTATGCTTTAAAAGAATAAATTTTATGGTATGTGAATTATATCTCAATAAAGCTATTTAAAAAAAAAAAAAGATTTAGCAGAGACAATTACTTAAAGCCCCACTGCAGACAAAATGAATCAGACTGCCAAGAGTGGAACCTAGGAATTTGCACTTATAAGTTCCCCAGGGAATTCGCAAGCATACTGAAGTTTAAGAATCGCTGGTCTAGAATTGAACCATTCAGTTTATTTTTATGTCACTTGCATTGTCAGCGAGCAACAGAAATACTCTGTTTTGCCCTCTCCTTTGTAGGGCAGTATTTTACTCCAGCATCTGTCTGCTCCTATTTTAAAGCATCTTGGGAATCTGATGTAGGAGTTACCAGCACAAAGTTAATTTGTTCCTCTTCAGCAAACCAGATATAGATGCTCTAAGATGTGTTCTGCAGATCTTTCCCTACCCAGGCTTGAATATCAAGGCTCCGTTGCACTCACCTTTAGAGTGTAATATTGGAGAAATTTCAAGATTTTCTATTGTTATAAATACTCAGTTACTGACAATATTTTCTTTTAACAACTTGATTAGAGGTCGGATGTGGTGCCTCACGCCTGTAATCCTAGCACTCTGGGAGGCCGAGGCAGGCAGATTGCTCAAGGTCAGGAGTTTGAAACCAGCCTGAGCAAGAGCGAGATCCCATCTCTACTATAAATAGAAAGAAATTAATTGGCCAACTAATATACATAGAAAAAATTAGCCGGGCGTGGTGGCGCATGCCTGTAGTCCCAGCTACTCGGGAGGCTGAGGCAGCAGGATTGCTTGAGCCCAGGAGTTTGAGGTTGCTGTGAGCTAGGCTGACGCCAGGGCACTCACTCTAGCCTGGGCAACAAAGTGAGACTCTGTCTCAAAAAGAAAAAAAACAACTTGATTAGTATTTGCCTGACCTACACCTGTCAGTTTGACAAATGAAGCCACTGGGAATCTGTGGCTGGAGCAGCCTTTGAATGCAGACTGGACCACACTCTGATGCCCCAGCGGCTAGAGGCAGTTAAAAATGTGCATTGTTCTCAACTTCATAAACCCAGGAAGGATTTTTTTCACATCTGCAGAACATTCTGACATATAGAGATGTATTTGGCCACCTTAGTAGGATGGAAACATATTTTTCACTTGACAATATTTGCAAATCATGTTTATTCTTTCACTCATTGGCAATGTGGAAATAATTCCATATGTTGCCTTTGGGTTCACCATTCTGTGGAGGGTAAAAACAGAAAAAGTGCAACTGAGTGGCCATCTTGCATATGAACACTAAGCTACAGCATGTAGAAGGTTTTAGCAGTGTTAATGCTTGACAACTACTAGTCTCACCTCTTGGATAAAGGATAGGATGAATTTGCCATAAATCATTAAAGCACAAGTTACAAAAGTTATGAAATACACTTACTGCTGACATACAGTGTAATAGACTGAATTCAGATAAATGTGTTTTTTTTTTTTTTTTAAATACACTTCCTTTTGTTTCTTTTGTGTATTACAAGTCACTAAAACAGGAAGGAGTCAGGTTCCAACTTATTTCAACTCCCAAATATTTAAACTTGCTCTTCTTTCTCTCTGTTCTCACCTAGGCCAGAAACTACTCCTTATTTATAAGCTCTGCAGAAATCAACATGAATGCTCCTACCATTTTTCTGAGGAGGAATTTGAGTCTCAGGGAGTTGGGTCACATGTTTTAAGTTTATATTATAACTCATAAGCAATAGAGCCAGGAATGAGTCTATGTTTCAAATCCACGTCTGGTGCTCTGTCTACAATATCACTGTAGTCTCATAATGTCTAATCTAGACTAGAACTAGACTCTAGCTCATTATTTTGAATGTCTGTTTTGCTCAGCTCTTCAAGATCAGCAACTGTTTTATATATCTGTGCCACGCCGAATTTCATAAACACTTGTTAATTAAGTGAACTAAGGAGGGGGAGTGGGTCTGTCTTTTTATAGTTCTGTGATTATATTTCTATATTTTGGGACTCTATCCTAAGAAAAAATCCTGCAGATGGAAAAATATATGCATAAATGTTCATAGCTATTCCCTATAATATTGAACAATTAAAAACAACTCAAGTTGTCCAGCAATATAATAGTAATGTAAACTTTAATATAGCTATTTGACATTATATTATAAATTAAATTATGTCTATGAAAACTGTGCTTCTACAGAAACAGAAAGTACATTAGTAGTTGTCTAGGCTGGGAGTCAGTAGGTAGCAAGAGTGGGGAGTGACTGCTAGTGGGTTCTTTCTGGGGTGATGAAAATGTTCTAAATTGATTGCGATGACAGTTGTACAACTCCACGACTATATTAAAAACCATTAAACTGCATGCTTTAAATGGGGGGTTTTATGGCATGTGAATTATATCTCCATCAAGCTGTTAGAAAAAAAGTAAAGAGTCAAGCTAAAAAAAAAGCCTATTACTAGGCCGGGCGCGGTGGCTCACGCCTGTAATCCTAGCACTCTGGGAGGCCGAGGCGGGCGGATTGCTCAAGGTCAGGAGTTCAAAACCAGCCTGAGCGAGACCCCGTCTCTACCATAAAAATAGAAAGAAATTAATTGGCCAACTAATATATATAATATAAAAATCAGCCGGGCATGGTGGCGCATGCCTGTAGTCCCAGCTACTCGGGAGGCTGAGGCAGCAGGATCGCTTGAGCCCAGGAGTTTGAGGTTGCTGTGAGCTAGGCTGACGCCACGGCACTCACTCTAGCCTAGGCAAGAAAGCGAGACTCTGTCTCAAAAAAAAAAAAAAAAAAAAAAAGCCTATTACTAAATGGAAAAAATGCTCACATTGTACAGTTAGCCAAAAGAAAGAGAATCCAAAAGCGTGTGTCCACGTGAATAAAATAATGTTTTTAAAAGGAGGCAAGGAATTTATTCATTCCTATTCAAAACTACATATAAGAAAATGATTGGAAGTAAATATAACAAAGGATTAATAGTAGTTCTCATTGTGTAAGAAACTTTGAATTTTTCCATTCTCTCAATTTATCTATATTTTCAACAACAAAAACTCTCCCAGATTTCTAAATTTCCTATAATAATCATGTATTATTATTGCTATTACAAATAAGGGGAGCTTATAAACTGCTGTTGTCTGGGTCTGCCCTGTGGAGCCCAGCAAACCCCAGAGTTGCCATGCAACTTGGACCTAGTGCAAGGCATTTGGCTCAGCTGAGTGCATCACTCTACAACTTGTTTTGCTTTGCCAAAGTAGCTCCTGAAAGGAAGGCTAAGTGATATTTTATTCTCATTACTTCCCTTGCCTTAGTGACCACCAAGATTTAGATCCTGGTCTACAGTAACCACTTCCCAGTACAGATGTTTCAAAGGGCCCAAAGAGAGATTACATAGAAACCAACAGCTAACAGGGATACAGTCGTCCCTCAGTATTCATGAAGGATTTGTTCCAGGACCCCACTTGGATACCAAAATTCATGGATGCTCGTCTTTCACTTAAAATGGCATAGTATTTCTACATAACCTGTGCACAGCCTCCCGTATACTTTAAATCATCTATAGATTACTTAAAACACTTAGTGAAATGTAAAGTCTATGTAAATAGCTATTATACTGTATTGTTTAACAAGAATGACAAGAAAAAGAAGTCTAGTCTATGCATGTTTGGTACAGACGTAACCATCCTAGGTCTAACTACATAGTACATGTTAGCAAAAATGTAACATTTTCTGGAATATTTTTTTATTAAGTTTTTCTTTATTTTTTTTAATCTTTTTTTTTTTCAGACAGAGTCTCACTCTGTTGCCCCGGCTAGAGTACTGTGGCGTTAGCCTACCTCACAGCAACCTAAAATGCCTGGGCTCAAGCGATCCTTCTGCCTCAGCCTCCCGAGTAGCTGGGACTACAGGCATGCACCACCATGCCCGGCTAATTTTTTCTCTATATTTTTAGTTGGCCAATTAATTTCTTTCTGTTTTTAGTAGAGATGGGGTCTCGCTCTTGCTCAGGCTGGTTTCAAACTCTTGACCTTGAGCAATCCTCCCACCTCGGCCTCCCAGAGTGCTAAGATTACAGGCGCAAGCCACCACGCTTGGCCTTTCCCAAATATTTTCAATCTGTAATTAGCTGAATCCTCACATGTGCAACCAACAGATGCCAAGGGCTGACCATAGTCATGTAATTCATTCTTCGACTCATAGTTGTGCCTACTTCTCATAGGGAACTGAGTGAAGCTTGGGAGAAACATAAAATAAATAGATATATTTGTCCTCCAAGAGTTTTCATTCTCATACAGGAAATAAGATGCACAAGAATGTCTCCAAGACAAAACACAATATGATAAGCAAAACAGGTGAAGGTGAGATCACTTTATGTAAAGGCTGGGCTTGAAGATTGGGTCAGATTTCCTTTGGGGTATGTGAGTGAAAGGATGTTTGCATAATCTCAGGATGACTGGCATTTTAGGAAGCACAAACCACCGAATGACTGATCACTGATTGATTCTAGTCTGAATGATCTAGTCTGTAAGGAAATGATTGATTGATTTGAAATGACTGATTGATTCTAGTCTGTAAGGAAACGCCTTACTGATTTCCAGTATTTCTTCGCAGGGGTCAGGCAACAGGTGAACCAAGGCAGAATCTGTGAACACACCTTGGTTGACTTTCTGAGCTTTTGCCAACATGATAACAGAAGCATAATGACCTTTATTTCAAGCTTACAGAACAGTTGCAAGAATAGTACCGAAAACTCAGTAAACCCTTGTACTCTTTTTTTTTTTTTTTACACAGCTAATTGGACTGAAAACCCTTGTACTCTTTACCTAAATTCACTAAGTTCTAACATTTTCTCTCTCTCAAATTATTTTAAAATGCTCTTTTGGAGGTTCAGGATAAATGAGCCTTCACTGCTCATGAATATAAAAGAAAACAGAATCTTACAAAACCAGTTTATGAAGTAAGCACACCTAGGTCCAAGAGACAACTCAATCCCCATCCTGCCCCTGACCCTCTGCTGGGACCTTCCGGGAGGACACTGAATACTTTAAAGCCAGATTACCAAGCATGCAAGAAGAGGTAGAAAAAACACTGACAAATAAAAAAAGGTGTAGGGGAGGGAGGTTGTGGGGGAAACTAGCCCTATTAGATATTAAAACATACTATAAAGCCTCTATAATTAAAACAATGTGGTACTGCCACAAGAATAAACAAACCAGTGGAACAGAATAGAAAGCTGAGACACAGACCCAAGTACACAAAGAATTTAATATATGATAAAGGTGGCATCTTAAATCACTAGGGCAAAGAAGGATTTTTAAATAAATGGTGCTGGAGTAACTGAATAGCCCAACTGAATAGTGTTCAAATAAGATCATCCTGCTGGCTGGGCACAGTGGCTCACACCTGTAATCCGAGCATTCTGGTAGGCAGGAGGATCGTTTGAGACCAGGAGTTAGAGACCAGCCTGAGCAAGAAGAAACCCAGCCTCTACTAAAAATAGAGAAAAAATTAGCTGGGCATGGTGGTGTGCACCTGTAGTCCCAGCTACTGGGGAGGCTGAGGCAGGAGGATCACTTGAGCCCAGGAGTTTGAGGTTGCAGTGAACGAGGCTAATGCTACGGCACTCTAGCCCAGGTGACAGAGCAAGACGCTGTCTCAAAAAAAAACAAAAAAACAAAAAAAAAAACACCCTGCAAATCTGGATGTGTATGCAGTTCTGGTGAACTTCTGAGAACGGCCTGGATCTCTCACAGAGCTAGAAAACCCAGAATTAGTTTAGCAGGCCAGAATCAGTTTCAAAAGGGCTGCACCCCTGAGGGGTTAATAGCAGCCCCTGAAGAATCTGACATTCTTCCATTTTCCAGATGTAATTACTGTTATTCTCATTTTGAAGGTGAAAAGATCAAGGGTCAGAGACTTGCCTACTATCCCAGTGTTTAAGTAGCAGAATTGGGAATCCAATTCATGTACTTCTACTCCAGATTCTATATTTCACCCCTTAAATCTTGTTATCTGCTCTCCCAGTACCTGTAACCAGAACCACCTGGGATTGTCACCTCTCTCAAGCCTGATGCAAGAATCTTCTACTCAATGATGTCAGACCCCCTGGGGACAATAACCTCAGAATCTGACCCAAAGCGGTCAGGCTCTTTGGGGGAGCCTGTCTTTCTTCTAAGGGCAGTAAGCAGGAAATAACTTTCATTCATAACCTTCCAGGAAGGTCAGAGTAAGAAAATTAACACTTTGTTACACTCTGTCAGGCACTGCATTAAGCACTTTACAAACATAATTAATCAAAGAAATAATGCATCTCCCGAGAGAAATGAAAATGTATGTTCTTCTACGGGAATGCTCACAGTGGCATTATTAATAACAGCCAGAAAGCAGAAACAACCCAAATGGCCATCAACTGATGAACAAACAAAATGCAGTATATCCATACAATGGAAAATTATTCAGCCATAAAAGGAATGAAGAACAGATACATGCCACAACATGGATTAACCTCAAAACCACATATTAAAGGCCACATATTATATGATTCCCTTTATATGAAATGTCCAGAATAGCCCAATCCATAGAGACAAAAAGTAGCCTAGTGGTTACTCAGGGCTAAGGAGATGGGGTGGTGGGGACTGATGGCTAAGGAGTATGGGTTTCTTTTTTTTTTTTTTTTTTTTTTTGAGACAGAGTCTCGCTTTGTTGTCCAGGCTACAGTGAGTGCCATGGCGTCAGCCTAGCTCACAGCAACCTCAAACTCCTGGGCTCCAGTGATCCTTCTGCCTCAGCCTCCCGAGTAGCTGGGACTACAGGCATGCGCCACTATGCCCGGCTAATTTTTTATATATATATCAGTTGGCCAATTAATTTCTTTCTATTTATAGTAGAGACGGGGTCTCGCTCTTGCTCAGGCTGGTTTCGAACTCCTGACCTTTGAGCAATCCGCCCGCCTCGGCCTCCCAAGAGCTAGGATTACAGGCGTGAGCCACAGCGCCCGGCCTGAGTATGGGTTTCTTTTCTGGGATGATGAAAATGTTCTAAAATTGTGGTAGTGGTTATACAGCTCCGTGAATATACAAAAACAAAAAAGCATTAAATTGACACGTTGAATGTATGAATTTTTATGGTATGTGAATTACATCTCGATAAAGCTGTTGAAAGAAACAAAGGCAAGCATGCAAACATCCACCTAGCACCTAGCACAGCGTACTGAGCACATAATAGGAAGTCAACTTCATTTTACAGATGAGGAAACTGAGGCATGTAGCTGATAAATAGTATCACTGAGATTTAAAAAGAGATGTGTGTAGCCTCAAAGACGGACTGTATTACACCACTTCTTCCTTCACAAACAACAGCTATGTAAATTTAGCGAGTGAACCTCAGGACCCGGGTTCTTAAGAGTATATTGGTTAAGGCAAATGGATACAAAATGGTTAAATAAAACACAGGTAGTAGACACAGCAGGCACACTGCGGAGCTTGCCTACCTAAGAGTCACGATTTTCTGCAAACTGCCCCTTCCCTCGTCCACGGGTCAGCAGGACACTGGCAGCCGTGAGTGAACTATGGACCCACCCTCCAGGTCACATCTGATTGGCTCCAAGGAATGCCTAACTCAAGTTGAGCCAGTCAGATTCCTTCCAGGGGAGTTGCGTCAATCTCTGTGTGACCCGGATGCAAAAACACCGGGCTTGTGGACTAAGGGCCAGAGAGCACCTGGTGGAGAAGAATGATGCCAGAAGAAAAATGGCTTTGCAAACCCCCCCCCCCCATCTATTCCACTCCTGAGGCCAGGCTGCCTTCCTGCCCAAGGGTTCCACAAGATACCCTCCTACTCTAGTTTGCTTATGCAACCGGAAGAATTACCACTAACACATAGTGCCATGTTCAATCCATATTGAATGACTTTCCCAAAGTGAAAAAGGAAGGATGTATGTGTCTCATAGCATTATGTGACCATTTTAAACATGAATCTGCATACGGCTGAAGCTGAACAAATTTCAGCCACTGAAAAAACTAAAGCCTTCATTTATTTGGCCTCCAACCTAGCACAGGAGGTTGGGTATGATCTGATCGTTCTCTACAGCAGTGGTCCCCAACCTTTTTGGCACCAGGGACCAGTTTCATGGAAGACAATTTGGGGGGTGGGAGGAAGAAGTGGGGGAATTGGGAGGATAGCATGGTTTTGGGATACTTCAAGTGCATTACATTTATTGTGCATTCCGACCTCTCTGCTAATGATAATTTGTATCTGCAGCCACTCCCCAGCGCAAGCATCACCGCCTTAGCTCCGCCTCAGATCATCAGGCATTAGATTCTCATAAGGAGCTCGAAACCTAGATCCCTCGCATGGGCAGTTCACCTTACGGTTGACGCTCCCATGAGAATCTAATGCCGCCCCTGATCTGACAGGAGGCGGACCTTATGCGGTGATGCAAGCAATGGGGAGGGGCTGTAAATACAGATGAAGCTTCCCTGGCTCGCCCACTGTCTCCCGCTGTGCAGCCAGACAAGACTGCTACCCAGTCCCCAGGCTGGGGGTTGGGGATTGCAGCTCTACACTATGGATAGCACAAGAGTAGCTTTCAAGAAGTCCCTTTCTCTCCTTAAGGAGAGTCTTCCTGTCACTACAAGTGCTAAGAACATCTGAAGTCTTAGTAAGGCTGATGTCACGAGACCTAACCTTTCTGAGGACGTAAAGAGCATACTATAAGCATTACAGCGGGAAGATATGGTGAACCCTTGCATGAAGTTAAATACGTCATGGTATCAGAAGGTGTACAATATCCCTCCTTACTTCTTTCCCAATAAAACCTCACTGAATGGCATAATACAAATCAGTTGGAACTTCCCAACTGTTAAGATCCCAGAGAGATAGAAAATGCTGTTAATGTTAACCAGAAGTGCTTCTGATATGTAACAGAGCTCTTATTTTCCACTTGAAATTATAATCATCCTTTGTGTTTCTCTGACTACAATTAAGATGCACCTTCATGGGTTTGTATCGATACTAAGATTGACTAAGGAATGAATGTGATTCTTATGTAAATGAACTCCTATAAATGTTTGTTTTATTAAAAAAGATCCAAATGTCAAAAAAAAAAAACAAAAAACCTCACTGAAAAAACTCTGGCCTTATATTGAGACGGACTCATGAGAGGTTACTGTGGGTAAATGAACAAACAAAAGCCATGTATGTCTTTTTCAGTTCTTGTTTGGATTTACAACATAGGAGAAAACAGAGCTCACATCCCCACCCCCACCCTCCAGTGGCAGGGACACATTTGAATGAAAAACATTTACAAGAGGCTGCATAGTTTGGACAACCAGAAGGAAGAGCTGAGTTGACAGGAGGAAAGGGATGACCAAATCCTCTTCCCATCCCTCTGTCTATTTTTGGGAGTCATGTGCCTTCAGGAAATGCTGAGCCCCTTCTCCCAGGACCCTGTTGGGAGTGACGACTGCACTGGCTGACCCAGCCTTCCACGTCCTCCTCCTGGCCCCAGCAGCTCTCTCCTCGTGACCCAGTGGGTCACTGGGAACATAGCCTATAAATGACAGTGCTTCTTAGAGGTTCCAGTCCAGTCCAGTCCAGAGGAAATCCAAAGAAGGCAAAACAAACAAACAAAAAAACACATAAAAACACATGATGAGTTGGAAAAGCCCCCGGCATAGAGACTATGAACATGAACACAGGCAAATGATAGGTAGGAAAGTCAGGGCTGAAAATGACAACACAGTGGCCCAGGGGTTTTGTGGCTCACCTAGCCTCATTCACCTGGCTGTATGGTGGCAGAGGCAGCAACATAACCCAGGGCTCCTGTTATCCCACTGAGGCTCAGTTACCTCCTCCGCACTCCTTTCTCCCGCCCCTGACGACTCACATTTCCATGGAGAACTGTCCCAGGAGAGCCAGCGACTGCTAGTTATGTATTCTTTAAGGGGCTTCTTTCTTTTCCATTTATTAATTTATGTCAGCTGAAGAGCCCACCTCTTCAGAAACCCAGAGAGATTTCTAGAATTAGTGTTTTGCTTTTTAGAAGGGAGAAAGGTTCTTTGTTATTATTAGGATGTTGAGAGGTTTTTTATAAAAACAACAAAAAACAAAAACATTTGCCCTATTGCGACCAGGTAACCTTTGCCATGGGCTCCTACTGAATGCTTTTTCTTCTCTTCTTTTGTAAAGAAATTAATGTAGTGTTCAGAGCTTCTGCCTAATCTGCAGCAGGGAGGAAAAGAGAGTTAGTGTTAGCAAGTTAAAGGAAATGAACTGGAGGCTGAGGGTGAGACAGAGAGAGAGAGTAGAGACAGAGAATCCAAGAGAGGGTCTGGAAAGCAAAGAAACAGGAGAGGATGTACTCAGGCAATCAGAGTCACAGAGAATGGAGACCCACCAAAAAACCCACCCAAGGCCTGGCGCGGTGGCTCACGCCTGTAATCCTAGCTCTCTGGGAGGCTGGGGCGGGCAGATTGCATGAGGTCAGGAGTTCGAAACCAGCCTGAGCAAGAGTGAGACCCCGTCTCTACTATAAATAGAAAGAAATTAATTGACCAACTAATATATACATAAAAAATTAGCCGGGCATGGTGGCGCATGCCTGTAGTCCCAGCTACTCGGGAGGCTGAGGCAGAAGGATTGCTTGAGCCCAGGAGTTTGAGGTTGCTGTGAGCTAGGCTGACGCCAGGGCACTCACTCTAGCCTGAGCAACAAAGCGAAACTCTGTCTCAAAAAAAACAACAACAAAAAAAAAACCCACCCAAGACTGAGGAGGGAGCTCTGTTATTTCACATCCAGATGCCTCTTTGTCTGATGTGGCATCCTGGATGGAGATCAATGTTTTTTGCAGCTGAAATATATATATGAAATATTATCTACAAGTGTATATCATGGACATGAGAATAGCTTGAATGTCCTATTGGAAAAATTATTCCTGGGCTTTAGTGAATTAGAATTTTCCCAACCCTGACCTTTTGTTCATACTCTCAGTTGTTATTGCCTTTAGCTTAAATCCCAACTTTTCCATTAAACCTATGCTGGCCACCCCAAACTGAAGTTCTTTACCCCTCCTCTGAATTTCTACAGCAATTATTAACTTATCTAACTAAATGTACATAACCTTGTGTTATCTCTTTTATGGTTGGTTTCAAGTGTTATTTATATATATTTTGCTCAAGGTTTCACATATTTATGTTTTGATACCTCAGATTAAACTGCAACAATGACTACATGGCTAACATTAATTTAGCACTCACTATTTGCTAGTCAAGATTCTGCACAGATTGTTTCATTTCGCTCTACAAAGATTGTTTTCACTAACCCTACTGTGGCCTCCCCTTCACAGATGTAGAAAAGGAGGCCAGAGGGATTAAGTTTTCCCAAGGCTACCTGTACCGTGGGGACGGGGAACAGGCCCTCCACTCCTGGATCCAGAGTAGGGACTCAGTAAACTGTTATGGTTTGTTTTTATTCAAAGTATGCAGCACCCGGTCCCCTCTCCCCAACAAGGCCCTGCCTGGCCAGGCTTCTCCACTTCAGAGGCAGCCCTCAGGCTGCCAGTTGGTGACTGCTTTTCCCTCTGAAGGTTTTCCTGATGTTCATTTTCACCTGACCTCATGGAACAGTAATACTGAGGAGGGGAGGAAGGGCCACCCTGTGGGATACTTCCTGGTCTCTGAGCACCTGGAGAGCCCCCAAGGCCTGTGCTCCCCTGGCTGGCTGCTCACACTACACCACTAAACAGCGCTGGAATGGAATGCACCTGAAGGTCACGTTCATTGGCTTCCTGGCACGCCATCTCTTGCTCCAGCTGTGCTACCCCAAACTCCTCACTTTCCCAGCTCCTTTCTCCCTCTTGCCTTCCTGTCCCCCTCTTCCGTTCCTCCCCCTCACACTCCTTCCCACCCTCTTTTGCTGGCTTCTTTCTGTTCTTTCTTTCCATGAGCAGAGAGTTTCCAGGCCTGGCTCCCAGCCAGCACATTTGGACAAAAGGCAGCAATCTTAGAGGGAGACGTCATCTCTCATCCCCTTCTGCGGGGCCAGCGCAAGAGAACGGGGCTGAGGCCGCTCCTGTGGCTGCTCCCAGGTTCCAGGCAAAGAGCTCACAAGATGGTGTATCATAGGAGCTAAAAGCAAAGCATTTGAAATAAGACAGAATACAGGTTCAAATTCCAGTGAATCCTGAGAGCTGTGGGACCTTGGTCAAGTTACTTTTCTAAGCCTTAGTTCTCTCCTCTGCGAAAGGGTGATAATAGTAGCACCCACTTTGAAAGACTATGGCAAGGATTAAATGAAATTGCACCTGTGAAGCATTCGGCACAGTGCAAATCCCAGAAAAAGTGCTCAACAAATGTCTTCTGTTATTTTAAAGTGAACTTAACTCTGCCGAGTAATACTAAATGAATAATAATATAATACATAAATCATTAATGTATTAATAATAATACCATGTCCTCAACTCATCTGCAAGGCTGCTTACATGGCCTCACTTGTTTGCAAGTGTGGTAAAACTCTAAAACACTCTCCAACATATAACTGCTGTTAGGATACAATCTGTAAAAGGTGGGTATGGAACCAGAAGGGGAGCTGACCCCCCTTCCCTTTCCAGAAGAAGCCGCGCACACTGACGGGTGTTAGTGCTCAGCCTCCTCAGTGACAACACCAACCATGAAAATAAGCAGGCGGTCACCCTCAGGTCCACACAGCCTGCTCGGCCTGACCTCTCTCCTCCCACTGTGTTTGCTAGCCCCATATAAGTGGAGGCCCTACTTCTGTTTGTTTCCCATCTGTGCCTGGTGTTTTGTACTCAGAAGTTGTGCAATGCCTGGAAATACGTCCATTTTTATTTAGCTGTTTTGAGATATGAGAAATGACCTTTTGCCTATGATTTTTATTTAGCTCATCTGAGCCAGCACTGATGGATTTGAAACTAATCAATAAGATTAATTAACAAGCTGTACACAGTGCTCTGTGTGAGGTGCTGTTGGGAATATACAAGTATAAAAAATAATCCCTTCCCTTCCTTTTATATATTTATATATATAATATAAATTATAATATAATATTATATAAAATATATTTATATATATAAATATAAAATATATATTTTATCTTCCCAGCAGATAAAATATATAAACTCAATTAACCAAATACCAATAGAAGATTGCGATTGTTCAAGACAAAAAAGACAACATCAGTTCAGGGAGTGCCTAATGCATGCTTAACAAAAGTCACAATGTGAGATTGGCTTATGGACTAAATTTGAGCTACAGTGGTAAATGCTATGAAACAAACAGAAACTGGAGAAATTTAGAAGAGGGCAATGAAAGCCAGAGGACTCAGGAACTGCTATAACGAGGCAGAATTTGGAGGCCCATAAAGATTTTGTTAGATTTAAGTATTGGGCAAGGGAACGTGTTCAAGGCAACATGGAGGAAAAAAGAAGGTGGGCCCTGCCCAGTAAGAAGACAGACTGGTGGGACAGGAGCACTGGGGCATGCTTGGGAAGCCAGGGAGAAGATGGAATGAGCAGACAGGCTGGACTTTGGGACATTCTGAAACACAAAAGAGGAGTGAAGGTTTGCTACCCTAGGGAAATAAGGATGACATCTAATGAAGACATGTTCTCTTTTGGAAGTGGCAGGGGGAGAGTGGTGCATTCAAGAGGAAATATACAGAGTAGGCAGTAAGAGGGAATGATCTAAGGGTCTCATGAAAGAACAACTCTGGAGGGAGCTAATGAACGTGAGCACGAATGAGCTGTGCGAGGGAGAAAGAAGCAAGGCATGGGGGTATCTTTCTGTTGCCCTTGACACTTAACTTTCCACCCAGGATCTCTGTTTCTTTGTATGGGCTTTCCAACTAGGTGATGAGGTCTGGTGGCAGTTTGACCCAGATCTTGGTCTACTGTAAGTGTTATATAAATACTTGTTGAATGAGAAGAAAAGGAATTAGTGAAGATCTCTTTTTTTTTTTTTTTTTTTTGAGACAGAGTCTCGCTTTGTTGCCTAGGCTAGAGTGAGTGCCGTGGCGTCAGCCTAGCTCACAGCAACCTCAAACTCCTGGGCTCAAGCAATCCTCCTGCCTCAGCCTCCCTAGTAGCTGGGACTACAGGCGTGCACCACCATGCCCGGCTAATTTTTTCTATATATATTAGTTGGCCAATTAATTTCCTTCTATTTATATAGTGGAGACGGGGTCTCACTCTTGCTCAGGCTGGTTTCGAACTCCTGACCTCGAGCAATCCGCCCGCCTCAGCCTCCCAGAATGCTAGGATTACAGGCGTGAGCCACCGCGCCCGGCAAGATCTCTTTTTTGAAAGACAATTAGGACAACCAAAATAGTATGGTGTCTAGGGTGAGGAGGCAGTATTCAAAATACGAGGTGTGCATGGGCACCCACCAATCAGAATGGCCTTACTGCTAACTCTGTGATGGCTGGATCCTGGGGCAGTCTACATGGTCCTGGGAATGTAGGACACCTGGGGAGCTCAGGGCAGCAAATATTTACCAACCAGAACAGAAGCATTTCAGTATTTTGACAAGTGACACAGATCAGATCTATCACTGCACCCCAATTTTACATTAACCTCAACTAGGGTTTCAAGAAGGAAGGGTCAGGTATATCAAATGCATTAGCATGACCTGACCGAGAACCATGCATGGCCGAGAACCATGAGAACAGGGAACTGGCCATGGGATTTACCATTAGTAACCTGAGATAAGGTTTCCGCAGATGGTTAGGATGGAAGCCAGATTTGTGTGGGGAAGGAACATATGCATCTGCCTCACAGGACTCTTTTGGTTGCTATGCCTGTCTCATCATCCCCAAAGGAGCATTCTCGTTCTCTTTTCCTCCAATAAATCAGCAGCCTAAACCCTGGGGTTGTGTATATACCTAGAAGCAGCCTCTTGGCCCCTTTCCCCATGCATCCCCCTCGGCTCTGTCCCAGACCAGGAATCTTGGCTGTCCTGTGTTCAAGAAAGGAGAGCCTGGGGTGAGAGGCTCTCTTGGCTCTGTCTCCGTGGTGCTGGAATCTGGAAGTCTGATTGTTTTGAGAGGCATTAAGAAGCTCTTTCCTCTCTGATGTTTTTCCACCCCATAAGATGCATCAGTCAGCTGGAGGGTAAACAGAGGGCACTGGTCCCCTTTTGATGTCCTGAGAGCTTGTCTATGTTTGTTGATTGTCACAAATACAGATGACGAAATGGACCAGATGTAAAGGATGACAGTAGCTGCAAGCTGCCAGGAAATGAGACTTCCTTGGGGTTGGATGACCACACACTTCATTCCAAATCTGAACAAATCTCACCTGCACCTCAGAGTATTAAGTAGAGAAAAGTTCTCAGAGAGCCCAGAGCATGGGGCAAGCTGCTGCAGGAAGTTCCTTTCTGTCTTCCTAGCCAACAACCCCACCAAGTCTGTGGCTGAGAGACTAGTTTCACTTTAACTGCAGTGGATGCAAGTTCTGTGTCTCAGGCTGCCCCATCATTCCTTCCAGTAACCAAACCAGAGCATATGGCTTCTCCCTGAGCCAACTTCTCCCCTGACAATGTAAAGTCAGCTGGAATCATGATTTCCTGCATGATCCCACACAAATGCCTCTGCTTGGAAATCCGGGGGAGGTTTAGCCTGTATATCCCAGGGATATGAGAAGCACAAGTAAAATTCTAGAAGTATTCTGCTTTAATGCTTTCAGTTTGCTATTAAGTAGAGAATCCCAGGGCTGTTTTTCCATGGTGAGCCAGGAGGGGCAGGGACAGTAGTGCCCATCTCCTGTGACTCACTGATGAGAACAAGTTCACATGCAACCCTGGGTTACCCACCTGGCCCCTCCCCTTCCCTGGGCCCAGACCTCAACTCTAGGGGAGCTAAGAAAGGCCATGGGGAAACAGGAGAATGATACCAAATTATCTCTGCCTCAGTCAACACACATTTGGCCCAGTGAGGAGAATGAATGAGCACATCCAACTCTCAGCCCTTACCAGCATGGCCACAAGGTACAGTCTGCAGGGACAGTGCAGGCAAGGTTTGTTGTATGTCAATTAACAATTCATTTAGTGCTTCCTTTTAACTTTTGAAACTGTCCCAGTTTGTATATATGGTTGCCTATCCATTACCCACCATAAGTTTGCAGAGAATTTAGTAATCAATCAAATTTGACCCTTATTGCACCCTCTCTTCTGAGAAGCAAGAAAGTATGAGAGAGAGAAAGAGAGCACCTGAGATTCTTTCACTGGCTTCACTCTTCTGTGTTGCTCACCCCACCCATCCAAGGTTTTAACTTATACAATACGTGGAATCGTGGTTATGTGTGATCAAGTTTATGGGAACACAAGAAACAGCAAGAGACAAAATTGTGACAACATGGATGACAATCTATAAAAAAATTCTAAGAAACTCTAATTGCCTCTATGAATGTGCCACACCATGAATTTTAATCATCATATTGACTTAAAAAGAAAATCATAATAAATTCAGGGCATATCTGATATAAGGATACTTGGATTAAGGGAGAGAGAGGTAAGAGATCTTATAATTTTTTTTAAACTGAGTATTAGAATCTCATTTTCAAAATGACCATCACTGGGTACAAATATATTCAATAAGTATTTGGCTTTGAAATCTATTTTAATCTAGCCATTCCACTTCTAGGAATTTATCTTACAGAAATATTGGAGGCCAGGTGCGGTGGCTCACCCCTGTAATCCCAGCACTCTAGGAGGCTGAGGTGGGTGGATCATTTAAGTTCAAGAGTTCAAGACCAGCCTGAGCAAGAGTGAGACCCCATCTCTACTAAAAAATAGAAAGAAATTAGCTGGACAACTAAAAGTATACATAGAAAATAGCTGGCAGGGCGTGGTGGCTCACTCCTGTAATCCTAGCACTCTGGGAGGCCAAGGTGAGAGGATCGCTCAAGGTCAGGAATTCCAAACCAGCCTGAGCAAGAGGGAGACCCCATCTCTACTAAAAATAGAAAGAAATTAATTGGCCAACTAAAAAAATATATATATAAAAAGTTAGCCGAGCATAGTGGTGCATGCCTGTAGTCCCAGCTACTCAGGAGGCTGAGGCAAGAGGATCGCTTGAGCTCAGGAGTTTGAGGTTGCTGTGAGCTAGGTTGACACCATGGCACTCTAGGCTGGGCAACAGAGTGAGACTCTGTCTCAAAAAAAAACAAAAAAAAAAAAAAGAAAGATTGGAAAAAGTGCCAGAGGGTATTTGTGGCAGCATCCTTTGCAGTAGCTAAAATTGGAAACAACCAATTGCTCATAAATCAATACTTTGTTAAACAAATTAATTCAATTCATACAAAGGCAGCTGTTAAAAGGGAGAGGGCTGTGTATGTACCACATGGAATTATTCTCATAAAATACTTTTAGATTATGCTAGAATGTTGCAGAACAATATGTAGAGCATGCGTCTATATTTGTAAAAAACAAACAAACATATTATATGCAAAGAAAAAAGATCTAGGAATGACCGCCTCTGAAGAGAGAAATAGTATGGGTAAATTTTCATTTTTCATTTAATTCTTTTTTTTTTTTTTGAGACAAGGTTTTGTTCTGTCACCTGGGCTAGAGTGCAGTGGTGTCACTTAGCTTACTGCAACCTCAAACTGGGCTCAACCTCGCCTGGACTCAGGCGATCCCCCTGCCTCAGCCTCCCGAGTAGCTGGGACTACGGGCTCTCACCACTACGTCCCTCTAGCTAACTTTTTCTAGTTTTTGTAGAGACAGGGTCTCACTGTTGCTCAAGCTGATCTTGAACTCCAGACCTCAAGCAATCCTCCGCCTAGGCTCCCCAGAGTGCTAGGATTACAGGCGTGAGCCACCACGCCCAGACCACTTTATTCTTTTTATGCGTTGCTTAAATGTTTTAGGACAAACATAACTTTCCTAGTTTACATGTAAATCAATAAATAAGTAAATATATATGAAAGCTTCAAGTAGACTTTTAAGAAAACAAAACAACAAAAAGAAATAAATTTGACACTCCGCTTGCACTGGTCTGACAAGCCCTTCAGTTACGATGAGCAGCCCAGGGAAGGGATCATGGGAAGAGCGGTCGTGGCTCCCTGCCCTGGCCTCACTCTCCAGCCCAATTCCTGCGTTCATTTCCTTCTGAAGGGGAGCCTGTAACCTCCTGGTTTCCCACCACTGAGGGAAGTTAACCTCTTCCCTAAGTTTGCTGCAAGGGTGACTCACCCCTTCCTTCCCTAAGGCCAGGGAGAAAAATGATAACTTGCTTTTCCATAGTTCAGCCAGTTAGAAAAGAGGGTCCTGGACTTATTTCTCTTTTAGCCCCTCTGGACTACAAGCCAAGAACAGACATGTCAAAGGGAAGCCAAAGACAGCTCAGCTATTCTGGGTCCCAGCTGGTAAAGGGTTTAACTTCTAGGCCAAATGAGAGAAGAGAGGATAAATTCTTGCCCACATCAGACACTCCTTTTAACAGAAGGGTAAAAGAGAGTCTGACTTTGAGCTTCCTGACATATTGAGGTCTCCTGAACATCAAATGTAGAGAACTGAGTTAATCCCTTGCCTTGGTTCCAGGCACTGGCTTGCCTCCTATAATTAATGGGGGCAGACAGGCCTGGCAATCTTCCTGCTGGGCAACCAGCTCCGGGAATTTCAAGAGAGCTCAGGGTTCAAGTGGAGGCTGTTTGGTTCCGGTGGCAGGAGAAGGATCCATGCCTGGACACACAAGGCTAATGGCTGGGGCCCAGGGCCAGGCCCGAGAGCCACAGAGGACCAGGAATGTTAGCCAAGAGGCAGCTGTGATGACAACGAGGTGCCACAGCCTGAAAGGGTCTGGACAACAAAGCCGTGAAAAAGCAGTTTCACTAGAATTTCTCCAAGAAACAGCAATCCAGGGTAGCACCAGGGAAGGAACTGCTAACCCCTTGGTCTTCAGCAAGGTGACTGCAGGAAGGAGCAGAGGAGGACTGGCAAGGACCTCGGGGGCCAAGGCAGCAAGTCCAGGAGGAGCACAGGAGACTTTCAGAACACAAACAGGGTCAGCCTTGGCCACTCAGGAGTACTGATGAAGTGTCCCATGCACCCCACCCCAGATCTTTTGGAATCTGAGGTTTCTGTTCCTACCTGTGATGAGCCCTACTGTTACAGCAGCCACTCTGAACCTTGGCTGTACCTTAAAATCATGTGGAGACCTTGAAAAATACTGATGCCCAGGGCTCACTCAGAAATTTTGATCTAATTGGCCTAGGTGGAGCCCACGCATCAGTTATTCTTAAAATCCCCTCCCCAGCATTTAAAAGAATATTGTAGGCCGGGCGCGGTGGCTCACGCCTGTAATCCTAGCACTCTGGGAGGCCGAGGCGGGCGGATTGCTCAAGGTCAGGAGTTCAAAACCAGCCTGAGCGAGACCCCGTCTCTACCATAAAAATAGAAAGAAATTAATTGGCCAACTAATATATATATATATAAAAAAATCAGCCGGGCATGGTGGCTTGTGCCTGTAGTCCCAGCTACTTGGGAGGCTGAGGCAGGAGGATCGCTTGAGCCCAGGAGTTTGAGGTTGCTGTGAGCTAGACGCCACGGCACTCACTCTAGCCTAGGCAAGAAAGCGAGACTCTGTCTCAAAAAAAAAAATAAATAAAAAAATAAAAGAATATTGTAATGTGCACCCCAAGTTAAAATGTTAAGAAATTTGATTGGGGGGGGGATAGAATCCCATACCTACTCAATGTTAATTTAAGACAGCTACAGTTGGCAAGAAATAGCTTGAAGTTGACCAGGGATGGTGGCTCACGCCTGTAATCCTAGCACTCTGGGAGGCCGAGGCAGGAGGATTGTTTGAGCTCAGGAGTTCACCAACCTGAGCAAGAGCAAGACCCTGCCTCTACTAAAAGTAGAACGAAATTAATTGGCCAACTAAAAATATATATAGAAATTCCCTCCTTGATTTTTAGTTAAAAAAAAAAATATATATATATATATAGAAAAATTAGCCAGGCATGGTGACGCATGCCTGTAGTCCCAGCTACTTGGGAGGCTGAGGCAGAAGGATTGCTTGAGCCCAGGAGTTTGAGGTTGCTGTGAGCTAGGCTGATGCCACTGCACTCTAGCCCCGGGCAACAGAGTGAGACTGTATCAAAAAAAAAAAAAGAAAAAGAAATAGCTTGAAGTTGATAGAGGACCCATTAGCAACGCATGAACATATAATAGATTTTGCAGGTTCTCTGCCTCCTGCAGAAACCAAAGGGAAGGGCTGGCTAAGAGATCTATGCCTGAGTCTGCAGGACCTCCCAGCTCTCAGCTCCCACTCCTGGTTCCTCTGTGACTTCCTTGGGTTGCAGCAAACAAGATTCCCACCCTCCCAGGCCTCTCTGGGGAGAGGATTTCTGGTCTCCTGAGCCCCACCCTTTTCCTATCTCCTTAAAAGCGGGCTCAACCTCAGCTCTACTGGCAGAAAGGCCTGGACCACCCTGGGAAGTAGACTTGCCGGTATGAATGGAATACTATAATGTCGTACCCATTCTCTCTGCCTGTTTCCCCATTGGTCAGGACTCCTGGATGCTGGCTTCCAACATAGTACCCCCTACCTGGCCCCTTCTCCAGACCAGAGTCTCAGCCCACCAACCTGCAGGCTACATTATGCTGTGCCAACGTCCCTTCATGGTTGGGCACCCTGGGTACTTTGCTCTACATTCATGGGGGTAGGTGTTGCCTCTTCCTACACTTGAGGGACCATTGTCTCCTCTATAGGATTCCCCTGGCCCTCGCTGCCTTGTGCCACAATTGCCCATACCCTGAGCTGACACCCAGCCCTCACAGAAATGCAGCACATTCCCCTAGATGTAACAGAAAGATGGTATAGGAAGATAGTCATATGGAGTTTTATCTTCCCATCTTTTGTAACACCAACAGTGAAGATGTTTTTTTCCTATGTCACTTTTTAGTCTTTACATAAAGTTCCACATAATTCCCAGTTGAGTTCACTTCCAGGAAATATTTTGTTCTGAATATTAATTTGTATGCTTTCTGTTGTCCAAAATCCAAAACTATGCAATCCAGTGTATTTTTGTTTGTCTCTGAGCTGCCAGAAAACTTAGAGCCAAATGCATTGTCCAAGTGTTGTAATCTACTAAATTCAGGCCATTCAAAATATCCATTCCTTTTGCTTGCTTTGTTTTCTCCTGAAAAACAAAGCATTTCTGTATGTACTTGGTTTAGTCTAAGTTCCCTAACTCTATGCCCAAACCAGTCACCAAGTCCTGCCTCTGGATCTCTGGAATCCTTCCAACCTCTCCTGCCTCACCCCTGCTACCATCCCACTCCTCAGTGATTCTGGCCTGGGTGCTGCAAAACCTTGGCCTCCCCTCCTCCAGACCTCACCCAACACCCAGAATGAGTTTTCTAGGACACAAACTGAGCCCAGCCCTCCTGCTTCAGTGAACTCCTTCCTTCTCACCGATCCTTCCTTCCCTGCGGCCATCTGCCCCTACAGCCCCCTGCCTCACCGCTCCCAGTGCATGAGTGCATGCACACATGCACACCCCTGCACATAGCAACCACGCTGAATTCTCCCCACCCTGCCTCTCCTCCGCCTTCTTGGTGACTTTGCACATGCTGTTCCCTCAGCCTGAAACAACCTTCCCTGCTTTGTTTTCTTGGTGCAGAGGTTTTCAAGGCTCAGCCCAAGCATCACCTACTCTGTGGCCCTTCCCTGACAGGGGGCCTCCCTGGGTTCCCCTAGCTCTGCAGCACTCAGAGCCAGACCAGACCAGACCAGGACTGGTTTTACTGCTTTGTCTGACTGCCCAGCTCGGATGGTGCGTTCCTGGACAGAAGGGAGATGTCTCACTCATCACTGTGTCCCTAATGCCTAGTACACAGAGCTGTTTAAGTGAATGAACGCATGACACAGGGAGGGTTCAAATCTTCTAGAATAAAAGCACTAGAGGCCAGCCCTTCTGCCAGCCTTTTCATTATTCTGCCTCAAAAGCAGCCTCTGTTTGCCTTTGATGACTTCTTCTAATTCAGCTTCATCCTAAACTGCCCACCCCAAAGACTTTCTACTCCACTCTTTGTGTTTGATATTTGATGATGTAAGGAGAAAAGATTTTGTTCTTTTCTTCTATGGAGTAACCACAGAGAGTGTAAGAGTTTAATATTAATAACAACATTACGGTAGAGTGCCTATTATAACTATTACTCCCAGCCAATGTCATTTGGAGCCTTTGTGAAGTCACATTCCTGAAGCGCATCTGAACACCAGCTAGAAGCCAGCCTGATCCTTCCCAGCACCAGCTGGTAAGAGCAGAGTCGCTGCACTTCCCTTGCCCCAATCATGCCCCTCGAGGGCACTGCCCAGCTTCCTGCCCCCGCCTCTCATGCAGAGTCCACCACTGAGGTCTGGCTCTACTCAGTGGTCTGGAACCAGTTCTCTGTGACCCTCCTAAACATGATCATGTCCTGTGTTGTTAAGAGACTTCCCCTGGGCTCAATCTGCTCCCATCCTTGGGGGGAAAGTGGGAGAAACAAGAGCACTGAATCATCTTTACCCTCCTGCTTTCTTTCCCAAGACTGCAAATTCCGGCCTGGCTGCTAGGCTGCCCCAGTTCTCCCCCCCAAGCCCTCCGCCACTCGCACTCACGCCCCCCGGGGACCCAGCGCAGCGCGGGGCGGGGGCTCTCCCAAGTGTCTGCAGGTTTCCGAGACCCAGGACGGCGGCTTCCCGGCGCGGCCCTGCAAGTCACCCTGAGCCCAGGAAGGACGTGTGGATGGCACTTAGCACAAGTCCCGCGGCCGCGCTGAAGCGCCCGGGCAGGACGGCGCCTTGGTGTCCCCACGTCCGCACGCGGGGACCCCGTCTCTCCTCCGCAGAGCCACTTCCCAACTCCGGGTTCAGGCAGCTGGAGCCGTTCCCTCCCTCCCCCCACGTTTCCTCCCCAACCCTCAGCTCCTCCCCAGCTCGGCCCCCGCACCCCCGGGCCCGGCCCTACCTCCCCGCGGGCGGCTCCGCGGGCTCCGGGGCGCATCTCGGGGGCGCCCGAGCGGGCGGAGACGGCGGGCGGCGCGGCGCGCGGGCGGGCGGCGGCGGGGGCCCGGGGCGCCATGGCCCGCAGCCCTCGCCCCTTTGTCGGCCGAGCCTCCCCCGGCCGCCGGCCAGCCCCGGGGTCTCTGGCGCGCGCGCTCCCGTCGGGTCCCCGCGCCCCCGGCCTCGGCGGCGCGCTTCTCTCGGCCGCCCGGCCGCCCCTCCCGCGGCCAGCCGAGCGCAGGCTCGCCGGTCTGCCCCCTTCCTCTTCCTCTCGCGGCTCGGCGACGATCTGCCGTGACGCGCGCCCCCTCCTCCCGACCCATCCCGCCCCGGCTCCAGTGAGCTAATCCGCAGCTGGCGGGCGCCCGGCCGGTTGCCACGGCAACCCCTCTCCCAGGGCCCGGCCGCCGCGAGGAGCCACGGTAAACAGGACCTTCTGCCGGACTCGCCCCCTCGCCTTTTGGGGGTTGGGGGGGAGGGGGCTTAACCCTTTCTGTGCTGAAGACCACCACGTGCCATGCTCCATTGCACCCAGGCCGGGCCTGGGTCCTGGACATAGATGCCACCGAGGCGGCGGCCACACTCCCTGCCCTGCTTTACTCCAGGCGCTGAACACACTTGAGGGACTGGGCTGATGCCTGGGACACCCCAGGCAACGAGTCCGGCATCACCCTGCCCCCACGCAGCTTGCGGTCTGGCAGGGTCATGACAGTCATAAGACAGGCGATGAGAGTGAGGAGGGCTGGGAAGGGCCAGGCAGCCACGCACCCCGAAGAAGGGCTCCCAAACCGGGCAGGGCCGAGGTGGTCAGGAAGGGCTTCCAAGAGGAGAAATGACTTCGTAGTGCCCGCTGCCCCACTCACACAGGACACGCAATTAGATGGCATGATTTAGGACTGCCACATGGAAGCCCCCTTGAAAACGCTGTGGGCTGCAGGGAAGGGAGTCGTGAATACAGGCGAGGGCATTGGAAGAAGTTCCCTGGAGCTTAGGTTGGGTGGATGTGGAGTAGATGTGGAGAGGTGGAGGGGAGGAAGGCGGTTCTGAGCCAAGGGAAGAGCCATGAGCAGAGGGAAGGAGAGGTTAGGTACTTGCGGGACAGGAGAGTGGTGGTGAATGGGGTCAGACGGGTAGGCCTGCCCTGGTTTCAAGAGGCCTTGGTAGGTTTTGGATTTAATGCTGAGGGCAATGGGGGACCATAGAACGTTCCGGAGCAGAGAAATGCCCTGATGAAAGGGAGATGGGCCTTGTGGGTGTTGGGGGCAGGCTCCAAGCCAATCTCTGTCCTGGAGGAAAGCCATTCTTCTCTTTGGCTCAGGGACCTCCAGAAGGGCTGAGCTGTGCTCCTGGGACAGTGGAGAGGCCTAAAGCTTAGGCAAGGGGAAAAAAAGAGCAGAGAGGCTCAGCCTTCCAAATCCACAGAAGAGGTGCGCACAAGAGAGAAAAAAGGTAGGAAGGAGAGTGAGAAAAATAAAGGATTACATATGATGGGAAAGTCGGATACTACTTAGTCCCTATAGACTGGGGACCTGAGATTTGAGGGACTTATTCAAAGTCACAGGAAAAAAGCTCTGTCTCTCCTTCTCAGCTGAAGGTTTCACTCATTCTAGGAGCTCTCTGAAGCTTTTCTAGGGCTCCTTGAGCTCCTGAAACTCCTTGTGGCATACTCGTTTCAACTAAGCATGGTAAACTCTAAGAATACAAACTTTTGTAAGGTGAAAGCATTTTTAAAAAGTGTAAGGTGTAAGCATTTAAATTACTGTTTTGTTTGCTGAAATATTATTCAATAAGTTTTCACTTTCTAAATAAAGATCAGAGACTTGGCTTCTTGAGGGTTAATTACTCCCAAGGCCACAGGGTATAGAAAGCAAACCAGCAAAATGCAAGGAGCACAATGGAGCTGAGAGCCCAGCTGGCTGCCTCCCCCAACCCCATGCACAAAACAGTCCAGTGGCTTCCCTGACAGTCACATCTTAGGTGACCATGACAGAGAGGAGGCTGGGGGGCCCCTTAGTGACAACTCCTAGGCCACAGGCTGCCATGCCTTCATCTCTGAGTTCGGGCATTAACTTGTTTTAGGAAAATACCCCTGCCTCAGTTCCTTGGGTCAGGAAGGATGAATGATGCTGGGGTCTGTGGTTTGCAAGTTTCTGTCCCAGCCTGCCTCTCACAGTGCCCCCCACTACCCCCCACTCCTGCTTCTCAGAGCGGGCTGCTCCCATCACTGGGCCACCCTATGGTTCTGTCACCGTGACAGGGGTCACACACATGACCCCTCTTCTCCTTTCCTGCATAGCCCTGCCTATGCTGGCTCCCTGCAGTTTTCCTGGTTCCAGAAGGCTGGGTGGCCCAGGGCAGCCCTCCAGTGTGGGTGCTGTGCACTAGGCCCTGGAAGACTCTCTCAGGGGGACCCTCTTTCCCCAGCTCCTGACACTGACTACTCTAAGCACACATTCATTCCCTGCCCTCCCTGTCTGTCCTGACTTCTCTCCATGCTGGCAAATGAGGCCTGAGGTAGGAGGTAGGGCTTGGCCTCACGTCAGGAAGGGTGGGGATGAGAGGAAGGGGACAGGGTTGATTTTTCTTTTGAGTCTTCAATGCTGTTTCTCCCACATGGAGCAGCCATGGGCCTCTGCAGAACATCTCTCCTTCCTCTCCCTCCTCTTTCTTCAGCGTCATGTTGAAGAGCACAGTCCTGGAACAGGATGGCCAAGTCCAGCTCTGGAGCAGTTTGCATCGCCTCAGAATCCCGGCATCTCCATCCGTAGGGTGGGAGTGGCAAGGGTTATAACCCCCTAATAGTGTTGTGGGATCCAATGAGACAGGCGGGCAGAGGGTTTGATCCTGTGCCTGGCCCGTGGGGAGGACGCACTGCTACCTCATTCTCTTCTTGAACTCCTCTTGCTTTTCTCTCCATGAACACAGGGTGTGCCAGGGCTGGGGAAGGGGAAGTTGGCAGCTGTTCTTCTCCCCTGTCAGAGCTGGACTTCCCCTCTGCCCAACCTCTCCTAGGTCTAGGACCTTCTGCCGGAGCCTGGCAGGCAACAAAGAACTTGCTTCAGCTCCCCTATAAGCCAAGGGAAGCCAGAAGAACTGAGGGCCGGGGCAAGGCCAGCCCCATCAGGACAGGGGGCTAACGCCTGAGAAAGAGCCTTCAGACAGCGCCCTCAAATGGCTCCATTTCTACTGAAATTCCTTTTGGATGCTAAACATTGACTGAGCATTTGTTCTGTCCCTTTGAGATCCAGCTCCCCTTCCTTCTTGGCCTCTTTGCCGGCAGGATCCCTTTTCTATCTCCTTGTCACCTGCTCGCCAGCGCATAGGTAGAAGGTATACACACAGTGGATGATGGACGAGAGGTTCGGTTATTGATTGAATATCTAGAAGGCTGGCATGGGGAGAAGAATCATTTATCTATGCTCAGGCCCGTGAGGTAGAGCAAGGAAAGAACTTACCCTAGGGCTGGGAAAAGTTAAGCCTCACCTTGACACCTCCTTGTCTGAAGCTCCCCTGTGCCCCTCCTATATGGAGACCAAATGCAGGGACTCAGAGGCCCTGGAGCCATCTTGGAGAGCAGTGGGGGCTCCCCGTGTGGAGTCTTCTGTGGGCATCCCACTCCTTTCCTCTGCCTTTGTCATTCCATCTCTGGGCTCTTCCTCAGCCCAATCTCCCCTGCCTCGAGACAGCTGGATGCCAGTTCCTGCCATTCCCACCACAACCACCCGGCTGCCTCACTCCAAGGAAACAGAACCAAGCCAGGCATCCCACCCAAACCTCAAACCCAAGCTTGGTTTGTTCTTGGTCCCAATCAGATGTAATCCAGGAGGTGTGGGATAGGAGTGGGAAGGGAGGAGGGGGAGCGGGGGCCACCCAGGAGAAGGGGTGTGCAGAGCCCAGCCTGAGGCCCAGGGCTCCTTCTTCCTCCCCTGGCTGCAAAGAGCTGATCTTAGGTGGAGATGACTCCCTCTCCTCTCTCCTTATCTCAGGATGCTCTCTCAAGCCTTCTACTACTTTTGCAGGGACGGGCAGCTGTTGGGGGCCCCTAGGGGGCGCCCTGGAGCAAACGGCTTTTGTTTTGGGGGGCAGATGTCAGGGGACCATGGAAATACCCAAGAATTTCTTTTTTTTTTTTTTGGAGACAGAGTAGTCTGGCTCTGTTGCCCAGAGCTATAGTGCCATGGCGTCATCATAGCTCACTGCAACCTCAAACTCCTGGGTTCAAGCGATCCTTCTGCATCAGCCTTCTGAGTAGCTGGGACTAGAGGAGTGCACCACCATGCCCGGCTAATTTTTTCTATATTTTTAGTTGTCCAGCTAATTTCTTACTATTTTTTAGTAGAGACGGGGGTCTCACTCTTGCTCAGGCTGGTCTCGAACTTCTGACCTCGAGCGATCCTCCCACCTCGGCCTTCCAGAGTGCTAGGATTACAGGCATGAGCCATCACGCCTGGCCCTAAAAATTTCTGAATTGGCAAATAGCATTATAACATATAATTTGGGGCTAAGAATCATTTCTGTTTTACTTCCATACCCCTAGCTTATTTTGGAGGGTCATTTTTTTTTCTACAAAGAATTACAGCATTCATAACTTTATAAGGATAAGTGAATTTATGATAAAAAACAAAGAACAAAGTCATGGACTTTCCAGGTCATGGGCCGTTAGGCAATTCTCAAATATTAAGCCCATAATGCCAAATACTCTCTATGCTTACATTCCTTTCCATTCCTTTTGGAGGATCCAGTTGAACATTAAGGACAGGAATAAGGATGCAGTGATTTGCATACTCTTCAGAGGTGTGGATTTCTGTGTGTAAGCAGCTATAGCTCTCTGTGGTCCCTGTAACCCCAGGACAGTCAGGCCAGCTCTGACCTGACTGTCTATACTCAGGACGCAAGGCTCCCATATCTTCCTTCTGAGGGTCTTCCCTGCCTATGTCCTGGCCCAGCGGGGCAGTCTCTTCAGACTCAGAGGGAAGAGAGGGGTAGGAAGCCTCATCAAAGACTTTAATCTCTTCTTTAGCTTCATGTGCTAAAAAAAAAAAAAAGAAAAGAAAGAATAAAAAAATGTTGAAAAAATTAAAAAGAAAAAAAAAGACTTTAATCTCACAAGGCTATGGGCTGGGTAACGTGCCCGTGGCCTCAATGCATGCCAGCTCACCTTTCCCTACCAAAACTCACCCCAGCCTCTCACCTTTACATGACTATACCTCACCCCATTGTCTCTCAGAGGCCACACCTTCCTTGAGGGAACCTTTTTCTGGAAGCCCTAATATCTGACCACTTCCTACATCTCCCAGATCAAATCAAATCAAAATAAAAAAGACTGGTGAAAAGGCAAGCCAGGTGATGAACGACTGACTGCCCTGGCTGGCAGTGGGACATTAGGAGAGTCAGCTCTCCTCTGTGGGGTTCCCGGGAGATGAGGCTGAAGGGCTCTCAGGCTCTCCCAGGGCCACCCTTATCAGGGAGGTGGAAAACGCACCAAGCAGCTGCCTGTTCTCATCCTCACTCTACATTTGCCTGAGTATGTGCCAGGTAGCATAAATGCTTTACAGAGATTACTTAGTAGGCAGGTTCTAATACTAGCCACTTTTACAGGTGAAGAAACAACCAGAAAGAGGTTGGTTGGCTGCCTTGCCCAAGGCCACTGTGAGTGAGTGCCAGAGCTGAGATGAGCCCAGGCACTCTGACCCCAGGACAACACCGTCACAGCTGAGCAGCTGTGACCACCAGTCAGGCTTTAGAACAGAGAAGTTACAGGGCCCAGGAGCTGCAGAGCTGCACACTGCATGGTGGGGGCATAGCATGTCACAGCTGGAAGTGGCCTCAGAGATGAACACACCCCAGTCCCCAGGCAGAAGGAGGGGAAGGGACTTGCCCTGGCCACACCTGGTTAGCACAGGTGTTGCACCTTGCTAGTGCCAATTCCACGGCACCGAGAGAAGGGTGTCTGGAGCAATCCATCTAGAAAGCTAGAAGGTGTGAACCAGAGGAGGAGAAATTCTCAGGAGGAGAAGTAATGGAGTACAATGCAACTGAGGAGTGGAAAGCAGCAAGGGAGAGGGCAGTGAGCAGCCTGACCCGGGCAGGGTGTGTCGTTACAGCAAGGCACCTCCCTTTGCTCCATCTTTCCACCAGGTGAGGATACCCTGAGAAGTTAGGAACCTGCATCCCAGAAGCAGGTTCTCACAAGAACCCAGTGATACTGGCACCTTGATCTTGGACTTTCTAGCCTCCAGAACCGTGATAAATGAATGTTTGCTGTTTATAAGCCACCCAGTTTATGGTGTTTTGTTATAGCCGCCTGAATGGACTAAGACAGGGAGTGTTTCTGGCATCGAATCGAGTAGGTAGAGGCCAGAGATGCTGCTGAACACCCTACAGTGCACAGACCGGCCTCCCCCAGCAAACACCACACACACACCAGAAAGATTTAACCTGTCCAGAATGTCAAAACCACAGAGGCTGAGAAGCCTGGAGCCAGCCAATTCCCCACCTCCACCCACTTCCCTAGGTTACTTGAATTGGTACCTGTCCTACATCGCGTTCACTGTGTAACAGTGTTCCATGGGAGATGCTAAAATCGCAGTCCTTTGGTTCATGTGAAGAGAGAAATATGGCCAGATGGGCCTCTGCATCTTTTCCCTTCCATCCTCTTCCTAGCCGGGCCTGGGAGCCCTGGGGCAGCTTTGGTTGCACTTCACAAGTGAGTAGTGCCACCTAGTGGTACTAGAGTGAACAACACCAGGAGGAACATTTCCAAGCACCTGAAACTATTAAGCATTAGCTGGCTTTCCGCTGTTGGGAAGATGCTGTGGAAATCAATGAAGACCACCCAAATGAGGAAAGACGGGCATTCTATGGCAAGGAAGTCAGCCACCATCACTTGCACTTGGCAGAGTCAGACACGAGGGGAGACTCAAATGCTGGTGGGAAAGGTTTCTATAGAAGAAAGGAAAGGTTTCAGATGGGCTGTAACTGAAAATTGTTGGCGAGGGAAGCTGGGGGCGGCATCTCGTGTGATTGGTTTGCAGAGGATGCTTAGACTAACTTGGGTTAGTCCTGAGTTGAAGTGGGGGTGAAAATCAGGGCAGCTGGCAGTCCTGATGTTCTGGGCCTATTGCTGCAGAGGTTGTGGTTTGGCTTCCTGGACTGGTTACTGCATGGGTTATGTGGGTCACAATTCTGTTGTCATATATGGTCTGGCCATTGTCCCTTTGTCTATTCAGTCTCTTTGTTCATTAATCATTCTAAATATATCCATTCCTGCTGTTACTGATCCTGAAAGGGACTGCATATAGTTACACATGTGAGGCCTGTAGTCCCAGCACTGGAGGCAGGAGGATGGCTTGAGCCCAGAAGTTAGTGGTTGCAGTGAGCTATGATCACACAACTGCACTCCAGCCTGGGCAACAGAGCAAGACCCCATCTCTAAAAAAAAAAAAACAAAAGTTACCCATGTGAGAAGTATCTGGACTGAAAGCCAACACCTGTGATTTTTTTTTTTTTTTTGAGACAGAGTCTCGCTTTGTTGCACAGGCTAGAGTGAGTGCCGTGGCGTCAGCCTAGCTCACAGCAACCTCAAACTCCTGGGCTCAAGCGATCCTTCTGCCTCAGCCTCCTGAGTAGCTGGGACTACAGGCATGCGCCACCACGCCTGGCTAATTTTATATATATATATTAGTTGGCCAATTAATTTCTTTCTATTTATAGTAGAGATGGGGTCTTGCTCTTGCTCAGGCTGGTTTTGAACTCCTGACCTTGAGCAATCCGCCCGCCTCGGCCTCCCAGAGTGCTAGGATTACAGGCTTGAGCCACCGCGCCCGACCAGCACCTGTGATTTTTAAAGGCTGCCCTTACAACTTTTGATTTAGAATTCATTTTTGATATACTTGTTTGTTTTTGCTGTCCATGGTGACTTAATATGTATGACACCACTCTGCTAATTGACATGGACCTCAGTAATCCCTCAACTTCACCTGTTTGGGAGCTGACTATAGCCCTTCACAGTGCTACATCTTCACTACCGCCACCCCATCACCACCACCCCGATCACCATCGCCACCACCCCATCACCACCACCACCACCATCATCACCACCACCCCATCACCACCACCACCACCACCACCACCATCATCACCACCACCACCACCACCACCACCACCACCATCATCACCACCCCATCACCACCACCACCACCCCATCACCACCACCATCATCACCATCACCCCATCACCACCACCACCATCACCACCACCCCATCACCACCACCACCACCACCACCACCACCACCATCATCACCACCACCATCCCATCACCACCACCACCACCACTCCATCACCACCATCATCACCACCATCCCATCACCACCACCACCACCACCCCATCACCACCATCATCACTGTAAGGTTTTTCGGCGGTGGCGAAAAGAAAAGAGACACAGAAAGAGAAAGAGTGGGGGGCCAAACCACGTGGCTTTATTATACACTCGTGGACGAGGTTCTGGGGCCCCAAGAGCGGGGGCCGCGGAAGTCGCCGCAGTTTGAAGGGGCTGAGGCCTTTTATATCCTTTGGGCCTGGCTAGGGACTTTTGGCGGGAAGAGCTGGGGATTTTAGGAGGGGCTGGAGGTGTTTGTGGAATCCAGGAGCCAAAACATTCTTATCTAGGTGGACATCTGGGTGTGGATCCTCTCAGCAGGGCCTGACAGTTTTGTCCTTGGCGGGTCTGGTCTCATGAGTCTTCTCTTTTTGATCCAGGGAAGGGAGGGGGCCCGCCACCAGCCTTACAATCACCACCACCCCATCACCACCACCACCACCCCATCATCACCACCACCCCATCACCACCACCACCACCCCAGCACCACCACCACCACCATTTCATCACACCATCACCATTACCACCACCACTATCCACAAGGTCAATGGTTTTCAAACTCTTTTCTCCAGATGAGCAGCATCAGTACCACATGGGAACTTGTTAGAGATGCAAATTCTTGGGTCCCATCCCAGACCTACAGCATCAGAAACTAGGGGTGGGGCTAGCCCTCCAGGTGATTCTGAAGGACACTAACGTTTGACGGCCACCACTCTGGATAAATTTCTAGGATGTTACAAAGCCCTTATTTTAAGTCAGACCTTCCACAGTGTATCTTCAAAATTTGTGAAAATATGCCTGTCTTTTGAAGTACTAAGAGAAACAGAACAACCCTTATCTAGATAATAAAAATGACAACATTTACTATGATTTATGGAATCATGGTGCTAAGCACATCACATACATCTGGCTTACTCCTTACAACAGCCTTGAGGGGTAGGTACAATTCTCACCTTCATTTTACAAATGGGAATGGAGGCTCAGAGAGGTTAAGAAACCTGTCCCCAAGGGCAAGGTTACAAAGAACCAGGAATTGAAGCCAGGCTTATTTAGCTCCAGAATTTGTGTTCTTAACTACTATTTAACATACTGACTCCCAGAATCATAAGTGCAAGTCCAGAGGACTCCTAGAGCCTTTAGCTGAACTTGGATACCTTTACTTGAACTTCCCCCGCCCCAGCCCATTTCGCTTAAGGAGAGACAGAAGTCTAGAGAGACTCGCCTGGGATCACTAATTAGGGGCTAGAATCCAAGGCCCCCGGTTTCAAATTAAGTCTCAGTAAGACATTTGGTGAATCAGAGACATACAAGGATATTCTACACACCGTTGGGGTCGAGTGGGTAAATCAGGAGGAAGTTAGAGAAGGAGACAGTTAATGGTTGGCCATATTTCAAACCTGTGGTGGCAACTATGACTTGGCTTGGGGAACTTCAAAGGGGTATGCATCATCCTTAGGAAATGGGGAGTGGATTGTTAGTTAACAAGGCAGGAGGAGCCATTGGCCACTCTCCCATTCCTGTCTGTAGCTGCAGCCCCAGTCCCACAGTTTGGGCTGGGGGTGGCTTCACACTTCCAGCTGTGGGAACCATGGGCACGGGACTGTCCTTGCCTCTGTTGCGCTACAGGCCCTTCTACTTGTGATGCCACAGACCCACCCTCGGCCAGACTTCCGTGGAAGTCTCTTTCCCACAAGGAGATAAAGGCTGTTGACACGCAGAGGTGGCCCTGGTGCCCCAGGCAGGCAGACCCATAAATCCCAAGGGCAGAGAAGATGGCTGAGACCAAGGCCATTGGTCCCTTCAGTGGCTGTGTGGCTGATTCCCAAGCTCCACCTCTCTCCTATTGGTCCCCAGGGCCATGTGACCTCCCTTTGGTTCTTGAAGGTTACACACACATATTCTCCAAAAGCTCACACCGAACTCCTTCCTATTATAGGGCTTTACTCCTCTGGCCCCCTGCCCCAAGGCCTTCCCTGGCCTTCCCTTCCTCTCCAGGTAGCCCCATCCTATGGGTGCCTCCTAATTTTCACTTCTCCCATGGTTTCGTGCCACACTTTGAAATTGCACATTTATGTGTTCCCTTTAGGCCCCCTCATGGCACGATTAGCCTGTAAGGCCGAATGTGTGTATCCACGTCCCTGGGGTCCAGCACTATCGCTAGCTCAATACTTGTTACCAAGACTCAACAAAGAGATCTGCGAGCACCACCCCACGCCCGCGGACCTGTGTTCAGAACCTGCCTGCAACCCAACGCTTCCAAGCTCTTTGTAACAGTGAAAGCTACGAAGAAGTCAGCGGAGAAATGGACGCGGGGCGTGGGGGGACGACACAGAGGGCGCTTTTGCGCGTTGTGTTAAGTCTATTGCTCGGCCCCGGGACCCACGCGCGGGCCGTCTGGGCGGGTGTTGGAGCCGCGTCCCCTTTAAGGGGCGGGTCCGGCGCGGCGGGCGCTCCCGGAAGACGCGGCCGCGCGCCCGGCACCTCGACCCCGGCTCCCGCCCGCGCCCGGCGGGCACCTGTCCCTTCCCCCGGCCCGCCCGGCGCCCGGCCTGCGCGGCGTCCCTCGGCGCGCGCCCGGCCACCTCGCAGTCCGCGCCGGCGGCGGGGCGCGCGGTGACCCTGCGGCCGCCGGCCCTTCCTCAGCTCGGGCGCTGCCTCACGCGGCGGCGTCCGCCCTGGCCGCGCCCGCCCCGCAGTCGGTTCGGCTCTGAGCGCCCCTCCGGCGCAGCGGGGGCGGGCGAGGAGCCGGAGGGGCCGGGCGCGGAGGCGGGCGGGCCGGCAGCGCCCGGCGGCCGGGGGGTGGCGTCGGCGGCGCTGCAGGGGCCGGGCTGGGCCTAGGCTGCACGCGGAGGTCTGGTTTCAGGGTGCGGCTCAGCGTTGCCCAAAGCGTCTGCCCGAATGGGTGCCCCTTAAGCCGAGGGCAGGCAGCCTGCGCCGCGGGGCTCTGAGGAGGATGGTGACCCCCTGGCGCTTGTCTGTCAGGCTCTGCTGGTCGCACCTAAGGAGTTTTGAACTCAGAAAGGAACTCGGCCTTCTAAGACCCTCGGGGTGCTCTCGAAATGCCAGACTCTGTTGGCTTCTGCTGGGTACTTTACCCAAACTCATCTCAGCCTATGAGGACATTGACGAGGGGGCCCCTGACAGCTTGTGCCGGCGAAGGGCCCGCTGGAGCGACCCTGCTGGAAGCGGGCCGGTGGAGAGGCTCTCTCAGGCAGGGCCGCTAGGCTGCGTCTTCCTGCATCTCCGCCTCTGGCTCCGGGCCGGCGCCCTCCTGTTGAAATTCTTCCCCCTCCTTCTCCTCTACCCCCTCACCTACCTGGCTCCCAGTGTCTCCACCCTCTGGCTCCGCCTGCTTCTGAAAGCCACTGAGACCTCAGGTCCGACGTACATCAAACTGGGCCAGTGGGCCAGCACCCGGCGAGATCTCTTTTCGGAGGCTTTCTGTGTGCAGTTCTCCAAGCTGCATGTCCAAGTGACCCCCCACCCTTGGACTCACACTGAGCACTTCCTGCAGCAGGCATTTGGGGAGGACTGGGGGAGCGTTCTCTCCTTTGAGAACCAGGAGCCTGTGGGTTCAGGCTGCGTGGCCCAAGTGTACAAAGCATATGCCAGCACCACCTTCCTGGAGGAGGACAGCATCCAGAGACTTGGCGGGGCCTCCTGTCTGCAGCCTTCCTCAGAAGCTGCGGCAGCCAGGGGGCTGAGAGAGCTCTTTGGACCCCCCGGAAGTCTTGCTGACCAGTCATTTCTAGAAAGGCTGCTCCTCCCTAAAGCTGACTTGGTTGGATCAAAGGCAGGGGTGTCTCAGGTCCCTGGCCACTGCCCCAAGCCAGATCACCTCATCCCTGTGGCAGTGAAAGTAAGTGTATTTCTAACAGATGGCTCACAACTCACCTCCCCACTGGACTTTCCCACATCAGAACCCCCCATGCAAGTCACCCCCTCATTGCCTTCCATTTATTTATATTTGCTTGACCAGTATCTGAGTGTCTGTTACGTGCAAGCTGTTTTGTTTCTTGGCTTCAGAAAGTGGTGGTACGAATAGTCTGATAGGAGGAAAAGGAGGAGGATTTGGAGTTTGCTGCGAGTTTGGTGCCCCTAGGGGTAGAGGAATGAGCATCCTCTGTCCTCCAGTGAGAAGCCACCTGGCTCCTCCGTTGATGGTGGGACCCAGCCCTGGCTGTGTAAAGTGTGTCCTCCTGTCTGATTGCTGTCTTGTCTCACTGTGGCTCTTTCTGGCAGGTGTTGCACCCTGGCCTGCTCTCTCAGGTGCATATGGACCTGCTGCTGATGAAGATTGGCAGCCGAGTCCTTGGACTTTTGCCAGGAATCAAGTGGCTTAGCTTGCCTGAGATTGTGGAGGAATTTGAGAAGCTCATGATCCAACAGGTGAATTCTCCTTCCCTCAGCTGTAAATAGCACCTAACATAGTTCTTGACATTAGCAGCTGCTTAATAAATGCTGAGTGAATGAGTGATTTCCCAGTGTGTCACGGCTAGTGTGATGTTTCAGTCAGGGTAGGTAACGCTCACTGATAAAGAACACCCAAATGTCAGTGGCTTAATGCGACAAGGTTACGGCCTTATGTCCAAGTTCCATGCAGGTGAACTGAGGGAGAGAGGGAGTTCTGCTTCATAGTTACAGGGACCCAATTTCTTCCCAAGTTTGGCACTGCCTTCTTCCACATGTGTCATCTGGGCTTAGTGTGGACTAGAGAGAAAAGATCATATAAGAGATTTTGCAGCCAGGCCTGGAAGGGATGAACATTACTTCTTTCCAGTCCATTGAGTGTTAGTCACGTGGGCCCAAGGTACCTGTGGCGGAGCCTAGGAAATGCAGTCTTCTTGTGTGCCTGATAAGAAAAAGAAATGATTCTGGTGGAACATACAGCACTTTTTCTGCCATGGTCAATGACTTAACTCCAGGGTGAGGAGAATAATTAGCAAAGTCACACTATGTTATTTTGTTTTGCTTTGTTTCCAGGGCTGAGTAGACAAGGACCTCCTCCTTGTTCACTTGGGACATTTGTATAAGTGGCCAGACTTGCTAAACATACTTTGGGGTTGGTCGAGACTCTGAGTAGGCATCTGCACTGGCTCCCTGTTGGTAGTGCAGGAATTGGCAGGTTTGCAGAAGCAATGTGCCAAGTCCTTCATTTAGATCCTCATTAAGGTTTTAAGTCCTAGGGATTCATTTAAATGTTCAGCACGTCTCTTAGTCTATTCTGGCTGCTATAATGAAATACCATAAACTGGGTAGTTTATAAACAACAGACATTTATTTCTCACAGTTCTGGAGGCTGAGAAGTCCAAGATCAAGGCATCAGAAGATTTGGTGTCTAGTGAGGGCTTGCTCCCTGGTTCATAGACAGCTGTCTTTTCACTGTGTTCTCCCATGGTGGAAGAGGGGAGGGTCTCTCTTTTTTTGTGTGTGTGTGACAGAGTCTTGCTCCGTTGCCCTGGCTAGAGTACAGTAGCATTATCATAGCTCACAGCAACCTCTAACTACAGAGTTCAAGTGATCTTCTTGCCTCAGCCTCCTGAGTACCTGGGACTGCTGGCATTCATCACCACACCTGGCTAATTTTTCTATTTTTTGTAGAGATGGGGTCTCACTCTTGCTCAGGCTGCTCTCGAACTCCTGAGCTCAAGTAATCCTCCCACTTTGCCTCCCAGAGTGCTAGGATTATAGGCAGGAGCCACCACACCCATCTTTCTCTAGGGTCTCTTTTATTAAGCCAGTAATAAGGGCTCTGCCCTAGTGACCCAATCACCTCTTTTTTTTTTTTTTTTTTGAGACTGAGTCTCACTTTGTAGCCCAGGCTAGAATGAGTGCCGTGGCGTTAGCCTAGCTCACAGCAACCTCAAACTCCTGGGCTCAAGCAATCCTCCTGCCTCAGCCTCCCAAGTAGCTGGGACTACAGGCATGTGCCACCATGCCCAGCTAATTTTTTCCATATATGTATTAGTTGGCCAATTAATTTCTATTTATAGTAGAGAACCTTGCTCTTGCTCAGGCTGGTTTTGAACTCCTGACCTCGAGCAATCCGCCCACCTCGGCCTCCCAGAGTGCTAGGATTACAGGCGTGAGCCACCGCCCGGCCCCAATCACCTCTTAAAGGCCTCACCTCCTAATGCTATCACCTTGGGGGTTAGCATTTCAATGAATTTTGGGGGGACACAAACATTTAGACCATAGCAGAAAGCTTTGCTTTATATTATGGGGTAGTAGTGTAGTTTTGACAATATAAGCAAATTAAAACGGAGAACATAGCTTCTGTTCCAACAGCCATCTTTGAATTAATTACTGTCAGTCTTAGCACCCATCTGAGCTGATGAATTAAGAAAACAAGTGAGCTTTTCCTAGTTTTAAGGAATACAACTGGCCTTCCGTACCCATGGGTTCCGCAAAAGTGGATTCAACCAACCATGGATAGAAAATGCAGTTAGGGATTGGGTGTGGTGGCTCATGCCTGTAATCCTAGCACTCTGGGAGGCTGAGACAGGAGGACTGCTTGAGGCCAGGAGTTCAAAACCAGTCTGAGCAAGAACAAGACCCTGTCTCTATAAAAAATAGAAAAAAATTAGCGGGGCATAGTAGTGAGCGCCAGTAGGCTGAGCTACTTGGGAGGCTGAAGCAGGAAGATCACTTGAACCGTGTAGTTTGAAGTTGTAGTGAGCTATGATGATGCCACTGCATTCTAGCAGGGTGATAGAGTGAGACTGTGTCTCAAAAAAAAAAAAAAAAAAAGAAAGAAAGAAAGAAAAGAAAATGCAGTTAGGCTTATGATGGTTGCATCTGTACTGAACAAGTACAGACTTGTCATTCCCTAAACTATGCAGTATAACAACAGTTTACATAGCACTTACATTGTATTATTATAAGTAATCTACAGATGACTTAAGTATACAGGAGTATATGTGTGGGTATGTACAAATGCTACACCATTTTATATCAGGGACTTGAGCCTCATGGGTTTTGGTATCTGAGGGAGGTCCTGGGGTTAGAAAGGGAGGACTGTATAGAGTGGGCAGAGGTGGCTAATATGTAAATACTTGCAAATAAGGTATGATCAGGAGTCCCCATAGGTTCCGGTGGGTTCAGCTGGGGCTCAGAAGAGGAGGGTGCACCCTTACCCTGAGGGCAAGGGCTGCCTAGGCTTGAGCTGAGTATTGAAAGGTGACTGGTGTTTGCAGTTGGAATAATGGGAAGAACACTCCAGTCAGAGGCTGTGCAGAAGGCAGAGGAGAGCAGGGGCATCAGACAGTCTGGGATGCTGGGTGAGGCTGGAGTCTTGGGTGGTGAGGAAGGGGAAGGTACCACCTGAGACGAACCTGGAGAGAGAAGCAGGGGCCAAATCCTGACCCACCTGGGTGCCATCCTAAAGGCTGTAGCCTTTCCTGTGCAGGTATGAGGGCCCCAGGCAGATGGATGGGAAGATGGGGACAGGGACCCACCTGAGGCACCTCATTTGGGGCTCAGGTGACTCAGGTGAGAGCCACGTGCCTTGGGAGCAGTGGGGGCTGCCTGGTGGAGGGGAAGCAAGAAGGTGTGATCTAGGGACTTGTAGTAACTGAGCACATGGCGCGGTGAAGGGAAAGTCCGTTCAGACGTAGAGTTTAAGAGTCTGTGGGCTCCCATGGGGTGACTGACGTGCAGATGTGGAATATGTCAGTCTGGAGACTGGCGTTGAGGTCTGGCCTGGAGATCAGGTATTGTTGCCAGCAGGCACCAGCCAGGGGACACAGTGGAAGTTACGAGCAGGGAGGGCATCGGCCTCTGGGGGCCAGGAGACCACTGCCACGGGCCAGTTAGGCGGGGAGGCCTGGAGAACCACAGCCAGCGTAAGAGAAGAGGGTTCAGGAAGAGCCGGATCAGTGGTGGCGCCAGCCCCAGATGCCCAGAGAGGTAAATGAAGAGGAAAATGGGACTGGGCCTTTGAGCTGGCAAGCAAAGGCTGTTGCCAAGTGTAGTGGTGGCAGCATGGGTGCTGGGGTGGAGGAGGTGGCTACAGTGGGGTGACCCTAAGAAAGGAGAGGGCCAGAGGCTGGGTCATGGAAGCCAAACCCCTGGGCGACAGGAAGGGGGTCCTTTGACTGGTGGGAAGTGGGTGGGTGGGCAGGGAAGGATGGCGCAGAGGCAGCGTGGCCCCAGCCCTGCCAGGGCCACCTGCTGTCTGGAGCTTCAGGAGTTCATGCGAAGGGCTTGGGCTTCAGGGGCAGCCTTTAGCCACTGAATATCTTCCATTTTCTTTGGGAAAATGGGTGGGAAAGGCAGGGTGAGTCTCCTGACTTGCTAGCTGCTTGGCATTTCCGGTGTTGCTCTCCCTGTGTCCAGACTAACCCTAAACTTTTCTCTCCGTTTCTCTGTAGGTTGACCTGCGTTATGAGGCTCGGAATCTAGAACACTTCCAGCGCAACTTCCAGAATGTGAAGGCTGTCAAATTCCCCACCCCTCTGCGTCCCTTTGTCACCAGGGATGTCTTGGTGGAGACGTATGAAGTAAGCCTGGCGGATTTACCCGCTTGTGCCTTTCGCTCACAGCTGGCCCACGGGGCTTAGTCTGGAGCGAGGATGCAATTCCTGTCTGTAACGCTGTGGGGAGGTGGGACATGTTGGCAGGAGGGGAGACAGTGCAGCAAGGCAGCTCAGAGAGATGGACGTGGCCTCAGACTTCCTAGATTTGAAAATATGCTCTACCCTCTATTAGCTTCTTTTTTAAAATTTTATTTATTTGTTTGTTTGTTTTTATGAGGCCTTTGGGAGGTATCTTATTAGCTTCTGACCTAAGAGACAGAGGCAACGGTTCCTGCCTCATAGGATTGTCCCAGCAGTAAATGACACATTGAACACAAGGCGCCAGATTTGGCACAGAGAGAGTGCTCCACAGCATTTGTGGCATTTGCTCAGCTGTACCCTAATCCAGCCTCTTTATTTTATTTATTGATTTTTTTTGAGACAGAGTCTCACTTCTGTTGCCCGGGCTAGAGTGCCGTGGCATCAGCTTAGCTCACAGCAACCTCAAACTCCTGGGCTCAAGCGATCCTCCTGCCTCAGCCTCCCGAGTAGCTGGGACTACAGGCATGCACCACCATGCCCGGCTAATATTTTTCGTTGTCCAATTAATTTCTTTCTATTTTTAGTAGAGATGGGGTTTTGCTCTTGCTCAGGCTGGTCTCAAACTCCTGACTTTGAGTGATCCTCCCGCCTCGGCCTCCCAGAATGCTAGGATTACAGGCGTGAGCCACCATGCCCGGCCAATTCTGTCTAATCCTTAAGCAACCTTGTCCCCTGCCCCAGCCTCCTCTTTAGAGATGGTGATATGAGATTCAGGGAAATGACAGGAACCACCAGTGTGCCTAGCTATGTGATGTTGAGCAAGTTAGTAAACTCTCCAGGCCTTGGTTCTTTTATTTGTTAGTTAGGGAAAACAAAATCTGTCTCCATGGGTTGCTTTGACAGTTAAACTAAGCCTGCGGTCCCCAACCTCTGGGCTGAGGACCAGTAGTGGCCCACAGCCTGTCAGGAGCCTGCCTGCGTCATCTGCATATTTACAGCTGCTCCCTGTCACCTGCCCCCCCTCCCCATGGAAACTGGGCCAAAAAGGTTGGGGACCGCTGAACTAAGCCATATAAAACCTTGTTTACATTTACTAGCTCCCCTTTCTTCTCTCCTTTCCACTTCCTTTCCATTTTCTTGCTTAAGGCCACAGAGCTCATGCCCGTCCCTGTTGGCTGGTTTCTGAGCAGAAGGTAGCTCTGTCAGTCCAGAGTCAGTGGGTTTCCTTTCTAATAAACCTATGGGACTTCTTGTCCTTTGAGAACTGAAAGGAAATGTAAACACATTCGCATCAGCTTGTGGCTGATGAACTGATCGGGGCTTTGGGAAGGGTGAAGCACCGGGTTCTTTCCCAGTCTGTGGGAAGGCAGCGCCGCGTGCCCCGTGGGGTGAGGAGCGGGCAGCCTGCGGCTGGCCAGGGCACAGCCATCCTCTCTCTGGCCTTCCCTGCAGGAGAGCGTGCCTGTGTCCAGTTACCAGCAGGCAGGGATTCCTGCGGACTTGAAGAAGAAGATTGCATGGCTGGGGATCAACATGCTTCTGAAGATGGTGAGCTCTGTCGGGAGCAGGATTGGCGCTCAGGCCGGCACTTGGCTGGGACCCTTCTTGGGGTTTGGGCGGTAGGGCAAGCCTAGCAGCAAGTTGCCACGGGGAGAAAGTCTGCTCTAGAGAGCGCTGAGCCTGCAAAAGTGCTCATATGTCCAGAGTGTACGTTAAGCCAGTGGTCCCCAACCTTTTTGGCACCAGGGACCAGTTTCATGGAAGACAATTTTCCCATGGACTGGTTGTGGGGGAAAATGGGGTGGTGGAGCTCTGTGGCCCAATCCCTAATGGTCCACGGCCCAGGGGTTGGGGACCGCAGCATTAAGCCCTTTCTTGGTGGCCCCGTGCTCTGGGTGCAATGGGAAGAGCAGTGAGCACCTCCTGCCCAGGCTACCTGTAGTTTAGACAAACAGCCAAGACGACATCATATGTTAAATGCTACTTTAGTCATTTGGTCAGCAAGTATTTGCTGAGCACCTGCCACATGCCAGGCATTGAGTAAGTGCTGGGTTTGCAGTGAAGAGCAATGCTGACGGGATGACAGTGTTCATGGAACTGCTGTTCAGTGGGAAGACAGGCACATAATCAGTGAATGGGCTGCAGGGGCGAGTTCAGGGTACCAAAGGCCCATTTAGGAGGGGCCTGTGCTAACCCAGGGGTTCATTCAGGAAGTGGCCCCCTCTCCACTGGGATGGGAAGGAGGGGTAGGTGTCACTGTGAGAGGACAGGTGGCAGGGACTTGTCCAGATAGAACGACCAAGGCTGGGGATGAGTGAAAATAATTTGTCTCTTGAAAACTTCAACTTAGCATGTCCCTGTACAAATTCTGAACTGATGACATCCAAACAATGAGCTTTATAAAATGTACACCTCTTTACCATTGTAATAGATCACTGGGAGCCTATCGTCACCCGGCACTTTTTCTGCGTGTGGCCTGGTGGTGCTGGGGCAGCGAGGGTTGACCTGGTTGTGAGCGGTGGGATCTCTTTCCAGATATTTGTGGATAACTTTGTGCACGCCGACCTCCACCCCGGGAACATCCTGGTCCAGGGCGCCGACAGTCTCTCCTTAAGCCGGGAGGCGCAGCTGCAGCAGGTGGACGTCTGCGACACGCTGGTGGTGGCCATGGTGCCTGCCCTGCGGCCGCTGCGCCTGGTGCTGCTGGACGCCGGCATCGTGGCAGAGCTGCAGGCCACCGACCTGAGGAATTTCCGCGCGGTTTTCGTGGCTGTGGTGATGGGGCAGGTCAGACCCACTGGGATCACGGCAGACGGGGGTGCATCTTTTATGCCCTGGGGGGCTGCCTTTGCCTTTACATGGGCTCCTTAATCCGGCCATTCTGGCAAACGCCCACCTTTGCCAGACTCCTGCTGGAAGCGTGTGCAGTGGGGAGGGGCCAGGAAACGAAGCCACCCCATGGGGTCTGCCGTGAGAGAGGCTGGAGCCCGACTCAGGCCCGCTCCCTGCAGCTCGTGGTTTGGGACCATGGGAAGAGATGGCTCCTTTCCAAATGCTGCTTCGTGTCGCTAGTTTCCCCTCCTCCTCTGGCAAACGCCCGGCGGGCACCGGGAACACTGGCTTCCTGGCCACAGGTAGCTGCCCCAGTGTGTGCTGTTTGCTGCGAGATGACAGGCTGGCGAGATGCAGCAGCCTGGAGAACTGCTTCTCAAGTGGGGTGAGGCACACTGGAGTCTCTGGGGTGGAGGATGTGAGTAATTTTTTAAACCTTCTCCATGGTTCTGAGGGGCTCTGTGGTTGAGAATTATTGTTCAGAGCAAAGGGAATCAGCAGAGCCTCTACTGAGTCAAGTTAAAATGCAACATCAAGGGTGACCATGGTGAGATCCTCTGGCTGGCTGGCCAAGAATTATCCAGCAGAAAAGACACTGGGGAAAAGAGAGCTGGTTTAAAAAAAAAGGGCAAAAATCAGGGGAATCCCTGTTTCCAAGGCTTCTGAGGAGGCAAACTCAACGTTGGAGCCTAAAACTAGTTTACAAGCGTGCCCTGGGCCAGGGTCAAACACTGACGTTTGCTGTGGGGGCTGAGGTGTTCCTCCATACAGTGTGGGCAAAGGAAAACGGGCACAGTCCCAAGAGGAAGAGCCAAAAGCAGGATGGTAGAAAATTAGGGTGGAAGCCACTAAGATGTGGAAGAAGTCTGGGCAGAGCTTCCAGTTTTTCTATGCTCACTTGACTCCACCAAGTCACTTTTCCTTTGCATCTTCCAGGGTCAAAGGGTGGCCGAGCTCATCTTGCATCATGCTCGGGCCAACGAGTGCAGGGATGTGGAGGGGTTCAAAGCCGAGATGGCCACGCTGGTGACTCAGGCCAGGAAGACCGCCATCACCCTGGAGAAGGTGGGCAGGTTGCTTGAGGGGCAGGGGCCTTGGAGTGTCCACTGCCCTTGCCCTTGGACAGAACAAATCCCAGGTCTAAGGGGGACCTCTCTATGGGGAGCGGTCTCAAGGGGGTGTGAGTTTTAAGGCGGATAAAGAAGCACCCCATAACTTCCAGATATGAGGAGGCCCAGTAAAGTTCCTGGCTCTTAGGAGGGGCTACTTGGCCAGGCTCTCCTGGGGTGGTTGCCATGGCAGTGACCTTCATCCAGGGTGTACCTTGTTTTCTGGCCAAGAATGGATGGAGGGAGGACTGTGGTCTTGGAGCAGACAGAGGATGTGCTCAATGCTCATGTACCTCATTTAGAACTGACACGTGTCTAAATGACTTTGTATTTTACAAACACTTCTAAGAAACATGACTGTTTTCTCCCAAGTTCATGCCCACATTAGCAGGAGTGGGTCGGAACAAGGAGTGGCCACTGACACCCTGGCACTGCTGATCTAGTGTGTCCAGATATGACTTTCTGTGGTTTTGCAGGGATGGGGTAGACGCGTCGCCAAGGTGTCAGTGCCTGAGTCTCAAGGTGGGAGTGGGGCTTGAGTGGGAGTCGTCCTTTCCAGGCTTTGTCAGATAGTCCCTTCCTGCCAGTGGTGTGTGGTGGGGTGTTGGGAGCGTGTGCGCCCTGGTTCCAGGAGGCTCATGTCTGCACTGGGCTTCATGCTGTTTTCCAGATTCATGTTTCCAGCCTCCTGTCCAGCGTGTTCAAGTTACTGATGGCTCACAAGGTGAGGGGAGTCCCTGGGGAAGGTGGAGTGGGCAGGGCGGGGCACAGGGTGGCAGGAGTTCTCTACGTTTTGAAAGCGTTTTAGTAAGGAGCCATCTGCATGAAGAAGGCTGGTTTCGTTTCCTGATGTGGGCCAGCAGGGCCTTGCCTTCCTAACGTGGCTGGTCTGTGTGTCTCTCAAGTTTATGCAGTCTAAGTGTCTGTGATACTTAGATGGAGAAACATGGATTTAAAAATATAAAAGCAGTCTAACTCAGACATTACAAGCCTTTTCCCTCCTTGGTTCATGTTAGTGATGCGTGGTATTAATGTAAGTGATACTTTGCTCTTTGCCAAGTGGGTCAAAGTCCTGTGGACAGGGCCTGCCCAGGAGGGAGGTGCCTCTTGCCCTGGTGCTTTCAGAGTCCCCAGCAGGGCTGTCCTGGCCCCTGGCTGCTCAAGTCCCTTAGAGCACAGGATGCAAAGCAGATGGATGAGGTCACATCACAATTCAGTCACTCCACTCCCTCCCCCGCAACACTGACCTGCACATGCCTCTCCAAGCCTCCAGGGTTGCCACCAGGGCTGGATGTGTCCATGACAATAGTAATAATCACAGCTGTGTGCTGAGAGTTCCCTCTGCTTGCCCCAGGTACCTAGATTAGGTATATAACATTTATTAGTATCAGATCTAATCCCCCTATCATTCCCAGAGGCAGGCACCAATGCCCAGAGGCCAAGCAGCTTGCCTGTGGCCATGTGGCCTGGGGCAGGACGGGGACCAGGCACCAGAGGCTCAGCCTACTCTGTCCTCCTGCCTCCATCCAGTGCTGTCATTTTGCACATCTGTTCCTCATACTCAGTATGGGACACAGTGGCTAAGAGGGCCTTGAAGGTTTGCAGTTGCTGCCATTAGTCACAGTTTGGAAGAGTAGACAGAGGGCCTAGGGTAGCTATTGCATTCTAAGCGCTTCACTAGATACTTAACATTTTAAAAATTTATAAATTTTTTTTTTTTTTTTTGAGACAAGAGTCTCACTTTGTTGCCCAGGCTAGAGTGAGTGCCGTGGCGTCAACCTAGCTCACAGCAACCTCTAACTCCTGGGCTCAAGCAATCCTGCTGCCTCAGCCTCCTGAGTAGCTGGGACTACAGGCATGTGCCACCATGCCCGGCTAATTTTTTCTACATATTTTTAGTTGGCCAGTTTCTTTCTATTTTTAGTAGAGACAGGGTCTTGCTCTTGCTCAGGCTGGTTTTGAACTCCTGACCTTGAGCGATCCTCCCGCCTCTGCCTCCCAGAGTGCTAGGATTACAGGCATGAGCCACTGCGCCCGGCCTAAAAATTTATAAATTTTTAATTGTGGTAAAAAAAACACACTAAAATTTATCCCCCTAACCAAGTGCAGAGCTCAACCAATGTCCACCAAATTCCCATTATTGCACAATAGATCTCTAGGACTTTCTCATCTCGTGAAACTAAAACTTTATACCCGTTGAAGAACAATTCCCCAATTCCCTCTCCACCCAGCTCCTGCTAACTACCATTCTACTTTATGTTTCCATGATTTTGACTACTCTAGATATGTCATGTAAGTGGAATCATACAGTATATTGTCCTTTTCTGATTGGCTTGTTTTACTCACTATAATGTTCTCAAGGTTCATCCACGTTGTATCCTGTGACAGGGTTTCCTTTATTTAAGACTGAAGAATATTGCATTGTTATTTACATACCACATTTTCTTCATTATTCTGTCAATGAACATTTGGGTTGCTGCTACCTCTTGGCTATGGTGAATGATGCTGCAATGAACATAGGAGTACAAATATCTCTTTAAGATCCTGCTTTCAAATTTTTGGATATTTATCCAGAAGTGAGGTTGCTGGATCATATGGTATCTTTTTAGTTTTTGATGCACCTCCGTGCCGTTTTCCCCAGCAGCCACACCATTATATATGCCACCAACTGTGCACAAGGGGGCCAGTTTCTCCATATCCTCAGCAATGTTTGTCATTTTCTGTTTTTTCCCCCTTGTGGCCATCCTAATAGTGTGAGGTGATATCTCACTGCAGTTTAGATTGCATGTCTCTACTTTTTAGTGATGTTGAGTATCTTTTCATATGCTTGCTTGCCATTTGTATATCTTCTTTGGAGAAATGTCTATTTGGCTGGCACTTAATTTTTTAATAAAGTATTTCACAATGACATAGAGTAAAAGAATCTAGTATACACTGGAGAACTCACCACTCAACTTAAGAATGAAAACACTCCCAGCAGTTTGGGAACCCCAGGTCTCCAACCTGCACAGAGCCTGGGGGCCAAGGACTCTCTGTCCACCTTCCTGTGTCCAGGCTGGAGCCCCACAAGCAGCTGGTGGGAGCCTACTGCTTTCTCCCGGGTTAAGTGGTATCCACCACATTCACGTTGTTGTGTAACAGATCTCTAAAACTTTCTCATCTTGCCCATCTGAGCCCCAGATGGGGGGCTTCCATGCCTTAACTAAGACTAAAAATACTCTTCAATTTCTAACCAAGAGTATTTCCCCACGAGTCAACCTTTCATTTCCTGACTTTTCTGTTCACTTGAAAAACAGATTCCTGATCTTCTAGGTTTAAATCCTGGCTCTATTCTTCCTCACCCAGTGGCCTTGAGTAAGTCATTTAATCACCTTGAGCTATCACTCCTTTCTCTATAGAATGGGGATAATGATAGTGCTTTTGAAGATTAATTGAACAATCTATATACATTGTTATTAATCTGGCTCTAAAGGGGAAGTTGTGCCGTTTGAGCAGTCAGCTGTGTGTAGTCTTTTAAAAAGGCTACTATAGATTTTGAAGGATGACCCTTATTTGGAGTTATAGCTTCTGTGATGTCTGTGAAAAAATATTTGATTTTTTTAAGTCATTCATTCATATACACACAGACACAAACCTAGAAAAGTGTATACTGTATCCCCAGATTTTTCCTGAATATTTCTAGTAGATGGGAGGTTAGGTGAGCAGGTGATATTGGTGGGAAAATGATGGGGTAGAGGAAAGAACGTCAAGTAGGTAGTAAAAATCCCATGGACAGGTCCAAGGGAGGCTGGCTGACAGTGGACAGTAACACAAGATTATCCAGGACATTTGTCTCTGTATCAGTTGATTTCAGGAAGGACCACTGTTTTTCTCTTCCAGGTAAAGCTTGAGAGCAACTTTGCCTCCATTATTTTTGCCATCATGGTGTTGGAGGGGCTCGGCCGCTCTCTGGACCCCAGTCTGGACATCCTGGAGGCAGCAAAGCCCTTCCTTCTTAAAGGACCAGCATCCTCTCCCTGACAGTGGCAGTGGGCTCAAGAGCTGATGGCTACTCCCAAAAGCCTCTCCTGTGGCAGCTGGAATACTTTAAAATTGGGACATGTGGTGGGCACACCACTGCTGTCACTCTGATTTGGTTTCAGGGTCTGTTTAAAAGCTTTGGGTTATTTGGTGAGTAAAGGGAGGGAATGGTCCTTCCTATTTGGTTATGGAAGCTGGGCCAGGTGCCATGGACACTCTATTTCAGGGAAAATGTTCTACAGAAGATGAATAAATTAAGTTATTTTGTTTTTCTCTCTTCTCTTTTTAACCCTTTAACTTCCTTGGTCAGGTAGGTCCTGTTGGCAGTTCTTAGACTCTGATAGGTTAGAAAAACCTGTAAAAGCCTGTTGATCCATGGTTGCAATTTTTTAAAAAAATTTATACCCTATTGGTGAAAAATTGAAAGCATACAAATATACTATTTTTCTTTTTTTTTTTTTTTGAGACAGAATCTCACTTTGTTGCCCAGGCTAGAGTGAGTGCCATGGCATCAGCCTAGCTCACAGCAACCTCAATCTCCTGGGCTCAAGGGATCCTACTGCCTCAGCCTCCTGAGTAGCTGGGACTACAGGCATGCACCACTATGCCTGGCTAATTTTTTGTATGTATATTTTTAGTTGGTCAATTAATTTCTTTCTACTTTTAGTAGAGATGGGGTCTCGCTCAGGCTGGTTTCGAACTCCTGACCTCGAGCAATCCGCCCGCCTCGGCCTCCCAGAGTGCTAGGATTACAGGCATGAGCCACCACGCCGGGCCCAAATATACTATTTATTTATAAATTTCATCTAGGTGCTACCATGACTAGCAAATCTATCCCAGCACAATATATTAATTACATATAGGACAGATTTCACTGTACTTCAGATTATCTTAACAATTTTCAATATTTTTTGCCAACCTCTTGCTAAAGTTTATTTTGAGGAAAAACAAAACTGATTCACGTGGTTGACAGACCCAGGACAGGAGCAGAACAGCGTGGCTACTTCCTTAACGTTTCCCTGGCCTGACCTTAGTGCTCAGACTGTGGTTCTCTGCGGCAGTGTCTACCCCATCTGTTTTGCGAGGGTTAATATCAACATAGAGTTAACATAACCAGTGTGTTCTCTTTGCCAAGGGCTGCACCCAGTGACACGCCCACAGTGATTGCCACCTGGCCCACTCTGCTGGGCCCACCTGCAGACCATCCTCTGAGAGCTGACCTGACATGTGGCCAGCTGACCCGGACTCGGGGGGCCTCAGGATCAGCCTGTAGAGGGGATATCAGTAAAGCTTAATTTCTTCTTTTTTTAGATAAAAAATACATTTTATCCCTGTAGCCTCATGGGTTATGTTGCTTGTCTTGGAGACCATTGCTTTAGACAGTGAATGGAAAGTCAGGATAAAGTTCCTCATTCTTGTCATTGAGGGAGCAATGGTTTAGTGGGGACAGAGAATCCTTTGGTACAGTTTTTTCCAGAGGGGTAGAGATGTTATTTTTTACTTCCCAAGTTTTGAAGGGGGCATTCTAGTCAGGCTGTGAGGGCTTGGGGTGGCTCAGGACAGGTGGGAGGGGGCACACCAGCCAGACACACTTGGGCTAAGCGCGCACTCACACTGTAGGGACAGGAGAGGCACAAACACAGAGCAGGGCCTCTCTAAGCCCTTCCTTAAAGCCCGGGGATCTATTTTTTAATTTTTATTATTTATTTATTTTTGAGACAGTCGCATTCTGTTGCCTGGGCTAGAGTGCTGTGGCATCAACCTAGCTCACAGCAACCTCAAACTCCTGGGCTCAAGCGATCCTCCTGCCTCAGCCTCCCAAGTAGCTGGGACTACAGGCATGTGCCACCATGCCTGGCTAGTGTTTTCTATATATTTTTAGTTGTCCAGCTAATTTCTTTCTATATTTTAATAGAGATGGGATCTTGCTCTTGCTCAGGCTGGTCTCAAACTCCTGAACTCAGACGACCCTCCTGCCTCGGCCTCCCAGAGTGCTAGGATTACCCAGAGTGCTAGTGAGCCACTTCGCCTGGCCAAGCCTGGGGATTTAATCAAGCCTTTTGTGGCCTGTATTATCTATTGCTGCATACAAACCACTTCAAAACCTAATGGCTTAAAACAGTATTTATTGTCTCACGGTTTCTTTGGGTCAGAAATCTGGGTGTCACCAAGCTGGGTCCTCTGGCTCAGGGTCTCTCCTGAGGCTGTGGGATCTCAAGCCTCCACCGGGGTGGGTCTGATGCCAAGCTTACTTGGGGGTTGTTGGACTGAAGGCCTCAGTTCCTCAGGAGCTGTTACAGCAGCAATAGAAAAGGAACACAGCCTTTACATTTGGCTGTTCTCCTGCAGAGCAGGGCCATGGGCAGCCATCAGACCCAGCTGGAATGGCATGATCCTGAAGCCCCATTTCCACAAGGACTGGCAGCCGTGCATGCCACATGGTTAACCAGCTGGCCTGGAAGATCCACAGGCACAAGGCCCAATAAGCAAAAGCATGCCACATCACCCCTTGCTCTGTATCTGCACCCATCCAGCCCATAGCACGTTGCCCCACGATGAAGTGTCACACCAAAGTACAAACTGATGCTTCAGCTTGGAAGAGTTAAGGGTGGCTGGCATACTCAAGAAGGTGGCCAGGACCATTGGTATTTTTGTGGATCCAAGAAGGCAGAACAAGTCCACCAAGTCCCTGCAATGTGCAGCAGCCAAAGGAGTACTACCTTCAAGCTCATTCCCTTCCCCAGGAAGCCCTTAGCCCCCAAGAAGGGAGATAGTTCTGCTGAAGAACTCAAATTGGCCACCCAGCTGACAGGACCAGTCACACCCATATGGAACGTTTAGGAGAAACCAGAGTCATTGCTAAGGAGGAGAAGAACTCCAAGGCATTCACCAGTCTTTGTGTGGCTCTTTGGCATATGGGCAAAAAGAGTCAAGGAGGCTGCAGAACAGAATGTAAAAAAGAAAAAAATAAAGCCTTGTTGGGGACTTGTAATAAATCAGCAGAAAAAGAAAGAAAAGGAACACAGACTATATAGAAGAAAAATGGCAACAGATGAACTTTGATACATACAGGTGATTTGCTGCTTTAAAAAATAAGTATCTTAAAAATGAAATTTGATTTATAAAGGCATCTTACTTGACATCCTTGGGTATAAATGGGTAAAGTGGCAGCTTGGCATTTCTCTTTTTTTTTTTTTATTTTTTTTTTCTTCTTCTTCCATAAAAGTGAGAAATGAGGCATTTCTCTTGAAGAGGATCGCAACTCAATCCCCTCTAATGGAGAAAGTCCAAGGTTCATTTCATTGTTACTAAAACTATTGGAGAAATGAGTTCCTTTCTTCTTTCTAAGACTCAAAGGGAGAGGAAAAGCAAGCAAGCCTTTCACAGTAGGGAATTTAAATCAACATGAGGTTTTGTGAACAATTTTTTCTCATTCTCTTTGTTTTCAACTTCCAGCCATGGCATAGCTTCTTGATTTGGGGTTAAATGTTGTATGTTAGGTCACTTAAGAGTCTGTCCCCACAGTTCATTAAAATGTATTTGGGAATTTGATTTGCATTTAGAAGCTGAGTGCTCAGTGCCAGGGCTTGGCATCCCTTCACTCACCCTCTGGAATAGAAACATTCAAACAGATTGGTCATCTGATAACCAAAAAGGAGGGTCATCATGTAATGTGCAAAAGGCTATAAGGGATATTTGCTCTTGGAGTTCTTAGAGTACATCTGGAACACAAATATCCTTCATTATAACAGGCAAAAATAGTTTACTGATTTGGACCATAAACTTTTTATAGTAAAAAAACAATATGTGATGCAAAACAAAGCTAAGGACCCACATATGGTGTATTTGGGCCAATATTGTCAGTACAGCAAGCATTAAAGTCAAACTTTTTTTTTTTTTCTAATTCAGTCAAAGATGAAGAGGGTGAATGAATTTGAGTTCACCTCAACCACTTTTCTACCAGGAAAGGAAGAGATAACAAAGGAATAAAAATCTCCTGAGTACATGCTGTGGGCCAGGTAGTATCTTTTTTTTTTTTTTTTTTTTTTTTTTTGAGACAGTCTCACTCTGTTGTCCCAGCTAGAGTGCCATGGCATCAGCCGGGCTCACAGCAACCTCAAACTTCTGGGCTCAAGAGATCCTTCTGCCTCAGCCTCCCAAGTAGTTGGGACTATAGGCATGTGACCATGCCTGGCTAATTTTTTCTATTTTTGGTAGAGACGGGGTCTTACGTTTGCTCAGGCTGGTCTTGAACTCCTGAGCTCAAATGATCCACCTACCTCAGCCTCCCAGAGTGCTAGGATTAACAGGCGTGAGCCACCGCACCCAGCCTCCAGGTAGTATCTTAAATGACTCACATTCAGATGAGGGGCATTGGTCTCAGATAGGTAAAGTGACTTGTCTGAATTCATAGAGCTCATAATCGGCACAGCTGAAGTTTGAACTCCAAATCGTCAGACTCCCAAGTTCTAATGATCCTTTTTATTTAAGCCGTGCTTTTCCTGTGGCCCTGGAAGCATGACCTTGCTGTTTGCTGGAAGCAAGGAAGCTGGTAATGGCAGCCATCTCCCCAGGAAGGGTGGAAAGCTCCTGTCCTTCTAGTTCATGGACTTTGTATCTTAGTGGTTTGTAGATGTCACTAGAAAGGGTAACTGGTGAATGGTAGCCAAAGGAAAGCCACCTATTGCATATCAACTGGAAAGCCAGCTTTCATCCAGAAAATAGTGGATGCTCTCCTCTAGTTTATACACCACGTAGAAGTTAGGAGGGCATGGGGCAGCTCAGCAACCATAAGCTAGACATGGACTTTACCCTCAGGAGAGAGGTTTCCTGTTACAGACAAAAGGGCACATGGTGTCCAATATTTTGGCACAGAAGGAAGGGTATCAGTCATATTCAATGCACTCAAATCCATAAATTCAGGTCTGTATCTCCTAAGTATCCTATTTTTTATACTGTGACTCCATGAAGTCTGCAGTGTAACAACATAGAACTTAAGCAGGTAGATCCATTTCAAAATGAAATCTCCAACGTGTGAGGACAGCAGGCTAAGTTTATAATTTAATCAAACCTAGGGGTTTTGAGAAAAACTATAACCCTAAGAATTTGGGGGCGGGAAAAGTCCAGAGAGACTTGGAGTCCACCCAGAATTGAAGGTAATATTAAGAGACAAAAGCCAAGCATCTAGGGCTGGCTAAGGATCAAGGCCATAGAAACACTCTTGATGCAGATTCCTTGGCCCTACCCGACTTAGTATAGGGCGCTGGGCTTCTTACGTGATTCTGATAGCACCAGTTAATCTACTGGTATTTGGGGACCAGTGGCTGCCGGTTAGTAACCAAGTTCCAGTTTGGAGAATAACAAAACAATGAGGACTTTAAGATACCATTGTGAGCCTCTTGGGGGAAGAGTACACGGACTACTTTGGGAAGGACCACTGGTTCAGCTAGTCAATACAGGAGGAGCAGGCAGAGTGGCAGGTGCAAGTAGGAAAACACCGTCTAGATCAGGCAAGGTGGGGAGGAGCATCAGACTTAGTGCTGGAGTTTCTCTGCACTGGCGTAACAAAGAAGAGGGACACCCTGAAAGAAGCGCCCCGGGCCGGGCCAGGCAGAGTCAAGGGCGGGCCCCTAAGTCGGTCCAGCCTCTCTCCCAGAGCGAGCGCGGGGCTCCGCCCAGCCGCCGCCTGAGCCCGCCCGCATGTCGCGTGTGCGGGTAGTCTCGAAACGGCCGTCAACCTGGGCGTCGCGGGCCTGCAGGCGCGGACAGCAGAGACACGAGCGCGGCCCCGGCGGCTCCGCAGTGGGGAAGTGGGGGGGCTGAACCGCTAACTTGGGACGCGGGAAGCTGGTGGCTTCTCCCCATCCGTGAGCTAGGCTACGCCGCCGACGTCACGGCGGGGCGGGGCGCGGGGAAGTGACGTCACGGCTGGAGCAGCCTGGGAACCGCTGTCGGGACGCGGGCGAGCATGTCGGCTCTGACCCGGCTGGCGCCGTCTGTTCGCGCAGGAGGTCGCCTCTTCAGAGGCTGCCGCGAGCGGATGGCTAGAGGAGGTGGAGTCCGTCAGTGAGTGTGGGCTGGGACGGGGGCTTTGCCGGCTTCCAGCGGACAGCGCCGGTCTGCGGACGCCCTCACCTTGACGCCGGGCGTCCGGAGCCGACGAGGCCCGGCGGCGACCTCCGCCCGAGGCCTGCTGGGTCCTGTAGTGCGCGCGTGCGCGCAGCCGGGCCCCGCAGGCCCCGCGGCGCGGTGGGGAGGCTGTTGGCCCGGCAGACCGGACACAATGTGTGGGGCCACCGCCGTACCGGAGGCACCCGCGCTCCGGGGAGTCACGGCGCTGTGCGGACGGGCTCAGCTGGGAGGCGAGCGCGCTTCAGGCCGAGGGGGCGGCTTGTGTGGCGCCTGTGTTGGGGCGTCTGGAGCGAGGCAGGGAGCGGCGGCGAGGGACTCGGAGGGCTTCTCGAGGGTCCTGGTGCGTGGCTGAGGAGTTTAGGACACAGACGATTGCGCTCTTTGGGAAATTTTAATCAGAGACGTCTTGTGGCCAGTTTTTAATTCTGAAAACTCACTCGGCTGCAGAATGGGGACCTCGTTTAAGGGTCCGGAGTGGAGGCTATCACCTAGTGAGCGTGCCGTGGTGGGGAGGAGAGGGGAGCCACAGCCCACGCGTGGGCAACACGGAATTCAAGAGAGGGAGCCCAAGCAGCAGACCCGAGAGCATAGGGCTGGGAAGTCAGAGGAGCTGCCAGCAGCGAATTGGTAACACAGAGAGATTCCCCAAGAGCGGGACTGAAAATGGAATAGTGGATTTTTCCAGGTGATTCTCCAGCGTTTTCCTGAACACTGAGACCATCATCCACACTTTACCAAAAGGCAGGGCGGTGTCGTGGTTCAGAGCGGGGTTCTGACCACAGAGTGGCTGGATTTAAATCCCACCTCTGCTGCACTTGCAGTCTAGCTGTGTGACCTTGGAAACGTTGCTTAATCTCTCAATGCCTCAGTTTCCTCACCCATTTTGTAGGGGTAATAACATCTCTTTCCAGGGAACTAAATGAGTTACTCTTCTCTAAAGTGTTAAAACAGTTGCTGGTGCCTAGTAAGGATCATACAAGTATTAACCATTGGTAGGCTGTTATAGGAGTGACTTGCCTGAAGTCCCAAATTAAGCTTTGGAGCTTAAGAATTAATTAAGAATTTGGAGCTGAGGCAAGTGTGGGGTGGAAGGAAGGGAAATCCTGTGTGACCTGGGCGAAGATAGTGCTGGAGAGCCACCAGCCCTTGACCCGCATGAGCAGACTGGAGAGTGCTGCTCTTCACTGAGCTATTGGCACTAACATAACACACGCTTATTTCAGTGTGTGATACTAAGTATTTATGGAGTGTATTGTATTTGCCAGGCTTCTTTCTAGGTGCTGGGGATATAGCAGAATATAAGAGAGATAATAAAGCTTACATTCTGGAGAGAAGAATCAAACTAACTAGTAGAAAAGAATGTGTTTAGGTACTGTTAAGGGGTATGAAGAGAATCCATCAGGGGATTAACAGAGTGCTTGGGGCCGGGTGGATGGGGATATTGTACCTGGGATGGTGTGGGAGTGCTCCCAGAGTTCGATTTGGACTAGGACCTGAGGGGTAAGAAGGTAGCCATGCATAGCCCAAAGGCAGAGCCTCCCAGACAGAGGAGGCAAGTGGAAAGCAGGGAGGTAGAGGGAGAGGGCAGGAAGACAGGTCAGAGAATTAAGTAGGGGCTGGATTAGGGAGGGCCCTGGAGGACTGGCAATTTTATTCTGAGAGTCTCAGGGAACCATTGCAGGCTTTAAACCAGGACAGTAATGAGGTCAGATTTATGTTTTAAAAATTTGACCTGGCCAGGGTGGTGGCTCAGGGATGTAATCCCAGCACGTTGGGGTGCTGAGGTGGAAGGATCGCTTGAGCCCAGGAGTTGGAGACCAGCTTGGGCGACATAGCAAGATGAGACCCCATCTCTACAAAAAATACAAACCACCACCAGTCGTGGTCGTGTGCGCCTGTAGTCCCAGCCACTTGGAAGGCTGAGGCTTGAGCCTCAGGAGTTCCAGGCTGCAGTGGGCTATGACTGCACCACTGCACTCCAGTCTGGGCTACAGGAGTGAGATCCTGTTTTAAAAAAAGTGACTTTCAGAGTTATGGTGCAGTTTTGTTTTTAAACTTGACTCTTAAAAATTCTAGGTTTCGGCCGGGCGCGGTGGCTCACGCCTGTAATCCTAGCTCTCTGGGAGGCCGAGGCGGGCGGATTGCTCAAGGTCAGGAGTTCAAAACCAGCCTGAGCAAGAGCGAGACCCCGTCTCTACTATAAATAGAAAGAAATTAATTGGCCAACTGATATGTATATAAAAAATTAGCCGGGCATGGTGGCGCATGCCTGTAGTCCCAGCTACTTGGGAGGCTGAGGCAGAAGGATCGCTGGAGCCCAGGAGTTTGAGGTTGCTGTGAGCCAGGCTGACGCCACGGCACTCACTCTAGCCTGGACAACAAAGCGAGACTCTGTCTCAAAAAAAAAAAAAAAAAAAAAAAAAAAAATTCTAGGTTTCTTCCCCATTCTGTTTCTTCCTTATGGGACTCACTCATAATGTCATATTTCCTTATATTTTTTGACTGCATGCTCATTTTCTCTGGAATTTTTTTGAGATCTTGCTTCTCTTAGCCTCTTGACGGTGCCACCAATCCAAGATCACTTTAAATTCTTGGTTTGGGGTTTTTGAACCACACTGGCACAACCCAGGTAGTTTGGATTTGGGTGCAAACCTACCTGTGGACTGGCTTCTGGTAACAAATTCCTGTTCCCTTCTTCATGGCAGGTTTATTTCTCATTCACCTTTCTACTGTGCAGCTGCAGCTTTATTCAGGGCTCTCATAATTAGAATCCTTATTTTGGGTGGGCCCCAGGCTGCTTTTCTGGTCCCCCATACCTCATTCAGCTGTCCAGGAAGACAAGGACTCTAGATGAATGCCAGCTTCAGTGCTTATTTTGTTGCTAGGCCTTGTTTTTACTTGGATTTTGCCCATGATAGATTCTTTCCTTTTGTTGTCCCTGGTCAGCGATGTTTATAAAAATAATAATAAAAAATTTCCTAGTTTCAATTTGGAGGGTTGTTCAGGGTATCTAGTTTGTTACAGTGTCATTAACAACCTGTTTTGGAACATAACATAATGAGGTGTTTGTTGAATCTTTGCATTCCTTAATCATAGCAATTGTTGTGTCATCTATTCCTTTTCTGTAATTGCAGTCTTTCAAATCTTTATTTAAAAAGATATTCACCTTGACCAGGCGCAGTGGCTCACACCTGTAATCAATCCTAGCACTGTGGGAGGCTGAGGTGGGCGGATTGCTCGAGGTCAGAAGTTTGAAACCAGCCTGAGCAAGAGTGAGACCTCCTCTCTACTATAAATAGAAAGAAATTAATTGGCCAACTAATATATATATATAAAATTAGCCGGGCATGGTGGCGCATGCCTGTAGTCCCAGCTACTCGGGAGGCTGAGGCAGCAGGATTACTTGAGTCCAGGAGTTTGAGGTTGCTGTGAGCTAGACTGATGCCATGGCATTCACTCTAGCCTGGGCAACAAAGTGAGACTCTGTCTCAAAAAAAAAAAAAAAAATTTACCTTGTAGTCAATGGCCTACCTACTTCGGGTCATAGTTAAAATAACATTAACTCTAGCAAGAATGAAATGTGGAGAGTTGCTGAGATGGGATTTGAACTATAATCCTAGCCTTCCTCAAATCTTATTTTAATAAGTTTTACTTATTTGATGAGCTCTTATGCCTAGATTGTTTTTTTTTTTTGTTTGTTTGTTTTTTTGAGACAGAGTCTCGCTTTGTTGCTCAGGCTAGAGTGAGTGCCATGGTGTCAGCCTAGCTCACAGCAACCTCAAACTCCTGGGCTCAAGCAATCCTCCTGCCTCAGCCTCCCGAGTAGCTGGGACTACAGGCATGCGCCACCATGCCCGGCTAATTTTTTTCTATATATTTTTAGTTGGTCAATTAATTTCTTTCTATTTTTTAGTAGGGATGGGATCTTGCTCTTGCTCAGGCTGGTCTCAAACTCCTGAGCTCAAATGATCTGCCCGCCCCGGCCTCCCATAGTGCTAGGATTACAGGCGTGAGCCACCGCGCCAGGCCAACACATTCATATTTTTGTTGCAACATAATGAATATTCACTAATTGAAAACCGTAATTAGCTAGTAATTTCAGGCCAGTTTTTGCAGTTTACATACGTTTAAAGCAAGCTTAATGAGAAACGAGTATTTTGAGGGATTGTGAATCTCTTTCTGTCTGTCTGTATTTCAATGGAGGAGATGAGAAATGTCTGCTTAGTTTTTTAGATATAACTCAAAGTTTTGGATGACTTAATACTTTGAAAATGCAGCAAGCTGCCTACCGTTTTGTTTTGTCTCAGTGCTGGCGGTGGTGTGCATATCGAGCCCCGGTATAGACAGTTTCCCGAGCTGACCAGATCCCAGGTGATCAAGGCTGAGTTCTTCAGTGCAACCATGTGGTTCTGGATTCTCTGGCGCTTTTGGCATGACTCAGATGCTGTGCTGGTAAGTGCAGGAGAATAGTTCTTGTCCTTTTTTGGGTAAGGGGGAGGGAGAATATATTAATGGCCTAGCTTATATATTTTTCTGTTTGGATATATTCCTCACCACTGTGTTGTCCATGTGTATATCCAGGAATCTTGTTTAATGAAATGTGTTATCTTCTAACCTTCTTTACATGAGGATGTACATTTAGGTGGTCCATGTCTTACGTTTTCTGGTAGGTTGCCATATTTGAAGACTAGAAACGAATTCTTTTACCTCCCCAATTAGGCATTCATCAGTGGGTTAAGTTTCAGACTTAAATTCTTTTAAATGATGAATATCATTTAGTTTATACAGAGGCCCAGGGCAGCCACGTTTGGGTGGGATGGATGTGAGTTAATTTGTCTTGAGAAAGGAAGTCAGTTATTCTATGATATTCTAACATGTTATTAGCCTCACCTAAGATGTTTTGTTTTGTTTTGTTTTTGAGACAGAGTCTCACTCTGTTGCCCAGGCTAGAGTGCCGTGGCGTCAGCCTAGTTCACAGCAACCTCAAACTCCTGGGATCCAGCAATCCTCCTGCCTCAGCCTCCCAAGTAGCTGGGACTACAGGCATGTGCCACTATGCCTGGCTAATTTTTTCTATATATTTTTAGGGGCCAATTAATTTCTTTCTATTTTTAGTAGAAATGGGGTCTCTCTTTTGCTCAGGTTGGTGTTGAACTCCTGAGCTCAAGCAGTCCTCCCGCATCGGCCTCCCAGAGTGCTAGGATTATAGGCGTGAGCCACTGCACCCGGCCGGAAGTTACACCTTTAACACATCGAAATTTGCTTGTTGATTCAGAATACTGTAAATTTTAGTAAATTTGGGTTTGTTTCTAGAATAGTAAAAAAACCTTAAGTAGTATACAAGTTTTAGAAGCATCCGGTTGCTTAATGTCCCATTTCTCTTGGAACTTTTCTGTGCCCTTGAACTTCAGAAGGAGCTACTGAGGTATCTGAATTGGCAGCACACTTACTGTTTACAATCCCACTGTGTCATTGTTGGGCAGTAGTCAAGAATATATAAAGCTGTTGGGCAGGAGGTGATGATGCAGCCAGAAAGCCCTTAGAGCATCCCCCTGAGGCTCCTGAATCTCACAGTAGTAATGACAGGAGAGTTTGAAACATTTATATTTTGCCAGGACTTCAAGACATTGCAAAGATGCGGGGTACCTTTGAAAACTGTTACCTCCACTTTCCCCTACCCTCCATCACAAATCCATATCGTTGGCTTAGGCTGATACCTCCAGATTGGGGGAGGTTTTTGAAATTCAGGCCATGGCCCATATGAACAGAGTGTAGAACAGCTGGGCCACCAAATAGTTAAAGTACATTTGTTCCTGTGGTATTTCAGGGGCTGTGTACATGGCAGTTAGCTCCATCATGTTTTTTTTCTTTCCAAAATTTCTTTTAAAATTTAATTAGTTGCAAGGAATATAGATTCTTGACTTTTTTTTCTTTTAAATGGTTGTCACTAGGGTCATTTTCCATACCCAGATCCTTCCCAGTGGACAGATGAAGAATTAGGTATCCCTCCTGATGATGAAGACTGAAAGTGTAGACTCTTTGCAAGTGAGTATACCCCAGATTTCTTTAAGTTATATTTCTCTTTTGTCATAAACATTTGTTTGGACTTCGTACCTAGGATGGTCTTAAAGAAACTGCATATTGGAACAGCATGAAGCACAATTAACCATGTCATGTATCTAATTTCTGCCTTAAGTATTTTCACATGATATGATCTGGTCTCATCTTCCTTTTCACTGTATATTTTAGAAATTTTTTTTTTTTTTTTTTCTGAGACAGAGTCTCACTTTGTTGCCCAGGCTAGAGTGAGTGCCATGGCGTCAGCCTCGCTCACAGCAACCTCAAACTCCTGGGCTCAAGCAATCCTCCTGCCTCAGCCTCCCGAGTAGCTGGGACTACAGGCGTGCTCCACCATGCCCGGCTAATTTTTTCTATATATATTAGTTGGCCAATTAATTTCTTTCTATTTTATAGTAGAGACGGGGTCTCGCTCTTGCTCAGGCTGGTTTCGAACTCCTGACCTTGAGCAATCCACCCGCCTCCGCCTCCCAGAGTGCTAGGATTACAGGCGTGAGCCACTGCGCCCGGCCTAGAAATTCTTTTTTCCTAAGTTAGTATACAATTTTAGGGTCCCATTTATCCATCTATTGATCAAAGACATATTAAGACCAATTCTATGCCAGGTATGGGAATACAGTGGTGAACAAGACAGATATGGAGCTTATAGTGTATAACTGCAAAAATACAATGTCCTACCCCCCAGTGTTTAAATGGAAAGATCCAACATAGGGGAGTATTACTATATGCAACTGTATGGAAATTAACTCTTTAAACAGTGAAGGGTTATAGCCCTTTCATTTTCCGGGACAGGAAGTCAATAATTTTTCTGTCAGAAGGAGATACTAAGAGGAATCCCTTTCTCCACAAAACTCTCAGGGGTTAACACATTCTCCTTTAACCTGGTTTTGTTTTGTTTTGTTTTGGCAGAGTCTCTGTAGCCCAGCTGGAGTACAGTAGCATAATCATAGCTCACTGCAACCTCAAACTCCTGGGCTCAAGCAATCCTCCTGCCTCAGCCTCCCGAGTAGCTGGGACTACAGGCATGCGCCACCATGCCCGGCTAATTTTTTCTATATATATTAGTTGACCAATTAATTTGTTTCTATTTATAGTAGAGACGGGGTCTCGCTCTTGCTCAGGATGGTTTCGAACTCCTGACCTTGAGCAATCCACCCGCCTCGGCCTCCCAGAGTGCTAGGATTACAGGCGTGAGCCACCGCGCCCGGCCTCCTTTTTTTATTTTTTGTCGAGATAGGGTGTACTGTGTTGTCCAGGCTGGTCTTTAGCAATTTTAATTATTAATATCTTATTGGCATGAAAATTACAGTAGTTTTGAGGTCTGTAGGGAGGAGGAGGATTGGGATACAGAGTGTCACCAAAGGGCAGGCAGTTAACCTGTTTTGTAGTTTTTTTGAGACAGAGTCTCACTTTGTTCCCCAGGCTAGAGTAAGTGCCGTGGAGTCAGCCTAGCTCACAGCAACCTCAGACTCCTGGGCTCAGACTCCTGGGCTCAAGCGATCCTTCTGTCTCAGCCTCCCAAGTAGCTGGGACTACAGGCATGCACCACCATGCCCGGCTAATTTTTTTCTATATATATTAGTTGGCCAATTAGTTTCTTTCTATTTATAGTAGAGACGGGGTCTCGCTCTTGCTCAGGCTGGTTTTGAACTCCCGACCTCGAGCAATCCGCCCGCCTCGGCCTCCCAGAGTGCTAGGATTACAGGCGTGAGCCACCGCGCCCGGCCTGTTTTGTAGTTTTTTTTTGTCGTTAGCTTTGCTTATGGACAGTCAAAAGTCTTAGTCCTTGCTTGGCTTCCTCTTCCCTTGATATTAACTTCTCTGCCAACATGAATCTCTTTCTGTGTTCACACAGATGTCCCAATAATTCCCCCACACACAAGTGTTAACATTTTGTTTCAATGCTTGGACTATAAACCCTTTGAGAGAAGGGTGGTTTTGCTTCTCTCCTTTACAAGTTTCTCATGATCAGTGCTCAATAAATGCTTGAATAATTGAATAAACAAGAATTACAGACTTGGATTAGTGAATAGAAAAGTACTTAAAGCTTTCTACTTTTGTTTTCCTGCAGGAGCCAAGTGAGAATTTCAAGAAATTATGGACTTCATGTTGTACATTAAAGTTATAAATTAAAGTGGTTTGGTCAAGAATGAGGAATGGAGTTATGATGCTTCTGATAATGCAAACCACCCTTTATGGAATTTTTATTTTTTATTTTTTATTTATTTATTTATTTTTTTGAGACAGAGTCTCACTTTGTTGCCTAGGCTAGAGTGAGTGCCATGGCGTCAGCCCAGCTCACAGCAACCTCAAACTCCTGGCTCAAGCAATCCTTCTGCCTCAGCCTTCCAAGTAGCTGGGACTACAGGCATGTGCCACCATGCCCGGCCAATTTTCTCTACATATATTAGTTGGCCAATTAATTTCTTTCCATTTATAGTAGAGACGGGGTCTCGCTCTTGCTCAGGCTGGTTTCGAACTCCTGACCTTGAGCAATCCGCCCGCCTCGGCCTCCCAGAGAGCCAGGATTACAGGCGTGAGCCACCGCGCCCGGCCGGAATTTTTTTTTTTGCTTCACCTGCTGCTCTAAATGGTTTATAGAGCCTTTCAGCTGATCCTCTTAGGTACCCTGTGATATAGGTAGTTGTTAGTTCCATTTATCAGTGAGGACATCAAGGCTTCAGGGGATGCAATTACTTGCTTAGCAGCACACACCGGTAAGCAGTAAGGCTAGGGACTCCAAAGCTCATGCTTAACCACAGTGCTGTACACCTCCTCCTTAGCTAATACCACAGGCATTCATGTGCTGACAGTTAATGCGAAAACTCTTGCCATTTATCTGCTGCAGGTGGATTCTTGCCCTAAGTATATAGAGGTTAGTGGTCAGCACAGTCTATTTATTATTGAAATAGCTCCTGTGGGCTGACCATTATGTTGAGTGACCATTGTGGAACTCTTAAATCATACTTCTAACTAGGAATTCTTAGGGCCAGAGGAATAGGAGACAGGGGTGAAACAGGATTTTTCACTTTTTCTAAAATTTATTTCAAAGTACTTTCTAACTTTGTATAGCATCACAATTATGAAAGGAGATAGGACAGACTTTTCTTCCATCCAGTTATCTTTGGTATGGAGTAGCTTGCTGACTTGTCCCAAAAGCACAACTTTTTTTTTTCCTTCCTTTTTTTTTTGAGACAAAGTCTCACTCTGTTACCCAGGCTAGAGTGCCGTGGCATCAGCCTAGCTCACAGCAACCTCAAACTCCTGGGCTCAAGCAATCCTGCTGCCTCAGTCTCCTGACTAGCTATGTTGCAAGGGGTGCTGGAGTCACTTCCCTTGGTTTTGTGTTTACTCACCTGTGTAAGGGTGAGCTGTGTCAGCTGACAAAGGGATGTCTAAGGTCTTTACTTTAAAAACCATCACCTCTCTTTGTACTTTTTAGGTTTAATTTTTGTTGTCCTACCCCCAACATTAATAAAGGGTTTTCTTGGGAAAGAAAACAATTGACAGCAGTGAACCAAGGGAGGGGAATCCCATTAGCTGTTTTCCTTAGAAATCAGAGTTGCTCGACTTGAATTAAAAGGTAACTTTTAAATAGCCTTCTTTTGTTTAAAGAATATGGAGGCCACACTGGAATCCTCTTTTTCATGCGTGGGTCATGAAGCCAATTTGAACTGATGCAGGAAATTGTTCCCAGCCTTCTCAAAGGAACTGGACTCCTTGCTGTATATAGTATGGGAAAATAATTAAGTGGAAAAAGGTCCCAAAGAGATGTTAAATACATTTGATTGTTGGCTATATATATAATAGTTAAAGGAAATAACAGCAAACACACATGTCAGGTTGTTGTGTTTCCTGGTTCTTATCTCAGTATCGAAAATGGTTACTGAGACTGAGTTGAGGGAATAAATGAGAAGGCCAAACAGATACAAGCGAGCCAAACACCAAGATTTATTAAGCATGATATGTTCCCAAGGTAAGGGTAAGGGTTCTATCTCCGTGAGTGGAGATGTCCCTGAGTTTCTAATACACACATACTTTTATATGGTAAATGAACTGCCCCTCCTTAAGATGGAGTTTCCATTTCCTGTCCTTGGATGATTGACAGGTTTTCTTACATAACTCCCTTAGTTTGTGTGCATGCGTCCTCCCAGAATCCTTCATGAGGACACCTAAAAACACGTTAATGTGCATACTCCAGTTTACCCCGTTTATGGCCTTGACCATTATCTCCACTTTGTGGTTTCTCTACCCCTTTCTGGTTGGTCGGTTTATACATCCTCTTATCCTAGACAAAAACATCTGTTCCTCTCCCTTCTTCCTTATCCCTGCCTAACACTAAGGGCTAGGCACTGTTAATACTTCACATGTGTTAATTTATCAAATCTTTATTATTTCTACTTTATAACTGAAGTTTAGCTGTGCATGGGGGGGTGATTTGCTCAACTCATGTAGCTAGTTAGTGGGAGAGCTGAGGTTTAAATCCTGGCTGGCTGGCTCTAGGTGGAGTCAGTTTTGTCTGAGTCAGCATAGCATGGTGTAAACCTTTTTGATCACAATTTACTATAAGAATTAATCTTATAAGTGACCTAGTATATAAATACGCTTGCATACATATGTATCTAATCCCAAAGTTTTATGAAATGATACTTATTGTGATGCACATTTTCAATTCTATTCTACATAAAGAATGGCCAGTTGAGAACCCCCAAACTGATTTTACTACCCATTAAAGGGTAGTAAATTTTAATTTTCAAACCTGCTGTTTGAATAACTGGCATAGTGCTTCCAGACCTCAACTTGCTGGTATGACTAGTAGCTCTACCATTTACTTGCTGTGAGTTTGGGCAAATTAATTTTGATCTGTGCCTTAATTTCCTCAGTTAAATGAATTAACACATAAAGCACATAGGACCTCACCTGGCATGAAGGAAATACTTTCTAAATGGAAGCAGTTGTTATTTCTAGACCATTGGGTCTAAGCTAAGTTTACAGTGACCCTGGAATCCCAGTATGATTTTTATAGAAAAGCCTCCATGTGGAGCTAGACTAAGCTGTACGCAGATGTTCCTGCAGATGCAGTGGCACCCCTCCCCTCTGTCAACAACAAGCCAAAGCAAAACGAACATATTTGGGATATCTTTCTTCCTGATGAGTAGCAACAAGTACATTCAAAGTAAGTTTTAGGGTGTGGCCTAGAGATGGAGAGGTGGTAAAGTATTGATGGCAATAGAGAAGATCAAGTGTCAAATTTTAGCACACACATTTGTAACTTCACTAGTTTCCTATGGAACCTTAATACCACAATAAAGTTGTGACAAGAGAGGTACTATATAAAGAATACCTGTTAAATTCATGCATCAGAAAGATACAGAAGTCATCTTAATCTACTTGGTCTGAGAACTATTTTGTAGAAGAGGTTGACCCTGTTGTCTGCTGCCACCATTTCATCAGAAGCATCTGTGGGACACCGGTGTGCAGCGTCAAGGAAATGGGAGCTGCCTGACCTGGTGTGTTGACTTGCCTCAGTAGCTGGGCTTTTGCCTTTTGTCACCTGTATCAGCAGTGGCTTACCTGATTGGTGAAGATAGCAAGGACAAGTAGAGTTTGCCTAGCACAATATCCATTTTCAGCTACAAACTTATTGTCATGGAGTCAACACCTGTTTCTATCCAAATCTCACAACCATCATGACAACAAAATTATATATATGTAAAGTATATATAAATATACATAAATAGTAGATGGAGCTTGGGATATTAAATGGAAAGGTAGGTGGTGAATTATTGATGGCAACAAAGAAGATCAAGCGTCAAATTTTAGCACACACATTTGTAACTTTACTAGTTTCCTATGGAGCCTTAATACAATTGTCTATTTAATAAAGTTACGTGACAAGAGAGGCACATATTTATTTATATATGTATATATATACAAATAAGATGCATAGTACTGATCTTGGGTCCTGGCTACATAAACCTAGTATGTTCCATAGTCAGTAACTGCTCCATAGTCAGTAACTGCTGTGAGGGACTTGAACCACATTATCTTTAAGAACTCTTAACATTTTATGAGCCTATAACTAACTGTATAACCTAGACAGTAGGTCCAATTATCACAGCCCCTGATAAAACAAAATTTCAGAAGAGCTGGTGTGGTAAGGTTCTACATAATAGAATTTGCTAATAGCTAGAGCTTCCATAATTCTGAGCTAATTTTTTTTTTTTTTTTTTTTTTTGAGACAGAGTCTCACTCTGTTGCCCAGGCTAGAGTGAGTACCATGGTGTCAGCCTAGCTCACAGCAACCTCAAACTCGTGGGCTCAAGCGATCCTATTGCCTCAGCCTCCTGAGGAGCTGGGACTAAAGGCATGTGCCACCATGCCTGTCTAATTTTTTCTATATATTCTTGGTTGGCCAATTTCTTTCTATTTATAGTAGAGATGGGGGTCTCGCTCTTGCTCAGGCTGGTTTTGAACTCCTGACCTGGAGCAATCCGCTCACCTCGGCCTCCCAGAGTGCTAGGATTACAGGTGTGAGCCACCGCGCCTGGCCTGAGCTAAATTTTAAGGAAAACATATCTTAAAAAATAAGGCCACAATTATTCTGTTATAATCATGTATGTAGGTTATTTAGAAAATCAGTTTCTGTAATGTTTGTATTATTAGAATTACGTTTTTCAGATGAGAACACTCCAGAGGAAATTCTGAAGTCTTGCTGGCCTTGAACTCCTGGGCTCAAGTGATTCTCCTGCCTCAGTTTCCCAAGTATCCACAATTAAGTCTTGACAGCATTTTATGGTTAGGGAGGGGAATGAGGGCTGTGGAAGACCAGACGTCAGATTCCTTAAACACATGCCCTCTTAAAGACTTTTGTTCTTTTATATTTTTCTCAGACATAAGATTTCCAGGTGAAGTTTTAAAACTAGTTACCTCTCTTCTGGAAACTGCCCAGTAATTTAATATATTTTCTCTGAAGATAACTCTAGGTGTTTCTCAAACTTCAGGTCATGAAATGAAGTACATGAAATCAACTGATTGAATCAACCAACATTAAAAAAATAATGACGTAGACAACATAAGTGCATAATTTCAAATATGTACGTTAGTGTGCATACTGTTACTATAGAAAATGTAAGTTGTGTCAAAAGTTGGAAAAAATACAATTCTAAGGTGAATTTCTGCAGATAAACTCTGTTTCCATTACTTAATTAGAACACACACTTCAACACCATACAGAGGCCGGGTGCTGTGGCTCACACCTGTACTCCTAGCCTCCTAGTTCGAAACCAGCCTGAGCAAGAGCGAGACCCCGTCTCTACTAAAAAAATAGAAAGAAATTAGCTGGATAACTAAAAATATATAGAAAAAAATCAGCCAGGCATGATGGTGCATGCCTGTAGTCCCAGCTACTCAGGAGGCTGAGGCAGAAGGATTGCTTGAGCCCAGGAGCCTGAGGTTGCTGTGGGCTAGGCTGATGCCAGGGCACTCTAGCCTGGGCAACAAAGTGAGAATCTGTCTCAAAAAATAAACAAACAAAAAAACACCAACATACAGAAAGCAGCCATTTGAAACTAGATACATCAGGTCACAACATCCAAAAATATTTGAGGGTCACTGACTGATACCTGACAGAAGATTGTTACCACTACATGTTGTACAGCATGTATCAGGTGCTGGCGTGAATCTTGACAACTTTAAATTCTACACACCAAGCAGTAATCAACGTTATGTATGAAACAAAATGATTATTTCTCAGTCCTTCCACTGCCTGGAAGAACTGTCAAAACTGCTGACTACTTCTGTTACTGAATGTAATAGTGCTAGAAAAATAATCTTCATGAAGACTTCTCCATGCAGTCAATCTTTATTATAGCAGTATTCGCATATTCACATCAAGTACATAGAACTTTTTGCCTTTTATATAATACAGAGTTTTTAAATAACTTTACACAGAAATAAATTTCTTCAATCTGAATTTCAGCTATCTTTTTTATTTAATTCTCCATGCTTTCTATTCAAACTGAACAATATTTTCCATTATACAAATTTACATGAGAAAAACTCCAAAGTACAAATGAAGGGACCTGAGCAGGAAAGAGAACCAAAGTATCAGGAAGTGGGTATGGGGAAGAATTAAAAAAAAAAAAAAAAAGATTCAAGCAAACATTGAGGATTAAGGGACAAGAGGGAGACATCATCCATTTGACTGAAAATAAATGTCTTTTTTTATGAATTGAAAAATAAGCTTTAAAAATAGTTACTCCATTATAATTTTTGCAAAGCAGGTATAGAGAGGTCTGTGGACAATTAAAAAGTCCCCATCTTTTCACTGGGCATACCCCAGACTCCATGAGAACCTTTTCAATGCTTGAGTGGAACTGAAGTGAACTAAACCCAAACCTTTGGCAGTAACAGAGAAGAGAGGAATGTGTATGTGAATTGCCATAAGGTTTGGAGTGGTGAAACAGGAGCCATTAATTCACTGCAGTTCAAACATGAAACATTTCCCTTTCCTCTCCCTTCCAGGAGACTTCCTCAAACCAAGGAATACATGAAAAGGCAGGATTTTCCTTTTTCTTGGTCTAAACCAAAGAGCAATCACAACTACTGAATAGAATTCAAAGAGATGCATGTTGATGAAATGATAAAATTCAATCCCCTGATCAGTTCTATGATCCTATCTTAGGAAAAACAGCAACTGCTGTGTGAGGAAAGGATCAGGTGTACAACCAACAAATGAGATTACCACAAACACATATCACTGATACAGTCCTTCAAATCAGGCGATATCATGAAGGCCAAACCGAGACTAGACCATGTGGCGTGGCCAAAGGAAACACAGAGGACTCAATGAATGCATTTTCAAGTGAAGGAAGGAAAAGGGTATAACATACACACACCCCTGTTTGTAAACTAATATAACATGAAGATAAATAAGACAAAGGTTAGCCACTTATGTTGGTAATTAACACGAATAAAAAGGCATCATATGTTTATATAGCTGGTTTTAATCAGCTATGCAACATACACAAATGTATTAGGAAGGAATGATTTTTTTAAAAAAACCCGTTCACAGCTTAGAATAAAAAGCACACTTATTGCACTCTTACATTTTATTTCAGGTAATAATAGTTTATTCCCTACCCTCACATTAATTTTTCCCTATCCCCAGACTTACTCCTACCTCACCCCATTTTGGTCTACTTTCTCTACGTCTGTGCCTACCTAGTCTGTGAGCTTTGTAGCTTATACTAGTCTGCAGTTTCCTTCTATGTAACTCATACTCCACCAAAACACACACGGTCTCAAAAAGGCTTAATGCACAAATGCAACAAATTTTCAAAACAAAACTGGGACTAAGCAACTTAATCATAACTCCCATTCCCACCCCTGTAAACAGACTCTTCCCTTGCCACCTCTCTGTGTACGCACTGTGGATGAGAACCAGTCTCATGGGTGCTGCATAATATTACTCAGCCTGCCAGGAGAAGCAGATGGTTTGCACACAGAATTCTTTTTTTTTTTTTTTTTTTTTTTTGAGACAGAGTCTCGCTTTGTTGCCCGGGCTAGAGTGAGTGCCGTGGCGTCAGCCTAGCTCACAGCAACCTCAAACTCCTGGCTCAAGCAATCCTGCTGCCTCAGCCTCCCAAGTAGCTGGGACTACAGGCATGCGCCACCATGCCCGGCTAATTTTATATATATATATTAGTTGGCCAATTAATTTCTTTCTATTTATAGTAGAGACGGGGTCTCGCTCTTGCTCAGGCTGGTTTCGAACTCCTGACCTCGAGCAATCCGCCCGCCTCAGCCTCCCAGAGTGCTAGGATTACAGGCGTGAGCCACCGCGCCCGGCTTGCACACAGAATTCTTATGATACTAACATGAACAAACATTTTAGTAGCACTTCAATCTACAAATTTCTTTTAAAAAATGCACCACGAAAAACAGATACACTGGCTTACAATGGCTGTGTCCTCATACACAACTGGTCATATCATTGTAATTTATCAAAACAGCTAAATAAAAGTAACATTTTAAAAAACTGATTTAATAATTAATAAAACTAAGTTGACATCTGAACTTGCGGATGCTGAAATAAAGGATCTACTTTAATCACTTTATTGAGGTAGGGACCAACTGTCCCTATGTGTTTTTAAAGCACTGTTACCATGATAGAAGATTTTAGGACTTCAATTTGTCCTCTTCTACCTTCAAAACACCTGATTGGAACTGTTAATTACCCTTTCCACAATTACTAAAAATTAGGACTGAATTTCAGTTTTAATGCCTTTGCCCAAGCACAAGTGAAAATGGGTTATTTGAAACAATAAAACAAAGCCTACTTTGTCTAATGTACTAATATAACAAAAATCTAACATAACACCATTTTCATTTTACCAGAGTTAGTAACATGGACCATGAATACACTGGCCACTTCCCCTTCCTCTGGCCCATCTACAAATCATTGCCTCTGCAGGCAGGCATGCTACTGTTCTCCTCTGGGGCTCAACTACCTACGGGCATCAGTAATGTATCTCAGTAAACATCTCAAAGACGCGCTGGAGACAATACATTGACTTTCTTGGGGGTGGTGAGAAATGAAACAAGATATGAGAACCATACCATGGAGTACGTCGGGTGTTACACCCACTGGCCAGGCCATAAAGGACGCCTCCAGAGACCTCCCCGGCCCCCACAGCACACCGCAGCAGGATTGCTTGTGCAGTCCAGCTTCATTTGCAAACAAGTCCTGGGAGGCAAGTTTATATTTCAATCTCTGAAAAATCAGTGTCTAGGTTGGCAGCAGTACTCTGGAAACTGATAAAATCAAATTCTGTCCTGTATTTTTAATTTCCCCTTCTAAGTTAATACATGATTGCTGCCCAGCATACAGTACTTCAACTCTAAACTACAGCGGTTTCTTGAAATTTCTGTCAAACGTTTCTGTTGTATAAAAGTTCCATGCTTTGAAGAACCTATAGGAGTAGAAAAAGTTTCTCTAGAAATGTCACTGAACTATATTTTCAACCTAGCTGCTCTATGTGATAAATATATCTGACTATACTAGGGATTATGTGCTTTAAAAAAATAATTTTGTTGACTGAAAATTTACCTGTGTGTTTTCTCATTTTTAAATGTGATTTTGGCTATAAACTTTTTAGTGCATTTATCTTTGCAGTCTAAATTGCACTCTAAAAAATATTAACACAGCTGAGTTAAACCAGAGTGGCTGCTTTCTTCACAAATCACTGATTTCTGCTAAAATTTTAGCTTTTTTTATTGCATCATGAAGGCACAGTAAGATCATTTGGCAAATTGTCAAGGTATTTTTCTAGAGTCTCACTTCAATGTATGACCTGTAAGCGATTTGCTGTTCATACTCACAGTAAACCTTCCATCTCTGGCTATGGTTTCTTATAGCCTAATGGTTGGAATCTGCTAATCTCAAGGTGCTGATATTCTAGCACTAACAATGCCAACTTGGACAAAGGAGAGAATCTTGCAAAAAGGGTAATCATTCTACCCTCTTAGCTGGGCAGTCTCTCTCTATAAATATCTGTGCATGTGACAAAGCTGTGGCTAACATTATGAAGATGTACACTGTCTTGCAAAGCCTACTGAAAATTAAAATTACATCACTGTTATTGAAGTGATACCATAACTATTTAATTTCATGCAACTGACTTAAGGTTAAGATTCTGAAACATACCCCTAAACAAATTCTGGCACCACTTCCAACAACATTCAGATACTCTGAGCTACACTGTTTTACAGTATTACTGTTTAAATGTATAATGCCCTTTAGGACAAAATGAGAGTGCTCAAATACAAGTACACAAAAACGTTAAAAATTTAAATCATCTTCATGTTCTAGAGCTCCTGACTTTTCATATTTTAAAATAAATAACTATTCATTACCTCATTCTGAGGAGGTAGTTTTTTGAAGAGGTCACCTGAACCCTGCAATGTGTTTCAAACTAAAGCTAGAGATGAGGTTTGCAAGCGGCTGGCGAGGTGGATGTACAGTGGGGACAGGTGAGATCTGAGGAGGGGCATGCAGCAGCTCGGACTCTGCCTGATGAATACAAGGGAACATGGTGTGATAAAAGAGCTGTGACTGCACCAAACTAGAAGCTAGGAAGTATTTACAAAATTTCAGGTTGACGGTGCTGAATTCTTACATTATTTCTTTATATAATGCTCTTTCTTCTCTAACACCAACATAAATATAACACATATAATTTATATGGGATTTTATCTTCTAGGATGCCCTAGTATGTCCTATCAGATCTCACATATGAACAGGGACAGATGTTCAGGAACCAGAATTTGACAGCTAGACAAGAATGTTCTTTTAAGGTGCACATAAGAACAAATGAGCACCTTAGATTTTCTTTTCACAAATCCCTTTTATAAACTACTTTTTTTGGTCAATATTATTTCAGTGGCAAAAATCTAGGCCCAAGACTCTAGTTTAATGATGAAAAAAGTCCATCAGGAATACAACATATTTAAAAACAATCTTTTATAGTTGCTCTCAAATTTTTCAGAAGGCTTCACCTCTCCCTACCAAAAATAAAATACACTACAGAAGGCACTGAAGCACTTTACAGACAAGACTGTTACAGCCATACAAGATGATCAGTGTGAAGCAGCCACATACTGTCTATACAAATTGCTCATAAAGTGCTTTTCACAAATAAGGACTTCTTCCTTATGTTTTCTTAGGAGCTCAACAAGTCTATCTGTAGTCTAAGCATCAAAAAAATAAAGCAAATAAAACTCATATGTCATTTGTAAACTAGAGAAAAAACTATCTGATGGAAAAAAGAAAGAAAAGGGAGGTTTGAGTATTTTTATTTTTAAAGATCCCTATAAAAAGCTCTCAATACCCTGAGCCTGGCTTCTGGGCACAGCTACATTTGAGATCAAGTCTGCTCCCCCTTTTCAAGTGAGATAGCAACCTATTCTAAAATGAAAGGGAAGAAAAAATCGTATCACACTGAATTTTGTTTAGAAAACTCAAATGCTAAGCTTCCTCCCTAACTATACTGGCTTCTGTCTTGGCCACGCAGCAGGACATGGAATGAACACACACCTGTTAAAGCCCAGCACTCTTCACCTAGGGAGACTTTAAGCCAATCTTGGTAAAGGGAACACAGCCATGTTTAAAAGCATCTACAGGGGGGAAATGGGCATTTATTGAAACCTTAGAATCTGCACCCCCATAATATGCCGAGAAAAAAAAAAAAAAAAAAAAAAGCATCTACAGAGACATATTTAAAAAGAAAAAATAATGAATGCTTTTCAAGACAGGCAGCATCACACCCAGAAGATGCTCTTCAAATCAGCATGCCTCATTTCTATCTTGCTCATGTAAGACTTAAAAACACATTGCTTTTCAAATGAATTTACTAGGACAAGCTTTTACAAGTCCATGAAGTTTTCACTAGGCCTTCCTCTGAATACAGATACCTTAGCAAAAATCATGTAATGGTAATGAGCTTTTAGTAGGCTGAAAGATACATAGCAGGGCCAGGAGTTACAATCTGAAAATTTAAAATAACAATTTCTAATTCCCTGATTTATGTTAGGCCCTAATTTCTTTCAGATCCTTGGCTATAGCTTGGCTGGGTTAAGTACATCTGATTTGATTTACATTCCTAAATCCTGATTCTAGACTCAGGGAAGTAATTCCATTAATTTGCCATTAATACATCCAGAGTCACTACTGTGATTTATACTACCCTTTAATAAAGGCCAAGGGAAGCTATGACTAGGTTATATTTTCCATTTGTGCAAAGATAAGAAAGATTTAGGTTCTTAATACCACGTCAGCTCTCTCTATAAAAAAAAGTGATGATAGGCTTCCCACACCTTCCCTCAGTCCAAATATTCCTAAAATTGCTCTATTTTCTGCCTGGAATTCAGCTGCCAAATTACCCAACCTTTTGAAGACCAGGCTTGGAAAAAAAGGAAGGAAGAGAATGAATGGAGATACCACCATTTTTATTTTAGGTTGCATATTCTAGATAAAAGACTAGAAAGAGGATGTAGGATGTAGTATAGGAATAAGTTGGAAGAAACAATGAGATTAATAGCAAAGATGTTAGTGTGGATCCAGCAAGTACCATTAATTTAAAAATTATAAATATTTGTCATTATGCTAGGACTTCCCATATTTAGGTAGCGAAATGGATAAAGACCTTTCTTTAAAAGGTGTTTATATAACAAAAATACAATTTTCAGGATATATAATTCTGGTGGGAAGTATTATTTTATTCCAATTAAAGCTGAAAATTATTTTCTTTTTAATAAAAATAGAACTTAGAAATTAAAACCTGTACCTTACATTTAAATTACATAAATTTCTCACATTCGTAACTGTTATTAAGCAGTTTTGTAGGCTTTTAGTTAGATGCTGCCATGGCATTTTATGCCCTGGACAAAGTAGTCACATAAGTACTTGGTGACTGGAAGAGCTTAGGAGGAAGATATAAACATTATTTTCCTGAGAATTTGCTACACTGTGGAGGAAAAAGATCCCCAAAACTTGTCTTCATTGCTGGACCCAGTGAGAAAGAAGGCAATGTGTGCCAGCAGTCTCCAGCCTGCTTGGTTAGGCAGACCCCTCAGTGAGCAAGGGAACAAAAGGCCAGAGACCCAGGAGGTCAGGAAAAAGATGCAGCATGCCCCTTCCTTCTATACCAAAATGTATCTCCTGCTCATTGCTCATCCTCCATTGAAATAAAAAGCTCCATTTTAATAAAATTTGTCAAGGACTGAACACATACCACACAGAAAGGGCAAGCTGCATTTTTGTTCCATCCCTCAGAATTAACCGGTGGTGGTTAGTGGAAAGAGCTCCACAACAAAATCCCAAAATAGGAAAGAGAACGATGCTTGGTGATTGAAATTGCCCCATCAGATGATCAGCCACATATTGATCTGGTGGTTAGAAGGGCAAAGTTGACTGGCAGACTTTCCAGAGCAAATCGCCCAAGCTGTAGCAGCAGTTTCTTTCCATCATGCCTGACCATCAAAAGGTCAGAATTCAGGGTTTCTCCTTTTTCTTCCTGGGAGTGGGCAGACTTGTATGCACTTGGTATTTGTGTTGAAGAAGAAACACTGGCAGCAGATAATTCTGGTTCCTAAAACATTCTTCCCTCTTTTGTTGGATAGGAAATTCCATTCTGTTCCACATCAGCTTATGCATTGAAAATTTTGTATCTTTAAAAAAAGATTTGAGAACAGAACTGTGTTTTGATGTTAACAAATTGTACGAACACAAGACTTAAGAAATAAGAGTAGATGCTGCCATGATGGTGTGGCTACTTGAAGGCTGCAAATTCTCCTGTAGGGGGAGGACAAGAGCTAATTTTAAAAAAGTTATCCCAACCTAGAGAAAAGCCTCATTTGAACCTCACTGAAAGGTGACTCAGTTATACACAAATCTAGCAACAGCATCATTAATTTAAAAGAAAAATGGCCAAAACCCATTAAAGGACCCAACGTATATGTAGAGTATGGTTCAGTGATACCAATTAAATATCGTCTGAAGATAATTTCCCAGATGAGTTTTATGTGCTATGGTTCTGATCAGGCTGAAAACAATTACAACAAACAAAATTTCTCAGAAACTAATCGTAAAATAGTAATGTCAATTTATAGAATACTTTCCCCCTGAATTATCAACTCATTTTCACCTATCATATTATATTATTATTATTATGCTATTAGGAAGGGAGAGGAAGAAATTTTATCATTTTGCAAAAGAAAATTAGGTCAAATGATTAGTCTACATCACACATTTGACAGAGGGAAAGAAAATCCAGCCCTTCCATTTTGTATTAATTTCACCTTTCAAACTACCAAAAAATTAAATATAGGCACATGTTACTGAACATAATTATCAGCATAAGGGATTGTTTAAACCACAAAGTCCCTTTGAGGTACCACACTCCTTTAATTACTGAATTTGGGGGCCTCAAAATTATTTTACCTCTACTATTTTGTCCACGGCCTCTACTTGTAATTAAAGGCCAGTTCCTATAATATACATGCTAGTTAATTTCTGGGGGCTGGTTAATAACTAACAACTATCAGAACTTGTCATCCGTAACATCATTTTTCAACAGCAGCTTCTGATGAGGACCCAAGCAACCGCTTATAAGGATTCACTATTTAACCTAGTAATAATCTATCCAATTTCTAATTGTTATTAATTCCAATTGGTTGCTAGATAACATTGGCATGTCCCAACAAACAACAGATTGATAATGACTGGCTGACTGAATTCTCGGATTTGTAAGCTGATAACATTAGTGACTGTCTGGGTGCCTGACATATGCTAGGCACCTCACTGAACACCTTAGACATATTTGCATCTGATCCTTATGATAACCCTCTGAGGTGGATGCTATTATATTTATTACATAGATGAGCAAGCTGGGCTTTAGAGTGGTCAAGTTACTTGCCCGGGATCATACAGCTAGAAAATGGCAGAGCCAGAATGGGAACTTAGGTGCTGGCTCCAAGACCCAGGAGCCCTTAAAGTGTCAATAATTAATAATTTATTTTCCCACTCTGAATACAACTACTAACTGTAGTAAGTCCCTTTCTGACTTTGTGATGACCTTTCAGGCAGTTTCAAAAGAATGAGAAACATTTTAGCATACATATATTAGGCTTCTTAAATTTTTTGAGAAATAGTCACAGGAGAAATAAGATATAGTAAAATAAAAAGTGCTATCGAAATGTTCAATAATTCTCAATCAAGTAAGACTATAACTGATGAAATGTTTTAGTCATGAAGTACTTGTTTCATAATATAAAAAAAAAAACCAGATAATTTCCTTAAATTGAGAGTGACCCACTAGAAAGAAAGGCCATTTAAGCTGGTGTGTTAAGAAGTTTTAGAGAGGATGATTTAAACTGTTGGTTTAGTATTTAAATGGCAAGTGTAATACCTGAAAATAAACAAACCTACAGCATTTGATTGAACCCTGTGATCCCTAAACTATTTAAAAATCAAGAAGACAAATCTTATTCCTCATGATTAACTAGTAAAACTTAAAATGTAAAACAAATTTTATAATAAGGCTTTTGCCTCCTGAAGAAGGAAGTCAACTTTAATAAAAAAAATATATAAGGGCTCAGGTTTTAGGAAAGCGGCAGTCATAAGAGAATGAATGTCCTTCTGTTGCAATTACCTAGTCTAAAAGGTAATTGGTTTTTAAAAATCACGATTTTCTTTATTTGGAGAATATATTTAAAATTCAGTATAAAAAAATCAACAAAAAAACCAGAAAGGGAAACTGACTTAATTCTACTACTTCCCACTTCTCTGGATCCATGTTATCTAAATGTGTCATCTGTCACTTATTTTTTCTTTTTTTAAAAATATATGTTTAGAGATGGGGTTTTGCTCTGTCACCCAGGCTGGAGTGCAGTGGCATGATCATAAGCTCACTGTATTCTCCAACTCCTGAGCTCAAGTGATCCTCCTGGCTTCAGCCTCCTAACTAGCTGGGGGAATGGGCGCCTGCCAACATGCCTAATTTTTAAATTTTTTGTAGAGACCGATCTCACTATGTTGCCCAGGTTGGTCTCAAACTTCTGGGCTCAGGTTGGTCTCAAACTTCTGGGCTCAAGAGATCCTCCCACCTCAGCCTCCCAAAGTGCTGAGATTAGAGGTGTGAGCCACTATGCCCAGCCGACATGTCATATTTTCTATGTTCATTCAATAACATTTCCAACTGGGCTCAATTTGGAAGGGGGAGTAGAATTACTGTGTGATCCTATGGAAGCAAGTTCTAGTATCTATGGATAGCACAATGCATTTCTGAGCAGCTCTACAGAGTTTAGCCATGCCCTCTGCCAAAGGAGACAAAGAAAGAAAGGAAAGGAGTCAAATGCAGATAGCTGGATAGCTGGGGAGTAGGCAGGACAGCATATTGAGGGGAAAACAAGTGAACAATGAAAGGAAGATAAAAATGAGGCAGGTATACTGGGAAATTATAGAAAAAGCTGTATCACTAAAATGATCCTTTGACCTTTGTGCTTCAAAATGCCCAAACTCTTTGAGCATTCGATAAAGTCAATTTTATAAAAACTTTGTCAGCTACATGCCTGCTATTTTATTTGTGAATAAATAAAACCTCATCTAACAATTACTAATAATCATATCTTTAGCATCACTGGAGGATTCAGAAATCATACATTTTGATACATTCTAATATGTTACATTCTTTTATCCCTTTCTTATTCTCATTTTTTAAATATGAGAAATATTCTTTTTCACTATCTTACCAAAATTGAAAGTAATCAATTATTTCTGAAATCACAACGGCATTACTTATCTTAAGTTCCCTAAATGAGGGGCCAAAGGTTTGCCATAATTATTACTAAGTGGTTTGCCTGTATGAAATCTAACTATTCAAATAAAGAAGATGTTTCAAAAATGTATCTGTGGTACTTAAAAACTAATTTAAAAGTCTTCCCAATTTTCTTCTTTATTGACTTCAAAGAAGAATGCAGATGCTGCCTGCTTCCTGGAAAAAGAATTGTTGCTGTATTTAAAAATCATGACAAATCCAAATTGAGTAAGTGAAGATGTAGTTAAGAGGCTGGCTTTGGTTCCCAGGCTGACTATTAAGTAGAGATGGCAGCATCTTTGTTAGGACCAAAACAATGCTGTGCTTTTACTTTTGATCTCTTTGAATTGCAGTAAGAATACACTGACTGCCACATTACAGTCATTTTGTTTTTCTTTTTTTTTTTTTTGAGACAGAGTCTCATTCTGTTGCCCAGGCTAGAGTGCCATGGCATCATCCTAGCTCACAGCAACCTTGAACTCCTGGGCTCAAGCGATCCTCCTGCCTCAGCCTCCCGAGTAGCAGGCATTACAGGCATGCGCCACCATGCCTGGCTAATTTATATATATATGTATGTGTATATTTTTAGTTGTCCAGCTATTTTCTTTCTTTTTTTAGTAAAGATAGGGTCTTGCTCTTGCTCAGGCTGGTCTCGAACTCCTGAGCTCAAACGATCCACCCTGTCTTGGCCTCCCGGAGTGCTAGGATTACAGGCGTGAGCCACCACGCTCAGCCAACAGTCATTTTCTACACAGCAGAGTGTAAGCGTTAGAGAGTGCTAATAAATACTTCACACTATAGAATACAAAACAGAGAGCAGCATTCATTCATCATAAGCAGAATCTCGCTCAGCGAAGAGTAAAAGACAGAAATTTTATGAGATACAATGATAAGGTGATTGCTAAAATATGTACCACGACAGGTAAGTAAAGTAATAACAACTTTTGAAAAATCTATTACCTGGTTGTTTAGCAACCAGAGTTATCTAATAGAGAAACAAACCTGAAAGTTCTCACAGAATTCTATAAAGTTGTTTTGTGTGTGTGTGTGTTAAGGTAGAAATGCATTTTCAAGAAAATTTGACTTCTGCACATGGAAGACATTCTTAATATATAAAGAAATATTATTTAAAATGAACTCTAATTTATAACATTTTCCCACTAAATCCCAAAGTTAAATCATTTTACTCATGCCAAATGTGCCACTCCCCTGCAATATCTTTGGTTACTCATACCCACAATTTATAAAAAGAAATTCAGTCTACTGTTTCAAGGAAATAAAGGATATCCTAATTTTCCAAGTTTTAGTAAAAAGAAACAGTTATAGAAAAAATGTTGAGAATAACAATAGGATTATACAATTCTAGTGACTTCCTAAATTAGATCTGTTCAGTTTGCCTTATCTAACTCAGGCCAACTTCCCACCTGCAAACACACACAGGAGTATTTTTCCTCTGGAGTTCCTAATGGACATGTGACAGCTAATAACAAAAGTTGCATGAGAAAACTGAAAGAGAAAACTGAAGTTTAATAATTAAAATAACCAAGTAAACAAAACAAACTTGGAACAGGAAGTAAAGCCTCTAGAAGAGGCACTGCCACTTTTAGCAATGTTTGTGTATTTCAACCCTTCAATGTTGAAAATCCAATGTTAAGTATGAATTTTAGATTGGGAAAAAACTATATCTAGTCCTTAAACACACAAGTGTTCTTTGGTTTACCTTAAAAAAAAAGAATATTCTATTCAATTTAATATATACGCAAACATAGGTTCATTTTTTCCCTTTTGTTGCTACTCTCCTGTACTTTCTTAATCATTTAATTTGTTTCAGTGGACAGGAAACGCACCATATCCCCCTGCCTGGATGGGTGTTTTTGGAGAAGCACAAGCATATAGACTAAAATCCTCTGTTTGGAAACCAGCCCGATTCAAGGAGGGTTCTGATGCACTGCGGTGAATTTTTGGCAATGAGCGGGCCAGCAGCTCAATAGAGGCGAGAATCTACAAAAACAAAAAGAAACAGAAGAAAAAAAAAAAAAAAGAAAAAGAAAAAGAAAAAACAGAAAGAATGAAAATCTGGGTGGTGTAAATCTTTGAAAGTCCCATCATACTTTACAAGAAAGCACCTGAAATCTTACACAGTTCTCAGTATTATAAATACTTAGAAAAATATTTACAAAGAAACTGATATTTTCTTAAAAAAAAAACAAAACTACCAAACTACTACAGTTTTTATCTCTATAAATTGAATGGGGAAAGCAACTCATACTTAGCTTTTGTTTACATTTTTAGATCGTTTGCCAGCCTTGAAACAGTAAATAATGAAAATTTAAAACCAATTATATAACCTATTTGTCACAGACTGCATGTCCCTTTTGGGAAGAAGATGGGAGTATAAATAAAGCACTATATGATCATCTTTAAACAGAACTATCAGCAACTCACCCTTTTTTTTAAATCTTTTTTTTAGCAACTCACCCTTTAAAGAAATTTAGCAATGGGAATGTCTTATATACACCTAATTAAAAGCAGAACCCCACTAACTCAGACTGCTAGGGGCACACATAAGAAGTGACAGGTGACAACCTAAGAGCTGAAGACAAGAGAACTGTATAAATAGCACCAATATACAAAACATCAAATTCACATATTTTAAGGTACAAAGAAACAGGTTATGTATGACCCTTGAAGGCATACAGCATGATAATGCATGTTCATAATCATGACACATGTTAAAGGGCCCAGCATAATGCCTGGCATATGGAAAGTAGTACTCAGTAAAACTTTAGTAGCCATTATTATTACTTTTTTTATTTTTTATTTTTTTTTTTTTTGAGACAGAGTCTCGCTTTGTTGCCCAGGCTAGAGTGAGTGCCGTGGCGTCAGCCTAGCTCACAGCAACCTCAAACTCCTGGGCTCGAGTGATCCTTCTGCCTCAGCCTCCCGGGTAGCTGGGACTACAGGCATGAGCCACCATGCCCGGCTAATTTTTTATATATATATCAGTTGGCCAATTAATTTCTTTCTATTGATAGTAGAGACGGGGTCTCGCTCTTGCTCAGGCTGGTTTTGAACTCCTGACCTCGAGCAATCCGCCCGCCTCGGCCTCCCAAGAGCTAGGATTACAGGCGTGAGCCACAGCGCCCGGCCTTATTATTACTTTTGTTATTGCCCTGAGCTACCAAAACTTTTAAGTTAAACTATAATCTTTATAATGATTAATATAAGAAGACAGAGAAGCAAGCAATGTTACAAATATTTTTAAATTCCAAGCATAGCATGTGATAAAAATTCAAATAATATAGAAACTTATAAAGTAAGAAGTATAAGGCTCTTGAATCCCATCCTCCAGGGGTAACCACTGTTAAGATTTTATACTTTCTTCTGGACCTTTTCTATGCACATATGAAAACAGAGACCATCACGCCACCTTTTAAAGTGGTAGCATACTACATATATTTTTTCTGCATTGTTTTCCTTTTCCCTCATCAATATCCATGCCATCTATACAGAGCTACCTTAGTCTCTGATTTTTCCTATCATAGCAAACATTCTTATACATACTTGAATACTTATGGAAGTAGGTTCTGTAGAACAGATTTTTTGGAGTATTTTAAATTTATGGATCAAGTCCTTCCAATTTACATTCCCATTGACACTTTAAAATTTACAAAGAATGTTCTTCCTCTCCTCCCATCACTGTTTCCAGCGCTAGATATGGCCAATCTGAGAGGCAAAATTAAAATGTATTTCCCTGTTGTATGACTTTGCCTTTTACTGACTGCTACTAAAATCTTTTCACCATTTCCTAAGTACATTCACCATTTGCATTTCTTTTGTGAATCATCTGTCCATATCCTTTTTGCCCATTTTCTATTGATTATCTTTCACTTTTTGATTTGTAGAAGTCCTCTGTATCCTACAAATATTTACTCTTTGTTATGTATGCTACAATTATTTTTCTCTTCATTCATCTTTCAGTGTTTTTTTTTTTTTTTTGAGACAGAGTCTCACTTTGTTGCCCAGGCTAGAGTGAGTGTCATGGCATCAGCCTAGCTCACAGCAACCTCAAATTCCTGGGCTCAAGCAATCCTGATGCCTCAGGCTCCCGAGTAGCTGGGACTATAGGCATGCGCCACCATGCCCGGCTAATTTCTTTGTATTTTTTTTTTTTTTTTTTTTTGAGACAGAGTCTCACTTTGTTGCCCAGGCTAGAGTGAGTGCCATGGCGTCAGCCTAGCTCACAGCAACCTCAAACTCCTGGGCTCAGGCGATCCTCCTGTCTCAGCCTCCCAAGTAGCTGGGACTACAGGCATGTGCCACTATGCCCGGCTAATTTTTTTGTATATATATTTTTAATTGTCCAATTAATTTCTTTCTATTTTTAGTAGAGACAGGGTCTTGCTCAGGCTGGTTTATGTATTTTTATTAGAGACGGGGTCTCGCTCTTGCTCAGGCTGGTTTTGAACTCCTGACCTTGAGCAATCCTCCCGCCTCGGCCTCACAGAGTGCTAGGATTATAGGGTGAGCCACCACGCCCGGCCATTCAGTGTTACTTTTACTATATAAAAGTTAAGAAATGTTAGTGTAGTAATATCTGCTAATCTTTTCCTTCATAACTTCTGGATTTTGTCTCTTGTCTTAGCAAAGCCTTTCCTACCTCAAGACTATAAAAATAATCTCATATTTTACAGTTGTGTTTTTTACATATAGATCTTTAGCTATTTAAAACTTATGTGCCACATTAATAGTATGGTATGAAATGATATCTTGTAATGAAAATTTAACAATAGTACATAAAAGAGGTAGCCTCACATAATCTGAAAAATTCATATATGCATTTCATTTTTGATACCATGCAATTAATGAAATGTTATATTTAGAAGTATGAAGATTTTGCTCCTTTTAATATCATTTAAAAAGTGGACCTAAGGATGTAATTTGCATTATTTATATAAATCAAACATGCCAAATAAAAAATCCTAGCACCTGGGATGTGGAAAGAGAATACTGTACAAGGTCATACTGACATGGTCAACAACACTGGCCTTTCACTGGAATAGTCTCAAACCAGAGGTTTTCTGAGTAAAAAACAAAAAAACAAAAACTCTTCCTCTAAGGAATAGTAACTGAGAATTCCAATATATAAAACATTTACCTATCCACTCAACATTTAGCCTCTCTATTCCTCTCTGACGCAACCCCAAGAGACTTGTTAAAAACATCAATTTGACTGGGTGCAGTGGCTCATGCCTGTAATCCCTGCACTATGGGAGCCCAAGGCAGGAAGACTGCTTGAGGCCAGGAGTTCAAGACCAGTCTAGGAAACATAGCAAGACCCCATCTCTAAAAATAAACAAATAAATTAGCCAGGCATGGTGGTGAGTGCCTGTAGTCCCAGCTATTTGGGAGGCTGAGATGGGAGGATCATTTAACCCCAGGAGCTCAACGCTGCAATGAGCTACGATTGCACTCAGCCTGGGCAACAGAGCAAGACCCTGTCTCTTAAATTAAAAAACAAAACAAATGAAAAAAACCCCAAACAACCCAAAGCCATAAATTTTATCTTCTTTACTTCTTCAGAAAAAAATAAAAAAATGTTTTAGATAAAAAATAAAGGATGAATGAATCTCATTCTTATAGTAGTAACTTCTAAGTAACTCAAGTAGGACTGGATAGTCAAAGGCATAAGGGTTCACAAAAAAGAACATCTTAGTAATTATGGTGGGAGAGTAACTATGGAAGTCAGAATTTCCCACTTGAAACTACTGATTTATCAAGGCATATTTATATAGTGCTATCAAGAACTTCCTAAGCTTCAGAAAACACTGCATTTATATTACAGTATCTACTATAGATAAACTATAAGCTTGTTGAGGCACTTAGTTTCAGTTCTTTGTAGGGCTTATTAACTTAAGGGCTGTTGCCTAACAACATGAAAAGATAAAAGGCAAAGAAAGTTATCAAGAATGAGAGAAAGGCTGGCTGAGCCAACAGTTGCCTTTTCTTTTTTTTTTTTTTTTTTTTGAGACAGAGTCTCACTTTGTTGCCCGGGCTAGAGTGAGTGCCGTGGCGTCAGCCTAGCTCACAGCAACCTCAAACTCCTGGGCTCGAGTGATCCTTCTGCCTCAGCCTCCCGGGTAGCTGGGACTACAGGCATGCGCCACCATGCCCGGCTAATTTTTTATATATATATATCAGTTGGCCAATTAATTTCTTTCTATTTATAGTAGAGACGGGGTCTCGCTCAGGCTGGTTTTGAACTCCTGACCTTGAGCAATCCGCCCGCCTCGGCCTCCCAAGAGCTAGGATTATAGGCGTGAGCCACAGCGCCCGGCCTTGCCTTTTCTTTTTGCCTTACGTGGAAATGCTCCTCAAAAAGACCTAGTTAAAGGGAAGCTTGGCATGTTTATTTTACCATTAAGAAGAATTAAAGCAGTGGTTCATGAAGTTTGGTCTGTGGATGTCTAAGGGGTCCACAAGGTCAAAACTATTTTCATAAATAACAATGAGATATTATTTATCCTTTTTACTGTCATTATTTTACAAGTGGAGCTTTCAGAGGTGACGTGATGTGACATATTGCAACAAAATAAGTACAAAAGCAGAGAATCCAGTTGTCTTTTTTTGCAAAAAATGTAAAATAATATAACTCTTCTCACTATTTTTTTTGTTTTGGATAATATAATTATTTTATCTAAATGTTATTTAACTTGTTAGTTTTATTATGTTTAAATAAATTCATAAATATTTTTAAAACATAGTTTTAATTTCTAACATAGCAATTATTATTTACATAAACATAAGTTCTTTGGAAGTGGTCTTCAATAATTTTTAAATGTGGAAAAGAGTTCACAGACCAATAAGTTTGAGAACTACTAGACAAATGTAAAGTCTTTCTGAATATTTTGTATTGGGACCCCAAATTTCCAGGTGAACCACTGCTTAACCTTTACAAAATCATCTTCATGTGTTTGCTTGTTTGTAGTCAGCACATGGACTCCAAACTCATGAAATACAAACTATGTGCCTAAAAAAGTGCTCATAAATCTGCCTTTGAATGTTAGTTTATTCTTTTAGGTAGAATGAAGATTTTTCTTACTTGGGGAAAGAGTGGTCTTTCATCTCTTTTCTTTTTGAGGCACTCTGCCATTAATCTCTTCATGGCTTTTGGACAGTTACTCCGTACCTTACTGAGATCTGGAGATAAGTATCCTCGTCCCACCATAAAAATTATCTGGAGAAGGAAAAAAAAGGCAAATCATAAACCTTATAGATAAGTATACTCATGATGTGTATTTTCCTATATATATATATATATATATATATATTACACGTCAATAAAAAGTTTAAATAAAACACTAGTATTTGGATTTCTATACATCATAGACTGTGAGGAGTGCACACTTACTGAGCTGGCAACTCAACCCTTAGGACCCCCAACTCAACTCAACAGGACCCTCAGGAATTGTGCAAAGATCTCCTAACTGCTCCCAGTGCTCCTGCGCTTCCAGTCCCACCTCATCCAGTCCATTTCCTACTGACAGGGCAATCTTTAGAAAGCAGAGCTGATACTGACTCTTTTTTACTTAAAAAAATAATAATAATTTATTGAGCATTTCTTGTTGTTGGACATCATGGTAAGTAAGTCCTTATGTGTAGCAGAAACCAAAAAAGTTAACCTTTTTAGCAGTCATTCTGGCATCTGCATTTTAAGCCCTTTTGTTGTCTCACTATTTGAGTCTCACTTTGTTGCCCAGGCTAGAGTGAGTGCCGTGGCATCAGCCTAGCTCACAGCAACCTCAAACTCCTAGGCTCAAGTGATCCTGATGCCTCAGCCTCCCGAGTAGCTGGGACTACAGGCATGTGCCACCATGCCCGGCTAGTTTTTTCTATATATATTAGCTGGCCAATTAATTTCTTTCTATTTATAGTAGAGACGGGGTCTCGCTCAGGTTGGTTTCGAACTCTTGCACTCAAACGATCCGCCCGCCTCGGCCTCCCAGGGAGCTAGGATTATAGGTGTGAGCCACCGCGCATGGCCTGTAGAAACTTTAATGGGGCATTTGGCCATACAAAACTGAGAACCAGAGCCTCCTCCAGAGGAGAGGAGCTAAAATCTTCTGTTTAATAAAGTAAAAAGGCTGTCTTCTCTGGGTACAGAGATTTATATTATTTTAATTTCTTAATTTTCTAAATTTTGGGTTCTTTTGAGGGTGAGCAGAGACAGATGTTCAGAATCTTGGGACTCAGGAAAGAGAGGGTCTGAGAGAGGAGGTTTTGATCTGAGAGGGAACAGGTCCAATACGGGCAGATTAGAGGCAAAGGTGGAGGAAGCCAGGAAGAGATCCCTGTTACAGGGTAGAACTGATGAATTTTGGGAACAGTCAATTTCCTTATGTTATTTCCTGTTAGGTGCTATAATGACCCTTGTTTAACGATGAACAAAAAACTTTAGTAAAGCTTTGAATGCAATATGGTCTCTATGGTACAGGTTACAATGATAAAGCTTGGGAAGATGGAATGAGATATTCTGGGGAGTATGGTTTTCTTCTGCACTGCCCGTTTCTGAAGCCATGCAATCCTAACATCATCATTTTAATGGAGTACAGCAGTCTTATTATTCTAGGAGTAACCTGGAATAATACCTTGGAGCAACAGGTGACAAGCAACAACCAAGAGAATGTAAAGCACTTCCAAGGGGGTCTTCAAAGTTGAAAGAAAGGGTCTGGACTGCCTATATTGTCTTATAGGCCAGCAATTCAGATATGTTTACTTGGCTATCAATGGAAAAAGTAGCCCTGAAAGGCCAAAGAACTTTGGGACATTTGGATTGTAGATGCCATCCAATTTAATGCTCAAAATAATTCTAGTAGGTCAGTATTTATCCCATTTTACAGATAAGGAATCCAAAGCTTCAACAAATTAGCTTGCCCAAGATAATAGAGCTATTAATATAAAAGTGACAAAGAGGATTTAGAGAGATCATTCCAATACAAATCTGCTCTTAACCACTTTTATATTACCTCTGCTCTTCCTCAACTTGCAATGCCCTCCCTAACCCTATTCTCTAGCTATCTGAAATCCAGAGGAATCAAGGCCTAACTGAAAGCTCACCATGCTTACCATACTTTTCCTTTCACACCTACAAGTATCCTCCTTCCCACCACCAGCTGTGATGATCATCTACTGCCTTGAATGGTTATTAATCTTTTTGTAATATGTATGTTATCTAAGTTCCCCAGTGAGACTATGGGTATTTGTAGAGCAGGGACTGTGACTCATATGTATTTTTTTTTCAATCTTCTTTTAAAAAAATCTATAAACAACTCTGCCTCCAGTATTTAACATAACCTTTTCTGGACACGAAAGGCTTTCAATGTTTAACAACTCATTAGGGTGAATGATAAATATTCGCTAATTGATTAGCCATGTCATATACCTGTGGTTTGCAAACCAGGGTAAAGTATCCCTGGAGTTACATGAAGATTTCACCAGAGGCATATAGATAGGGTAGTTTTAAGGGAATTAATTTCTACATCGTCAACTTACCAATATACCCCTTCAAACAACTGATTTGCTGGAGAATCGCTCAAGCGGTGATGTAAAGCTTCTCCTCCTTTCCCATCTCTCCTGCTGTAACTGTCCTGCTCCCACTTTACAAAAGGCACACCTTTTACCCATATGAAATCTTAACTATAGTAAACCACTGGGGCATCAAAGGGAGATTTCCAAATATTGGTGTCTAACTGGGCTCTAATGAATGGGTAACAAATCCCTTTGCAAGTCAGTTGGTCTCCAGTTGTTTGCTTTCAACAAAATTAGTTGATCTTGAATTCCTGGCCTCAAGTAATCCTCCCATCTCTGCCTCCCAAAGTGCTAGGATTACATGTGTGGGCCACTGTGCCTGGCCCCTCAAAATTAATTAAAATGTCAGCTGATCATTAAAAAAAATCTTAATGACAAGTTACTATGTAATTTTTGGTACATTATATGAGTTCTAATAACTGAGTGATACAGTATGTGGTAAAGAATTAACCTTGCCCAAAAAGAGGGCTGGCCTCCTTGGCTCCTGGGAGGTAATCACTAAGACCTTAAAAATGTCCTACCTGATCAGAGTGTTTGTTATCTGGAGGCCATGGGCCATGCCAGATGGTCTATGCTAACAATGTGATTTATACAGGAGGCTGTGGGGCATGTGGCATCAGCTTGACCTCTGGAGGAGCTGGAAACTTAGGTTAGCCACACAGGTGGTCAACTGTATCTATATGATTTAGCTCTAATAAAAACTCTAGACTCCAAGGCTCAAGTGTGCTTCTCTGGTTGGCAAGGGTCTATGTGTACTGTCACACATTGCTATTGGAAGAATTTAGCACTGTCTACAACTTCACTGGAAGAGGGTAACTGGAAGCTCCACACAGGAACTCTCTTGGATTCTGTCCCATTGCCATTTCTCTTGGCTAACTTTTTTTTATTTTATTTTTTTTTTTGAGACAGAGTCTCACTTTGTTGTCCAGGCTAGAGTGAGTGCCATGGCGTCAGCCTAGCTCACAGCAACCTCAAACTCCTGGGCTCAAGCGATCCTGCTGCCTCAGCCTCCCAGGTAGCTGGGACTACAGGCATGTGCCACCATGCCCGGCTAATTTTTTCTATATGTATTAGTTGGCCAATTAATTTCTTTCTATTTATAGTAGAGACGGGGTCTCGCTCTTGCTCAGGCTGGTTTTGAACTCCTGACCTCGAGCAATCCACCCGCCTTGGCCTCCCAGAGTGCTAGGATTACAGGCGAGAGCCACCGCGCCCGGCCTCTTGGCTAACTTTAATCTGTATTCTTTCATTTTAATAAACTATAATTGTGAGTATAATAGCTGTCAGGGAGTCTGGAACAGCTGTCAGTGAGTTTTCAATGAGTCCTTTTAGTGAACCTGAATGAAGATGATCTTAGACACCACTAAACTCTGCATATGGTTGTAACAAAACTCTAGCCTTTCCCATCTTCTTTTTTGAGTAAGATTTCTCAGTACTTGCCTCTAAATATAAAACAATGAAAGGATTGATACTGAGCCCTAGCTTGTTCTAGCCAAAAAGCCTCATTTATCCTCAGATACATAGATTAATTGAAGGGAAAAGAAAAGCCCCATGCCATTCATTAAGATACACATTTCCAATAAAATTTTACCTTCTATGTTTCTTTTTTTTTTTTTTTTTTTGAGACAGAGTCTCGCTTTGTTGCCCAGGCTAGAGTGAGTGCCGTGGCGTCAGCCTAGCTCACAGCAACCTCAAATTCCTGGGCTCAAGCAATCCTCTTGCCTCAGCCTCCTGAGTAGCTGGGACTACAGGCATGCGCCACCATGCCTGGCTAATTTTTTTTTCTATATGTATTAGTTGGCTAATTAATTTCTTTCTATTTATAGTAGAGACGAGGTCTTGCTCTTGCTCAGGCTGGTTTCGAACTCTTGACCTCGAGCAATCCACCCGCCTTGGCTTCCCAGAGTGCTAGGATTACAGGCGTGAGCCACCGCGCCGGGACTACCTTCTATGTTTCTATATCTCAGAACTTATCTTTTTAATTAGGTATATATCAATAATTGTAACAATAACATAATTTAGAATTTTAAAAATTGACAGGGTCCAAAGTCATAAAAAATTTTTAAAAATTCTAAATTTAAATTTATAAAACATCTTTTGTTGCAGAGATGTAACTTCGGTAATCAATAAAAGGCTTTAAAGCATAAAACTATCTTACATTAGGACAAAATTCTGTGGGGAAAACAGAATACAAGTAATTTCAAGGGAAAAAAAGGAACCCTATAAAACTTCCAAAACTTAACAAAGAGCTTTTTTTTTTTGAGACAGAGTCTCACTTTGTTGCCCAGGGTAGAGTGCCATGGCATCAGCCTAGCTCACAGCAACCTCAAACTCCTGGGCTCAAGTGATCCTGATGCCTCAGCCTCCCAAGTAGCTGGGACTTACAGGCATGTGCCACCATGCCCGGCTAGGTTTTTTTTTTTTTTTTTTTGTGTGTGTGTGTGTGTATGTGTGTGTGTATGTGTATATATATATATATATATACATATTTTTTTTTTTAGTTGTTCAATTAATTTCTATGTTTAGTAAAGACGGGGTATCACTCTTGCTCAGGCTGGTTTTGAACTCCTGACCTTGAACAATCCTCCTGCCTCCGCCTCTCAAAGTGCTAGGATTACAGGCATGAGCCACCACGCCCGGCCAGTTTTTGTAATTTTTAAACGAGTGATGGTAAATATCAAATCAGCATGGTTTTCAGGTTTTATTGGATACATTTTAAAGAGGGCTAATAGTAACCTTATTTAAAAATATTAATAGAATACACTGGAAATTACATTCTTTGCAATTATCTTTGCAAGATAAAAATATTTAGATGCCAATTTAAAAATGTATAAGGAGGTATATAGCTTTTCAAAATTCTTTTAGGAGGAATAGGAGAAAAAATTGAAGACAACCCTCATATTTTTATATGACCTACAGAATTTAGTTAGTACAAGGCACAAAGCAAGTGATCTTTAATAAACAGCTGCTGCGGTGGGTTGGGGGCTGACTAATGAAGAAACAACAAGAAGGGAAAAGGGAAAGTCTTTCCTGGATATAAATCATGGATAGAAGATTCATGTGGCACATACACTATAAGGGCAATACCTCAGTTTGAAATTCTGGGTCTTTTTATTTTCAATCTGCACTCAGCACTCCTGGCATCTCTACTTCCCCCTTCATTCACTCCTCAGCATTATTGCAGCACACGTCTGCTCGTTTTCAGTACCATCCCCAGTACTGTCTCAACAGAACTGTCACCATGCTGCAAGCAGAGCCTGTGCTTTGTTCTCTTCATCTGTGAATCCCTCTATATTCCACAGTGCTTTGTATATAGCAGGTACTGAAAACATTTTCTATTAAAATAATTTGCCTGTTGATAAGACACTGGTATGTATTTCCTGTTTCTTGAGATATTGTGCTCAGAATCCAGACACTATGCTATGAGAAAACCCAAGCAGCCTATGAAGATGTCCTTATGGAAAGGTCCATGTGGAGAACTGAGGCCCCTGACCCTTGGCCATGACTGAGCTTCTAGCTGACAGCTAGCACCAATTTGCCAGGTAGGTGAATGAGCCATGTTGGAGAAGACTGTTTTAACACAATGTCTAGCTACTCCAGTCAGTACCATGTAAAACAGATATGAACCTTCCTCATGGGAGGGCAGCCCAAACTGCAAATTCATATTAATAATTTGTTTTAAGCTACTACATTCTGGGTGGTTGGTTATGAAGCAATAATAACTGGAATACATTTATAATAACAGACATATGTTACCTATTATTTTCTTTTTAGAAGACATAGCACTTCTGCTCCAAGAAAGGAAAACCATGAGGGTATAGTCAATATATCTAGCTTAAATAAGCACATTATTAATCCCAACTTAGAGAAGCTGCAGTGAAAGAGGGAAGAAGAGGGTGATTAGAGAGGAAAATACTGGAATTATAAAGAGGGGTACAAATGACAAAGTGATTTCCCAAACTTCCAACACTAGGGTAAGTTAAGGTAAAAAGGGAATACTACTTCATGAAGTAATATAGAGATGGTCATCCTTCAAAGAGCTAAGAGATCTATTTTAGGAAAGACCTGATTTTTAGAACTAGAAGAAATTCTTCAGTCTAATTATCTTATTTTTATAATTGAAAAAAAAAAGATACATAGAGAAGTAAGGTGACCCTGTCATGAGGGTCTTGAGTCCAAGGCCTGCCATTACATTACACTGCTTTACCAGAGCCCTGCTTTTAATTTACAGTCAAAACCTGCCACCTCAGACTATGGGGTTGAGTGTAGAGGGGAATGGTATCTACACGGTATAGTAAGGAATATTTTCGGATTCTTAAACAGAAATTTAATCTGAGAGCCATGGAGATCAAAGTGTAAGAGAAAGAAAAGAAAAGATCAAATCAAGGGGATGGATGAAGCAATACCTGGGATTATTTCATTGAGGATAATCAGAGTCATCCTTTCAAAATGTGGAGTTAAAGGGAAAGTATCATTTGGCGAAAGCAGACTAAAGGGTAATGAAACAGAATAGGGGTAGTGAGAAGAGGATATCATTCTTTTACCCTTCTTCTCCATCAAATACTTAACTTCATTTCAGACTGGCAAATTCCAGAAGGATCTAACTATACTACTAGAAAGAATTAACTAGTAAAGGCCTTACCCTTCTGCTGGTCACTCACTCCTCTCATGGAGAGTAAGCCCTTGCCACATCATTTATTATACTCCCATGAAGGACAAAGCACCTAAAATGCCAAGAAGTGGATGAGTGCAGAACTCTGGGATGCTTTTATCCACATTTTGGAGATAATAATACTTGTTTCCGTATTAAATTATACTTTTATTATTGTATTAAAATAAACTTGTTCACTGACAAATGGATTTCATCAAGATTTTAGGTTCATTAAAATTTATATTAACTTGTAGTCTCTATAATAAATCAACTAAACTAAAGATCCCTAGTAATTTTTCCAGACAAATAATATGCACAGGAAAGGTGAACATGGCACAGGTTTTATGCTGTACCATCGAATTAATAAGACTGTAAAAGGCAGAGCACAGGAAGCACGCAAATTAGAGACAATTTTGCTACTCAGACTGCCATTATCAAATCAATCATCTCAGTGATCTAGATCTGACACAAGTGCAGTAAGTGCAATGCCTCACTTATGTTCTTTAGCTAATATTTCGGTCTACCCTGAATCTAAGTCTCATGTAGGCTTAAAATATCAGATAATTAAAACTGAAGTCATATGTTGTTTAACACGCAAAGCCAAAACTCAACATTCTAAAGCTATGAAGTAGTTAGAAAGTTCAACAGCAACTAAAAATTTAGTTTCATGATGAAATGGGAAGAAATGTAGCCATTTAAAAACATCCTCAAAACACAAATCAAGACCACTGCTGGGTAAGGGCCATATGGTGATTCAATAAGTATACACAAAATACATGATAACTTAGATTACTCCTCTGATATCACATGATAGCTGAAGAGAGAAAGATATAGAGATGTTACCAAAAAGACTGAGAGTTGAGCTACTGACCAAAACAAACATATCCCTTAAATGACACAACACATTTATACACAAAAACCATCATTTCATTAGGTTAGGAAGTTATGAGGAAATACATATAAAGATCACACTTTAAAAAATTTCTTTGGACTGGTGATTCTCAACTTTGGTATGTATCAGAATCACCTGGGAAACCTAAGAAATGCAGGTAGCTTGGACCCCATCCTAACGAGTCAGAATCTGCTCCAGCATCTCCATTTTTTAAAACAAATTTCCCAGGTGATTCCGATGCAAATCCCAGTATAAAGTCTAAAGATTCTTTAATTGAAGTTTATGTGGTCAACTATTGTTTTCTAATGAAGATTAACTGCCGTAATCTCTCTCTGTCCCTCTACACACATGTACACTTAAATGTTCAGGTATTATTCAAGGTACTTTTAGTAAAGACAACTCACTTTTCTTGGCCAGTTTTAAAAGCCTAAGTGAGTTTAATGTGGCTGAGATAGAAAAGGCTAAGAGCTCCATGATATTACATCGGTACCTTTTGGAAGGTAAGGGACAGAGAAAAGGAACTTAGGAAGGAAAGATGTAAAAAATTATCCTCCTACTAGAATTCTAATTATAGAAAAATCAAAACATGATGTAATATTCTTTCCATTTACCTAATTTTAAAAATTAAAAAACATGAAGAAACCTTAATAATTTTAAAAGAATTTGATATAAAGAAATCCATAACTGAGTACCTGCTCTGATAGCATAATCTGTGATAGAATAAAAGGTATAAAGTCCAGATGCTATAATAGCAGAGTCATTCATCTTATAGTGCTATGGTCAAGAAACCTGAGGTATATCCATTGCTGTATCTTTAAAAAATCAGGAATTTCACTCCAGTGTAACATTTAAGACTCCTTTTTTTTTTTTTTGAGACAGGGTCTTGCTCTGTTGCTTTGGCTAGAGTGCAGTGGCATCATCATAGCTCACTGCAACCTCAAACTCCTGGGCTCAAGGGATCCTCCTGCCTCAGTGTCCCAAGTAGCTGGGACTATAGGTGCACGCCACCACACTTGGCTAATTTTTTTAAAAATGTTTTGTAAAGAAAGAGTCTTGCTGTGTTGCCCAAGCTGGTCTTGAACTCTTGGCCTCAAATGATCCTCCTGCCTTGGCCTCCCAAAGTGCTAGAATTATAGGCATGAGCCAATGACTGATATTTTAAGGAAAGGCCATAAATAGGCTGCTATTATTGTCAAAAGTGTACAGAAGATTTCCAAAACTTGGTAACAGTAAGATCAAGAAATCTACCCTTCATGCTTACCCAGGACTCAACACTTCTTTTCTACAACTAACCAGAGCCTTTATACAAATTGTAAAATAAACCCAAAGAGATGGTAAATATTTACCTGGTCCCTGTTGTTGATATTTGAATAAGGTAACTGTCCAGTCATCAATTCATACAGAACTATCCCAAAAGCATACACATCTGACTGAAAGCTGTATGGGTTTTTATCTTGCATTCTGATTACTTCTGGTGCCTGTTAGAAAATAAAAAGAAAAATATTCTAGTTTATTCTTCAATTTAACTGAATAAAGACTGAAAAACAAACTATTAAAATTCCCAGAGCAATGCTTTTATCATTAAAAAAATCTATCTAACATGTAATTAATTATCTTATTAATGGTCAAAGATTAAGAATGAAGAAAGATGAAGAACACAAACAAACAAACCCTGCTCTATAAACTCAGAAAGAGGCAGTTTTAGCTGAGATTCCCTAATGCATTACTAAGATTTTATAATTTTATCAGCCACCCTCTTTCTATACAAAATACCATCACTGCCATTTGAATTCTTCCCATGACTTACCCTATTAGAATCACTTCCCACTTCCCAATCCTGATTCAGCAAAGAAATACTAAACTGTGGTTATAAGATGCTTGTGAGCAGCACAACTACTGTAGTAATTGTTTTAGAATTTAAGTTTTCCCATTGGTACAAATGATTTTCCTCATCTCAGGGCACCTTAGAAAATAATGGCAGAATTTCAAGAATGATAAACTCAAATCCTCTTCCATGCCATGGAATAAGCATATGATAATAAACATGCCATGCATGGATGCTTTAACAAAGGCAACAGATAGCAGGTAGATACAGAAGATGGTAAAGAATCCTTTGGCTGCTGCTTCTTGGACAATGAAACAGATTGAATCATATTTCCTACATTTTTATACACTTCCATCACTGTATTGCACAAATAGATTTATTGTTTATATGAAGTACAGTAAATGGTTGATTAAATATTAGCTTAAAAGACTTGTTCTTTCACCTTGCATCTTCTGTATTGTTTCATTTGGAAGGGATTCAAACTGCAGTATCTTAATGAAAACTTTGTGAAAATATCAATCAGATAGCAAACACAGTACTAACTGCAAAAATGGCTGAAAGACAATGGGACAAGATTCCTGGTTATTGGTCTGGGTAAGGCAGGCATCTCACAAGGAGAGGCAATAGAGGTGCTCAGCAGCAGCTGCAAATCAGAATCACTGTGCCTCTCAATGCCCAGACTACACTCCAGCCCAATAATATAATAGAATCTGGGTTGGGACCCAAACATTACTAGTCTTTAACGCTCCCCAAATGATTCTAATATCCAACTAAAGTTGAGAACCACTGATGGGAGATCCTGAAGAGAGTGAGATGATGGGGATGAAGAAGAAGGTTGTATTAATATTTACTTGCTTTTGTCATACATTTTGTTGATAATTGCTTTAAGTAAGACAGTCCAAAATAAGCCATATACAACTGTGATGTAATGAACAAGCCAGGATACTGAGAGGCTGGTTATCATAAAGATGCAATTTTCAAAGCTTGAACCAATTTTTGTGAGGGACAGAGTATAAATGAGATGAAGAACTGTCTTTTTAAAATTTAGTTTTATCTCACTGTTGTTGGTAGACAGGCTTGATAAAAAGTTGCATGTCACCTATTTATAAAAAATGCATTACTAATTCTCAATTTAGTGATCTGATTTATAAAAAATTTCACAAAGGTTTCTTTCTCCAAGATATAAATAAAACACAGTTGAGAAGTCTGTTGTAAATAATTCAGAGGACCACATAACCCTAGTTTTGACCAAACTTTTCTCTCCTAATCCATGGATGTTCCATGTTTGTTTCTGAAGGCAGTATCAACCCAAGTTTTAGTTAACAATGAAGGGTAGGTACTATTAGTTATTCTCTTGTCTTTAAAACTCACCACGGTGGAATAAAGGATACACCCATCTATGCATGTATCAACAAAAAAGTAACTAGAAGAAAATATAAAACTTTGTGTATATAATCTTCTAACTGCATAAACTAAGGTTTTTGAAAATGGACAAACCTGAAGACTTAATTGAGCCTAACTCTCTCACAATAGATAAAATGAACACACCTTTAAAACAAAAACTGTTTCTTTATAATTTTAGGTTTTGCAATTTCAGCACTTAAAATCTGTTTTCCTTCATTCTTAGGGCACACTGCCATCATTGTCACAAATGTGTGCCTTAAATGTGCCTGAGATCCAGATTACAATTATTAGCTTTTCATATATAATTATTAAAATAGTTAAACATAGATTAATGAATGAAAAAAAAATCTAGCTAACTCCAGTTACTGAATCTTAGAAATAGAAAGGGCATTAGTAATCCACTAGTCCAACCCAACATTTCAGATGGAAAGACTGAGAGGAGGTTAAGAAACTTGTAGGTTAATGGTCAAACAGGATATAGAACACAGATCTCCTAACTTTAAGCCCAATGTCCCCTCTTCCACCTTGCCACTTGGTCTAATTCCATTTATTGTCATAAGAAATCATAACTCGATATACTCCTAGGCTTATCTTGACAAACTCAGAATCCTATCTGGGACTTCCCTTCTTGGTGCTGCTACATACAGTTCAGGCAATTCAAGCAAATGTGGCTTCAGAGGCCTTGCAACTTTTCTGTTACCAGCAGGGTGTCCCAAAAGTCTTAGTGCAGATTAAGTTATTTAAAGCTTAAAACGGCACTAAGAAATTTGGGACATCCTATGTTTAGCTTAGAGCTGTGGTTTTCAAACTTTTTGGTCTCAGGACTTTCCCTCTTAAAAATTATTGAGGACCCTAAGCTTTTGTTTATGTGGATCACATCTATGGATAGTTATCATATTAAAACTTAACTGAGAAATAAAAATATTTATTAATTCATTTAAATACTATAATAATAACCAGTAGATGTTAGTACATAATCCATTTTTTTTTTTTTTTTTTTTTGAGACAGAGTCTCACTTTGTTGCCCAGGCTAGAGTGAGTGCCGTGGCGTCAGCCTGGCTCACAGCAACCTCAATCTCCGGGGCTCAGCGATCCTACTGCCTCAGCCTCCCGAGTAGCTGGGACTACAGGCATGCGCCACCATGCCCGGCTAATTTTTTTTTTTTTGTATATATATTTTTAGTTGGTCAATTAATTTATTTTCTATTTTTGGTAGAGACGGGGTCTCGCTCAGGCTGGTTTCGAACTCCTAACCTTGAGCAATCCGCCCGCCTCGGCCTCCCAAAGTGCTAGGATTATAGGCGTGAGCCACCACGCCCGGCCCCCATAATCCATTTTTAAAGAAAAATAATTATATTTTCAAAAACAAAACAAAAAAATTTAGTGTCATTCTCTTTAATGTCTGGCTTAATAGCAGCCAGCTAGAGTCTCATTTGTTCGTGCATTCACTTTGTTGTAATGTGATGTTTTGGTTGAAGGATATGAAGAAAATCTGGTCTCACAAAGGGAAGACCTGTGGACCCTCTAAAAAGGTCTGAGGGACCCTTTTAAGAACTGCTGGCTTATGGAATGGTGCCTATGACTGGCCTTTCCACAGCCTGCTGCAAATGCACATAAGTTTTTCTTCCCTACTTTTAGAACTTCTTTATTTTTTTTTCCAATGCAAAAACAGGAAGAAAGAAAAAGAAAGAGCTATCTACTATGTAAGGCAGCACAAGGCAGACTGTTAAAAATCTATGTTTTATTTTTTGGATCTTTCCTCTTCCAGCTGCCCCATAATTATAAGGTTCTTTCTAGTCTGAAGGAAGTAACTTTCCAATTTAGGTTTAAATAAGATTGTGAAACAGCCTCTCTGTTAAACAGAGTAGTTCTCTTAGCAAACCCACAACAATGGCTACAGATTACACCTGCTTTACACTGCATACCTGCTTTTTTAAACAGGGTACACAAAACATTTTGAACACAAAATATTTTAAACAGACAATTCTAAATAAATTTAAAACACTGTTTATAAAATATATATTTTTGTTTGAAACATACTGAAACTGGTTTCATAATATGCTTTTTGAAAATAAAGAGTTAAAATCTATTTATATAAAAATTAAGAACACTGATTTTTTTGAACACTGGGAACTACGAAAATACTATAGTTGAAAACTTCAGTGACTTTCTAGTAATTCAGCAGCATCTCAGGGTCCAAAAATTTAATCAATAGAGAAATAGCCTGTGTTCTTACCATCCACAAAATGGATCCAGACAACTGTTCAAACTGATGGGACCCACTCCATCGAGATTTCACTGTGGCTAGACCAAAATCACCTATTTTTACTGTGAGGTCTTCATGAAGAAATATATCTGAGGTGTAGTAAATAAAGGAAAACAATAGATCTCATTTTCCTATCAAGAGCAAGCATTATGAAGATTCTGGGTAAGAGATCTAATTTCTATAATTCTATAATATGATATTCTTTTAAAATAGTACTTTGTACTTTGTATTTCCTCTTAAATATGTTCCTCAATAAATATATTTTAAACAATAATTAGTTTTATTTAGCCTTTATGACCCGCTTTAAAGATTTTTGGGGGCTTGAAATGTACTAGGATGAGGTGAGATGCTTTCCTAAGTTTATGGGAGAAACTGAAACTTTCCCTTTAGATTTTAGCAATGTAGGCCCAGATATCCTCTTGGCACTGCTGGGCAAGCTGGAAAGGTCTTCATTGGAATGAAGATGCTGGAAGACAGGATCTTAGTCTGGGCTTAGGGAAGAAGAAAAAAAATTATGTTTTTCTCACCTCATTGTTATATAATTTAGAACCTTCAGTTATATTTCAACTACTACTGAGCAAGGTCAAAGGGCTGAAAGAGACTAGTAAATAGCTACAAAGTTAACAGTTTTGTAGTGTTGATAGAACCTACACAAACAATCAAAACAGTCCAATTAGTGTAAAGACTTTTGATAGATTTTTTCTGTAATGCTCTGTTATTCAGAAACCAAAAGCAGTCTATAGTATTTTGCTCTCCTATACTTGCATGCAAACTTCTTTATTAATTATCTTTACGGTATATTAAACTTAGCATGAAAACTGTTTTTACATAATATGAAGACAAAATGCAGAAGAAAAAGTCAGGATGCTTTCAAACTTCGCAGACAAATTTCAGGAAGGATACTATTACTCTTGAGGTCTCTGTGGATGATTGACTTGGCGTGTAAGTAACTGAAAAACAAAACATCATTTTAACCTGAGTAGGGCTAAAGGACTGTGACCTCAAAATCTATAGAACATATTTAGGGGTATAAAGACTTATTTATTTAGAATCATGATACAATCAAAAATTGTACACTGTACATTGTGATAACCCCTTTACATAATATTAAATAGACTATAAATGAATTTAAGATTACAGGAACATTTACTGTTAAGGTACAGTCAAAATCTTGTTTTCTATTAAAAGACTTTGCTTTATTTTTTACTAGTTACCAATACAAACCTTTCACTCCAGTCATGCCTATTTATCCATGTCCTTTAAATATACCTTTACATTTAATTGCATCTCTGTGTTCAATGCTCCTCTACTATACCCATCTTCCAAATTAGCTTTCATTCTATTTTCCACTATTTATACCCTTCTTTTAAGACTGAACACAAATTCTAACTCCTGAGTGAAGCTTTCCCATGATCAATTCAATGGAAAGTGATCCTTCATTTTTCAACTTATATAGCGATTATCATAACAGTTTGATTCCTGTGGCCTTTTTCTTAATGTTTCTATGTTAGCGTCCTATTTAGAATGTAAACTCAACTAGAATATAAAAGTTTGATTGATAAATTAAAACTATTTTAAAAGGTAGTGTCTTAAAATACCTTCTTAAAGCTAGTGAGGAGCAAATTTCCTCTATAATGGCCACAGTGGGTCTATTTTAAAGTCAATGAATGATAAGTTTAAATAATCTGTTATCCCTAAAAACTGCTTTAGTTGCATTCAGTGAAGGAAACAGCTGTGTCTATTTTACTTCTGTTTTTCCCAGTGCCTAGTATAGTGCCTGGCCGGCGTGGTAAGTGTTCAATACATGTCTGCTGAATCAACTACAATGGGATGCATATAAGGTCCTAGTCAAGGTTATTTTTATTCATTTAATACTGGAGAGAAGAGATTTATGTATAACACTTCTGATACCTGACAATGACCATTAGGAAGTAAGTTTTGCCTTACAATGAGGATTTAAAATCCAAATGGTATATTCAAAGTTATGTAATGTAATATCCACAATTATGTAATGAAAACTGTTAACAATGGAAGATTTGTAAATAATTGAGATTATTCACAATATCTCATCTTCATTTAAACTTCCTCATTCTCCCCAACATCTTGATTTTAAAATTATATTTAGTCAAAATTTTCATTTCAAATTACTATTTATCCAAAGTAATCCCTTATCCTCCAATTACTCTCTCATAGTATACTGTTAATTTCCTTCACAACATTTACTACAATTGAAAATTATCTTGCTGTCATGACTTTAGGCCCAGTGTTCTACATCGTACTATCACTCTTCCATTGAAAGAAAATGTGATGTCAGTCATAGGTCTCATCTGCTTAAAAAGTTCTGCAGTGACACAGAAAGGTAAAAACATGTGGAGATAAATAGGTCCCAATCGAAAGTTTTTCCAAGATGGGGAGACAATGTCTCTGTTAGAAAGAAAGGGGAATAAAGATGGTGGTGTTGATGGAGCTATGTCTTGCAATCAGTGAGACCTGGGATCTAGTGCACAGCTAAAGGTGTTGGCCTTTGAAAAGAGGTTTTCGCCTATGAGATTTTTAAAAAGACAACTAACGTAATGGGTTTCAACCATATGAAAATATGGAGACATGTTAAAATTAAAAGAAGGAAAGATAAAAGTGTTTTCTCGATGAATAGTGTCAATCCTTTCAACAAACTCAATGCAAAGAAGTTTAGCAAGAATCAAGTAGATAGAAATGTTGCTGGAGGGGTAAAGAGGGAAACTTTCTGACCAGGAATGTATTAAATAATTAATAAGACATAAATGTGAATGCTGAGCTAGTGATCTAACCAGAGTAGAAGTTGGATAGCATAAATCCATTACAAGCCAAGTTGCAATAGCTGCAACTTGAAATATACCACCTTATATTTGTGTCATCTTTTATAATTTATAATCTGCTTTCCCAATTTGTATCTCATTTACTTATTCTCTATTTCTATAACCAAAGCAGCAAAGAGTAACTGCTACCCTAAAAATTCTATATAGGTTGACACTGAAACGTAATTTCCAAAGCACCAACCAGTACCAAAATGGAAGTTGCCAAAACAACACATAACTAATTGAGGGTAGGGAACAGAACAAGAATAAATCAACTTTACTTTGCTATAAATGATACAGAAGTCTATCCATTATTTAGGATAATTAGATTGGACCTCCCTTTTACCTTTTTAAGATATTAAGGAGAACATTACAGGTTTACAAAAGTACTAGGAAAGAACAAACATCCTATCAACCAAATGAATATTACATTCTCTGGACAGGCTACTCTTAGGAGTCTCTTTCCTTGAAGAAAAAGTGTCCACCTACAGAATCACTTAATCTTTTTTTTTTTTAATTTTATTTTAATGATATTTTTAAATCATTTCCTTGGAGCACACAATGAGAATATATTTGCTGGGGAATGAAAAAGAATACAACATCAATTCAATGCACAAAACTACTCTAAAACCTAAGGATCTATTCTCACATTTTTCATTAATTCCAGGATGATAACTTTCAACATTAAACTTGGTGCTTCATCCAACTTGACTTTCCTAGAAGCACACAAACAAATTAAAATTTCTTTGGGGTTGCCAAGAAGTCTTTCAAATATGGGATACCAACCTTGGTTTCAAGTCATTTTTTGCTGCCCCAACAGAATCACTTAATCTTGAAGCTGCAAAATTATCTGGCAAAATTTGTTCTCTACTTCTTTCAAGCTCTTATCCAAGATTCAGTTTTTCAACATTCTTTTAGAGCATAATATAATGCTCCAAACTAAATACTTCAGATTTGGTCTGATTAATAACAAACTAGAGTGAGATTCTCATCTTCATCTTCCTGTGGTGGGCATAAAAAACTTATTAAATCAGACATTATTGTGATTATTATGGCAGCCATAGTCACTCTACTGACTCCTATTAAGATTATATTCACTTACAACCCTAGAATAATCCTTCTCGAACTGCTCCTATAAAACAATTTCCCTATTCTACATTTATTTGTATACTTCTCTCTTTTGGATTTGGATATGATTTTTGTATTTTGTAGACATGGCTTATAATTTCAGCTTATTAATATTTTAACGTTCACTAAAAATAGGTTTTTAAAAATCAGCATGTTAATGATGCCCTTATATAAGTTACTTCTAAATATACTTGTCATATTCAAGAGAAGACTGAGGACAGAAATCTCCTTCTGGTGTGCTATCTTCAGGTATGATCATTTATCCAGTATGACCGGTTAAATCCTGACATTCACGGTGCGTCTCTCAATCTTATCCTTATGAATACCATGAGGGCTATCATTCAAATGCCTTGCTGATATTATGGCTACACCAACTGGCTAATTTATCAGTCTAGTCTATTTGTCAAAGCCCCTAGTATCTCTCACTTAAATTTACTATTTTCTTGTTTTTTTAACTATTTCTAAAAACCACAGAATTGGCCTACTTAGACAACTGCATTCCACAATTTCACAAAAGTTCATCAGACTTCAGGCACCAACTTGAATCTTTCCTCAGACACCCTAGCCACTCATGGAGCCTACTGGATGGGCAGTCAAGACAGTGATGATACAGTGTCAAATTATAGTTTCTCTTCTACTTTGATGCCCCTCTGCTCCCTTCATAATCACAACGTGGATAGTAAACAGGATCAATGAGAATGACATCTTGCTACATATCTGTAGCCAGTAATTATTTACCACTTTAAAAATAATTAAAATCACTAATAAGTAGAGTTCATGTATTTTTTTTTTTTTTTTTGAGACAGAGTCTCTGTTGCCCTGGCTAGAATACTGTGGTGTCAGCCTAGCTCACAGCAACCTCAGACTCCTGGGCTCAAGCAATCCTTCTGCCTCAGCCTCCTGAGTAGCTGGGACTACAGGCATGTGCCACCATGCCCGGCTAATTTTTTCTATATATTTTTAGATGGCCAATTAATTTCTTTCTAATTTCAGTAGAGATGGGGTCTCGCTCTTGCTCAGGCTGGCTCGGACTCCTGAGCTCAAGCAATCCTCTGGCCTCGGCCTCCCAGAGTGCTACGATTACAAGCAGGAACCACCAAGCCAGACCCAAGTTCACATATTTTTAAGTTGTGCTCCATGGTAGCCTAAATTCCATTTTTACTCTCATTAGTTTCTTTCACTTTTTTTTTTTTTTTTTTTTGAGACAGAGTCTCGCTTTCTTGCCCAGGCTAGAGTGAGTGCCGTGGCGTCAGCCTCGCTCACAGCAACCTCAGACTCCTGGGCTCAAGCAATCCTGCTGCCTCAGCCTCCCGAGTAGCTGGGACTACAGGCACGAGCCACCATGCCCGGCTGATTTTATATTATATATATTAGTTGGCCAATTAATTTCTTTCTATTTTTATGGTAGAGACGGGGTCTCGCTCAGGCTGGTTTTGAACTCCTGACCTTGAGCAATCCGCCCGCCTCGGCCTCCCAGAGTGCTAGGATTACAGGTGTGAGCCACCGCGCCCGGCCCAGTTTCTTTCACTTTTTAAAAAATCGAATTTGCTGAGTTATAATTTATATCCAACACAAAATTCACCCATTTTAAAAGTACAGTTTAAAAAGTTTCAACAAATATATACATTTGTGTAATGACCAGCTACAATCAAGATAAAGAATACCCATCACCCCTAAAAAGTTTCCTCATACATTTTTGTAATTAATAACACTCTTTAGGTTCAGGCAACAATTGATAATGATTTTTCACTACAGATTAGTTTTGCCTGTTCTTGAAGTTCATATCAAGGAATCATACAGCTTATTTTGTTCAGCACAATAATTCTGAGATTCACATGTTTGTTGAAGGTACTGTTACAAGGTATGGATATATCACAACTTATCCATTTATTTGTTGGACATTTGGTTTGTTCCCAGTTTGTGGCAATTATGAATAGGATACCATAAACATTCATGTGCAAGTCTTTGTTGTTGACTCATGTTTTCTTTTTTTTTTTTTTTTTTTTTTGAGACAGAGTCTCACTTTGCTGCCTGGGCCAGAGTGAGTGCCATGGTTCAAGCAATCCTTCTGCCTCAGCCTCCCAAATAGCTGAGACTACAGGCGTGAGCCACCACGCCCAGCTAATTTTTTGTTTCTATTTTTTTTTAGTTGACTGGATAATTTTTTCTATTTTTAGTAGAGACGGGGGTCTCACTCTTGCTCACGCTGATCTCGAACTCCTGAACTTAATCTTCCCATCTCGGCCTCCCAGAGTGCTAGGATTATAGGCGTGAGCCACCTCGCCTGGTCTTGACTTGTTATTCTTTATTTTCAAAATTGTCTTGACTATAAATTTCCAGCCATTGCATTTCCATAAAAATTTTAGTATTAGCTTGTCAGTTTTTAAGCAAAAGCCTGTTGAGATTTTTATTGGGATTGTACTGACTCTAGAGATCAATTTGGGAAGAATTAACATTTTTTTTTTTGAGACAGTCTCACTTTGTTACCTGGGCTAGAGTGCTCTGGTGTCAGCTTAGCTCACAGCAACCTCCAGCTCCTGGGTTCACACAATCTTCCTGCCTCAGCCTCCAGAGTAGCTGGGACTATAGGCACACACCACCACACCCAGCTAACTTTTCTATTTTTAGCAAAGACGACAGGGTCTCACTCTTGCTTAGGTTGGTCTTGAACTCCTCAGCTCAAGTGATCCTCCCGCCTCAGTCTCCCAGAGTGCTAGGATTACAGGCATGAGCCACCATACCCTGCCAAAAATTAATATCTTAATGTTGAATCTTTAATATACAAAAATGATATTTCTAAGTCTTTTCTGTTTCCTAGCTGGGACTCATATGGGAGAGGGCATTAATGCCCTTTTGGAAAATGCGGTCATCATAGCTACTAAGTAGAACATTGGCCTAAAAAGAATAAATGGAAATGTATGTAAACATGGAACATTATAGTATTGATAAAATAGAAACATCCTATTCTTTTTTAAAAAGTTCACTGCAAACATTCACAAGCGCAAACATAAGATCAGAAGCATAATATTTACAAGAGTAAGGTAAGCCAATGGGGGAAAGGATAGTTTTTTCCAACAAATATTGCTAAAACAACTATAAATCCATATAGGAAAAAAAATAGATCTCAATTCTTACCTCAGACCTGACACAAAAGCTAATTTGAAGTGGACCAAAGACCTAAAACTAAAACCAAAACTGATAAAACTTCTACAAGAAAACATAGAATTACTATCATCCTTTTGTACATATATAACTTTTTAAAGTAATTTTCATAATATTTTTACCCCATTTGTCTTCATAACCTTCATCTTTCTGTGTGAGGCAGGCAAAAGGCAATCATTCCAGTTATGCAGATGGGAAAGCCAAAGCCCAGAGAACTTAAGTGACATGACCAGAGAGCCATGGTGGAAAGGTTTTGAGCACAAAGATTTGGGTTTGAATTCACTTACTAGCCATATGACCATATTATACATTATCTAATTTATAATATGAAGATAATAGTGTTTATTTATTTTTTTAGAGACATGGTCTCACTTTGTCACCAAGGCTGGGGTACAGTAGCACGGTATCTCACTGTAATCTCAAATTCCTGGGCTTATGATCTTCCCACCTCAGCCTTCAGAGTAGCTAGACTATAGGCATGCACCACACCCAGCTAATTTTTAAATTTTTTGTAGAGATGGAATCTTGCTATGTTGCCTAGGCTGATCTTGAACTGTTGGCCTCAAGTGATCCTCCAACCTCAGCCTCCCAAAGTTCTGGTATTACAGGCGTGAGCCACCACATCCAGCCAATAATGTTTATCTTGATGGGTTATTTCTTTCATTTATTTAACACATTTTAATGAAAGCCCACTCACTATGTGCTAAGCAAGAACTATGCTCAGTCCTGGAGATAAAGTAGAAAATACCTACATTTAAGGTGCTTATACTTTAGAGTGGAAGATAGAAAATAAAGTATATAGTATACCACACAGTGATAACTCTAAGAAAAAAAAAAGCAGGGGCAGGGGACAGGGAATGCTGAATTGCAAGGGGTTGTAATTTTATGCTAGGGAGGGCCTCCTTTCAAAGGACATTTTGAGTAAAGACTCCAAGGAAGTGAGGGAAAGAGTACACAGATATGGGATAAAAACACTCTGGGCAGAGGGACCAGCAAGGGCAGGGCCTTAAGGCAGGCATGTGCCTCCCATGTTCTAAGAAGCAAGAAGGTAAAGTGAAGCCAGGAACAGAGTAAGCTAGAGGGGGAAGAGTAGCAGATGAGTTGAGAGGAGTATACAAAAGTCAGGGAGTGGGGTAGGAATAGTGGTAGTGGTGACCTTGAGAAAGGCCTATTGTAAGGACTTTGGTTTTCATTCTGAGTGAAACATGGACACTAGAAGAACAGAGGAGTAACATAACCTAAGTTTTAACAGGACCATGTGGGCCACTGTGTTGAGAATAAATTGAAAGTAGGCAAGGTGGAAGCTGGGAAATAGGCAATAATCCAGGCAGAAGATAATGGTGGCTTGAATCAGGGTGATAACAGAATAAGCAATAAGAAGTTATAAGATTCTAGATATAAAAAACAAACAAAAACCAAAAACCAGAAAAGATTTAGATATACTTTAAAGATAGAGCCCAAAAAAGATGATAGATTGGTTGTATAGTGTGAAAAAAAGAGAAAGTCAAGGATCACTACAAAATGCTAGCTGTAAACAGCTGAAAGAAAAGAGTTAACCAGTTACTGAGATGAACAGAATGTAGGAAGACAGGCTTGAGGGAAAAGATCATGAGCTCAATTTTACACACATTAAATTTGAGAGGCCCCTTAGATAAACAAATGGAAATGTTGAACAGACAATTGGATATGAGAGTCTAGAGTACAGAGGAAATAAATTGGCTGGCTGGGACTAGATGCAAGGGCCACCACACCCGGCTAATTTTTTCTATATATATTTTTAGTTGGCCAATTAATTTCTTTCTATTTATATTAGAGACGGGGTCTCGCTCTTGCTCAGGCTGGTTTCAAACTCCTGACCTTGAGCCATCTTCCCACTTCACCCTCCCAAAGTGCTGGAATTACAGGCATGAGACACCATGCCTGGCCTCGTTTTTTTTTTTTTTGAGACAGAGTCTCACTCCATTGTCCAGGCTAGAGTGCTGTAGCATCAGCTTAGCTCACAGCAACCTCAAACTCCTGGGCTCAAACAATCCTCCTGCCTCAGCCTCCCAAGTAGCTGGGACTACAGGCATGTGCCACCATACCTGGCTAATTTTTCTGTATATATTTAGTTGTTCAGAAAATTTGTATCTATTTTTAGTAGAGACGGGGTCTCTCTCTTGCTCAGGCTGGTCTCGAACTTCTGAGCTCAAACAATTCACCCGCCTCGGCCTCCCAGAGTGCTAGGATTACAGGTGTGAGCCACTGTGCCCGGCCCATCATATGTTTCTGATAGGTCAAATAAACTGTGGACTGAGAATTTAACCATTGGATCTAACAACATGGAGGTCATCAATAACTATCTTATTCAGGAGATGTTTCATAGAGTGGAAGGGGCAAAAACCAGAGTGGAGTCAGGTCCTAGATAAAAATGGAGGAAAGCAACCAGAGGGTGTGTACCAACAACTCTTTTGAGAAGTTTTACTGTAGAAGGAAGAAGAGGAATGAAGTGATAGCTGAAGACGGAAGAAGGATTAAGGGAGGGTCTCCTACAACTTTTTATTACGAAAATTATAAGCATAAGGGAGGCCAAGGTGCACGGATTGCTCAAGGTCAGGAGTTCGAAACCAGCCTGAGCCAAGAGGGAGACCCCCGTCTCTACTAACAATAGAAAGAAATTAATTGGCCAACTAAAAATATACAAAGAAAAAATTAGCTGGGCATGGTAGTGCATGCCTGTAGTCCCAGCTACTCAGGAGGCTGAGGCAGGAGGATCGCTTGAGCCCAGGAGTTTGAGGTTGCTGTGAGCTAGGCTGACACCATGGCACTCTAGCCTGGGCAACAGAGTGAGACTCTGTCTCAAAAAAAAAAAAAAGAGAAGAAAATTATAAGCATATAGAAAAATTAAAATAATCAACACCTATGAACCTTCCCATCTAAATCTAACAACTATCAACATTCTGCTGAATGTGCATTATAAGAAATACATTTTAAAAAAGGAGAGAATCCAGTAGGAAAGGAAAAATTAATGATGAACAACATGGGGGATTTACTCAAAAGACATCTGTGAGTAGAAGCAAGGGGTTGGGATCTAGTGCACAAATGGAGAGGTTACCTTTTAGTCATAAGATGGGAGAAACTGGTTTGAATGCAGCTAGGTAGGTAGATGTCATGCTTCTAATTTTCTTAATGAAATGGCAAGAAAGGTCATTGGCTGACTTCTTTGAGAAGAAGTTTTAGAGGTTTAAGGATATGAGGTTTTGAGGAGGCATGACTGTTTCTAAGAGAGAGGGAGAATAAATGAACAGAGAACTCAAAATATGACTGCTATATGATCTTAAAGGCCCACTTAAGTTATTGAAGAAATAATGCTGGAGAAGCAACATGGTACAATGGTTAAGGGAACACACTCTGGAGGCAAATTGCCTGGGGAAAACTATTTGACCTTTCTATATCCTGGTTTCTTCATCTGTAAAATGGGGATAATAATAGCATCTACCACATAGGGTTACTGAGTAAATGAGGTAGTGTATATAAAGTACACAGAACAATGTCTGGCATGTAATAAGTATATATTGTCACTAAAAACATAAATACATTAATGTATGTAAAGAAACCCCACAGAACATAGTATTTTAAAAAACAGAGTGTGAGTTAATAGTAGCAGATCTGGGGTCAGAAGATAATATTTATTGACCAGTAAGTATTTTTTTTTTTTTTTAAGAGACAAGGTCTCGCTCTTGCTCAGGCTGGTCTTGAACTCCTGAGCTCAAGAGATCCTCCTGCCTCAGCCTCTCAGAGTGCTAGGATTACAGGCATGAGCTACCATGCCCAGCTCAGTAAAGATGTTTAAAATAAGAGTGAAGGCTGGGTAGTAATTCTACCACTCTGGGAGGCCGAGGCAGAAGGATCACTTGAGGTCAGGAGTTCAAGACCAGCCTGAACAAGAGTGAGACCTCTGTCTCTACTAAAAATAGAAAAATAAGCCGGGCGTCGTGGTGCATGCCTGTAGTCCCAGCTACTTGGGAGGCTGAGGCAGGAGGATCGCTTGAGCCCAGGAGTTTGAGGTTACTGTAAACTAGGCTTACACTATGGCACTCTAGCCAGGGCAACAGAGTAAGACTCTGTCTCAAAAAAATAAAATAAAAAAATAAAAAATAAAATAAGAGTGAAAAAAGGCCAATTCAGTATGATTGCATATTTAAAAAACAATAAACCACTGTGTAAAGTATTAAAAAATTCTGAAAGGATATACAATACACATCAAAATATTAATGGCAGTTATCTCTTGATGGTGGATGACTGGGACTTCTTAATTATGTTTATATTTTCTGAATTTTCTCTAATTATATATTTCCTTGTAACATGTTTTATTTTGAAATTAAGAAAATCTACAAAACAAAGGATAATGTAGAAATCACTCATTCTAACCATAATAAATCTTCTTAAAATTTTTATATATTTGCCTTCTCCTATGGTTTGAATATGGTTTGTCCCCACCAAAACTCATTTTGAGGCTTGGTCTCCAATGTAACGGTGTTGAGAGTAGTGAGACCTTTGAGAGGCATTTGGGTCATGAGGGATGCCCTCATGAATGCAGCAGTGAGTGAGTTCTATAGCAGCCAAGAGCAGGTTGTTACAAAGAGGTTGCCCTTTTTGTTTTGCCCCTTCTGCACATGCCCACTTCCTCTTCTGCTTCTCTGCCATGTTTCTATGCAGTAGGAAGGCCCTCAACAGAAGGTGAACAGATGTTGGCACCATACCCTTAGAATTCCTGGCCTATAGAACTAACTGTAAGAAATGTTTCCTTTAACCACTTTGGTACGGTGCTCACCAACCTCAAAACCTTGCCCACAGCCTGCACTCATAGTCCGCACAATAGTTTGTGCTGTGCATTGACGACAAATCTGTTTTGCTTTTGTGTGATGAGGAAAGCTTTAAAGCACTGAAAGCTTGTTTTACATTACAGGCAGCTTTACTTGTGACGTAAATTAGAATAGGTAACATATACATATATGTTTTCATTACGTTATTTTTAAATGTTCACAATTTTATTTTGATAAATGAAAAATTAGAAAAGTCAATTCAAAATTATAGACTAAAGTCGATGCTCAGCTGTGCGTGTTCATCTGTGGCTATGGACTATGGTCTATGGTCTATGCTGGGCTGTGCGCATTCATTTGTGGCTATCGACTATAGTCGACGCTCAGCTATGTGTGTTCATCTGTGGCTTATTGACTATAGTCAACACTCGTACCAAAGTGGTTAAAAATTACCTAGTCTCAAGTATTCTGTTAAAGCAACAGAAAATGGATGAAAACACCTCCTGTCTTTTTTGAAAGTTTATACTTGTAAAAAATTTATGAAAGTAAAACATAACTGTAGAGTCCTTTCTATCAAAAGAAAGAAACAATTATCAGTAGAATGTCACAGGTAAACCTAAGCCCTTCTCCTTGATAGCTGCCACCATCCTGACTTCTTTTTGCCATTCCTGGAGATGACCACTACTGAACTTGGTCTGTGCCTTCTAATCTTTATTTATATACGTGTGTGTGTGTGTACGTATACACATATACACATACCCCACTTTAACAAATGCAAATATAATATGTGTTGTGTTTTTAAAAAAAATGTAAGTGGTCTCATGTTGTGGCTTGCTTTTCTCACATGACATCATATTTTAAAGCCTCTATGTTGATACATACATAATTAATTTCTTTTATCTGCTGTATATCATTCCACTGCACACATGTGCCAATATTTTATTTATCTAGTCCTCTCCTGATGGACATATATGTTTCCAATTTTTCACTAATATATGGTTTCCTATAATACATCTCTTTCTTGTACACATTTCTTGGAACAAATACTAGTGTTTGGGGGAGTTAGAATAAGTATCTTTTTATTGTAATAGATACTTCCAAAATGCCCACAGGGTGGCTGGTTCCATCAGGAATATCCCAGTAAGCAATTCCTCTAATCTTTACAAACACATGATCTCATCAGAATTCAGGCATTTTGCCAATTCCAGTGGGTACTTTTTTGTTTTACCTTGCATTTTTCTGATTATTATCAGCATCCTCCTTTCTATTATTATTTTTACCCACCAGAAAATCATGTTCACTATAATTATTCTTTGGCCAATTAGGACTGTTTTCAATCACTAATACATGGTTCACTATCTTTTCAGCTTTAATTCATCCTTCTATTTTCCTTTCAACTGGGTTTACTTATGAGTAAAAAGGGCATGCTCTTCATTGTTTTAAAAAAGCAAATTGTAAGGATTTACCAACAAATTATTTTTTTTTTTTTTTTTTTGAGACAGAGTCTCGCTTTGTTGTCCAGGCTAGAGTGAGTGCCGTGGCGTCAGCCTAGCTCACAGCAACCTCAAACTCCTGGGCTCGAGCAATCCTTCTGCCTCAGCCTCCCGAGTAGCTGGGACTACAGGCATGAGCCACCATGCCCGGCTAATTTTTTTTTTATATATATATATCAGTTGGCCAATTAATTTCTTTCTATTTTTAGTAGAGACGGGGTCTCGCTCTTGCTCAGGCTGGTTTTGAACTCCTGACCTTGAGCAATCCGCCCGCCTCGGCCTCCCAAGAGCTAGGATTACAGGCGTGAGCCACCGCGCCCGGCCAACAAATTATTTTTAATCATCTTATTTTCAGTTATAACATTTCAGTGAGTATACAAACAGGGCACAACTTTTTCTATATGCCTCTCTGATTTAACATTAATAAATTTTCCAAGAAAGCTAAATTAAAAATCATACCATAAATATTATACTAAATTAAAAGTCCCTCAAAGAAATGGTATGATGGATTGACCATTCCTGAAATTCCTTTAGTAGCAATATTCTTAAAATACCTTGGTCCTTGGGCTGAATCAATGACTGGCAGGTAAGAAGATAGTAAAACATACTTTATGAACCCTGATTCCTCAGAATAAGTTTTTAATTATCTACCAGTAGAATAGCTCTGTTCTCTTCACATAAACCTAGGATTCAGAAATGATCTTTCACTGAAGTACAAATAAAGACAGATCCACACAGGAAAGTGTTATTATCCCCCATCTGCTCATGTACTGTAATCCAATAAAGATGACACATTTGAAAGTCTTAATGATTCAACTTTGCTAATTATTATTATTATTTTTGAGACAGAGTCTCACTTTTGTTGCCTGGGCTAGAGTGCTGTGGCGTCAGCCTAGCTCACAGCAACCTCAAACTCCTGGGCTCAAGCAATCCTGCTGCCTCAGCCTCCCAGAAGGCTGGGACTACAGGCATGTGCCACTATGCCTGGCTAATTGTTTTTTTATATATTTTTAGTTGACTGATTAATTTCTTTCTATTTTTAGTAGAAATGGAGTCTCGCTCTTGCTCAGGCTGGTCTCAAACTTCTGACCTTGAGCAATCCGCCTGCCTCAGCCTCCCAGAGGGCTAGGATTACAGGCATGAGCCACCGCGCCCGGCCAAACTTTGCTAATTATTAAAGGTCTTGTTTTATAAATGACTGCAACTCCAGCTCTTTATACAATGAGTTAGTATGCTCTTATTCTGCATATACCCTGGGACTTCAGAATGAATTTTGGTGAGTAGTCAGAAAAGATCACTTTCAACAGCATATGGAAAACATTTAGGGGGCAGAATATTCTGAAATGAGGGCTTTGGACAAGTACATTACTAAGTGGCTATTTCAACAGTCTACCAACTTTTGTCTAGCTATGGACTACATCTAGTTTATTCTGTCCTTTGTGAGATAATGGTGGTCAGAGGAGGAGAAACCAAACATGAAGAGTCAAAAGGAGGTACAATAAGATGGTAGCTGGAATGGCCAGAGAGAAGCAGTATTATCTGTGCATTTAGAGGGCTAAGTATAGATAAAGCCAGGGGACGGAAGGAAAGAGGGTTGGATGGGGAGCTAAGAAGTTGTTAATTACCCAAGCAGGCTTCTAACTGGGAAGACCTGGTGAAAGTAATTCCCAAAAAAAAAAAAAAAAAAGCCCTCAGGATGAAAGTATGGTTAGTATTCAAAACTGAACAAGCACTGGAAATAGGGAGGAAAAGTAAGGTATGTAAGGAATTCTACTTGTGTCATTTGATCCATGGGAATAGACAGGGAGAATAAAGGGAAAACCAAACAGAGGCTGAAATGGGTGACCAGAAGCCAAAAGGTAAGTTAAAATCTTTTATGAAATCATTAGCAACAGTTGGAACTGAAAGAACGTGTTCATGATCCTTAGGACCATCCTGTTTGTCCTAATATCTGATGCCAGTATATTAGAACAGATTTTGACTGTTTTCTAACAACAAAAACATAGTTCAATCCTATGTAGTGAAAATAGTTGTGCTTTAATCATTGATACTAGAGAAGAAAACAGGAAGATCCGCTTAACAAGAAGCACTCATGCAATCTGGTTATGTATTCCAATTAATTATATACATTTATGTAATTTGGTTTGTAAAACATTTATCCAGGTATCCTTTCTGAATAACTGCATAATGCAGATAAACTAATATTAAACCATATAGCATTTTGCATAATAGTTTTTAAATTTTTTTTGCTGAGGACCCCTTAAAAGAATTCTGGGAAACTATTTAACTCCTTGTATATTTTAAATTAACATTTAAAAGTTAAGTTTAAATAATTACAAAGGGTATAATTTCTAGTGTATTATAAATATCAATATTTTAACTTTTTTTTTATTCCTAGATGAATGTTCCTTAGAAAGCATCTGTTCTTTTTCAATGGATAGAAAGTCATCTTTTATCTCTCTGAGAAAATTGATAGGTTTTTTTTTTTGAGGGCTGGGGGAGGTAACATTGCACTGCATCTGTTTGTCTTGAGTGCCTTTTCCCCCTTGCGCTTTCGTTTCTCTCATTTGCATCAGATTTTCCCTCTGATATCTGGTGATCCAGAGATAATCTGTCTTACCAGACTAAGTGAGGGACTGACAAGCTGTCTGGAAGCTTTGAGCATACAGATGGGCTTGTTGGTCTTCTTTTCTTTTCTTTTTTTTTTTTAGACACAGGGTCTCCTCTGTCACCCAGAGTGGAATGCAGTGGCATGATTATAGCTCACTGCAACCTCGCACTCCTGGGCTCAAGAGATCCTCCTGCCTCAGCCTCCCGAGTAACTGGGACTATAGGTGCAATGCCACCGTATCTGGCTAAAGGGCTTGTTGTTTTGAACTGTACAGTGATCTAGGTGGAATCGCTGATGTTGCTTTCTTTGCGTCTTTCCTCTTGAGCTGGTGAGATTCCTTGAAGAAGAGTAAGGTTTGACTGCTAGCACTCTGGGAACCAAATGAAAGATAGGACTAAGAAAATCTCCATTCATCATTCAGTAAGCACATAGTCACCCAATCTCCCTGTTTTGGGTAAGGTATCCAGGTCCTAGACATAGCTTAGGATCCCCCAGTCTAGAGATACTTGTTTTTCCCTCTTTAGAGAACAAACTTCCAGTTTACTGCCAGGATAGGGATGGAGCACTTACCCAGTGAGTAAGAAAAGAGATTTAGAGAAATAATAGTTTTTCAAACAGGCCTTTTCATTTTGGTTTCTTACCCCTTTGAGATAGCTGATAGTGCCGGTTCCTGAGATTTTTGAGGGTTCTATGGTATAAATCAGGTGGGCTTTCATTTCTCCATTGCCAATTAATGATTTAGCCTTTGTGGGTCAACTAAGTGCGTTATCACTTCTCCATCTGCTTTTCAGCTTTCAAAATGTTACTGTCTCCTTCCTGTTATCTCCATCCTTATACATTCATGCTTAAAAAAAATTCCTTTATTATTGTTTTAGTGGAGTTTCAGGAGGGAGCAAAGACCTGTTGCCTTAACCTGGAACCCACATAGCCTTTTTAATAAGAGGATTTTTAATTTGCCAAAGCCTTCAGAATCTAAAGATGTATTGGTACATTTAACCAGTTGCATGTTATCATCTTATAAGAAAGAACAAAAAAGGAAAAAAGGAACTGTATCTTCTTTGGTTAATTTTAAGTTAGTATTAATGATAAAAGGTATATTCTGCTAGAGGGCTTAAAACTTAATTAGTACTTTTTTAGCTACTAAAGTCTAGGATAAACTGGAATGATCTACGTTCATAGCCAGGTATACTGATTATATAGTGAGAGTTATTGAAAAATGTTAAAGTGTTTTAGAGTAGATAGACTAAAGTTTACCCTGATAATCTGAAACTGTAAAGTGATGGAAAAATTAACCTCTTCTCTATTACCCAGACTGCAGAGCTATTCAACTTGATAGTGTCCTTCTTTACTGTCTCTTATCTTAATCAATACTAGCACTTCACTGCCTCATCATTGTTTCTAAAAATTATTTTTAATACTATTAATATTCTTTGCCAGCCCTTTTTATATCAAAACCCTTTTTCTCCTCTGTTACTCTCTTTTATTACTTCTTTCGCTATTATTCCCTTTCTTGACATTTCTGTTTTGATTGAGAAGGATTTGGCTTCTCTCTCTTCTGGAAGGTAAACCTATTGATAATATGCAGTTGTATGTAATCATTCTTTCATTTTTTCATTTAACAGATATATATTGAGTACCTATCATAGGCCAGGTCCTATTCTAGGCATTAGGCATAAAACAATGAACAAAATCAAGTCCCTGCTCTCATACAGCTTGCACTCTAATAGGGGTGACAGACAATACACAAATCAGATGGAGCTGGGTGTTATAAAGAAAAATAAGGATGGGGAGTACAGAGTGACAGGGTGGGGTGGGGAAATATTAGTTTTATAAGATAATCAGAGAATGCTTCTCCTATAAGGGGACATATCAACAGAGACATAAGGGTATCTGTGGCATGAGTATCCCAAAGAGAATACAACAAGTATAAAGGCCCCGAAGAAGCAGCATGCTTGGCCTGCTGAAGAAACAGCAAAGAGACCAGTGGTATAGGAAGAGAATAAGCTTTGTTTCTCTCTAAATGTTCACTATTTTTGCTATAGCTTACTCTCACAAGAGTTTAATATAATGTTTTAGGGTTGAAGAGATTTATATTCTAACATGTGAAAGGCTGAGATTGTTTTAGGTCTAGTGGATATGTGGGAATGTTACTGAATAAGGTCATAATTTGCTATAATAAGTATTTTGGCTGAATATAGGCTTGTAAACAATCTAAATTACAGATATACTGCCTAGTTTTGAGAAAGAAAAGATGGTACAGTGGGGAGATTTAACAACCAGATATGGTTTTGAGTTCTGACTCTACATTTACTTGCTATAAGTGATCTTGAGTCACAGCTGTGGGTGTGAGTACATGTATACCCTTTTACCCGTTTATTCTGATTTTATAATGTAAAAGTTGCATGGTGGTTACAGGGAAAGAATACTGGATTGGGAGTCAGAAATAAATCCTGAGTTAAACACCTTGCTGCCACTTATTAAATGTGTGGCCTTAGACAAGTCACTTAAAAGCCTCAGTTATTTGTAAGAAGAAAATTAAACATGTCTTTTATAACATTATAAAGATTAAATGAGATAATCTATGCACGTGAAAGTGATTTATATACTATAAAATATTAAATTAAGATCATACCTATTTTTAAACTACTCACAGAGCTTTATATTTTATTGAGTTTATAATTTTCATCTAAGTGTTTTCAAAATTTAATTTTATCCTCTGATTTACCTGTTCATTTGCACTCAAGGGTTGTACACAAAACTTATCCTTCAAAGTCAGTTCCCCATTTTAGCCTATTAGTTTTATAAAATAACTCTTTATCTTTTAAATTATATAGCAAAATTCCATAGATATGAACAACTCAACTTGAAATACTCAAAAAGGATCAGAATGCATATTTTCATTTAAACTTTATTAACTGACCATCTTGCAATAGAAAATATGGGCACACAGAGAAAATGATTTTAAAGGATAACTAATTAATAATCACTTTTCATACTTCAACAACTGTTATTGACTTTTTAGTGGGGTTTTGTTTTGCCTATCTTTATTTTCTGAACCTTTATTGCTTAGCTAAACATTGAGTACTAACCATAACTTTGCAGTCATATTTATTATCAAATACTTAATCTACATGATATATGTTTTAAAGACTGTACTAGAGAAAGATATTTGTTTTTTAGTATCATATTATTAGCCATTAGTTAGTGTCTTTACACTGTTAGACAGTAATTTAAAATGCAATCCAAAAGAATATCGGCCAAAGCCTTAAAAAAAAAATCCCCAATGGTCTTCAAAAGTAATTTACAAGAGATTTAACAGAATGTAACTTACTCCATGCCCTGTGCAGTCTGCCGTGCAATATCTATAAGTTTGATCATCTCAAATTTGGTCTCAATGATGTGGAGATGGTGATATAAGCTGGAGCCCTCACACCACTGGGTAACAATAGCTAGTTGTGGCTTTGTGGAATAGCCCATGAAGAGTAGGATATTCACATGTCGTGTTTTCCTGTAAAAATAAATGTAACAGCAAACAGTAAATATTGACAAACTTTAGCAATTTCTAAAAAAAGGAACCAAAGTGGCCTATCAGTAAGATGTCAGAAAAAGATATTAACAACAAAAAAGCAATAGAAGGATGAATTTAGAAGAAACTGGGAATTGTCTGGTATAACCTCCTACCTTATTCAGAAACACTTTTTAAAATATATCTGACAGGCAACTACAGATTGCTTAAATACCTTCAATTATGGGAAGCTTATCACTGAGTATGTGGCTAACCCCTACCTCTCTGTTTAAGTGGTTCTAATATTAGAAAGTTTTTCTTGTGTTGAGACAGAGTCATTTTCCCACAATTTCCACTACTAGCTTCCCTGTTCTACTCTCTGGAATAACCTTTTTTTTGCTCTCTGGAATAACTTTGCACCGTCTTGAACATAATAGCCTTCCCTGGACTAACTATCCTCAGTTCTATTGACTATTTTTCTCCTAAATTATAGTCTTAGAATATTCCCAATTTAGGTGGTCCTCCCCTGGACAAACTCTACTTTGTCAATTTTCCTCAAGTCCCAGGCCCAGGAATAAATACAATCTCTAAATGTGTTCTGATAACCTTAAAATTTTAAGAGTATTCTTTCCATAAGTAGAACTATTATTTTATATGATCAGAATACTATATTTCCATTAACTCAGTCTAGGATTCAGTCTTCTATCAGATGTACTATATAATATTATATACCACTTAATATGGTTAAAGATAAAATACACTCAAATATACTCTATTTCTACATATTTATCCATTTTGAGTAAATCTGTAAAGCTAACAGTGGCTACCACTGCAAAACAGGAGCTAATGAAAATAGCTTCTTTCTCTAGAAAACAGTAATTCACACAAGCTCACCTGAGTACTCCTACTTCGTTTTTGAAGGCTTGTAACTGCTGAGGTGTAGGTGCTGTCACATTCAACATTTTCACGGCCACATCACCTAAAAGGTAATTGCATTCCAATGATTTATTTATTTATTTTTAGAGGGAGGGTCTTCACTTAGTCACCCAGGCTAGACTGCAGTGGTACAATCATAGTTCACTGTCAACTTGAAGTCCTGGGCTCAAGAGATTGCCCCCCTCAGCCTCCCAAGCAGCTGAGACTACATACACGTACCACCATGCTTGGCTATTTTTAAAAATGTTTTTGTAGAGACAGTCTTGCTATGATGCCCAGGCTAGTCTTGAACTCCTGGCCTCATGTAATCCTCCCACCTTGGTCTCCCACTAATCACAGATGTGTTCACTTTATGAGATTTCAGCTACTTGTTCACTTATGAGCACTTTTATACAGGTTGAGTATCCCCTATGTGAAATGTTTGGGACTAGAGGGTTTAAATTTCAGAGTTTTTTGGATTTTAGACTATTATACATTATATTACTTAGTAGTCTAGCATCCCTAATCTGAACACCTGAAATCTTCTAATGAGCATTTCTTTTGCATGTCGTGTTTAAAAAGTTTCAGATTTTGGAGCATTTCAGATTTTAGATGTTTGAATTAAAGATATTCAACCTCTATATGTATGATATTTCAATAAAAAGTTAAATAAACTTATTGACTTTTCCTAATTATCAAAGTAATACAGTGCTCATTCTATTATCTGTACCATATGATACTGTATAACCACTTAAAACAAAATGTTTAAAAACATTTTGAAAGCATAAAAAAACTTCCCATAATCTTATCACTCAAAAATGACATTATACTGAAGATGTATATCTTAGGAGGCTTCTGTATGTATGCAATGTGAATATTTATGAATACACAGGAAAAAATAACCTAAGGAGATATATACTATACAGCCATTTAAAAAATTGTTATAGATTTTTCTGTGACTTCTACAATATGGGGTATTATTTTTTTTTTTTTTTTTGAGACAGAGTCTCACTTTGTTGTCCAGGCTAGAGTGAGTGCCGTGGCGTCAGCCTAGCTCACAGCAACCTCAAACTCCTGGGCTCAAGCGATCCTCCTGCCTCAGCCTCCCGAGTAGCTGGGACTACAGGCATGCGCCACCATGCCCGGCTAATTTTTTATATATATATCAGTTGGCCAATTAATTTCTTTCTATTTATAGTAGAGACGGGGTCTCGCTCTTGCTCAGGCTGGTTTTGAACTCCTGACCTTGAGCAATCCGCCCGCCTCGGCCTCCCAAGAGCTAGGATTACAGGCGTGAGCCACAGCGCCCGGCCAATATGGGGTATTATTACTGCCTTGTAAAATTTAATATACCAAAGACACTTTTCCATATAAATGAATGTAGCTATACTATACCATCTTAACTCCTATATAAACATATATGGAGATATCAATTTATTTGCCTAAGCCTCTATTAATGGACATATATTTATTTTCATTTTTCATTAATAGTAAATCTCTGATGAAAATACCTATTTGTTCGTTCTTGTCCAATTACTTCCTCAGAATAAAGGCCTATAAATGGAATTGTTGGCTCAATAGACACATTGCCAAACTGTCCTCAAAAAAGTTTATACCAACTTATTTTCCCACCAGCAGCACGATCACAACTCTAAATATGATCAAGTTAAGAAAATCTTTGTCTAAATGAGACACAAGTGCTTTATATTTTTTGAATTTGCAATTATTTGATAACTAGTGAGACCAAACATTTTTTATATGTTTACTGGTTATCTCTACTTCTTCCTTTGGTAAGTATACTTTTAAATATGTTTACTTGTGATTTATAATACAAATAAATTATCAGCAGAAAGACTTCTAAAAGAAAAAAAATCGCCGGGCGCTGTGGCTCACGCCTGTAATCCTAGCTCTTGGGAGGCCGAGGCGGGCGGATTGCTCAAGGTCAGGAGTTCGAAACCAGCCTGAGCAAGAGCGAGACCCCGTCTCTACTATAAATAGAAAGAAATTAATTGGCCAACTGATATATATATAAAAAATTAGCCGGGCATGGTGGCACATGCCTGTAGTCCCAGCTACCCGGGAGGCTGAGGCAGAAGGATCGCTTGAGCCCAGGAGTCTGAGGTTGCTGTGAGCTAGGCTGACGCCACGGCACTCACACTAGCCTGGGCAACAAAGCGAGACTCTGTCTCAAAAAAAAAAAAATAAAATAAAATAAAATAAATAAAATCTGAAGACATTTTTGATACTAAAAAAAAAAAAAAAAAAAAAAAAAAAAAAAAAAAAAATAAAAGAAAAAAAATCATTTTGGGGACTAGTTAACTTAGAGGATATTTCATCTTTAAAAATAATTGGCTATACTATAACAGGAGTCCTGGTTGTTGCGACCCAGTTTTTATTTCCCGTAATTTTGTTAGAAACTTTTGGAGTCTTACATCTGATCAAAGTAGCTTAACGATGCAAATAGTAAATACTCCTTTTGATTTTTTTTAAATAAAATTGTTAAACATATCCTATCATTATGACTTGTGACAAGATCACCGCATTATATACATACCATGCCACTTTCCCTTGTAGACTGTTCCAAATGATCCGGATCCAATTCTTTGTCCCACTGTAATCTGCCCATCAGGAATCTCCCAGTCATCACTTGAATCCCGTCTACCAAGTGTTTTCTTGATAAAAATAGTATAAAACGTCAAGCCAAACCAAACCAAAGAGGAAAACTTTATATTTCACACTGAGTATATTACCCTATGCCTGAGAGGTACTTAATTTATGAAGACAGTAAGATCTATTTTTAAAAAAACACTCTGGTGGAGTAACAGTTAAAAGTATGACTCTAAAAATATAAAACTTTAATATTGAAGTCGATATTAGGATGGAAATAATTGATTAAAAACAGAAATTATTTATATGGTATATACAGAATTATTAAAATCTATAAAACAGTTTTTATCATTTGGAGGACTACAAGGGACAAGTACTTTATATGTGTGACTGGTTTTGGCTCCAAATCACAAAAATTTAGATTAACATATTATGGCAACTACCCTTTTCTAGTCAGTGCTAAATTTCCTCATACATATTATCTGATTAAGTTTCTCAAAAAAAAATCTCTATACATAATTACTACAGTAAGGTAATGGACATACCTATCCAATATACACTATTGCTAAAATTATTAGATTTAATATAGATTCATTTTGCAGCAGAAAGTTAATTTTTCAAATAGGGAAGAATGTTCCTTGGTAGATATTTGAATTTTGGACTAGCCTTTAGAATGTATATGCTAATCCTGCTTTCTAAACACTAGCTTACTTTCTTTTTCCTTACTTTAGAAATAGAACGGTATTGTTACTCTTCCAAACTGCCTTTTACTAAATTATATTATAGATGAGAAAAAAATTCAGTGTTGTGGGAAAATGCTTTAAGCAAAAAGCTATCAGCTCTTAAATTTATTTGATTATGGGAATTCTGTATCATATAAGGACATGATATATCTAAAAGGTGATACATTTGGCTATGACTTATAAAAAGAAAGAACTTAGAAGTGAAAAAAAAAGATACCATACACTCTTACCATTCGATTCCTGTCTTCTGAGGATGAAGATGACTTCCTTTCCCGCTGAGGTCCAGGAGATTTCTGTAAGGCTTTCACATTAGTGAGTGAGCCGGGTAATGAGGCAGGGGGTGTGGCAGATAAACCTGTGGTGGATCCTAAATTAGTGAAAGGAAAAATGTATCCATTAAGGAACTGCAAGCATGTTAATTTATCAGGGGGCAGGAGGTGGGGGGAAATTTAGACTTATTTTTAAAATGTTCTGCATGTTCAAATACAGACCTTTTGAAAGAGCAGGCCAAAAAGGGGCCTCATTTGGTGATTAGTACTATAATTTCTTTTAGTTTCCTGGCCACTTTAATGATCTTTAAGATATCTGATGATAAAGACATAATTTGTTTACTGGTACAAAATCTAGAAGAAAAATAATTTCTCTAAAACAAGAGACAAGTACTGAAAAATACTTGCAAGTTTCTGTTTCTTTGATTTTAAAAAAAATCAAAAAGCAAAATTTAAAAGCCTAGATAACAAATAAACTTTTAATTATTTTACATTACCTCAAGAGCCAGTCAGTATAAAAAAAGATGGAAACCCTAAATCGAAATATTTTCTAATATTGGCCTTAATGTTGAAAATATCTAGCTCTTTCATATTAGCCACTAATATAAAATTAAATTACTTTAAGAATTAAATCTATATTTATGCTCTATATTTAAGAGATATTGGTCAGGGTCATTGGTTCATGGAGCCTTGTTACACTATATAAACATTATTTGTTACCAAGATAAAATTAATGTAAACAAAGCAAAGCAGGTTCTCAAGGCTTTCTGAAAAATCTCTGCCTTTATAGTGAGACCTAAGTAAGCTATGAGCCAAGTGAGCCTGAGGGTATACTCTTTTTTTTTTTTTGAAACAGAGTCTCACTTTGTTGCCCAGGCTAGAGTGAGTGCTGTGGCATCAGTCTAGCTCACAGCAACCTCCATCTCCCGGGCTCAAGCAATCTTACTGCCTCAGCTTCCCAAGTAGCTGGGACTACAGGCATGCACCACCATGCCTGGCTAATTTTTTGTATATATATTTTTAGTTGGTCAATTAATTTCTTTCTATTTTTAGTAGAGACGAGGTCTTGCTCAGGCTTGTTTTGAACTCCTGACCTTGAGCAATCCACCCGCCTCAGCCTCCCAGAATGCTAGGATTATAGGCGTGAGCCACCACGCCCAGCCGAGGGTACAGTTTTTAGAAGTAGTCTCAGTGGCAGGGTTGCATACATTTCTTATGGGTACTTTTTAAAATGCTGACTCAGTAGCAAATATCCTAAGTTCACTTACAGTATGACCTGGTTCAGACAGGTTCAGGATAATGACTTGTAAGTGGGGCCGGAGTACAGCTGCATAGGACTGACATGTCCAGGTAATATTTCACACACAGAACAAAAAGAACTCAAGAAAATGATTTTTTAAAAAATGATTACTATTCTTTGGGGGGAAAAGAGCCACTATCTTTCAAAGAACAAGAATACTAATGACACCATTTAAATGTAAAATCTGTGTGAAAATTTTATCATTACTACCTCATACTACATTGTCATGTGGAATTTCTATAATCTCATATATAATTTTCTAAAAGAAAATGGTATCCAGAATGTCTATTAACTAGAGCACAATCCATTTTCTACCTTTTATTGCTTATTTTCAACATTTAAAGCCTTAATTGCTTGACCACGCTTCACAGTTCTGATGTAAGTGCTGTGTTATATATGACTTAGCTTAATTATGTTACTCACTACTGCTTGACTTCCATCCCATTTTATGGATTTTCTGAGAATCAGCTGGACTGAGAGAGCAAGAACCTAAAACACCACTACTACATTCAGAGTAAGTAACAGATGCTAATTAGCAAGAGTCACTAAATATAACTCTTTAAAAATATTTATAGCAAGACATCTGTCTCAATTTTGAGTTAAATTTTTAAAAATCAGTTTAACCACAAATTAAAGTATGACAAGATGAAATGAGAGAATGAAACTATACTGTGAACTTTTCCCTCATATTAGGGGATAATTAAAAGTATAAATTTTCAAATTTTCTTATGTTGAAATATCCAAAACATACTATTAATCTTTTTTTTTTTTACTGCTCCCTACCTTTGACATAAGATATATACATCCTACATTATAGGGAGAAAAAAAACCCTCAAACATGCTGATATTATAGAATCTCAAAAAAAGCCAAAAATAGAATAAAATCTCATAATTGAAGTTTCCATTTACATTTTTTCTTAAAAACCACAAAAATTATTACCAAATATTAACAGTCATCAAGGTTATCACCTAAATGTGTTAAAATCAAAGGAATCCAGATTGAAGACCTCCCCCCACCGAGTTTAAGCTATCAAGACTAAGAAGTAATAATAAGATAACAAAAAACAAGATGGAAATCTCAGCTCAGAATTTTCTTGCTTTTAAAAATTTATGACAGACAGCATACAGAAAGCTTGTGGTAGTGAGTTATGTGTGAAAAGCACATTCAGAGCATTCCAGCCAGGCCAAGCAGAAATTTAGTACGAAAACTCTCACACTTACAAACACACGCTGTGAGGGTGAGGCACAAACAGCATCTGTAGTTTTATATTTAGTTTACTTTGGGTGAAAACAAGAAAGAAGAGCCCAACTACCTCTGAACACTGGGCCAGGCTCAAAATCAAACACTATTTCACTGGGGACAGAATGTAGGAGGGGACTGGGAGTCCGGGATTGGTATTTCCGAAGACAGCGCATCAGCTGGTTCAAAGGGGCTGTTAGAAGAGAAAGAGAGGGGCAGGCAAACACAGGAAGACAGACACACAGAAGAAATGAAAGAAGTCATGGGGAATAAATAAGAGAAATTGAAGCCTGCTTTACAAAATAATTCTGGACGTTCAAAAAAATCTGTTGATTTTCATGAAAACTCAATGGTTTTTTAAAAAGTGACCTAAAAAGGACAAGAAATACCACTTGATTTTAGGTACTAAGCAGGCTGTGTTTATCACTAAGTTAACTTCGTGATGCTAACATGATGGCAACATTTAAATGTTGGATGTATTGGGCAAAATTATCAAAAGCCACAGCTATTAAGACATACGAAAGTCAAACTGGCAGCAACATTAATGGGCAGGTTCATGAAATAACAAACAGGAAAAAAAAACTTGTATACTTATGTGCAATAGTCAATACTAAGTCCAGAGTATATAATGCAGGCTTATCATTATTTGGGTTACTTCGCAGGTGTACAGAAACATAACAAAAGATGGTTTATATAGTATTTACTGACTATAAAATATCTTTTAAGTCTGGGCTTAGATATTTTGAAGATAAACGGTCACAGTGAAGAGATCAACTCTAAGAAGATAAGTAGTTATTACAGGTCTTTCTTACTAGATAGAATTCAGCTGAGAAGGTAAGCGCAAAGGACCACCTGGAAGAAAACTTCAAGATAGTCTCAAATACCATCTCTTGGAAAACATATGGAGTAATTCTTACAAAAAGTATTTTCTTAAGCAATGTTGTCTTATGTGCTAGAGTGAATACTAGATGAAAAATCTGTAAGAAATATCAATTCAATTTCTCATCTGCTTATTTTATTTACTACATGAATAAGAGGGCAACTGGGCTTATCTATTATGGGCCTATTCTATAAAATGTACATTTCAAACACTTCTGGAAAATTGAAGGGAAGTGGTTGATAACATATGACAAACCAAGAAGCTGTGGCAGGCAACCCAAGGGATTCCCTCCAAGAATGATTTAGCAAAGTCAAGTTTTATTTTATTCAAAGCTCAGTCATTAAGTATCAATGGAGGCCCTCAAAATAAATTTAGCAACTCCAGCTTTGGAGATGGTTATAGAAATTCATAAAGTGGGTAATAATTAAGGATCTTTTTTGGTACAATATTTTAAAATTGCAGATAGTACATTTAAGACTTCCTTTTATGTTCTCTATATTATCTACTCATGTTATGAATTAATTAAAATTTTATTAGAAATAAATAATAAATACTAGAGAAAAACAAAAAAATGTTGGGTTTTCTCTACACATTTTTCTCTGTGTCTGTGTTTCATGAAAGAAGCAAGTATAAAGACAAGCAGCAAAGCAATTGCATTTTTCCCTGAGTTTTTTTAAAACTGAAATCACTACTTACCTCCATCACCACGAAACCCTTGGTCTCTAATCAAGTCCTACAAATAAACAGTAATGTACATTTATTCAAAGCATATAGTAAGAAAGTAATAATAACACTGAATTTTCCAATATACATTAATAGAAAAGTTAATTAAAAATAATACCTGTTTTACAATCACTTCAAAAAACAGAATATGAAATTACCCAGTGAACATGATAAAAACTAAATTTTGAAGCACTGCCAACTTAATCCTATAGTAAAAGGATTATTAGTCCTGATCAAATGTTGAAATCCATTTTAGGCCATTCAAAATCAATAGTTCCTTCAATCCTTAAAAAAGGAACCATATAAAGAACCATAAAATTGTTCACACCCTTTGATCCTGTAACACCACTTCTGGGATTTTTTCCTAAGAAAATTAATTCAGAAGAAAAAATGATATGCACAAAGATGTTCAGTGCAGCATAATCCATCATACTAAAAAATTACAAATAATTATTTCCCTATGATAGGCATTTTGACAGATTATGGTTAAAGTAAATTATGGTACATCAATTTAATGAAGTATTATGCAGTTACCAAAACAATTAGGAAGCTTGAATCATGTTTATAGTATAATAAAAAATACAAAATTAGCGTATTGGGCAGGTGGGAGGGTAGTGGGTATATACATACATAATGAGTGAGATGTGCACCATCTGGGGGATGGTCACGCTGGAAACTCAGACTTGTGGGGGGAGAGGGGAAAGGGCATCTTTTGAAACCTTAAAATTTGTACCCCCATAATATGCCGAAATAAAAAAAAAAAGAAAAAAAATTAAAGTACGCTGATTACAATCATGAAAATATGGATGCATAAGGACACGCTAGAAGGGGGAAAAAAAAATCAAAACTGCTCAAATAAAGATTCTGTTAAAATTTGTTTTTTTTTGTTTTTTTTTTGAGACAGAGTCTCGCTTTGTTGTCCAGGCTAGAGTGAGTGCCGTGGCGTCAGCCTAGCTCACAGCAACCTCAAACTCCTGGGCTCGAGTGATCCTCCTGCCTCAGCCTCCCGGGTAGCTGGGACTACAGGCATGCGCCACCATGCCCGGCTAATTTTTTCTATATATATCAGTTGGCCAATTAATTTCTTTCTATTTATAGTAGAGACGGGGTCTCGCTCTTGCTCAGGCTGGTTTTGAACTCCTGACCTTGAGCAATCCGCCCGCCTCGGCCTCCCAAGAGCTAGGATTACAGGCGTGAGCCACAGCGCCCGGCCCTAAAATTTGTTTTTATTATTAAAATACAGCTATTTTCAACACTGTTAGTAGTGGGTGAGTCTCTATGGGTATTACAATGTGGATCCTAATAGGAAAACTTGGATTAGTTTACTCAGTTTAACTTAAATATGAGGGACTGAATGGCCCTAAATGTCTCTAAAGTGCCTCTCTGCATGTGGAGCTGGGCTCAGTGTCATGTGCCTATAGTACCAGTTACTTGGGAAACTGAAGCAGGAGGATCACTTAAGCCCAGGAGTTACAGGTCAATCTGAGCAACATAGCAAGACCCCATCTCTTTTTTTAAAAATGGCAATTGGCTCTTGAAAATAGACAACTTTTGGCTTATGGGGTACAGCAAATCCCATCTGTAAATCCTTTACAGATGTATTTCTATCATGTTCAATGTATTATATAAAGCCTTCTCAATATTTTCTACATAATAATGAACAAATATATACCTGCAAATAAAGTACTAGGTGTAGCTACCAATAAATACAAAAATACTGGTGGTGCCGCTAACTTTCTGTGTTCTTGAGAGCTTATAATCTCATTGGAAGCAAGATGCACACACATGAAAATTAAATGACATAAGAATAAAAGCTTAAGAATATAATAAAAAAGATGGCAAAGTTTGTTGCTTAATTGCCAACTAAATGGTATGGGTGATAAGACTGTAAGTACTACACATAATAATTATAGTATTTGATCACTGGTGAAGCACTGGAAGAAATGGCTCTGAGTTGGGCCCTTGAGGGATAGGCATTGTAGAAAACCAAAAGGCCTTCTAGACAAGAAGGAACATCAAGAGAAAGGCTACATCCCTTTCTTTTTTGTTGCACCAGCTCTGAACTTCCCACAACTGTGGATTGACCGAATTTGGCTCTCTACTCTTAGAACTTATAGCTAATACCAACAGAAACTTACATTTTTCAATCTCAAATGTGTTCTCAAAGCTCCTTGACAATCTTTTCAATATGCCCAAAATAAAAGCTACCATTTTTGTTTCTACAAACCCTGTTCTTCCTTTGATATTTCCCATCTTAATGAATGGTACTATCTATTTATCAGAAACCTGGTCTATAAGCTAAGGATCTATAAGCCAGAAACCTGGGCATTATTCTCTACCTCTCATCTTTTCACCTCTCTCCTCTACTACTATACAGTTCAGTGGTTAAACATAGGGAAAAAAAAAAAGCCAGGTTTTAAGTCTATTTCAATAATTTATCAGCTATGTAATTTTAGGTACATTTCTTAAAATGTAACCCAATTTTCTTAACAGTAAAATAAAGATAATAATACTACTTAACCTATGAGCTTTAATGACAATGGAAGAAAATCCATGTAAAGCACTTAGCATAGTACCTGGTACACAGTAAACAGTCATAAATAATAGCCATTTTCAATGTGATTCCCAAGACTCTTACAATTAATCGATTAATTCATAGTCTCCTCCCAGTTCTCTCTTTCTTTCTCTATCTCTTTCTCTCTTGTTCAAGCCCAAGAGACCAGGAGAACAGTGGTAACAATCAGAGAAAAAAGGAAATAGTCTAAAAGAATGCTAGTTTTGAAAGTAAAAATGAAGGTTATGATTTTGGACATAATGAAACAGCCCTATCCTAGAAATATGGTTTGATTTTTTATTTCACAATCTCCTTATTCCCATATTTTCCTCTCTTACTTCTTTCTACCTTTGCACTCAGGTCTAACTAGATAGAGGTGAATCTTATTAGTTGAGGAAAACCAGTACTAGAAGGAGGGCACTTAAAATGAACCCAATAAAAACAGAGAAAAATTTCACAGTAAAAAGTGGGAAGAAAGTCTGATTTGTGATCTTGAAAAATGAAATTAAAATTTATAATTTTTTTTACATTTAATAAAATTTATAGTCCCAACTATATGCTAATTCTTAAACACAGAAAGAATCAAGTTTTTGTTGGTAATAATGCCAAAGTTATGATAGTACAAACCAAAAATCTTAAGTTCATATTTAACTTTCACAGTACAATCATTTTTAGAAAAGTTTTTAAAGGACTTCATCAATTTCCCCAACGGCTTCTATCTACCTTTGATGTTTAAACCATTTTCATCTGAAGATATAAGACTTTTACAGAGATGGTATCATAAGGAAAAAAGTCAGAATAATTCTATAATTTGGTACCAGTGAAGTATTTGATGTCATCAGAGAAGATAATGAACTTTTCTGATCTGTGATTCATAAGAAAACTATCACTTAAAGAAACTAATAAATGAAAGATGGCATTTATTTCTTATCTAAATTATAATTACAGCAGAAATAAAGACATACACTTGCTAGTACTTGTGATGCTGTATACTTACATCAATATTAACAGGTTCTATTGTATTTATATGCACATTGGGAGCTGATGAGGACCGGTCTCTTTGCCCGAATTGATTTCGATGATCTTCATCTGCTGGTCGGAAGGGCTGTGGAATTGGAATGGATTTTGAAGGAGATGGACTGGTGAGAATTTGGGGCCTGGAAAAATCAAGTCATTGGAAGATAAGATTCAGAGCAACTATATAGACATAATATATATATATATATATATATATATATATATATATATATATATATATATGGAAGATATAAAGATATACTTATTTTTATATTCTCAAAATATTTAAAATAAAACATTAAAAATCCATCAGTAATGGCTTTAAAAAGTATTAATTTAAAAAACTAGTACCTACCAACAACTAATGCTGCCAAAGCTGCTTTGCTCAAGCAGATTCTCCAGGAACTACCAATGATAAGAACACTGATTCTTATCCAGAAAACTCCATGGGAATCTACAAATAACTAGAAACTACCTGTGGTTAATCATCTAAAGAAGTTCTTATCTTTTAAAGCATACAAAAATATGTTCTAAGTAGAGACTGACTGAATAAAATCTGCCATTTTTTTAACTTTGCCATTTCTTGATATGTGAAGTTACTAAAATGAAAATTTTATTAGGAAGTTATAAATATTTTGAGAATGTATACTTCAGGACTTGAATGATGTACCTGTTGCTTTACACTAGAGTTGAATGAAAATCCTGAACAATATCTAAAGATCATTTCCAAGCCCAGAGGATGCTCCTCCTAGTGCCAGTATCTCTTATATTTTGAAGTTTTTATCATGTCCAATTATTGAAACCAGAGACACAAAATAATCATATATTAAACATTAAAGCAAATATTTTAAAAAATTGCTTTGGAATAGGAAAGTCTATGGTCTCTCACCAGCTCCAAAATGAACTTGGAACTCACAGAAACTAAAATTTTGAGGATAAACTGTAAGCACCTGTAAGGAATCTATCCCCTCAGAAAGGATATCCTAGGGACCAGGGACATTGAATATAACTTGACAGATGAGGTATGGCTATCTCACTGAACTCCATCAGGATCAATGAATGACTCAATACTAATAAACTCTCTTCACATACTGATTATCATTCCACCCCATCTTATGCAAACTCTCTAATTATATTACTATAATTAGCATTATCGAGCAGTTATTAGACATGGCCAGAAAGACAATGTTGAGGGACTAAAAAGACATTTTTTTTGTAAGAGGAGAGAGTTTGAAGAGGGATGGGAAAGAATATATTAGGAAAGGAATGGATAAAGGCTTGAAGAGCAAAGTTAGGCGAAATAGTGACAAAAAGCCTCTAACTAGAGCATGTCAGAATCTGAACCATACCACTTAACAGTTTTACTTCTTTGAGGCACATTATTAAGGATAGAGAAAGAAATTTTGACTTTATGTGTTCATATTAACCACATGAATCAATTTTGAATGGATATGCAAATAATAAAATACTATGTACTTTATTGATGACACAGACCTTTAGAAAAATTAGCACATTTCATCTGTGCCCTTTTTCTCCTTTCTGGTTATTGAAAATTTTTTAGTTTGTGACAAAGCTGTTTTTATTTTTGCTTTAGGTAGCCAAAGCAATATGTATGCCCTTTAACAAGATATTTGGAGAGCAGGTAATAGAATGTAAAAATGACATTAAGTAATATAAAAGCTTGGAAAGAGTACTATTAGAAAACCTTTTATAGGCTGATTTAAAGTCTCAAGGCAATAGTATACTTTAAGACTTAAAATTGGAAAAAGCCTGAATTAACTAGCTTTGTATAAGATAATCTCATATAATAATTGATCTGAGAGCCAGGTGCCATGGCTTATGCCTATAGTCCCAGCTACTCAGGAGGAAGGACGGCTGAAGCACAGGAATTTGAGGCTGCAGTGAACTATGATCTGTTGTATGCAGAAGTGGCAGTAAGTCATTCCTGAAACCCATTGAGTTAGGAATATGACAGAAACATGCAGTGGATAACAAATCAGAAATATGTATGCAAAAGACATTGGTCCAGAAGCAATAAAAACCTGATTTAATCTGATAAACTTCATTATCATATCTAAAGAAAAGAATGCAAATATTAGAAAATGAGGATATTTGCCTATTACACAAAATCAGAGACACTAAGTTCAGCAGTTGGTATCTAATTCTACCTGGAAGGAAGGTGTGCCTTGGTCACAAAGTCAACTTGTTTAGCTTTGAGGGCAAGTATAGCAGAGTACTTCAAGTAATCATACCCTGATGTCAATAAATATCTGAACCATACACTAATTCCATGCTTAACAAAAACAATCTTCTAATTATATTTTAGTTTTCCATAAATATCTTCTGAAAGAGGAGTAAGCGCTGGTCCACCCAACAGAAGAAGTCTAATTAATATAACAGCTATACTTCTCACTGAAAAGAATTACCTGATATTCTGATTTAATATTTTATGATTATGATTAATGTAAACCAGTATATCCCTAACTCCCATCATTTCTGAGAACAGATAAAATTGGGTTTCCATACTGGGAAATCTTTCCCTGGACCAAGGTAATTTATACCTTATAAGTATCTTGGCAGTCAGTAAACTGGCTTTCTTTTGATACCTTTACCTATTTTGCTGCAAACGTCTTTAAAGCAGTACCAAATTAAAAAGAATTTTAGTCTACGGCCACACCACCCTGAATGCGCCCGATCTCGTCTGATCTCGGAAGCTAAGCAGGGTCGGGCCTGGTTAGTACTTGGATGGGAGACCGCCTGGGAATACCGGGTGCCGTAGGCTTTAAAAAAAAAAAAAAAAAAAAAAAAAGAATTTTAGCTCTAACACCCTTCAGCAAACTACCAGTTATGGTCTCATTCTTAATCTAGAATATTTAAAAGTTTTGAAGCAAAGTGACTACTTCTTCTGTTCAGTGATATGCAAATCTTAAATGTTGACCTTTCATAAATTTTTATTCTATAGCATTTTTAAAAGTAGAAAAGGAGGTATCTATCATTTTGTATTCAAAACTGGACAATGTATAACTTCTCCAATATTTCTTGGTTACATAATCATCCTTATTTCATGACCATTATAATTATTATCAGGACTAGCAACAAAATGCAAGGAATTTTGATATTGAACAGATTGGCTTCTATCTTTACAGAGGCAACATATACACTAGTGACATAAAAGCACCAGGAAAATGATTTATAGAAATATTTAAACATCTTTCTTATCATTTGCTCAAGACTAGAATCTATTTCAGTTTAATTATGTATAAAATACTCATGGCACAGGCAAATAGTTTCTTAATTTTAAGACAGCATTCCTTCACAGGAAGGCAAAATGTCCTGGATTGTTACCATTATAAACCTTCAAAGAGGCCAAGCTAATTTCATTTTGGCATTCTGTAACTCTGCTCACAGAATTGGGGCCTGCCATGAGAAAGGCATCATGGTCTAAAGAATCTGTCAGGAGAAAATGTCATAGCCAAGAGATTAATTAAAACCAAAAAGAAACAATAAGAACATGTTTATTTGATCGTCTAAAAAACACACAACTGCATACAACTAACGATAGAGCCAGTAGGAATAAAATGATTTCACCAGAGTAGATAACTATTACAATTTGACAAAAAACATAATGGCTGCATTTTTCTAGTGTTCCAAATAGATAAATACATCCACTCCTTAATACAAATTTTTTCTGCTAAATTTTCTAACGTAGGAAACCTCCAGAAGGGTTGGCTTTGTAAAAATTATAGGTCTATTAGTGTCAATTCATTTTTTTTAGTCCCTCTAGGTAGCAGTCTAAAGAAACAGCATTATATTGTGAAGAGGGCGAGGAATTAGGTTTAAAACTGACAACAAATATTTCTGATCTTCACTAAATACCTCAGGAATATTCTAGAACAGAATGCTGGTTGGGGACTTTCTTTTTTTCTTAACCATATGCTTCCAAACATAGCATAAATAATGCTGCCTCAAATCCAATAAGGAAAGAGTCAGCAGATTTGTGTGAGAAATGTTCCAAAGCAAACTAGTATCGACTTAATTTGTCATTATCATGTCTTCTTTTTGTTTCCTTATTATGAAACTTAAGTATATGATGTCTTTGTAATGTTTTTGAAGTCATTTTTTGGCTTTATCCACCACAACTGATTAATAATACTATTAATTTTTTTATTTTACACTTTATAAATATCCATCTATTTTCCACGCTGCTACCACTCTAATTCAAGTCTTCGTTGCCTCTCAGTCTTCATTACCAACAGCATCCTAGCTTGGCTTTCTTCATCCTATACTTTTCTCTGTCACTTCATCCATATTTTACTGCTAGGTGATTTTTAATTTAAAACCATTTTCATCAGGTGAGTAATCTGCTTAAAAACCTTTAACTCTTTGTCTTTCCTCTTTAGTCAAGTCTAAAATTCCAGCCTGAATTCCTAGACTCTCCAAAATCGGGTTTTACACATAGGACTTCTCAACTTAGATAAGCCTTTCTTCACTAGCTCCTAAATCTACCATCCTCATTTCCTTTATTTATACTGTTTCTCCATCTACCCCTCCCAGCAGGCTTTTATTCCCTAGGTTCATACAGATTTTAGTAATTCTTTAAAGTCCAGTTCAAATCCCTTCCTTTTCTTTTTTTTTTTTTTTTTCTAATTTTTCCTGTAGAAGTTTTAATTAGCGACTGACACTGTGGTTTCTCCCGGGCGGCCCTGGGGTCTGGCTCGGTCTCTCGGCCCGAAGTCTGTCCAGGAAGGAAGGAAGGAAGGAAGGAAGGAAGGAAGGAAGGGAGGGAGGGAGGGAGGGAGGGAGGGAAGGAAGGAGGAAGGAAGGGAGGGAGGGAGGGAGGGGTTTTTTCTTTTTTTGAGATACAGTCTTGCTCTGTTTCCAGGCTAGGAGTGCCGTGGTGTCAGCCTAGCTGACAGCAACCCCAAACTCCTGGGCTCAAGCGATCCTCCTGCCTCAGCCTCCCAAGTAGCTGGGACTACAGGTATGCGCCACCATGCCCGGCTAATTTTTTGTATATATATATTTTAGTTGGTCAATTAATTTCTATTTATAGTCGAGTTGGAGTCTCACTCTTGCTCAGGCTGGTTTCGAACTCCCGAGGTCAAACAATCCACCCACCTGGGCCTCCCAGAGTGCCAGGATTACAGGCCTGAGCCACCGTGCCCAGCCTCAAATCCTATCTTTTTTGTTAAGTTTTTCTGAGCATTCTCTTTTTCTCATTATTCTTCCTTCTCCTGAAAACATGTAAACATTTATGTCCTCATCACATAGTTTAATATACTCCATCAAAATAGTGGATTATAATTATATACTATTTTAAATTATTTGCCATTGTCTCATATGTTAATGTTTCCATAAATGGAAGACATATACTTCTATATCTAATATTACACCTAATAAAATGATGAACACAAGGCAGGGACTCAAAAATATCTGTGGCTTGATTTTTTCATGATTGACCCTGAAACAATCTATGTCAGCCTTAAATCTCATTTATCTGTACCAAATGAATGTATATATCTATTTGTGATAAAATAAGCTATTTGGGAAAAAAAATCCTTAATTTAACAATTCAAATGTTGGAAAGGTTTAAAATAAACCAAAAGAGCCAAAAGAAAGCAGTTCAATAACATGTCATTGAAGGGCAGGAGTCAAATCATACCCAATAGAATCTGAGGGGGGTGCAGGAGGGGATGATCCAGATGTAAGGGCAGTCTCTGCTAAGGAGGCCTCTTCCTGTGGTATTGGGTGGTGTTCAAAGAACTTGGAGACAAACAGCAAACTGTGAGGTGAAACAAAACAAAACAAAACAAACCTAACTTGTGCAAAACCCAGAAGCTTCATACACCAGCATACATAGTTAATAGAAAAATTGGAGATCAAATTCCATTTTCAGAAACAATTGGTAAAATTCAACTAGTTATATTTTTGTCCAAAGGCTTATTTTAAAAAACTGTATTGTACTTTCAAAGGCAAGCTCAGAATCTAAAATAATTGCTCCATTCAGCAAATTTCTACATATTAGAGGGGGAAAAGTATGCTTCATGGGTAAGGAATTAGAAGAAAAAGTATCTATTAGATTATATCATTATAATTTACTTAACATACAGAGTTAAATTCTATTTGCTCAAATGATCAAGAAAAATAATACGACCTTAACAGTAGCAGCAGCAACAATGACACAAAAAGAGATTATAACAGACTCAGTATAATGTATTGCAAAAACTTTGGCATAAAGCAAAGAGAAATTTTAGAAATAGATAACATGGGTACAAAGATTTTATATCTTACTCATAAATAAATTGGAGGAAGGGAGTTGAACAGGAAAGAAAGAGAGAGAGAAAGAGGAAAAGAATATAAATGCAATTTACACAATAGCTGACAGAATCAGAATCCCTGATCCGTGGCCCAAAAATATAATGGTTAACTTAATTGAAACGACATTCCCTCTCCTCCCCCAAACTACCCAAAACTGATTTTGGACAGGGGACTTGATTAATTAAAAGAGAATATAAAATATAAATTAAGTGTATAGATGAACCAGCATTACACTTTGGGAGAGAAATACTGGCTATACTACACATTACTCTCTAACCACACTTAAAAAATATTCCCTATAGTAACTGTACTAGGCAGAAAACTCCTCACAGACTTTAAAATAATAGTTTCACATTAAGAAAATTTAAATTTAAAATGATAGATACAACAGAGATTTTTTTGATTACTTACTCAAGTTGGTCATAATTGACACACATCAGTGGGACCTCTGTACTACAACGCTGGTGAAATTTATAACCACATGTTTGACAGCGGAAACCCTGGAAAAGCAGCTTTCGACAAAAGTCACAAAATGCTAAGGTGAAAAAAGTTTTCCGTACCTGCAAAGTAAAAAGTAATGGATTTCAAAAACTTGCAACAAACTTTTTAGAAACCAATATATTTATTAAATAAATTAAATTAATTTTAATTTATTTTATTAAATAAATTTTTATTTATATCATGAAAATTCACATACTGTTCACATACTAAAATGAAAACAAGGCAGTTCAAGACAGTAGATAGACTACACATATTTATTTTCTACCCCAATATCCAACTTAAAAACTCAGAAGAAGATGAGAAATGAATAAAATATTGGCAACTGATTTCAAGCTTGATAACATAAGAGTAGAGATAACAAGGAGGAGGAAATAGAGGTGAAAGGAAGAAGGGTAGCAATTTAATTATCATAAAAAGAGGAGAAAGTTAAAGAATGCTGACATGTGTTGACAGAATAAGAAACAAAGATATGCTTATATTATAGTCATGCGCTGCATAACAACTTTTTGGTTATCACCGGACCGTGTATACCATGGTGGTCCCATAAAATCATAATGGAGCTGAAGAATTCCCATCTTCTAGTGACATCTTGATAATCCTGACCCTGTGTAGGCCTAGGTTAACGTGTATGTTTGTCTTAGTTTTTAGCAAAAAAGTTTAAAAAGAAAAAATTTAAAATTTTAAAAGTAGAAAGAAGCTAACAGAAAAAGGATACAAAGAACGAAAGATTTTTGTACAGCTGTACATGCTTGTGTTTTAAGCTAAATGTTACTATAAAAGGGCCAAAAAGTAAAAAAAAAAAACCCAAAACCAAAAAACTTAAAAAGTTTATCAAGTAAAAAATTTAGAGTAGGCCAGGCCCAGTGGCTCACGCCTGTAATCCTAGCACTCTGGGAGGCTGAGTCAGGAGGATAGCTCAAGGTTAGGAGTTCGAAACCAGCCTGAGCAAGAGCGAGACCATGCCATCTCTATTAAATATAGAAAGAAATTAATTGGCCAACTAAAAATATATAGAAAAACTTAGCTGGGCATGGTGGCACATGCCTGTAGTCCCAGCTACTTGAGAGGTTGAGGTAGGAGGATCGCTTGAGCCCAGAAGTTTGAGGTTTCTGTGAACTAGGCTGATGCCACGGCACTCTAGCCTGGGCAACAGAGTGAGACTCTGTCTCAAAAAAAAAAAAAATTTACAGTAAACTAAGATTAATTTATTATTGAAAAAAATTTTAATAAATTTAGTGTAGCTTTAGCTGGGTGCAGTAGCTTATGCCTATAATCCCAGAACTTTGGAAGGCTGAGGTGGGAGGATCACTTGAGGTCTCTACAAATAATTTAAAAAATCAGCCAGGCACAGTTCTACATGTCTGTAGTCCCAGCTACCCGGGAAGGTGAGGTGGGAGGATCATGAGAGCCCAGGAGTTCGAGGTTACAGTGGGCTATGATCACGCCCCTGCACTCCAGCCTGGATGACAGAGCAAGACCCTGCCCTTAAAAAAAAAAAAAAAAAAAAAAGTCAAAATAGCCTAAGTGCACAGTGTTCATAAAGTCTACCCTAGTGAGCAGTAATGTCCTAGGCTTTTATATTTAGTCACCACTCACTCACTGACTCACCCAGAGCAACTTCCAGTCCTGTAAGCTCTAACAATTTTTTATCTTTTTTTTTTTTTGAGACAGAGTCTCGCTTTCTTGCCTAGGCTAGAGTTAGTGCCATGGCATCAGCCTAGCTCACAGCAACCTCAAACTCCTGGGCTCAAGCAATCCTACTGCCTCAGCCTCCCGAGTTGCTGGGACTACAGGCACGAGCCACCATGCCCGGCTAATTTTTTATATATATATATTAGTTGGCCAATTGATTTCTTTCTATTTTTATAGTAGAGATGGGGTCTCGCTCAGGCTGGGTTTGAACTCCTGACCTTGAGCAATCCGCCCACCTTGGCCTCCCAGAGTGCTAGGATTACAAGCGTGAGCCACCGCGCCCGGCCCAATTTTTTATCTTTTATACTGTATTTTTACTGCACTTTTTCTATGTTAGATACACAAATACCTACCATTGTGTCATAATTGTCTACAGAATTCAGTATAGTAATATGTTGTACAGCCTGGTGGCCTAAGAGCAACAGGCTGTACCGTATAGCCTAGGTGTGTAGTAAGCTATACCATCTAAGTTTGTGTAAGTGTACTCCATGATGTCTGCACAGGGATGAAATTGCCTAATAACATATTTCTCAGAATGTATCCCCATCATTAGGCAATGCATGACTGTATTTAGTAATATGAAAATAATCACCAAAAGAGCTAAAAAAGGAAATCATTAAAAATTAAGTTACTTGAGCTTTCCCAAGATGAAAAAAAAATAAAAAAATAAAAAATTAACAGTGATTTCCTGTGGAGGGGCTATAAAGGGATGAGAGAGAGAATATAAATGTAATTCACAAAACAGCTGACAGAATCAGACTCCCTGATCTGTGGTCCAAAAATATAATGGTTAGCCTTGGATAAAAATGTAAAAACAATTATTTCTAAAAGATAAAACTAATATGTAATCAGACGAAAATCAGAACCACCACCCTTCCTAAACTTACTAACAAGGATAAAGAACAGCAAAATCACCTAAAAGACAGTAAGAACTGTTTTTAACAAATTATCAATTTTTTAGAGGGTTAGAATGTTCAGACCACCAAAACATGTGAACATTTCTCCATGTGAAACTAAATGGCAACATGTAAGAATTCCATGTCAAAGGCAAGTTACGTACAACGAGTCACAGAACAGAACTGAGCTAGAGAAAAACATTCCTGGCTGGGCGCGGTGGCTCACGCCTGTAATCCTAGCACTCTGGGAGGCCGAGGCGGGCGGATTGCTCAAGGTCAGGAGTTCAAAACCAGCCTGAGCGAGACCCCGTCTCTACCATAAAAATAGAAAGAAATTAATTGGCCAACTAATATATATAATATAAAAATCAGCCGGGCATGGTGGCTCGTGCCTGTAGTCCCAGCTACTCGGGAGGCTGAGGCAGGAGGATTGCTTGAGCCCAGGAGTTTGAGGTTGCTGTGAGCTAGGCTGACGCCACGGCACTCACTCTAGCCTAGGCAAGAAAGCGAGACTCTGTCTCAAAAAAAAAAAAAAAAAAAACATTCCTGCCAAAGCCAGACATTGTTTAAAATGTATTTGTTCTGTGTATATAATAAGCAGAAAACATAAGAAGGATAGATTAATACCAAAATGTTAACAATGGCTATTTTAGAGTGGTGAGAGTATGGGTGACTTCTATTTCATTCTTTGCTGTATATTCTCAATTCATCTCAGTTTTTTTTCAAGTTTTAATCACAAACAATAGGAAGAAATCTATTTTATATTATGACCTAGTATATACATATATTCATAATACTTACCTTGACTATATAAAATGCAAATCAGAACTTTCTGATCTATTCTATTACATGTAAATGCTTTTCATGATACAGTAAATAGATTTCAACAAAACTCTATTTTCAATAAACTTATTTAACAGAATAAAAAATTAAAAATATTTTATCAAGAAAATTATATCCAGACACATAATCTATTCTGGCTTTTTGAGAACATTTAAAGAGTTTTAAAAGTGGCTCTTATTTTCTTCATCTGTTTCTGAATGTATAACATGGCATGTAAAACAAGTAAATGCTTATTTCTAGCTTTGTTCCCTTTCCATTTGTCTCAGGAAATAAAAAAATAAAAACATCTTCAGTATTTTTTATGTGGCCACTATTTAACCAAACCAAGCCTCTTTATACTACTAGCAGAATCTCAGGAAATAGAGCACAACAAAATATAAACTGTTTTCCCAAGTCTCAGCATTTTTTAATCATCTGATCCGTTCTGCTAACCACTCACACCCTTATTCACCTAACAATCTGTTTAGTTTCATCAAGCCCTCAATTTGTCTTCCTTCATTAATTTACTCAATTGTAGTCTTTCTTCCTGTCATTAACTTATATTTGAAAACTATGTGTAACTGGTTATATATGTAAAGGAGAAAAAAAAAGTGAGAGACAAGGAAGGAGGAGGGAAGAGGAGAGCAAAACATGTGAGGAGGAGAAAACGTGGATATGCAGTTGAGGAAATTTTAAGCGACATATGCTTGTATCTGTAAGTATACCTTTGTCAATAAAGATAGGCACAGGACAATATAGCTTTCCTGTCACAGTTTAGGCTTAATCTGGAATTTGAGCACATCTAAATATGTATGGTATGTATGGTAAATCAGTGGGAGGCATAGGCTAGGCAATTTGCATGCATTAATTTGTAAGGTGTAGGGCTGTGGGAAGGAAGATGCTGATTGTCTATAGAAAAGGAGGAAGGGCTGGATACATGGCAAATGTTTCAAATCTCGTTTTCCCTATCCTGCCCCTCCCAGTTCCCAAAGACTCCCAGGATGTAGGCAAACACTGAAGAAACTGCTTTTATAATGGACTCTACAAAGTCAGGAGGCATAAGCAGCACTCCTTGATACACAGCAAAATCCAGGACAGACAGGAATACTTTTCCTTTTTAAACAGAACACAGGCTTTTACTCTTGCCTCTATATGGCACCCAAAACAATCATTCTAAAACACAAATCATACTTTCCCCTTTTTAAAAGTATTAAATTTTTTTTTTTTTTTTTTTTTGGAGACAGAGTCTCGCTTGTTGCCCAGGCTAGAGTGAGTGCCATGGCGTCAGCCTAGCTCACAGCAACCTCAAACTCCTGGGCTCAAGCAATCCTGTTGCCTCAGCCTCCCGAGTAGCTGGGACTACAGGCATGCGCCACCATGCCCGGCTAATTTTATATATATATTAGTTGGCCAGTTAATTTCTTTCTATTTATAGTAGAGACGGGGTCTCGCTCTTGCTCAGGCTGGTTTCGAACTCCTGACCTCGAGCAATCCACCCGCCTCAGCCTCCCAGAGTGCTAGGATTACAGGCGTGAGCCACCGCGCCCGGCTTAAATTTTTAATTATTTTAGAGAAAAGTCCAAATCTTTAACATGGCTTACAAGGATTTTCATGAGTTGGACTCCGTTTATTCTATCCATAACTCTTGCTACATGGTTAACACCCCTCTCTCCAACCTTGTATCATCATTCAGAACTTCTTTCAAAATTTCAAAGGTAACATGTTTCTTGCTGTTTCCCTCTGTCTAGAGTACTCTTTACTTACTATTTATTTCCTCATCCATCAGGTCTAAGTTTAGATATTTCTACCTTTGGGAAACCTTCCTGACTCTTCAAAGGCCATGTTAGAAGTCTCTGTACATCTACAGAACTGTATACATAAAAAACTGTACACATACACAGTAATTATGAATGCTTATGAAAATTTCTTTTTAAATTCTCTTTCTACTCTAAGGTAGTAATGATGTTACTTTTATTCATTATCATATCCCTAGGTAGGACACAGTGTTGGCAAATGGAAGGCTCTCAATAAAATTTTACTGGCAGTTCTTCAACTGTGTTGTAAAAATTCCCATCCTCTGGAATTAAATCCACTCAAAATGAAAAAATAAATAGTAATGCTAAAAAAATGAATAGTAGTGAACTTCCTAGGTCATCATTATAAAATTATTTGCTACACAGTAAATTTGATTGATATTAGGTATATCTTACATAAGTCCAAAAGATATCTTATTTACAGAAGCACAAACCTGATTTCATTATTCACCCCTAATGGACCCTGAAAGCACAAACCCCCAAGGAAATCATCTCATCAATCATTTGCTTCAAGAGCCCCGCTAGACTAATCACCAAGGCATATGGGAAAACACTTGATGCCTAAAAGGGTAGTGATAACTATCCATCTAGAAAAAAATAAACTAAGGTCAAAATACCACATATAAACAAAATTAAGAAATGTATTCCTGCCTTAGAGACCACTCTAATTCTGGCTTCTGCCTACCTAAAGATAGGTTCTCAAATTCTGGAAACTGTATCCTTATCTCTAAGGTGAAAAGGTCCCACATTCCAGGCCTCATGGTGGTGACACTTAGCTTACACTAGGTTCTAGCAAATGCAAAAATCAGACAAAGGGAGAATTCTCAAGAAGAGTTTAATACCCAGCCATTCAACCACCATTAACCTATCCTTCAGAGAGTTGGGCACAAGTGTGTCAAGATATATACAGAAAGACTGTTTAGCCCTATATGTAATAGATTTAAAAAACATGAAAATGTAAATGTCTTTTAATAGAGATAGAAAATATACTGAATTCCTATTTTATGGATAATAATGTAATCATCATAAAAATAAAGCTAGGTGTACTAACATGGAAAGATCTATGATATCCTGCTGAATTTTTCAAAAAGTTAAGAATATCATATAGCAAGACTCCAATTGTGGTTTAAGAAAGGAAAAGGAATGGGAAGTAATGAAGGGAAGGGAGAAAAAAGAGAAAGGAGAATATATTGGGCTTATGGGCACAAGCACACATTTGAATATATAGAAGAAAGAAAAAAATTTGGAAGACTGCACATTAATCTATACAAATGGCCTCTGGGAAGGTATTTTCACTTTTTTTTTTACTTGAAATACTTTCGCACAATTTTTTGTAAAAATTTTTTCTTTTAATAATGGAAATGTATTGCTTCTTTAAATTAAAAAGAAATTATAATGACTAAAATAAAACTCTTCAGTTTAAATATAAGTTTTTAAAGAACAGAACTAATTTGCAGTTTAGGTAAAATGTCAATCCCAAAATCCATATTTCTTTCATACTTCCTAAATAAAAATTTACTCATAAAAACTTGAACATTTTTGATATTTCAAAACATACAAGGATACGTACAAAGTTATGTGTTGTAAGTGGAACATTTTCCAACACTTCTACATGCAATTCTTCTCCGGTAAGCCAAGAAATATCAGTGTCCCAGCCAATTGGTTTCTTCTCTCTGAAAAATGCAGACACAAGCCTTTCTTGGTTATCATCCATAAAAATTTTTATACACCTCATGCTGAAGATATGAAAATTGGTTATTGAGGGGCTAGTAATAGTGAGGGAGGTTTGGCTCCCTAGTTTTCCATCGTTAGAAATTTAAATGGCAATAAATTAATTTTTAAGTTTACCCCAAATAAATGTATCACTCTTGGACAAACAGCAGGGTAAAGAGTTGTACTCTTTTCTTCAAGTCAGCTCCAGAAAAGACCTATAACAGCAGAAAATGGATTGTTCCTGGGGTCCAAAAAAAAAAAAAAAAAAAAAAAATCATAGGTACGGACTTATCTATCCATTCAAAGAAAAAGAGTACTCAAGGGACAACATGCCCCAGAGAGGATTTTTTTTTAAACAAGATTCAAAATTTGGGGGTCTTGGAACAATGTTAGACACTTTCTGAAAGAAAAGTAGGTCAATGTAAAATGTTAATTTTGATAACCTTTTGTTAAGCTAAGAACTTGTATTAAAAATGGGAGAGTGGGTAAGGGTCTGTTATCCAAATAAATCACACTCTAAATGGTTCAAAAATTGTAAGAATCTCAAATTCCAAATAAAGTCATTTGGTCAGAGTAACAAACACTACAGTCACCCAAAATTATCTAATTTAACTCCTCAAATGGTCTACAAGATTTCTTCAGGTTACTTAATATTATTATTTTTTTCTAAAGTTGATTTTTGATTCCCTAGGTTTAGGTAAAGATTCTAGAGAAAACCTCAAAGTTTAATGTCTGATTTTTTTTTCTTTTTAAACAAAATTTTACATCACATACAAACCATACCCATCCTGAATTCTGTAAACAGCACAGCACTCTGGGATTAGACCTCTCATCATCAGTGCTTTCTTTAGACTGTCTCGGACTGTAACTCCACACCTTGCAGGTACCTACGGTATCATAAACATATTGATAAGAGGTAAAGGGACATATTTTTTCCCACATCATTTAAAAAAAACCCTCAATAACTTACCTTTATAATATAGCACCTTTAAAATGTTATATGTGCTACTAAATTAGATACAACATAATTTCTACAGCTAACTTAATATTAAAAGGAAATTATAACTCAAATATCTATTATTTATCAACTTAAAGCAAAACTGATTTTTTGATCTTTTATTAAAATTATGAAATATTTTAAACATATAAAAAAGAACAGAAAGTAAAACAGTATACACTATAATATACCCACTAACATAATATATCCACTACTGAAAAATAACAGATGTTGATATTAAAAGCAAAATCAATTTTGATCCAACATTGTTCAAAGCTGAAAACTATGTAATTGTTCAATCACACTAATGATCCTTAAGAGAAACCTTACCAGGCTTAAATATAGCAGGAAGAAAATACTGGTCTTAATATGTATAATTGATATTTGTTGTTTAGTTGCCTAGTGCCCCTATTTCCTCTGGGAACCTGCCCTTCTCTAGAAATCCACATGGTACTAGAAAAGCTATCAATCAAGGGTTGATACTTTTCTAGCCACAGATGACATAAACTGACTAGTTAGTTTCCCATATCCCTGGCAATAGCTACTGGTCCAGGGTTAGATATTTGACCCAAACAGTGCTTGAATTCTTCCCTAAAATGATACATGGACACTGTTTCTACTGTAGTTACAGCATGCCAAGAAGATATAAATCTGGAGCCCTTGATGGCTATCTTCCTCACTACACTGAAAAAATCTGGTTACAGAATGAAGCTAACATAGGGAGAAATAGAGATGGCACTGGGAGAGGAGGGAATGGGTTAAAGGAAAGAAAGATAAGAATTTTCTGTATATTTAAAGTTATCTCTATCCCTAACCTTTTCCTTGCCTTATCCCCCGCCAAGGAAAATTCGAATAATTTGTAACTGAAGATGTGGACTAAAGTGTGGCAGTGAGTGTACAGAGAATGTCGTTTTTATTGGGGGGAGGTGTAACACAGGAGGAGGAGATGTATTAGTTTGTAACAATAATATTAAACATTCTGTTCACTTAAATCACTAAAGTGCCTTGAAAACCAAAGTTTCCAAAGAAACCAGGAATTTTTATGCTAGAGGGGAAAAATGGAGTAAAGGTAGGAGTAAGACAGTTGAATTAAGTAGTATATTGAAGGGGCAATAGTCCAGAAAGCCTAATTGGGACCATGGCTAGAAATAACAGGAAGCAGATTGTAGCAATATAATCATTAAAACTGTCCAACAAGGGAAAAATTTGTCATTGGGCAGTGGGTTTACAATTCAAGAGGAGACTGGATTGGTATGGTTGCTCCTTATTATTCATGGGGTCTGTATTTGCCAATCTGTCTACTTGCTAAGATTTATTTGTAACTCAAAAGTCAACACTGCAGCACTTTCCTGGACAAGCTTGGAGCAGTGAAAAATTTGAGTCACCTAAGTACGCATCTTTCTAGCTGAAGTTGAACAAAGTGACGCTCTGCCTTGTTTCAATTTTCACACTATAAACAAGTGTCTTGTGTACAGCCTATTTGGTGCCACATTTTTTGCACTTTTGTGCTTTTGTTGGTGATTCTGCTGTTTAAAATTGTCTCCAAGCTTAGTGCTGAAATGCTGTTTAGTGCTCTTAAATGCATGAAGGGTGAAATGGGCCTGGCAGAGTTAAGCTAGGTAAGCCTCTGTCAGGCATGAGTTATAGTCGACTCAACAATATATACTAACTAAGGTATTTTTAAACAGAAACACACAAAAAACAAGATTATGTATTAATCGACTGACAAAAATATGACCAGAGGCTAGCAGAACCTACCTACCAATTTTGAGTTGGAGAGATCTGGGGTCTGAGCAAAGAAAAAGATATGACCACAAGGTGGCAGTAGCATGCATGAGCTTTATTGGGTGATATTTTGACAGCTTTGCATACAGGGGAAGTCCCTAACAGTTTAAGACTGCAGAAGAGGGGCCACTACTCAAAACAGGAGAGCATGGGAGCTCTCAGGGAAGACTGGCATAGGAGAAGGAGCTTTTATATATAGGTGACACTGCTCAACAGCCTGGCAAGGAGTCTCTGGATCAAAGAGCTCCAAAGGGCAATAGCATCTTGGGGTCTTTATAGTCCTGGAAGTTTACCTTATTTATGGATAGCAGATGTTGACTGCAAAGCAGTTTTGTGGGGTTTGTAAAGTAGGCAGGCTCTCCGTGTCTAAAAAACTGCTTATCAGGAGTATGTTTAAAACAATTAGATATGCAAAATTTAGTTTGGTGCAAGCATACTTTTAAGCTAACAGGTCCCAGTCTGCTGTGAAGAAATAAACAGCCTAGGGGTCAATATACAAAGTCCATCTTTGGCTCATTATATAGCAATAACCCTGTATTTCCCTGAGGGGCAATGGTTCAGTATCCACTAATTCAGTGTTTGTAGCGATTTTACAGAACATAACTACTGGGAAAAATGAAAACTGGCTCTACTTTCCAAGAAATAATGAGCTGAAAGGAAAGCTCATTTTTCCCTCTACCACCTTCATCTTCTTCCTACTTAATGCCCAAATTCCCTGATTGGCGACCTAACCTTTAGTTTTAAACCCCATCCAATCTAAGCTATCCCATGTTGCCACACAAATCTTTCTAAAGAAGGAATTAACTTTTATGCATGCATGCATGCATGAAATATTTCTTTTGAGAATCTAATGAAAACCTCAGATGTTCTCTCTAAAAATTTCAAAGGGTTCATGTAACCTGAGATCCATGTATAGACTGCTGAGTCCACTGAACTTAGCATTGAACCTATCTAAAATATAATCTCACAATTCACTGGTCTGCTAAAAATTTTCCCATTATTTATAGGACAAAGTTAAAATTCCATAATGTAGCATAAAAGGCCATCAATGATATGAGACTATCTACCCCTCAGCTCTTTGGTAATTTCCCTCATGCACTCCAGTAATGCACTTCAAATAAAGCTATGCTCCCTTATGCTTTGCATATGATGACTCCAAGTTGTATGTATATTTCATCAGCAGGCAAAACTTTGGTTTTCCGCTCTATTACCAAGGCAAGTCAGTTAGTCCTTTTTCATTCCATTTTTGTAGGCTTAATTTTATTATTTGCTCTTCATGACAACACCTATACAACAGATGAAGAGACCAATGGAACAAGACAGAAAAACCAAAACAGACCTCAACACATAAAATAAATGTGAATAAGATAAAGGTAGCATCTGAAATAGGGTAAAGATGAACTTTTAATAATTGACGTTGGAACTGAAACCCTAATCTAGAAAAAAGTTTTACTGACATTTCATATCATATACCAGGATAAATTCTAAATGGATCAAAGATTTAAATGTTGAAAGGAAGGAAGGATAGCACAAACCAGAAAAGAACTAGAAGAAACATGGCAAACACCTTTATAACTAGGATGAGAAATCTGAAAGTCATAAAAGAAAAAAATGCTAAATTCAACTAAATAAAACTTAAAAACTTTTGGAGAGCAAAACAAGTCAAAAGACAAATGCAAACTGAAAAATATATTTATAATCCATTTAACAGGGATATTATCTTCCTGATACACAAAAAGCTTCTGAAAAATTGAGATCAAGAGCTGAACCCAAGAGAATAATGAACAAAGGAAAGACAGTTCACAGAAATAGAAACAAACAGAAATGGCCTTCCAACATTTGAAAAGGTGTTAATCTCACTCAGCAAAGCATACCTACTCTTGCCAAAATGTTTTTCATTGATCAGATTGGCAAAATTCCAAAATTGACAACATATTCTGTTGATGAAACTATGGGTAAACAGCCATCTCATAATTAAGACCCATGAAGCAAAATTTGAAAGTATCTATCAAAATCATAAATGTAGATTTCTTTTTGATCAAGCTTACTTCTGGGAATTTATCTTATAGATATTCCTGTAATACATTAGATTAACATATGTGCAATGTTATTCACTGCAGTATTAGAGACAACCTAAATGCCCACATTCAGAGAACTGGTTAAATAAACTATAATACATCTATACAATGAAATTGTAGTTATAAAAATGAAGATTTAAGTTATCTACCTATGAAAATGGAAAATTTCCAGAATGGTCTACATAAACATTAAATACAAAATACAGGCCATGTGTAGTGGCTCACACTAGTAATCCTAGCATTCTGGGAGGCCATGGTAGGATTGTTTGAGGCCAGGCATTGGAGATCCAGCCTAAGCAAGAGCTCAGACCCCTGTCTCTACAAAAAATAGAAAAAATTAGCCAGGTGTGGTGGCACACACCTGTGGTACCAGCTATTTGGCAGGCTGAAGCAGGGGAGGGGAATCACTTGAGCCCAGAAGTTTGAGGTTGTAGCATCACTGTACTCTAGCCTGGATGACACAGCACAACTATCTCAAAAAACAACAACAAAAAAAAGCCCCCCAAATCCAGAATTATATATATAGTATGATGTCTTATATATAAAGTGAAGAAATAAGTATATTTGTATTTTTCATAAACCCAGAAAATTCATGCATGCGTGCAAACGCACACACACAAACAGCGCCTAAAAAAGTTATCTAAAAGGTGAAGGATGGCCGGGCGCGGTGGCTCACGCCTGTAATCCTAGCTCTCTGGGAGGCCGAGGCGGGCGGATTGCTCAAGGTCAGGAGTTCGAAACCAGCCTGAGCAAGAGCGAGACCCCGTCTCTACTATAAATAGAAAGAAATTAATTGGCCAACTGATATGTATATAAAAAAAATTAGCCGGGCATGGTGGCGCATGCCTGTAGTCCCAGCTACTTGGGAGGCTGAGACAGAAGGATCGCTTGAGCCCAGGAGTTTGAGGTTGCTGTGAGCGAGGCTGACGCCACGGCACTCACTCTAGCCTGGACAACAAAGCGAGACTCTGTCTCAAAAAAAAAAAAATAAATAAAAAAAAATAAAAGGTGAAGGAAAAATTGGATGTATATAGGCAGGGTTGGAAACAAGATTTCTAGATGTAAATACCATGTAAAACAATTACCTGTTCAAAAGGAAAAAAGTTATCTAAAAGGTGAAGGGAAAATTGGATGTATATAGGCAGGGTTAGAAACAAGATTTCTAGATGTAAATGCCATGTAAAACAATTACCTGCTCAAAAAGGAAAAAAAAGGGGAGGGGGTTGTCTTATATTTTAAGGCTAGGAAGACTGAAAAAATACTTTTGAAATAAACCAGGTTTATGCCTTTCCTCCAAACTCCAAAATTAAATATCCTTGATTAAATTGTCAGAACACCAAGTTTTTCTTTTGTAAAAAAATTGTACCTTAACAAAGAGCTAGAGTCAATGGAATCATCTGAATATTTATTTACCAAAGGAAAATTTAGACCTAAATAAAATGTAACAGTCCAAACATTCACATATCAATTTTTTTCTTTTTTTAAATTTCAGCACATTATAGGGGTGCAAATGTTTAGGTTGTGTGTGTTGCCTTGCCCCCTCCAACCCCAGTCAGAGCTTCAAGCGTGTCCGTCCCCCAGATGGTGCGCATCGCACTCATTATGTATGTATATACCCATCCCTTCCTCCCCTTTCCCATCTGCCCAACACCCAATAAATGTTATTCCTATATGCCCACTTAGGTGGTGATCAATGAAACCAATTTGCTGGTGAGTACATGTGGTGCTTATTTTTCCATTCTTGGGATACTTCACTTGGTAGAATGGGTTCCAGCTCTATCCAGGAAAATACAAGAGGTGCTATATCACCATTGTTTCTTATAGCTGAATAGTACTCCATGGTATACATATACCACGTTTTATTAATCCACTCATGTACTGACGGGCACTTGGGTTGTTTCCACATCTTGGCAATTGTGAATTGTGCTCTTATAAACATTCGAGTGCAGATGTCTTTTTTGTCTTTTGTTCTTTTGGGTAGATGCCCAGTAATAGGATTGCTTGCTCAAATGGTAGACCTACTTGTATCGCTTTAAGATATCTCCATATTGCTTTCCACAGAGGTTGCACTAGTTTGCAGTCCCACCAGCAATGTAGGGCTGTTCCCTTCTCTCTGCATTCACGCCAACATTTATTGTTTTGGGACTTTTTGATAAAGGCCATTCTCACTGGAGATAAGTGATATCTCATTGTGGTTTTGATTTGCATTTCCCTGATGATTAAAGATGTTGGACATTTTTTCATATATTTCTTGGCCATTATTTTGTTTTCTTTTTAAAAGTTTCTGTTCATGTCCTTTGCCCACTTTTTGATAGCGCTGTTTTTTTGCTTGTTGATTTTCCTGAGTTCTAAATAGATTCTAGTTATCAGCCCTTTATCGGCTGTGTAGCTTGTGAAAATTTTCTCCCATTCTGTAGGTTGTCTTTTTGCTCTCATGACAGTTTCTTTGGCTGTGCAGAAGCTTTTTAATTTGATCAGGTCCCATTTATTTATGTTTGTTGTTGCTGTGATCGCCTTTGGGGTCTTCTTCATAAATTATTTGCCTAGGCCATTGTCTAGAAGAGTATTTCCAACATTTTCCTCTAGTGTTCTAATAGTTTCCACACCTTAGGTTTAACACATGTCAATTTTTAAAGGGAATTATCTTTTACCAATGGATTCATGAGGATTCATTACACTACTCTACTTTTATATCTGTTTAAAATTTTCCACAGTATAAAGTTTTCAAAAAACTTTAAGAAGTCATTCTAAAATCCAGGTGGCCATCGAAATTGTTATTAATATATGTTTAATTATTTGAGCTAGTACATTAATTTGGTAGCTTAAATTTTTTACAGTACAGACTATTATATGTTTTAAGTAAACTTCATGGTATAGATCTTATATAAACTGGCATAAAATATACATGCCAACATATAGATTTGAACACAAATGTAAATATTTAGCTTCCTAATTTTATAATTTATCTTGATGTCAAGTCCTTTTTCAGGACTGTTACAACAATTACAATATTGTTTTCAAGAAAAAATGTGATATGATTTGCTTATAACATGGTCTCATTAAAGTAAAAAGAGATGGCTATAATATTAATATAAACCCTTCATAAGGTAAAAAAACAATTTTAGAATTAATATGAATTATAATTTTAGAATTAGTATGCCACCTGGTCAGTTTGAATTTAACTGGTGACATCTTTTATAAAGGTGAAATCTTTTATTGCTAAATTGCCATCCCAATCAAATTATCTTTTTTTTTTTTTTTTTTTTTTGAGACAGAGTCTTGCTTTGTTGCCCAGGCTACAGTGAGTGCCGAGGCATCAGCCTAGCTTACAGCAACCTCAAACTCCTGGGGTCAAGCAATCCTAATATATATATATACAAAAAATTAGCCGGGCATGGTGGTGCATGCCTGTAGTCCCAGCTACTCGGGAGGCTGAGGCAGTAGGATTGCTGAGCCCCGGAGATTGAGGTTGCTGTGAGCCAGGCTGACGCCACGGCACTCACTCTAGCCTGGGCAACAAAGTGAGACTCTGTCTCAAAAAAAAAAAAAAAAAAAAAAAAAAAATTTTTTTTTACTGTGTCCTAATAAAAGTTTATTCGTGGACATTGAAATTTCAATTTCATGATTTTCACATGTCATGAAATATTATTTTTCTTCTGATCTGTTTAACGTCTTCAATCATTTTAAAAATGTAAAAATCATTCGTAGCTCATAGACCCTATAATATCAGGCAGGGGGTGGGGCAGTATTTGGCCTGTGGGCCATAGTTTACAGATCCATCTTAAGTGAAGACAACGACCAGACCAAACCTGAATTTCTTCTAAAACCAAGACTTTCAAGAGAGATTATTAATGAGAACATGCCCTATGCCAGATTCCCTGCTGAGTAGGAACAAAGTCAGGATCCTCATACAGGAGGACAATGGCCTGGGCATGGCCCCACTGCTCTGGAACTCCTGTTGCCAAGCACAGGTGAGCCTGAGCATTTCATAGACAGCATTGTTTTCACAGCAATGTTAAAAGGAAAACAAGGCATTTGTAAAAAATTGGAAGCACAAAAGGATTTTGTTTCTAAGTCTCCAACAAAACCCACCAAACACACTAAAGTCATTATCAACACACAAGGCTGTTCCTGTATTTTAGACATAAGTGGGTAAAAGCTTACCTGACATACCTAGAAGCCTCACCATCAAAGAACATTCGTTTCCAAATCAAGCAATGAACATTTCAGTCACAAACAGTACACACACCAAAATGTTTTGCTCACTATATTTTGAGACTAGTTCTACATATTGTGCTAAACATTTCCAGAAAGTTGCAAAAAGCTTATCGTTATTGATCGGTGCTTAGAATTCAGCTGACACCCTGGCTCCTCTGCAGTGTGTACACAAAGATCAAATCAAAGTAATAAATACACATTAAGTCGTCAATCATTTCCCTGTAAAATTGTAGGCCCAAGTACTCGCACATCCTGAAACAAGTCCATCTTCTGTGCCAGCACCCTCCATTGCCGAACTCCTAAAGACATTTGTTTCTGCACTCAGCGCACGTGTGGGGCTCCTGAGCACATGAAACATGGCTGGAGCTTGGAGGACCTGAAGAGTTAATTCTATTTGAGTCTCAACAACCCTATGTGGTGAGTGACTACTTTGCCGGGGTAGTACACCACTTGAAGGGATAGACGGCGGGAGCAACATGAAAATGTCCGTAATGCCGCTGCAAAAATGTCTGCCTACAGATCTCCCTTAGAAGAAGACGCATTCTGCATGAATGGCGTTGATAGTATAGCAAAACTATACAACAACTGCCACTGCTGCGCATTAACATGTTGCCTCCAATATGAAGAAAGTGCTTCAAGGTGCTTCTGCTATTATCCTGTAGTTTCTTCAGTTAAGCCAACATCCTATATGCCTTCCCTTCAACTAGATGAGGGTACAGACACCAAAAGCCTGTGCTCAGCAACACAGGAGCCCAGGAGACCATCTGTCTGCTGAACTGTGAGCTGGTTGGGACCTAAGTGTCACCACCTTTTTCTTCTTAAAGAGAGATGCCAGGGTGAGGAGGGAACAAATAAAAACTGCTTGTACTGCTTGAAGGTTGTGAGAGCTATCACAAGCTGCAAAGATCAGTAACTCCAGGCCGCCTCCCTTGGACTCTTGGTCTGTCTGTTGGGCCCAGGTGGAGGACTCTGCCACCACTGCTGCTGCAGTTTCTCCTTCTTTTCATGTAGGAGGTCATGTTGTTGAAGGTGGCCTTATAGAGACTGAAGCTGGCATCTGTGCTGGCAGAGCATCCAGCATAGCCCTGATCCCTTAAAAAATATCAGACACTTTCTTTGTCAGGGTACTGTCAAAACCAAACTGACTGGCTGCCCACAGCACTGCAGAGCACCAGCAGGGCTTTCTCACAGTACTGCAGAGTCCACAGCCCCTGGGTCTCCTCAAAAGCCTTGTCCCACACTCAGTGCTGGAAAGATAGCTGCTGTCTGTATACCAAACGCTGTCTGAGGGCAACAAGCTGTAAGATGTAGGGGAATGCAGTCACACAGAAGCACACTGCAGTTCTCCTGGCACCAGAATGCAATCCTGAATGCTGTAAACCTTTTGTGGTCCCGAGGCTCTGCTGGCTCTTGCAGACTGGCCAGGTGACAGCAGTGTAGTCAACAGCTGCTTCTACACCCCCACAGCCTCAGAGTACAGTCCCTAGAAGAGGACAAGAGCAGCTCAGGATAACCAGACACCACAAAGATGCGGCTCACAAACACTGTGTGCCTAAGGGAGGACTCCATGTTGTGCAGTGCTGCAGCCCAGCTGAACCAGATCTTCGTATCTTGGTAGACAGCGAGGACAAAATGGTCATCAGGACTCACGGTCACATCTAACAACATAGACAGTTTCCCACATTCAAGTCTGCTGCATCTGTGTAGCTCCAACACTAAAAAAGAGTAGTAGACACCTCTGGACTTGTCAGGGACCAAGACCTCTCCTCAGAGGCTATAAAGATTAGGGCTGTACATCTCACCATGGTCTAGAAAAATTTCCTCCAACTTCTCATTAAAGAAAGGGTAAAAATCTCACTCCAGGTAACAGTGAAAAATTCACAAATCCAAAATTATGACACTCAGAGATCACCACAGTTTTGTATGGAAAAGAATCAGATGTGTACTGTTCATTGGTTAAAGCAAAACAGCTGCCATACTTGGAGAATATGGATGCCAGAATTGTGCCATTCCCATAGACCAAGGGTGGCCTATCCTTCCTTCATTTTCTTGTGATTTCTTTTCTGCAGCACTGCAGTAATAGATGAAGAGGCTGTCGTCATCACTGCTCACTGTGGAGGTGGCCAGGATCCACTGCCACTCCACACTACCAATATCTGCCTGCACAACGCCAGCCCCATGGAACTAGCCACGTGCTTGCCTACTGCACCACAACCCACATATGTGCCTGTCCAGTGCCCCTTTCTGTTGGCCAAGAATATAATTTATTAAGAGTAAAGAATATCCTGGATTCCATAGCTATTTTATTAAAATTTAAGCATAGTAATTTAAATACCAACATAGCTAATGCTGTTCTCTACAGTATTCTACCTCACAAAGTGGCTAAAAGGATAAAATTAAGACTGTTTTTACAAAATGTACCACTATGCAAAAGGTATTATTATTCTTCCTATCTACAAAGAAACTGAATGTATCACCTTCTTTCATCACTTGTAGATCTTAGCTTCTGCTTTGCTGGTGTCAAAATTAGAGGAGGAGGGAGGGTCTAGCATTTACTCTAATCTAATAATGTCCCTTTACTCTCAACCTGTTCCATTAAAACTACGTACTTGTACAAGTAAGAGCTAACATTTGTGGGAGTAGTTTTTTCCCAAACTAGCTAAAACAAGAATATAACTTTTTCTTAACCCTTCCATTCCACAAACATTTCTTGCTTAATTATAGCACAACCAGGGCATGATTTTGAAGTATCTAATACTGCTCTATCTTTTCCCTTTGTTCTTCCTCCATCTTAGATACAATCAGGATTAATACCACTCAAAAGATATTTGTTTACAAATCCCATGCTATAGTAAACCCAAAGACTCATTCTTTCAATAATATAGAACATCTACTGAGTGTTAGACATTATTCTAGTCACTGAGTAAACCAAAATAAATAAGCTCCTCTCACACACAGAGCTAAAATCATCCCACAGATGCTAAAATTAATTTAGTAGTTTCAACTATCTTTTTAGACCCTGGTTCTTTTATAACTGTTGAACCAAGTATGCATACTCCATGCCATAGGAATTCCACTTTCAGGATTGTAACTTAGAAATATCCTGTCACATGTGTACACAAGAGTCCTGTACAAGGATGTTCCTATCTCAACATTGATTGTAATAACAAAAATACTGAACATAACTAGATGTCCATCAGTGGAGGAGTAGATAAACAAACTGTGGCATAGTCAGAAACTGGAATATTCAATAATAGTTTAATTGCATGAACTAGATTTATATGTATCAACATATAAATACGTATACCTTACAATTATAATTTTGAATAAAAAGGACAAGATTTTGAACATTACATACATATAGTTATCATACCACTTTAAAAATGAGAAAACAAAAATACTGGCTTATGGATAAGTACATATGTAGTAAAATATAAAAATGATTGAATGTACCCCACATTTATCATAGTGACTGCTTTTGGGGGGCTAGAATGGGATGGTAGGTGTTCAGCAGGGAAAAAGGACTGGTAGGGGAACCTAAATTTGTGTGTGTGTATGCATGTGTGTGTAATATGAAGAAAATATAACAAAATTACTGTTTGTTCATTGTAGGTGACTAAACACAGCTGTTTAATATACTGTCCTTTATACTTCCCCATATAAATATTTAAAATTTTCTAAATAAAATCTAAAACAAACTTACGAACAATCTTTTCTAAATACTAAGTGATTAATGTTGAAATACCTAAAATAGGCAATTTTCTTTACAAGACTATATACAACTTATAAGCATGGTTTCCATTTAGTGATGTAAAAGACCATGTCCTGGGGCTACCTACTATCATATTTCCTGATATTGCAATCCTTTCCTTTAGTCTGCCTTATTTTTTAAAAATAGATTTAGGGGGTACAAGTACAAATTTGTTACATGGGTACACCGTATAGTGGCGAAGGATGGTCTTTTAGTATAACCATCACCTGAATAGTGTACATTGTACCCATTAGGTAATTTCTCCTCCCTTTCTACCTTCCCTCCCTCCCTCCTGAGTCTCTACTGCCTATTTCTATGTATACACATTATTTAGCTCCTACTTGTGAGAACATATGGACTTTCTGAGTTATTTCACTTCGATAATGGCCTCCAGTTCCATCCATGTTGCTGCAAAAGACAAGATTTCATTCTCTTTATGACTGAGTACTATTCCATGGTGCGCGCACGCGCGCGCGCACACACACACACACACACACACACACACACACACACACACACACATAAACCATTTTCTTTATCCAGTCATCCATTGATGGACACTTAGGTTGGTTCCATATTTTTGCTATTGTGAATAATAGTGCTGCAATAAACACAGGAGTGCAGGTATCTTTTTGATGTAATGATTTCTCTTCTTTTGGGTACATATTCAGTAGTGGGATTGCTGGATCAAATGGTAGTTCTATTTTTAGTTGAGAAATCTCCATACTGTTTCATACTGTTTTCCATAGAGGTTGTACTAATTTACATTCCAACCAATAGTAAGTGTTCGCTTTTCTCCATATCCTCACCAACATCTGTTATATTTTGCATTTAGTCTACCTTATTTTTCCTTTCTACTTTAGATGGTAAAAATAGACTTACCTATCTTTAATATTTCCCTTTTTGGTCCCTAGAGCATTCAGTTTTATTTCTGTTCTCTCCACTTCTCTTTCTCCTATTTTGATATAGGTCCTTATGAGAACTTGAACTTTTTCCCACCTCTAGATGAAATAAGCCTGGCTACTTTTCCTTTTCTGTCCAATTTCTATTATTATTTTTTTTTTTTTTTGAGACAGAGTCTCACTTTGTTGCCCAGGCTAGAGTGAGTGCCGTGGCATCAGCCTAGCTCACAGCAACCTCAATCTCCTGGGCTCAAGCAATCCTGCTGCCTCAGCCTCCCGAGTAGCTGGGACTACAGGCATGCGCCACCATGCCCGGCTAATTTTTTTCTATATATATTAGTTGGCCAATTAATTTCTTTCTATTTATAGTAGAGATGGGGTCTCGCTCTTGCTCAGGCTGGTTTCGAACTCCTGAGCTCAAATGATCCACCCGCCTCAGCCTCCCAGAGAGCTAGGATTACAGCCGTGAGCAACTGCGCCCGGCCCAATTTCTATTATTAAAGCATTATTCAAAAGCCTTTATGATTTTTCTTGTCTCAGAAAAATGATATTATATCTATGAATGGCATGTAAAACTACTGATAAAAGCAATTTCTTTCTCCAAAAAGATATACAGAAGCCAGTAACCACATGAAAAAATGCTCGACATCACTAGCTACCAGGGAAATGAAATTAAAAACCAAAATGAGATTCCCCTTCACATCCACTAGGATGGCAATAATCAAAAAGACAAATAATAAACAAGAGTTGGTGAGGATGTGGAAAAAACAGAACCCTCATCCTGGTAAGACAGAAAAAAAAAAACATTCTGCTAGTATCTCAGGTTACTACAGGCATACATTAAAGAAAAAGGAAAACATATGCCCACATAAAAACTTGTACACAAATGTTCATAGCAGCATTGTTCATAATAGCCAAAATATTGAAACAAAAGAAATGTCCATCAAGTGATAAATGTATACATGAAATGTGATATATACATCCAATAGGATATAATTCAGCAGTAAGAGGCATGAAGGACTGATACTTAGTACAAACATGGATGAACTCTGGGAACATTATGCTAAGTAAAAGCCAGCCAGACACAAAAGAATACATATGATTCCATTTATATATGAAATGTACAGAATAGGCAATCTATGGAGATAGAAAGTACGTGAGTGGTTGCCTAGGGCTAGGAGGAATGAGAGAAATGGGAAGTGACTGCTAATGGGCACAGAGTTTCTTTTTGGGGTGATGAAAATGTTCTAAAATTGATTGTGGTACTGGTAGCATAACTCTGTGAATATACAAAAACAATTTTACACTTTAAATGGGTGAATTGTATGGTATTTCAATTATATATCAATAAATCTTTTTTTTTTTTTTTTTAAAGGAAATTCTGGGGCTGGGCACAGTGGCTCATGCCTGTAATCCTAGCACTCTGGGAGGCTGAGGCAGGAGGATCACTCAAGGTCAGGAGTTTGAAACCAGCTTGAGCAAGAGTAAGACCCCATCTCTATTAAAAATAGAAAGAAATTAATTGGACAACTAAAAATATATAGAAAAAATTAGCCAGGCCTGGTGGCGCATGCATGTAGTCCCAGCTACTCGGGAGGCTGAGGCAGAAGGTTTGCTTGAGCCTAGGAGTTTGAGGTTGCTGTGAGCTAGGCTGAGGCCATAGCACTGTAGACCAGGCAACACAGTGAGACTCTGTCTCAAAAAAAAAAAAAAAAAAAAAAAAAAAGAGGAAATTATGTCTTTTGAATTATGGGCCTAAGCAAGCACGCTTAGGACAAGCCACCTTTCAGGGTAATCAGGGCTAATACTTTCTGGTTAAGTTTTTATTGTCACATAATATATTAATACATACAGAAATACACATGAATGTATCTCAAGCCTAATATTTTTAAAATTTTCTTAGATTGGTACTACTATTAAAAATTTGCTAACATTAAATGTTACCCACAGTCTTGTGGGAAAAGCAAGCCTCATACACTGTTGAAAATCAAATATTTTCTGATATTAAGGTATTACAAAGTTTCATTTTTTTTTATTTACTTGAGACACAGTCTCGCTATGCTGCCCAGGCTGGTTTTGAACTCCTGGGCTCAAGAGATGTTCCTACCTTGGCCTCCCAAGTAGCTGGAACTACAGGCATGTGCCACTGTGCCTGGTCTACAAAGTTTTAAGTGTGCATACTCTATGACCCTACAATTATTTCTAGGTATTTACCTATAAAAATATTGCCACAGTGTTTAAGGATGTATGTATTTAAATACATACTGTAGCATTACTTTATTCTCCCATCAAGAAAGAGCTGAATAAATCAGATATAATCACTCTAAACAATAATAAAGATACTATCACTCTAAAGAACCATAAAAAACACATAGCTTGGCATGTGAAAGGGTATTAAGTATGAAGTAAAAGATTAGTCTCTTTCTGCTATCTTAAGCAATGTCCCTATTCCTCAGATAACCATAATCAATGGATTTTTATACATAATTCAAAGGTATCTCAAAGCACATAAAGTTTATTCTTTTTAATCACTGTGTATATTCCAGAGTCTAGAAAGTATTATTTAAATAGTTCTGTACTAAGGGATACTAAATACTTCTAATTTTTCAGTATTAAAAATAATGACTAAACACTCATTTTGATGTAAAACATCTCATAACATCTCTGGATTGTTTTTTTAAAATTATATTTTTGAAGTTATAAGTATATTTGTTAGAAATTTTGAAAATTAAGAAGAAATATAAATATCTTTAAAACCACTGTGAATAATTCCTGCAGCACTTAATAAGGGCGTTTTATATGTATTTTACTTGAATTTTAACAGAATAAAGAGTAACATTTACTTCAAATAAAATAGGTCAATCCCCAGAAAAGGCCTCTGGCAATAGTACTTTTGTTCTTCCACATAAATTTTAGCATCAGCTGGTCAGATGGGGAGGGGAGGATGGGACAAGACCCTTTAAGAATTTTGATAAGAACTGCACAGAATTTATAGATTAATTTGGAGAGATGTGTATATAGGAAAATCATGAAGAATAAAGTAACTTCTTATTTTTTTAAATGTCTTTGAATAACACTGTACAATTTTCTTCACAAAGGTCTTACACATATCTTTTTATCTTGTCAACATTTTTTGTTTTTTGAGACAAGTCTCTCTCTATTGTCCTGGGTAGAATGCAGTGGTGTCTTCATAGCTCACTGCACCTCAAACTCCTGGGCTCAAGTGATCCTCTCGCCTCAGCCTCCCGAGTAGCTGGGACTACAGATGTACATCATGATGCTCAACTAATTTTTCTATTTTTAGTAGAAATGGAGTCTCACTCTTGCTCAGGCTGGTCTCGAACTCCTGAGCTCAAGCAATCTTCCCACCTTCACCTCCCAGAGTACTAGGATTACAGGCCTGAGCCGCCGCGCCCTGCCTTCTTGTCAACATTTTTTTTTTTTTTTGAGACAGAGTCTCACTCTGTTGCCCGAGCTAGAGTGTTGTGGCATCAGCCTAGCTCACAGCAACCTCAAACTCCTGGGCTCAAGGGATCTTCCTGCCTCATCCTCCGAAGTAGCTGGGACTACAGGCATGTGCCACCATGCCCAGCTAATTTTTTCTATATATTTTTAGTTGGCCAATTAATTTCTTTCTATTTTTAATAGAGACAGAATCTCGCTCTTGATCAGGATGGTCTCCAACTCCTGATCTTGAAGGATCTGCCTGCCTCGGCCTCCCAGAGTGCTAGGATTACAGCATGAGCCACTGCGCCTGGCCCTTGTCAACATTTTTTTAAACGAAATCACATTAGTTCCGTCATGGAACCAATGCAGAGCAGATAGCTCACAGTATCAACAAAGTGGGAAGGATGTAGCTAATGAATACACAGTATATTGATGGTTTGAGAAGTTCCATTCTGGTGATTTTTTTTTTAATTATTTTTTTTATTTTGGCATATTATGGGGGTACAGATTTTAAGGTTTCAATAAATGCCCATTTCCCCCAATTCTGGTGATTTTAATCTTGAAAATGAGCCACATGGGTGACCTGAGACCAAGGTGGATAATGATAAGCTGAAAACTGTAGTTGAATCAAATCCATCTCAACTTATGTGTGAATTAGCAGCAAGGTTTGATGTTACTATTCCAACAACATTGGACATTTGAAACAAATCGGCAAGGTAAAGAAGCCAGATAGATGGGTTCCACATGAATTATATGAGTGTCAGCAGCGAAATCGTCTGGTAGTTTGCCTTACATTGCTGTCACAACATAGGTGAACCATTTCTATACTGTATTGTGACGTGTGATGAAAGATGGATTCTTTTTGACAATCACAAGTGTTTGGCACAATGGGTGGATAAAGATGAAGTACAGAAACACAGTCCAAAACTGAATATTCATCAGAAAAAGCTAATGGTGTCCGGTGGTCCAGTGCTGGTATTCAGTACAGCTTCATGAAATCTGCTCAATCCATTACAGTGGATGTCTGCGCAACCAATTGGACGAAATAATGAGGATTCTTGTGATTAAGCAGCCAAGATTGGTCAAGAGAGACAGGCCAATTCTCTTGCAAGACAACACTCGACCACATGTCACACAAACAATGCTGCTCAAATTATAGAAGCTGGACTTGGAAACTCCCTGTCATCCACTATATTCACCAGACCTTGCATCAACTGACTACCACTTCTTCCAAGCTTTGAACCGCTTCTTGCAAGGAAAAATATTCAATTCTCAACAAGTTGTGGAAAATATCTTTTGCAATTTCAAAGCCACTTGCTCTCCAGGCTTCTTCGTTGCTGGCATAAACAAACCACAATTAAGATGGCAAAACTGTGTTGACAGTTTAGGCACATACTTTGATTGATTATACTGCTTCTTCTTGTAGACATAATAAACTACACTTTTGATATAAAATCAGACATTTCATATTTAATTACACACCACACACACACACACCTTTGACCTCTTCTGCTGCATTAGCTAAGATATTCCATACCATGTTGAACAAAAGTGGTAGTAGCAGGTATATTTGTCTTGCTTGTTTCCAATTTTAATGAGAATACATCATTAAATGCTTCTTAGACATATTTGGTAGATATCATTTATCACCAAAGAGTTTTTTTTCTAATCACAAAAGTGTGTTGAATGCTGTCAAGTATCTTTTTCTTACTGTATCTAGAGAAGTTCATAAGGTGTTTCTCCTTTAATCTGCTAATATGAACTGCAGGGATTTTTAAAAATCATTGTGGCATTCCTGGGATAATTATTATACCTTTAAAGTATACACATTACTGTCAGTTTGGCAATATTTTACTAGATTTTTACAAGTATGTTCACAAGTGAAACTAACCTTTACTTTTCCTTTATTAAATGATGTTTGTCTGCTTTTAGAACCAAGATATATAAACTTCCTAAATGGAGTTAGGAAATGCTCTTTTACTCTTCCATGAAACAGTACAATTTGTGTGTGACTAGGATTCTACGTTTCTTCAATGTTTTGTAGAATGTGCCTATAAAATGAAGTATGAGTATGTGTAGATTTTGTAGTGTAGATTGTTTTCTTTTTATAGTGGTTATAGGCTGAATGGCATCAGAATGTTACCCCAAATATGCCACTTTTGGCATAAGGATCATTTTGATCTAAAGACAATTCAGAATCAACAGATGCAGAAAGAAGACTTCCCAGAGCTTCCTTTATCTGATTTAAAGGAAAACGTCTGAGAGATGAGGCCTGCCATAAAACCCTGCTCCTAGAACACAAAGTTTTATGGTCACATAGAACATGAAGAGATGACACTGAGAGGAATCTGCAGACAAACTTTACTAAAATAATCTTATCTTCCACTAGGTTTCCCCATATATTAATCTTCCCACAATTTATTATAGCTAGAAACCATGCCTTTTTCCTTTCTTTTCACAGTTGAACAATTTATCATTCTTTGTTGAAATGGTACATAATATCTCTCAGGCCTATCTACTTATTGGGCCTTCATTTTTTTATATGAAAACCTCACGTACATTTAAAAATATTAACATCAAATAAAACCTGTATGCCTTTTCTCATGTTAATGTTATTTGTCAGTTTAATTTCTAGGGCCCCAGACACAGAAATTAAGAGGGTAAAGGAAGAGTTCTTTGTCCTCTACAAGGCATATTTGAATTTTCTATTTCTTTTTGATTCATTCTGGAAACACACATTAATGGTCAACAAACCATCTTGTTTGTTTCCTAAATTTTTACTTAAAGTTATTCATTGTACTCAATTTAAAAACTCTATACAGTGTATGTTTCCAATGATTAGTAATGTTGAGCATCTTTTTATGTGATTATTTGCCATTTGGATATCTTCTTTAAAGAAATGTCTATTCAAGCCCATTTTAGCTGGATCGTTTTGTTGTTGCTGTTGAGTTGTAGGAGTTCTTTATATATTATGGATATTAACCACTTATCAGATATATAATTTGCAAATATTTCTCCCATTTTAGGTTGCTGTTTTACTCTGTTGATTAAATCCTATGATGCACAGAAAATTTTAACTTTCCTATAGTCCAATTTGTCCATTTTTGTGTTGTCTGTCCTTTTAGTGTCACGGCCAAGAAATCATTGCCAAATCCAATGTCATGAAGCTTTTCCCATTTTCTTCTTAAATTTTTATAGTTTTAGCTCTTATGGTTAAGTTTTTGATCCACTGAGTTAGTTTTTGTACATGGTACACGGTAAGGGTCCCAATTCCTTCTTTCGTATATGGATATTTAAGTTAGTTTTTTTACAGAGGTACAAGGTAAGGGTCCGAATTCCTTCTTTTGCATATGGATATTCCATTTTCCAACACCATTTGTTAAAGAGATTCTCCTCCCCCATGGAGTGGTCTTGTTACTCTTGTCAAAGATCATTTGACCATATACGTGAAGATTTATCTCTGGACTCTCTATTCTATTCCATGTCTGTATGCCAGTGCCACTTTGATTACTGTAGCTTTGTAATAAGTTTTGAAATCAGGAAGTGTGAGGCTTCCAACTTTGTTCATTTTTGAGACTGTTTTTGGCCATTTGGGGTCCCTTGAGATTCTTTTAGAATAGATTTCTCTATTTCTGCAGAAAAAGCTGTTGGAATTTTGAAAGGGATTTAAGTAAAACTGCCAAATTGTATTCCAAAGTGCTTGCACTATGGAATGTACATTCTCACTAGCAGTGTATGGAAATTTTAGTTCCTTCACATCCTCACCAATACTTTGTATGGCCATTTTTTAATTTTAGCCATTTGAGGAGGCATGTAATGGTATCTTATGCCTTTAATTTGCACTTCCTTAACAGTTAATGATGTTGAGCATCTTCTCATGTATTTATTTATCATCCATATATCTTCTTTGGTGAAGTGTCTGTTCAAATCTTTTGTCCATTTTTTAATTGAGTTTTATTATTGAGTTTTGAGAGTTATTTATTCATAGCCTGATCAAATATATGCTTTGCAAAGATTTTCTATCAATTTGTGGTTTCTCTTTTTATTCTCTTAAGCACTGTCTTTTGAAGAGCATAAGTTTTAAATTTTGATTAAATCCAACTTATCAATATGTTCATTACAAATTGTGCTTTTCATGTCATATTTAAATCTTTGCCAAAACCCAGGTAGCAAAGATTTTCTCCTGTGTTTTCTTCTACAAATTTTATAGTTTTAGGTTTAGTTTTTACTTTTCATTCCTTCCTTCTGTGTTCAATTTCCTTTCTAAAGTAAACTTTTTGGGGGGATAGCTCCTTCAAAGCAGAGCTGCGAAAGTTAATTCCTTGTCTGGAAAGGCCTTTATTGTACATTTGCCCATAGTTAATCTAATTAAATCCATGGCTTAGCTGAGAGGTCTATGGGCATCTCTCAGTACTTTGAGGATATTATTCCATTATCTTCAAACTTCTACAGCTGCTATAAAAAGACATTTTATGGTAATCTAATTGTAATTCTTTTGTAAATAATTTTTCCCTGAGTGCTTTTAAAATAATATTCTTTCATTTTCTTTTTTTTTTTTTTTTGTTTTTTGTTTTGTTTTTTTTTTGAGACAGAGTCTCGCTTTTTTGTCCAGGCTAGAGTGAGTGCCGTGGCGTCAGCCTAGCTCACAGCAACCTCAAACTCCTGGGCTCGAGCGATCCTCCTGCCTCAGCCTCCCGAGTAGCTGGGACTACAGGCATGCACCACCATGCCCGGCTAATTTTTTATATATATATATATATCAGTTGGCCAATTAATTTCTTTCTATTTATAGTAGAGACGGGGTCTTGCTCTTGCTCAGGCTGGTTTTGAACTCCTGACCTTGAGCAATCCGCCCGCCTCGGCCTCCCAAGAGCTAGGATTACAGGCATGAGCCACCGCGCCCAGCCTCTTTCATTTTCTTATGTGTATTACAGATTCAAATTATTTACCCAACTTATTTACCCAATTTGAGTGCTTGTGCTTCCCAAATTGTTAGATTCATGTAATTTATAAATGATATAATTGATATAAATGATATAATTTATAAATTTAGCCATCATTTCTTTGAATTTTGCTCTTACTTTATTTCTATTCTTACTTTCTCCATCTCTTTTGAAGCATGTAATGAAATTGTTCATTCCATCTTTCATACATCTTAACCTCGCTTATATTTTATATAACTTTCTTTCTTTGCTTTCCAGAGTTTACTAATTCTCCTCATCGCTGGGTTTAATCTAGTTTTATCTCATCCATTGACTTTTTAAAATAAATAAAATATTTTAATTTCTATATAGCATTTTAACACTTGCTCTGTAATTTACTATAACTAACTTGACATATTGGGATTTTATTTAAAGTGTTACCTTGCTACTTCAAGTCAATACCAATTATGTTCATTTTTTTCCCCTAATGACAACTGTTTCTTTTGAACTTTCTACTTTTCCTTTGTTCTATGTTGTTTCAATTTTTCCAACTCTATTATGAAAAATTTCAAATACACAGAAAATCTGAAGGAATGGTATAATTAGCATCCAAATCCTCTCAGATTCCAAAATTATTTTTTCATATTACTTTTTCTCTCTTTCTCCACATTTTGTTTTCTATTACACCATTTGAAAGTAAGTTCCAAAGTAATTGAGATAGAAGTGAGAAGGGTGATTAACCTTGGGGGTTAGCAGTGAATTGGACAGGCATAGGAGAGCCCTCTAAAGCACTAGGAACGTTCTACATCTTACTGTGCATTGTAGTTACATATGTAAAAAGTCATTGAGCTATACTGAGATCTGTACACTTTACTGTAAATTACATCTCAAAAAAGTGTGGGGGAAAGTTGCAGTCATTATGATACTTCGTCCCTAAATACTTAAGCATGTATTTCCTAGGAATAAGGACATTTTCCTACATAATTACATTACCATTATCACACTTAAGAAAATTAACAATTTCATAATAACTAATAGTCAGTCAGTGTTCAAAATTCCCAAGAATGCCATTTATAGTTCTTTCCCATTCCATTCCCAACCCAGGATCATACACAGCATCTGGCTGTTGTTTCTTTGGTCTTGTTAGTATAGAATAACCCCAACCTTTTTATCCTCTATGAGATCGACTTACCAAATAGTCCAGGCCTATTGTCTTACAAAAGTCCACATTCTGAATTTGTCTAATTGTTTCCTCATGGTGCTTAATTTTTTCCTTTATCCCCAGTGTTTATTATAAAACAGAAGGTCTGGAAGCTTGGCATTCAACATAATCATTCCAAGCAAGAATACTTCATAGGTGATGTCATCCACTGAGTTTTAAATTTCAAAACTACCTAGAAGTTCTATTTGGTTCCTTCTTAGGAGTCTAACGCTGCTGTTTTGAAATCTTCTAACTCACTTATAATAAACTGTTTCCTTTTGTGTTTTATAATTTTGGACCTCGAGCACATTAGGAGGGCATTATCTCTGTGAATTCCATGAGACCTAGATGGGCCAAAGGAGGATTTGCATTGCTTCTACCCAATGCCTGAATGTTATTACCATGCCAGGATCAGCTGTTATGTTGCTTGAGGGTTCATGGACAATGCAGGTAGTATAAATGTGAACCCCACATAATGATGAGAACAGGTCCATAGTTAAGAAGTCACAGGAGAAACTTTAATCTTTATTTAGGGCCTTGGCAAAGACAGTCAAGTTTCATTGTCATATTTATGTATTCTGATGAAGAGATTTCACCTTTTCACTGAAGGTAATGTCCTTCAAACATTCAGCTTTATGGGAGAATCTGAGTTCCAACTACCCTTGTGACGCTGGCCAAAGGCCCAGTCTTGTGGTCACCACAGATTGACACACATACCCCTTTGTTGCAGAGTTACAAAATGACCCTATCAGAGGCCACTACAGCAGAAGTCAGCAAATTTCTTCTGTAAAGAACTAGTTTTGTAGGCCATACAATAGTATACAACTACTCAACATTGCTGCTATAGCACAAAAGCAGCCACAGACAATATGTAAACAAATTATATCACTGATGTGTTTCAATAACACTTTATTTATGGACACTGAAATCTGAATTTCATAGGCTATGAAATATTCTTCCTTTGACTTTTTTGTCAAGCATTTGAAAATGTAAAATCCATTCTTAGTTTGTAGGCTATCCAAAAACAGGTGATGAGTGGGATTTGGCCTGAGGGCCATAGTTCAGTAATACCTCATCATAATTAGCTCACATACTTCTCTGGTTTCTCAAGTTCTTTGTTTTCACCCTCTGTAGAGTTTTCTTTCTTTCTAATGAGCTCAACTATATGTTTAAATAAAACGTATTTTAGTCAGCATTTCTGGGTGAAAGAGACATTTCTGGACATACAAGAATACCACAAAGTGAAAATCTAAAACCCAAATAAGTAATATTACAAATAATTTCCTATATCTTTCCTTTTCTCACTTAATAATGCCTCTTAGAAAAATATTCTTTTTACAGGCTACAATGTACTATGGTGTGGACATACCTTAGTTTATGTATTTATTGCCCTATTGCCAGGCATTCCTTTGTTTTTTTTGTCATTATGAGTAACAGTAGTATATCATTGTATAGATGTTCCTATATACTGATGCTCTTATTTATTTGTTTTTCTTTTTATCCGAGACAGAGTCTCACTCTGTTGCCTGGGCTAGAGTGCCATGGCGTCAGCCTAGCTCACAGCAAGCTCAAACTCCTGGGCTCAAGCGATCCTCCTGCCTCAGCCTCCCAAGTAGCTGGGACTACAGGAACGTACTACAATGCCTGGTTAATTTTTTCTATTTTTAGTTGTTTGGCTAATTTCTTTCTATTTATAGTAGAGATGGGGTCTCGCTCTTGCTCAGGCTGGTCTCGAACTCTTGAGCTCAAGCAATCCTCCTGCCTCAGTCTCCAAGAGTGTGCTAGGATTACAGGTGTGAGCCACCATGCCCAGCCTGATGCTTTTATTTTATGTACTAAATTCCCAACAGTGGAATTTCTGGCTTGGAAAACATAGTATTTGTAAATTTTGATAGATATTAAAGTGCTTTCCAATAAGCTGTGATACTTCACATTTCCACCCACAATGAAATGAGTAGTTTTCTGCTTACAGCCTTGCCATTAGTAATTTAATTTTTACCAGATAGATGAAACGATCTCATGGTTGCTTTAATTTGCATTTCTCTCACAACTGAGTGAATCTGAACAATGGTGATGTGTTTTACTGTTCATTTGAATTTAATCTTCTATTAATATCTTTTGCCAATTTTTCTATTGGGATGTCTTTTTCTTGTCAATTTTGAAGTGCTCTTTGTATACATAGGAGACTATTTACTTTTTGTATCTCAACACCAATACTGTTTCCACACTGACTATTGACTTTGCTCTTTTGAGGGGCTAAACCTAAGTTTTAAATTTTATTTTGTCAATTGCCTATCTCTTCTGGCTTTTGAGCTAATTAAGTTTTGATTAAGACAGTAACCTCAACTCCTAGATTTTACATACAGTCTACTGGATTTTTCTTGAAAGATTTACTCTTTTTTTGGTATTTAATTTCTTGATTCAATTAGAATTTATTTTTGTAACTGCTCTAAAATGTGGATCCAATTTTATTTTCTTCTAGATATGTCAGCACCAAAAATTAAATAATTTACCTTTTTCCTACTGATTGAACAATTATTTTCACATTAAATTCTCCTAAATTCTAGGATCTATTCCTAAATACCTGTTATATTCTACCGAAATAATTTTGAATCCCCAGATATCCAAAATATCTTGGTTTTCCCCCAACCTTGAATATTAGTTTGGCTAACAACTTTCATCAGCTCTTTGATGGTCTGTTCCAGTGCTTTTTAGCCCTTAGTTTGCCAATGAGAAACAGCTATCCAATTCTCATTCTTCTATAGATTACCAGTTTATCTTTCTGGAAAGGTTTAAGATTTTTCTCTAAGTTTTAATTATATAGCATATCTCCAGGTCAATCTTTGTTTTCCTTCTCCTGTTGACAAATCAGTTAGCTCTATTTATCTGAAGACTGGTATTTTCTTCAATACAGGGAGATTTTGTATTATGTCTGTGAATACTTCTTCCCTCTATTTTATTTGCTTCTAAAACATTTATTAAATAGAAGTGGTCTTTTTGGCTCTCTCCATGACTCTTTTCTCTCATATTTGCCACCTCTTTTTGTGAAACATTTTAAACATGTCCTTAGCTTTATCTTTCAAAATACTCATTACCTCCCTAGCTATCCCATTATTTAGCCTGTCTAACTTTTAAAGTCAAACAATCATACTTTTAATTTCTATAAAACAAACTCTTTATGATCCTCTGAATAACTCCATTTTCATATGAAACTGATCTGGTTTCAAGCATGCAGTACCTCCTGAAATATAGTATTTTTTTAATGTTCTAGTTGCTTTATCTTGGCTTTTCTCTGCTGCTGTTAGTGTTCCAGTCATACTTATAAATGAAAATTAGGTAGATTTGGTGTGGACTTACTCCAGTACAGTTGTATAGGTCCAGTAAACCTACTATCTAAATGGTAAGTGGTTTGGTATGTTGATAGATTGTGATATTGTAGTTTACAATAAGAAATATGTATTTTTCTTCATCTCCAGTTTCAGGCACAGAGCTCCTAAAACCAATGTAATTTCCTAAGTGATCAGGGGTGCTAGGTACATCTTAAAAAAAAAAGAGAGAGAGAGAGACAAAGTCTCACTCTGTCACCCAGGCTAAAGTATAGTGGCCTGTTCATAGCTCACTGGAACCTTGACTCTTGGACTCAAATGATCCTCCTGCCTCAGCCTCTGGAGTTGCTGGGACTATAGGTGTGCACCACCACGAATGGTTAAGTTTTAAACTTTTTGTAGAGACAGTGTCTCATTGTGTTGTTCAGGTTGGTCTTAAACTCCTGGGCTCAAGAGTCTTCCCACTTGGCTTCCCCAAATGCTGGGATTACAGGCATGAGCTCCTATGCCCGGCCAGGTACATTTTGTACTCATATTTGGTCTCTGATCCCAACACAGAGCTCCTAATCCCTTGCATTTTCTAGGTGATAGGAGCAACGTTTGTTCTAATGGGGTGACTCTTGGTGGATTCCTGGATAGCAGCTGATCACCAGAAAGACCAAGCAATGATTAGAAGCTTGGAACTTTCAGCCTCACCCACTAACCTCTGCGAAGAGGTTGAGAGAGGTGCTAGGGATTGAGCTAATAATTGATCACGCTTAAGTGACGAAGCCTCCATAAAAATCCCTAAAATACAAGGCTCAGAGAGCTTCCAGGGTACTGACCACTTGTAGCTGGAGAAGGTGGTATGCCTGCAGAATGCATGGAACCTTTGCACCCTTTCCCACATACCTTGCCCTAAGCATTTCTTCCAATTGGCTATTCATCTTTGTAACATCTTTTGCCCTATGTAAGATCCTTTAAAGCAGCGGTCCCCAACCTTTTTGGTACCAGAGGTTGGTTTCACAGAAGACAATTTTTCCACTGACTAGGGTTGGGGTGGGGAAGGCAGAGCTCAAGGGGAGGTGGAACTCTGCAGCCGGTTCCTAACAGGTCTTCCTAGCAGGTTATAGACTGATACCTGCTGTGTGACCTGGTTCTTAAGTTTCTTGGAGGACAATTTTTCCAAGGATGGGTGGGGAGGGAGGTCGAGGATGGCAGGGGAGACGCAGAGCTGGGGGCGGGGATGGGGGGTGGAAGGTGGAGCTCTGTGGCCCAATTCCTAACAGGCCAAGACTGGGGTTGGGGATCACAGCTTTAGAGTAAACAAGTTAATGTAAGTTTTTCCCAGAGTTTTTTGAGCTCTTCTAATACATGATCAAAGATGAGAAGGGGGTTGTGGGAACCCTTGATTCATAGCCAGCTGGTCAGAAGTACAGGTCACAACCTGGAACTTGAGACTGGCATCTGAAGTAGGGGGCAGTCTTGTGGGACTGGGCCCTCAACTTGAAGGGTCTTCACTATTTTCAGGTAGATAATGTCAAACTAAGTTAAATTGTGTGACAACCAGTTGATATCTACAGAGAATTGGAGAATTGCTTGGTGGGAAAAAAACACCTCTAGACATCTGGGCACAGAAGTGTGTTGTGTTGAGAGTATAGAAAGAGAAAGCAGTTTGTTTTTCTGTACTAAAGGGTACATGGGAGAGGAAAAGTCTGGTGTTCTCCAAAGAGTAGCACAGTATTCTTTTATTCCTGGGTTGATCAGTCTTTACTCGCCCTTGCCACACACTGGATTTCTCTGAGGTTCAGAGATATGTGATGTTCAGTTCTACTAATCCTTCTCATTCCAGTATTCATGCAGAGATTCTCAAAACAGAAACTTCATTTTGTTTAGAAAAAAAATTTTCAGAGCTTTTTCAAAGAATAATCACTATAAACAATTTGCTCCATATATACAGAAGAGGTACTGACAGGGTCCCCTTGTACAATTCCAGGTGGCTACATTTACATTTCTATGGAGACATGCAATGTAGAGCTATACTGGGGACTCAGCAGCCCATTATCAGAGGTTTCAAAATATCTGGCCAGCACCTTTTTTTAAAATGTATTTTTATTTTAAATTCAGAATTTCAATGATTTTACTGGGGTCTGATTCACTTTGGTTCTCCACAGTACTCACAACTAACCCACACCTTCCAAATATTCATATTTAAATTACGGGCCTTATTACTAAAGACATAAGAGTTTGTCCTGCCAGAGCAAGATCTTCAATTAATTACTCTGATGACTGCCCAAGAGGCAAATCCACTTCTTTGTAACTGCTGACAAGTTTTATGCTTCATCAGGATTTTGCTGAGAAGACTGGCTCCCTTCATATAAGAATCTAGCACCTAGAATTTTATTTGTTTTTCTATTTTGGCTTATTCATTTATCCAATCAGATTTTTTTTTTTTTTTGAGACAGAGTCTCACTTTGTTGCTCAGGCTAGAGTGAGTGCCGTGGTGTCAGCCTAGCTCACAGCAACCTCAAACTCCTGGGCTCAAGCAATCCTGCTGCCTCAGCCTCCCGAGTAGCTGGGACTACAGGCATGCACCACCATGCCCAGCTAATTTTTTTTATATGTATTAGTTGGCCAATTAATTTCTTTCTATTTATAGTAGAGATGGGATCTCACTCTTGCTCAGGCTGGTTTCGAACTCCTGACCTCGAGCAATCTGCCCGCCTCAGCCTCCCAGAGTGCTAGGATTACAGGTGTGAGCCATCGTGCCTGGCCTATCCAATCAGATATTTTCCATTTTCCAGGAATTCCTAAAAATTCCTAGTCCTCTGACAGCATCCTATCTTGTTTTATTAACTTATATTTTTTAATATATCTTTACTGTCATAGCAATAGAATTTTTAGGGAGAAAAAAATACGTAAAGGCAAGTTTTTAGTCTGCTCTCTTGGACTATAAATCTGAATCCTCTTTTTAAAAATAATCTCATTTTTGGTACTTGATTTCATTTACTGCTAGTAGGTTCCACTGTCCTGTGTTCTTGAGAGTGCAGAGGACAAAGAGATACGGATATGTATTTTGACAGAGGAGCTGTTGTGCATTACCACAATTTTACTTAGAATGTGAATTATCCTGGGTGAGACAATATATGTAAAGATCTTAGCAAAGAATTTGGAATATATTATGGCCAATACTCAAACAGTCACTGTTAATATTAACAAGAACTTAGCAAAGAAAAGGAGACAAAAAGAGGCAGTTAAGAGAGAACTTAAGAGATTCAGATGAAGGGAGAATGGCAAAACAATTATCATTGAAAGAGCTTAATACTGTAGACCCATTTATTGACTATTCATAAGACCTACTAAGTTCATAATGTGAAATTTTCCTGATATTGAATATGAAAATATTCAATACAATATAAACTGAGAGTTTAGAAGAGAATATAAACTGAGAGTATAATGGACAAGAAAAAGTCAAGTCATTTATTTAATCTAAGCCTAGCCAGGATAATTAAGGTAAGCCTAGTCAATTGTCTAGTAGTTCTTCATTTATGATCATTTTACATCTTTGATGAGTCTCAATTATCTTTATTACCTTTTACAAGGGAAATTATAAGCGTTAGTGGTAATTGTAAATGTCTCTTCCCTCCCCCCCCCCATAAACAGAAAGAGGCTAGTTAACCTTAATCATTTAGATTAGGCAAAGAAATTTGAAAGACTATCTTTAATAACCTCACACAATTACTAAGTTTAGCAGAACCTGAAAGGAGGAAGAATACTGTGATGAAAAAAAGGCAAAAGCCTGGGACTTAAGAACACATTTCCTACATCCTGCTCATGAATATAGGCAATAAAGAATTAATTTAAAATCTACTGGGGATAGCATGTTTTACCATAAATTGTTTTTAACACAGGCTGCTTCAAAGATAGAATTTCTATTCATAGATAGTTCATAAATAATTTCACCTTATATCCCCCTTTTAAGAGGGGCATCCCTGGAAAGATACTATTTAGTAATTCCTCATCTTTTTTTTTTTTTTTTTTGGAGACAGAGTCTCGCTTTGCTGTCCAGGCTAGAGTGAGTGCCGTGGCATCAGCCTAGCTCACAGCAACCTCAAACTCCTGGGCTCAAGTGATCCTACTGCCTCAGCCTCCCAAGTAGCTGGGACTACAGGCATGCACCACCATGCCCGGCTAATTTTTTTCTATATATATGTTAGTTGGCCAATTAATTTCTTTCTATTTATAGTAGAGATGGGGTCTCACTCTTGCTCAGGCTAGTTTTGAACTCCTGACCTTGAGCAATCTGCCCGCCTCGGCCTCCCAGAGTGCTAGGATTACAGGCGTGAGCCACTGCGCCCGGCCCAATTCCTCATCTTAATGTGGGAAAAATAATTTTAATTTCATTCTACCCAACAGAAGAAAGAGAAAGGGTGGGAAAAGTGAATTTGTTTTATAAATTGATTCTGCACAATGAATAATTAGAGTTCATTTTATTGCAATCAACTCTTGTCTGTTCATGGAAGAAAGGGCAAGAAAAGTATGAATGGATGTATTCCCTAACAATAAACAACATCTTATAAAGCCATATTTTCCAAGTAAGATCAAAATCTACTGGCTGATTATTGCTAACCCTATTAGTTCTCAGTCTAACCTCTAATGTAGGAATTCCTAACTTCTGGACATGTAATACCTTTATGATAACATTTGTTAAGTAAAAAAAAATTGAAATACTGAACAACAGCATTCATACTTTTAATTTCTGTTGTCTAAGAAAAAAATGAAAAACTTTGACTTCAGTTGTATTCAGAAATGAAATTTTTTTATTAATGTTAAAAGCAACCATATACATTAAAAAAGTAGTGATGCATATAGACATATTACTTATTGAGTCTACTGGCAATAATTTTTGCACTTGAGGATTATAGGCTACCCACAATAATTTTGCAGATTTCTCTGCTTTAAATGTCATTTACAAGGTACACTTTTCCAATGGTGACACTAATAAACAATAATCAAAAGTTATGTAGACAAGAGGAAAAATATCAAGCACAATGAAAATTCAACATTTGATAATAACTCAGAATGGGAATTTATTAAGGGTGAAGAATGAATCTTACCTGTCATATACTAGATAATAAACAAGCTCAAGACTGAAATTCTAACTGATTTTAAACCAGTACTCAGACATGAATGTGGTGCACTGTTTGGCAGATAGGTTAGAATGTCGAATCTGACACTAGAAGATAATTTGTTTCAGTTGAGGAACATAGACTTGGCAACAAATAACTATCTTTTCCATTCTTATTTGAGATGGATCCTTTCTATTTGCATGACCTCTAAGTATGAATAATATATTCATTTTCAACAACTGATTTTTCTGAAAGAAACAAAGAAATAGCAAAATGATGATATTAAAACGGACTCACCACTGTCCTCTGTTTGTTGGGCAGGAAGACTCTAACGATAGGTTTTTGTGGTGACTTGGGGTTGCTCCGTGACACATCTGTGGGATTTTGAAAAACTGAAAGAGATGAAGGTAGCACTGAAAGGCTAGAAGAGGAAGAAGATGTAACTGTGTCCGTTGACGCAGAGCTAGAAACAGAAAAATCAGTTCCATTCCCCAGGGATTCCAATAATTGTTGTTCTCTTTGTTGGAGGGCATCTAGCTTGCTGGTGTATTCTTCATAGGCCTATAAAAAAATGTAGACTTATATTGAATCTGGACTTTATCTTGACATTAACAAAAGGAAAAATGAAACTTCATTCTTTGATTATAATGTCTTTATAAAATAGCTAACAGAGTTTTAAGTTACAAGTTACAAAATAAGTGCTACAAATACTGTAAAGTAATACTTTCACCATTAAATTGATAAATTGTTCTAAGGCACTACACTACATTACACTGAGAAGTCTGGCCCATATGTATGTGATATCTAGATGGTCTATGAATAATAAAAAAGCATAGTATTTCTAGCTTTCTCATCAAATCATAATTTATCTCCCAAATCACATATCTAATTTAAGATAAAATACTATACTATATCAAGGATAGGTGTCCAACACACCCATTAAAAAATTGAGTTGTAAGCATATAAAGTTTCATGCCCCCCCCCCCCAGTCAACAGAAAAAGAAGTTGAAAAGGAGATGAGGTGTTAAAAAGGTTTGTCAAAAAAATGAGACTCAGGACACAGTGCAAGATATCATTATTAGCACCAAAACTTCCTGAATGTGGCTCAGATGTGTAACTGCCCTCTTCTTCTATTTTGTTTATTTCTCATATATAGCACTTACACAAATAAAAATATATCCATCTGCTTCTCCAACAGCCCAATAATAAAATCCTGAAGATAGAAAATGCCATTTTTAAATCTCTGATTCTCCTTCAAGGTCTTTGCAGTATTATAAGCTTAACAGAAAAAGAAGTTGAAAAGGAGATGGGCTTGGTAAAAATGTGTTAATTGTAATGGTTCCTATTTTGATTAATAAAGATGTGTTTGAGCCTAGTTATTAATATAATGATTTAAAATTCATGGTATGAAACCACAATTACTTTTGCACCAATCTAATATATGATTCTATTTATATGAGGTTCCTAGAGTAAACAAATTCATAGAGACAGAGAGTAGAAGGGCAGTTGCTAGGAACTGAGGGGAGAATGGAGTGGAGATTTAGTGTCTAAAGGGCACAGGATTTCAGTCTGGGATGATAAAAAGGGTCTGGAGATAGATGGTGGTAATGGTTGTACAACAATATGAATGTGCTTAATGTTACAGAACTATATATTCAAAAATAGTTAAAATGGTAAATTTTATGTTATGTATATTTTGTCACCATTAAAAGAGAAAATAAAAAGTGTTAAGGACTCTTAAATGGATTGGAAACCTGTAGAATGGTAGGACTCAGTGGGTTATCATCAGTAGACCTGGCTTTTCACTAACAGGGCCTCAAATATCAATACCTGCAGGTCTTTTCTCTTGGGTTAGTCAACTTTCCCCAGGCAAGAATTGTATTATCAGCCGGGCGCGGTGGCGCACACCTGTAATCCTAGCACTCTGGGAGGCTGAGGCGGGCAGATTGCTCGAGGTCAGGAGTTCAAAACCAGCCTGAGCAAGACCCCGTCTCTACTAAAAATAGAAAGAAATTAATTGGACAACTAAAAATATATATACAAAAAATTAGCCGGGCATGGTGGCACATGCCTGTAGTCCCAGCTACTTGGGAGGCTGAGACAGGAGGATCGCCTGAGCCCAGGAGTTTGAGGTTGCTGTGAGCTAGGCTGATGCCATGACACTCTAGCCTGGGCAACAGAGTGAGACTCTGTCTCAAAAAAAAAAAAAAAAAAAAAAGAATTCTATTATCTCTAGCCAGGGTCCTCTTCATGGTATATAAATGGTGATAAGTACAATGTTCTAACTCATTTATGTGTTTGTTGTCTATATCTCCCTACCCCCATTAAAATATAAGCTATTAATATTTAAAGGCAGAGATTTGGGGCCATTTTTAAAATTGGTATTTCCTAGGTCCTAGAACAATACAAATGCTATCAGGCACTCAGTAAATATGTTAAATGAATGAATCAACTATTTATGAAGTACTTAATACATACGTCAGGAACTCTATTTCATAATTATGAACTCAATGAATCCTTAAATTGCCACACATGATATTATTCCCATTTTACCAATGAGGCTGGGAATAAGATCAGGTATTCTGTCTGTGGAAACTAAGGTGCACTTGGGATTCACACATGGAGTCTGTGTGACTCCATGGTTCATCTTAATCATTATATTATACTGACTTCTACAGCATGTGTGTGTATATGCATGTGGTATACACATATATGCATACTACAAATTGTGTAGCACTAGTCCCTGAGAATAAGACTCTGCTTTACCACATGTTAATGATATAACCTATGAGTTATGGTCTGATGTACACTATCCTAATTATACTTAATTTGAATAGGCGATTCAATTTTGTGTGGGTAATTCTAAAAGGAACCAATCAAATAGAATATATCTAGTATAAGGTCCACTAACAATGTCACAAAAAATAGCTTAAAGGAATTGGAAATAGTTAGCCAAAATAAGAAGAGCTGTTGTGGGGGGACAGGGGTGAGAGAGAGAATGTCATGATAAATATAGAATAAGGTAGTGGTCAAGAGCATAGACTTCTGAGTTAGAGATCTGCATTCTTCCAATTACTAGCAGTCACTTCAGGTAAGTTACTTAGCCTCTTACTGTTTCTTCAGCTATAAGGAGGAGACAGCAAAAATACCCAGTATCTAGTATCTAGCTCAAAGTAATTATAAGGATTAAATTAATAAATGCACTTAACACAGTACTGGGCACAGAATAACAAGTTTGAATATTTGTTGTTGTTGTTAATGATCAGTCCTTGAATAGTAAAAAGTCTGAAGAGTGTGGGTGGAGGAGGTGGTGAATCATTGCTATAGTGAGACATGGTTACTGATGCAAATGTATTATATCTGAGCATGAGGGTAAAATTGTCCTTAAGACACAGAAATGGTTGGCAGAAAAACTGCTGGTTATAGTGTCTGATTCTGATTAACAAAATATTACCATTTTCAGTAGGACTATTTGCCTCCTTATGACTTCTTTGCTTGGTCTCCTAAGACATACAAGTAAAAGAGATAGCATGGGATATTAGGAAGTATACTAACTAGTATTCAGAGATAAGAATTCTAGTCCTAGCTTTAATACTAACTAGTAGTATGATCTAAGACAAGCCATATGAAGTAGAGGAGAAAGAAGAAAACAGTTTATTAACTGTTATTTCTGAACTTTCCAAGTTTATTTTAGAAATGCAAGGTTATTTTCTCATAAAATACTGAAGATTTAATTTGCCCTTTAAAAAGTAATTAGATTACTAAGTTAGAAATTTAGTTTAGAAGCCTCTGAATCTGTGCTTAAAAACTTCCAGCATTTAGAGCCAAATGGCAACCTGATCATTTATAATTTAGGGTTATCTCCCTGTATGACTAATGATTATAGCTGAGCCAGTTTTTATAGAGGAAAGCAGTGTAGGATAGTAGTGAACAGTGTGGACTGTGTAGAGCCTGACCACCTAGACTCCATAACAGCTTGCCGGCTTACACAAGGAAACTAATGCCAAGAAATCTTATCTGTGATTAGAATAGTACCCACTATCTCATAGGATTAAGAACAATGACTAACTCTATAAATCATGCTCAAGGCTTGGCACAAACCTCAAGACACTATTAAACAACAAAGCTAAACAATGTTGGACTACTTACAGATTATAAATTTTTCCTATAAGAAAGCAGAAACCAATATTGGGGGGGCTTAAATTAGAAAAGAGGCCAGATTGCAATGCCTCACCCCTGTAATCCTAGCACTCTGGGAGGCCGAGGCAGGCGGATTGCTCAAGGTCAGGAGTTTGAAACCAGCCTGAGCAAGAGCGAGACACTGTCTCTACTAAAAAAAAAAAAAAAAAAAAAAAAAAAAAAAAATAGAAAGAAATTAATTGGCCAACTAAAAATATATAGAAAAAATTAGCCGGGCATGGTGGCGCATGCCTGTAGCCCCAGCTACTCAGGAGGCTGAGGCAGGAGGATCGCTTGAGCCCAGGAGTTTGAAGCTGTGAGCTAGGCTGACGCCACGGCACTCACTCTAGCCTGGGCAACAAAGTGAGACTCTGCCTCAAAAAAAAAAAAAAAAGAAAAAAAAAATTAGAAAAGATATTTTACAAAATTGCCCCATTTTCCAATATGGTAACTAGTTTGCTGACCTCCAAAACAGTGTTCTCTCTCTTCTTTTTTTAATCCAAAGAAATATTTTGAAATTTGTAAATTACAAAAGTAATGTTTATTGTAACAAGTGAAACAAAACAAGATTAAGAAGTATAATAAAGGTAAAGCTAATTCTCTCTTCTTGTATCTATTCCTAATCCTATCCCCTAAAATAACCAAGATTATCAGTGCAAATGCTTTTATAAGTTCGCTTTTTCTTCCCAAAATTACTAAAGACATGATACTCAAAAGCTTACCTCCAGATATATTGATGGTGGATTATGCTCCCCACCAAATTTGTCCAACAGGGCCTCTATATGTTCTTGTGTCAACTTAATCATTTGTTTGATATTCCACACCTAAAAAATATTTTAAAACAATTTAAATAAAAGTTACTTAGGATATGAATTAGAAATATTTTAATGTACACAACTACATTATAGTAACTTTCAATGCTCCTCAAAATTGATAGCTTAAAGATCATTTAGTATAGTGGTTTTCTCTTTTATTGTATTTTTTTTTTTTTTTTTTTTGAGACAGAGTCTCACTTTGTTGCCCAGGATAGAGTGAGTGCCGTGGCATCAGCCTAGCTGACAGCAACCTCAAACTCCTGGGTTCAAGCAATCCTGCTGCCTCAGCCTCCCAAGTACCTGGGACTACAGGCATGTGCCACCATGCCTGGCTAATTTTTTCTAGATATATTAGTTGGCCAATTAATTTCTTTTTATTTATAGTAGAGACGGGGTCTCGCTCTTGCTCAGGCTGGTTTTGAACTCCTGACCTAGAGCAATCCGCCCGCCTTGGCCTCCCAGAGTGCTAGGATTACAGGCATAAGCCACCGCGCCCAGTCTTCTCTTTTATTGTTAAGCATCTTTAATTTTCTTCTGCACTAGTAATATATTCCCAACTCTAAAAGATTCAAATGATACATTAGTATTCAGAATAAACCATGAAAATCTCACTTTCCCTTCCCCATATTCCCAGGCCCCACAACAAACAATAAATGCTGTTTATGGTTTGGTAAGCATCCTTCCATGTTTCCTTTTCTCTCATGTAAAAAAAAAAATACATAGATATATAAAATATATAAATACATATATTATATAAAAATATTTTAATGCTTGCTTTTTTCACTGAATAATAAGTCTGAGAATTCTCTCCATGTCAGTACATATATATTTTACTCCTTTATAATGGCTGTATAGCATCCACTTCATAATACTATTATGACACTGCTTATTTCAAACTTCAGTGGTAACCAGGTGTTAGGTAGAAATGGATACTTTTAAAGAATCAATCCTCAGCTTCTATTTGTACTCTCCCTAAATGATCTGCTTAAGAACTTGTTCTCCTTGCCTTCTTCCCCTTTTAAAATCATGAGTTTCCACTTTATAAAAGAAAGGCAAAATTCTTATCCACCTCAAATACTAAGACGTACTGTTCTGAGATGCATAAACTCCAACCAACAGAGAATTCTGGACTTAACAGATAGATTATTAAAAGAGGGAAATCCCTTGAGAGAAACAGGGGAAAAATTAAGAGCAGGATCTTATTTTGCCAATGAAACAGATTTGTGGCAAGGCTCTAACCTTTATCCATTTATCCAACCGCCAGCCTAGAATCGAGAAGTCTAGTGGTTATAATAAAGGCACAGATTAACATGTTTTAAGACAAGCCATCAGATTTTTTTTTCTTGATAAAAAGGAGTTCAATTTGGTTTGACAGTGAGAACTGGCTTTCCAAATTACATTATATGGTAGATTCTATCTATAAACAGAAATAACTAAATGTGTAGTTTTAAGGTTTGACGAAAAAAAGTATTTAACAAAAATATAACACACACTAGAAATTATGGCCTTTAAAACTATTTAAAGTTATAATGAAAAAATGTGAGATATAAAATTTAAAATGTAGAAAGGGAAATAAATGAAGAAAAGGGTTCCAGGACCCTTGGTTTATTGAATAATTCCCTTACTAAATGACATTTAAATTATTTCATTTTTCTCAACGTCAAACAATACTTCGACATATAGTTCTGAACTGCCTGTCTGGGCAAAGGTGTAAGTTTCCATTTTGATACTGAAGTATAAGATTCTTGAATCAAAGAATATGCATATTTAAAAATATAATAAATATGCTAAATGGTCTTCCAAAAGATGAAAAATATCAAGTTATACCTCTATATGCAGGGTATGAGTTCACCCTTTTCCCCAAAATCTTATAAACATCTGGTATTATCAAATTTCTGAACTTCTGTCAAACTGAAGGGAGAAGGCAATCAAGTTTTTTTTTTGAGACAAAATCTCACTCTGTTGCCCAGGCTAGAGTGCTGTGGTGTCAGCCTAGCTCACAGCAACCTCAAATTCCTGGGCTCAGGCGATCCTCCTGCCTCAGCCTCCCGAGTAGCTAGGACTACAGGCATGCACTACCATGCCTGGTTAACTTTTTCTATATATATTTTTAGTTGGCCAATTAATTTCTTTCTATTTTTAGTAGAGACAGGGTCTCGCTCTTGCTCGGGCTGGTTTTGAACTCCTGACCTTAAGCGATCTTCCCGCCTCGCCTCGGCCTCCCAGAGTGCTAGGATTACAGGGGTGAGCCACCATGCCCGGCCTGGCAATCAAGTTTTAATTTGTATTTCCCAGGAAGTTGAGCACTTTTTATTTTTGTTGGCCGTGTGAGCTTCTGAAAAATTCCCTATATCCCTTTTATTCCAATGAGCTGTTTGTTTCTTTTTATTGATTTATAGATACTTTTTTTTCTAGACATTAATCTTTATTATTCTATGCTTATTTACAGTTTTTTATTTGTTTTTCATTTTATGTCTCTTTTGTCATATAAACTCTTGCTATTCATAAGTGCAGTCCAGAGACCAGCAGCATCAACATCTTCTGGAAGTTTGTTAGAAGAGTAGAATCTCAGGCTCCATTTCAGACCTACTGAACTTTAACAAAATGATTCATATGCACAATAAAGTTTGAGACATAATAATAGAAGTTTTAAATTTTTACTATAGTCAGATATTACAATATTTTCTTTTATGATTCCTTTGCTAATTTTTCATACCTCCAATAAAGTGTTAGATGTCTTTTCTCTAGCTACACTTTCTGCCCAGGTGATCTCAACCAATCTTGTATTTTTATATGCCAACTATGAGCCAATGAAGTTCAAACTTTAAAATCCAGCTCTGCTCTTTCCATTCAACTCCAGACTCACAAATGCCTGCCAAGTATCTCTACTAGGGTACCTTATAATAGGCATCTCAAATTTAACATGTTCAAAGACTAACTTCTGATCTCCCCCACCAACCTCACAAAACTTGTTTTTCCTATGGTCTCGTCAAATCAGAAAATGACAAACTCCATTCTTTGAGTTGCTCAAACCAAATACTTCAGCAACATTCTTGATTCTCCTTTTTCTCATATCTGATACCCAATCCATCTCCAAAGCAAAATATATGTACATATATTCATTTACCACACTGGCTAAGCCACCATCATTTCTCAGTTAATGCAACAGTCTCTGAAGTGGTCTCTTCTGTTTCATGCCCAGAATGGCACATTAGCTAGAGTAATCCTGAAGAACCATAACTGCAGATCACATGTCATTCTTTTGCTCAAAACCCTCCAATGGCTTCCCAAGTAAAAATCACCAGATCATGACCTGGCCTTCTGATATTTGTTTATCCTCATCTCTTACTGTTCTCCCCTTCACTCATTCCTCTCCAATTACACTTGGCTTAATTGAACATGCCAAGTATACTCCCATTGCAGGATATTTGCATTTACTATTACTTCCATCAGGAATGCGGTATACCCCTAATATTTCTACAAGGTTTGTTACCTTACCAAGTTCATTCATCCCTTTATTCCATTGTTACCTTATTAATGACGTATTCTCTGACCATCTCATTTAGAATGACTGCCACCCCTTTATCCCTCCAAATCTTCACAAGCACACAGAGGCAGTTTCTATACCCTTTGCTAACTTTCTTTGCTCCATAGCACACATGACCCACCACCTTACTGTATATATTTTACTTGTTTATTTTGTTATTAGCATGTGTCTTCCACACTCCCCAATAGAAAAAGGTCAAAGAGGGTATGGATTTTTGTCTTGTTTTATATATCCCCAGAGCCTAGACCAGTGCCTAGCATACAGTAAGCACTGACATATATGAATACTTTCTTTAGACCAACCCTCTATGATGAATTTACTGACCATGCAGACATAACTGCTTCATAAGTTAGAATTTGATATCTTAAAGTTGATTATATTTTCCATGTCTATGAGCTATTCTGAGATCAGAAACATGTTTTATTCAATTTTTGTCCCCTCATCACTTATCTTGGTGTCTTAGTCATAAGAGGTATTCAATTAAAGCTGAAGCTCTAAGCTGTTTTCAGAATAGGGTAAGAGGGTTAAGTAATTCTAGTTCAGCGATTCTTTCCTTTGTCCAGTAAATTCAGTACTCTGTTACCCACACCCTTTTTTCCCAAAGCTCCATAGATAAAACTCAAATTCAGTTAGCATTAAGAACTACTCCCTCAAAGGATGGGAGAAAGAAAGGAGGAAAAATGATTAGAGAAGAGAAATGAGAATGGGGGAAATGAGGAAACTGATCTGATTAGAATAAAATTTTTCTTAGTGGGGTGTAGAAAATGGTAAGATTGGTTAGGGAGAGTGGAGGCAGACCATGAGTGTCTGGAGCTCTAGTTTCTTATTTCTCTAAAGAAAAGTAATTTTATATTCAAAGAATGAAGAAGTCACAATGACCCAAATTGCAATTTTAAAAAATAAGTTTGGGAGAGAAAATTAGTTCAGATTCTCCAGAAGAGTTCAAGAAAGAACTTTAATGATTCTTATAAAATAGTGAAATATTAAAAAATAGAATACAATGAGATATTGCCAAATACCAATGAGAAAGGCTATAATAAAAATGATAATATGATATACTAATGAAAATGTAGAGCAACTGGACCACAGTGTAAAATGGGGCAGTCACTCTGGATGATTGGCAGTGTCTCATAAAACTTATCATGCAGCTACCATATGATTCAGCAATTGTACTTTTGGATGTTTATTGCAGAGAAATAAAGCGTTATGTTCACAAAAAAAAAAAAAAAAGTAGAATAAGACATTATAAAGCTAACAGTAGATACACAGTTTTGGTCTTAGAAAAAAAAGAAAAATCTTTTACAACAATCCTAAATGAGAGATGAAAAAATAAAAATGAAAACCAAAAACTTCAATAAAGTTACTAAGATTCCCTAACCTGTTTTGATTTTTTCAGTACACAACAAATTAAAACCAGGCAACCTTAGTAAATAATTGATCATTTCTGGTGACTTTACAAATGGCACAATTTCTTCTCCAGAAAAAGATTGAGAATGTTTTTAAAAACCTCGCTTAGAAGTCCATGTTAAAATATAAATGCAGACAAACTGCTATGAAAGGTATGCTATGGCACAAAAAAACTACAGCCAGCCGGGAGTGGTGGCTCACGCCTGTAATCCTAGCACTCTGGGAGGCCAAGGCGGGCGGCTTGCTCTAGGTCAGTAGTTCAAAACCAGCCTGAGCAAGAGCGAGACCCCGTCTCTACTATAAATAAAAAGAAATTAATTGGCCAACTAATATATATAGAAAAAATTAGCTGGGCATGGTGGCGCATGCCTGTAGTCCCTAGCTACTCGGGAGGCTGAGGCAGGAGGATTGCTTGAGCCCAGGAGTTTGAGGTTGCTGTGAGGTAGGCTGATACCACGGCACTCTCTAGCCTGGGCAACAAAGGGAGACTCTGTCTCAAAAAAAAACCAAAAAAAACCCTACAGCCATTAACTCCCTTCATCCCTATAAAAACGTATCAAGTCCAGATTATTATGACCAGTTTCTATCAATATTATAATTTTCTTTAAAGATTTAATAGGTGATAGTATATAAAAAAGAAAATCTTCCAAACTACTTTTATGAACCTAGCAAAACCTAGAGGCCAAAACCTGACAAATACAAAAAAACCCATAAAATAATTCTATACAATATATATTATATACACACACACACATATATATATAAAGTACAAGAATAGTCATTAATTAAAATAATCCTTAATAGGTCAAAGGAGAAAACTACAGGACTAGCCTAACAGATGTCAAAAAATAAATGAGGCCAGGAGTGGTGGCTCATACCTGTAATCCTAATACTCTGTGAGGCCGAGGCGGGAGGATCACTTGAGGTCAGGAGTTCAAGACCAGCCTGAGCAAGTGCGAGACCCCGCCTCCACTAAAAAATAGAAGGAAATTATCTGGACAACTAAAAATATATAGAAAAAATTAGCCAGGCATGGTGGTGCATGCCTGTAGTTCCAGCTACTCAGGAGGCGAGGCAGAAGGATTGCGTGAGCCCAGGAGTTTGAGGTTGCTGTGAGCTAGGCTGACACCTCAGCACTCTAGCTCAGGCAACAGAGCGATACTCTGTCTCAAAAAAAACAAACAAAAAAAAAACCCCAAAAACAAAAATAAATGAATATTACCCAAAGATATATACAAGAGAGAGAGAGAAATGGGACTAAAATTTTAAGAAAATTTTTGAAATAATCATGGCACTGAAAGCAAAGAGGCTAGGGCATCAATCATTTAGTGGGGGAAATTCTGAATATTCTTGAAAATTACAAAAAAAATCACAATCAGTTTGACAAAGAAACTACAGCTAATAAACTGCAGACCAAAATACATGGGGAAATTTCTACTCAAATAACTCTAGAAGACCTCCAAGCTTAAAGACAACGCATATAAAGAGAAAGCATGAGGAAACTATAAAAACCTGAGTTTTGAATCATAGTCATTAAAATGAAACCTTGAGTGAAGTAAACAGATTAGGAGCTATAGAGAGAATTAAAGAACTAAAAGAAGATTCTGAGAAAATTAGCCAAAAGACAGAGATAAATGGATGGAAAATAAGAAAGAAATAAAGAATAGAATTAGTTAACCTGGGAGATAAAGAGTGAATGGGGGAGATATTTGAACAGAAGATGGCCATAAACTTTCTACAACAAAAATCAAAAATACTCAGATTAGACTAGCACACTGAGTCCTAACCATGATAGATAAAACTAAATCCAAAACTATACAGATTGAAGTGAAGGAGCAGGAAAGTTCTTATGGTCAATTGGAGAGAAAAGAAAAATAAGTTACATGGCATACTTCTCAATGACAGTGAAAGAAGCAAAAAGATAATGAAATGAATTTAAGATGCAAAAAGAAAATAGCTGACAATCTAGAAAAAGGCAACTGAACCCTGAAGGAATAATATAAAAGAATGGCATGATAGGCTAAATAATGCCCCCCCCCCAAGAGGACTACACAGTATACTAAAACCCAGAACCTGTAAATGTTACTTTATATGGCAAAAGGAACTTTGCTGATGTGATTAAGTATCTTGAGATAGGGAAATTATCCAAGATTGTCTATGATGGCCCGAAATGCAATCACAAATATCTCTGTAAGAGGGAAATAAAGGGAAATTTTACGATAGAGGATTAGGCTATGTGAAAACCTAGCAGGGAGAGATGTGAAGATGCTACACTGCTGGCCTTGAAGATGGAAGTGGCCATGAGCTAAGAAATGCAAGGAATGCAGCTCTAGAAGCTAGATAAGGCAAGAGATTGGATTCTTCCCTATAGCCTCTAAACGGAGCATGGCCTTGCTGATACCTTGGCTTTGGCCCAGTAAAACCCATTTCTGAACTACAGAATTATAAGAGAATAAATTTGTGGTGTTAAAACCGACCAAGATTGTGATAATTTGTTAATGCAGTAATAGGAAGTAAACACAAATGGTGAACCTAGAGGCTAATCTAAATAAGCATAGACAATATAAAATAACAACAAAACAATGACTACAACTAATGTAGGAAAGAGCCAGCATTAAAGCATGCCAAGACCTACCTATTATTATTCTAGAACAGGGATTCAGGAATATCTTGTTGTATTCAAAACAACACAGGGGCCAACTTGAAGGGACTCCTACTGGCCAAATTTGAAAATTTTCAGCAAAAAAAGTAAGGACTATAATTAACGATAATAGAGTGCATATATTAAAAACAAGAACAGGGCCGGGCGCTGTGGCTCACGCCTGTAATCCTAGCTCTTGGGAGGCCGAGGCGGGCGGATTGCTCAAGGTCAGGAGTTCAAAACCAGCCTGAGCAAGAGCGAGACCCCGTCTCTACTATAAAATAGAAAGAAATTAATTGGCCAACTGATATATATATATAAAAAAATTAGCCGGGCATGGTGGCGCATGCCTGTAGTCCCAGCTACTCGGGAGGCTGAGGCAGGAGGATCGCTTGAGCCCAGGAGTTTGAGGTTGCTGTGAGCTAGGCTGACGCCACGGCACTCACTCTAGCCTGGACAACAAAGTGAGACTCTGTCTCAAAAAAAAAAAAAAAAAAAAAAAAAAACCAAGAACAACAAAAAAAGAGCTCCTAAGTCCCTAAAAGTAAAAAGAGGAAGGGAGCATTTGATAACACTGTAGTTGACTATTACTTTCCTTGGAAAATTGAAGATTAAATGAAAAGAACTAAAATTATACATTCATCCTGCCTTTTTAGGAAAAATTAAGAGTTATCCCCATTTGACATGGGGAAGCTCTTCTTTATAAAAGAATGCCAGCTGATATAAAATAACTGGTTCAGGAAAGGATCAAAGAATGATAAAACCATTAAGTGAAAAGCTGATGAGAGGCTGGGTGCAGTGGCTAACACCTATAATTCCAGCACTTGGAGGCTGAGGTGGGAGTACTGCTTGAGACCAGGAGTTTAAGATCAGCCTGAGCAAGACACCATCTCCATGAAAAATAGAAAAAAATTAGCCGGGCATGGTGGTGTGCATCTGTAGCCCCAGCTGTTTGGGAGGCTTAGGCAGGAGGATTGCTTGAGCCCAGGAGTTCGAGGCTGCAGTGAGCTATGACGATGCCACCATACTGTAGCCCTGGGAACACAGGGATACCCTGTCTCAAAAAAAAAAAGGTTGATGGGGAGGAACAGGATACTCACATAGTGTATTTCTCCATACATTAAAGATAAAGGGGAAAACATACCTTTACAAGGAGATATGTGGCTTAGAACCATCAACAGTGGGACAATCCAACATATACCTCTTGATGTGATGTAACACAAGTAACACATCATCCATGAAGTATACTTGCAAAACATTTAAATGAATGGATCTTAGTTTCAGGATGGAGGATAGCTTTAAGAGACATTCTTGGGACAACTGCGGAAATCTGAACATGTACTATTAATAGATATAAGATTACAGAATTGTTAATCTTCTTAGATGTAATAGTATTTTAGTTAGATGAAACAATTTCCTTTTTCTTAGAAGATGTAAATACAGCAAAATGTTAACAATCACTGAATCTTGGTAATGTAGGTAGCATTTATATGAGCGTTCATTGCACTATTATTTCCGTAGGTTTCAGTTTTTCCCCAAACTTTTAATTTCTTTTTCCTTTAATGTTAAGTAGTCTTCTTTCTCCCCAACAATGCTTTTTCTCTTAAAGACTGATTTATCTCTGATATTAGCCTATTTATATCAGTGTTCTCACTCCTATTTTCTCGGTATGTCTTTTCTCATCCTTTAACTTAACCATTGTATGTCTCTCATAAATGATGACAGATAGATTGTTTCTGTTGGCTTGTTTTGTTTTAAACTTATTTGGCGGTATTTTAATCAAAGAATTTATTTCATTTACATTTTCATAGCTGATTTATTTCTACCATTTTACTATGTGCCTTCTACTTATACTACATTTTCCTGCTTTTCAAACTTCTATTGAATTCTCAAGTTTTGGTATTCTTCCTTTTACATTTATTAAAACACAATGGCACATTCTAGGACACATATTTCACAAATACAAAAATTTTACATCTACATATTGGGCACATTCTAGGGCATAAAGCAAGTTTCACAAATATAAAAAAATGTTACACACAGGCCATATATGCAATTAATTTAGAAATCAATGACAAAGTTTGAATAGTTTTGAAAAATTCAACACTAATTCACTGTAAAAATCTTAAAATGATAGAAATAGGAATCATTTAACTTAATATAGAATATCTACAAGAAACTTGTGGGAAAATATCACAGTGAATAATCAAGAATAAAACAAGGGTGCCTGTTATAATTGCTGTGATATACAGGAGATTATAGCTAATACTATAAGATATAAAAAAAAGCATAAGAATTAGAATAGTAGTGCAAAAACTTATTTGTAGAAAGCATGTTATCTATAGAAAAACCAAAGAGAACCTATAAATCATCAGGGCTAACAACTATTAACTATAAAAATTAATGGAGGACTTTAGCAAGATTGTTGGATATAAAATCAAAGAGACAAAATTATGCAGCATTCCAATACATTAGCCAGAGCCAATTTAAAAAACATGCTTTTGAATAGCAACAGAAACTATAAAGGATCTAGAGAAAAGGTCAAACAAAAGATTTGTAAGACTTCTGTGAAGGAAACAACAAAATAATATGCAAGAACATCAAAGACTATTGAGAAGACAGAAACTCTGATGATGCTAAAGGTTAATTTCCTCCCTTCCTTTGGTAGCCTACCAGGAAGCTGGCTTAGCAGGTATGAGTTTACTTAATGCAAGAAAAGGCTGATGACAGCTACAGAACTCAGAAAGCTTCCCCTCTCTAATATGGCTATTTCGTCAACCTCAAAGCTCCTATATTACATAGAAGCACTGTACACTGATTCTACTTATATCTGCCCTAAGCATACATCTATATGGGGATAACAGACTCCAGGGGATTGTGTGAGGATCACTTGAGCCCAGGAGTTCAAGACCAGCTTGGGCAACATAGCAAGACCATCTCTATATAAAATTTAAAAACTTGGCCAGGCATTGTGGCGAATGCAGCTACTCAAGAGACTAAGGCAGGAGGATCACCTGAGCCCAGGAGTTTGAGGCTGCAATAAGCTATGATCATGCCACTGCTGTAGCCTGGGTGACAGAGCAAGAAATTTTTTTTTTTTTTTTAATTTGCCTCAATAGGAATCACAGACTTGAAAACATTCCTATCTTTTCACCTAGAAATTCCACTTCTAGGAATTTTACCAATCTCTCGAAATTAGAAAAATAAAGTAGGTCTCTGGTCCCAGTATTTATAAAGATAAAATAAATTATTCACCAGGTAGAAAAACATTAACTGATTTTTTTTAAAAGGCACTATTTTTACATACAGCAAAACGGATATAAATAAATGCCCCCCCCAAAGAAAACATATCCTACAAAAAGCCATGTTTCAAAGAACATTAAATATAGCAATTGTAGCTATGCGTAAGCATGGGGAGAGTGGTAATAAGAAAAGGGTTAGAAAAATTAGGCAAGAGACCAGGTTATGAAGGGTCCTGACGGCCATGGTAAGTAGTCTGGATTTTATTCTAAACACAGGGAAAATCTAAAATTTCAAAAGTGGGTATGTGTGACATAATCTGATTTGTATTTAATTGTTGACAGTTACCATTCCCATTTTATAGATGAGAATATTGTGGCACCAAGGTGTTAACTATCTTGCTTGAGACCACCTAGCTGGTAAATGGAGTCAGGATTTAATTCTAGACAATATAACTCCAGAGCAGTATATATTACAGTGCCTCTAAATATCACTACAGTGGAGAATGGATTATAGGGGGACAAGAGGGAATGCAGGGAAGACAGGCTGAGATACGGTTGTAGCTAAGCAAGAGATGACTACTTGGACTAAAGTGGAAACAGAGATGAAAGAAACTAGCGAATCTGGGATATATTTTAAAAGTAGAGAAAAAAGACTCACTAATGGATTAGACATAGGGGAAGAGTGAGAAAGAAAAATAAGAATCAAGGCTGACTCCAAAATTCTAGTCTGGAGCAACAGCATGGACTGTGATGCCATGGAGCAGTGAAATCAAGCAGATGTCACCAAAAGGAGAGCTGGCTATACAAAGTTCAGAATGCAGGAGGAGAGATGAGGCTGGAGACACGTTTGGGTGTCATTAGCATACCAATACGCCCAACTCCAAGGAAGTACAGGCAAAGAAGGCCCAGCCCTAGGGGACACCCATATTTACAAGACTGGTTAAGAAGAGAGACACCAAAAATGGTTGAAAAGAAACAGACACTGAGGAAAAGAAAAAGAAACAAGTAATGCTCAAAGATGATGTCTTGTTTTTCTTTTGCTCTCCCTTCTCCTACTCCAACCCACTAGAAATCCCACGGTGGGATACCAACAATGGGATCTTTAAAAAAGCCAACATTCTGAGGGAAGAGAGCTTAGGTCTCCCCAACTGATCGAGCTATGGGGGATATAGCCAACACTAGCTACTTTTTAAAAAAATGTCTTGATCTTCCTGAGATGAAGTCAAGGAAATGCATGGCAGAGTGGGCTAACTGAAGCCCCAACTTTCTAGTTGCAGGACTACAAAAAAAGGAACCCCAGGGAACCAGAATATACCAAAAAGACTGAGGAGAGAATAGAACCTGGCAAAAAAACACCCTAAAGTTGTTTGTGAACTACTGGGCTCAACCCTGAGTTGTACATGTGTGTGTCTAATCCTATTCAGCACATGAAAGACTTTAAGAATTAAACTAATAGACTACCACACAGGCCTCAGATTCAGCACTGGGAGATGCACACATGTAACCAATCAGAATAGCACTACAAAGGCTTTGAACACTAAAGCGACACTGGAAACACACCCTATCGAAGGCAGGTTGGAATTTACAGCCTAAACCTAACCAGGTTGACTACCTGCTAAAACAATAATTAAGAACATTCCACATAGAATTTAAACAAGACCCTGAGGTCCTTAACAAAATAGTAAAAAATGTCCAGGAAACAATATAAAATTACGCACCATACAAAGAACTAGAAACCCCCCCAACTTGCATGGAAAAGACAATTAAAAGACACTAATCCCCAAATGACCCAGATGTTGAAGTTTTCTGACAAAAACTTTAAAGCAGCTATAATAAAAATGTTCCAACAAGCAATTGAAAACACTCCTATAACCAATGGAAACCTAGAGAGTCTCGGCAAAGCAATAAAAGACATAAAGAAGAACCAATAGGAACATTAGAACTAAAAATACAACAAAAATTGTAAAACTCAATGGACGGACTCAATAGCTGAATGAATATGTTAAGAGGAGTCAATGAACTTGAAGATAGAGCAAAAGTATCCATTATTAACAGCATAAAGATGGAAATAAAATGAACAGAACCTCAGGTTACTATAAGACAGTAACAAAAGGTCTAACATTTGTGTCACTGAACTTCTAACATCAGAGAAGAATAAAATGCTTAAACATATCTGAAGAAATAATAGCTAAAACCTCCTCAAATCTGACAAAGACATAAAACTATATATAGATTCAAAAAGGTCAGCGAGTCACAAAATAGATATATACATAGAAATTCACATTCTCATACAACATACAGTGTTTAAAATGAAACACAAAGAAATTATCTTGAAAGCTAACAGAGGAAAACAACCCATAAACCATAGGGGAACACTACTTCAAATGACTACAGATTTCTCATCAGAAACCATGAAGGCCAGAAGGAAGTTACACATTTCAAAGTGCTGAAAGAAAAAAAAACACAAAAAACCTTGTCAACCTAGAATTCTATATGCAATGAAAATATCTTTCAGCAATGACCATAAAACAAGGATATTTTCAGATAAATGAAAACTTGCTAACAGTATAACTGTTATATTCTGTATAACAGAAAGTTTGCTAACAGTATAAGTGCTCCAAAAGAATTGCTAAAAAAAATTCTTCATGCAGAAGGGAGAGGATATCAGAAGGAAACTTGGGAGAGCAGGTTGAAGAGTAACAAAAATGGTAAATATTTAGGATAAGATAACACATTAACCCTCTCCTCTTAGTTTCCTTATTTAATAAGTTTAATAGTTAAAAGAAAAAAAACTATTGCCTAATGAGGCTTTCAATGAATGGAAATGTAATATGCAGTCAACAATATGAGAAAGAGGTGAGGGGGGGATAAGAAACCTAAATAGGTTAACATTTCCATAATCCCCTAAAGAAATAATTGATTCAAAGCAGATGGTGAAAACTTAAGCATGTATATTTTAGTCTCTAGAGCAATCAGTAAAACTATATAAAGAGAGATTTTTTTAAAGCTATAATAAATTTAAAAGGAATACAAAAAATTATTCAAATAATGCAAAAAAGGGCAGGAATAGAGAAACGGAGTACCAGAAAACAGAGGAAACAAATTACTAAACAAGCAAACCTAAATCCAAACACATCAAAATTACACTAAACATAAATGGTCTACAGACAATAAATTGAAAGACAAAGAATGTCAGAAGGGATTTTAAAAATGACCCAACTGCATGTAGTTTACAAGTAACTCACTTCAAATACAATGACGCAGCTAGGTTAAAAGTAAAAGTGTGGGAAATACATTTAATGCAAAAACTTTAGTCAAAAGAAAGCTGCCGGACAAGTGTGGTGGCTCACGCCTGTAATCCTAGCACTCTGGGAGGCTGAGGCGGGAGGATCGCTCGAGATCAAGAGGTTGAAACCAGCCTGAGCAAGAGCAAGACCCTGTCTCTACTAAAAATAGAAAGGAATTAGTCAGACAACTAAAATATATATATATATATATATATATATATGTAAAAAAAAAAAAATTAGCTGGGCATGGTGGCGCATGCCTGTCGTCGTCCCAGCTACTTGGGAGGCTGAGGCATAAGAATTGCTTGAGCCAGGACTATGTGGTTGCTGTGAGCTAGGCTGATGCCACAGCATTCTAGCCCAGGCAACAGGAGGGAGGGAGGGAGGGAGGAAAAGGAAAAGGAAAAGGAAAAGGAAAAGGGGAAAGGAAAGGGGAAAGGAAAGGGGAAAGGAAAGGGGAAAGGAAAGAGGAAAGGAAAGAGGAAAGGAAAGAGGAAAGGAAAGGAAAGGAAAGGAAAGGAAAGGAAAGGAAAGGAAAGGAAAGGAAAGGAAAGGAAAGGAAAGGAGAGGAGAGAGAAAGAGAAAGAAAGAAAAGAAAGGAAAGAAAGAAAGAGAAAAGAAAGAAAGGAAAGAAAAGAAAGAAAGAAAAGAGAGAGAGGAAGGAAGAAGGAAGGAAGGAAGGAAGGAAGGAAGGAAGGGAGGGAGGAAGGGAGGAAGGGAGGGAGGGAGGGAAGGAAGGGAAGGAAGGGAAGGAAGGGAAGGAAAGAAAAGCAAGCAAGCAAGCTGCCCTGGCTATGTTAATATCAGACCAAAAAAAGGAGGGGGAAGAAAAATGACATTAAATAATGATAAAGGTGTTAATCCACCAAGAAAACACAAATGTACAAATGTGTATGCATCTATAGAGCTTCAAAGAACATGAAGCAAAAACTCACAGAACATGAAAGAAGAAAGACAAATTCACATTTGTATTTGATGGCTTCAGTAACAACTAGTAGACAGAAAATTAGTAAGGATATAGAAAAATGAACAGCATCATCAACCAACCATATCTGATATTTACATAATACTTAATTCAACAGCAGCAGAATACGCATTCTTGTCAAATGCATATGGAACATTTGCCAAAACAGACCATATTCTGAGTCATAAAACAAACCTTCACCAGTATAGTTAATAGGAAAATCTCCAAACACTTAAAAACTAAACAAAAACACTTTCAAATAATTTGTGTCAAGGAAGTCCCAAAACTATATACAAATATTCCTCATAAACACAGATGCAAAAATCATTAACAAAATATTAGCATGTTGAATCCAGCAATTATAAAAAGTATAATACACTATGACAATAAGGTTAATCCCAAGATTGTAAGGCTAGTTTCCTATTCAACTGAATCATGACCTGAATGAAAACATAACATACTAAATTTGTGGGATGCAACTAAAGTGTGCTTACGGTGAACTTTATATCATTAAATTGATACCATTATATTGAAAAATAGTGTCAATCTACCTTAATAAATTTGAAAACCAAAATAAATCCAATGAAAGCAATACAGAAATAAAAACGCAGAAATTGACGAAATTGAAAACAGAAAAAGATAGAAATAATTGATGAAAACAAAAGCTTTTTTTGAAAACATCAATAAAATTTATAAATCTCTAGCAAGACTGACAAAGAAAAAAAGGGTATAAATTGTCAATATTAGTAATGAAAGACACTCTCCCTCCTCTCAGGTATTTAAAGGTCAATAAAAGATTAATATGAGAAACTCAACATACATAAATTCAAAATCTTAGAAAAATGAACCAATTTCTCAGAAAAGACAGAAAAACAAATCTCTCACAAGGTGAAATAGATTAGTAATCTGAATAGTCATGTAACTATAAAGGAAATTAAACCCATAGTTTAAAACCTTTTTAAAAATAAATCTCTAGATCCAAATGGTTTCAGTGGCAAATTCTACCAAATATTTAAAGAAGAAATAAGACCAATTTTGCTAAATGTCTTCCATAAAACAGAAAAGAAGGGAACACTTTCCAACTCACTTTATAAGGCCAGCATTACCCTTACACTAGACGGTACAAAAAAGGGAAACTACCCACCTATACACAAAGTCAAGAAAGAAACCACAAGAGAAATTAGAAAATACTTTCAGATAAATGAAACCAAAAACAGAACATACCAAAACTTACGGGTTACAGCAAAGTCAGGGCTCAGAGGGAAATTGATAGCTGTAAATGTCTATCCCTATCTCACACACTACATACAAAAATTAACTCAAAATGGATAAATGACATAGATATAAGTGCTAAAATGATAAAACTCTTAGAAGAAAACATAAGAGTAAATCTTAATGACCTCGAATTCAGCAATGACTTCTTACGTATGACACCAAAAGCTTGAGCAACAAAAAATAGATAAATTGGAATTCATCAAAATTAAAAACTTTTGTGCAAAGGACATTATCAAGAAAGTGAAAACAACCTACAGGATGGGAGAAAATACTTGCAAATCATGGATCTAACAAGGGTCTAGTATCCACAATATATAAAGGATCTCAAGGAGGTAGAGAGAACAGTGGGTAACAGAGACTGCGAAGGGAAAGGGTAGGAGGTTAATGAAGAGAAGTTGGTTAGGTACATACAGTTAGACAAAAGGAATGAGTTCTAGTATTCAACAGTATAGTGGGAAAAATATAGTTAACAGTTAACGTATATTTCAAAACAGCTAGACTCATCATGTTCCCAGTACAAAGAAAAGAGAAATGTTTGAGGTGATGGATATCCCAATTACCCTGATTTGATCATTACATATTATATACATGTATCAAAACATCACACACGCACCCAAAATATGTAAAACTATGATATATCAATTAAAAAAAGAGAGAACTCTTACAACTCAACAAGAACCAAAAAATAAAAAAATGGGGAGATGACTTGAACAGAGATTTCCCCCAAAGACTGACAAAATGGCCAAAAAGCACATGAAAGATGCTCAACATCATTAGTCATTAGAGATATGCACATCAAAATCACAATGAGATATTTCTTCATACCTACTAGGATGCCTATTAAAAAAGGAAGAAAGAAAGAAAATAAGTGTTTGTGAGAATGTAGAGAAATTGGAACCCTGAAACACTGCAGGTAGGACATAAAATGGTGTAGCTGCTGTGGCAAATAGTGTGGTGGTTCCTCCAAAAAGTTAAAAGTAAAATTATTATATGACCCACCAATTCTACTTGCAGATATGTATCCCAAAGAATTGAAAACAAGCACTCAATACTTATATACCAATATTCATAGCATTATTTACAATAGCCAAAAGATAGAAAGAACCCCAAAATGTTCTTCAACAGATGAATAAACAAATTGTGTTACATATTATACAAAAAAAAATTGTTCAGCCATAAAAAGAAATGTAATAGTGATACATGCTATGATATGGATAAACTTGAAAAAATTATGCTAACTGGACAAAGAGAGACCCGAAAAGTCATATACTGTATGATTTCATTTACATGAAATATCCAAAGTAGGTGTATCCACAGTAACAGAATGCAAACTAGTGGTTGTCAGGGACTAGGGGAATGGGAGAATGGAAAGTAATTGCTTAATGGGTACAGGGTTTTATTTTAGAGTAATGAAAATACTTTGAACTACACAGAAGTGGTGGCTGCACAATATTGTGAATTGTACTAATTACCACTGATTGAACTGTTCATTATAAATGGTTTATATTATTTGATTTTCATCTCAATTTTTAAAAAAAGGAATGAAGGACTAATTCACAACTACAACACATGGATAAACTTTCAAATCATTATGCTAGTGAATGATCCCACACATTAAAGGACATATATTACATGATTCCCTTTTTATGAAATGTCCAGAATAGGCAAACCCATAGACACAGGAAAATTAGTGGTTGTCAGGGGTTGGGGGGGAGAAGAAATGAGGAGGAATGAAAAGAAGGTTTCTTTTGGTGATAATGAAAATGTTCTGGAATTCATGGTGATGGCTGCACAAGCTCATAAGTGTAGTAAAATCTGCTGAATTATACACTTAAGGATGAACTTTATGCTATGTGAATTATATCACAATTAAAATAATCATAGAGGAGAAGGAAAGCTAAAGATCAGTATTTACAAAATTGATCACATATTAGGCAATACAGGAAATTTTAAAAATATAATTTCTAAACAATTCCTAAGGAAAACCCCACAATTTTGAAAGTACAATATATTTTTTTTTAAAAAAAGGTTGATAATGAAAATACTACACATCAATTCAGGATGGACCCAAAACAATACTTGAAAAAAAGCTATAACCTCCAATGCACTTAACAAGAAAAGAAAGAGGTCTGAAAAGTTGTTTGATGTATGGCTAAAACAACTACAACAAAAAGCCCTAAAGTAAAAAAAAAAAAAAAAAAAAAATTAAAGAGAAATTAAGAGAACAAACAAAAAAATAGGGCATTAAGTGAAACTAAGGATTGACTCTTCAAAGAAATTATTATAGTATCAATCAATCCTCTGAAAGTTTTACTACAGAAAACACATTAGAAATCAGAAACATAAAATGACTGCAGATAAAGATTACTTTTAAAGATATGAAAGATGGAAATTAAATCACCATCTTAATTTCCCTCAAGGTCAGCAGGTGCCTAGTAGTTTAAGTTCCCAGTAACTTACGTAAACAATTGGCACATATACTCAGTTTTATACCCAAACTCAGAATTAAATCCCCCCTTATGATCCAGGGAGTAATAAAGTATCTGTTCACATATTTACTATCATACTGACATAACAGCCAATAGATGAATAAACACATTGAAATAGTGTAACATTTAAACATTATGTCAGATGGAAAATTTCCAATAATTTTCTCTTAATACTTCATAGAAGTGGAAAAATGTTAATTTCTCTAATTCAAAATATTGAGAGAAGTGAAATGTTTGCTTTTCCTACTATTTATCTAGCCAGCATTAAAAGTTAAATTTAAAAGTTTACCTGGGTAAGAAATATCCTGGACATTATTTTTTTCCCTAAATACAAAAGAAAATACAACCAATACAATTTATATACAGACATAACTCAGAGGTATTGCAGGTTCAATTCCAGACCACAGCCAACAAAACAAAAATTGCAATAAGGTCACATAAATTATTTGATTTTCCAGTTCATAAAAAAGTTACGTTTATAGTACAGTGTACTCTATTAATCTCCAATAGCATATGTCTAAAACGATACACATACCTTCATTTAAAAATATTTTATTTCAGGCCGGGCGCTGTGGCTCACGCCTGTAATCCTAGCTCTTGGGAGGCCGAGGCGGGCGGATTGCTCAAGGTCAGGAGTTCAAAACCAGCCTGAGCAAGAGCGAGACCCCGTCTCTACTATAAATAGAAAGAAATTAATTGGCCAACTGATATATATATAAAAAAAAAAAATTAGCCGGGCATGGTGGCGCATGCCTGTAGTCCCAGCTACCCGGGAGGCTGAGGCAGAAGGATTGCCTGAGCCCAGGAGTTTGAGGTTGCTGTGAGCTAGGCTGACGCCACGGCACTCACTCTAGCCTGGGCAACAAAGCGAGACTCTGTCTCAAAAAAAAAAATAAATAAAAAATAAAAATAAAAATATTTTATTTCTTTGAAAATGCTAACAATCATCTGATCCTTCAGTGAGAAATAACCTTTTGGCTGGTGGAGGGTTTTGCCTTGATGTTGATGGCTGCTCACTGGGGTGGTGGTTGCTGAAGGCTGGGCTGGCTGTGGCAATTTCTTAAAACAAGACAACAATGAAATTTGCTATATCAATGGAGTCTTCCTTTCATGAAGGATTTCTCTGTAAGTGAATGTTGTTTGATAGCATTTGACCCAGTAGAACTTCTTTCTCATTTGGAGTCAATTCTCTCAAACCCTGCCCCTGCTTTATTAACTAACTTCATGGAATATTTTAAATCCTTTGTTGCCAATTCAACAATGTTCACAGCATCTTCACCAAGAGTAGATTCCACCTCAAGAAACTATTTTCTTTGCTCATCCATAAGACGCAACTCCTTATTTGTTCAAGTTTTATCATGTGATTAAAGCAATTCATGCACATCTTTAGGCTCCACTTTTAATTTCTAGTTCTCTCGCTGTTTCTATCTTCCACTGAAGGCTTGAACCTCTCAAAGTCATCCATGAGGATTGGAATCAACTTCTTCCAAATTCCTGTTAATGCTGTCATTCTTCCATGAATCATGTATGTTCTTAATGGCATCTATAATGCTGAATCCTTTCCAGAAGGTTTTCAGTTAACTTTGCCCAGATTCATCAGACACATTACCTATGGCAGCTATAGCCTTACAAAATACATTTCTGAAAATATTAAGACTTGAAAGTCAAAATTACACCTTGATCCATGGGCTACAGAATGAAAGTTGTCTCAGCAGGCATAAAAACAACATAAATCTCTTTGTACATCCCTGTCAGAGCTCTTGGGTAACCAGGTCCATTTTCAATGAGCAGTAATATTTTGGAAGGAATCTTTTTTTTCTGAGCAGTAGGTCTCAATAGTGGGCTTGAAATTGTTGGGGACTAAGACCCTCCACATTCCAACGACTTGTCCTGACTTGTCCTATGCACGGAAAATAGCCTAAGATGAAAATAGCACCCAACCCTCCAGCTATAGTTCCGAGAAGAATGCATTCCATGACGTGCTTGCTCCAGGGCATGCTACCTGCAATTGTTCCCAACCCTCTGCCGGGTTGAGATTGAGTGATCCATCACAAACAGCTTTCGGTGCCATTGAGATGCTGATTGGGGCTGATTAGCCCACACCCAAGCCTCATCATCCCCCCCACTCTATTTTTCTGTTTCTACTTCCTTGTTTTCTGTATATAAAACCTACTAAAAATCCAAGTAAAGTAGACCTTGACAACCATCTGCTTGGTCTCGTTTCTTTCTCTGGCCCATCTCTTTCAGGCACGGTCCCCCTCGCCCCTGCGAGTAACAGAAGGTCCCACGGGCCGGGACATGAAATATTCAGTAAACCATGCTATAAACAGAAGTGCTGTCACCTAGGCTTTGTTGTTCCATTTATAAAGCACAGGCAGAGTACATTTAGCATATCTTAAGGGACTTATGATTTTGGAATAATAATGAGCACGGGCTTCAACTTAAAGTCACCAGCTGCTTTAGCCCCTCCTAACATGACAGTCAGCCTGGTCCTTGTAAACTTGAAGCCAGACATAGGCTTCTCCTCTATAGCTATGAAAGTCCTACATGGAATCTTCATCTAATAGAAAGCTGTTTCATCAACACTGAAAATTTGTTTAGTGTAGCTTCCTTCATCTATGATCTTAGCTAGATCTTCTGGATAACTTGCTGCAGCTTCAACATCTGCATTTGTTGCTTCACCTTGCCCTTTTAGATTGTTACGGAGACAGCTTCTTTCCTTAAACCTCACAGAACCAACCTTTGCTAGCTTCCAATTTTTCTTCTCCAGCTTCAGTACCTCTCAGCCTTCATAGAATTGAAGAGAGTTGAAGCCTTGCTCTAGATTAGATTTTGGCTTAAGGGCTGGTTTGATCTTCTCTATCCAGACCACTAAAATTTTCTACATATCAGCAATTGGGCTGTTTTACTTTCTTATCATTTATGTGTTTACTGGAATAGCATTTTTCATTTCCTTCAAGAACTTTTCCTTTGCATTCATAGCCTGGCTACCTGGTTGGCACAAGAGGCCTAGCTTTTGAAATACCTTCTTCACTAAGCTTAATCATTTCTAGCTTTTGATTTCAAGTGTGAGACGTGTGACTCTTTCTTTTACCTGAACACTTAGAGGCAACTGTAAGGTTATTAATTGACCTAACTTCAATACTGTTGTGTCTCAGGAAATAGGGAGGCCCAAGGAGAGGGAGAGAGATGTAGAGAGATGGGGAAACAGCCAGTCAGTGGAGCAGTGAGAACATACCACATTTATTAAGTTCACCATCTTCCATCGGTGTGGTTTGTGGTACCCCAAAACAATTACAGTAGTAATATCAAAGATCACTGATCACCATAACAGATATAATAATGCAACAGTTTTGAATGTGAGAATTACCAAAATGTGACACAGAGACATGAAGTGAGCATATGCTGTTGGAAAAATAATACCAACAGACTTGTTGGACATAGGTTGCCACAAACTGTCACTTTGTTAAAAAAAAAAAAAACCACAAAAACAAAAAAGCTCCCCAAAAAACACTATCTGCAAAGTGCAAAAATATGAAGTTTGCCTGTACTCAATAATGGTGTCCTTTTCCTTATAAAAAGTTTATACTTTACGTTAATTGTTTACATTTATTCATTCCTTATATGTGTAAAAATTAAATATTGAGTTTCTTTGTGCTGGGTTATATGCTAGGTGTTGGGATATGGAAATGAATGATACTCTGTATTCAGGGAGCTTACAGTCTAGTGGTAGAAGCAGACCAATAAATCAAGAATTAAGAACAGTCCACTATGATTAAAGTATGCCCCACATGCAGAAGAATCACAGAAGAGGAGTGCATAATTCAAAAATACATGCAAGGGATGGAGGAAAGAAAGATTTCCTAGATACATAATGAGTGCAATGTGCACCATCTGGGGGATGGACACACTTGAAGCTCTGACTTGAGGTGGGAGAGGGGACAAGGGAAGTACACATAACATTTGTACCCCCGTAATATGCTGAAATTAAAAAAAGTAATACAAAAAAAAGTTCCTAGACAATCGAACATAAAGCAATGCCATATTCCTCCTAAAATTACCTTTAAACCCTATTGCTACATCATTGCTTTTAATTTCTCTAATACCATCTTTCAAAGTGTCTTTGAAACCTTTTATGTTGAAGAGACTAAGTCTATTTTTTAGTGTTAGCCACTTTTGCTTTTATAGAAAATATTCTGCACTTCATAATTAACCAGAGTGATAATACAATCACTGTTATATGAATTAAACAATATTTCTGTAAGAAAAAAAAAGAAAGATTTCCTAGAAAAGGAGACACTTAAACTGAATTTTAAATATTTCAGATATAAAAGACCTTTAAAAGACATGTAATTAAATCTTATTTAGACACATAAAAGACCACCTAAATAAATGGAGTTACATACCATGTACTGAGGATGGATTAGAAGACTGGGTATGGTAAAATTGTTAGTATTTCTCAAATTGATGATATATTCATTGAGGTTCAAATGCAAATCCCTATACCAGGCGTCCTCAAACTACGGCCCGCGGACCACATGCAGGTATTTTTGCCCATTTGTTTTTTTACTTCAAAATAAGATATGTACAGTGTGCATAGGAATTTGTTCATAGTTTTTTTAAAACTATAGTCTGGCTCTCCAATGGTCTGAGGGACAGTGAACTGGCCCCCTGTTTAAAAAGTTTGAGGACTCCTGCCCTATAGGTTTTTCTACAGAACTTGACAACCTGATTCAACAATTTCTATTTAAGTATAAAGGGACGAGAATAGATAAAATATTCTTAAAGAAATCTTTTGATCTTTTCATTCTTTAATTCATTATTTCAGCTAACAAATTTTTAATAGTATATGGGTAGGGACTGCTTGCCTCTGGTTATTATTACCTTGGTGAATGTGAGACCTGGCTCCTACCCAAAGCTCACTTCAAATCCACTTGTGATATGTAGGGTTTCTAAAAGAGCACTTCTAAACTACAGGTGAGTACTAGGACTACCAACAAACAAAACTTATCACTCTAATTTTATTATCTGATGTTTATATTAACATTTTTTGGTTATATTTTTCATGCAAATTTTCTTTAATTACTTTTTATTAATTTCTTTTAACAGTAGGAAGCTTAGAAGTAGATAGGTTTTGCTTAAAATAGATCTTTAATATAGTGTCATTTGGATTACAGCCTTGTTAGAAAGGGAGGAAAGAATCTATTGCTGAGTGATGTTCAAAGAGCAGTTACCTGACCTTGAGGAGAGAGAAAGGTCTGGGAAAATATTTTCTGAATAAGACCTCAAAAGCAAAGGCAACAAAAGCAAAAATAAACAAATGAGAGTATATGGAACTAAAAAGTTTCTGCACAGCAAAGGAAACAACCAACAGAGTAAAAAGACAACCTACAGAATGGGAGAAAATCTTTGTAAACTATTCATCTGACAAGAGATTAATATCCTGAAACATAAGGAACTCAAACATCTCAACAGCAAAAAAATCTGATTTTAAAAATGGGCAAATGATCTCAAAAGACATTTCTTAAAAGATGATAAACAAATGGCCAACAAATATATGACAAAATGCTCAACATCACTAATCATCAAGGAAATGCAAATCAAAACCACAGTGGGGTATCATCTTACCCAGTCAGGATGGCTATTATCAAAAGGACAAAAAATAACAAATTGCTAGTGAGGATGTGGAGAAAAGGGAATTCTTATACACATACTGTTGGAGATAAGGTAAAATAGTACAGCCACGATGGAGAGAACAGTATGGAGGTTCCTCACAAAACTACCAACAGAACTATCATATGATCCAGCAACCCGCCACTGAGCATTTATCCAAAGGAAAGGAAATCAGTATATTGAAGAGACATCTGTATCCCCATGTTTACTGCAGCACTATTCACAATAGCCAAGATATGGAATCAACCTGGGTGCCCAACAAAAGATGAATAAAGAAAATGTGGTATATATACACAGCGGAATACTATTCAGCCATAAAGAAGAATGAAACCCTGTCATTTTGCAGCAACATGGATGGAACTAGAGGACGTTATGTTAAGTGAAATAAGGTAGGAGAACAAAGTGAAACACCACATATTCTCATTGACATGTGGAAGCTAAAACAAAGTTGAACTCACAGAAGAAAAAAGTAGAACAGAGGATACTAGAGGATGGGTAGGTTAGGCTGGGAAGAGGGAGAGATTTGTTAAAGGATACAAAATTACAGCTAGATAGGTGGAATAAGTTCTAGTGTTCTATAGCACTGCTGGATGACTATGGTTAAGATAATATATAATTTAAAATAGTTAAAAGGAGGATACTGAATGTTCCCAACACAAAGGAATAATGTTTGAGATGATGGATATGCTAATTATCCCTGATCTGATCACAACACATACATAATTACGTAGCCCATAAATATATACAATTATATGTCAATTAAAAATAAGATAAAATAAGTCTTTTCTTATTTCTTATTGTGTGTTAGTGGTAACCTAGGTGGAAACCTGTTGGTTCTTCTGTATACAGAGTTTGTATCTGATTCTCATAGAACACTTATTACTTCTCAAGTCCATCAGTGTATTGTCCTGGATTTTTAATTAATACTCATTTGTACAAATAATGATTGTTCTATTTTTTCTTTTCCCATCCTTGTCTTTTTTTTCTTGTTCTAATGCATTGGCTAGGGCTTTCTTATCATATTTGATAGTTGTGACGATAATAGGCATCTTTATTTCTCCCGTCTTTAATGGGAATGCATTTATTATGTTTGGTGATTTACTATAAGCTTCTTATATTTAAGAATGAAGTTAAAGAATGTTTCTTCCATTTCTAGTTTACTGACAGTTGGGTGTTTTAAAATCATAAATATGTATTGAATTATGTTGGATTTTTACCCTACATCTATTGAGGTGATCATATTGTTTTTTTCTTTCTTTCATCTATTAATGTAAGTAACAGTAGTAGTAGACAACTTCCTAGATTTGAGTAATTCCTGTTATTGGATACAGTTTATCACAATTTGTATTCTTTTAATTCAATTGAATTTAATTCAGTTGAATTTAATTAGCTAATACAGGTTTTTACTTAGGGATTTTACATCTGTGTTTATAAGTGATATTAGTCAACAGAGCTCTTGTGCTCTTCCACCAGTTTTGGTATCAGAGTTATATTAATGCTGTTAGAAAAAGCCAATTAGCATTTTCAGGTTTTAGTATGATTTCAGACAGTTTTATATCAGACCAGAGAAAATGTTTGTTGAACGTTGGTTGAATGGACTTTAAGTAACCTCTGGGTCCATTATTTTACTTTCAACCATTCTGAGTGAGTTTTAGAAATATATCTTATATATAGCATTTGTTTGAGCTTTGGCTTTTAAGCCCAGTTCTTTTTCTTTTTATTATAATAGATGAGTTTGTCCCATTTATATTTTACTGATAAAGCAGTTCTTCCATATCTTTATAATTTTCTTTGGGGGCTTTCTGTTTGTTAAGGATTCATGTGTGTATATATTTGTTTCCCATCTAGTAATTTTTGATAGTTTATAAATCTTATTCAATTCTATTTCTACCTTTATAGATTTAATATCTGTAAGCCTCCATTTCTTGATTTGTGAATATAATCAGGATTATCTTAACCTCTTAAAGATAAGAAAATCAACATACTTACCCACCCACCCCCAGCTACCCTTTCATCTCCTCATATGAGATATAAGCTTGTCAATGAAAACTGAATGCATTTATTTTTTACTTTATCCTTAAGTCTCAAAGTTATGTATTTGAATGGACTATTCACCTTTAATTTTTTAAAAGCACGACTTCCTGATTTCTAATTCTGCTGTTTTATTCATCTTTTCATCAGCTGGATTTTGCTGTCAAGTAGTTCTGTTTTTTCCTAAGAATGGCTTCCTGAGTTTAGGATTGACATTTCTGGCCTTTATGCATGCAAAAAAGTTGGGTGACTATAAAATCCTTGGGTCACATTTGTTTCTTCTTTGAACTCTGTAGATACTTTTTCACTAACTTTTTCTCTTCTAGCCTTAAGTGTTGCTGGGGACAGAAGTTGTAAGACCAACCTGATTACTCCTCTTCTGTTCCTTAGCTACCAAGTATACTAAGTTCTTCAGGGTTAAGACTTTCTGATACATTTATTTTTTTTTCTTCTTCAGGTGCATCATTTATGTTTATGTTGGTCTTTGTCTTCCATAATTAGCATTATTTCACATTTTAAATTCTTTATTCTTTTTCATTAAATGTGGCTTTTCCCTCTTCAAGCTTATCTTCCATGTCCCTGACAACAGTGTCTACTCTACTTTCTGCTGTTTCCAACATAACCTTCATTTCTGAAATGGTCTTATTATCTTCTATTTCCTTCATGAACTCTAACTCACTTTTCATTTCCTATTTCATTTGTTCAATTTTTTTCAGAGTCATTTTTTTTTCTAAAATGCATCTGATAGTGATAGATGAGATTATCAGACAGTTCTTTCCCTGACTGACTTTTCTTGTGTTTATTTTCATCTGCCCTTTGCCTATTAATGTTTCTCTTCCCACCCCCACACCCTCTTTTAATGGTGGGGGGGGGATATGCTAAAACTTCTAAACATAGGCCTCATGCTGGATTCTTTCTCTTTATTACCCATCCTTGTCTTTGAATAGAGCACTTCCGTTTTAAGCTTGCTCTTTGCTCAAGAATGTCATGGGGAACACCAGGGAGAACGAGCCTAATCAAGCCCAAGCTTTTTTCAGACATCTTGTTTCAGAAAGCTTGCTCACCAAATCTCTCGTGTTCTCTATCCTGGGAATATATCACTCCTCTGTTTTTAACGCCTTTTCCCCCTCCTTTCCTGCCATTTTGGGCCAAACCAATCATTCAGTCAGGGTGAACAGTCCATCCAGGCAGGAGATAAGTGAGACTTATGACGAAGCTTGATTCCTGTTTGATGATTTAATATTTATTTTCATTCTGCTCAGATGCCTTAAGCCTTTTATATCATATGTTCAATGTTATTCGTACAAAGGAAATGGTTCCCACAATGAATAAAAAAAATTACTAGTTCTCTCCTTTAACAAAGTAACTGTTTTTATTTTATGTGACTTGCTCTGATGTAATATTTTGCTCCCTGGACTGAGGGGTGGAGGAGAGGGAGGTCTGTGTTCTCCTTTAAAAACAAATGTCTAAATCAGGTAAGAACTCTATAAAATGTCAAGTCAGGTTTTCTGTGATCTTGTTCTTTCCTGCCTCTCCGCCTATGTCCATCAGCAATTCTTCTGGTGTCCTAATGCTCTACCACATTATTTCATAAAGTTTATATTGTAGAATACTAATTATTCAATGTGTTCTCTCAAAGATAGTTTGCATAGTCAACAATTTTGGAAAATTATAAATGTTCCTTATTATCTAACCTGTTCAATTCCTGAGTTCAGAATGAGAGACTACTGTGTTATCTGAATGTTATTTGATTTCTATATTTCACACATTAAGAGATTCATCTAAAAAGTATCTAAATTGATTTGGTGAGCAAGAGATATCCTGTACTAGGGCTTCCCTTTGGGGTTTCATAATTAGATATTAGAATGGTAAAACTTGAGAAGAATTATAGTAAATAAATTTACCTTTGTTTAAATTACAATTTTCTAAACTTCCTTCACTATGGAACATTGCTTGTATATTATGTGTTAATATACTATGAAACATTTAGGGAAATGCTGCTGTGAAAGTAAAATTTTAAGGCTCACCTGACCACCAGCTGACTGAATGGACCCCCTCTTAGCCAAAGGAATATCCTAAAATTTAATTGTATGCCAGGAGGAAGGAGGTCAGAAGTGTCTTATGCCCCCTCCCTTCTTGGGGACTTCCTTTGTATTAACAGGCCTAAGGGTATGGAAGACAAACCTGCAGGTCCTCAATTTACACTACAAATCTATGTCTGGTGATTTATCTCCAAGAACAACTCCTTATGTTAAAACATTCCAAGCCTTTAGACAAAGCTTCATGTCTTTCACCAATTATAAGCCAAAGAATCTTTAAACCCACCTATGACCTGTCAGCCCCCACTTTGAGATGTACCACCTTTTTGGGCCAAACCAATGTATGACTACCTGTAACCCCCATCTCCTAGAAATGTATAAAAACCAAACTGTAACCCAGCCACAGCCAGTCCACTTGCCCAAGGCCTCTTGGCAATGGCTTCGGGTCATGGTCCTCAAATTTGACTCAGAATAAATCTCTTTAAAATTATTTTACAGAGTTTGGCTTTTTCCGTTTTCACTGCTTAATACCAATCAAGCTCTGTGTCAGCCAAAATCTTGTGTTTTTCAGGAGTGTATCCTATTGTTTCTGGCTCTTTGGCCTACAATGTTCTCTTCCTTCATCTGCCCCCCACGCCCCAATCTTTTTTCAGTGGTTTCTGAGGTGGTACCTGACCCACTGGGAGGCATTTGGAAATATTTTGATTATCACAATGACTGTGGGATACTGTTTGGCATTTAATGCCCACAGATCAAGGAACACAATGCACCAGAAGTCCTGCACAGCAAAGAACCACCATGCCCCAAATACCACTTATACATGCTATCTTAACTGACCTCTACTTAACCAATTCATCAGTATAACTGATGTTTTCCATTTCAGAAAATATTTACTATCAAATTAGGTATGGATCATATTTAAAGGAAGATCATTAGCCTAACATCAAAGATTGGGGAATGAATGTTCACTGTACAGTTTTAAGTTAAAATAAAATGTTTAAGACCTGTGTTTACCACTGCTCATGATTTCCCAATGTAACTCACCGTTTCAGTTAACCAACCACCAGACACAATTACATTGACTGAGGGGCTTTTTTTGCACCCACATCAGGGTTGGAATTGTGACGATTTACTAATGAAGGTGAGATTACAGTTTCTTTCAGTAGCCTTCTTATCTGGTCATCTAAACTCAGCTGAATTATTGCACAAAAGTTTTCAAACTTCCTCTTTTGGAATGGTCTTTACTTTCAAAACTTTGGCTTCCTCGTTACCATACGGGGTTTTTGTGAGTGTATTAAATCTATCAACAGTAGTTCAGACTCTCATTACTTCTTGCCTATAATTATAGCATGTTTTTAATACGATTCCTTCCTTCTAGTACCTCTTTGACTTGTTGGATAGCCTAAACATTATTGCCAGAGTAAATATCCTAAAATATAATGTCTAATCAGATCAAAAGTCATTTATAATAAAAACTGCATTAAAAGTTATATATTAAATAAACTATATACTAAATTTGATAGTGATAGATGAGATCATCAGACAATTCTTTCTCTGACTGACTTTTCTTGTGTGTATTTTCATATGCCCTTTGACTATTAATGTTTCTCTTCCCACCCCCACACCCTCTTTTAATGGTAGTGGTGGGGGATATGCTAAAACTTCTAAGCATGGGCCTCATGTTAGATTCTTTCTCTTTATTACCCATCTTGTCTTTGAATGGAGCACTTCTGTTTAAGCTTGCTTTTTGCTCAAGAATATCATGGGGAAGAACCTGCCTAATCAAGCCTAAGTATTTAGTATTTAGGCTTAGATGTGGTCTCTGCAAGAGGTGTTCATTAAACAAATTTAAAAAATACACATATACACATACACACACAAATTCTGAATTGTGATATGTGGGCCAAAAGAAAAAATATGGGGTGCCATGAGAATTTAATGAGAATCCAATATAGATTCAAAGGAGGGTGATGAGGAAAGACCCCACTGAGGAAGTAAGACATAAACTATCTGAAGAAGCTGCACTTAGTCTGGAAAAGTGTTGGGCAAAGAGTTTTCCTGGATAAAGAAATAGCATGTTTGAAGGCTCTGCTGCTGAATTTGACTGAGCTTACTGAGTAAGGGATGAAGAGAATAGTACCCCATGAGGCAAAATGCAGGCAGGAATGAGATCTTTTCAAAACTTGTCCATACTAATAAATTTTGGTCTTATTCTGAGTGAGTGGGGAGCCATTAAAGGTTTTAAGCAAGTTAAGTGATGTGACCAGGTATATGGTTTAGGGAATTCACTCTGACTAGAGAATGAATGAGAGCAGAACAATAGGGCAAAAGAAGTGGAGAAACTAGTTAGGACGCCCTTGTAAGCAGTAGTAGTTCAGAGAGAAAAATAATAATTTTAATTAGTGTAATGATAGTAAACAAGGTGTAACACATGAAGTGATTGATTATCTCATTTAAAAAAAAACTATAACAACCCTGTTAAGTATGAGCAGAACAAGATTTGGAATAAATTTAACCAAGCCCATCTAATAAATGGTAGTGTAAGGAACTGAAATAGTGAGTGTTGAAACACTGAGTGTTCATCATTCATTGGTCCTTGTCTCTAAAATAAAATCCTAACTACACTGAAGATTTTTCAGCCTACCTTTATCTCCTACTGGACTCTTATGCACCTATGCTATAGCCAAACTAAACTACTGTAATAGTTATCATGAATAAACTCTATACCTTGATGCCACTGATGATTGTTTACTGTGGCTGGAATACTCTTACCCCCACATATACTTAATCCCCATCCATCCTTTAAAATCTAGGTCAAGGCTGGGAGCGGTGGCTTATGCCTATAATCCTAGCACTCTGGGAGGCCGAGGTGGGCGGATTGCTCGAGGTCAGGAGTTTGAAACCAGCCTGAGCCATATGTGAGACCTCGTCTCTACTATAAATAGAAAGAAATTAATTGGCCAACTAATATATATATGGAAAAAATTATCCGGGCATGGTGGCACATGCCTGTAGTCCCAGCTACTTGGGAGGCTGAGGCAGTAGGATCGCTGGAGCCCAGGAGTTTGATTGAGGTTGCTGTGAGGTAGGCTGACGTCACATCACTCACTTTAGCCTGGGCAACAAAGCGAGACTCTGCCTCAAAAAAAAAAAAAAAAAGAAAATCTAGGTCAAATATGAATGAAGCCTTTTAAATTTGCCTCCAAATAAATACTGCCCATTTATCCTCTTATAATCATAGTAGTTTTATATTACTGTTATAACAGTAATATAATATTAACCATAGTAGTTTATATATAACTATGTGCCAGGTACTAGACATTATGGACATATTTGTGTATAAAAATAGGCACAGTTGCTGTGCTTGTAGAACCTATAGTCTAGAGGTCGCATAGATCTTAAACAAAATCTACACACAAATAAGTAACAATAAATTGTGATAAATGATATGAAGGAATAGTAAAGAGTGTCCGCTGGTTTCTGAGACCCTAATAGGGTCCTTGATGTCAAAACTACTTTCATAATCAGAAGAAGATATTATTTGTCTTTTCACTCATTTTCTAATGAGTATACAGTAGTAATACGACATGAGACATTGCAAGAGATTGAATTGTACAGAAGATAGAGAGTCCAGATGTCTTCTATTAAGGCAGACATTAAGCTTTTTGAGATCCTCAATACTCTGAGTATAAATTGAAGCTGAAACTAAAAAATTTGAGAACCTCTGTAATGGAGACCCGATTTAAATTGGGGGCTTAAAAGTAAAAGATATCTATGTCTCCTTTAAACTCATGTTCTTCTAAAAATTAGGAATATGGTTATCTCTGATCTCCAAAGCCTATAATTCTTTCTATATAATGGGTGTGTTGGTTGAATCAAATTTTGTTACCAAGCTCTATTGTCAATGGTCAGTCTTTCTTGGATTTGTGGTTAGAAGCCTTTATTGAAAATACCATCTTATTTCTGATTACTATAGGAGATAGAGGTGGATTCAAATTCCTCTTGGTATGAATTTAGATAAATTACTTAACCTTGCTAAATCTTACCATTACTCATTTATAAAAGAGTATATTATCTTACTGTGTTGTAATGATTTAATGAGCCAAAGTATGAAACCTGATTAAGTAAGTGGCAGGCACAAAAAAAGATAGTTATTTTCATTTTAATACACACAGCACATATATATTGGGCTTAGTACTAGTTAGTGGGTCGAGAGGTCTGAGGATAAATCAGTATATAATAATAATCACCCATTCAGGTACATATAACAGTTTATCAGGAAGGAGGAAAACCAGAATGGCCTATTGTGTGATTATTCTTTAGGAAAAGGAACTGAAACAAAATGTATGCTTAGAATAATTTAAATAAGTAACTACAGTTCATCATACATGATTTAAAGGATAGGGATAGAGTTTTCTGTGTGCTATAACAGTGCCTCACATTTACTGAATATTTGAATAATACTGAATAGCTTAGATACTTAAAAATACATTTTTAGAAGCCTTGATAAAATATATACTATAGATTAAAAGTCAAGCCCAAGATATCTTACATAGCTAACTGGAAAAGTAAGTAAAGGCAACACAGTAGAAAAACAAAATTGCCCTCTGGGGAGAATACAGGATGTCAAAGATGTAACTAAATTGTATCTAATGATATAAAACAATGTAGGGCATCTTGTGAAAGATTCTATACTGAGTGGTTAAAATGTTAACTATGTGAATGGTAGTGACCAATGAAAGAATCCTTATGATCAATCACAGTGCAGAATGTTTGCCAAGGGATGAGAGCAGATAGGTAGGAAGATCAAGTGACTTCTTTGCTTTGTACTTCATAGCAGAAAGCAACAGGAAAATTATGTTTTTCTTTTTTTTCTTTTTATTTTTTTTGAGACAGGGTCTCACTCTGTTGCCCAGGCTACAGTGCAGCAGCAGCATCATTGCTCAGTGCAATCTCAAACTTCTGGATTCAAGCAATCTTCCCACCTCAGCCTCTCAAGCAGCTGGAACTACAGGTCCCATCCTGCATGGCACCACACATTTCTTTTCTTAAATTTTTATTTCTTCTGACACTTCATGTCAGAGTCATGTGTCAGCAATAAAGTATGTTTTAATTAAGGTACATACATTGTTTTTTTAATACACTATGCTACTGAAGATTAATTAATACACGAAATATAGTATAAACATAAGTTTTACATGCACTGGGAAACCAAAAAATTCATGTGACTTGCTTTACTGCAATATGTACTTTGTTGCGGTAGTCTAGAACAGAACTCACAATATCTCTGGGGCATGCCTGGTACTCTGTGTGTTGGGCACAATGATATGCTGAGTGCTTAGATGCACTTATAATTCCAAAAGCAAATCATCCTTTTGTCATATATTTCATAAAGAGTAATAGTAATGTCATATGATGTACTGGGTATCAGGGGTACGGTAGTCCTTACTGACCTGGTGGCCACAGTCTAATAAAGGTCAATAAAAATACTGACCTATGGCCGGGCGCGGTGGCTCACGCCTGTAATCCTAGCACTCTGGGAGGCCGAGGCAGGCGGATTACTCGAGGTCAGGAGTTCGAAACCAGCCTGAGCAAGAGTGAGACCCCGTCTCTATTACAAATAAAAAGAAATTAATTGGCTAGCTAATATAAATAGAAAAAATTAGCCGGGCATGGTGGCGCATGCCTGTAGTCCCAGCTACTTGGGAGGCTGAGGCAGTAGGATTGCTTGAGCCCAGGAGTTTGAGGTTGCTGTGAGGTAGGCTGATGCCACGGCACTCACTCTAGCCTGGGCAACAAAGCTAGACTCTGTCTCAAAAAAAAAAAAAAAAAAAAAATACTGACCTATGAGAAAGTATTATCGCCATTTTACAAGTTAAAAAAAGAGGCTGAAATAAATTAAAATAATATGTCCAAGATCAAATGCAAGTCTTTTTTCTTCCACTATCATACCTTAAAGGGTTAGGAAGACTTCATGGAAAATAGAGAGGAATGGATTCCAGAGATAGGAGAGGCAGGGGAAAACTTGGGAGTTTCAAGAAAATCCAAACTGACAAAGAAATAAAATAAAGCACAGGAGCACTCAGTTTAAGTTCAGAACTCTAAAGTTATTACAGGTTTGTCTCAGCAATAGAATATAGTAAAAAGAGCAGAAGGAGATAAGACTGAAATTATCAAGAGGGTTTTGAATGCCAACTTGAAATTTTATTTAATTTGTAGGCATTGGGATGTCATTAATATTTTTGAGCAAAGGGGTGACAGGACCAGAGCTATGCTTTAAGATTTACCTGGCAATACATGCAATGAATTGAAAATGTAAGTGACTAAAAACAGGACAAAAATAATATGAGACTAATATGGTCTTGGAGAGAAATAATCAAGGTCTAAATTAGACAAATGGAAGAAGATGACAAAGACAGAAACACTGCACAGGGGAGATAAAGATTTGGGAGTTTACTGCACAGAAAAACAAGAAAATTGGCAAAACTCTGGGGGGTTAAGCATAAATTTTGGTAAGTGGAGATTATTAGAAGAAGAGCAAAAGTAATTTAAAGGGAAAGATAACTAATTCAGTTTAGGAATTCTTACTTTGTGATGTAAGACATTCAGGTAAAACGCCCAAAAGACAACTGGAAATGAAGGACTGACACTTACTAGCTCAGAGGGTAGCCGGACAGTTAAGAGTACATAGTTTTTGAAAGAACAGATTCAGCTGAATGGTAAGAAATGGAAGACTGACTTTCAAGAATACTAAGTAAGAGATGGCAATAACTGAACAAAAGGAGGAAAAAAAGCTGAAAGCAGTAGCAGAGTCAAAGGAATGTAATTTTATTTTTGGTTGGGATGATCTGGATACATTTGAAGGCAAACAGCAAGTAACCAGTGTCAAAGAAAGGTCTAAAGGGGTGTGGGTGTGTGTCTATATCTGTTTGTCAAATAGTGAGGGGGTAGGAATATGGAATACAAAGAAGAGAAAGATTATTCTACGCTGTTCCAGAAGACTAAACTATAATGATATCAGAACCTAGAGACAGAAATTAAAGGAAGGTATATTTGAACTCCATGTTAACAGATACCTTCATTAATAAAGATATTTAACAAAGGAATAAATTGTCTTACTATTGAGGATATTCAACTGAATGTTTAATTACTTGTAATGGATGCTAAAGAAGAAATTTTGTACCATGTGAGAATTAAGATTAGGTTCCGGCCGGGCGCTGTGGCTCACGCCTGTAATCCTAGCTCTTGGGAGGCCGAGGCGGGCGGATTGCTCAAGGTCAGGAGTTCAAAACCAGCCTGAGCAAGAGCGAGACCCCGTCTCTACTATAAATAGAAAGAAATTAATTGGCCAACTGATATATATATATATATATATATAAAAAATTAGCTGGGCATAGTGGCGCATGCCTGTAGTCCCAGCTACTCGGGAGGCTGAGGCAGAAGGATCACTCGAGCCCAGGAGTTTGAGGTTGCTGTGAGCTAGGCTGGCCACGGCACTCACTCTAGCCTGGACAACAAAGCGAGACTCTGTCTCAAAAAAAAAAAAAAAAAAAAAAAAAAAAGATTAGGTTCCATTTTACACTACATTCTGACCTTGCTCATACCATGTTTCCCCGAAAATAAGACCTACCCACAAAATAGGCCCTAGCGGGATTTCTAAGCATTTGCGCAATATAAGCCCTACCCCCAAAATAAGACCTAGTGATGGGCGTCGCTACACAGTGTATCTGCACAACCCATGCAATTTGTCCTGGAGCAGTAAAGAAGACGAGCAGCCCTTCTCATCTGCCCATTGTGACAGCTACTATCCCAGAGGTGACCGGAAAGGTGCAGGCAGCCCCACCAACAAGGTTGGCTCCCCTGTCAGGTCCTGGCCATCCTGTACGTGCTGCAAGCTGAAGCTTTGAAGGGAAAATAACACATTTATTAAAATAAGCCCTAGGGTGTCTTTGTGAGGAAAAATAAACATAAGACCCTGTCTTATTTTCAGGGAAACACAGTAACAATCAATAACACCTTCTTTCCTTCAATCTCTGGTAATCTCTATTCTACTTTCTGTCTTTAGAATTTGCCTATTGTAGGTACCCTAATGAAGTGGAAATCATATGACATTTGTCCTTTCATGTCTGGCTTATTTCACTTAACATGTTTTCAAGGTTCATCCATGTTTTAGCATGTATCAGAACTTTATTCCGTTTTATAGCTGAATAATATTCCACTGTATATATATACTACATTTTGTTTTATTCTTTGTTTGATGGACACTTGGGGTGTTTCTTTAGCTATTATGAATAATGTTGCATTATTATTGCATGAATTAGTATACAAATATCTGTTCAAGTCCCTGATTTCAATTATTCTGGGTATACACCTAGCAGTGGAACTGATGAGTTGTGTGATAAATCTGTTTACATTCTTGAAAAATCATCAACTGTTTTCCACAGTGTCTGCACCATTTTACATTCCCACTAGCAATGTATAAGTGTTTCCGTTTCTTCATATCCTCACCAACACTTGCTATTTTACTTTTTTTTTATTACAGCCACCCTACTAGATATTAAGTGCTAGCTCATTGTGGTTTTGACTTGCATCACTATAGTGACTAAGCAGTACAGAGTTTTTTCATTGGGGAGGAAGAAAAAGTTTGGGGTACAGATAATGGTGACAGCTATAAAACATTTTGAATGCGCATCATGCCACTGAATTGTGCACTTATGAATGATTCAAATGATATGGATTATGTCATGTACATTTTATAATTTTAAAAATCAAGAAAATTAAGTATTAAATGAGTCCTTGAGCCAACAAAAATTTACTAATCAGGATTCAATGCAGAAAAGAAAAAAATTCAGTTTAGATATTTCAATTGAAGAAGCATTTAATTCAAGGACTAAGATGCTTATAAGTCATTCAAAATATGGAAGGATTGGGAATCAGGAGTCAGCCATTGGACTAAGGAGATAAAGGATGCACTGTAAGCCAAAGGCCCAAAAGCTACTGGCACTGCTGATGCTACTGCCTCTAAATATCCATGAAGCTGGTAGTAAGCACTGGACTGCTTAGTCCAGACACCTCAACTGCTTCTAAAAACTCAGATTTCACAGTCTTGCTAGCCAGTCAAAACATTAGTAAAAAGAAAGCTTCTTTGTCTTCCAAATTGTGAGTATGCATCTAACTGACAGAACCTAAGTTGCACTGAAATGAGACAAAAGGGAATTTAGGAAGTACACTGCACTTCATCATTTTTAAGATGTTAAAGTATGAAAAATGTGAAAATTGAGATTCATTTTATAATCAATAGCATTCACAGCTAACTGGCAGTATTTTATTTTAGAGATACAAAAATAAAAATGGTGAATCATAATCAATGACATCTTAAACTTAATGGAAAAGAGTAGATTTAGCTTTCTAACCTCTCCAAATAAAAAGAGGGTAGAACATGTTCCCACATTATCTTCTAAAAGCTTTATATTTTTGCATTTCATATCCAAGCATTTAATCTACCCAGAATTTTTAACACTGTGAGGCAAATGCCTAAATTTTTCCCAGCACCATTTATTTAAAAAGGCATTCTTTTTTCACTAATTTCCAGCATGTATCTGCCATATATCAAGTAAACTATAAGCATATGGTTTCTTCTATTCTGTTTCACTGTTAAGCCATCTATCACCAGACTACTTATGATAGTGTCTTAATTACTATACTTTGGAATAAGTCTCAATAACTGATAAACTAAGTCCTCCTACCTTGTTCTTCTTTAAGAGTCTTGGCTATTATCAGCCCTTTATTAATCTTACATAAAATTTTAGAATCAACTTTTTAAGTTCTCCCAAAAAAACCCAAAACCAACAAAATGAAAAACCCTACTAATATTTTTATTGGTATTGTATTAAATATATAAATCCATATGGGGAGAATACCTATATAATACTGAGTCAATCTATCCATGAACATGATATTTTATACCAATTATTAGGTCTTCTATAATTTACTTCATTCAATAACACTCCTGAAGTCTTACATCATTTTTTAGATCTATTCCTGGGTACATCATTTTTCATGCTATTGTGAATGATACTGTTTTAGATTTTTCTTTCCTATTTGCTGTTAGCATATAGTAATATAATTGATCTTTGAATCCTCAATCTTACTAAACTCTTATTGTTTCTAACAATGTATTTGTAGATATTTTTAGATTTTCTAAATACACAACCACACAGTCTGTAAATAATGACGGTTTTATTTCTTCCTTTCTAATCCATATATATATATATATATATATTTTTTTTTTTTTTTTTTTTTTTTTTTTTTTGAGACAGAGTCTCACTTTGTTGCCCTGGCTAGAGTGAGTGCCGTGGTGTCAGCCTAGCTCACAGCAACCTCAAACTCCTGGGCTCAAGCAATCCTCCTGCCTCAGCCTGCCAAGTAGCTGGGACTACAGGCATGCACCACCATGCCCGGCTAATTTTTTGTATATATATTTTTAGTTGTCCAATTAATTTCTTTCTATTTTTAGTAGAGATGGGGTCTCGCTCAGGCTGGTTTCAAACTCCCGACCTCGAGCAATCTGCCTGCCTCGGCCTCCCAAGAGTGCTAGGATTACAGGCGTGAGCCAGCAGGCCTGGCTAATCCATAAGTTTTTTAAATTTCTTTTTCCTGCCTAAATTTCTTTTTCAAGGGCTTCAGAACTACTTTGACTAGAAGTTACAATTGATAATGTTTTAGATCTCCTAATTTCAGAGGTAAAGCTTTTAATATTTCAATATTAGTTATAAAACTTCATTTTTTAAAAAAGGTACTTTTATCAGATTAGATTTGCTTCAGGTTTTATGATGAATAAATGCTGAATTTTATCAAGTTCTGTTTGCAACTATTCAGTGAATCACCTGTTTCCTCTCTAACCTGTTAAGATGGCAATACACACATACTTTAAAAAATATTAAACTAATCTTACACTCCTAGGATAAATCCAACTTGGTCAGGATGTACTCTCTTATTTTTAGATAAACAGATATTGATACATGGATGACAGACAGACAGATGATAAATGGTCTTCTGTGTAAATTTTGCAACTATGTTCATAAATAAAAGCAGCCTGGCCGGACGCGGTGGCGCGCGCCTGTAGTCCCAGCTACTCGGGAGGCTGAGATGGGAGGATCGCTTGAGCCCAGGAGTTCTGGGCTGTAGTGCGCTATGCCGATCGGGTGTCCGCACTAAGTTCGGCATCAATATGGTGACCTCCCGGGAGCGGGGGACCACCAGGTTGCCTAAGGAGGGGTGAACCGGCCCAGGTCGGAAACGGAGCAGGTCAAAACTCCCGTGCTGATCAGTAGTGGGATCGCGCCTGTGAATAGCCACTGCACTCCAGCCTGGGCAACATAGCGAGACCCCGTCTCTAAAAAAAAAATAAAAAATAAAAAAAAAAAAAAGCAGCCTGATAATTTTCTTTTGTCATTTCTTCTCATCTGGCTTAAGAATCAAAGCTATACTAATTTTAAAGTAGTTAAAAACATTCTCTTTTGCTATTCTGTGGAGGAAAATCTACAATATTGACTTCTCCTCCTTGAATGTATGGTAAAATTACTAGTTTTCTTTGTGGGAGAGCTTGTCTATTGATTTAATTTTTTAAATTGTGGTATTACCGTTCAAGTTTACTATGTATTTCTGATTCAGTTTTGCTGTTGTCTAAGGATTTGACCATTTCTATTCATTTTCTAATTAATTGGCTGAAAGCTGTTTATAATTCCTTCTTATGATGTTTCTAAATAACTTTAGGATATGATAGGTACTGATGTCCCCCAGCCCCTTTTTTTCCCTCTTGTTCTTGCTTATTTATGTCACTCAAAATTTATCCATTTTATTCATGTTTTTAAAGAATCAATTTTGGACAATATAGCCACCAGCCGGAGGCACCTCAGGGAATGAGACCTTCCCTTTTGGTGCCCTACACCTGACTGAGGGGAACTCAGACCATGAGCTCCTTACCCGACAGCCCTCCCAGGGGCTGCTGGCACAGGGATCCCAGGAGAATCGGGCAGACCTTGAGGCTGAGAGACATAGACCCAGCTTGGGCTCCCCGTGGGTGAACTGGGACTGGCACTCCTCTCCCTGGTGGGGATATAGTTTGAACTCTGGGGCCCAGAGGTCAGACCTGCAGACCAGATCCCATGCACAGAAGTCTCGCATTGCTCAGGGCACAGAAGGGATAGCCCTGAACAGCCTACTGAGATGTGTGTGCCTTCAGGGGCAGATCAGCTTCCTAGAGGGCAACCCTCCTCCCAAAGGGAGGCCGTGCACCCAGCCCAGGTGGTGTTCATGTGCAGGGAACCTCCCAGCCGGCATCAGTCAGGGGAGGCCTGGTGGCATGTGGTCTGGCCTGCTGGAAGAGGCCCAGGAGTAGCTGCGGAGTTGGGGAGGGTAGAAAGAAGCGAGGCCCGCTCCAGACTGCAGGTCTCAGACAGCCCCACCCCACACGTAGACTTTCTGACTGAGCCTGGCCATTCCAGCCCCTCCCTGAGAGCTTTTCCTGGAAGCAGAGACAGAACGCTGACCTCTGCTAAGACATTGGTGGTGCCTGAGGGCAGGCTTACCCAACCCACCTCCACCCAGATTCTATACTAGGCCAGCCCTCACCTAGGGGGAGAAAAGGACACACCTGGAAGTCCCAGGGCCCCACTGACCACCTGAGACACTAGAGTGCCTCTCTACAGGAATAAGAACTGATAACAGGACACAAAAACAACAGCGTAGCCTGTTCCTCCAAGGAAGCACCATCTACTGACAGGGAGGACATCCTGCACACTCTTTTCACAGCACCTACTGACTCATTATACAGGGAGTGGTCAAATCTCACCCACAGACACCACCTACTGGCTCAGAAACTAAACAAGGCATGTGATTACTCAAATGAAAACCTAAAGGAAAGAAACAACAACTGATCGACATGGGAAGAAATCAGCGAAGGAACTCCGGAAATACGAAGAACCAAACGGAAAACACACCCCCAAAGAGGAACACCAGCCCGCTAGAAACGGACACCAACCCAAATCAGGCAACCAAAATGACAGACGAGAAATTTCGAATGTGCATCATAAGAAAATTCAATGTCCTGCAAGAACAACTCAATAACCAACACAAAGAAACCACAAAAAGCCTCCAGGACCCGGAACAAAAGTTCACTAAAGGAACTGACAAAATGAAGAAAAGTTTAACTAAACTCCTGGAAATGAAGAATCAATTCAGGGAACTACAAAATTCAGTGGAAACCCTCAAGAACAGGGTAGATCAAACAGAAGAAAGATTCTCAGAGATTGAAGATAACACCCTCCAATTAAGTAAATCAGTCACATAGATAGAGCAGAGAAACAAGAGAAAAGAGCAAAGCCTACAAGAGATGTGGGATTATGTGAAGAAACCTAATGTGAGCGTCTTAGGGTTACCAGAAGGGGAAGAAGACAACACTCGAGGGTTGGACAAGCTATCTGAAGATATCATAGAGGAAAATTTCTCAGGCATTGCTAAAAATCTCTATATACAAGCTCAAGAAGCTCAGAGGACCCCTGGGAGATTCAATGCAAGCAGGAAGATGTCACGTCATGCAGTCATCAGAATGACCAAAATATCAACTAAAGAGGCCCTTCTAAGAGCTGTAAGATGAAAGAAGCAAGTAACATACAAGGGAAAGCCAATTCGAATAACACCAGACTTCTCTAAAGAGACTTTACAAGCAAGGAGAGACTGGGGCCCCATTCTCACTCTTCTGAAACAAAACAATGCCCAGCCTAGAATCTTATTCCCTGCAAAACTAAGCTTCGTATATGAAGGAGAAATAAAGACATTCTCAGATAGGCAAAGTCTCAGAGAATTCACCAAGACAAGACCAGCCCTACAAGAAGTACTCAAAACAGTGTTACGCACGGAACACCATAATAAAAACTCATGAATATAAAAACAACCAAAACCCAAAGATTAAAGGCCAGATATTACAATGGCTCAAGAGAGAAATCAAAGCAACATCCAACCCAACAGAATGAACAGTAATCTACCTTACCAATCAGTTCTCTCAATAAATGTGAATGGCTTAAACTCTTCATTCAAGAGACATAGGCTAGCTGAATGGATAAGAAAACACAGGCCAAGTATATGCCGTCTTCAGGAAACAACACATCTAACCTGCAAGGATGCATATAGACTAAAAGTAAAAGGGTGGAGATCAGTATTCCAGGCAAGTGGAAGCCAAAAGAAGGCTGGCGTGGCAGTTCTAATTTCAGATGATTTAGTTTTTAAATAAACAAAAGTAGTGAAAAACAAAGACGGTCATTATGTAATGGTGAAAGGCACAGTTCAACAAGAAGAGATAACAATTTTAAATATATATGCACCCAACTTAGGTGCACCCAGATTCATAATGCAAACCTTACTGGATCTAAGCAAATAGATTAATACCAATCCATAATCACCGGAGATTTCAACACCACACTGACAGCACAAGACAGATCCTCCAAACAGAAAATTAATGAAGAAATAATGGACTTAAACAAAACTCTAGAACAACTGGGTCTGACTGACATTTACAGGTCATTCTACCCAAAATCCACTGAATATATGTTCTTCTCATCAGCTCACGGGACATTCTCTAAGATTGACCATATCCTAGGACACAAAGTAAACCTCAAGAAATTAAAAAAAATAGAAATCATACCATGTACCTTCTCAGATCACAGTGGAATAAAAGTAGACATCAACCCTAACAGAAACTCACATTTCTACACAAAAACGTGGAAATTAAACAACCTCCTACTAAATGATTACTTCATAAATAAAGAAATCAAGATGGAAATAAAAAAATTCTATGAACAAAATGACAATGGAGAGACAAGTTATCAACTCCTCTGGGACACAGCTAAAGCAATTCTGAGAGGAAAGTTTATCTCCATAAATGCCTATAACCAAAAGTCAAGAAGATCACAAATAGACAATCTAATTAAACGACTCAAAGGGCTGGATAAAGAACAGACCAACCCCAAACCCAGCAGAAGAAGTGAAATCAACAAGATCAAATCAGAACTAAATGAAATTGAAAACAGAGAAGCTATTCAGGAGATTAATAAAACAAAAAGTTGGTTCTTTGAAAAAATAAACAAAATTGACACACCATTGGCTAGGCTAATGAAAAGCAGAAAAGAGAAATCTCTAATAAGCTCCATCAGGAACAAAAAAGGAGATATCACAACTGATCCCAAGGAGATACAAGATATAATTTATGAATACTACAAAAACCTTTATGCACACAAACTGGAAATGTGGAGGAAATGGACAAATTTCTAGAAACACACAGCCTCCCTAGGCTCAACCAAGAAGAAATAGAATCCCTGAACAGACCAATATCAAGAGCTGAAATAGAAATAGCAATTAAAAAATCTCCCTAAAAAGAAAAGCCCCAGTCCAGATAGTCTCACACCCGAATTTTACCACACTTACAAAGAAGAACTGGTGCCTATCTTGCAGAAATTATTCCACAACATCGAGAAGAATGGAAACCTCCCTGACGCCTTTTATGAAGCGAATATTACTCTGATACCAAAACCAGGAAAGGATGCAACAAAAAAAGAAAACTACAGACCAATATCCCTAATGAATATAGATGCAAAAATTTTCAACAAAATCTTAGCTAACCGAATCTAGATGCTTATCAAAAAAATAATCCATCATGACCAAGTGGGCTTCATCCCAGGGATGCGGGGACGGTTCAACATACATAAATCTATAAATATAATTCACCACATAAACAGAAGCAAAAACAAAGATGTCATGATTCTTTCAATAAATGCAGAAAAAGCTTTTGACAAAATTCAGCACCCTTTCATGATACAAACACTTAATAAAATAGGCATAGAAGGGACATACCTAAAAATGATACAAGCCATATATGACAGACCCATAGCCAGCATCATACTGAATGTGGAAAAATTGAAAGCATTTCTACTTAGAACTGGAACCAGACAAGGCTGCCCACTATCTCCACTTCTATTCAACATAGTGCTGGAAGTCCTGGCTACAGCAATCAGACAGGAAAGTAGAATTAAAGGTATTCAAATTGGGACAGAAGAGATCAAACTTTCACTGTTTGCTGATGACATGATATTATATTTAGAAAACCCCAAAGATTCAACCAAGAAACTCCTGGAACTGATCAATGAATTTAATAAAGTCTCAGGATACAAAATCAATACACAGAAATCAGAGGCCTTCATATATGCCAACAACAATCTAATTGAGAACCAAATCAAAGGCTCAATTCCCTTCACAATACCAAAAAAGAAAATAAAGTACCTAGGAATATACTTAACCAAGGAGGTAAAAGACTTCTACAGGGAGAACTATGAAACACTGAGGAGGGAAATAGCAGAGGATGTAAACAGATGGAAATCCATACCATGCTCGTGGATCGGCAGACTCAACATCATTAAAATGTCTATACTACCCAAACTGATCTACAGATTCAATGCAATACCTATTAAAATCCCATCAGCATTCTTCACAGATATAGAAAAAATAATTTTACACTTCGTATGGAACCAAAGAAGACCCCGAATATCAAAACCAATTCTAGGCCACAAAAACAAAATGGGAGATATTAATATGCCAGATATCAAACTATACTACAAAGCTGTAGTAATTAAATCAATCTGGTATTGGCACAAAAATAGGAATACTGACCAGTGGAACAGATCTGAGAACCCTGATATAAAACCATCCTCATATAGCCATCTAATCTTTGACAAAGCAGACAAAAGCATACGCTGGGGAAAAGAATCCCTTTTCAATAAATGGTGCTGGGAAAACTGGATAGCCACTTGCAGAAGGCTAAAGCAGGATCCACACCCTTCACCTCTCACAAAAATCAACTCATGATGGATAACAGACTTAAACCTAAGGTATGAAACTATTAGAATTCTAGAGGAAAATGTTGGAAACACTCTCCTAGACATCGGCCTAGGCAAAGAGTTTATGAAGAAGTCCCCAAAGGCAATCACAGCAACAACAAAAATAAATAAATGGGACATGATCAAACTAAAAAGCTTCTGCACAGCCAAAGAAACAGTCATGAAAATAAACAGACAGCCTACAGAATGGGAGAACATTTTTGCATTCTACCCATCTGATAAGGGACTGATAACAAGAATATACTTAGAACTCATGAAAATCAGCAAGAAAAAAATCAAATAACCCTATTAAAAGGTGGGCAAAGGACTTGAACAGAAACTTTTCTAAAGAAGACAGAAGAATGGCCAACAAACATATGAAAAAATGCTCAACATCTCTAATCATCAGGGAAATGCAAATCAAAACCACAATGAGGTATCACTTAACTCCAGTGAGAATGGCCTTTATCAAAAAAATCTCCAAACAATACATGCTGGAGAGAGGGGAACACTCCTACACTGCTGGTGGGACTGCAAACTAGTTCAACCTCTGTGGAAAGCAATATGGAGATACCTTAAAGTGATACAAGTGAATCTACCATTTGATCCAGCAATCCTATTGCTGGGCATCTACCCAAAAGATCCAATGACACTCTACAAAAAAGACACCTGAGGGCTGGGCGTGGTGGCTCACGCCTGTAATCCTAGCTCTCTGGGAGGCCGAGGCGGGTGGATTGCTCAAGGTCAGGAGTTCGAAACTAGCCTGAATAAGAGTGAGACGCCGTCTCTACTATAAATAGAAAGAAATTAATTGGCCAACTAATATATATATAAAAAATTAGCCGGGCATGGTGGCGCATGCCTGTAGTCCCAGCTACTTGGGAGGCTGAGGCAGGAGGATTGCTTGAGCCCAGGAGTTTGAGGTTGCTGTGAGCTAGGCTGATGCCATGGCACTCACTCTAGCTTAGGCAACAAAGTGAGACCGTGTCTCAAAAAAAAAAAAAAAAAGACACCTGCACTCCAATGTTTATAGCAGCACAATTCATAATTGCAAGGCTGTGGAAACAGCCCAAGTGCCCATCAATCCAAGAGTGGATTAATAAAATGTGGTATATGTATACCATGGAGTACTATTCAGCTCTAAGAAACAACAGTGATATAGCACATCTTATATTTTCCTGGTTAGAGCTAGAACCCATACTACTAAGTGAAGTATCCCAAGAATGGAAAAACAAGCACCACATTACTCACCAGTAACTGGTATTAACTGAGCAGCACCTAAGTGGACACATAGTAGTACTACAGTAATAGGGTATTGGGCAGGTGGGAGGGGGGAGGGGGGCAGGTATATATATATATATATATATATATATATATATATATATATATATATATACACATAATGAGTGAGATGTGCACCATCTGGGAGATGGTCATGCTGGAGACTCAGACTTATGGGGGGAGGGTTGTAAAGGGCATTTATTGAAACCTTAAAATCTGTACCCCCATAATATGCCGAAATAAAAAAATAAATAAATAAATAGATAAATAAAGAATCAAGTTTGGCTTTGATGATGCATTCCATTGTAAGTCTCTCCTATTTATTATTTCTTTCCTTCTTTGAGTTTATTTTCTAGTTGTTTATCTACATTTGATTTCTGTGAAAGATGGACATTCAAGTTAAAAATTAATGTTTTTGTAGTGTGCACATTTAAGACTTTAGATTTTTCTCTGTGGACTGTTTAAGCTGCATTCTAAAACTTTTGTTTCCATTGGGAAGAGTGGTTCTTCTATATCTTAAGTCTTTTATTCTAACAGTACCTGTCTCTATTCTTTCCCTTTTCCTTCCCCTTCCTTCTCTTTCCTTTTCTATGACACTGATTTGTTAGGAGAAAAAGACTCTCTCATTTATATTACAGAAAGTCCCACTTTCTCGATTTGGTTGATTGTTTTCTCATGGTATTACTTCACTTGTTGCTGAATTTCCTATTAGGTCTAAATGTTTGATGAAACTCAGACTCAAAATTTTTTTTTCATCAAGAATCTTTCATAGGTGATCCCTGGACATTTCCTACTCTTTTGGTCAAGATGCTTCATATGTAAGGACATGAAATCTGATTATTTACTTTTAATGATCTATGATTGATTAATTTCCACAACTTGATATATCACCCAGCTCAACATTTTTCTAATTTCCATTGTGATTTCTTCTTTGATGTACAGATTATTTCAAAGTAGCTGTTCAATTTCTAAATATGAAGCTTTTAAAATTATCCTACTGATAATGATTTTTAATAAAAATGCATTATAGGGGCAGGCACAGTAGCTCATGCCTGTAATCCTAGCACTCTGGGAGGCCAAGGCGGGAGGATTGCTTGAGCTCAGGAGTTCGAGACCAGCCTGAGCAAGAGTGAGACTCCCATCTCTACTAAAAATAGAAAAAATTACCCAGTCAACTAAAAATGGAACAAAAAATTAGCCAGGTGTGGTGGCTCGCACCTATAGTCCCAGCTTCTCAGGAGTCTGAGGCAGGAGGATCGCATGAGCCCAGGAGTTTGAGGTTGCTGTGAGCTAGGCTGATGCCACGGCACTCACTCAAGCCTGGGCAACAAAGCAAGACTCTGCTCTTTTGATGTCAATCCTTTGAAATTTGTTTTATGACATAGTACAGATTCAATTTTTCTCCTCAAATAGCCTATGTGCTTGAAAATGATGTGTAGCCTACCATTGTTGGTTAGAATGGGCTCTATACAACCACTGGGTTAAACTCAGTCATTGTGTTGTTCAAATATTTTATATACTAACTTGTCTGTTTCTTATATCAATTACTGAGAGAGGTGTTTAAAAATATTCCATTAAGACTGTGGATCTGGGTCAAGTGCAGTGGCTCATGCCTATAATCCCAGCACTCTGGGAGGCGAAGATGGGAGTTCTACTTGAGGTCAGGAGGTCAAGACCAGCCTAGGCAACATAGCGAGACTATGTCTCTTAAAAAAAAAAAGAATGTAAACAATTAGCCAGGTGTAGTTGTGCATGCCTGTAGTCCTAGCCACTTGGGAGGGTAAGGTGGGAGGATCATTGGAACCAAGAAGTTCAAGATTACAGTGAGCTGTGATTGCGCCACTCCATTCTAGCCTGGGCAACACAGCAAGACCCTGTTTCTAAAAAAAGAAAAAAAGTAAGAAAGAAAAAAACAAGATTGTGGATTTGTTTATTTCTTGTAGTTTTGTTAATTTCTGCTACATACATTCTAAGGCTATATATATACATATATATATATATATATATATATATTTTTTTTTTTTAGACAGAGTCTCGCTTTATTGCCCAGGCTAGAGTGAGTGCCGTGATGTCAGCCTAGCTCACAGCAACCTCAAACTCCTGAGCTCAAGCGATCCTTCTGCCTCAGCCTCCCGAGTAGCTGTGACTACAGGCATGTGCCACCATGCCCGGCTAATTTTTTCTATATATATTAACTGGCCAATTAATTTCTTTCTATTTATAGCAGAGGATGGGGTCTTGCTCTTGCTCAGGCTGGTTTTGAACTCCTGACCTTGAGTAATCTGCCCACCTCGGTCTCCCAGAGTGCTAGGATTACAGGCGTAAGCCACTGCGCCCGGCCCAGGCTATGCTATATTAAGGTAATTAAATCTTCCCAGTGAATTATCACTTTATCATTGTGAAGGGACTCTCCTGACTATCAATAATGTTTTCTGCTTTAATGTCTGCTTTATCTGGCATTAACATAACTGTACCATATTCTCTTTGTTAGAACACACATGGCATATCTTATTGCAATGATTACTTTTGATCTTCTTTATCTTTATGTTTCAGATACATTTCTTATAAACCTAAGTGAATTTAAAAAAAAATGAACTAATAATATTTGGCTTTGAAGTGAATAATTAAACCCATTTTGTATTTAATATACCTGGTGGTATGTTTAGATTTAAAACTACCCATCTTATTCTGTGCTATTTGTCCTACTTATTCTTTCTTTTTCTTTCTTGACTTTTTTGGAATCAATTATTTTTTATTAGTCTATTGTTCCCCTCTTTTAGTTTAGAATTAAGTCTAGTTTCTACATTTTTAGAAGTTACCCTAGAAATTAAAACATGTAATTTATCAGTCAAGTCAATTAATACCTTCTACCTTTCTCCTAGACAATACACTGCATTCACTTGTCATATATTTAACATTTTAATAAAAGCCTAACTAGTATTTTAAACAATGTTTATTTCAATGCATCCACATATTTGCCACTCTCTTTGCTCTTCATTCCACCTTACATCTCAGACTTTTATCTGGACTCTTTTTGCCTAAAGTATATATTTCATAATTTCTTCCAGAAAGGGCTGATGGAGTTTGTTCAACTAAATCTTTATTTTACCTTCATCCTTGAGGGACATTTTTGCTAAGTACAGAATTCTAGATTGGCATTTATTTTCTTTGAGAATATGCATGCTTTTCTGTTGAAAAGTCTGCTATCTGTCCATGGTTGTTCCTTTGAAGAACATCTTTTTTTCATCTCTGGCTGCTTTTAAGACTTTTCTCCTTGTATTTGGGTTTATGTAGTTTTCTTGTAATTTTTCTGGGTGCAGATTTCTTTTTATTTATACTGCTAGAAATTCATTGAGCTTCTCAGATCTATCAACTGGTTTCTTATCAAATCTAGAAAATTTTCAGTCAAAAAAATCTTTTCAGGTATTAGCTCTATACCATTCTCTCTCTTCTCTCTTTCCAGAGCTCTGATTAAATATGTTAGATCTCACTCTATCTTCCATGTCTTTTAACCTCTGTTCAATATTGTCTAAAGTTTCTTCTGCCTTATCTTCTAGGTAACCAAGTCTTTCTTCAGCTAGATATAATCTGTTAAATCTTTCCCTTAGGTGTATTTGGTATAGTTTTCGTTTCTGGAATTTTTATTTGGGTTTCTTCAAATCTATTAAGTGACTTTTTATAGTCTTTTGTTCCCTGCTTGTTTTTAAGTTTATCTTCAATTCTCTAAATATAACAATTATTTAAAATCCATCTGATATCTGCAATATCTGAGAACTTTATAGATTTATTTCTGCCCTCTACTGTTTCTTGTTCACCATGCTCTATTTGGATGCATGCCTGGTTATTATTTTTTTCTTTTTAAAAACTTACTTTGAAATATATGCATATAACAAAAACTATACAAATCTTTACTGCTCAAAGAATTCTACACATATATTACTTATTATGTAATTTATCTCTCATGTAATTTTGCTCACTTTTTTTTAAACTATGCTTAGTTACTTGTAACAGTATACTTTCACTGTCCTTGAAAAATTACTGGTAGCAATTTCCTAACAATGAAGGGAGCCTTCTCCATGATGACTTGCCTTTCCTTCTTCTGCCAGGAGATGGGGAGCACTACTAGTCTGAAGCCAAAATCATGATATATGGCCTGAGGGTCTCTGGACCACCCAGACAGAACAAACCTGAGTTGCAAATCAGTATGAGCATAAAAATTGCTGTCACAACTTGAAAGACTTTTCTCAATTTACTTTTTCTTCTCTTGCTCCACTCAATCTTCCTTACAATCCCCTGGAAATGGGAGTGGGTAGACAGTTTAGTTATTTGTTACCCTTAATCTAATGAGAAGCCTTGGGGTCCCATCTAAAAATGGAGTTGTTCTTTTTGATCCTCGCTTTAGATGAGCTCTAGGCCTTGACTTCTGTCCTCTTCACCCCATGAAATCCACCACAACCAAAGCCAAATTATTATGGATTGGCAACTGTCCTTAGGGCGAAAGCTACTTTATCCTCTACTTATTTCTGCGGGTTCCTACTTTTTCCTAGAATGTGGCCTGGTAGCTCCAACTATCTTTTCAGCACTTTTATTGCTCTAAGTTTTTTAAAAATAACATTTCCAAGACTTTTAGTTGTTTTCATCAAAGAATTCATCTGAATAACCCACTCCACCAATACTGAAAACAGAAATCAATTTCTCATTTCTATAACAACTATTCCTAACACTCTCTGTACTAGCCTAAAATGAAATTCAGAGATAACCTGCCTAAGCATAATCTTAAAAGCTAATACCCTAATTGTACTATCAACAACATAAAAAAAAGCTTATAATAACATTTCAAAATATGTACACAATTACTAAAATAAACATAACGTAGGTTGTTTGTACCCATACACTATACACAGAATCACTGTGACTGTGACAAATACAACTGCAGACTGAAGAGAATATTTGAGTCACCAATACTGTGCAAGTAGCATTACCATCAATTATGTAATTGTCTAAAGAGGTGAAGAACTCCTGATAAAGTTCTGAATGAAAACTTTAACATTCCTCCCATATACGTGATAACTGAATTCCTCAAAATTATAGTCTATATAGTTACTTTCTATGCTCAGATCATTATGATCACTCCTTTTTACCTACATCATCAAAGGCCAGAAAATCATTCAATAAGTCATATGCTTATTTGGAAGAATTCTTAAAATGCACAGACTGTCCTGAACATTGTGTGATGGCTGACTTCCCTGGTTCTTTCTCGTTAAATGCTAATAGTGTCCCCTTCCCCCATCTTTGGTGCAACAAAAACACCTCCAAGGATTTCATCCTGCCGCATGCACAATATAAAGTGCATTTTTTTCAGTCTATCACTCTTTTCTACAATCCAGTCCCATCTAATTTAGCCAAATTTAGCCAAATTTTATTTCATACAATTCACTCAACCATAATCAGATTGTTTTGTTCTTTAACCAAAACTATGTATTTCCAGCTCTAATTCTTTGCAATTTCTATTTCCACTGCTGATTACGTCCTTTTTCCTTCCTTCTACCTGCCTAGGTTAAACATTAACTTTCATCAAGATCTCATTTGCCCATAATAACCTTCTATGTTTGAACTCCTACAGCATTTATTGTTCTCCATCATCCACTTTGGCACTTAAATCACATGCTGTCATGTGCATGCATTGTCAATTAAGAGCGTTGTCTTATAGAAGCCTTTTTTTGCCCTCCAAATGAAATATTAAGCATAATTCCATATATTAATTTATGAAGTAGAACTGTTTTAGTTGAACCAGAAATTGCCTCCCTACCCCCACGAACCAGGGCCTCGCCCACTTTCTTCCTTACCACCTTACCACTCCCTAGCTCTCAGACTAGTTTTCAGAAAGCACCCAATATTTCGGTCCTAAAGGGGGGAAAAAACCCTAACTTCACAGGACTGAAGAACTTAGTGCTGTAAAAATCAACATAAGACTGAAAACAAACTGAAAAGCTACGGTTAAAGACAGAAGTCTAGAGAGGATAACTATTTGAACTAAGAGTACTGAAAAAGAATTTGGTCATTTAGAGTAGCAGGAAGTACTATTGTTAAGCAATGAGAAAATAAATATGAATCACACTTTTACAGGGGCTAGAACTACATTAAGTTAGCCACTAGCTACATGAGGCTATTTTAAATTAATTAAAATTTAAAATCTAGTTCCTCAATCCTACTATGCAAATTTTGAGTGCACAATAGCCACATACATACACCTAGTGTCTACTGTATTAGACAACACAGAACATTTCCACCATCACAGAAAGTATGACTGAACAGTGCTGGGCTACAGGAAATAGACGCCAATAAAAAACTAAAATACAATATAGTGAGTAAAATAAGGTAAACTCTGGGATGCTACAAAAACACAAAGCAGAGGTAGCTAACTAGGCCTTAGAAAGAAGTTAAGAAGGGCTTCCTAAAATAAATAGTAGGTGAGCTAAGTCTGAAAGTTTTCAAGGATGGGAACAGAGGTGGAAATCTATACTTCAGGCAGTAGGAAAAGCATGAGCAGAGACAAGTCAAATTTTGAGTATTTGAAAGAAATGGAAGACAGCAATTGCTTCACTATGCAGTATAAAGTCAGAGTGCTATGATGGGGATGCTATTCTTCATAGACAAAATAATAAATATTCAATACAGAAAGAAGAAAGGAAATTTTTAAAAGGAAAAATGATCAGATCTCTCCAAATTTAGATTAAGAAGTTACCAGATCTCTCCAAATTTAGATTAAATTCATAGCATGATAATAGCAGATACTTCACAAAGAAGTAATAATTCATGTTTTATTTCCAATGATTCCATGTTTGAGTCAAAATGAGAATGACTCATATTAAGTGTTTAAATTGCCTTGACAAGTCACATTTAACTATGATCTCAGGATCTGCACCAAAGAATAAGGAAACCCACAAATGCTGTCCAGCCAACTCATAAAATAACTTAATATTATCCATCAATTTTACTATGTGTCCCTAGTCCATTCATTATCACATGCTGCTTAATAACTTTAACATATCCTCAAATCCTCACTCTCATCTGATAATCTCAAGTTTTACTTCACTGAAAAAAACCTGAAGCAACTGAAAGAGAACATGTACCAAATCCCATCTACCTCTCTAGTGGCATGTGTATTACGAACTCTGTCTTGGCCTATTTCATAAAGTACTCATGCTCCTATGGAAAGCCAATCATTCCTACTTGTACACTAAATCCCTTCCTCTCTTGCCTTTTCCAAAACATTTTCAGCAATTCTTACCTTTCTCCCCTTAAATTGCAGGTATTTTACGCTGTAATAACTCATTCCTATCATCAGATGCCCTTATTTTCTCATCATTAAAAAAATTTCTTGGCCGGGCGCAGTGGCTCACGCCTGTAATCCTAGCTCTTGGGAGGCCGAGGCGGGCGGATTGCTCAAGGTCAGGAGTTCAAAACCAGCCTGAGCAAGAGCGAGACCCTGTCTCTACTATAAATAGAAAGAAATTAATTGGCCAACTGATATATATAGAAAAAATTAGCCGGGCATGGTGGCGCATGCCTGTAGTCCCAGCTACTCGGGAGGCTGAGGCAGAAGGATCGCTTGAGCTCAGGAGTTTGAGGTTGCTGTGAGCTAGGCTGACGCCACGGCACTCACTCTAGCCTGGACAACAAAGCGAGACTCTGTCTCAAAAAAAAAAAAAAAAAAAATTTCTTGACCCCACTTTTCTCATTAGCTATGGCCCCATTTCTCAGTTCCCTTTTATAGGATAATTCCTCACTATCTTCACTTCTCCTCCTATTGTCTCTTAAAATCACTCCAGACAAAATCTCTCCTTCAGCACCTTACCTCAATGCTCTATTCCTGTGTAGATCCCAGTACTTCCACTTTGTTAACTCCAATGATAAATTCTTAGTTCTCATCTTACTTGACCTGGCAGCAGCATTTTACACAACTGACCACTCTCTCTCTATTAACAAACTTTCTTCATTTGATTTCCTACCTCACTGGTTGCTCCTTCTCAGATTCTTCCTCTTTTCTCCAACCTTTCTCCTATCTATACTCATTCCCTTTATGAGCACACATCAGTATCAGAGCTTTATGTGCCATCTAAATGCCCCAATTTATGACTGGCTGACTGCTATAATATCCAAAAGGCATAAGGATTCAAACATAACAAAGCTTATTTCTTAGTTATCTAACCATATTGGGAGAGGTTGAACAGGTTAGCAGGGTGGTCCTTATCCACACAGTCATTCAGGAACGTAGGCTGATGGACAATCTACCATTTCCACATAACACATGGCTTCCCACATACCCTAATAATCATCTCAGTTCCAGCCAGCCAAAAGACAAAAACAGGATAGAAGATATTTGTATGGGCCAGACCTACAGCTGATATACAACACTTATGCTCGTATTCCTTAGCTCAATCACATGACTATACCTAACTGCAAGCGAGAAATGGTGTCCAGCTGTGTATTCAAGAAGAAAATGAGACATGGATATGTTGAACAGTCTCTGCTACGGTGCCTCATTTCCAAACTCCTAACTCATATATCCTACTACTTATTTAACATCATAGATAGCTAACAGATATCTCAAATGTAACACACCCAAAACTGAATTCTGGATCTGTGGTCGCCGCTTCCCCCTTAACAACTCTTTTTCTTGCACACCTTACACTCAATCTATCAACAAATTCTGCTGAATCTACTTTCAAAACATTCAAAATCTGACTACTTCTCAATACTTCTGCTGCTACCAATCTGGCCTAGATAACAGCAAGAGCTTCCTCTCTGATCCCCTTGCTTCTACCTTGTCCCTTTACAGTCTATTCTCGACTCAGCAACAAAAGCATTCCTGTTAAAATATAAGTCAGATATGTCACCCACCTCTGGCTGTTCAAATCCTGAATGGCTTCCCATTTTACATAAAGCAAAAGGCCTTTGGCCATCCCTCCATCCCCTCTAGGATTTCATCTCCTACTACTTACCTCCCTACTTCAAGCTACTCCAGCAACTTTGGCCCTCTTGCTGTCTCTTGAATAAGGAAGGCACATTCCAAAGCAGAATCTTTGAACTAGTTGGTTCTTCGGTCTGAAATGCTTCTCTTCTCCCTAAAGTGATTATTCAAATGCCATCTTCTCAGGTAAGGCCTACTGTGACCTCCCTATTTTAAATTGCAACCAGCCCCCAAGCCAACTCTACACTGTTTAACTTTCATTTTTCCGTAGCACTTACCACCTTCAAACATACTTCAACACACACACACACACACACACACACACACCTCCACCAGAATGTAGCTAGATAGGGTGGAGACCTTTGTTTTGTTTTCAAATGTACTCCTAAACACTACTTCACATATAGTAGGCTCTCAAATATTTATTGTATACGTGAATATATGTGTTTTCCCATGAAATGACTCAATAAATACAAAAGTCACCAATGTAGTTTTGGATGGAGCACAAGGCAAATGGTGACCAAAGCTTTTAAAGATACCAAAACTTTTGCAAGTCATAATGCTTTATAAGCCAGAAGACAGTCTTTCTACTACTATATTAAGAAGTTTTATCTCTTTCCCATGAATTGCTCACCCAATACATATATCAACATGTTGCCACCTTAAGTTTAACTCAGTAACAGTTTAGAGATAACATTAATAAAAAGTAGTCAACATTCAAACAGTTTTACTAGGTCAATCATCAATTCTACATCAAGAACTGCCAAAAGTTTTAACAACTAGAGTCTTTGCTAAGTATGTTACTGGACATTCTTAAAAAAAAAAAACACGCGCACAAAGATTTCTGAAAGGAAAATTTTACATATACAGTATTTAACTTTTGTCTTGAAAGCCAGCAGAAAAAAAATTACACTACTATAATTCTGTGAAGGCTTTTACATATTCTTCATCTCACTTTATTTTCATACCACTCCTATGGTCTACTTAACACATTTGGGCTACTAGAAGTTCAGTGCACAGCATAACAAGTGGGGAACAGGATTAAGAGATGCCAGCAAAAAGCAAGCACTGAACTTAGTTCTCATGTATAATGAAACTTAGTTGAGATTGTATAACTTACTGTTAACATGAGAAGGCATAGGCAGGAGGAATATGAGTGGAATATTGTCAATGGTAGAGGTGATCATGTAAAAACTAGAGGGAAACAAACATTTTCAGTGACTCTAGAATAATGACATAATCTCTTCCCTATCTGAAGCTCTCTGATACTATTTCCATGGAAGTAATATAATGTATTAAAAAAAAATACTGAGTTATTTAGAAGTAATTATTAATAGGACTTTATCTTTTTACAGTAAAAAAAGTTATAAAAGCATAATTGGTATTAATAGAAAAAAAGGATATTTTTATAGTAATAAATTACCTTCATACATTACCAGAAATTATGCTAATGAGAATTCTTTAAAAATAAAGAATATCTACCTAAGCTTTAAATGAATAATTGTTTCTTTTATCCCTCAAAGCTACAGAGAGATTTCTTAGAGAGTATAAACTTTGAAACAGAGGAAAAGGGATAAGACCCAAGTATGACAATACAAAAAGTAAAATATAAGATCTAATAATCATTTATAATTTTACTGTGGCACTAGTAATCTCCTTTAATATTAAAAATACATCTATTAATATAAGCCTAAACAGAAATTTATTTTGCAAAGTAAACGCTGTAAAGTAGGAAATAGTTTAAAAATATTAGGTCCAGCTCATGCCTTGTAATCCCAGCACTTTGGCCAAGGCAGGAGGATTGCTTGAGGCCAGGAGTTCAAGACTAGCGGCGGGCAAGAGCAAGACCCCTGTCTCTACAGAAAATAGAAAAATTAGCCAGGCATGGTGGTGAACACCTGTAGTTCCAGTTATTCAGGATGCTGAGGCAGGAGGATGGCTTGAGCCAGGAAGTTAGAGGCTGCAGTGAGCTATGACTGTGCCATTGCACTCCACCCTGGGGGGAAACAGAGTGAGACCCTGTCTCAAAAAAAAAAAAAAAAAAAAAAAAAATTGGTCAATGGAGAAACAACCATAAGTGGTATATTAAACTGTTTTAAAATACTCCAAGGTAAGTGACTAATTCAAAGCATCCTAAAATTTTATTTAAGCTGTTCTAAAAATAAAGTCAAAACTTTCTGGTGTTATTAATTTAAAGGTTATGTATTTAGTGCAAGAAAAAATATAAGGCAAAAGTAAGTAGTTCTAAAATACAATTAAAGTATCTTTTACAATAAGAAGATCCACGTCTTTTTTATTTTTTAAAAATACATTAATTTTGGAATGACAGCTGAAACAATCTGCCAAGATATTATGTTTCTCTCTCCTTACAAGTGCAGTTTTAAAATCTGCAAGATGGCCAAACAAAATTGGAATGATACTCCTTGCAACATGAACAAAAGCCTGGTCACTTTCTACCTTCCCAATTCTCACATTACCCTGTACTGGTCAGGTAATTCCAGATTTATTCTCTATGAATGTATGTTTCCTGACTTTTTGTTTTTAAATTATTAAGTGAAAATCATGATGAGAAACATCATTTTATATTGTAGGGTCACTTCCCAGGCTAAGTAGTAAAAACCTATCACCAATGAAAACAAGGTGAAGGCCCTATAAGACCCACCGCAAAATATAGAAATATGACCAACGACCAACATATGTTTACCCTTAGCAAAAACATAACAATTTAATGATGCCTCTACGATTAATAAAGGTACGAATTCTGAAACATCATAGAACATGACATAGGTTTCAAAACAAAAATTCTTATAATGAATATAGAGAATAACATAGCTGGTATTGTAAACTAGCATCTTCCATAGTCTGATTGACATTTTCAAAGACTTTTTGGTGAATAAACATCTTAATAGATTCACTTTCTCCCATACATATTTTGATTACACTTCATAATTTTGCAATATGGTACAAAGGATATGACTTTCTTGTGCAACCTACTAGAGTATCTCTTTTATTTCTTAGAAGGAAATTAATTTTGGAGGATGATGGCATTTTTAGACAGGAGTCTCTATCCTTCTCATTTGCCAGCAAATTAATTTTGAATAGAACTTTTTTTTTTTAACCTGCTTTTCATGAACCTCACCACCACATAATTCAAGACAAAAGTGTATTAGCTATATACTGAAGTAAGTCTTAAGTGTTTTTTTTTTGGTAGAAAACATCTTTGGAAATCTTTAGAAAAATATGGGTCCTTTCCATTCCAAAAGTACCATAACACAAGGAATTCAAAAATCACATTTCAAAGTTCTAAAAATCCTGTGAACTGGACCTACCTAATACTATAGAGCTATGGTAATTAAGACAGTGTGGTATTTGCCTTAGACGTATAGATCAATAAAACCATAGAATCCAAAACTCACAAACATAAGCAACTGATTTCAATAAAGGTGTCAAGGTAATTCAACAGAAAAAGGTTTGGTTTTTTTTTTTTTTTTTTGAACAAATGGGAAACAAATGGTCATCCATATGTAAAAGAATGAACTTTAACCACTACCTCACAATCTATACAAAAATTAACTCCAAATGGATCATAGACCCAAATGTAAAAGCTACAATTATAAAATAGGAAAAATATAGAAAAAATGATCTTGAAATAGGCAAAAGATTTACTGCATAGGATGCAAAAAGCATAAACATAAAAGAAAAATTTGATAAACTGGACTCCATCAAAAAATAGAACTGCTCTTCAAAAGACACTTAGGAAAAGGAAAAGACTAACTACAGTCTGTGACTCAAAACATGTATTTGATATAAAGGATTTGTATCCAGCTCATATATAGCACTTTACAGCTCTATAGTAAGAAGACAAATATCAAATAAATAGCTTTAAATAGATACTTCACTAAACAAAATATATGTTTAATAATAAGCACACAGATGTCCAACATCATTAGTTATTATGAAAATGCAAATTAAAACCACAAAGAGTTACTGTCATCTACATATGGCTAAAACTAAGACTGACAAATTCAATTGCTGCCAAGGATACAAAGTAACTAGAACTCTCATTCGCTGTAGGTGGCAATGCAAAATGGTACTGCCCCATTAGAAAAGTTTGATAGTTTCCTTTACAGTTAAGCATATACTTACCGTACAACCTAACAATCCCAATTCTAGGTCCTCACTCAAAAGAAATGAAAATCAACGTCCACACAAAAACCTGACACCAAATGTTTATAGAAGTTTGATTCATAATTCCTAAAAAGTATAAAACCAACCCAAATATCCATCAAATAGTAAATGTATAAACAAACTGTGATACATCCACACAACAGAATACTATTAAGCAATAAACAGAAGCTAATTACTGATACATGCAACAACATGGATGAATCTCAAAAACATTATACTAAGTATAAGAAGCCAAATACATAAGATTACCACTGTATAATTCCATTTATATGACTTTCTAGAAAAAGCAAAACTAGAAAACAGAATAGTGTTTGCCAAGGACTAAGGCTGGAGCCTGGGACTGAATGCAAAGAACAACTAGGGAACATTTTGGAATGATAGAAACATTCTATATCTTAATTGTGGTGGTAGTTACAAAGTTTGTCAAAACTCAAACTGTACATTTAAAATGATATATTATGTGTAATTAGATCCCAATAAACCTCATTTTTTTAAAAAGCAATTATGTTCCTTGAACTGTGTATGACCAAAAAAAATTTAAAAAGCAATTATGAATTTTCTACTGATCTCTAAACCACACCTTAATTTCAGAACCTCAAATGCAATGCAGATTTATAGACCAGAAGTTAGAACACTTCTGCCCATGAACTGGCCTACCACCTGTTTTTGTATAGCCCACAAGCTAAAAATAGTTTTTATGTGTTTAAGTGGTTGAAAAAAAAAATCAAAAGATTATTTCATGACACATAAAAATGATACAAAATTCAAAGTTCAGTGTCCATAAATAAGTTTTATTAGAACACCAAGAAGCTCATTTGTTTATATACATTGTCTATTAGCTACTTTTGGGCTATCACAGTATTGCTGAGGAGTTGTGACAAGGATCATATGGCCCACAATTCCTAAAATATTTACTATCTGACTCTTTACAGAAAATGTTTGCTAATCTCTGCCTTAGATACACGTTGATATTTTCTACGCAGATTATGACACCTAGGAAGTGTCATGCCAGCAAAAACCTCTCTTCTACACATAGTAGCTCTAAAATTTTTACAGCCATAAAAACCTTTTTTCAAGGAAAACAAACACGTAAATGAAGTTTAGTTAAGGTGTAGAGGCACTAAACAGAACCTTGGGGTAACCTCTGAAGAAGGTCCTTGAAATCCCAAAACAGTATTTTTCACATTGCCTATTTCAACCAATTTGGCATCAATCTAACAAGCTGATTTTATGACTAGCATAAAAACAGAGAGTTGAATAATATAGAAAATCAGAGCACCTCATATATAGTTTTGTTTCATTCACAAATTCCTTCACCAAATATCTCAGTGCCTACGCACCAGGTATTGTAAATCCTCATTATAAATGAGGATTTAAAAAAAAGTATAAAACAGACAAAAACTATTTTATATACTAAAGCTCTGGTATAATTTGCAAACCACCATCCTGGTACATCTGTCCCAAAAGTGTTGTCAGCAACAGCAGCTACATTACAAGAATGAAAATGATGTTTCATTTGATGTTACAGAGCTTCCAGAAGATATAAAGTTAATTGAGTTCAAAGCAATTTTTATATTCTGTATCAAGGGCATTCCCAGGACCCAGAAAGGAAAGTTACTAGGCATCAATTTCCTTCTATATGCATAGTCTTGATAAGGAGCAAGAATAATAGTTTTTTTTAAGCCCAGGAGAATACGTGGAAACCAAAATAATCTCAGAGGGTAGAGGGGAGAAAAAAATAATTGCTTAATGTTAGGATGGAGGCTGTATTAAGAGTTTCTTCTGACTACCATGCTAATTAAGTATGATAGTAAATTAGGTTGGGAGCCAAAAGAAACTGAAAAATAAAAACCATCTCCCAGAACATGTCAATGCTTCCACAAAATATTTAAGGAAAGAATGAAACAAATGAGGATATATTTGTTTTTATACTAACATGAAGTGATCTATAACACGATGATTAAGAAAGCACTACTTAACCTTAAAAACAGAAAAGCTCCCAAACCCTATTTTGAATTCAGAAGTTCTGTAACTACTGCTGATCCTTACTTGACAGAATAACCAACATAGGTGAAATAGACAAAAAGAATGAGTGAAACTCAAAACGACTTCTGAGGAAGAAAAAATCTAGGAAGAGCTACCAATAAAAAAAAAAAGGCATATCTTAACGACAATTTGAGGCAGAATTATAAAGATTAGGAACATACTGGATTTCATAAAACCAGGGGATTATGACACAAAATGTTCACTAAGTACTCAACTAAGTTAATATCAAAGAAACAAAATGCACCTATGCAGTTTTGAAGGAGAAAACAAATTTATGATTGGAGAGAAAGTGAAAAGAAAGAACACTAAAGTAATCATCCCACTCTACAACATAGTAAGGTATCAGGTCTTAGAAAAATGCCAAAAAAACAATGGAGCCTACTCCTTCCCTCTCTTCCCCATCACTCATAAAACATAGGTTTCCAGATGCTCTAGCCAGATCCACTTCCTATTCATCCTAATGAGGAAATCAATATACAGAAAAACAAGAAAAGTCACACTGCTTTAGCCTGCTATCCTAACATAATTTTTGCAGCCTATTATACAAATATGTGCTCACATTTACTACATTCAAGGAGTCAAACACCCAGTCCAACATTTCTTTCTCAGCTGTTTAATGACAATCAATTCCTTTAATGGCCAGCATATACAAATAAATGATAATTTTCTAAATAGAAGGAGTGGATGCCTGAAAGGGGGAGTTCATTATGTAAAGAGAGAGAGAGAGTACAAAAAGGGAACACTAGAAATACCAAAGACAAACGGCTATTTTATAATTTTGCCCAAAATGTACCCTTGAATATATCCAGATAAGTATTAGCAATAACCAGTACTGCAAAGCACCTATCTTAGTGGGAATACTACTTTTCAGAGGTATGATGCAATCCAACCTGGCATGGTTCACAAAGATGTATTTTAATACAGTGGACCTCATTATAAAGGAGATTCTATCCCAGAATATTCCCTAGTCAATGATAATAATTACACAGCTTAACCAAGATTGACAATAAGAGATCTTGAAAACAGAACATAATAAAACTGTACTTGTAATGCAACTGTAAGAAGCTCCCATCTACAGAAACATAGCACAAGAAGAACAGTTAATAAATATTACACCCTGGTATCACACATTTTAAAATTTAAATGTATTTATTATACTGTATGGTCATATTATACCATATACTATATTAAGCATCTGGTAATAGAAAGTAACAAAGAAAATATAAATGGTCAGAAGCAAATGTTTAATACCAAAAGTATAAGCACATTCATTTGATAAATATTTAATAAGCTCCCATCACTTACCAGAATATTCTATTCTGAGCATCTACAAAGTAATACAAATACAGTCATGAAATTTGTTCACTTCCCAACACAATTTTAAAAACTAAAATCTACATCTTATGTTCAAAATATTTAACAGTAAAAAATTAGAAACATGGCTGGGCACCGGTGGCTCATCATGCCTGTAATCCTAGCACTCTGGGAGGCTGAGGTGGGAGGATTGCTCAAGGTCAGGAGTTCGAAACCAGCCTGAGCAAGAGCAAGACCCCATCTCTACTAAAAGTAGAAAAAAATTAATTGGCCAACTAAAAATATATAGAAAAAATTAGCCGGGCAGGGTGGCGCATGCCTGTATTCCCAGCTACTAGGGAGCTGAGACAGAAGGATCACTGGAGCCTAGGAGTTTGAGGTTGCTATGAGATAGGCTGATGCCACAGCACTCTAACCCAGACAACAGAGTGAGACTCTGTCTCAAAAAAAAAAAAAACTTAGAAACAACCTTATACCCCCCAAAATGATCAGTTAAATAAATCATAATATATCTAATGATACATAACAAGTTTTGCTATGTTTTTAAAAATTAAAAAACTATGTACAGTGTATTATATAAGTATAAAAAAGAACAGAATACACTAAAATTTTTATAGTAATAATATCTTAGTGGAGAGAGATTTTCTTTTTACTTTTCATACTTATATTTTTCTAATTTTCTCATAATGAACATGCTTTCTCTCTGTAATTAGAAAGTTTTTATTGCAGCTGAAATTTTCCTCTGAGAAATTTAAAAAAACACCTATATTTTCCTGTCAGGTAAGATAAATCTTTAGAATAAAATGTGTCATTACACACAAGCACAATTTTTCATTTCTTTCCATGTACTTCACAATTTTAAGAAATTCCTTTAAGTATATATAAGGAAGACCATTCAATTAAAAGACCACAGTACATTTCAGTTTTCACTGAATATCAACTTTAAATTTAAAATTATTTCCCAGAGAAATTTATTTTATCATCTGTAATATGGATATCTATATTTAAGAGATCCATTTTTTAATCATTTATCACTCCCCCACCAAATACATTTATTATTAGTTCATAAGAAAACATACAGGAAAAACTACTATTCATCACTAAGCATTAAAACCTGGGTGGAGGGGCTAGAGGGAAAGGCTTGACTTTCAACTAAATAAAATTCATTAAGAGTATCCTAGTTTCAGAAGATACCATATGCTTTCCAAATGGTGGCAATTTAACCAAATTCGCCTACCCTAGAGGTTCTCAAGCACTGGTACCTCAGGGAGTGTATCAAATACAGACGCCCATGGCCCTCGTTTTCACCTACTAAATCAGAATCTTCAGGGGGTAGAGTTCTGAACAATCTGGCCCTCTCAAATAAAATAGCAAGGTAGAGATTTTACTAAACAAAAGCCTTCTCTATAGAACTGCAAATTGTTCTAATAACTCTAAAACAAAGTTCTTAATATAAACAATGTTATAATAAGAGAATTACAATTTCATAACCTCTACCCATTAATTTATCCTTTCTACTCTGTAGCAGTCTTCAAACAAGATACAACTCAACAAAACCACAGGTGTATCACAGAGTACATAAAGCCCAGAGGCACCTGTGCCTGGTAAGACAAAGGCATATCCGATTCCTGGAGAAAACAGACAGCAGATGTGACCTCTAGTATTTATCCATTAAAAACAATGTATCCTAAAAATAAATTTCCATGTCAACAAAACAAAGCTGTTTATAAATAAGAAGGAATGTGGAGGTGTGGGGAAGACAAGAGGAAGCTTCAGAAAGTTAAGTACCAAAAGCCAGGAAACAAGGCAAAATGAATTGTAACTGGGGACAAGTTAAACAGAATAAACTAGGAAAAGAAAGAAAAGCTTTATCCTTAGATTCCAAGAAGTCTGGGAGATGTACAGATATTAGAGGAAACTGATCTGAGCAGAAATGCAAGCTGGAAAGTGATTTTTAAGAAATAAGAAAAAAATGAGGAATTTAAAATTGATCAAATGATGGTACAGAACACATTTTGGGAATATAGGTAAAGATGGTATAAAAGGGTGGAAAACCAATATTGTGAAAGAACTGAGAGTAAACAAAGCAAGTATATTGGATGAATTTCCAAACTAAGGATGATGAAGCAAGAAAAAGAGAATTGCATAGACAGAAGAAAGAATGAGACATTACGAGAATTGGGAAACAAGATGAAAGTAGTAGGTAGGAAAGAGAACTTCGAGCAAAGTCAACAGAATGAGTCGCATTAACCTAATCAATAATTGTAAAGCAGTTATCATACCATGTATTATCTTATTATTTGTAAAACACAATAAAGTATATTGTTTTATGCAATAAAATATCAAATGTCTGTAATAAAGTTTATGTAATAAAAACAAAATGTAAACAAAATAATTTGATGTGGTGTTAAGAGGCTGAATAATGTAAAAATAGGCTGAGAGAAGCACAGGCTAAAGGAAAGGAAAAAGTGAAAGGGAAAAAAAGACAAGAAGGAGGATAACACAGAAATCAATCAAACCTATAATAAACAGGTAGGAATAAAGAGGTGTGAAAGCACAGTGGAAGACTAGCTAAAAAGTGCCACTAGTGCAAGGGTGAAAAGAGCCAAGTGAAACTTGATGGAATCTTGACAGCTTCAGGGTTCAGAAAGTAAGTAGCTCCAAAGTGTCCAGAAGGATTTGTGAAGATGATAGCAACGTTAGGGAGCAGTGGAATGAAGTAGAGAGGCTCAAGAGAACTAGGGGTAAGAGAAGAGCAAAAATGGTCTTAAGTGGAAGCTGAGGTTAGAAGGCAGGCAGGTCGGACAACTGGAAAATGAGCGGGGCGGCAGATAAGAATGGGATGGGGGTTACCAGTCAACTACAGAACACTGACAAACATTAGGAATGGGGGACTAGAGACCAGAATGGAAAAGACATAGGAAACAGTGCGATTTGGAGTTGAAAAAGCAAAGGCTAAATCAAAACCATCCGCTGTGTAAAACAGGTGAAGAAAAATCCCCAAACAAGTAGAAAGGTGGAGGGGGTGGAGGGAGCAGCGGCCTGAAAAGGCGGACAGTCAGGGAGAGTAGAGAGCGAATGATGCGCCCCATCATTCCCATGCCCATGTAATAATTACATACGACAGTAACTCGGGCTGGGGTCCTCGCCCGGGTTAGTAGCCTACATCCTCCACCCGGATGCCGCCGCCACCGCCGCTGCCGCCACCCTCCCCCTGCCCCAATAACAAAAACATCTAAGAGATGCCGTGCTGGATACCTCAGCCTGTCGTGACCTTCTCGGACCAACCCTGAGTTTCGCCCCCTATTGATAGCCTCCGGCTCAACTACCGCTGCCCCGATCCCCACATCTGGGGTGGGGGCCAGGGAACCCCCCCCCCGGGCCATTGTGTGTGTTTACGTAGCTAGGTGCTACATGACGGACAGGGACACGGGGGCGATGCCCACCTCTAACCCTGCGGAGCCGACCGGAGAAGGTGGCTGAGGGCACCAGAGCCCCCTCAGCCGCCTCTTTCCCCAAAATAAACACTAGCTAGCAGAGCCCTGAGTCGGGAGGGGCGGCAGGGTGGCACCGGCACTTACCTCCTCCGGAATGGCAGGGTCCGCGGCTGAAGAGGCCGCGGCGCCGGCGCCGGCCTCGGGCTCCATGTCCCCGTTGAACAGAGTCTGGCCCTGCTCCGCGCCGCCGCCGCCGCCGCTCAGCGCCGCCATCTTATAACCGAGAGCCGGAGCCCGAGCGGCCGCTGCTGGGCGGGGAGGGGGAAGGGAGGCGGAGGGCGGGGGAAGACGGAGGCGGAGGCGCGGGGGGCACGGGGAGGGGCGGCCCGGGCGGAGCCGCGGGCGGGGGGCGCCTGGGCCACTTCAGGTACCGGCCCGCGGCCCCGGGCGCAGGCGAGCCTGAGGGGATTGGGGGAAGGACGCCAGGGAGGGGGGAAGGGGGCGGAGACGACTAGAAGTCGCCGCGGCAACGGCGTCACCCGCTGGTCACGGTCGTGACGTCACCCCGGGTGCGTGACGTAATCTAAGGAGCGCCCTCGCGCCGTTGTCAGGGGAGGGTTCATTCCCCTCCAACCGCCCGCGCGCTCATGCTTTTCCTCCGCTCCGTTTCCATGGCTCCCATTTCCTACTTTCTTCTCATCTCCTCCGTCCTCAGCCTGTTCTGTAAGGTGGGATTTACTAGAAAATCCAGGGTGGCGTTCAAGGAGAAGTCGAAATCCTAGAGGGAGGAAGGCGGGGAAGCCCATACTACTTGTTATATTCATTACAACCAACGTCTCCGTGTCACAAAAATAAGGATTGAAACAGCAAGCTTGAAACACTCAAGCAGAATTTTATAGAAATATATTTAGGAACAGCTAAATTAGCAGTGTGGTGCTTGTTTCCTTTTCATTGAAGGATTTGGCCTATTAAAGTGAGTCTAAATGGAAGTCTAAAAGCTTTTCTTCATCGTTGAGGAATAAAATGTTTTAGTGTATTTTTCGTTTTTCAGATTCATTCATTTATAAATACCAATTGAGTGAGCTTTTTCTATGCCCTTAGGCCTGAACAAGGCACATAGCATTCTAGACATTCCAAGCATCAAAACTAATCATTTTTATTTTGAAGAAAATCATTCAAAATATTTTATATACTTTGTTTCTTTCATGAAGAGAATATTCCAAGGCATTGTATGTGCAAAGTATGTATGAACACAGTTGGGAGAGGAGGGGTAAGTTCTCTTTGACAGAATGGAATTAGTTAAACCCAATTCATTATTAAAAATACATTTATCTAAAAGGAAGGAGGAATGATTGGAAAAGAAAATTTTAAGGAAGGGAGAAACATAGTAGAAGTTACTATGGGCTCCCAATGGTGTGCAGTGAATCACCAAAGTAACCTAAACATGAAGTCTTGAAAACCTTGAGTGGACTTTGCCTTTTTGTACTTCCCATGAGGGGTGAAGTCACCAGTGACCTCCTTATTGTATTTAGGATGATTCAAGAGATAGAAAGCTCTCCTACTGACTTCTGAAATGGGATGTCTGCATATTGATAGGGTCCCCATGAGCCTGGGAGCTGATGCTTACTCTCAGGGTGAGGAATTATGTGTGAGGCTGCTTGATGAATCAGAATACTAACATTCCTCTCATTGCAAGAATACAACCTATCAAATGAGCATGCTATGTTTCGTCAACTTTGCTGTACATTCTCTTCCAAGTAGGAAAGTTTCCTTGGATGAAATTTAAACAGTGGCTTGGGAAATATAGAGTAAATGAATATGATCAAAGGGATTATTGTCTTCAAGCTAAACTAATCTGAAGCACCCTTCTTTGCTATAAGGACATACTTTGAAGCCAACTGAAATAGCACCATCAACGGGTCATGGCACCCTTTCTCCTGACTTCATCAGAAACACAACTGTCAGGGTTTTCCTTAATTCTCTAACTATCCTATTTCATATTTTAATGGGGCTAATTTGCCCCTAAAAATAATTAGTATAACACTCCCTTGTAACATTGAAAGTCCTAAGAGTTGTTTTTTTCTTTTTTCTGTAGGTTCCATTTTGAATTACAGCTTTATTTATCAGCATCAATCTGTAGATCATATCTTATGATGATTTCTCCCCAGGATGACTGGTTTCATCCACTTAATATTGATTCTTGTTAGCTTCCATTTACTCAACATTACTATGACTTTGTCTTCAAATTCTGCATATATCCTATTTTATTTCCTTAGGCCATTCTAAAGTTCCACAGTATCCAGATGAAACAACAGAGAAAGCATAAACTTTGGAGTCCAAAGATAAGGATTTTAGTGTCAGCACACCACATCTTGGCTATGTAATCTCAAAGCAGGTAAACTTAAATCCCTGTTTGTTTTGCTTTGGTTTTTAATCTTAATATGAGGATGATAATAATGCCAATCCAGCCTACCTAACTATATCACTGTGAGGATCAAGCATTATAGTTTTTCCCTTTGCAAAGTAAAACATTCTCTCAGTCAAAATTCAGATAAGGCATAGCAAAGATAATTTATCTGTGCTCTATAATGTCTGGAACCTCAGCTGGAAGACTCAGTTCCTTGGGATTATGTTAATGGTTGGAAATTGGAATTCTTTAGAGGCATATTTACTGATATGGCAGCTGAGGAAGTCAGACAGAATACCTAAACATACTCTGTTCCTGGGGCCTGGGCTTCCTTCTAGCATGGTTGCCTCAAGGTAGTCAGACTTCTTATAAAGCAGCTCAGGGCTTCAAATGATAGTATTCCAGTAAGAAAGATAAACACTGTTGCATTTTATAATCTAGCCTCCAAAGTCACATGGCATCACTTCTGCTGCATTTTATTTGATACAAGTAAGTCACTAGTCTGGCTCAAATTCATGGACAGGATGTACAGATCCCACCTCTCAATGGAAGAAGTATCATAGGATTTACAGACATGTTTTTTTTTTTCCAGCATATTATGGGGATACAAATGTTTAGGTAATTGTGTTGCCTTCTCTCCCCTTCCCCCTCACACCCCACAGAGTTAGAGCCTCAAGCGTGTCCATGCCCCAGAGATTGCGCATCACACTCATTATGTATGTGTATACCCATACCTTCCTTCCCCCTTCCATCTGCCCAATGCCCGATAAATGTTATTCCTATATGTCCACTTAGGTGTTGATCAATGAAACCAATTTGCTGGTGAGTACATGTGGTGCTTGTTTTTCCATTCTTGGGATACTTCACTTAGTAGAATGGGTTCCAGCTCTATCCAGGAAAATACAAGAAGTGCTAGATCACCATTGTTTCTTATAGTTGAATAGTACTCCATGGTATACATATACCACGTTTTATTAATCTACTCATGTATTGATGGGCACTTGGGTTGTTTCCACATCTTTGCAATTGTAAATTGTACTGCTATAAACATTTGAGTACAGGTGTCTTTTTTTAATATTAAAAGTTTTATTTTAAAAACCCCCACAGAACCAATAGAAAGGGAAAGATTGAAGATGAGAAGAGAGGATGTGAGGGAGAAACAGGAACACAGAATTGTACTTTTCATTGAGGAACTCTCCCTGGTGGTCTTGTGATTTTAATTCCAATCCAGCTGTTTATGAAGAAGTTGTAACAGAGAATATCCCATGATCCCGTTCATTATGAATCCTACTGCCTCACGTGGAGACAATGATTAAAGACAGAGGGTAACAAATTCAAATACAGTTTATCTCTTCCCTCCTAGGATTCTCCCTGATCAAATCCTCAGCCTAGAACAGCAGTTCTTTTTTTTTTTTAATTTTCCAATATATTTTTTCTTTTTTTTTTTATTTCAGCGTAATATGGAGGTACAAATGTTAAGGTTACATACATTGCTCTTGCCTTCCCTCCTCCCTCGAGTCAGAGCTTCAAGCATGTCCAGATGTCTTTTTTATAGAGTGTCTTTTGTTCTTTTGGGTAGATGCCCAGTAGTGGGATTGCTGGATCAAATGGTAGATCTACTTGTATCACTTTAAGGTATCTCCATATTGCTTTCCACAGAGGTTGCACTAGTTTGTAGTCCCACCAGCAGTGTAGGACTGTGCCTATCTCTCTGCATCTACGCCAACATTTATTATTTTGGGACTTTTTGATAAAGGCCATTCTCACTGGAGATAAGTGATATTTCATTGTGGTTTTGATTTGCATTTTCCTAATGATTAGAGATGTTGAGCATTTTTTCATATGTTTGTTGGCCATTATTATGTCTTGTTTTGAAACATTTCTGTTCATGTCCTTTGTCCACTTTTTGACAGGGTTGTTTGATTTTTTTCTCACTGATTTTCCTGAGTTCTAAATAGCTTCTAGTTATCAGCCCTTTATCAGATGTGTAGCTTGCAAAAATTTTCTCCCATTCTGTAGATTGTCTGTTTGCTCTCATGACAGTTTATTTGGCTGTGCAAAAGGTTTTTAATTTGATCAGGTCCCATTTATTTATATTTGTTGTTGCTGTGATTGCCTTTGGGGTCTTCTTCATAAATTCTTTGCCTAGGCCAATGTCTAGAAGAATATTTCCAACATTTTCCTCTAGAATTCTAATAGTTTCGCACCTTATGTTTAAGTCTGTTACTCAGCATGAGTTGATTTTTGTGAGAGGTGAAAAGTATGGATCCTGTTTCAGTCTTCTACATGTGGCTATCCAGTTTTACCAGCACCATTTATTGAATGAGGATTCTTTTCCCCAGCATATGTTTTTGTCTGCTTTGTCAAAGATTAGATGGCTCTATGAGGATGATTTTATACGTGGGTTCTCCATTCTGTTCCACTGGTCAATGACCCTGTTCCTGTGCCAGTCCCAAGCTGTTTTAATTACTATAGCTTGTAGTATAGTTTGAAGTCTGGTAAATTGATACCTCCCGTTTTGTTTTTGTTGCCTAGGATTGCTTTTGCTATACAGGGTCTTCTCTGGTTCCATACAAAGTGTAAAATTATTTTTTCTATATCTGTGAAAAATGACAATGGTATTTTAATAGGGATTGCATTGACTCTGTAGATCACTTTAGGTAATATAGACTGTTTAACAATGTTGATTCTGCTGACCCACGAGCATGGTATGGTTTTCCACCTGTTTACATCCTCTGCTATTTCCCTCCTCAGTGTTTCATAGTTCTCCCTGTAGAGGTCTTTTACCTCCGTAGTTAAATATATTCCTAGGTACTTTATTTTCTTTGTTGTTATTGTGTAGGGAATTGAGTCTTTGATTTGGTTCTCAGTTTGACTGTTATTGGCATATATGAATGCCTCTGATTTGTGTGTATTGATTTTGTATCCTGAGACTTTACTGAATTCGTTTATCAATTCAAGGAGTCTTCTGGTTGAATCTTTGGCGGGTTTTCTAGGTATAATATAATATCATCAGCAAAGAGTGAAAGTTTGATCTCTTTTGCCCCCATTTGGATGCCCTTAATTCTGCTGTTTTGTCTGATTACTATAGCAAGGGTTTCCAGCACTATGTTGATAGAAGTAGAGACAGTGGGCAACGTTGCCTTATTCCAGTTCTAAGTGGGAATGCTTTCAATTTTTCCCCATTCAGTATGATGTTGGCTGTGGGTTTGTACAGACATATTTTTAAACCACCACATTTCGTGTTTAGAACAATGAAATGCCTACTCTGTAGAACTGGCTACTCACTCTCACCTTGTCTCAAAGGAATTCTATATCCAATCAAATTTTTTCCCCTTTATTACTGGGAATCACCAAGATGTATCTCAGTATGCTAATGAACAAACACTTACCTCTTTTTTCAGCTCTAAGGCCTCTGCTGCATGCGAAAAATAGATACAGGTCCTTTGCCATCTGACACAGAATAACTGTCTCCTCTTGGACACTTCTCCCAAAGCCCAGTGCTGCCATAGGCAGAGTTGAATGTGCTGAAATCCCTTCTACACAAAACAGTGATCCTGAAGCCTGTGATGAGTCAAGCCAGTTTGTGTTCTGAGCAGAAACAGAGAACACTTCCCCTTTGTGTTGTAGTGTGCCATATGAACATCAAAGCCACATTATCTTGCATTGTCAAGTCTTATAGACATTTTAGTCAACATTTTAGGTTTTGCTCACAATCCCCCTTTCCCCTAAGGCATTCATGTATTCATAGAAAGCTGGAAAACAAATCTAGGTGTGAGGCACTATGCAGAGCCATTACTCTGATTGATGGCTGAGATGCTGGTAAGAGCTTTGCTGCTATCTCTGACCCTCTCTTCCCTGGAAATGAGTTTACATCCAACTGGTATTTCTATCTTGAATCTTGCATTCTAATAGACATTGAATAGTCCCACCAATCAGCCAGACCTGCCTCGCTAAGTCTGATCCCACATTAATATGGCCAACTACCGGAAAACAAGCAGTCCCTAGGAAACTTCTACAGCTCCAACCAGCTTCAATGATGTGTAGTTGATCACAGTTTAATATTTTCTTTATGAATCAAGGCATCATTATAACCAATGCATCCTGTGTTGCATCATTATAAACAATGCATCCTGTGTTGTTTAAGAGAGGGATACTCTCAGATGCTATTTAAGTGTGCATAGAAAATAGAATCATAGAGTTATTTCAGCACAACTTCCCAATGAGAGATACTTGGAATACTTGGAATCCATTCTGTGGAATTCCAGACTCTGCCCAAATACTTTAGTGATGGGAACCTCACTAATAAGGTACATTCAACTCTATTTCTGATGTTGAATTGAAATCCTCCTCTTTATGACACCTATATTCTGATCTGAGTTTTGCCTTCTAGAGAAACACAGGATGAGTCTATTTCTCATCCTGTGTAATTGCTTTCAAGTATTTGAAGGGTGTTCTCTTTCCTTTAGTCTCAAAGCATTTTCTTTTCTGTCTGTGTGCTCTTTTCAATGTTCCTCTTAAAATAGTCCTATGAATTGAACACTGTTCCAGATTTGGTCCAACCAATAAAGAATAGAATCTCTAATTGCAATAACCTAGAAACCATACTTCAGTTAACATAATCAAAGATCATATAAGCAGCCCCACCCTGTTATTGGTACACATGAAGCTTGTGGTCAAAAAGATGTTTTATTTTGAGTAAAATGCTATTATACCAAGTCTAGATTTTTCAATCTTTTCAGCATTGTGGTCCTCTCACCTATTGTTATCTCATATTTCCCAGACTTTCTAATTTTTGCCCATGAAAGAAGACCTTGTGGTTCTAGATTCATGAAATGTATTAGCTATTATATTTCTGATATTTAACGAAGGATAGTTATAACAGAATGTTATTTTATCTTATAACATCTGCATACACTACCCTTGGTGTGTTAATAAGATAGAGTTCTTTGTGAATTTGGTATTTTTTGATGTTAACTTTTTTTAAGTTTCTTTGATTGTAAGGTGCAATAGACTAGACTATATACAGTATGTTACTTTTGGCCAAAAAACACAAGAGGAAACTATAGTTTTATATATATATAATGAGATGGTAACTGATAAGGGATGGGTAAGAACAGGGTGGAGTAGATTAGGTGGGAGTGAGACTTCTCTGATATATCATTTAACATAGTTTTAATTTATGAGACATGTAAATAAATAATAGAGTAAAATCTAAACAAATGAACTTGATTACATATCAAATTGATAACACAATTGCACAGAGAAAATGATTGATTCAAGTAGCTTTTGAATGTCATTTTCTGACTGTAGATTTACACTGTGTCAAATTAGCTAAACTGGAACTGCTTCCCAGAATTCCCTTCCATCATCTAAGACCTGTTTAAATATAACCACTCCTTAATTTCAGACCCTGGGATGTTCCAGAGCAAACTCTCTTCACTAAGGCTGTAAGAAGGGCATTTGTGAGGATGACTTTTGGAGATCCATGCTGGCTTTCTGTGAACCAAAAAGGACAAGGAGCACTGCTGCCATCTCAATAGAATCCACATTTAACTCTGTGGTGAAGGGCACTGGCTTCTCCTGCAGGATGCCCCATCATGAAAGTTGGGATCAGAGTTTGAGGTAGTGAGAGTCTGACTGTGTTGCAGTCCCTCCTCAGGGGTTCCAGCTCACAGATTTCACTTTTTGCTTGCTTCTCCCACTTTACCTCCATCCTTCCTTCCTTCCTGTCTGCCCTGAAGATTTTAGGTTCCAGGAGCAGACACAAAAACACCAGCCTCACATAATCTGGTTAACCAGTTCCACAATTGCATAAAATCAAACCACTATTATAAATTCCTTGTTATTTACATTTCCTAGTGTTTACTCAGTACTCTGAGTACTGACTGGAATATAATCTAAGGACAAAACAAAGTATAAATTAATCTTTAACTTCATTCAGAAGGTTTGTTATTGATAATGATATTGGTTTTGTAATTCTGAAACAATTTGTGTATTTATCATGGAATAGAACAAATGAACACATATATTGATGTTGGGAATCAGAGGTCTTACTGTGAGAAAAGTGAGCAACAAATAGGGAACAAGGGAAATTGGAGAATAACCCTGTGGTGTTAGATTTAAATTTGAGGCAGCAGTATGAACATAGGATTATATATGTGTACTCATACATTCTCAGCTCTGCCTACTGAAAGAGGTACCTAGGTGTAGCAATAAGTAAGTATGCCTGAAGCCTGGATCTTGATTTTGAAATGTCATTCTCCACTAAAAGTAACCAGGGCTCCTCTGAGAAATGGTTGATTCCAGATCTGGGGCAGGAAATATATAAATTGAGCTTGCATGGGATGAGTCTTGGTATACTCAAGAACAAGGACTTTATTAAATACTACTAGGTCATTTCAAAAGGAGCCATCAACAAGACTTCCACTGGTCCAAAATGGGACAATTGGAAGGTAAAAAATAAAAATGGCAGGAATAGATTAATATATATATATATATATATATATATTGTTATTGTTATTGTTGTTGTTTTTGTTTTTTTTGAGACAGAGTCTCACTCTCTTGCCTGGTCTAGAGTGCCTTGGCATCAGCCTAACTTTCAGTAATCTCAAACTCCTGGGCTCAACCGATCCTCTTGCCTCAGCCTCCTGGGTAGCACCACCATGCCCAGCTAATTTTTTCTATTTGGCTAATTTCTTTCTATTTATAGTAGAAATGGAGTCTCACTCTTGTTCAGGCTGGACTTGAACTCCTGAGCTCAAGCAATCCTCCTGCCTTGGCCTCCCAGAGTGCTAGGATTATAGGTGTGAGCCACTGCGCCCAGCCTGATTATATATTTAATTTTTAAAAATCTGTATGTCCATAGTGATGAGAGAGAGAAAAAGAGAGAGAAGGATATTGAAAGAAAGAGGTGTGAAGTAAAGCTCCTTTTAAGAGAAGAATGCTGGAGAAGGAATGACAGATTTAGAAAAATCACCATTTTGTAACCACCAATATAATAATTACTACAGTTCGGTACTATCAGTCTCATGGTTTTATAATACTGTCGTGTAGATCTCCCTTTTTTAACCTATAATATGAATTTATTGTGTGTTTTATTCACAAATTTCTAATACAAAAAAATTACATTTGAAAAAAAATTGATCTACCAGAAAAAGGATTGTACTCAATGTTCTATCAAAGTCTAAGGAATTTAAACAGCTTTTCACAAATTGTTCTTCCAAAGAAATTATGGTCAAAATATAAACAGGCAAAAACTGATATAATGAAACATAAAGTTTCTGTGGCTTTTGGACTTCAAAATGAAATATTAGATAATTTCATTAAAAAAAGTATTTGGCAAATTTTTGTGTCACATAAACAAACCTATCAGTTAAAAATCTATGAGAATGAAAATCACTGAACTATACACTTTAAAAGGGTGAATTTTTTATTATATAAATTATACATAACATAAAATTTATCATTTTAACCACTTTTAAGGTTAGAGTTCAGTGGCGTTAAGGGCGTTCACCATCACCCACCTCCAGAACTTTTTCAAAAGGGTGAATTTCATGATATGTGAATTATATACTAATAAAGATGTTATTTAAAAATCTATCAAAAGTAAAGGTGCACAAAGGAACTTTCAGGAATGATGAAGATATTTGTATCTTGATTTGGGTGATGGTTATATGGTGCATTCATTTGTCAAAACTTGTCAAAGTGAACGCTTAAAATACATGCAATTTATTGTACATAAAATAGACAATACAAACTATCAAAACTTGCAATACTTTGAAAGACATATTCTAATTTTTAAATCTTTCTATAATGAGTAATTACATTCAAATAGATCTAAAATATACATCCAATTTCTTTAATAAAGTTGGAGAACTAATGGCATAGAGATTTTTCTTTGGGTATTAAAATTTACTTTTCAAAGTTTTTTTAAATAAAAAAACATAGTCCGGGGGAATGAGGATTTATTGAAACCTTAAAATCGGTACCCCCATAATATGCTGAAATAAAAAAAAATTAAAAAGAAAGAAAAAAGAAATAGGAAAAACAAAACAAAACAAAAAAACACCATAGTCCAATTTATAAAAAGTAACATGAGTATATTTAGATATGTTTATAGTTCAATATATGAACCAAGCTGATTCCAATTGTTTCAGCAATTGTTTAACATGAAATTCCTAAATTATGTTACTGATATATATAAATTTTATAATTCACAGTTGATATTAATATTAAATCTTACCTAGCAAACAACATGCTTCCTGCCATTAGATTCTTCAGTCTTTTCTTCACCATTATGGGAGGTCCAATTTTCACTTCTGAAGAGCAATTCCTTGTGGAAGCTATACTATGTCTTCCTGTTTTGGAAACTGCATACTGACCAGCTGGAGTCTCCTGAAATTCTCCCTCATCAAGAAGTGATGATTTGATATATATGGCTAAAGTGTCAACAAGACTCTCTCCAGCAGCCATTAGGGGATTATACTGGTTGTCAGCAGGTGAACTTCCACTGCTCTTCATTTCATCAAACATTTTTGCACATTCTGAGTGTTAATCCAGGCATAAGCCTTGCTGCAGTTTCCCAGTTGATGGTTTGAGGGATTCCAGTTAATGGATAAATGATCATGTCCAACACCATTTGGTTGTTACTATTCAGGAAATTGTTGTTTTCTGAATGTCCTCAACTCATCCTTTAGAGTTTGTTGAAGGGCCAGTGTAGTATAGTAGTTAACTGTGTATACTCTGGAGCTAGACTGTCCAAGTTTGCATTCTGCTTCTACCACTTAAGGTATTATCTGTTTAAGATCAGTTAGTCTCCATGCCTCAATTTCCTCATCTCCGCGGGGCCATGGTGCCCTCTCCTCTTATTAATAATAATGAGAGAAGTATACCTTTATAATGGAGTGATGTGGCAGTCACCATGTTAACCATGCTATCAAATTTAGCATCACCAACAAGGGTACAAGTCAACATTATGTAAGTTCTCGCGCCATGCGTCATCTATCTAGTACAGGCATTTGGGCCACAAAGTGCCTAACCTGAGTGTAAACATAAGGAAATAATCAAATCCAGAATGTAGGACATTATACAAGTGACTCTAACTCTAAAAATTCAGTATCATGAGAAAAAAAGGGATAAGGAACTTTATTCTGGGTGAAAAGATATTAAAGAAATGGAAGAACCAAATGCAATGCATGAAACAACTGAATCCTGAATAAGAAAATAAACTGTAAGAGATATTTTTTAAATAATTGGGAGAATTTAAATATGGGCATGTATCAAGCAATACTTATGAATTAATGTTGATTAATTTAATTAATGTTACTATACTTTAAAAAAAAGAGAGAGATAGGGTCTCACTGTGTTTCAGGTTGCTCTCTAACTCCTAGGCTTAAGCAATCCTCCTGCCTCAGCCTCCCAAGTAGCTGGGACTACTGGTGTGTGCCATCACACCCAGCTTTAATATCCTTATTTTTGTGAGATAAATGCTGAAGTGTTTAGGGGTAAAATATCCCTGTGTTTTAAACTCACTTTAAATGATTCAGAAAAAAATGAAGGTAGAAATAAAGAAAAGATAGAATAGATGAAAATAGAATAAAGAAAAAGTAACAAATATTAATAATTGGAAGGAATCTTGAATGAAGGATGTAGTTATTATTTGTAATACTATTCTTTTTAACTTTTCAGTACATTTGAAATTTTTCAAAAGAAGTTGGAGGAAATGTTCCTTTGTCTATAAAAAAATACCCACTTATGGCTGGGCGCAGTGTCTCACGCCTGTAATCCTAGCATTCTGGGAGGCCCAGGCGGGCGGATTGCTCGAGGTCAGGAGTTTGAAACCAGCCTGAGCAAGAGCGAGACCCTGTCTCTACTATAAATAGAAAGAAATTAATTGACCAACTAATATATATATATAGAAAAAAATATTAGCAGGGCATGGTGGCGTGTAGTCCCAGCTACTTGGGAGGCTGAGCAGCAGGATTGATTGAGCCCAGGAGTTTGAGGTTGCTGTGAGCTAGGCTGATGCCACGGCACTCACTCTAGCCTGGGCAACAAAGTGAGACTGTCTCAAAAAATAAAAAATAAATTAAAAAAAAGTCCAAAACAAAAATTCCTAGGGAAAATGTCGAAAATTTGGTATGTATACAAATCAGCAGCCCCGAGAAGAGGCCACACTAGAGATGTCACATTAGGAGAAATTGAAATATTGATAGTATATAAAGTGTGGGTCTATGTCTGTATTTGCAGGTCATATACTTGAATGTGAGAAATATCCTATGGAGTCCACAAAGCAACCACTAGAACTACTAAATGAATTTATTAAGGTCCCTGGATATAAGGTCATATATAAAAATCAGTTGTATATTTACATACTATAGCAAACAACTGAAAATTTAAAAACCTCTTAATTTATAATTATAGTAGAAAGCATAAAACACTTAGAAATGAATTAGGCAAAATATATACAGAATCTCTACACTAAAAATTATAAAACATTGCTGACAAAGATTAAAGATGATCTAAATAAATGAAGAAATATACCATATTTGTGGATTGGCTGATTCAATATTATTTCAATATGATGTCCCTTTTCTCTGCTGGCAAATAGCTCTCAGACAAAAATAAAACCCTGACAGGAAAAAAGAAACTCCTCTAAAACCTCCTCATGCCCTTCTTCCCCTTGAAAAGTCACACCATTCCTGACTTCTAACCCCGTGGACTGGCCTATCTATTTATTTCTGACCTTTCTACCTATATCTATCTATTTATCACATTATGTAAATAAACCAGAGTATGTATTTTTTTGAATTTGGCTTTTGCTCAATATCATTTGTGAAATTCATCGCTATTCTTGCATGTATCTATAGTTCATTTTCATGGCTGCAGAATAGTCCATTATATGAATATAATACAAGCAATCTATTCTGAACAAAAAATCTATTCTGCTGATAATAGACTTTGGGATTGTTTCCAGTTTTTGGCTATTGGGTGGTATAGTTAACATTCTTGTGCCAGTGAACACATTTCTCTTGGGTATATACCTAGCAGTGTTAATTTTGGGGTCATAAGATTGGGTATGTTTCAACTCAGTAAATGACACCAAGTTGTTTTCTAAAATTCTTTACCAATTTACAATGCCACCACCAATGTAGAAGAGTTTTTAGTTGATGTTCTATAACCTTGCCAAGAGTTTAAAATTTTAATCATTATCATGGTGTTTTTGTTTTTTTTTTTTTTTTTTTTTTTTTTGAGACAGAGTCTCGCTTGTTGCCCAGGCTATAGTGAGTGCCGTGGCGTCAGCTTAGCTCACAGCAACCTCAAACTCCTGGGCTCAAGTAATCCTTCTGCCTCAGCCTCCCAAGTAGCTGGGACTACAGGCATGTGCCACCATGCCCGGCTAATTTTTTTTTTTATATATATATATATTAGTTGGCCAATTAATTTCTTTCTATTTATAGTAGAGACGGGGTCTCACTCTTGCTTAGGCTGGTTTCGAACTCCTGACCTCGAGCAATCCGCCCGTCTCGGCCTCCCAGAGTGCTAGGATTACAGGCGTGAGCCACCGCGCCCGGCCTATCATGGTGTTTTTAACTTTTAACTTTTCAGTAATGAGACTGAGAGCACCTTTTCATTTATTTAACACCCATTTGGATATCCTTTTTTGTGAAGTGCTTGTTCAAGTCTCTTGCCCATGTTACTTTTGTGTTGTCTGTCTCTTATTGATTTGTAGGAGCACTTTATTCTGGATACAAGCTCATTGTCAGTTATATATGTTGAAAATATCTTCTTCCATTCAGGCCTTTTCATTTTTTTTAAAGAGTCATTTGAAAAATAGAGTTTTATTTGTTTGTTTTGTTTTTTAAAAAATATAGTCACATTTATTGATCTTTCCAAATACTAATAATACTTTCATGTTATGGTCTGGGCTCTTGATTCTGTTCCAGTTTTACACTGTCTTTAAACATGATGTTTTTTTAAAAGTATCTTAGATCCCCAAGTCCACGATAAGACTGAAAAAGGTGGGGAGGGGAGGAATTTTAAAAACTTTATGTATTCCATTGAACAGGCAGGACTCTGTGAAATAGAATTGGACAAGTTGATAATGATTTTTGTGTGCAACTCTGTGAAGTGCTGGGCCCTCAGCACCTGACTGTGCATGACACATTGCAAGGTGGTTAAGAATGAGGTCTCTGGAGGCCAACTGCTCAGGTTGCATCACAGATCCACCACTCTCCAGCCTGTGACTAGCCTTGGTTTCCTCATTTGTAAAATAGGGATAATAATACTACCTACCATATGGGGTTGTTGTGAAGATGGAATGAGATTGTCCATACAAAGTTCTTAGCATAATGCCTGGAACATGGTAAGTATAAAATAAATATTAGTTATTATCAAGTTTGTTAAAGAAGTGCATCTAAAAACTTCTCCTGGCATGTTCATGCCTCAAGCATTTTGAGGCTCAAATAAGTTTAGCATTGAAAGGGCTTTATTCTTTTCTCTGATCTAGCAAATACAGAAAGAGACTGGGTTAATTAATTGGAAGGCAGACAGTGGTTTGTAGCACTTAAAAGCATTTGAAGCCTATGATTGTCATTTTCCTAATCAGAATGTTTTGTTCCACCTGATAATCTTTCCGTGTTTATTTTTCTTTTTGAGGGTACTTTGCTCCAGTACTAGTATTTGCTTTGAATCTTTTTTCTTTTCTTTTCATTTTTTTTTTTTTTTTTTTTTTTGAGACAGAGTCTCACTCTATTGCCAGGGCTAGAGTGCCATGGCATCAGCCTAGCTCACAGCAACCTCCAACTCCTGGGCTCAAGCGATCCTCCTGCCTCAGCCTCCCGAGTAGCTGGGACTACAGGCATGCACCGCCATGCCTGGCTAATTATTTCTATATATATTAGTTGGCCAATTAATTTCTTTCTATATTTATAGTAGAGACGGGGTCTCGCTCTTGCTCAGGCTGGCTTCGAACTTCTGACCTCGCCTCGGCCTCCCAGAGTGCTGGGATTACAGGCGTGAGCCACCGCGCCCGGCCTCATTTTTAAATTGTGAAATATTACCATAGCAGAGAAAAATAGACAGAATAATAAGTCACCAGGTCACCTATGACCAACATTTATCAACTGTTAACATTTTACCTATTTGCTTCAAATTTACATTTTTTTAAAAAAAAATAAAAGACATTGTTGAAGCCTCTATGTCATTACCCTCCTTCCTTCTCCAGAGGTAACTACTATCCTGAATTTCACACTTATTATTCCCATGAATTTTCAATACTTGCATTTATTGTATATAAATATCCACAAACAAGATATAGATTGACTTTGTAAGTGTTAAAATTTTATATAAATGATATCATAATGTACTTACTATAATTAAATGTAATTACATTTAATTTTTAATGAGTATGGCACTGTTTACCTATTTAGCCTTTTGTTGATAGGCATTTAATCTCCCCTCTCCCTTTTTTCTTCTAATACAAAACAGTCCTGCAATGAACATGCTTGTCTTTATCTCCTTATGCACAAGTAAATGGAATTCTTGGACTCCATAGACTGACCACATATTAAATAGCCAGGGTCCTAGGGTTTATACATGAAAGTGGAATTGTTATGCCCATCTTTAAGTAAAATAGCTTTTCCCAAGTTGCTCTCTAAAGTGGTTGCACCAATTTCCCCTTCTACCAGCAATGTATGAAAATTCTTGTTTCTCCACTTCCTTGCCAACACTGAGTATGGTCTTATCTAATGAGCATAAACAGGTATCTCACTGTTTTCATTTACATTTCCCTGATTATTGGTGTTGAACACATAAATTGACTAGATTTAAACATATCAAGTCATCATTATTGTTGTTGTGTTTCATATAATGAGTTCTAGTTGTTGTGTTTCATATAATGAGTAAGTTGTTCTAGGCTGATACAGCTACTTCGTAATGCCATTTAGGACTGGGGCTTGGCTTGCTCGCTCCTTCCTTTCTCATTTCTCTCTCTCATTTCTTTCTCTCCTTCTTTCCCCACCATTGCTAGTGTGTTGACTTTTATCCTCACCTTGTTGCACATGGTTGAGAGATAGCTGCTCTACCCCCAGCTTCAAGTCTATTTTCTAGGCTGGAAGAAAGAGGTACAGGAAACATGCATCAAGAAAGTAAAAGCTTTTCTGAATTCCCCAGTAGATTTCTACTTATGCCTCAAATTTTTGTTACATGGCCCCTTGGCATCAAGAAAGACTAGTGTTAAAGCAAATAAAAGGCCAGGCACAGTGGCTCATGCCTGTAATTCTAGCACTCCGGGAGGCTGAGGTGAGAGGATCACTTGAGCTAAGGAGATTCAGACCTAAAAAAATAGAAAAATTGGCTGGGCATGGTGGCACATGCCTATAGTCTCAGCTATTGGGAGGCACAGAGCAAGAGTTTATCTCCAAAAAAATGCAAAAAGAAGGAGGTCAATAGCCTGAGGACATCTCTGTACCTGGAATCTTTGTATAAGCAAAATTAAACTTAATGTGGAGGAAATTCTTGTAACTGACTTAAAAAACAAAACAAACAAATAAGTTAACAAAAAACTAGCTGGGTGTGATAGCATGCACCTGTAGACCCAGCTACTCAGGAGGCTGAGTCAGAAGGATTGCTTCAAATTTAGTCTGGGCAACCTAGTAAAACCTTGCCTCTAAAAACAAACAAACAAAAAACCCTAAGCCTTAGCCAATCACAACCAGCCAACCAGCCAATTGCTTATATAACTGAGGACCTCTCATTGGACCATACTCAAATAAGGCAATCTCCTAGCTGTAGCCAATCAAGTAATTTCTTTACTTCTGGGTTCAGACTATAAAAGCTCACTGCTCACAATACTGGAGTAGCACTCTCTGAACCTCTTCCAGTTTTGAGCTATGCCCAATTCATGAATTGTTCTTTGCTCTAACAAACTCTGTTAAATTTATTTTGTCTAAAGTTTTATTTTATTTTTAATACTAGAAATAGCTTTACTGCCTTTATAGTTGAGCAGGCAAGAGATAAAGGAGTTAAAGATTGAGACTGAGTCAGACCACTCCCAATTGCTATTTCACATCTTTCTGCACACTCTTCTTCCCTTAGGGAGACAACCAAAAATTCTCATCCATGGACCATGTCCAGCTTAACATCTGGGATCTCTAGTGTCATCTTCTTGAAGTGTCATCTTCTCCATCAGATATGAACTTTGGTTTCTTGTAGTCCTGCAACCCATAAGCTTGAAGACAAATGGCTAACCCCTGGGACACCTAATATACAATGGTGGGGAAGACCTAGAAAACTGCGATAAAAACTTCTGCTTAGTCAAAGGGGAGAACGGGAAATTACAGCAATTACCAATCTTGACAAATTAGCAAATCCTGCTGGACAAGGACTATATCCTACTGGACAGGAACAGGGACTCTCTGCCCTGGGAGTGAAATAAGTTCCTTGAGTAGTCAATCTGGCAGTACCAGTCTCTCAGTGCCCATTATCCCTCAGTCACATTGGGGATTATTATGCCCTTATCCACTTGCTGGTACTATTTAGGGGCCCACAGATTTCTTTAGGGTTCAATAGCCACAGGCTGTTATCAGATTTTGGTTTTCGTTTGTTTTGTGTTTTGTCTTTTAATCAATACAATTCTCTCTTAAACTTAGATTTTTGGATTATATCTTTCCAATTAATTCTACGTGCAAGTAGCCATGGCCAAGATTTTTTCTAGATAGTCTTGGAGCCTGAGAATTTTTGGCTCTTAAGCTGGCTTTAGCACTCTGCCAATCCCCAACTCCCAGAATTTAATGGCCACTGCCTTGAGGCATCCTTAGCAATAGTCAGGGTGACAACACCCTTAATCCCATTTCTTCCATTGGCATTGCTTCTTCACCTGGCAAAGAATTCTTAAAGTGAAGGTACCAGATAAAGTTCTGGGCTCCAGGGCGTCTGTGCTGCCAGGCCTGCTGCTTCACAGCTCCACTGGCCGGGATCTCAGGGGGATGTGCTAGGGCATCCGACTTTTTCAGTCTCCCCAGGCCAGGCCTACAGGGAGAGACCTTCTTAATTCTGCATTCTCCACATTCCCGTCTCTCTCTGCTTGCATTCGGACTGCCTTGAGCCTCAAGTGGCTCTTCTTTGGAGGACCTTCAGTGGAAGTGGCAAGAAACACACCTTTCCAGTGCACTCAGAGGAAAAGGCTAAGTCTTTTGGCCCAAAAGGCCTTTTGAGATCTCATTCCACTCTCCCATCACACAACCCCTGCATCACTTTTTATTATCCTCCCCTGTTTGTGTCCTTATTCTTCCATGGACACTACCAGGGCACTTCTGCTGTTCCCACTGTTCCACCAGTGCCACCCAGGTCACTGGCTGGCTCCTTCCCTCCCAGCCTTCAAGTATCTGTTTCCCTGGCCAATTATCAAGAGTTCTGACTCCTCATGTAAAATAGCAGTCCCCATCTTGGAAACTCCAGATATCTCTTACTCTGCTTATTTTTCTCCCCACTTCTTTGATTATAGATTACATATTTATCTGTTTATTATCTGTTTTCCTCACTAGCATAGAAACTCCATGAGAGCAGGAAATTAAAAAAAAAATTTTTTTAATCCAGCCCAAAATGTCAAGGGACTTTTTTCAGTTTTATTCACCACTGTATCTCAAGTTTCTAGAACAATGCCTGGTATATAGTAGTGGCAGCATATAATAGAAACTCAAATATTAACTTTTTTTTAAAAAAACACTGCATGTGCCAAAATTCTGAAATTTCCTTACTATTCACTGACAGTCAAAAGCCCTGGTAAGCATGTGGTATATATTCCAAGGTATGGCAAGTGACAATCTGCTCAAATATTTCATCACCACCTATCAAATTTCACCAGCTTTTCAGCCTTAAATACTTGATCCCTTGTTTGGTATCTTCCACTCTACTTCCTCTTAGCTAATTTCCCAATTTAGTTTCTTTTTTCTTGTAGTTTCTTTTTTTTTTTTTTTTTTTTTGAGACAGAGTCTCGCTTTCTTGCCTAGGCTAGAGTGAGTGCCGTGGCGTCAGCCTAGCTCACAGCAACCTCAAACTCCTGGGCTCAAGCGATCCTCCTGCCTCAGCCTCCCGAGTAGCTGGGACTACAGGCACAAGCCACCATGCCCGGCTGATCTTTTATATATATATATTAGTTGGCCAATTAATTTCTTTCTATTTTTATGGTAGAGACGGGGTCTCGCTCAGGCTGGTTTTGAACTCCTGACCTTGAGCAATCCGCCCGCCTCGGCCTCCCAGAGTGCTAGGATTACAGGTGTGAGCCACCGCGCCCGGCCCTTGTAGTTTCTTATTTCTGATAAAATTCATAATCAGGAATATTTTCAGCTACAAGTATTCAAAAACTTCGATGTGGCTGTTAAATAGAATATTATTTGTCTCAAGCCACAAGAAGTTTGGGGATAGGTAGGTAGCCCAGATCTGGTACAATGTATTCTCTGGGTCAAGGATTTTTCTATTGTCTGAAACAGCTTGTGTAAGAGTTTCCTTGGAGATTAGGTAACATTCTCCTATAAAACTTCCTGTGCTTGGTGTCTCCTGATGGGAAATAATTTTGTATATTTTCTTGAGTCACTTTTTGTAATATGTATTTTTTAAAAATACGTATTTTTAGGCCGGGTGTGGTAGCTCACGCCTGTAATCCTAGCACTGTGGGAGGCCAAGGAGGGAGGATTGCTTGAGCTCAGGAGTTTGAGACCAGCCTGAGCAAGAGCGAGACCCGTATCTACTATAAATAGAAAGATATTAATTGGCCAACTAATATATATAGAAAAAATTAGCCGGGCATGGTGGCGCATGCCTATAGTCCCAGCTACTCTGGAGGCTGAGACAGGAGGATCGCTTGAGTACTAGAGTTTGAGGTTGCTGTGAACTAGACTGATGCCATGGCACTCTAGCCGGGCAACAGAATGAGACTCTGTCTCAAAAAATAAAAAATAAATAAAATAAATAAAAATACATATTTTAAAATTTAAATTGTCACATATGTTAGTATGAAGATGTTACAGAATTCTCTTACGATTAAATAATTTGATCCTTTAATGTAGTTACATCTCTTTTTTCATTCCATCTTTTATCTTCATTTTCTACTTTTATCTGGAGATTATTCTCCCTTATTAGCTTTCTTTAAAGAACCAGCATTTGATTTTGTTTTTTCTTTTTTATTAATTTCTGTACTTATCTTGATTATTTTCTACCCTCTCTTTCTAGATTTATTATTTTGTTCTGTTACTTGTGTCTTGAAATAACACCTAGCAAATTTTCAATCTTTTTCTTCAATACCCCTTTAGCTAGCCCACAAGTTTTAGATATACAGTATTTTATTGTCATTCAGTTCTAAATACTTTATAATTTATACTATGCTTTCCTCTCTAAACTATGAGTTGTTTAGGAAAGCATTTTAAAGTTTTCAAAGGAGAGATTTTAAAGAACAGTCTCTTGGGTTTGGTTGATTTCTTTTCTTTCTTGCTTGCTTACTTTCTTCCTTTCTCGCTTTCTCTCTCTCTCTCTCTTTTTTTATAAGGTATTGCTGTGTCTCCCAGCCTGGACTACAATGGCATGATCATAGCTCACTGCAGCCTTGAAATCATGGGCTCCCACCTCAGCCTCATGAGTAGCTAAGACTACAGGTGTGTGCCACCAAGCCTGGCTAATTTTTCAAATTTTTGGTATAGACGGGGTCTCGCTGTGTTGCCCAGGCTAGTCTCCAACTCCTGGCCTCAAGTGATCCTCTTGCCTTGACCTCCCGAAATGCTGGGATTATAGGCCTAAGCCACCATTCCCAGATTCTTTTTGGTTGATTTCTAATTCATTTGCACGGTATTGTAAAAAATAAAATCAGATCAAGTTTAAGATTTTTTTAAAGTTTATTGTGCATACAAAAAACCAATTTGCAAACTGGGAGCCCACAAACCATTCAGTAAGAAGCCCTGCTCACAGCAGTCACAGCACAGTTTATATAGCACACTGAGAGGCTGGGCACAGTGGTTTATGCCTGGAATCCCAGTGCTTCGGGAGGCAGAAGTAGGAGGATCCATTAAGCCTTTAGTAAGTTGTGATTGCACCGCTGCACTTCAGCCTGAGTGACAGCAAGACCTTGTCTCTAAAAGAAGAAAATAAATTAAAAAGAAAAGCATATGGAGGAAGTATTTTGACCTTTTAAATGATTTTCTGTTATACATTAACATTCTTTTTAAGGCAAGCAGAGCTGTTTAAACTGATTTGTCTATAGCTGATTGGTTTAATTTCATTGAATTATGCTGACAAGGACATAAAGCTTACATTTTGTGTTTTGTTTAAAATCAGAGCTGTGTTTGGGGGAAATCAGGATGAGAAGTTTTGGCTATGTGTTTATGGGCAATTGGCCTTGGGAAACGTGTAAACTGTGGCCTTCATTTTTATTTTTCTATAACAATTTCTCTACTCCCACCCTTGCCCACTTTTGGTCATTCTCTCAGTTGAACTTAGAGTATGATTATGATCAACTATTTAGTGCTACTGTCAGTTAACACATATTTTCTTTTCTGTAGACAGCCATAGGTTGCAAACTGGAATCTCAGTGGATCCTTTGAGTGATTCTTGTTTCTGGACTTCTTGTTGTTCAGTCCTCACAGAGATCATTTGTCAAGTTAGTGGCTGCTGACAAGCATTTAAGACTCTTGAGAGAATACAATGCACTAGGGAAATTATCAATATAACTCACAAGAAGATAATACCAACAGTTTGAAAAATGCCCCCAAGCCAAGGTCCTCAAGAGCCTACATTTAATCAACTAAGCAGATCAATTGATTGTGCTTTCCCAATCTGGTAGAATACCTTAACCTGATCTTTTACATCTTTAAGATTTTTTATATTTAGAAATGTCACAAATATTCAATGAATATCTATCATTTAACTTAGTATAACTTTAAGGTATAAGTTACCAAAAAGATTTCTGAAGCTATTTCTTAAAAGTTTATTTATAAGCTTTTATTTTACTTACATCTATTGAATTCACTTATTTTTAATGATTGTATTTGGATTGCTCATGAAAATTTTATGAGATATTAGCTAGCCATCCCCTTATTTTTCTTGGTGATGAGTTTTATAACATAGAGATAACATGAATTTATTTTACTAGTAAATCTAGATATAAAAAGTTGTTTGTCTGAACTATATTTAATGCTGACTACTCTGAAGACCTGTATGATTGTTGTTTTTTTCCCAAACCAACAATATTCTTATTTACCAAAGATTATCAAGTCACATGAACTTGAAAAGCATTTGAATCAGTTTCTATTTTTCTGGAAGTTTTAGGAATACTCAACTTATTCTTTTTTTTTTTTTTTTTTTTTGAGACAGAGTCTCACTTTGTTGCCCAGGCTAGAGTGAGTGCCGTGGCATCAGCCTGGCTCACAGCAACCTCAATCTCCTGGGCTCAGCGATCCTACTGCCTCAGCCTCCCGAGTAGCTGGGACTACAGGCATGCGCCACCATGCCCGGCTAATTTTTTGTATATATATATTTTAGTTGGTCAATTAATTTCTTTCTATTTTTGGTAGAGACGGGGTCTCACTCAGGCTGGTTTCGAACTCCTGACCTTGAGTGATCCGCCCGCCTCGGCCTCCCAAAGTGCTAGGATTACAGGCGTGAGCCACCGCGCCCAGCCAACTTATTCTTTTTGAAAGCCAATTAAATGACTCTCTTTTACAAATTAATTTTGACAGTGCTAACTGAAGTTTAAAAAAATCACATGCACATAACATACATATGTATAGATAGACATAAACATGCAGATAGGTGAAAACAGAGATCTTATGGCTTTTATTCTAAAATTTTAGCCATTTACCAGATAAAATAATACAAAACTCACTGGTTTATAAAAGAACAACTGGATCCAAATTGTGTTTCTGGCAGTTAAGTTTATATGCAGAGATAGCCAAAGGGTTTTTTTTTTGTTGTTTTTTTTTTACTAATATTTGTAGAAAAGACTTAAAATTTTTCATTGCCAGTTTGCAAGTTTATGTCTAAATAGCTCTTTTTTTTCTTTCTGATGAGTCATCTCCCCAAAGTTTATACTTAAAATAGATGGCTCTCAGGTCCCAAAGAGGACAGGGTAGAAAATTTATATCTCAAAAGCACAGTGAAAAGATGCAAGTTTTCCTCAAAAAGGAGTTTGGGGGTATATTTGTTTATTAACAGAGGTCAGTCTGTGGACTCAAGCAACAGAGGAAACACCCAGAGCTGCCTGGATGTGTCCAAAGCCTATGTGGGTAGATAAAATATCCAGTCTATTTCCAATTAGTTTGTTTCCTTTTTCAGCCTTAGGCAGTTGCTTTTGGGAGACCCTGACTTTTTTGAGGGTTGAGGGGCTAATGTTCAAGTGTCTGAGCTTAGCCTATAATTTTTTTACTGGCACACTGTAGGGATTTTTAAAGAGAGATTATTTTTAAGTTATTGTGTCTTTTGGAAGCCTCTGTATACTAATTAAAGAATGCATTCCATTGCTTTTGAGAGATCCAAGATCCTCTTCTGTCGAGAGCTCCCCTAAAATGAATAATTTTGTCTAAGTTGTAGGTTCCTCAGACTGACCACAGTAATTCCAAATTATCCCTGTGAAGTTCACTCCTTTTTCCAGAAAGGCACGAGAGACTAGTCTACCAGACCAGATGAAACTCAACTTTGCCTTTCACTTCCCTCAGATGCTAAGTAAGCAATGGGGAGTCCAGCCAATGGAGCTACTGTTTTGGTACCTGGGCCATCACAGATTTCCCATTCCCCTTGTTGGATAGAAAGGTGTGACTTACCCAGAGGCTTCAATAAACAAACACAGGTATGCAAAAGAAAGTTGGAGAGCTCAAAACACAGAGACTGGAGTTTGGATCTGAGAGAGATTTATCCTAGAGTTTACTCCATGGTCTGCAAGAAAGCAGTGAGTACAATGGGCTCTGTGAGTAATAGCACCTGATTACTTGTCGACCTTGTGGCTCATTAGGGGTCTTCTTCAGATCTCACTTCTGACACCAAAAACTCAAAAATAAAATCAGATCAGGTTATAAAATGTTAACAGCGTATTAGGCACATAAAAGAACAGTTTGCAAACTGGGAAACTTCAAATGGAAAATGATAATAAGTCCTGCTTGCAGCAGTCACAGCAGTATAGTTTATAAAGCAGAAAGCATTTTCACCTTTCTCATGTTCTTACGTTAATACTCTTTTTAAGGCAAACAGAGCTGTTTAGGCTGATTGGTTTAAAGTCATTGAATTATGGTGACAATGATGTAAAGCTTACATCTTGTTTTTTTTGTGTGTGTGTGAGACAGAGTCTTCCTTTGTTGCCCAGGCTAGAGTGAGTGCTGTGGCATCAGCCTAGCTCACAGCAATCTCAAACTCCTGGGCTCAAGCAATCCTACTGCCTCAGCCTCCCAAGTAGCTGGGACTACAGGCATGCACCACCATGCCCAGCTAATTTTTTCTATATATATTAGTTGGTCAATTAATTTGTTTCTATTTATAGTAGAGATGGAGTCTCACTCTTGGTCAGGCTGGTTCGAACTCCTGACCTCGAGCAATCCGCCGCCTGCCTCGGCCTCCCAGAATGCTAGGATTACAGGCGTGAGCCACCGTGCCTGGCCTACATCTTGTGTTTTAAGATTAGTGCTAGTCTTTCAGGGAAATTAGGGTGACTTAAATTTTGGTTACATGGTTATGGGCAGTTGGCCTTGAAGTATGTCTAAACTGTGGTCTTTTCTTTTTCCTTTAACATATAAATAGAGATTGGTCTGTAAGACTTTTTTTTTTTGTAATTTCCCATGTGATCTAGTATGTGATCAATTTTTGTAAGTGTACCATTGATACAGGTTTTATATTGGGGAGGGTATTGATCTTCATTTGGTCAAGCCTGTTATTGTTCAGCATCCTATATTTTAAACTAGTTTTGTCTGCTTAATCTAGTTATCTAATAGAAGTTAAATTTTCCCACTAAAATTGTTGATTTGTCAGTTTTTCTAATAATTTCTGTTTTATATGTTTTGAAGCTAAATTTTTAGTGAAGACAAGTTCATAATGAGTGAATGTTCTTAGCAAGTTTTTCCTCTAATGGAGTATCCTTTTATATCTCCATTAAAGATTTTTAATTTAAATTTTATTATTTATAGCTTTAAAATGGATTCACCACATATCTTTATCCACTTTTTTTTTTTAGCCTTTCTTGTGCCTTTGTTTCAGGTGTTATCTCTCCTAGAAAGCATAAATGTGGATTTTGATTTTGAGTCCAATCTCAAACTTTCTATCTTTTAATAGGTATGCTTAATTCCATTTGGCTTTATTTTGGTAATCTTTACAACAGATTCATTTCTTCCAGTTATTTTGTATTTTATGCTTACAGTCATTTTTCTTTTGTTTTTGCTTGCCTTCTTTCAGATTGATAGTTTTCTACATCTTTTTTTTTTCCTCTGTTGTTTTGAGAATAACAATTATATTTTCATTCTTTTAGTTAATAAAAAAATTTTGTAAATGGTTTGTCTTTCTTTCTTTCTTTCTTTCTTTCTTTCTTTCTTTCTTTCTTTCTTTCTTTCTTTCTTTTTTTTAAGAGAGAGTCTCACTCTGTCACCCAAGCTATAGTGCTGTGTCATCAGCCTAGCTCACAGCAACCTCAAACTCCATGGCTGAAGCAATCCTTCTGTCTCAGCCTCCCGAGTAGCTGGGACTACAGGCGTGCACGACAATGCTTGGCTGAGTTTTCTTCTTCTTTTTCTTTTTTTTTTTGAGACACGGTCTCACTTTGTTGCCTAAGCTAGAGTGAGTGCCATGGCATCAGCCTAGCTCACAGCAACCTCAAACTCCTGGGCTCAAGCAATCCTCCTGCCTCAGCCTCCCAAGTAGCTGGGACTACAGGCATGCGCCACCATGCCCGGCTAATTTTTTCTATATATATTAGTTGGCCAATTAATTTCTTTCTATTTATAGTAGAGACGGGGTCTCGCTCTTGCTCAAGCTGGTTTTGGACTCCTGAACTCGAGGAATCCACCCGCCTCGGCCTCCCAGAGTGCTAGGATTACAGGCGTGAGCCACCATGCCCAGCCTGATTTTTCTATTTTTAGTAGAGCTGGGGTCTCTTGCTCAGGCTGATCTCCAACTCCTGAGCTCAAGCTATCCTCCTGCTTCAGCCTCCCAGAGTGCTAGAATTGCCAGCATGAACCCCCGTGCCCAGCCTGTCTTTCTTGTTTTTAAATTATTTTTAAATTGTGGTAAAATACACATAACTTAAAGTTTACCATTTTAACCATTTTTAAGGATACAATTCAGCATCATTAAGTACATTTGTATTGTTGTGCAAACCATCTCTAGAACTTTTTCATTTTGTAAAACTGAAAGATCCAGTAAACAACTCTCCCTTCCCTCCTCTTTCCAGCCCCTTCAACTGCCATTCTACTTTCAGTTTCTATAAATTTTACCACTTTAGTACCTCATATTATAAGTGGAATCATACAGCCTTTGTCTTTTTGTGTCTGGCTTACTCACTTAGCATAATGTCCTGAAGGATCATTTATCTATGTTGCATTTGCCAGAATCTTTTCCCTTTTTAAGGCTGAATAATATTCCATTGCATGTATATATCATATTTTGTTTATTGGGTTAATGGACACTTGGGTTGCTTCAGTACCTCCTACTGAGAATGGCTAAAACTCACAGGTCAAGATTCCAAAAGTGGCAGTAGTTAGTCTCATTTTCAAATGAAATAATGTATATGAAGGACTTATAATCTTTGATGAGCTATTTAAGGATTCATTGCTATTATTCATTTTTTCTGGAAATCAAATTCTCTATATGCAATGTCAAAGTACAGGTCAGCCAAGTTTCTAAGTGAGTAATTCACAAATTCAAAATTAGCAGAATTCAATGAAATGAGGTTTGGCAGAAACTGTCTTTATTCTACTGTATGAATATAATACCAGTCTTTTTAGGTGTTGCTGTGGAAGATTAATAGCCAGCCTTGGGCCAACTTGTCTGTGTTATCGCTGTGTTAGCACTCCTTATAAAATTTAGCTTATCTAAGGAAACCTGGATCATAGTGAGTATTTCTTCTCAGGCCTATTGTGAATCGAAGAAAGACAATGAGGCAGAATAAGCATTTATTTATTTGTATATGCCAGACTGATCTGACATCAACCATTGTGCTAAATATAATTTCTTCAGAGCTTTATAGAGTGTCAAGGTCCCTTAATAGAACACAAGATTCATGAGGCTAGGGACCATTTGTGTCTTGCCCACTGTGTCCCCAAGGCTGAGCACAGTACTAGCACAGAGTAGGTGCTCAGTGGTCCTGGGTCAAATGAATGGAGTCACTTAGTCATATGTGACAGGCCCCATGTTCCATACTGGAATATGAAGAGGTAAAGATGACATTCCTGTCTCTCCAACAGCTCAGGGTCCCTTTATGGGAAACCGACCAATGAACTGACAATCACAGAGCAATGGGAAAAGCACTTTGGTAGGGTATGTCTAAGTTGCTGTGGGAACACAGAGGAGGAGTGTGTAATCTAGTCTGAGTGAGAGCAGAGGGAATAGGGGAGCAGAGTTGCTAGCTTTAAGTGTTTAAGGACAAATTAAAATTATCCAGGTCAGGGCAGTAAAGTAGAAGAAATTGCATGTTCAAAAGGAAAGAGGCCAAAGTTTGTGTTTGTGTATCAGCACAGTCTAAGACAGAGAGTCTAAGAGGTGCCCTGGGGTGTGCATACTTGTGTTTTTGTGTGTGTGCGTGTGTGTACATGTCTCAGGCTCAAAAGGCCAACTGATGCTTATTCAGTTCCCTCCCACGGTTCTTCTAAAGATCCATGATTCTATTTCCAAATAATGCATTGGGCGGAGACAGACTGTTTTACCCCCGCCTGTTCCATTCCTTGCATCCACTCCCATCCTTTCCCCAAATCATTTGATTGTCCTTGATGCTGGTATCTACCTGGTCATGGCTTGTTTTCTTTCCTAGCCCTGTGTGGGTGTGACCTCCTCATTTGCATGTACAGCAATCCTTAGTGCAGGGACCATCTCTGAATCAGTCCCAAGACAGTCATCCCAGTCATCCCAGAACAATGAACATCTCCTTCACACTGCCAAAGGCCATTTTCCCCATACAGAATTATTTAGTCAATTGCCTTAATTTTCTATTTTTCTCTGCATTTGAAGACACAATCTAAATATTCATATTTCAATTTTCTCTTTGGGAAAAGCAGCCAAGGACACCACACTACTAAGGCAATGGAACAATGGAATACAACTGGTTTCCAATAAAACCACTATCACTAATTAGCTGTATAACTTTGGAAAAAGTGGCTTTCTTGTATGTAAAGCTACAGTTAGACTAGTACTAGGTGCTAAGATATTGTTCCACTTGAATTCTTGACAAGCAGAGAGAAACTATTTGGCCTTACAGGCAAGACAGGGGAGGCACATTATTGATATTGTTGATAATGAGCAGAAACAGTAGTAACTGCATCTCTCTCTCTCTCTCTGTCTCTCTCTCACACACACACACACACACACACACAAACACACACACACACACACACACGCTGGATGGGAACAATTCAGTTAAAGGAAATCAGCTCAACAGAAACCCAGCAGTGGGTGTAAGGTTAGCATTCTCCATAAATGTTTTGATAATTGTATACTTGTAATTAAGTTCTGCTTGAGAAAATTGGTTCTCACGGTGCAACTTGAGAACTTCCTTCATTGCTTATTCAAGCCTAAAGCTGAGCGAGCCTCTATGCCTTCCCAGTCACCAGGCCAGTCTGTCCTCCTAAGGTCCAAGGCACTATGATACCCCTGAGAAATGGTATCATCTACCTGACTTCTGACTAATATGTGGTAGACATTTGTGATATGTGTTTTTGGAAGAAAAAATTACTGCAAAATCTGTTTATATTTAGGTTATTGAAGAATATCTTCCCATCTAAAGAAGAGGTAATTACACTGTTTTTCTTCAAGGGGGTAGTTGGTTCTGCAGCTCTAGTATTGTGTGTGCGTGCATGTGTGCGTGTACCTGTCTCAAATAAAGTAACAATTCCAGTTTGGCAACCCCCTAATTGCAGGGATTGCTAAAAAGATTATTATGCATGTTATTGCAGAGTACGCAGTACCCTATAAAGTCATATGGCAGGAACTAGGGCATTTCTCAATTTACCACATTAATACTGCAATAAACCAACTCCTCTGCATAAACATCAGGCCAAGGAGGACTACCTGGAGGGTGGCTTTGTAGGGTCTTCTGAAGAATTTTCCCCTCAGGAAGATGGAGAAATCATAGTCACTTCATTAATTCTTATCCTGTTCTCTAACTTTTCTCCTTTTATTTCTTCCTTTATTTCTATTTTTTCCAATCAGAAAAGTGATACATGCTGAATATACAAATCCTTTTAAATGTATAAAAGTATAAGGAAGCAGAAATAAAATGAACTGGAATCCCATCTCCCTGTTGTAACCACTGTTAACCTTTGGAAATACTCCCTTTTATTCTTTTTTCCTATGCATTAAAAAAAATAGTTATGGCCTGCTTTTTACACTTAATATTGTAAGATAGACATTTTTTAATTTTTAAAATTATTTATAAACCACCATTTCAAATGGCTAACTGGTACTTTGTTTATGGACTTTGCCTACACAGACCGCTGTTGTTAGATGTTAAGTTAATGTCTAATTTTTCACTTACACAAAAAGTGCTTTTTGATAATCTTAATGTCAAAATATTTGTGCATATTTTTGGTTAATTCTTTAGTATATATTACTAAAACTAGAATTATAGGATCAGAACACAGAACATTTTAAAGCCTCTTTAAATACTTTGTGAAATTGTATTCAGAAAGGCTACATTCATTTTTATTCCTACCCTTAGCAGTATATGAAAGAACCCATTTCACCACTCTTTTGTCAGTTTGGCGCATTCACATTTTAATATATCTTTGCTGCATTGGTAGGTAGGCAAATTGTCATAGATTTTCAGTTTTAATTCTTGGTTATTTGATTATTAGTAAAGTTGATTATTTTATCAAGTGTTTAACATTCAATGGCATGTGATTGTCTACTCATGTACTTTGTCCATTATCCATTGAGAATTTAGAGTTGTTTTTTATTTCAATCATTTGTGTGAGTTCATTTAGTCCTTAGTCTATAATGTTTTAGTGTTTTTCTCAAATGATTGCTTAAATTTCAAATCTACATATATCTTTTTGATGCATAGAAGTTTAAATATTTTTTTTTTGAGACAGAGTCTTGTTCTGTTATGTGAGCGGCTAGAGTGCTGTGGTGTCAGCCTAGCTCACAGCAACCTCAAACTCCTGGGCTCAAGCCATCTTCCTGCCTCAGCCTTCCAGATAGCTGGGACTACAGGTGTGCACCACAATGCCTGGCTAATTTTTCCTATTTTTAGTTGTCTGGCTAACTTCTTTCTATTTTCAGTAGAGATGACATCTCTTGCTCAGGCTGGTCTCAAACTCCTGACCTCAAGCAATCCTCTCACCTTGGCCTCCCAGAGTGCTAATATTACGGGCATGAGCCACCACACCTATCCAATTTTCTTTCGTTATTTTTAACCTTAGAAAGTTATCTCCAGTCCTGAGATTTAATAAAGTTTGCCTTCTCTTTTCTTTTGTTGTGTATTGATAAACTATTTAGAATGCAACCCCCTCCCCTAAAGTCTGAGGATATACCAATTAACTCAAAGAAAGCAAAGGTTCATCAAGAAGTTAACGCAGTCCTTTGTTTAGCAACCTGTTGGATTGCAGATTTCAGTGAGAGCATTTGAAAGAAGTACTTACTACTGTGGATGAGTTGCTCATCATGAAGAGTTAGGGGTGACCTGGAGGAGGTTTCTAGAGAATCCTTTTCATGACTGGAAACATGAATTTTCACATTGAACTTGAGGCTTCATCATGTTCTCAATTCTCTTCTTTTTTTTTTTTTTCTGAGTTTCTAGAAGAAATTTGTAGCAACCGTGGATCGAAGGAATGATGACTTAAAATAGCTGTGGGTTGCAACTAGATGCATGCTTCCTCATTTTCAAAAGGGAAAGAGAGCAACTAAAGGGTTAGAGAACTAAAGAAAGCTGACTGCGAATGCCTCAGGGTCTTCTACTGTTTTTCCCTGTGATAACCAGGCGCAGGTAGCTAAATGGAAAACTCCAGTCTCAGGGTACAGAAGGTAACTGCATAGTAGTGAGAGCTAACTGAGAGGATGTTAGAGGTTCCCCCTTTGACATGAAATAAAGGATATCAAAATTACATTAAGCATGAATACAATTTGAAATTCAGTGTGGAAAAGATAGATACTTGTACTTGGTAAAATGTTATCTACACTGTGGACCTGGTTATTAATATTTTACCATTATGGAATATTTAAATATTTGTATTGGTTACCAATTTAGCAAGCATAATTATTTTTTAGTTCAAATTATATGTTCTCATAATCATTCCCACTCGAAAAATGCCAAAGTGACTGCTCTAACAGCTACTGACTAGATTTTATTCTTTAACCTATCTGAACTGCAAGCATAGTAAGTAAGAAGAACTGCTTGGTTTGTAAAGAACTGGCTTTGTAAACTCAGCTTTATAAAGTGACCACAAATTGACATGTGTCCCCCATTTGAGCACATTAGTTAAAAGTTCCTACATAACTCAGGGTTTAGTTTTGCACCTTCAAGGGACTGTGTGCTAAACAAGCTCTTGATGGCAATTTCTTCAGCTGCAATGTGGGGGCTCTGGATAAATCTCTAAGGTCCCTCTCAGTTCTAAAACCTGGATTTTTTTTAATCCTGCAATTAGGAGAAATCTAGCAAGCATAGCTTTTATTGCTCTTCTTTTTTAGCCATATGAAAACGACATTTTAGGAGAGTCATTGATAGGAAGCAGTCTACAACTTTCTACTTAATTAGGAATACTAGAAAGACAAACTAATGTTATTCCTTTAAGTAACTCAAATGGACTTGGTTATTTGTAACTTTACTGGGTTGTTTCTCTTTTTTGGATTTTCTTTTGTTTTCTTTGTTTTGTAAAAATCCTGTTACAGTCATGCACCTTGTGACATTTTGGTCAATGACTTGTGACATTTCAGTCAATTACGACTGCATAGACAACAGTGGTCTCATAAGATTATAATGGAGCTCAGAAATTTCTATCACCTAGTGAACTCATAGCCCCCATAACTTCTTAGTTCAACACGTTACCTTTTTTATGTTTAGACATGTTTAAATACACAAATACTTACCATTGTGTTACAGTTGCCCACAGTATTCAGTACAGTAACATGCTGTACATGTTTGTAGCCTAGGAGCAATAGGCAGTACCATACAGCCTGGGTGTGTAGTGGGCTATACCATCTAAGTTTTTGTGAGTACACCCAGTGATGTTTGCACAATGATAAAATTGCCTAATGACACATTTCTCAAAACATATACCTATTGTTAAGTGATGTATGACTGCATATAAGAAATATCTACCATATTTAATTAAATTCAAATATTTTAATAAAGGATTAAAACATTGCAAAGAATAAAAACATGCAAACATATTCCTGTAATAAAATTCTGACTAGGCAAATAAGTGGGCCATGACTAAGGCACTATGAACATGTGGTGGCACACAGACTAGTTACAGGAAAAGTATTAAGAAAATCAGTGTTTTAGGCCGGGCGCTGTGGCTCACGCCTGTAATCCTAGCTCTTGGGAGGCCGAGGCGGGCGGATTGCTCAAGGTCAGGAGTTCAAAACCAGCCTGAGCAAGAGCGAGACCCCGTCTCTACTATAAATAGAAAGAAATTAATTGGCCAACTGATATATATATAAAAAATTAGCCGGGCATGGTGGCGCATGCCTGTAGTCCCAGCTACCCGGGAGGCTGAGGCAGAAGGATCACTCGAGCCCAGGAGTTTGAGGTTGCTGTGAGCTAGGACGCCACGGCACTCACTCTAGCCTGGGCAACAAAGCGAGACTCTGTCTCAAAAAAAAAAAAAAAAAAAAAAAAAAAAAAGAAAATCAGTGTTTTGAGTAAAAATTAAAAAGTGACAATAAATATTATAGTCTTAATCAGGCCTCTGAAATTTATATTTAAGACAATTACTATATAGACAAAGAAATCATAATATATTAATCACCAAGCCAGTGCCATCGAACCTGGAGTCATACACAGTCACTATTTGATTCTTGTGTCTGTGCTGTTGGAAGCAAAAATCCACTTTTTTCAATTGCTGCAGCAGCACTTCTTCATTCACTATTCTTTTTTTTTTCTTAGGCAAGCATGAAAATGAAGTTTATTGAGGAGAGAAAGATAGGGTTATTGGGTAAGAGCAAGATATAGGTTTATAGAGCATGATACATACACCACAGATGATGACCAGACCCATTGCCGCAGCAAAAGGAGAGTAAAAGGAAAGGCACAAAGGGCTCATTTTCTATTCTTAAAACAATTTTTCTAAACAAATAATTCATGCTGATTATACAAAAATTAGAAAACCTAAAGAAGCAATAAGAATATATAAGTCACTTACAGTGTTATCACCAGGGAATAGGCACTATGAACTTTCTGGTATATTTCCAAGATTATATTTTTTTCTACATCATCTTTAATGCTGTATAAATTAAAATAATAATGATAATAATAGCAAACACTTGTATTGTTCTAACTATATGCCACGCATGGTTTCTAGTGCTTTACACGTATGCCTCATTTAATCATCACAGCTCACCTACGAGGAAGGTACTATATTGTCTTCATATTACACAAAAGGAAACTAAAGCCGATAGAAGGTAAGTACCAATGCCACACATGTAATAATTGGTCGAGCTGGGATTCAAATCTAGTCCTCTTGGATTTAAAATCTGGTACCACTTCTTTGTATTCCAATTCATGGTTACGGTTTATTTAACAAAGTACTCATTGTTGAGTATTTAGGTAGTTTCTAAGTTATTGTTATTATAAACAATGCTGTGATAGTCATCGTTGTTGTTAAGTTTTTGTAAATATATATCATCCTACCTTAGGCTAAATTCTGAGAAGAAAAATTGAGGATCAGGTGAATTCTAAATATTTTTTTTTTTTGCCAAACCAGACAATGCTGAATTTTTTTTAAAAATTCTAAATATTTAAAGTTCAAGCTGGGTGTGGTGGTGTGTGCCTGTAGTCCCAGCTACTCTGGAGGCAGAGGCAGGAGGATCACTAGAGCCCAGGAGTTCAAGGCTACAAGGAGCTATGATCAGGCCGCTGCACTCGAGCCTGGGTGACACAGCAAGACCCGTCTCTCTCAAAAAAAGTTAAATTAAATTTTTAAAAAAGTTCATTGTGTAATTGCCTTGTGTCAGAAAGTAAGGAAGTGCTCATAGAAAGAGGGGCATCTCCAGTCAATACTTCCAGGAACAGATCTACTTTATTCATTATTTTTAAGTTGCAAAAGTCATAAATTTTTGTAAAGAAATTCAAACAACTCTAAGCCTACTTTTTGTGTATCCAAAGATTCATCAACAAAGTAAATACATTGTAGTTAATGGCAGTAACATTTCCCGCTGTTAAATATATTAGTTACAAAGAGAGAAAGGCTGAAATGAATCAATGGTCTTGGATTGGAATTGGAGGTATTTCCTAGCTCTGTCTGCTAAAGGACTGAAAGCAATGACACCCAGTAGCAATGAACTTCCAGATCTTGGTTTCTAAGTGCTATTTTTCACTAAAAAGAGTGAAGTCTCCTTGAAGAAATGGCTGATTCCAAGGCTGGGGTTGGGAAAGTACAAGATGAGTATGGAGCATCTTTGTGTCAGAAAGTAAGGAAGTGCTCAAAAAAAGATGGAACATATCAAAAGGATATAGAAGCCAGCTCAAAGGGGTTCCCACTGGCCAAATATTGGATAATTTTTGCATCACAATAAATAATGAGAGTAAAAAATCCATGAATCCAACTGATATAGAAGGGAAGAAAGAACGAATGGATGAATAGAGAAGAGGGAAAGCTTTCCTTGAGAGTAAAATCCCTACAAATTAGTGTAGAAGGAATGATGGAATTAGAATATCACCATTTCGAAGGAAAAAGTATTAAATTAACAGTGGAGAAACTTGGTAGACATCACCTTGCCTAAGTGTTGAAAGTTTAACATCACCTGTAATGAGACATCATGTGCCTTCCAACATGAAGCATTGAGAACACAACATCACTGCCATGATGTTGCTGCTAAAAGTGGTGACCTGACTTGAATTGTGGGGAAACATCAGACAGATGCAAACTGAGGAATATTCTTCAAAATAACTGGACTATATTCATAAGAAATCTCAAGGTCATGAAAAACAAGGAAAGACTGAGCAACTGTTTCTAATTAAGGGAGACTAGAGAAACCTGACAACTGTGTTCAATTCATTATCTGGGATTTTCTTTTTCTATAAAAGTCATTATTGGGGCAATTGTTGAAACTTAAAAATGGTTTGTAGATTAGCTAACAGTATTTTATCAATATTAATTTATTGATTACACTGATTTTGGTAATTGTACCATGGTTATATAACAGAATGTCTTTGTGTTTAGAGAACACATTCTCATGCCTGTAATCCTAGCACTCTGGGAGGTTGAGGCGGGTAGATCGCTCAAGGTCAGAAGTTCAAAACCAGCCTGAGCAAGAGCAAGACACTGTCTCTACTAAAAATAGAGAGAAAGTAATTGGCCAACTAAAATATATATATAGAAAAAATTAGCCAGGCATGGTGGCACATGCCTGTAGTCCCAGCTACTTGGGAGGCTGAGGCAGGAGGATTGCTTGAGGTTGCTGTGAGCTAGGCTGACGCCACGGCACTCTAGCCTGGGCAACAGAGTGAGACTCTGTCTCAAAAAAAAAAAAATGTATTTAGGTAGAGGGAAATCATGTCTGCAATTTACCCTCAGTTTTTAAAATTTACACACACACATACACAGAGATTGCAGAGAGAGAGAGAGGGAGAGAGAGAGAAGGATAAAATACCTATCACAAATGTGATGTTAACTTTGAAGGAATCTGGGTGGGGGTTATAAAGTAATTCTTTGCACTACTTTTGCAACTTAGTGTAAATCTGAAATTTTGTTAAAAATTTAGCAAAATTCAAGCAACATAAAAATATATCTCAAGAGAAGGAAAGTGATTTCAAAGTGATTTCTTATCCTTGTTTTAATCCCTTTCCTCAGTCATTATCATAGTAAACAGATTGCTGAGTAACCTTCTAAATTTTTGCTGTGCATATACAAATATATATGTGTGTGTTTGATATGTTTCTACACTTAATTTTTAGTTGGTTCATATTAAACAATACAGCAGAATATTTTACTGCTTGATTTTTTTGTTTGTTTTAGAGACAGAGTTTCACTCTGTTGCTGGGGCTAGAGTGCAGTGATATCATCATAGTTCACTGCAACCTCAAACTCCTGAGCACAGGTGATCCACCTGACTCAGTCTCCTGAGTAGCTGGGAGTACAGGCATGCACCACCACATCTGGCTAATTTTCCTATTTTTTGTAGAAATGGGGGTCTTGCTATGTTGCTCAGATTGGTCTGGAACTCTTGGCTTCAAGTGATTCTCCGGCCTCAGCCTCCTAAAGTGCTAGGATTACAGACATGAGCCACCTCGCCCTGCCTACTGATTTTTTAAATGCTATTATTATTGATATTTTCACATGTCAGTACATATACCTCTTTTTAAAAAACCTAATATAGTTGTATAATATCCAGGATATGAATTTAGTACAACTTATTTAATAATTTTCCTACTGATGAACAAGTAGATTATTTTCTATTTTTTAAAAATAAAAAACAGGCCGGGCGCGGTGGCTCACGCCTGTAATCCTAGCACTCTGGGAGGCCGAGGTGGGAGGATCATCCGCTCAAGGTCAGGAGTTTGAAACCAGCCTGAGCAAGAGCGAGACCCCGTCTCTACTAAAATAGAAAGAAATTAATTGGCTAACTAAAATATATAGAAAAAATTAGCCGGGCATGGTGGCACATGCCTGTAGTCCCAGCTACTCAGGAGGCTGAGGCAGTAGGATCACTTGAGCCCAGGAGTTTGAGGTTGCTGTGAGCTAGGCTAACGTCACGGCACTCTAGCCAGGGCAACAGAGTGAAACTCTGACTCTAAATAAATAAATAAATAAAAATGAAAAACAAACATTTTTGTGCATTTGTATCTATTTCCATGGTATAGATATGGAATTCTGGAGTCAAAGGATATGCATATTTAACCTACTGATAAAAATTGCGAGGCCTACTTTAGAAAGCAAAAGTTCATCTAAACAGCTTCTCTTACCTACCACTGCTAGAACCCTATGTTCAAAACAAGTGTGAACAATGGCAAGACCAATTTGTGGGCCATTTGGATGAGTCTTATGGACCATGAGCTGCTTGCAGCTGTGTATTTCTGGCCAGCACAGTCAGCTGTGTGTCCTACACCTCTGTGCCTGGCTGACCAGCACAGAGCAGTGACAGTCACCCTTGTAAATTATCAGTAAACATCTTTGGCTGTGTTATCTCATGCAGGCTGCTACATAATTATAGTCTCCTAAGAGTTCATTGTTAACCTGAGGGGTTATGCCAACTCTGTTAAGTGCCCATAATTACCTGCATGTTTTCTGTTGTGTTTATTTTAAGAATACAGCTATTAATTATTGTGACACTGGACCACTACTTACCATCTACTTTATTTTCTTTTCCTTACCATTTTCTTGTCTTTTAGTCACAACCAATTTAGTAATAATATAAGAAAATATCAGAGGGATGAAGACATGAAATACTGTAAATGAATAAATATAATAATTTGTTTTACTATATCACCCACAATCCTAAAAATATCTGTTCTATCCAGGAAGCTGCTTTTCATCTGCAATGGATATGTTATGTTTTGGGAGAGGGATGTGTGTGCAAGAGAAAGGGTGCAGAAATAGTTATCCCAATGAAATGTAGGCTCAGAGATGGTTTCTGGCCAATGGAAGTATTTTTGAATTATTGCTGTAAATTAGCCTATTAAAAATATAAGAACAGTTTTTAGAGGATAGAGAATTAAAATGTGAAAATCTTCAGGCAGCATAAGATTTATCATGTGACTCTCAAACAGTGGAGGGAAAGATCAAAAGGTAGTTGTTATGTCACATTTATTGAGCCTCTGTTCTAATTCCTGGGCTAGGTACTAGAGAACATAGATGAAGAAGGCATAATTTTTGTCCTTGAGTAACTTACACTTTTGTGGGACACAAACTGTGAGCATATCATTATGATATGGAGACTGTGTAATATTGGCATATACTGGTTATAGATGTGAAATATCAAGAAGAGAATAGGGAATAATTGACTTTTAAATTTTTTTCTTCTTATTTATTTTTAATTATTATGAGTACACAATAGCTGTGTATCTTTATAGGGATAAATGTGATATTTTGGTACAGGCATACAATGTGAATTAATCAAATCAGGGTACTTGGGGTATCTATCACCCCAGGCATTTATCATTTCTTTGTGTTAGGAATATTCCAATTCTCTGTTAGTTGTTTTAAAGTATACCCTAATTCATTGTTGATTATAGTCACTTTGTTGCACTATCATATATTGTTTTTTCTATCTATCTATCTAACTATATTTTCCACCCATTAACCATCCTCACTTTATCTCTTCCTGCCCACTACCCTTCCCAGGCTCTGGTAACTGTCATTCTACCCTCTGTCTCCATGAGATCAATTGTTTTTAATATTTAGGTCCCACTATGAGTGAGAACATATGAGATTTGTCTTTCTATGCTTGGCTTATTTCACAACAACAGTTCCATCTATGTTATTGCAAATGGCAGGATTTCATTCTTTTTTGTGGCTATATAATTTTCTATTATGTATATATACCACAATTTCTCTATCCATTTATCCCTTGATGGAAACTTAGGTTCATTCCATATCTTGGCTATTGTGAATAGTGCTGCAATAAACATGGGAGTACAGATATTTCTTCGATATACTGAATATTTCCATCCCTTGGATATATACCCAGTAGTGGGATTGCTGGGTCATATGGTAGTTCTATTTTTAGTTTTTTTGAGGAACCTCCATACTGTCCTCCATAGCAGTTGCACTAATTTACATTCCCACCAACAGTGTACAAGGGTTCCTCTTTCTCCACATCCTCACCAGCCTTCATTATTGCCTGCCTTTGATAAAAGTCATTTTAACTGGTGTGAGATGATATCTCATTGTAGTTTTGATTTGCACTTCTCTGATGATTAATGATATTGAGCATTTTTTCTTATACCTGTTGGACATTTGTATGTCTTCTTTTAAGAAATGTCTATTCAGATCCTTTGCCCATTTTTCAACCAGATTATTGGATTTTTTTCCTGTTGAGTTGTTGGAGTTCCTTATATAGTCTAGTTATTAATCACTTCTCAGATGAATAGTTTGCAAATGTTTTCTCCCATTCTGTGGGTTGTCTCGTCACTTTGTTGATTGTTCCTTCACTGTGCGAAAGCTTTTTAGTTTGATTTGATCCCATTTGTCCAATTTTGTGTTGGTTACCTCTGCTTTCAGGGTATTACTCAAGAAGTCCTTACCCAGACCAATGTCTTGAAACATTTAGTAGTTTCATAGCTTCAGATCTTAGATTTAAGTCTTTAATCTATTTTGATTTGATTTCTGTTAATGGGAAGAGATAAGGGTCTAGTTTCATTCTTCTGCATATGGATATCCAATTTACCCAGCACCATTTATTGAAGAGACTGTCCTTTCCCCACTGTATGTTCTTGGCACCTTTGTCAAAAATAAGTTTACTATAGATGTGTGGATTCATTTCTGGGTTCTTTATTGTTCAGTTCTGTTGGTCTGTGGGTCTGTTTTTATGTCAGTACCATGGTGTTTTGGTTACTACAGCACTGTAGTGTGATTTGAAGTCAGGTAATGTGATTCCTCCAGTTTTGTTCTTTTTGCTCAGGATGGCTTTGGCTATTCTGGGTCTTTTGTGGTTCCATATAAATTTTAGGATTAATTTTTCTATTTCTGTGAAGAATGTCATTGGTATTTTTATGGGTATTGCTTTGGGTAATATGGACATTTAACAATATTGATTCTTCCAATCCACAAGCATGGAATATATTTCTATTTTTTGTGTATGTGTCCTCTTCTATTTCTTTCATCAGTGTTTTATAGTTTTCATTATAGAAATCTTTCACCTCTTTGATTAAGTTTATTCCTAGGTATTTTCTTTTATTTTTAGCTGTTATAAATGGGATTATTTTCTTGGTTTCTTTTTCAGATTGTTTACTGTTGGCATAGATAAATGCTAGTGGTTTTTATATGGTGATTTTATATCCTGCAACTTTACTAAATTTGTTTACAGTTCGAATAGCTTTCTTTTTTGTCTGGAGTCTTTAGGTTTCTCTAGATATAAGATCATATTGTCTACAAATAAGGATAATTTCACTTCTTCTTTTCTGATTTGGATGTCCTTCCTTTCTTTCTCTTGTCTGATTTCTGTAGTTAGAACTACCATTACTATGTTGAATAACAGTAGTGAAAGTGGGCATCCTTGTCTTGTTCTAGATCTTAAAGGAAAGACTTTCTGTTTTTCCCTATTCAGTATGACACTAGCTGTGGGTCTGTCATATATGGATTTTATTTCACTAGATAAGCTCTTTCTATATCCAGTTTCTTGTGAGTTTTTATCATGAAGGGATGTTGAATTTTATTGATGTTTTTTCAACATCAATTGAAATGATCACATGGTTTTTGTTCCTCATTCTGTTGATATGATGTATCACATTGATTTATTTATGTATGTGAAACCATCTTTGCATCATTGGGATGAATCCCATTTGATCATGATGAATAATCTTTTGAATGTGTTGCTGAATTCAGTTTGCTGTATTGTATTGAGAATTTTTGTATCTATGTTCACCTATATTGGCCTAAGTTTTCTTTTTTTGTTGAGTCTTTGTCTAGTTTTTGCATTAGGATGATACAGGCCTTGTAGAATGAGTTTGGAAGTATTCCCTATTCCTTGATTTTCTGGAATAGTTTAAGCAGGATTATAATTAGTTCTTTGAATACTTGGTAGAAGTCAGCAGTGAAGCCATTGGGTCCTGGGATTTTCTCTGATGGGAGACTTTTTATTACTACTTCTATCTTGTTATTTGTTATTGGCTTGTTCAGGTTTTAGATTTCTTCCTGGTTCAGTCTTGATAGGTTTCATGTGTCTAGGAATTTGTCCATTTCTTTTAGGTTTTCCAATTTATTGGCATATAGTTGCTACTGGTAGTCTCTAATGATCCTTTGGATTTCTGTAGTATCTGTTGTAATGTCTCCTTTTTCATCTTTGATTTTATTTGGGTCTTCTCCCCTTTTTTCTTAATTAGGCTGGCTAAAAGTGTGTCACTTTTGTTTATCTTTTTGAAAATCCAACTTTTTGTTTTGTCTATCTTTGTATTTTTTTGTTTCAATTTCATGTATTTTTGCTCTGATCTTTATTATTTCTTTTCTTCTATTAATTTTGGGTTTGGTTTCCTCTTATTTTTCTAGTTCTTTGAGATGCATTAGGTTGTTTACTTCAAGCTTTTCTACTTTTTTGATTTAGTTACTTACTGCTATAAACTTTCTTCTATTATTGCTTTTACTGTATCCCATAGGTTTTGATATGCTGTGTTTTCATTTTCATTTGTTTTGAGAAAATCTTAAATTTCCTTAATCTCTTCATTGACTCACTGGTGGAAATGATTAGTTTTGACTCAGAGTATCAGGAAGGTTTCAATATGGATATGATCTTTTGGCTGGGCCTTGAAGGATGAGTAAGAGTTCACCAGGTCGATGAGACATGGAAGGCATTTCCAGGCAAAGAGAATAATGAATTGCATCAGTAAAGACAGAAAGCATGCATTTGGATCCCTGGTACACATGCAGCCTCTAAGAACTCTGAAGGTTAATACAAATCCTAGGATAATGCTTCTCACAGTATCTTGTGTATACAAACCACCTGGGAGTTTTGTTAACATTGGGATTCTAATTCAAAAGGCATGGGATGGGGCTGCAATCATGCATTTCTAAAAAGCTCCCAGGAGATCCATGGACCATACTTTGAGTAGAAAGGCTCTACGTGCTATAAAGTGTTGTTAGTTTCAGCTAGGCCTGCTAAATTGGTGCAACCTAGGAGCAAGATGGAGAACATAAAATTGTCTTTAGCCAGGAACAAATTCATAAAAAGTATTTGAAGACTCTCTTTTAGAGACTGGCATTTCAGAAACATAATCTTCTTTGTACCTGAACCAGCCTGGGGTGCAAAAAAAGAATGACTCATTCTGAAGGTCACCTGTCCAGGTGACATGAAAGCAAGCACTACAGGAAAGGTAAGGGAAAGGTTCTGACAAGCTGAACCAGTTCCTGTGCATCAAGGCACTGGGCAGTAGTGAAATCCCTTAGTCTGAGGGGGTTGTGGTGGAAGCAGAAAGGAAAGAAAAACACATGGGATTTTTCACTAGTTTAAAGTTGGTTGTAGCTCCTTCAGAATAATAAAAATTAGAAAAACATAACCCTAATCACCATGTGGAGTTATTTTGATGACGCTTTCTCAGATGTTTAATTTTTAGTGATAAAAAATCTACATCACTTGGGTTGCTCTGTTTTAAATTCATGACATCCTTTCTAAAAAAATTAACTGTAAAAATAAATCATAGAAGCAGAACTTGTTCTTTGTAGAACATTTGACAATAAACGAAGTCTTTGGGTGGTCACAATTGAGTAGGTGGTCTGGACCAATTTCCTTTTATTTCTATTTTCCATATGCCACCTGGTTGTCCTGCCTTCCTTGGGGAGCTGGCGCCAGTGAGGGTTTGGTGATGGGGCAAATAGAAGCTGCGGTCAGAGAAGAGCTGGGGGCCTGCCTGTTGTGCTAGAGACAAACTGTGATCTCAAAGTGAGATCACTGAGCTTTTCTTTACTTTCATCTTCCCTGCTATTTATGCTGGTTGTGAAATGCAATGGGAGACTTCATAAGACTAATGAAGGGGGAGGAAAGATCAAGTGATTATTTTTCATAAGAAGGATAATTCTGGTCATGCTTTCCTTTCCCTAATGAAGGTTACAATCTACACATGTGGCCAAAATTTGGCACCCCAAAATTTTGTAATAAGGATAGCCTTATTACCTCTGTATCACCAAACATCCCCAACACAAAGACTATTGCAGAGACAAGATCATACTAGATCATACTAGAACAATAAACAATTATTAACACCAAGGACTTGCTAAGAATAAATCCAGACAGGTGTGTGAGCTTGTTGGAGAGAATGATGAAAACAGAGGCTGAAGGAGACCAGGTGATGAGGACATCGCAATGCAAAGCCCATTCAAGACGTCTTTGATATGTTCCTTGGGTAAGAGCCCAGGTCATCTGAATGCCTGCATCTTGTGGCTCACTGAGTAACTATCTTAGGACCAGGGTTTATCTCTTTCAATTTTGGTCCCACCAGAATTCCTAAAACAGGGACTCTCATGCTTTAGAGTGCACATTTGGTACTTGGAAGAGCTAGCTGGGAATGCAGATTTCTGGGCTGTATCCCAGTCTGCTGATGCAGAGAAGCCCCTGCTGACAATTTTGATGTAGGTGAGTTGAGCCCATCCTCTGAGTGTTATTGCCTTAGTGGATTCACATTAACTGACAAGGTGCATGGGAAAAAAACCAAAACAAAACAAAAAAACAGTGTAGGTCTGTGACACCAGGAATGAAAGTCATGTTTTTACTTCTGCTGGTCTCCCACTAAGTGCAAAGAAGGGAAGAGAGGTCCACTGCAAAGAAAACACAGAAGAGACCAAACTCAATTTTTATATAATAGGTACATTTTTAAAAGGCTGAGTATAAATCAAATTTATGTGAGTTAATCTTTACTCTCCCTTTACTTAAATACTAACATGTTATATCTACTTTTATTTTTACATGGTAGTGACTTTGTCACCTTCACTTTATTTTTCAACTTCACTTAGCCTGGCCTCTCCACCCAGAATGTAGCTGTCTGGGAACAAACTACGGAGAGCACGGAGGGCCATTTGAATTTGCAGCAGAGCCCCTCGGTTCACCTGGGCCCCCCCCCCCAGGCTGTGGTGCTACCTCTTATCTCTCAGGGAGTCACCCTGAGGCTGGCTTCCTGCATCTCTATGTGGGATTTATACTCTGCCTGAGGGCTTGGCTCTCCCTGAGCTCTGCCCCCTCCTCTTGTTCCCTGGCTGACCTGTCAAGTGGTGGTTGAAGACCCAGAGTGACCCAGCCCCTCCCTTGCCTGTCAGACCAGTTGCCCTGGTCGGGCTGGCCACCTGTCTGGTCCTGTTCCACTGTAGCTGACCAAAGGACCGAGACTTCATTCCTAGGAGGAGATTATGCTATGGCCAGCAGTGTCTGCCTGTGTTTGCTACCAGAGCAGGTGATGAGCGCATTCTCATGGAAACACAGAAAATCAAAAAGCTTTTGTCCCCTGACAACCATCTTTCTCTTGCGAAACAAATGCACAATCCTTTCTTCCTTTCTCTGCCACCTGTGCCCCTCAAATGTGTCCACTTGAACCTCCCAGAACCCAACTGGATCCTATTGTTCCATTTCTTACCTCACCATTACAGAATGCTGGGGAACAAAGAATCACTCATGGTAGAAAGAGCAGAAACTACTAGGCCTGCTAGTCTCTTCCTCAACACATTTTCCTACCTTTTCTCCGTTTCTGATGGTAGGGATTGTGGGGTAGCCACTGGAACTTGGGTGCTCTGGTGGCACCAAGGGCTTCAGAGCAGCACCCTTGTGAGTGCTGCTCCTTTGACACTAAGCTGGCCAGAGACAGACAGTGGCTAGCATAGAGTTGCCCCAGGTCTGGGCCTCTGCATGCACTTGGATGCTTTAGTGAGATCCAAAGACAAGTCTAGGCTGGGCGCGGTGGCTCACACCTGTAATCCTAGCACTCTGGGAGGCCAAGGCGGGAGGATTGCTTGAGCTCAGGAGTTTGAGACCAGCCTGAGCAAGAGTGAGACCCAGTCTCTACTAAAAATAGAAAAATCAGCCAGGCATCATGGCATGTGCCTGTAGTCCCAGCTACTTGGGAGGCTAAGGTAGGAGGATTGCTTGAGCCTAAGAGTTGGAGGTTGCTGTGAGCTATGATGGCCCACTGCACTCTAGCCTGGGCAACAGAGCGAGACCCTGTCTCAAAAAAAAAAAAAAAATACAAAACACAAAAAGCAAAAAACACAGCAAGTCTAAAGACCGAGTCCACCGGGAAAGCCAGACAGGCAACAGAAATGAGAGAAGCAGCAGAAAACCCGCCCAATCATAAGTGGAGATGGCCAACAGCTTCTCTGTCCTGGAGGGACTGGAGAGCTCCAATCCTCCCTGGGAGCAGCCGTGTAGACCCAGTGTTCCCATGTCTTTTGCTCTTTTCTTTTTTCAAGAGAAGCTGGATATCTGGGCTTTTATGTAACATCTCTTAACTTTAAAATGTTAATACCTAATTCATGGTTTCTAAAAATATTATGTGGGCCAGAAAACTCATGTTCATGGACCAACTGTGGGCTATAGGCTGCTAATTTATGACCTATCGGGCTTTACCTATTCGGTTTTTGCTTCTTTCCTGTCCTCTCTGCTTTGTCCTTATGTTCCCAGATGCTGAGCTTGATCTGGTGGATTGTGCTTCTCTTTCTCTGATTCCCAATTCCAGTGGCACTGTGTCCCCCCAGATGCCCAGGCCATGCCCTCCTGGTCTGCCTTCTGCTGCTGCTGCTGCTTCCCATGGTTCTGCTGTGGTCTGTGACCACGGCCTTCGTCTTGGAGACGCTGCACGGGGACACCCTCCACCCCCACAGGCTGAGGGCCTTGCTCCCCATGGGCACCATTCCAACCAGCCTTTCTACCTTCGTCTCTTATGACCTTGAGATTCTCTTAAGTGCACTGGCCCGTTATTTTGTGGACTGTCCCTCAGTTTTGGTTTCTCTGGTGTTTTCTCATGATTAGACAGGTTGAGGTTCCGCATTATTGGGAAGAATTTCAAAGAGTTGGTAAGGCATTTGCGTTGCGCAATACCATTGCCAGTTTAGTCCATGAATGGCAATGTGTCTTATTATTAATGTTAACATGGTGTCTGTTAGGCTTCTCCACCACAAAGTTACGACTCTTTTCTTTGTAAATAATACTGGGGAAGATCCTTTGACAGCATAAAAGTATCCTACTTCTTAAACTTTTGCCCACCAATTTTAGCATCCATCAGTGGATATTGTTTGCAGCAATTATTACTATGGTGTTTTCATGGTGATTTTCTGTTTCCTCATTCCTTAGATTTTAAAATTGGAATTCTTCCCTAAGATAAAGTTGTCCCTTCTCCTCAATTTATTTATTTATACAGTATGAACTCAAAGATATTTATTTCATTTTACCTTTTTTAGAGATAGGCTGGAGTGCAGTGGCACGATCATAGCTCACTGCAACCTCGAACTCCTGGGCTCAAATGATCCTGTCACTTCAGCCTCCTGAGTAGCTGGGACTATAGGCATGTGCCACCAGGCCCAGCTCAAAGATATTTATTTTAACCATTGGGTTTTAATCCAGTACTATTTTAATATACCATGTTTCCCTGAAAATAAGACAGGGTCTTATATTTATTTTTCCTCTAGAAGACAACCCTAGGGCTTATTTTCAGGGGATGTGTTATTTTTTTTAAGTACGGTACAACAATCTATATTTATTCAAATATAGTTAAGTTGTCTTCTTCTGGAACATCATCATTACTCTCCAAATCCCGAATTCCATCCTGAATTTCTTGCAACTCTATTTCCTTTAGAACCATTGGCCCAAATCTCTCATGTCGAGCAATAGAGCTCTCATGGCTCGTCGTCTTTACTGCTCCGTGATGAAATGCATGGGTTGTCCAGGGGTCCTCAAACTTTTTAAACAGGGGGCCAGTTCACTGTCCCTCAGACCGTTGGAGGGCCATTGGAGAGTGTGGCGCACATTCCACACATGCGCACTGTGGGCCTGGGACAAGTCGACTGCTAAGCAGGACAGGCAGCGGTGGCAAAAACACCCGGCAGGCTGGATAAATGTCCTCGGTGGGCCGCATGTAGCCTGCGGGAGTAGTTTGAGGACCCCTGGGTGCAGGTACGCTGTGTAGCCATGGCCATCACTAGGTCTTATTTTCAGGGTAGGGCTTATATTGCGCAAATGCTCAGAAATCCTGTAGGGCTTATTTTATGGGTAGGTCTTATTTTTGGGGAAACACAGTAGTACTATGCTTAATGCAGTATTATTCTTACTTATTTTCTTGCTCAAATTGTTCCAGCCTTGGTCCTTGGGAGCTCTTTCAGGTTGGCTCTTAGTTCCTTCTAATAATCCCCTCATCATTCACTGGGAGAAACTTCATTACTTTCTGGCATAACATATCTTTCTTGTCCCAGCCCTGAATCCATTATTTCTCCAAGGAGCCACAATTTCTTTTGTTGGAGAACAGTGTTTAGAAATCAAGATCTTGCTAAGTTGTATTTTAGAAGACATGGATGTTATTAATGGCTCAGTATACTTGTTGCCAGATTTTTTTTCCCAGTAAAGTTAAACTAATTATATTGCCACCAACAATTTTCCAGTTTTACTAAATCATATTGTCAATTCAAATGAATTATTATCTCTCTTTCTCTTTCTTCTTCCCTCCATCCCTTTATTTCTCTTTCTCTGTTCCTTTTACTCTTTCTTTTCTAATATAGTGAGAAAAATGTACTTCATTTATTCTCTAATCCAAGTGAGTTTGGATATTCATTCATTTAACAAAACTTAAGTCGACTATGAGTCGGGTTCTAGGCAACAGAGGCATCCTTTTTTGGTTGCTATTTGTATGGAGTATCTTTTTCCATCCTTTCACTTTTAATCTATCGTGATCACTTTTGGATCTAAAGTGAGTCTGAGGCCGGCGCGGTGGCTCATGCCTGTAATCCTAGCACTCTGGGAGGCCAAGGCAGGCGGATTGCTCAAGGTCAGGAGTTCGAGACCAGCCTGAGCAAGAGCGAGACCCCCGTCTCTACTAAAAAAAATAGAAAGAAATTAATTGCCCAACTAAATATATATAGAAAAATAATTAGCCGGGCATTGTGGTGCATGCCTGTCGTTCCAGCTACTCGGGAGGCTGAGGCAGAAGGATAGCTTGAGCCCAGGAGTTTGAGGTTGCTGTGAGCTAGACTGATGCCATGGCACTCTAGCCTGGGCAACAGGGTGAGACTCTGACTCAAAATAAATAAATAAAATAATAAAATAATAAAATAAAGTGATAGCATATAGCTAGATCATTTTTTTTTTTTTGAGACAGAGTCTCACTTTGTTGCCCAGGCTAGAGTGAGTGCCGTGGCATTAGCCTAGCTCACAGCAACCTCAAACTCCTGGGCTCAAGCAATCCTGCTGCCTCCGCCTCCCGAGTAGCTGGGACTAAAGGCACATACCACCATGCCCAGCTAATTTTTTCTACATATATTAGCTGGACAATTAATTTCTATTTATAGTAGAGACGGGGTCTCGCTCTTGCTTAGGCTGGTTTCGAACTCCTGACCTTGAGCAATCCGCCTGCCTCGGCCTCCCAGAGTGCTAGGATTACAGGCATGAGCCACCGTGCCCAGCCCTAGATCATGTGTTTTTATCCATTCTTCTAATCTCGCTCTGAATTTTTTTTACAGACTCTCACTCTGTCGCTCAGGCTGGAGTGCAGTGGTGTGATCATAGCACACTGTAATCTTGAATCCCTGGCTGCAATCGATCCTCCCACTTCAGCCTCCTGAGTAGCTGGGACTACAAGTGTGCATCACTACACCTGGTTAATTAAAAATTTTTTTTTGTAGAGATGGGGTCTTGCTATGTTGCCCATGCTGATTTCAAATGCCTGGTCTCAAGTGATCCTGCTGCCTCAGCCTCCTAAGTTGCTGGGATTATAGGTGCATGCCACCACACCTGGATAATTTTTCATATTTTTTAGATATGGGGTCTTCCTATGTTGCCCAGGCTGATCCCCAATTCCTAGTCTCAAGTAATGTTATTGCCTGGGCTAGAGTGTAATGATATCATCGCAGCTCACGGCAACCTCAAACTCCTGGTCTCAAGGGATCCTTCTGCCCCATCCTCCTCAGTAGTTGGGACTATAGGTATGCACCACCATGCCTAATTTTTCTATTTTTTTGTAGAAATGAGGCCTCACTGTGTTGCCTGAACTCCTGGCCTAAAGTGATTTTCCTGCATCAGCTTCCCAAAGTGCTAGGGTTACAGGAATGAGCCACTACACCTGGCCCTGCTTCTCCATTTTGAGCCTGAGAGAGCTCCACCAGCATTCTGGCTGCTGGATGTGATGCTTGCATTTTGTTTCAGAGTGGTAGCACCATCATTTCTAACAGTCACATCACCCTTTCCATCTGGAATCATTTTATCCATTCCTTTTGGTTCAGGACCTGTTCTAATAGCATCAGCAACAGCTTTGGCTGTGATGTTGCTGAGCAGATCTGTGCCAGCGTGTCACATCCGTGACGGGCACCTTTCCATAGCAGCTGGCAGACTTGGTGGGTGCCCTACCCCAGGGTCCAAGGAACATCTTTATAATACTTAGTCTTCCCCTTCATGTATACAGGCTGTCTCTTCATTTATTCAAATAGTCTTTTACAGCATCCAATAGCTGCGTGAACTTTTTCATGTTGACTAAAACTTTCTCCTTAAGTGTCTCATATATATATATATATATATTGTCAGGTTCTAAAGATTTGCTCCTTCAGGGCTAGGAAAAGGCTACAGGGTGTCTAGGTTCACTAGAGTTAGGGGGCCACAATAATTTACCAGCTGCAGGACTTTGGCCACGTTACTTTTTTTTTTTGAGACAGAGTCTTGCTTTGTTTCCTAGGCTAGAGTGAGTGCCATGGCGTCAGCCTAGCTCACAGCAACCTCAAACTCCTGGGCTCAAGTGATCCTACTGCCTCAGCCTCCCGAGTAGCTGGGACTATAGGCATGCGCCACCATGCCCGGCTAATTTTTTCTATATATATTAGTTGACCAATTAATTTCTTTCTATTTATGGTAGAGACGGGGTCTCGCTCTTGCTCAGGCTAGTTTCGAACTCCTGACCTTGACCAATCTGTCTGCCTCAGCCTCCCAGAGAGCTAGGATTACAGGCGTAAGCCACCGCGCCCTGCCTCTGGCCATGTTACTTTAAACCAGGTTCTCAAGTGTGGTCCCCAGACCAGCAGCATCAGCCACACTTGGGAGCCTATTACGAATGCAAATTCTCAGGCCCCACCAGCGATCTACTGAATAAGAACTCTGGGGGTGAGGCCAGCCATCTGCGTTCAACAAGAACTTAAAGGTCATACTAATGAATACTTAAGTTTGAGAAATAACGAGGCTGCACCAAGGTTAAGAGCCAAATAACGAGATTTTTAAAAATAACATGTCTACACTATTTCTCTCCCCTCACCTCAATTATGATCAGTCTGGAGTGGGACCGGAGACAAGGATAACCTCCTCCAGGTGATCCTAGAGCATAACTAGAGTTGAGAAACACAGCTCTAAACTTAAGTTCATGTATAACATGGGGGAAAATAATACTTACCTCAAAGAGCTGATATATGGATTAAAGGATATACTTACACAGAAAGAAAGAAAGAAACAAAGTGTCAAGTAAATGGTAAAGCACTGAAAATATGATAGCTATTGTACTACTACTACTCAGATCCGTGCTACATCATCAGGTCATGAAAGGACACGGGGAACTTGAAGGCTCAGTGCTGGTTCATTCAGGTTATGACTCTGGTTGCCAGGCTATGCCCACTCTAGCTCTCACTAACCACAGTTTTTATGGTTGCTTTTGGGTCTTTGCTCATGCTATTTGCTTTAACTCTTTCTCTCTGCTTGTGGAAAGCCTACATGTAAGAGTATGATTAAAGGTACAGACTTTGGAGACGCAGTCTGAATTTAAAACTTCAGTCTAGACACTTACAGCTGCATGATCTTGGAGCACAAGGTCTGAGCCGTATTCTCCTTATTTGTAAAACGGGGATACTTGTCATATGGGGGTCAAATAAGATACAAACTACAGAGACAATGCCCAGCATGTAGTAAGTACTATGAAAATGTTGTCATTACTTGCATTTATTGTTTTCACTGCTTGTCATTCCTGAGGATGCAAACATTGATCTCTCTTTTATTAAATACTTATATTTTTTGTTACCAGTTTGGTGCTTAATGCATTGACTATTTCTCATATATATTCAGAGTAGAGCTCTTTTTAGATTAACCTGTATCCTCTCTAAGACTTTCAATTTCTATTTAGAATTGTTTTTATTCTAAACTCAACAGCCAATCAATCATTTTGTGGTTTTTGGAAGATGATCTTGCACAGAGCACCAATTTAGATTGTCTTATTGAGACAATCCTAGGAGGAGCTCATGTCTTCTGCACCAGGGACAGAGAAAGCTCTCTATAAATGAATGAATCTATCCCCTTTTAAAAAGATGTTTCCTTAAGTAGAATGAAAAGTCTTAGAATCTATAATGGTTTAACTCTAGTTTCTACTTTATTTTTTGGGGACAGAGTCTCACTCTCTTGCCTGGGCTAGAGTGCCATGGCGTCAGTCTAGCTCCTAAAACTCCTAAAACAGCAACCTAAAACTCCTGGGCTCAAGTTATCCTCCTTCCTCAGCCTCCCAGGTAGCTGGGACTACAGACACATACCACCGTGCCCAGCTAATTTTTTTCTATTTTTAGTTATTTGGTTAATTTGTTTCTATTTATAGTAGAGACGGGGTCTCACTCTTGCTCAGGCTGGTTTGGAACTCCTGACCTCAAACAATCCTCCCACCTTGGCCTCCCAGAGTGCTAGGATTACAGGCGTGAGCCACTGCACCCAGCCTAGTCTCTACTTTAATATGAACCTATAATATTGCTAGATCTCTAATTACATTAGAAAATTTCATCTGGGTAGTTTCATGATCCTCTCTCCATTTTGTTCTTTTATGTCACTTAATAAACATTTCACTGTTTTAAGTTCAGCATAAATGTTTTACTGTTTTTCTAGTAATCTCAATATCCAGCGTTAGATTATTTGTTTTATCTAAGTCTTCTTGAATGTATTACTGTTTCTTTTGCTGATTCTATCATATTTTTTTTTCAAGAAATTCTTTCTTCTCAACTTTTCTTGAATATTTAAGAAAAAGAACCATGAGGACAGAGTTTATTCCCTGTTTTAACTCTCTAAAATTAGGCACATAAGAGCTTTGGGGAAAATGTGTGAGGAAAGAGAAATGGGGTGAAGTGGCAGAATTTCAAATTTTGATTTATTCTTTCTTGAAATATGGATGCTTTATGAATAAGAACATAATTATGCTTATGTATAAAATGCTTTGTTTATTTTGAAACACACATACTTTAAAAAATGAATATCTAGAGCTCATAATTACATAAATAATAAAATATATCTCCCATCTACCTCTTCCTGAACCTATCATGCTACATGTAAATCTGGAGAACTTTATATTTTTAGTAGATATTTGTCAACATTGCCTTGGAAAAATCTGCTAAGATGCAGCAATTCTTACTAGCCACATAAAGCACTATATGTAAAAACATTTGATTAACATTTTATAATTTACATAGTCCTTTTCACAAATATCTTAATATTTCACTAATCCAGTGAGTATTATTGTCATGATTTTACAGAGGAAGAAAGAGGTTCAGAGAAGGTAAATGACTTACGGTCACACAGCTAGTAAGTAAACTATGTTACAAACCCTTAACTTTTGAATCCAAAACCCAGTCTCTTTTTCACTAGGCCATATTGAAATCATCCATGCACATTAAACACCAAACATTAGAGGGAAAGCACAAATAGTTTATAACTAGATAAACCCAATTAAACAATCTGGCTAGACTAAACCTGGAGTCAAGAGATTTTTTTCCTGATTACACTTGTCTTAACCCTTGGGCTGGTGTCTGGAAATTCACTGCCTTCCACATTGTTAACTCTTCCCTCTTAGTCTCTGTTTTCCAGCTGGTCCACTGTGGTTTAGGACAGGCTGTTTGACTCACGCAGTATTTACTCTTTCAGTTAATTTGAGGGTACAGCTTATACACAAATAAATGTTTGGCTTTAGTTTCTGATTTTCAACCAGGAGCAGCGGAACACTAACCTACTCCTGTGTTATCTACAAACTTCCCCATCAACCATTGCTAAGGTTCCTTGCAGGCACAGGGTCCAAGGTCTTGTTGGAAGCTTTTCCACCAACTAATACATTGATTCTTTACTTGTTTACTGATTCAGGTCTGCTGTTTGTATTTAATGTGGTTATTCTCTTTAAAACATCATGCCAATTCTCCCATCTTTCTCTTACATGTAGGCCTTTTCCAAAAGTTGGAGATCACATAATTCGGAACATCCACTTAGGTGTATACTGGGTTCAGGCTGAGAGCCTGTTTGTCAGCCCAACATCCTGGAATCATCCACCCACACCTGGCTTAGCTGCACTGGCCAAGAATAACAGTGCATCTGCACTTTTCTAAGCAAATTTCTGAGATCTTGCCAATATTTTACAACACACACATGCTCATCCACACAATCTTAGGGACTAAGTCGATTTCTCTGTATCCTCTACAATTATGTGTCAGGCACATAGCAGGTGCTCAGTAGAGTTATAAATGAATGGATTCTCAGCCTTCTGTTGGAATTCACTTCTATCAGATACAAACCACCCAATTTTAGATATTTTTTTTTTACAGGCGATAATATAGGTCCTAGCCATACCATCTGGATTATGCATCTTTAAAAATACCATTTGTTTAAGCATATGTACTAGGATTCTTTCTAGTTCTGGAATCATTCAGTGTTGCAGAGAAAGAAAATTGTAGTTGGAGTAGCTGCTATACGTACTCTTGCCTATGCACTTTGCTCTCTTAACCTGAGAAGCAGCAATGGGTTAAAAAGTCATTTAGCACAACAGTGCGCACATAGTTAACATTGCCGTACTGTACACTTACAAACGATTAAGATGGTAAATTTAGTTATATGTATTTTACCACAATAATTTTAAACAGTTCTTAAAAATTTACTGGACAGTGCTAAAAATTAAGAAGTCTTAAAAAAAAAAATAACCAGAGAAGTCCTCACAATCTCTTTGGAAATTCATTGCTAGAATACAATTAGCAGCTTGCTACTGAAATCTATACCAGTAATCTCTTATAGCAATAAAATCACGCACACTCTGACCTCTGGCTAAGTTAAAGCTTTTTTACAGAGCTCGCAAAGACCTTCGTGGTCTGGCCTTTGCCTACTGCCTCATGGCCAGTGATGAACAAGTCAGTAGTTTTTTCAATTCTTTGAACAGGACCATTTCTTCTTATCTTAGGGCTTTGCAAATCGTGCGCTCTCTGCCTCAGACACCTTTCTCATAATTTTTCTTCTGGCTAACTCTTATTTATCCCCCAGGGCTCAGCTTAAATATCATTTCTTTAGGAAGACCTTCTTTAAACACTCTAATGAGGTCTGGGCCTCTGGCTCTCTCTCTGGATCCAACCATCCATCCAACCATACTCCTACAGAAGTCTGGCTTTTTCCTTTGAAGTATTTAATACAACTGTTCTTAATTATATATTAGTTTCTCCCACAAGACTGAAAGTTCTAGTAGGGACTATTTCTCTTGCTAACCACCAGTACCTTGTATACAGTAGGTATTCAATACTCCCTTGCCAGAAACAGCCTTTTATCCCACAGATGAACCTTACTGTATTTTTCTCAGAGGAGTGGGTAGAGAGACAGAAAGTGTGTGAGCTTGGTGAGCAGTAGAGACAGTGGCTGAAGGGCAGAGAGATGAAAGAAGTTTGGGCTGGGCAAGTGGGGAAGCAAGAAGGGAGTAACGAGGAACGACAGGACACACACGCAATGAGGTCTCCCTCCCCACCCCCCACCATCCCACCCCCACCCCAAGTGAGTCATTAAACAATAATTTATGTATTCATTTCATTAGAGAATTAGGTAAACCTCAGATTACAAAGCCAAGGCCAAAATAATTTTGCATTCAAATGTGTTCAAGAAATCAGTCACAATTTAACTGAGTTAGACGTCAACTCGGAGATGACACGTTCTTCCAAATAACCTTCACTTAGGAAGACTACATTCCTCCAACATGTGGAAAGATGATAAATACAATTTCTTCTCCCTGTCACTGAGGAAGAAATTTTCTTTCTCGATGAGTCAATATTATTTCTTTTTTGCTGCTCTTTTCCCTTCTCCTTTCCTTGGTTTCCCCTTTCCACGAAGCTTCTTTAGACGAGTTTGCTCATCCCTAAAATCCTGATGCTCATCTCTGAATAAAGAAAGAAAAAGTAATTAACCAGTTATTTTTCCCAGACTGGGAAGGTACACCAATCTAGCACTGCTCTTAGGTCCTTGTTATCGATCCTTGACTTTCACAGGCCATGTGCTCAGCTTGGCGAACAGGAAGTACAGGGTATACCAAACATAGAGATGGGGTGTGTTCCAAAAGTTCATTTATAAGTCCATTTCCCCTCACAGAAACAATGCTGCAGCTAAATTCCTAGGCCAGCCCATGTAAATCTATGTAACTATGGTACAATACTAATAATTACCCCCAATTTTTTTTGCATTACTAAGCCTAAACACTGGGACAAGCAGAAACTGGGTAAAAGCTTTAACTACTACACAGAGACCCTGACTGCCCCAAAAATCAGCATCTACTAAGAATGGGGAGAGGTCTGGAGGAAGCTACCTCAATACAGTGGGTAACTCATACAAAAATGCTGCTGGGGAAAGACTTAGGCAGAAGGATACCAAATCAAAAGACAGATACTATAGGATTCAAGCAGCCAGGAGTACTTAAGTATGTAGATGGTATAGAAATTAAAGACTGCCTATACTGTATTAAATGTCTACATCTTAAGACCAAATACCTAAAGAATGGTATAATGATTAAACATGTAAGCTCTGGAATCCCTGTCAACCTGGGTTCAAATCACAGTTCCACCATGTACTAACTCTGGGACCTTAGATAAGTGACCTTACTTCTCTGCACATGAGTTTCCTCATCTGTAAGTGTGGATAATAATGTTGTATGAATTAAATCTAACAGAGGGGTTTGCTGAGTCCAATTTTTAACTCTCTAGGATGTTTTAAAATAGATTGGCTTTATAGACGACAACATTTCATTCCATGAACATGACAGTATACAACAGACCTCTTTGGGATTAGCTGTTAATGTCCCCAAATAACTCTCAGCAGTGTAGCTGGAGTAATTCCAAAATATATGTCCAATCATGTCATTGCTCTGTTCACAGCCCTGCAAATGGCTCCCCATCTCACCAAGAGAAAAAGCCTCCATCCTTACTAAAACCCTCTCGTGATCTGCCTCTGGTCCTCACCACTCTCCTCACAGCCTCAGCTCCTTCTGGATCAGACCAGGCACACTCTCACTTCAAGGTCTTTGCTCTGCTCTTGCCTCTGCCTTCATACTCTTTCCCAGCTCCCACTTGGCTCACTCACCATTTTCAAGCCTCTGCTTAAACCTCATCATCTTCTTGATGAGGCTGACGCTGTCTTGTTTCATCCTGTAGCCCAGGCTCTCCCCGCCCACCATCGGCCCTGTCAGCACTCTAGATCCTGCTCAGCTGGCTCTACTATTATTTTCCACAGCACGTTCAACTTTGTAACCTATCACATAATTTACTTATTTGTTCTCCCTCTTCTTCCTTCTCTCCCTTATTCCCATTAACCCTCGCCCACAAAAGCAGGGGGCTTTGTCTCTGTTGATACAATCTAAGCACCTACTTAAGTAATAGATCAATTATTTTTGAGAAACTGCTTCCCTTCCTCTTTTGCAGGTCTCTGAATATTTTCTTTATTGAAGATTGTCTAGTTTCATCTTGCCTGATGCCACAGGAGACCTAGCATTAGAGGTGCCATTACCATAACTAGTGACTACATGAAAATAATTTTGCTTTTCCATGGGCAACTAAGTGTTAAGTATTTTTTCTCTGTCCCCAAAGATGGCCAAATCTTTATTTTTCAAACAAATGGAGAGCAGTAGCAAACAGATAAATTAAAATATCTGAGTGTGATTTTGCAATGGGTTATAATCTTCTTCTCAGGGGATCTTCCTTCCAATATTTTATTCTGGGTCCTAATAAGTTTTTATTTTCTGAGCCTAAACTAATGGTGATAGTCCCAAAGCAATACCAAACATTCAAAATGTCATGGATTATACCCTCTAATAATATATTAACTAAGCAAATCTATCCTATTTTGTTCGTTGCTGATCTCCTAGTGCCATCTTAAGTGCCTGCACATGGATGGTACTTAAGAAATATCTGTTGCATAAATGAACATATTAACCTTTAACTGTCTAGAATGAATATCATGTTGCACTATGAATGGTCCCAAATAACTTTTGTATTGTTGCCCAAAGACAAGCCCAAATTAAAATAGGTTAAATTTTTCAACAGATGGTAGGTATTTTAACTTTATACAACTGTGTAGTATTTGAATTCTTTTGTAATGAGCACATTAATTTGGTAATTAAAAAAATTTTTTTAAAGAAAATGATCACATAGGTATTTGACCTTTTTTCTTTCTAGAGGTATACAATTATAAGCATCTACTTCCTAGACATAAACAAACAGAAATGCATGATGTTATAAGAGCCTGTGTAATTTCCATATTACCTTTAAAGGCCAACTACAGCTTATTTAGACCAAATTAATTTATCAAAAAGGGTACAAAATAAAAATGCCAGAACACAGGGGGAGGAAATAAGAACACCAACAAAATTGCCAGCAGGAAAGAAAAGAGGCTCTCATACACCAGCTAAGAAGATCAGGTACAGGGCAAGGACTTTATTCATCTGATAATAAGAACCTGATACCCTGGCAACCTTGGTATTTCTGGGTTTTCTTTCTTTTTTTGAGAGAGAGAGTCTTGCTCTGTCACCCTGGGTAGAGTGCAGTGGCATCATCATAGCTCACAGCAACCTCCAACTCCTAGGGTCAAGCGATCCTCCTGTTTCAGCCTCCCAAGTAGCTGGGACTATAGGTGGGCATCATGATGCCCAGCTAATTTTTCTACTTTTAGTAGAGACAGGGTCTTAATCTTGCTCAGGCTGGTCTCAAACTCCTGAGCTCAAGCAATCCTCCTGCTTTGGCCTCCCAGAGTGCTAGGATTACAGGTGTGAACCCTCACGTCTGGCATAGGGTTTTCTTCCTCAGCATTTGGACATTTTTCTCTGCATCTTTTTTAGAGTGCTCTTAGTGAATTATTAAATATTTCTCTATAACTCAGTCACATTTTAGACATAATTAAAACATGTCTTCTAACAAGCCTGAATTTCCTTTTTTCATTTTTGATTTCTCCATTATGGGTATTTTGAAAGAAACCTTTCCCCTGCAAACTGTACCCTGTGAACAACTGGGCCTCTATTATAATAACCACAAAACTATAAGGATAGGAAAGCTAATTTTTTCCTTTTCTGATCTACTAAAAAAATCTCTGAGGTCCCTTTTTGTGTTTTTTGTCATTACCTATAGAGGCCAAGAAATCTGAGCGTTCCCATGAGTGCAAAATAAGTGTTGTGATTTGGATACCAGTCGTAAGTCTCCTTCCTCTTGGCCAAAGGCTGTTCACTAAACAGTTTCACCACTTTCATGGACTTGGAATCAGTAGGCCTGGCAACTTCACCAAATAGCCGGGCACTCAGACGAGACATGCGCAAGGCATATTCTGAAAGCGAAGACATTTCTTGAACAGCAAGGAAAAACAGTCCTTACAGAAAATGAAAAGAAAGAGAATTAAGTTAATGTAAGAAATCCCAAGATTATCTAATGAACACTTTAGAAAATGAAAACACAGCAAACCACACATGAATCAGTTTACGTCGTTGGCAGGATGTGCCTTGAAGTTGAGAAATATCCACAGTCCAAGTGGCTGTTTTCTTTGCATCCTTCACAATTGCAATTTTTGCATTTTGTATTTACATACTATTACTTCCTTGCTGTACTGCCCTTTTTACAATGAACTGCTCTGTGATTGACTAGGTTATTTACCTATTTCTAGGCTGGATGATGAGGACAGGGAAATAAGTTATCCTACCCCAGCATTATACCTTCAGAAAACACTCGCCTAAGCAATCTGCAAAGTAAATATGCTGACTGCTTGCCATCCAAAGGTGTAATCATGGCAGAGAAATAATTATGCTGTTGTCTTTATTATCAGTCCTTTGAACACTGTTCTCCTCAAGGGCTCCAGATGGCTCTGAGAACTGCTAATGAGTTATGAGGTCATATGGCCTCTAGGTTACTGAACTGGATTCTGCCTAGAGACTGAGAGCCATTTGGGAAAAACAGATAGTAGTCCTATAGAAATAAACTCAACAGCTCAAAAGATTTTCATTATTTTCATCTTATTACTAAATAGAAGGCACGTATAAATTGTGATATTACTTGTCTTATCTTCCATCTTATATATTCTGCCTTAATGCAAACTAAGTTCTTATCAGCTGAAAACAGTAACATTTTCTTCAGAGGCACTGAATGTTGAAATATGTATAAGAGGCTGGGTGCAGTGGCTCACGCCTGTAATCCTAGCACTCTGGGAGGCCGAGGTGGGCGGATTGCTCGAGGTCAGGAGTTCAAAACCAGCCCGAGCAAGAGCGAGACCCTGTCTCTACTATAAATAGAAAGAAATTAATTGGCCAACTAATATATATAGAAAAAATTAGCTGGGCATGGTGGCGCATGCCTGTAGTCCCAGCTACTCGGGAGGCTGAGGCAGTAGGATTGCTTCAGCCCAGGAGTTTGAGGTTGCTGTAAGCTAGGCTGACACCATAGCACTCACTGTAGCCTGGGCAACAGAGTGAGACTCTGTCTCAAAAAAAAAAAAAAAAAAAAAAAAAAAAAAAGAAATAGGTAAAAGAATGATATCTATGATATGTACAAATTACAGCTAATAGACATCAAAAGCTATATAAGCAGTACATAAAAATTAAGAATGCTGCTGGTGGAATAACTCTCATTCCATTCTAGATCAGACACAGGAGTTACTGTTGGCAGAATATATAAATTTATGTGAAATTTTAGTAGTGAGAAGAGAATCTTTGTTGACTCAGACTATCCTGGGGGACAGTTCTTAAACAGGAAGGGTACCAGGTGCATTTAAAAATAGCTCTTGCAAGAAAACCAACCAACCCAGTGTTTAAATTAGGGAATTTTTAATACCTATTTCAAGATCCATTCAAAGAGAAGAGTCAAACCAACTGCAGAATGTTCAACCTCAAACCAACCATTTACCATTCTGAACACCAACCAAGCAATCTTGGGCCAACACTGCCACCTGAAGGCCAGTAATGGGAAAATTGTCGTATCCAAGGTCCACCTCTTCCTCTGCCCCCTTCTGGGGATCACCTACAAGCCTTGCTCTTCCCTTTTCCTTTTCCATTCAGCACTCTCAGTTCCCAGATCACTTCTCTTCCACCTCTAGCTCCATTATGTGGATGCGGATGGGTTGGGGGTGGAGTTGTTAAGACTTGGGTTATATTTTCATCAGTGAGAAAAGAAGTCATTACCAATGACTTTACCTCTAAATGTCTAAAGGCCTCACAAATGTCCAGAAATCGCCTTCAAAAGGTGTAACAAATTTCATTCCATGTTTTATCTTTTTTCTTATTTTCACCTTTAAAGTTATCTTTTCCCAAATATCAGATTAAAAAACAACAACAAACTGTTTCTTCATCAACTTTGTTTTGCTTAATTATCATTATGGCTTCAGAGCACATTTCTGTTGTAACTGCACAGTATTTCCACACTTATGAAGCCTGCAGGACTAGCACAAGAAATGAGTAAGACAGTGGCACTCAGTAAATGGTAACTTAAAAAAAAGAGAAAAAACGTAAACTTGTTTGTAAATTTCGTATTCATGTCCCACACAGACATATTTATTTAATCCTTGTCCTCATTTAATCATGCAAAAAAAAAGAGATAATGCTTCATACAATTAAACCTTGTACCTTCCTGGAATGATTTTCCTTACTTACAAAGACTGACAGCCAGAGAAACCTAGAGGGGACCAGCTCATGGGCTAACTTGACAGGCAGCAATGAAGAAGGGACTCAGTAGGACAGTAGTCACTGAAGTCATTACAGTATGCTAAATTATCTTCATGCCCACTTTGGAATGTAGCAAATTACTAGGACTATTACTTATACAACTCATAAGTAATAAGGTCACATTAGAATCCACTGGAACATGGTTATGACACAAAATCCAAGTCCTAAAGATTTTATGATGGAGAAAGATTTTAAGTTTTTCCAAATTGAATCCCTTAGTAGAAACAAAGACCCACTCACTAAATAGGAGTAAACCAAAAATGGTTATAACAATTACCAACACAGACACAATGACAGAGGAGTTTGGTATACTTTTTCTTTTTCTTTTTTACATAGGCTAAAAGGTTTTGCTGCCCATAAGTATTAGTCCTAAGACTGACAAATTGCCACTTTTTACAAGCTTTAAATTTGAGAAAAATTCGAAAGGCTTACTTAGGACTTTTCAGGACCTGGTATGCTATCTTACAGAATCTTTCAACCAATTTCATCTTGAGAGAAAGAAAGAAAAAGAAAGAAGGAAGGAAGAATATGATCCTGTTAATGACACTGAAGTAAAAGGCAAATACTTTACATATCAGTTAGATTTTGATTCACATGAAACCATTCTAAGGGGCACAAAACAGTCCCTTTAAAATGTTACCTTTCTTTAAATGTGAACTAAGGAAAACTACAGTATCATGAAGAAAAATTAACTGGAGTTGAAAATGCTAAGCAAAACCAAATTACTCAAATGTGGACTAGCAAAACAAATTAAGCCCACATGAAAAGAAAATTCCCATATTTTTATTTTGGCACAAAAGGGCAAGTTTTTTTCTTGCCCTTTCTGATAGGTCTGATGCATTTTAAAAGGTCAGGTTTACTTCAACTGGTTTCAGATTTGGTTTGCCTTTTCTCTTTGAAAGGTGAAGATGAAATACACGAATTCTTAACCCAGATATGTTTCAATGTTTTAAAGACTGTGAAACTACAAACCTGTATGCTGAAATGTGCATGTTTGTGTGTAAATTCTGCTGGGGAGAGAGTTTTCTCTAGCTTCTCAAAAGCACTGGTTAGCAGAGAGCATTAGCTTCGGATAGAAAAGCTGGTTGGAATCTTGCCTCTGCCTTTTAATGGCCATGCCATTTTGTAGTAGTACTTATCCTTTGCCGGGTTCTCTTATCTACTACATGAAGACAGTCATACTACCTGCAGCTGTGAGGCTAACATGCAAAATTCATGGCACAGTGCCTGCCCTAAGAATGATGGGGACCCAACGAACTCACCCACACCACACACAGGTGTTACCAAAGAGACAATCTAAACATAAAAACAACTTAAACAGAGTGCTTTATTATTTTTAAAGCCTAGTACCAATTATTTTAGTACCAATTATTTTATATAGTAGAGGCATGAATAGCACTGAATATGTGTTAAGATTTATTCAGTTCAGCAAGAACAACTCAACTCCCTCCACCTGATTTGATCAGTTTTGCCTGTGATGGGAACAACGGTAGTAACAAGTCAACCGACTCAACGTTGGGAGAGCATTACCCCAACACTTTTCTTTTCCTTTTTTTTTTTTTTTTTGAGACAAAGTCTCGCTTTGTTTTTTATTTTTTTATTTTTATTTATTTATTTTTTTTTACTACTTAAGTTTGCGAGATCTGAACAAAGTCTCGCTTTGTTGCCCAGGCTAGAGTGAGTGCCATGGCGTCAGCCTAGCTCACAGCAACCTCAAAACTCCTGGGCTCAAGCAATCCTCCTGCCTCAGCCTCCTGAGTAGCTGGGACTACAGGCATGCACCACCATGCCCGGCTAATTTTTTCTATATATATTAGCTGGCCAATTAATTTCTTTCTATTTATAGTAGAGACGGGGTCTCGCTCTTGCTCAGGGTGGTTTCGAACTCCTGACCTTGAGCAATCCGCCTGCCTCGGCCTCCCAGAGTGCTAGGATTACAGGCGTGAGCCACCGCGCCCGGCCCGCAACACTTTTCTTAACACAATTGCCACGTGAGTTGTATTTGACTTACACCCGGGGCCTCGTGAAGCATATGTAACTCACACTTCCCTTTATCTTAGGAGACGCGTGATGCACAGGCAGCTAACACTGCTGTAACATACATGTTACGTGATGGGTAGTCCCCTGGGCAAAACCCTCAAGTTGGTTCATGAAAATCCTGTTGATGTTCTTATTGTTACAATTAATACTGACAACTTAAATGCATATAACTCGTCCACAGAAAACAACAAAAATACATTTTTCATTAAATTAGAAAGGATCACTTTGTTTTTGAAGTTTTCATTCTGTTTTCATAATAAAACACCATGGCCCCAAGGAAAAACAATTTTTTTCCAGTGTGGCAGTCACTGTGTTAAGTATCATATTACTGCATTTTTCTTCGGCTGGTAACAAAAGTAATCTCCATCCCTCACACAAAGCTACGGTGCAGAAAGCAATTCGCCTGGTGAGCAGAAAAACTGAGCCCTGTACATCTACCTTATGTGGAAGAGAGTAACTGCTCCTGACAGGAAATAACGGCAGCAGGAACGCTGGCGTCCTTCGTTTGGTAAATGCCCCAAGTGCTGCAGGAAAAGGCCAAGTTTGTGTGATAAACTCGAACCCCCCCCCCCCAGCTGATCACTAAATAATGAAACGGACTCGTCCTACTGGCAACTCTACAAGGTTGAAGACCCCTGAAGAACTCTACAGACACGACCCTCAAATCTTTGCAGATACCCGCAAAGTCAGCAGCAATCTTACCTGCACCTGACCTTCCGCACCCACGCGCCCTCGTCCCGGAAAGCCCGCCCCCTACCCGGCGGCGACTGCTGCGGAGAGGAGTAGAGAAACGGAAGCGTGAAGGCTAGAGCGGAGCAGCGACCCCGACTTACTGGCGTCCTCTCTTGGAGGCCTCCGAGGTAAACGTGGCGCCTGCCCAGTGAGGCTAGCGCCTCCGCCAGTGTGGAGTGGGGCGGGGGTGGGGGGTGTGGGTTGGACACAGCACGGGAGGATTGGCTTTCCTGGAAGGTCCTGCCGGGTTCGCTGCCTTTATTTTGTTGGGAGTGCTACACAGCTGCTTCCAATAAGCTCTAAAGCAACGGCCATGCGTGTGCCTTGTGGTTTTTCTGACCCACCTGCAGTGCCATTCCCCTCCTCTTTCTTTAATAGTCAGTTGGGATCACCTGCATGCCTTCCTTGCTACCCCTAGGCTGGGTCAGGAGCACTTTCCCCATTGGCCCAGAAGCTTCTCCAGGGAGTAGGAGTGGGCTGTTTACCTGTCTTCTAGGTAGTCATGTACACCTCGCTGGGCAGATAGGTATTTCACTCCATACTGAATCTGCTTTCAAGCAAGCCACATCCCATAGGCATTGTATGCAGCACTTATAGAATGTTTGGCTGAGAAAACGGTACTTATTTTCTGAGCATGATTCAAGGCCTTTCATAAATACTCTAAAGTGTACCCTGGAATCAAGGCAAATCAGCAGCGAGTTGCATACCTCGAGGATATTCTATTTACATCCCCTTTCCTCTTAAAGAATTTGCTTTTATTAAGTTACGTTTTGACATTTTATCAATTTATACTATAGAATTTGCTTTTATCAAGTTTTAAGTTTTGAGATATCATCAGTTTATGATACAGCCTTATAAACTTGGGTCCAGTGGCTACAGTTACATTTACACAGGGGGTAACGAGTATCCTATGCATAGCTACAGTCCAAAAAAAGGTCCGGCGTGGCAGAATTCTTGGGAGAAATTTCATCTTGTCTTTTGTGTTTCTGTGGAGTTGGCTTGGTTTTATCTGATGGCTGCTGAATCACATAAACATGAAGACTTCCTTTGTATCTTGGTTGCTAGTTTAAAGCCAAATCTGTAGTTGACTTGTGGCAAGAAAAGAATATGTGTATTTCCATACACCCTGTTGTTGGAAAGTTTCCATTTTTTTCCCCTTTTATTTCATCATATTATGGAGGTACAAATATTGTTAGGGTTACAAATATTGCTCCTGCCTTCTCCCTCCCCCGGAAATGTCCAATCCCCTGGTGGTGTGCATCTCACACGTTATGGAAACATACATCCCTTTCCTCCTCCCCACTCCTGCCTGCCCACCACCTGCTAAAAAGTTTTTTTTTTTTTTAACATTTTGGTTACATTGTATATCTTTGCCTCTCCCTAAGAAGGGTTAGAGTTATGCCCTCCCCCTCCAAGATGCTCATCCCATCCCTAAGATTGGTCCCTCCCCAAATCTCTGGTGGGTATTGCCACCATTTGAAAACCGAAGTTTAAATCAGTCAGTACCAATTTGATGGCGAGTAGATGTGGAGCCCATTTTCCATGTCTTGTGTTGTCTCACGGAAGGTTTCCATTTTGTACATAATTTTGTACCTGTTTTTTTCCCTTTTCACCTATTTATTATTTGTTTTATCGGTACACTTTGTGAATCACTATAAGCTACCATAAATCTTTCTTGAAACATAGCAAAGTGAAAAGAGTTATAGGTAGCTGTTTACACAAGCTACTTTGCACCATTACTCTCATCAAGTCAAATTTACTGGGTCCATATTAGTTTCCCGAGTCTGCTATAACAAAATATCACAGGCTTGGTGGCTTAACACAGCAGAAATTTATTCTCTCACAGCTCCGGAGGCCATGAGTTCACAATCGGTATCACTGGGCCAAAATTAAGATGTTGATGGGGCCTTGCTTCCTCCTGAGAGTCTAATGGAAAATTGATTCTTTGACTCCTCCAGCTTCTGGTAGCTGCTGGCATTCATTGCCTTGTGGCCACGTCACTTCAGATACCAGGGCTAGTGTCTTCACATATCTGCTCTTTCTTCATATGAGCTCCTCCTCTATGTGTGTCAGATCTCACACTGCTTCTCTCTGCTAAGGAGACATGGGACTGTACTTAGGGCCTGCCTGGATAATCCAAAACATTCTATTTCAAGATCCTTAATTTAATCATATCTTCAAACACCTTTTCCCCATATATGATAACATTTGCAGATTCCAGGGATTAGGATCAGATATGTTTGGGGAATATTTGTCAGCTTACCATAAGGTTGGAAGCAGCAGGCCCATGAAATTGGCTAGTGAGAGACTGTTAATGGCCAATAGGAATGTTGGGATATTAGGGATGGGAAAACTAAATTAATAGACTAAAATTTAACCACCTATAGCCATTGACTTCACCAGATTTTGGCTTAGCCACTTGTCACTCCAAGGTAATGCTATTTTAAGAATACTTCTTATAATCAGAGATTGCTTTATAATCAGATATTGCCTTATATATCTATTTCTATAGTCCAATGTTTTCAAATTGTGGATTGTGAATCATTAGTTTGTTGCAAAATCAATTTAATAGGCTGAAACCAGCATTAAAAGAAAGACATTAGAATAGGAAATATCAGAGTGCATGCAGTAGGGGGTAATTATTGTTTCATGAAACAATAGGTATGTGTATATTGGATCATTATGTAGAATATACTTACTGTAGGTTGTGGTAAAATGGAAAGCCTGTGCTCTAAGTGATTTCATTAGTCATCACATCTAAGGCAAATGTTTCTTGCCATTAAGCAGAGCAATAAAGCTCACATTAACTTCAAGTTCTTATTGTGTAGCATAGTCCAAGAGGTAGGTGGATACTTACTCTAAGTAAATCAATTTACAGATACCCTATTTCTATAAGTACTCTTTCTTAGCATCATGTAGGTTCTTTTTCACGTCTGCATTTACAATAATTCTGTCAAGCAATTCTTTTCAGCTATTCTCATTATTTATCCATAGGATGTGTCATTACCTGGAAAGAAAAGCAGCTTATTTGTTTATTTATTTTTGAGACAGGGTCTTGCTCTGTCACTTAGGCTAGAGTACAGTGGTGCTCATTGCCACCTCAACCTCCCAGGCCCACAATGGCTGGCTAATTTTTTAAAATTATTTTTGGTAGAGACAAAGTCTCACTGTATTGCCCAGGCTAATCTTGAATTCCTGGCCTCAAATGATCCTCCCATCTCGGCCTCTCAAAGTGCTGTGATCACAGGCTTGAGCCACTGTGCCCAGAGAAAAGCAGCTTTGAACAGCTGAAGTAGTGATGTTGATAATTATAAATATAATATGGATTATATTCTGGGACCTTTATATTTTTCGTTATACTGAAATAACCTGCAAAAAGTCATACATCATTTTTTTTTTAGATTTGGGATGTGTTTTCAATAAAGGTTAAAATGTATTATAATAATCACTGATACAGTTCACCAAATATTTTACATTTTCCTTCCTTTTTGGTTGGCTTGGATTTCATGGCAATCTTGGGATTGATTAAGGCCATGTGGCTCTTTCTGGCCAATGATTTATGAGCAGAAGTGAAGTGTCACCTGGTTTGGGTAGTTAATTATTCTTATGAAATTTCAGAGTGCTCATTCCCCTCTGATGTGGAGAGTTATTGCTATGTCAGCCTGGGCCCCTGAGTGACCCTGAGGGGAAGATCTGTTCTGCCAGCCATAATCGAAATATAGCTTAGGTTAGAAATGAGATTTTATTAAGTCCCATAGCTTTGTTGTTTTAAATCATACAAATTCGTTCTTTGTTTCTGCAGCATGACCTAGCCTGTCTTGTCTGACACATTTATTTTATCAAATTTTATTATGAAGTGTATTGATACTCCAATCCTAATCTTATTTCTGCCTCTTATTAACAAAAATAAAATTATACTTTAGCTTCTGGACTGATTTTTAATACCATATACTTTTATTCTACATTAAATATATAGGAAACATTTTTATTATGTTTGCAAAAAATTGATTAGAGGTAGTCCAGAATTTTATGTATGATTCTTCTTTAGTTATTCCTAAAAGTTGAAAACCAAAGTTCAATATATATATAGACATATTGTTACCAAGCAGTCAGTGGGCTTGTTTGCTGTGCATAGAAGCCAATACTATGGCACAAGCTTTTGACAAAAGAAAAGCTTTTTTGCAAGTCCACTGGCAAGGAGATAGGAGGAAACACTCAAATCTGTCTTCCTCAGCTGGGGGCTGGGTCAGGTTTTATAAGCATAGGGTATTGAGGTGTGATTTAATAGCATCTTGTGATGGGGTGATGCTAGGAGGCATGTTCTGATTGGATCCTGGATTCTGGTTCCTACCATGTGATGTCCACTTCTTAATTGAGCTCTAGCTCCTTAGTCCCAGCACTTAGGTTCTGCCACTGATTACAGGCTCAGTTCATCTGGGCTTGCTCAGATTATGTGACCTTCAACCTGGGGATCCATGGCAACTGGAAAGCAGCTCACAACTTTGTTACCAGATTGGCCTTGTGCAGTTACAATATTTACTATAATATAGCAGGAATACTGTGTCTTTTATTGTGTCCTAACTCATAAATAATATGTATTTTAGCTGCATGTTATGTTTTATTAGTATTAATTAAGCAATGAGAAAAACCACATAGATTTATTCTTGGTTTTATGACCTTATAAAAATGGATAAACCAATTCTATTAGTTTCAACATTTTAATCTTGACTGCTTTTAGTAATTGAGCTTATAAGATGCATTTGATAATTTATTTCCCAGTTTAAAAAAATTCAAAATACATGTTTGAATACATTTATGTGAGTTAAAAATGAAGCCAGACTTTTTCTCAAAGTAAATATAACCTAGCTGATTGGTTTGACAATGAGGGCTGGCTTTACTAGCTAGATTATGTAGCCAACAGGGTGTTTTCTATGAATGGAATAAGCTATATCTGCAACTTCAAGGTTTGGCAAAAATATATAAAGTGCATGGTGAGATAAAATCATTTTATCAAAAATATTTTGCATCAAAATCAGCAATATTTCCATTTTGCTAACCTATCAAGGATTATTTCAGGTAAAACAAAGTGCTTCTAAATGAAAACAAAACAAAAATAGATTTGGCAAATCTTGGTCTTGACTTTTTGGTATGTTTCCCAGACATTGTGAAAGTGAACGACTCTAATGATAGGATGATAAATTCTTTTAAAAGTCAAATTAAAGGAGTTTGAGTTGCAGTGAGCTATGAAGATTCTACTTGGGGCAACAGAGCAAGACTCTGTCTTGAAAAAAAAAAGGTTAAGATGGTAAATTTTATGGTACCACAATTAAAAAAAAGAGTTGAGTGACATTGCTATGACACAGCTTTTTCCATTTCCATCTACTTATGTGAACAAATTTTCTCAGCGCTTACATCCATTTAAGTGAAAATAGGAATAGAATTGATGCTTCTCATTCAAGCAATAAATAGAAGTCCCACCTGGATACATTAACTAAGTGGGAAAAACTTCATCTGTCAAGGGATATATTAAAAGTTTTTGGTCAATAAGTATTCATCAAAATTTATAATATATTTAAGTTATTTTGATCATTTGTGTAGAAAAATATTGCAATGATGACTCAACCCAGGTGGAAAAATATTTTTATATTATAATATTTTAAATATTTTAATAGAGACTTTTAGTCACCAAAGTTTAAAAAAAGTAAAATTCAATTTATAAGTATTTTGTTGCAGAGAAATATGACAGATAATCAGTAAAGACTTTTAAGCATAAAAACATATGAAGCTGAGGTAAAATTTTGTGAGATGAGTAGAATGTAACTTCAAGGAGGAAAAAGAAATGATATAAACTTTCCCACTACTAAAGAAGATTTTTTTCATATATTTTTAAAATAAATTATGATGGTTATTAAATTACTATTCTATTAGACATTGAAATAATTATATAATGGTTTTATTTTTAAATTTCTATACTTGCGATACACTGGAAATTACATCCTTTTCCACTCTTTAAATTTATGATGAAAAATTTTATATATCAAGTAAAAATGTGCAAAGGAGCACATAGTTGTTTTTTTTTTTTTTTTTTTGAGATAGAATCTCACTCTATTGCCGGGGCTAGAGTGCCGTGGTGTCAGCCTAGCTCACAGCAACCTCAAACTCTTGGGCTCTAGCAATCCTTCTGCTTCAGCCTCCCAAGTAGTTAGGACTATAGGCATGTGCCACCATGCCCGGCTAATTTTTTCTATATATTTTTAGTTGGCCAATTAATTTCCTTCTATTTTTAGTAGAGGTAGGGTCTCACTCTTGCTCAGGCTGGTCTACAACTCCTGATCTTGAGCATCTGCCCACCTCAGCCTCCCAGAGTGCTAGGATTACAGGCGTGAGCCACCACACCCAGCCAGGAGCACATAGTTTTGCAAATTCTTTTAGGTGGTACATAAGCAAAAAGTTTGAAGACTGTTGGCATTGTAGTTTACATTAGCATTTTCTAAGGATATCTCCAGACGTGCTAAAAGGAGAATTAAGGCAATTCTTCAGGATTAATTGCTAGTCTCAATAGCTCTTTTTGTCAGAACTAATTGAGGAAAAGAGTTTTACACCTATCATTTATCTGGGTAATTGTCTTATTTTCATTGTGTGTGTGTGTGTGTGTATACATACATATATATGGAGAGACAGAGAGAGGGGGGAGAGAGAGAGAGAGAGAGAGAGAGATTTATATAGTTTTAATCTAAATTATGGATGCAGGAAAGCAAAATTCTCTTCTGGTAGCACATCCTACTACAAATGACTTTTTGTTCTTTTTTGTTTACTCCATTCTCATGTTTGTTGCATACCATCTCATACAAAGAAATTGATAAATAAAGGAGAAATATAACTTAGCAATGTAGGAAAGGCTATCTTTTTATCAAATTAATTGAAATACATTTTCCTCTATGAATTACATTTCCCAGTTAAAAATACCAATTTTTTGTGAAACAATTCAACAGCATGTAGATATCACATAAAAACACATTATTATGGCTCACGCCTGTAATCCTAGCACTCTGGGAAGCTGAGGCGGGTGGATCCCTCAAGGTCAGGAGTTCGAAACCAGCCTGAGCAAGAGCAAGACCCTGTCTCTACTAAAAATAGAAAGAAATTAATTGGCCAACTAAAAAACATATAGAAAAAATTAGCTGGGCATGGTGGTGCATGCCTGTAGTCCCAGCTACTCGGGAGGCTGAGGCAGAAGGATTGCTTGAGCCCAGGAATTTGAGGTTGCTGTGAGCTAGGCTGACGCCACAGCACTCTAGCCTGGGCAATAGAATGAGACCCTGTCTCAAAAAAACCAAAAAAAACAAAAAGAGCAAAAAACCCAACACATTATCAAAGGATCTCTGCATCCTTCTAGGTCCTTTGTTTCCTGGGCTCCTCCAGTCATTTATTTCAAGCCTTACAGCCATATAAATCCATTTGCTCTCTACCCTTTATGCTATAGTTGTCTTAAGTATTACATCTACATACCTAAAACTTCTACAAGAGAATGTGATCATTTTTGCTTTCAGCAGTCATACTTATTTTAAAGAAATTAATGGAGAAAAATATTTACCCAGATATTTACCATTTATGTTGTTCTTCCTTCATTTTTGAAGTTTCAAGTGTCCTGCTGGTATAATTTCCTGTCAGCCTGAAGAACTTTTAGCATTTCCTTTAGAGCAAGTCTGCTGGTGACAAATTCTCTTATTTTTCCTTCATATGAGAATGTTTTAATTTAATTTTTATTCCTAAACGATATTTTCACTGAAGAAAGAATTCTGGATTGACAATTCTTTTGACTCTGTAAAGATGTTGTTCCAAGTTAGGCACAATGGCTTATGTTTGTAACCCCAGAGATTTGAAAAGCTGAGGCAGGAGGAATGCTTGAGCCCAGCAGAGGCTGTGGGGAGCTATGATTGTGCCACTGCACTCCAGCATGGGCGACCAGAGAGACCTTGTCTTTAAAAAAAAAAAAAAAAATTGTTGTTCCAATGTCATCTGGTTTCCATGGTTTCAGAAGTAAAATCAGTAGTCATTTGAATTGTTGTACCTCTTTATGTAATGTGCCATTTTCTTTTCTGGCAGCTTTTAAGATTAAAATAACAAAATAAAAGCAAACTTTGGTGTTGACAAGTTTGATTATGCTGTGTCTGACCATGATTGGTTTTCTTTGCATGTATCCTCTTTGGAATTTCCTGAACTTCTTTAACCTGTACGTTTGTGTCATTCATCAAATTAGGGAAGTTTTGGTCATTATTTTTTCAAATATTCTTTCTGCACCAATTTACTTGTCTTGTCCTTCTAGGACTCCAGTGAAATAAATGTTAGGTCTTTTGATAATATTCTGTTCATTTCTCCCCCATTCTTCATATTGGATAAAGTCTATTACTCTATTTTTAAATTCATTGACTCCTTCCCTTTGTCATGCTCTTCTTTCCAATATTGAGTCCATCCATATTTTTAGATGTTATATTTTTCAGTCCTAAAATTTATATTTGATTATTTGTTATTGTGTCTATTATTTTGCTGATAACTTTTGTATTTCAAAATGTTTACCTTTACCTCATGAAACATAGATATACTAGCTGCTTTAAAGTTTTTATCTGATATTTCCAACATCTGGGTCATCTTGCAGTTGTGATCTTTTGATTTCCTTTTCCCTTGAGACTGTCCACAGTTTCTTGGTTCTTTGTATGTTGAATAATTTTGGATTGTATCCTGAACAATTTGAATATTATGTTGTGAGCCTCTTAGGCCTGTAGAAATTCTCTGGAGAATGTTGATTTGTTTTAGCAGGCAATTAACTTGGCTAGATTCTGACAGTTCTGTGTTGTAGATCTAAATATAAGAGCTAAAACTATAAAATTCTATAAGAAAACATATAAAAACATTATTGTGACAGTGGGCTAGGAAAATGTTCTTGGGTAGAACAGGAAAGGCACAAACCATAAAAGAAAAATATTGATAAATGTATTTCATTAACACTTAAAAACTTCTGATCTTTGAAATACATTGTTAAGAAAATGAAGAGACTAGTCACACTGGAGAAAATATTTGCAAAACATAAATGTGATAAAGGATTTGTATTCAGAATATATTAAGAACTTTTACAACTCAAAAATAAGAAGACATGCACAACTCAGTTAAAACGTGGGCAAATTATTCTGCAGTCCCCTTGGTGAAAAAAACAAAGAAGAAGAAAAAAAAAAAAGTGGGCAAATTATCTGAACAGACACTTCACCAAAAAAGATATGGATGGAAAAGAAGCACATGAAATGGTACTTAACATCACAGGTTATCAGGGAAATGCAAATTATAGGAAACATACTGAGTAGAATGGCTAAAATTTAAAACAGAGAATAAGAAATGTTGGTGTGGATGTGGAACTAATACAATTGGAAAATGGTACAGCCACTTTGGAAAACAATTACCAGATTATTATAAAGTTAAACATATACTTACCAAGAGGCCCCAAAATTCCACTGTATGCAAAAGAAGTTTAAAAAATGTTTACAGGCCGGGCGCGGTGGCTCACGCCTGTAATCCTAGCACTCTGGGAGGCCGAGGCGGGCGGATTGCTCGAGGTCAGGAGTTCAAAACCAGCCTGAGTGAGACCCCGTCTCTACTAAAAATAGAAAGAAATTAATTGACCAACTAAAAGTATATATACAAAAAATTAGCCAGGCATGGTGGTGCATGCCTGTAGTCCCAGTTACTCGGGAGGCTGAGGCAGGAGGATCACTTGAGCCCAGGAGTTTGAGGTTGCTGTGAGCTAGGCTGACGCCACAGCACTCACTCTAGCCTGGGCAACAAAAGTGAGACTCTGTCTCAAAAAAAAAAAAAAAAAAAAAAATGTTTACAGAAGAACCCACACCCAAATATTTATAGAAGTTTTTATTCGTAATAGTCCAAACTGAGAAACACCCCAAATGCCCATCAACTGGCAAAGTGATTAAAAAAATTGTATTATCTATACATAATGGACTACTACTAAGTAATAAAAATAAATAAATTACTGATACATGCAACAACATGAATAAATCTCAAAAGCATTATGCTAAGGGAAAGAGGCCAGACACAAAGGGCCACATGCTGTAGGAATCCATTTATGTGACATTCTGGAAAAGGCAAAACCATAGGACTGGAAACTGTAGGGGCAGATCAGTGGTTGCCAATGGCTGGTGATGAGGGGAGAAGCTTGACCACAAAGAGACATGAGGGAACTTTTTTGGGTAATGGAAATGTTTTTCAACTATGGTTCGTGGTTATTTAACTGTATATGTTTGCCAAAACTCATCAAACTGTGTGCCTAAAAAATTACATAGATTATATTATTCTATATGTATCTTTTGTAGCTTCCTTTAATCATTTGAAATTGTTTTTGAGATTCATCCGTGTTAATATATACAGATCTAATCCACTCATTAAGTCTTCCACTTATGAGTAAATCACAGGTATTTAGCTGTTTTACACTAAGAGGACAGTTGTTTCCATTTTTTAAATCTTTTGTTGTCAGAAACAATGATCCAGTGAACTTCTTACTACAAGTCACCGTTAGTATGTGCATAGGAATCTCTTTAGGTGAGGCATCTAGAAATGTTATCACTGGTTTGAAGGGTATGACTTTCAACTTTATTGGGCATAACTAAATTGATTAAAAAAATGGCCATACAAACCATTATGGAAAACATGTGGAGGTTCCTCAAAAAATAAAAAATACAACTACCATATGATCCAGCAATCCCACTGCTGGGTATATATCCAAAGGAAATGAAATCAGTATGTTAAATAGATAGCTACACTACTATGTTTATTGAAGTATTATTCATGATAGCCAACATTTGGAATCAACCTGTGTCTGCCAACAGATGAATGGAAAAGGAAAATGTGGCATATATACACAGCAGAATACTATTTAGTCATAAAAAAGGAAATTCTGTCATTTGCCACATAGATAAACCTGGAGGACATTATGTTAAGTGAAATAATCCAGGCACAAAAAGACAAACACCATATGATCTCACTCACATGTGAAATCTAAAAAAGTTGATCTCATAGAAGTAGAGAGTAGAATGGTGGTTTCCAGGGGCCTGGGTGGCTGCAGAGTGAGGTTGGGGAGATGTTGGTCAAAAGATATAAAATTTTAGTTGGATAAGAATAAATTCAAGAGATCTATTGTACAACATTGACTATAGTTAACAATATACTGTATTCTTGAAAAACACTAAGAGAGTGGATATAAAGTGTCCTCCCCACAGAAATGCTAACTATATGAGGTAATACAGATGTCAATTAGCTAGATTTAGTCATTCCACAATGTGTATTTTTCAAAACAATATGTTGTATATAGTAAGTACATACAATTTTATCTGTCAATTTAAAAAATTTTAAGAATGGTTGTACCAATTTATATCCCACCAGAAATGCCATAAATGTTTTTATTGCCCCACATCTAATTTTCAAATAATCAGATTTATTAAACTTGGGGAGAACTAACATCTAATGTGCATATTCTGGATTACGGGTAAGATTGTGCATCATTTATCTCATTGTCATCCCCCCCTCCCCTTTTTTATACCCCAAGCTGTTCCTTCTTCCTTGTTATTCATCTCAGTACATGACACCACGATTATTCCCGATGCTCAAGTGAGAAATCTGTGGGTCATCCCTGAGGTCTCATTCCTCCTTCTCCTCATCCGTCTTCCAAGTCTCCTTCACCTTTATTTTTTGTCCACAATATTATACAGACCTCCTAACTGATCTCCCCCCTCCAGTGGGCCCCCTTCCAGCTGGCTCTCCCTGCTACAGCAAGGATGATCTTTCTGAAATACCAACTCGATATGTCACTTCCCCACCCCCAGCATCCCTCCACAGCTTACCACCGTCCATGCTCCTTAGCTGGGTTTACGGTCTCATCCCACGCTGGCCTCTGTGCCGACAACCTCATATTTCTCCACTCCCTTCCTCAAAGTCCTCACTCCAGTTTTACTGAGTCACTTTCTGTTAAGGTGGTAAAGTATACTGATTGATTTACCTTTCCTTCCTGGAATAAACCCAACTTTGTAATGATATACTATTCCTTTTGTGCATTTCTGTATTTTATTTGAAAATATTTTGTTTAGCAATTTTGCATCTGTGTTGATGAGTATGATTAGCCTATAATTTTACTTTGTCAAAATGTATTTATCAGGTTTTGGTGTAAAAGTTATGCTAGCTTATAAAACAATGCAGGGCATGTTCCTGCCTTTTCTATTCCCTGGAAGAGTTTTGAGATGGCATTATTTCTTCTACAGATATTTGGTAGAATTCACTAATGAAGTTATCTGGGCCTGAGTTCTCTTTGTAGAAAAGTTTTTAATTATAGATTCATTTTTTTATCATCATTATTCTTATTTTTTATAATTCCATTCACTGCCCATCAGGACTCATTGGAATTTTTCTTTATTCTTATGTCGATTTTGATAAGTTGTATATTTTTCAGAAAGTTGTTGATATTACTCAAATTTCAATGTTTATTGGCACAGTATGCCATGGATTATCAATTTTCAAAGAACCAACTTTTGGCTTATATAATTTTCTTTACTCTTATGATTATTTTCTATTTTATTGTTTCATCTCTTATCTTTATTATCTTCTTTCTATTCCGTTTGGGTTGAATTTGCTAATTTTTTTTCTAACTTCTTAATGTAGATGCTTAGTGCATTGATTTTCAACTTTTCTTCTTTTCCAATATGTGCATTTAAAGAAATGATGACTTTTGAGGAGGAAGAGGACGCTGTAGGCTAGAGTAGCTAGGGAAGGAATCATAGAGAAATGGGATCTGAGATTTCAGAGAGAGGAAGGGAAGCGTGTAATAGGCTGTGAGAATGTTCTCAACAAAAACTTGATGGCAGGAATGCATTTAAAATGTTTTTATTATAGAAATATTCAAACATATACACAAGTAGAGAGTGATATAATGAATCCCTATCAACCCATCACCCACTTTTAGGCAGTATAAACTCATGGCCCATCTTTTATTTTTGAAACAGTGTCTCACTCTGTTGCCAGGACTAGAGTGCCATGGCATCAGCCTAGCTCACAGCTACCTCAAACTCCTCAGTTCAGGTGATCTTCCTGCCTCAGCCTCCTGAGTGGCTTGGACTACAGGCATGTGCCACCTTGCCTGGCTAATTTTTTCTATTTTTATAGAGTCAGAGGTCTCACTCTTGCTCAGGCTGGTCTCAAACTCCTGACCTCAAGTGATCCTCCTGCTTTGGCCTCCCAGAGTGCTAGGATTACAGGTATGAGCCACCAAGCCCAGCCTCATGGCCCATCTTGTTTCACATAATACTTCCTCCTCCAATATTATTTTGAATCAAATGCTGGGCTTTGTATGATTTCACCTGCAAATATTTCGGTACATATGGGTAAAAGATTTGGACTCTTGTTTGTTTAAAACAAAACCAGGAAACAATCAAAACGTCTTTTAGTAGGTGAATGAATAAACTGTGCTGTATCCAGACAATGAAATATTATTCATCACTAAAAAGAAATGAACTATTAAGCATGAAAAGATATGGAGGAAACTTAAATGTCTATTACTGGGTGAAAAAAGCCAATTGAAAAGGCTGTCTACTATATGATTCTGATTATATGACATTCTGCAAAAAGCAAAACTATGGAAACAGTAAAAGATGGGTCATTGCTAGGGGTTAGAGGGGAGCACAGAGAATATTTAGGGCAGTGAAACTACTCTGTATGATACTGCAGTGGTGAATACATGTCACACATTTGTCTAAACCCACAGAATGTATAGCACAAAGAGTGAACCCTAATGCAAACTTGGACACCGGGTGATAATGATGTGTCAGTGCAGGTTCATCATTTGTAATAAATATACGGCTGTGGTGGAGGATGTTGATAATGGGGTAGTTTTTTTTTTTTTTAATACAGTTTTATTTAAGACATTGCATTTTCCACTTACAATACAGTGCTTATAAAGTGCAATGTTGTCTCCTCCCCTGTGCACATGCTCCATATTCAAGCATTGAGAATGCCCAGTAATTTACTATAGCAGGTCAACTTTAAGTCTGTCACATAATTTGCTACAAATTTAGATCCTTCAATGTTTTCACTGTGTGGAACACTGCTGCATCTATGCTTGGGTTGGCTTAATCAACCTCTTCAATGGTGGGGCCTGAGGAAACACCACCAGGAGGAGGAGCTCCACCACCTGGGAAGCCCCCAGACATTCCTCCTGGCATGCCTCCTGCACTCTGGTACAGCTTGGTGATGATAGGGTTGCAGACTTTCTCCAGCTCCTTCTGCTGACGTTCAGATTCTTCCTTCTCTGCAGTCTGGTTCTTATCAAGCCAGTTTATAATTTCATTACACATGTCAAGAATCTTCTGTTTGTCCTCATCATTGATCTTGCCTTGATGTTTCTCATCTTCAACAGTTGCTTTCATGTTGAATGCATAGTATTCAAGTGAATTCTTTGTGTGTGTGTGTGTGTGTGTGTGAGACAGAGTCTCACTCTGTTGCCCGGGCTAGAGTGCTTGGCATCCTCTTCGCTCACAGCAACCTCAAACTCCTGGGCTCAAGCAATCCTGCTGCCTCAGCCTCCCGAGTAGCTGGGACGACAGGCATGCACCACCATGCCCGGCTAATTTTTTCTGTATATTTTTAGTTGGCCAATTAATTTCTTTCTATTTTTAGTAGAGACAGGGTCTCTCTCTTGCTCAGGCTGGTTTCGAACTCCTGACCTTGAGCGATCCGCCCGCCTCGGCCTCCCAGAGTGCTAGGATTACAGGCGTGAGCCACAACGCCCAGCCCAAGTGAATTCTTTGATGACACTTTGTCCCTCTGCTTCTCATCTTCAGCTTTGTACTTCTCAGCTTCCTGGACCATACGTTCAATGTCTTCCTTGCTCAAACGACCCTTGTCATTAGTGATGGTAATCTTATTTTCCTTTCTTGTGCTCTTGTCCACAGCAGAGACATTGAGAATGCCATTGGCATCAATATCAAAAGTGACTTCATTCTGTTCCTGGATACTCTCAAAAAAAGAAAGAAAAAAAATATTAAAAAAAAAAAAGTGACTTCAATGTGAGGAACACCCCGAGGGGCAGGAGGTATTCCTGTGAGTTCAAAATTGCCAAGTAAGTTATTATCCTTAGTCATGGCACGTTCACTTTCATAAACCTGAATGAGCACACCAGGCTGACTGTCAGAGTAGGTAGTGCACTGGGAGGAACATGGGATATATGAGAACTCTCTACTTTATTCTCAATGCTGTGAACCTAAAAGTTGCTCTAAAAAATAGTCTATTTTAAGAAGTACAGGCATTGTTTTGAAAAAACAAAAATAATAAAGTATTATTTTGAAAAAACCCACAAAACTCCCAAGCCTGTTGGGGACCTTGTAATGAGGTGCTGGTAAGAGTGACATTATCATGGTACTTTGGCCTGGTGAACATCAAAATCTGGGGTGACATGGCCTTTTTACTAGAAACCCAAACTCAAATCTTTGAACTTACGATTCTGATAGAGCAGAAAGTCACCTGCCAATACCAGAGGAAAAGGATTCAGACAAAAGATGTTGAATGTCAGAGAGATCATTGGAAGATATGTCCCCATTAGTGTCTAGGAATCTTACCATTTAGATCACCTGGGCAGGAGGCAGTGTCCCAGAGAGTAACACAGCCTCACATAGCCAACGGGCCATTTAGAAGGGCTCTTGTTTAAGGGGCAGGTTGCCATATGTAGATTACAGGCATGGACTTGTGTGTTAGACTGGCTCCTTCTCTCACCTTGGCCTTTGGAAGTTCATCTTTGCATCCCATGACTAGGGTAGATTTTGCAATCCTGGGAGAGGCATGTTTTGTTCTCTGCCCTAGGGGAGCAGCATGGTTAAAAAAAGAAAGTCTTGGAATCAGATATAACTAGGTGTGAATCCTATCTTCCCTACCAAAGACACTTAGATACTCTTTTGCCTTTTTCCTCATCAATAAAACAGGTTGGTCATGGCTACCTGGCAAAGCAATTGTGAGAATTAATAAGCATAATACGTGAACTGCATGGTGTGTATTTGTCATTAATCATACCTTCCGTTTAAGGTCGAACCTGCCCCCCTAAGGGTTACCTGAATCTTAATATATCTGGACTTGGTCAATAGAAATTCTATAAATTAAACTCTGTTTCTGGCATTTATTAACATTAGATCAGACTCCTGAGTTGTCTGCTTTTAAAATGTTCTCCATATTTCTCAATTTCTGAATCTAAAAGTTCTCCCAAAGTTTCTAGTTTTTCCACAATTCTGCCCTGGATGACAGGGAGGTTTTGTCCTCAGGTACACATCAGAATGTTAGAAATTCTTATTTAACCGAAACACCTTGCCTTTGAACTATCTACTGATAGCATTAGCATTCTGAGAGCTCTACATTTATATTTTATCATATCCTTTCTAACCCATTTTGAGTTCTTAATTGAGTCATAATAATTTGGAGAGGATATATTATTTTCCAATAGCACCATGGGGAATCAGAGTTACCAGAATGAAAGAAAGGTTTGAAAAACAGTTTGGAAATCCCAAAGAAAACACTCATTTGCTTCACAAACTGGCCTGCAGTTAGCTTTCCCAGTGATAGACTGACACGTCCTAGTATCTCCAGTGTCTGCAGCTTCATTTTCCCATTTCTAAAGTGACAGAGAGCAGTGGCCAGTATCCCCTAAATGGAGTGTGAATAGATAGTCATGTGATTTACTTTTAATAAGGGCATCATAATACAAACCCCACAGGGTCAGGGAGCCAGGAGAGTGTTGTGGTCAAACACAAGAGTTTGAGAGCCAGAGGGCCTGGGTTTGTAGCCCAGCGTCACTATTCACTAGTCATGTGACTTTGGGCAAGCCACTTAATCTTTTTAAGCTTTACTTTCTTCATCTGTAAAATGGCAATAATAATTGCATCTACTTCATGAGGCTGTCAGAATATTAAATGAAGTAATCTTTGGTATTTAAGTGCTCTGTAAAAATCTTTTTATGATTGTTCTTAAAAGTATGGACAGAGATTAAGGTACTAAAGTAAGTGTGAAAGCTGCAGCACAGTAGGTGCTTAATAAATGTCAGAAGTTGGTGAATTATTTTCTCTCACTTTCAACCCTTCCTTTTCCGTCAATGACAAGCGAATGGAAAGTGATTTAAGGTTCTGGACTCCGGAACCAGACTCTCTGGGTTCCAATCCTAAATCTCATGTTTGCCAGCTGTGCCACCTGAGGCAAGTGACTTGATGTCTCCTGCCTCAGTTTCCTCATCTATAATAAAAGGATAATGATAGAACCTACCTTCAGGATTCTTATCAAGATTAAGTGGGTTGGCATTATCACAGTATTTAATAACAGCCTCAACACACAGTGCTCTATACATATACTCTATACATTTACTTAATTTGTTAATTTTTAATCCCCAATTCCAGGTGCCTATGTCCTTATTATGTAAGTCTATATGGTGGGTGACTGACATCTTGCGGTTGGGTGAATTGCGGATTAATTATATTGAAACAAATAGAGTGTGAAAGTTTAGGGAAGAGAAACAGGAAAACCAAATTTATGTAGTTATAATAATTAATATGTATTCAGTACTTACTACATATCAGTTACTGATTTAAATACTTGATATGAATTATCTCATTTAATCCAACCAAAATCCTTTGAGGTAGGAGCTATTAGTATCCTTATTTTATAGATAAGGAACATGAGGCTAGGAGAGATTATGTAACTTGCCTAAGGTCACAGAGCAGAGTCAGGTTTAAACTCTGACTTCATAGCCTTGGCATGTCACCATCACACCCATGGCCTTTTTGAGTTGGGCAAAATGGTGCTCTGTGAGTCATGGGCTTATGCCAGTGGTTTCACTGAACACTTTGTGAGTCATTGATCCTTTGACATAGGGGTGGATTCTCCTCAGAAAAAATGTACACATCCAGGTTAAGTTTTTCTGGTTTAGGCAGGGATGTTGAAAACATAGTGTTGATCTACATAGTCCAGTGCTAGTTCAAAAATTCAAATAGCATAAATCAAGATTTTTTCCTAAAATGTATTTCACTGCTTATTCCAAGGTGTGTTTAAAAGCACAAAAACGAACATCTAATAAATATAGGCACTCCTGGGTCTTGCTAGTTACAAAAAAGTATGCACATTAACAAACAAATTTGGACATACTGAAGGCTGGGTCATGGAAAATGAGGTCGTCAATTCTGACACAGAATACTGAGCTATGCCTGGCGCGGTGGTTCACGTCTGTAATGCAAGTACTCTGGGAGGCCAAGGTGGGCGGATCACTCACTTAAGGTCAGGAGTTTGAAGCCAGCCTGAGCAAGAGCGAGACCCGGTCTCTACTAAAAAATAGAAAGAAATTAATTGGCCAACGACAAATATATAGAAAAAATTAGCCGGGCATGGTGGCACATGCATGTAGTCCCAGCTACTCGGGAGGCTGAGGCAGCAGGATTGCTTGAGCCCAGGAGTTTGAGGTTGCTGTGAGCGAAGAGGATGCCACGGCACTCTAGCCCGGGCAATAGAGTGAGACCCTGTCTCAAAAAAAAAAAAAAAAAAAAAAAAATACTGAGCTGATGGCAGGGTTTCTCTGATAATTATATTAATAGTTAAATTTTCAAACACAGAAAGACCACAGACACTAAAGACGTTTGGGGAGGTTTTTCTGGGGCAGCCAAGGAGCAGCTACACTCTGCTGCAGTTCCTGGCACACTTGCCTTTGCCAGGGCCCTGGAACTTTCTCTCGCTCTCCAGACAGAGAGAGTTTGATGTTGAAACTGCACCTGGTTAGGATCCAGCACTCATATAGGGAAGCTACAGGTCCCTTCAGTTTTATCTAAAACACCCATAGGCAACATTTGCTGTATTGATCACCCATTATGCATTTTGCCTTTCTTCTGGGTCAGGACACCCTAGATTTCCTTTGGAGAACCATTTATTTCTCCACGACTCCACCCATGCAGATTGGGTGGGGGGCGGGGGAAGGGGAGGGTCCTTTCTTTCTCCAGAGGCAGCACCTATGACCAAGGCCTGACTAGGAAGGAGGTGCAGGAGACCCCTTGATCGAATCACTGGGAATCCAGGGACTTACGCAGGAGGCAGTGAGAGAAGGGCTCTCTTCTTTGCTCAGCCATAGCTAAGAGTCGCCAGGTGAGTGATAGCGAAGCCAACAGAATGAGGGCAGAGGTGGGAGGTGGAAAGAAACTGAGTGCTGATGACATCATTTAGGCTCCTCGATCAAATCAGGCCTGAAAATCATCCCAACACTTTTCAATAACAAGCCAAAACCTGTTGCCTGCAATTTGGGTTGAGTTTTTGTCAACTTGCAACAGGAATTCTTAAGTGATACTGCATCTAACAATCAGACTATGGACCTTTGTTTTATCAGTGGTAGCTTGTGTCTCATTTTAAAAAATTTATTTATTTTTTAAAAATCTTTTAAAATATGTCTCCTTTTAAAAATATATATAATAAAGATTTGTGATTTTTGAGAACTTCCAGAGACCTTCATGAATCCCTAATTATTTGTTACCATTGTAGCATATAATTCTTTCCTAAATGCAGCAATGCACATATGAGAGTGGACACGCCCATGGCAACAAGTCAAGGACAAAAATGCTACAGTGGGATTTGGATCCTGGGATCGTGCACCTGATGATTGGGGCAGAGGATTATCAAAATTAATGTTTTAGCAAAATTTTTTATTACTACATGTTATAGGCTTTAGGATAAAGAGTAGACTAACCCTTGAAAGTTAAATCCCCAATGGCAAGGGTTAACTATATTTCCTTACTGTGTGAATTTGTCTAACTGCAATTTATTTCCTTTTTCTATCATTTCATCAAGTCAGATTTTCTTTCATAAGCCTTCATATCTAAGATCCATACTCCTGAGTGAAGTTTGGGTCTGCATATATTTGGTAGCCAATAAAGTAAAATGAAAGTATTAGAAATGTTCTTGTTTATTTTAAGACAAAATTTTAATCTTTCCCTAAAGCCCATAGTTTATTGACCTTTACATTTTAGATTTTCTGTATTAATTGACACAGGAAAAGCAGAGACATTTAAATGAGTTTCACTTTAAGAAAAGCTGGTATTTGAGAAGTTAAGAGTTATGAAATGGCTATTTGAGAGAATGACTATTTGCATTTAAAATTATTTTTGAGTTTAAACAAAGCTTCCTTTATGCTTTCTATTAATATTCACCTTAGTGAGTAGACTGTTTGACTTCATGTGTAAAATTTTCCTTAGAATTCTAGGATTTCAGAGCAAGAAGAGTATTTGAAGATAATTTTACATTTGTGGAAGCCAAGGAAAGAGACAAGTTAAATATTTTGTCAATTAGTGGTTGGGTGATGGTAGTTGGTGGATTGGTAATAGGTAGATTATGTTGCTTTTCCTGAATATGTGCTCCCTTCCCTGTGAGGATTACACAGCCCTGCCCGCTGCCCGTGCCTGGAGGGGCTTCCTTGTAGGTGGAGAATATGACCCCATCATACTTTCAGATCTGGCCATGCCACTGGGTTGGGCCAATGGAAGAGATGGTGTGCCAGTTCTGAGCAGCAGCTGAGTCAGGATGAATTCTGTCTTTTCTTCAACCATTAGTAACTACTGAATCAGGAATTTCATCTGGCATTTAGTAGTTGGTGGTGGCAAAAGTTGACTCACTGGGTCAGTTCTGTGGCACTGAAGCTGAGCCTTGAATTGTTTTTTTGTTTTTTGGGTTTTTTTAGATTTTTAAATTTTATTTTATTTTAACGTATTATGGGGGTACAAGTGTTAAGGTTACTTATATTGCCCATGCTCCCCCCTCCCCCCTCGAGTAAGAGCTTCAAGCGTGTCCATCCCCCAAACATTGCACTTCTTACTCACTCATTGTGGTTGTATATACTCGTCCCTTCCTCCCCCCTCCCACTCTCCCGACACCCGATAAATATTATTCCTATATGTCCACTTAGGTGTTGATCCGTTAATACCAATTAGCTATCCATTAATACCAATACCAATTTGAGTACATGTGGTGCTGGTTTTTCCATTCTTGAGATACTTCACTTAGTAGACTGGGTCCCAGCTGTATCCAGGAATATACAAGAGGTACTATGTCACTGTTGTTTCTTAAAGCTGAGTAGTACTCCATGGTATACATATACCGCATTTTATTAATCCACTCATGAATTGATGGGCACTTGGGTTGTTTCCATAGCTTTGCAATTGTGAATTTTGCTGCTGTAAACATTTGAGTGCAGGTGTCTTTTTCATAAAGTGACTTTTGATTTTTTGGGTAGATGCCCAGTAGTGGAATTGCTGGATCAAATGGTAGATCTACTTGTATCGCTTTAAGGTACCTCCATATTGCTTTCCACAGAGGAGGTTGAACTGGTTTGCAGTCCCACCAGCAGTGTAGGAGTGTTCCTCTCTCTCTGCATCCATGCCAGTGTTTGTTGTTTGGGGACTTTTTGATAAAGGCCATTCTCACTGGAGTTTAGTGATACCTCATTGTGGTTTTGATTTGCATTTCCCTGATGATTAGAGATGTTGAACATTTTTTCATATGTTTGTTGGCCATTATTCTGTCTTCTTTTGAGAAGTTTCTATTCATGTCCTTTGCCCATTTTTTGATAGGGTTGTTTGATTTTTTTCTTGCTGATTTTCCTGAGTTCTAAATAGATTCTAGTTATCAGCCCTTTATCAGATGTGTAGCTTGCAAAAATTTTCTCCCATTCTGTGGGTTGTCTGTTTGCTCTCTTGACAGTTTCTTTGGCTGTGCAGAAGCTTTTTGATTTCATTAGGTCACATTTTTTAAATTTTGTTGATGTTGTGATTGCATTTGGAGTCTTCTTCATAAATTCTTTGCCTATACCAATGTCCTTGCAGGTTAGATGTGTTTCTTGAAGGCAGCAGATACTTGGCTTGTGTTTTTTTTATCCATTCGGCCCAGCTATGTCTTGAGTGGAGAGTTCAAGCCATTCACATTTATTGAGATAACTGATAGGTGGGGAAGATTTCTGTTCATTATGTTGGGTTGAACTTTGTTGCTTTGTTTTCTCTCTTCAGCCATTGTAGTGTCTGGGCTTTGATCTTTAACTTTGAGTACATTCGTGAGTGTTTATTGTGCTGATCCATGGGTAACACTGTTTTGAGTACTTCTTGAAGGGCTGGTCTTGTCTTGGTGAATTCCCTCAGTCTTTGCTTATCTGAGAATGTCTTGATTTCTCCTTCATATACAAAACTTAGTTTTGCAGAAAATAAGATTCTAGGCTGGGCATTGTTCTGTTTCAGAAGAGTGAGAATGGGGGTCCAGTCTCTCCTTGCTTGTAAAGTTTCAATAGAGAAGTCTGGTGTTAATTGAATTGTCTTTCTCTTGTACGTTACTTGCTTTTTTCATCTTACAGCTCTTAGAGGGCCTCTTTAGTTGATATTTTGGTCAGTCTGATGACTGCATGTCGTGACGTCTTCCTATTTGCATTGAATCTCCCAGGGGTCCTCTGAGCTTCTTGAACTTGTATATAGAGATTTTGAGCAAGGCCTAGGAAATTTTCCTCTATGATATCTTCAAATAGCTTGTCCAACCCTTGAGTGTTGTCTTCTTCCCCTTATGGCAACCCTATGACCCTCACATTAGGTTTCTTCACATAATCTCATATCTCTTGTAGGCTTTGCTCTTTTCTCTTGTTTCTCTGCTCTATCTATGTGACTGATTTATTTAATTGGAGGGTGTTATCTTCAATCTATGAGATTCTTCTGTTTGATCTACCCTGTTCTTGAGGCTTTCCACTGAATTTTGTAGTTCCCTGAATTGATTCTTCATTTCCAGGAGTTTGGTTAAACTTTTCTTCATTGTATTGATTTCTTTAGTGAACTTTTGTTCTAGGTCCTGGAGGCTTTTTGTGGTTTCTTTGTGTTGGTTATTGAGTTGTTCTTGCAGGTTGTGAATTTTCTTATGAAACACATTCGGAATTCCTCTTCTGTCATTTTGGTTGCCTGATTTTGGTTGGTGTCCATTTCTAAGGGGTTTGTGTTCCTCTTTGAGGGTGTGTTTTCCGTTTGGTTCCTCATATTTCCGGAGTTCCTTCGCTGATTTCTTCCCATGTCGATCAGTTGTTGCTTCTTTCCTTTAGGTTTTCATTTGGGTATTCACATGCCTTGTTTAGTTTCTGAGCTGGTAGGTGGTGTCTGTAGGTGAGGTTCGACCACTCCCTGTATATGAGTCAGTAGGTGTTGTGAAGAGGGTGTGCAGGGTGTCCTCCTTGTCAGTAGGTGGCGCTTGCTTGGAGGAACAGGCTACGCTGTTGTTTTTGTGACCTGTGACCAGCTCTTGTTCCTCTGGAGAGTCACTCTAGTGCCTCAGGTGGTCAGTGGGGCCCTGGGACTTCCAGGTGTGTCCTTTTCTCCCTCTCAGTGAGGGCTGGTCTGGGAGTGAGTCTGGGCGGAGCTGGGTTGGGTAAGCCTGCCCTCAGGCACCACCAATGCCATAAGCAGGGTTCAAAGTTCTGTTTTCTGCTTCTGGGAAAAGCTGTCAGGGAGGGGCTGGAATGGCCCCGCTCAGTCAGAGAGTCTGCGTGTGGGGTGGGGCTGTCTGAGACCCGCAGTCTGGAGCGGGCCTCGCTTCTTTCCATCCTCCCCAACTCCGAGGCTACTCCTGGGTCTCTGCCAGCAGGCCAGACCTCACGCCGCGGGGCCTCCCTTGGCTGTGATGCCAGCCGGGAGGTTCCCTGTGCAGGATCGCTGCCTGGGCTGGGTGCATGGCCTTTTGGGAGGAGGGTAGCCCTTTAGGATGCTGATCTGCCTCTGAAGGCACACAAACCTCAGTAGGCTGTTCACGTATATCCCTTCTGTATCCTGGGCAATGCGAGACCTGGGTGCATGGGATCTGGTCTGCAGGTCTGACCTCTGGGCCCCAGAGTTCAAACTATATCCCCACCAGGGAGAGGAGTGCCAGTCACAATTCACCCACAGGGAGCCCAAGCTGGGTCTATGTCTCTCAGCCTCAGGGTCTGCCCCATTCTCCTGGGATCACCGGGCCAGCATCTCCTGGCAGGGCTGGTGGGTAAGGAGCTCTTGGTCTGAGTTCCCCTCAGTCAGCTGTAGGGCCCCAAAAGGGAAGGTCCCGTTCCCTGGAGGTGCCTCCAGCTGGTGGCTATACTGTCTCTCTCTCGGCAGCCACGGGTAGGGTGGGGGGAGGGGAGAATGAGGCAGTATGGTGCCTGCCACGCAGCTCGGGTCTGTGCACAGGGAAGTGCTCTGCGGGAGTTGGGAGCCTGGTGCCACGTCCGCTACAGGCTTACTGTTCACTGGCAGTAGCTATCTCTGGGCTGGTGTCCGCAGGTCTTTCCACCCGCTGGGGCGCCCACCAGTAGTCCGAGATGCAAGGGAGGGGAAAGTTAATCTCTCTACCTATCTTGCCGCTGGTCTCCAGGCTGCTCTGGAGGTCTCAACTTCTAGTTCTCCTCTGCAAACTCTTCCCGTGGAGTCTCTCGTGGTCTCAGGTACCCCTCCTTCTGACCCTCATCCAATGTATGCTTGTCTTCTTGCTTCTTTCTTCTAATTTCTGCTAGAGACACTCTGGTCTTTTCTGCAGAGACACTCTGGTGGTATTTCTCATCCGCCATCTTGATTCGGATCCAGCCTTGAATTGTTGCTCCAGCTCTCCAAATGATTCTATGAATTATTAATATTCTTTAATAAATCCCTTTTCCACTTGAACTAATTAATGATTCTATTTTTTTAAAAAATTAAGACATATACTGTCTACTCTATAGACACATTTTCAGAAACATTTTTCTTTATGATGAAGTTCACCTGCATGCTTTCTGATGAAATGGGAAACAGGCATATTTGACATTATATATAGTGTTTTTAACACTTTATGTGATTTTTATCCCAGTGATCAAGTTGACCTAGATTAAAAAATATTTTACTCAGGATAGGTGAGGATATGAGGGAACAAGAACTCTCATATTCTTTTATAGGAATGGAAATTTCTATAAATATTTTTGTATGAAATTTATTAGTACAGTTTTAAGCAGCCTTTAGTATCCTGCATACCATTTATTTCATCCATCAACTCTATAATTAAAACTTGTGTTAAGTACAATTCAAGGATATATGTGATGACACAGAAAAAGGATGTTCATAGTAGTGTTATTTATGATAATATTTATGAAGAAAGTTATTTATAATACTATTTATAAAGAAAACTTGGAACTTAATGTCCGAAGAACTATAGGACAATAACGAAAGATGCAACATATGCAAAATAGGAATACCAGAAGGAAAAGAAAAAGGGAAAAAATAGAAAAATATTTGAAGTCTCAATGACTGAGAACTTTCCAAAATTAATGACAAACATCAAATCACAGATTTAGGAAGCTCAGAAAACACCAAGCAGGATAAATATAAAAATATATAAATATGATATGTAGGCATATCTTATTCAAGCTGCGGAAAGTCAAAGAGAAAAGACTTCCGATTGACTCATTGTCATAATCCACACATGGTCACTGCATGTCGTATGAGTTGATTTCCTCTTGGCGTTGGTTGGTGGGCCATTGTGAATATTCTAGTCACAATCTTACCATGTCTCCTTTACTTCTGACTCTGAGAAATCACCTTCCTTTCTACTGTCGCCTAGTTCTGTGGTCTGTGGCAGATCCACAGTGCAAAGAGAGTGGGATTTGGATTCAGCTATGTCTAGATTTAAATCTCCACCCCATTGCTCACTAACAGTGGTCTAGCTACTCTTTGAGTGACTCTCTTGGTCTGATAAATGAGGATGATACTGGTTCATAGAACTGTTGTGACAAAGCAGGTCACCAACAGATGGGAGCTGAATGCTCACTGCTCTTCCTCCACCTTGCCCCCTCAGTTATCCGAATTGCTTTAAGGGGTTCTGGTTTTTTCTGCAGGACCCTCCTTGTGCTGGGCCAGAATCTTGCTTTCTGTCCATGACTCCTGCTTTCTCTCTGACCTGTGGTGGGTGTTTTGGGTCCCATTATTTTGCTTCTTGATTCTGTTCCTGCAACTCCACTCATTCTGGGGTGGCGACTGACCCTTTCCACTGCCCCTGCTTGGCTCAGATTTGATCTCTACTTGTCAGGTCCCTCCACAGCCAGTCTTGTAGCCTTGGCAAGGTCATTACAAGTCTTGCACCATACCTGTGCTTCTGTACACCACGTGCCAATCAGACTGAAACATAATGATCCTGCTGAGGGAGGAGGTGGCCTTTACCTCACAAATGTCATAAAAGGCTGGCAAATTTAAAGCAATGAGCAGAGAACCCTGGGAAAACCATGATTTTTTTCTCCTGAAAAGACTCTTCACTGTCAAAAAGAGTAAGGCAAAAATATACAGTTCAAAGCACTTAGAAGCAGAATTATCTCTAAGGAGAGTACTTTTAATTTTGCATGTCAATGGCTCTTTTATAGATTTTGTGCTTTTGAATGAATTTGTTCAGTAGGAATTTAGGGAAGCCTAGCTACATGGAGAATTAATTATATATATATATAAAACATTTGAATATGAGTATCTTTATTATTTTAATATGGCTATTATTTTCAGAAAGCAATACATGTTCATTATAGAAAGTCTAGAAAATACAAAAACCTTTAAAGAGAAAATAACTCAGAAATAATCCTTAGCATTTTAACATATTGCCTTGTCATTTATTTTTCTTTACAAAATTGGGATCATATTTCATCCACAATTTTATATCCTACTTTTTGCACTTATCAGTATCTGTTGAGTGTTTTACTACGTCCTTAAATATACCTCCAACACATTATTTTTAATGACTGCTTATCAATGCATGGAGTGACTGTATTATGATTTATTCAGCCAACCCCTTTTGTTGGGCATTTCTGAATCCTATTACAAACAATACTTCAGTGTACATATCTGAACCTCCATTTTTGAGTACGTATCCAGATATACCCTTAAAATAGATTCCTTTTCAGCGCTTCACACTTCCCAGGTCCTCTGGCTGCTCCTGGAGCTCTGGCTGCTCTTTGTTTTGCTACCATCAAGCTCGACTACAGTGGTGCTAAATGACCAAAGATGCCTTGGGTGGAGAATTCTCTCTGGCAGGACAGTTTTATTGCCTTCTGGGCTGGGGTCCTCCCCTGCGATTTTAGCTGCTTGGCACATGGGGGATGGTAAATGTGACAAAGGCAGCTTTGCTGGCTTGTTATGAATGAGCTGCTTTCTGCGCCTGTGCCAGGAATCGCAGGCTGTGGCCGTGTGAGCAGCCTGTAATGCAATGCCCTAGGCTGTGCCTCCGGGGCTGGCACGGGCCTTTGTTGACAAGTGATTCCCTTTCCAGAGTGGGGGCCTCCTGGTAAGGCCAGCATCTGCAGAAAGTGCTAGAGGAATGGCAATCCCCACACCCAGGGTTCTGCTTGATATGAATGGCTCCCACTGGCAAGCTGGGGTCTAGAGTTGGCTGGGTGAGCACTGGGGATGCTGTGGCGAGCCAGGGTGTGTTTGTGGGTGTGCGTGAACGTGTGTGAGAGAGCGTAGGTAAATATGCAATTCCCTCTTTTCTGAGATGATTCCCTTTTATCTATTCTGAGATGATTTCTCTTTGTTACGGCGAACTGGGCTGGTGGGTTTGGTTTTTGGCAAGGGCCCTCTGGCTGGCTTGCAGATGGACACCTTCTCAATGTGTCCTCACGTGGCCTTTCGTCTGTGCTCATTTGGCAAGAGAGAGGAAGAGAAAGAGAGAGAGGTCCCTTCCTCTTCTTATAAGGCTACCAATCCTATGGAATTAGAGCCCCACATTTATGACCTCATTTAACCTTAGTTACCTCCCAAAGACCCTTTCTCCAAATACAATCCCCCTGGGAAGTAGGGTGTCAACATACAAATTTTGGTGGGACACAAACATTCAATCCATAATACCCTTACATCTTGCTCTATTTTTTTCCTATAGCATTCATCATCTTTTAAAATACTAGGTGAATTATTTATTATTATTATTTTAATTTTAAACTATTTCTACTTTAAACTTTTTCTTAATTTTTTTCTTTCTTCTTTTTAGCATCTTTTGTAGCAACTTAGATGGAATATTTATTAAATTGGTTATTATTTGTGTCCTACTACTAGATATAAGCTCCATGAGGGCAGGGACCTTTGTATGTTAATCGCTGATGTCTCCCAAGAACCTAGAAGTGTGGCTGCACATAGCAAGTGTAGAATGAAGGAATAAGGTCAGCAACCATGGCTGTTGAGGTGAGGAAAAAAATAAAAAGAGAGAAAGGGAGAGAATGAACTGCTGGTAATGCATAGAAACCCCAGGAAATACTGAATATCTCGGAAGGGAGATTGAGAGTGACCTGCCCCAGAACTGTTAATACCTTGTCCAGCAATGTATGGATACTTCATTTGATTGGGCACGATGTGGGGAATTCCTCCACACTGGTTCAAGCTTGTATCTCTTTGAGTTGCCATAAGGGCAGTGGTGTCTGCTTAGGCTACGATAACAAAATACCGTAGACCAGCTTAAATGACAAAAATTATCTTACAGTTCTAGAGTCTGGAAGTCTGAGATCAGGGTGCTAGAATGGTTGGTTTCTGGTGAGGGCTCTCTTACTGGCTTCTAGACAGCCACCTTCCATGACGGCCCTACCCTCATGACCTCATCTAAACCTAATTATCTCCAAAGGACTCATCTCCAAATACCATCACATTGGGCATTAGGGCTTCAATGTATGTATTTTGGGGGGACACAATTCAGTCCATAGCAGATGGTATAGCAGGAGATCAATGATCCTCAGGATCCAGGCTCATGGGATGTCACAGTTGGGAGTAGAACAGGACGCTGTTCACATAGACCACGACTCCTCAGCCCACAAGTCAATGCTTGGAATGCTGGGGCATTGCAAAGGCCAAGTGGCATCACGGATACTCACATCGGCCAAAGCCTGTCTGGGAGGCTGCTGTACTAATCACTCTACCAGATCCTGTGGAATGCTAGTCATTAACAGGTCTAATTTCACATACATCATGTTCTTCACAATTTTAAATGAATGATTAGATTGGATTCCCTTATTCTTTTTGTTTATAAAAGATACTGGGGCTGCTAGGGAGGGGTGAAATATAGGGCCTAAGAAGTGGGTATCATACTATTTAAAATATTGTGGCTTAAAAATAAAGAGTGTGTGTGTGTGTGTGTGTGTGTGTATATGTGTGTGTGTGTGTGTGTGTGTATTTTGAGACAGGGTCTTGCTCTGTTGCCTGGGCTAAAGTGCAGTGGCATCATCACAGTTCACTGCAACCTCAAATTCCTGGGCTCGAGTGATCCTCCTACCACAGCCTCTCAAGTGGCTAGGACTATAGGCATATGCCATGATCCCCAGTTAATTTTTCTATTTTTTGTAGAGACAGGGTCCCGCTATGTTGTTCAGGCTGGTCTCAAACTCCTACCATCAAGTGATCCTGTTGCCTCGACCTCCCAAAGTGCTAGGATTACAGGTGTGAGCCACCATGCCTAGCCTTAAAATATATTTTAGTACTTATGGGAGAGAAATTATCCCTTAATAATATCTTAGCTATGCTCATGAATCTTTTCAGATGAACGTTAGAATTATTTACTCAAGTTCCAAATTAAACAAACTAAGATTTCAATTAGAACAGTATTAAACCTATACATGATTTTGTAATGCATCGACATTTTTACAGTATTGGGTTGTTTCATTCAGGAATGTGGTAAGTTTCTACATTCCTTTTATGTCATTTATGTCTCTCAGTAAAGTTTTGTTGTTTTCTTCATATCCTCCCCTCTCTTTGTAACTGTTCTTAAGTGTATTATAGTTTGTGTTATTATCATGAAGGAAAGAGGTTTCGAAACCGGTATATTTTCTAACAATGGCTTGCTATTGTATTGGAAAATATTGATATTTGTGTATTTTTCTTATATAAAGCCATATTACTGAACTCTCCTGTTAGTGCTAATTATTTTTTAGTTTATTCTTTGAGTTTTCAGTCAGTTATCCATTTATAATAACAGTTTTGCATACTCCTTTCCAACGATTATGACTCTTGTTTCTGTTTCTTGCCCTATTCTTGACCTTTAATATACTAAATAGTGATGGTAAAGAGAGCGTGTTTGTCTTGGTCCTGATTTTATGGGAATGTGTCTACAGTTGCATTGTGCAGTAGTCCTCCCTGGCCTGTTTGCCTTCAGATTTACTTCTCGTCTTTCCCTGCCTTGCTGTACTGCAGGGCACCAAAATCTGCAGGCTGCATGTCCCCAGGCTCCTGAGTCAGCTGGCTCTGGCTGAGTGCAGCCTTGGGAGGTTGTGGCAAGAGATTGGTGAACAGTAGAAAGCCAGGGTGTTTCCCCCGTTGTTCTCTGCCACAGGTAGTAACTCCAGCAGCAGCTGCATCCAATTCCCAGCTCCAGCTCTGGCCAGACAGGTGTCTCCGTGGGTCCAGCTTCCACTACGTGAGCCTGGTCTCTGGTCTCAGGACATACTTACTGCCTCCTTTTTTGTTTCTTCAGCTAGGCTGCTCTTAGTCCCCAGCAAGAGGGCCCCTGCTCTTGACCCCATTTTAGACGGCCCTGCATATTACAAACACACACAAATAACTAACTGTATTGAAAAACTCATGGTTGTCTTTATGTTTTGGGCTTCTGCATCAGAGCTGGCACGGCACAGCCTGTGACCGTGTTAACCAGCCTCTTCTGGTTAACACAGAACAGGACTCCTGGAAATGCCTGGAGACACCTCTTGCCCTGTGTTCTCAAAAGACAACTGCATCTGAATGCCGTCCAGTTTGGTGGGTTGCACTGCTGCTGATGCTTTGGGGATAGATACTACTTTGGAGCGCTGAGAGGATCTGAGGGTAGAAGCACTTAGATATAAGACAAGACAAAACAATTAACTTGGTGATCCCTTCTTCCAGACGGCATGCATGCAATGGATTTCTTAATAAGGAAGTGTCACTTCCTAGAAGGGATGAGCATCCATTTTCTTTCTTCCCTTTGTGTTCCAATTCACAGTTCTGGAGTTATCTGAATTAGGATAGCATTTTGTTACAGTTATATTAATACATAGTTACTGAAGAATGTTTAGCAGTAATAAGCAATTCATGTTGCTCTTAACTATATGTCTAGACCTAATCTGAATGTTGGCCTAAAATCCAGAAACATGCTAATACCATGTATGGCACACAGTTTGAATGTCTTACTAGAGAGATGTGGTCTCAACTTGAACCAATAGTCATAAAATTCTTTGGAGACATTAAAAGGTTACAGGTATTTATGATATATCTTGAATCTATCCACTGATGAAACACATTTAAATTTGAACTTATAACTACTTTAAGACACATGATGAAAATGCTGACTAAAAAATGCTGCTAAAGCCATTAAATTTAATTTATAAACGATATAAGATGTGCTAGGAGAGTTAACTAAAACAATAGATGATGCTCAAATACAGAGCAAAATGTCTTTGGTGGGAAAGGAAATTAAATTTTTTTTTATGAGTGAATTGCATTTTTATTTACGTTGGGGAGAGTCTCTCTCCCTCGTGTTCTAGTCTGTGAATGGCTCACATTTGGACTTGGTGTAGGCTCCTAGTGGGAGGAGAAGGGGATGGTGAAAAACCTCATCACACAGAAAAGCACAGCCCTAAATCTCTTCAGGTTTCATAATTTTGCTTTTGCTTCTAAAAACAGTCATCTCTCATGGGGTGTTATGGGCTTTATATCCTGACATTTTCCACTTGCTGCTTCTTGGTGTGACAGGAGACATGCCAGCATGTGGCACTGTCGAGGAAGGCTGGTGGAAGCTGTAGGGTGAGGCCTCCACTTCCCAGTGACACTGTGCTCAATTCCCAGGAGCTTCCATGGTGAGTGAGCTGATTCCTTGGCATGTGGTTCTGTGGCAGACAGGCTGTGACAAGAGCCCACTCTACCCTGGACACCTGGGATGGCACTGAGTTTTAAAAGGCAAAGGGCACGTGGTGAGGGCCCAGGCCGAGGCCCCCATGTGACGCCATGGTAGGCAGCGGCACCGTTTGAGGCTGGGCAGGGGAGGCGTGCAAGCCTCAGCCCGCCCAGGAGGCAAATTCCAGTGTAACCAAGAAGGCTGCTGCAGAACAAAACAACAATGGCTGCTGATTTGGCATCAAGGACATGACATTTTCAAAGCCACCATGGCTGAGGATGGTACCAACATGCTGCAGCTGGAGAAAGTGGGTGATCAATGTTTGAAGAACAGATGACGTTCTGCCAGTGGCTCAGCCAACAGCTCAGAGTTTCATGGGAAGACATCTCTGCCCGGCTAGCTTCTCTTGGACAATGTCTCCTGTAAAACCTCCGAGGCACTTACATAGCATATTTCTGTGTCCACTCTCTTGCTAGTCTGTTGTACTTCTCTTTGTCAGCCTTGTAGATATGGGCTATCTCTGGCACCAGAGGGTCATTAGGGTTGGGGTCACAGAGTAGGGAACAGATGGACAAGAGAACTTTTGGTACGGTCAGTGCTGGAGACCACTGAGACTGCAGGATATCGAGGCAGATGCTGCCATTACTGTTGATATTGGGGTGATAAATTTTGGTCGTGAAAGCAACCTTTGGGGGCTTAAAAGGGTAATCCATAGGAAAGTGGATGGTCAGGAAGAAAACACCTCCTTGGTAAGGACTGTCATTTGGGCCCATGATAGTGGCCTGCCAGTGGAACAATCATTACCCACGGGTCCCGCAGAACACTGGGCAGGAGGATCCCTCTGCAAGTCGCTTAATTCCTTCTGGATCCGCTTCAGCGCCATCCGACCCCCACTGCCGGGGACCGGGACAGCCCAGCCAGGGCTGCCTGAGGCGGCCCGGTCAGGAAATTAATTTTGGATTTGTGACATCTACCATTCTTTGATATGAACTATTGCTCGCTATTAACAATGTAAACAAAATAGATAGGAGGTCCCAAAAAAGAGTCTTCCTTGTAAGGTTTCTAACTTAGCTTCCTTCCTTTTGAGGAATTTTTACACATAAGCCAAATAAAATTCAAAGGATTAACTTGAAACAAAATAATGTAAACAAAATCAGATCTAAGTTTGGCAATTTCTCACTTAAAGGAATGCAAAAATGATATTTTTAAATGTTAAAGAAAATGGTTTTTCTAAATAGAAACAAACTGCATGTGAAATCAAAGTGATATTCCAATAAAATATAAGGAAATTAGAACAAGGATATGAAAATGCTTTCATGACTTTAAAAGAGAAGATTCATTATCCCAAAGTAATGTCTATAGAAAGTATTTTCCAGTCATTATATATCAAGATATGCTCTTGATTGTAGAGGGATTTGAACAAATTAAGCAATGTACTTGGATTTTTGGTTTTCTTTATCCTAACATTGCAACATTTGAAAGAAGAACTTAAGAAATATTGTATGTATCTAGATATTACCTTAAGAGATGGTAAAAATCCTGATATATATAATGATTTATATGATAAAAATAAAATATAGTATTTTTCTACACTAACAACTTTTCATAGTGATTGTTGTAATGTTTGAACACAAGTGAAATTCCAAAATGGATATTGCTTTAAGAATTTTGCAAACACTTCCAATGAAAGTGTTATTGCTTCAGTAAAGTGAAATTTCTCCAAATTGAAATTAATTTTAAAAACTATCTGAAAACTATGATGAATCAAAAGCAGTTGTCAAAAACATTTCACATTATCATTAATAGAATATGTTATGTGAAAATCTTGATTATAACAATAGAATTAATGATTTTTATGAAATAAACATCAAGAAAAAGAAGTCTTATGAAATATGTATCATAAGTTATGAATTATGAATGCCCTTATTTTATTACTCATTTGAACATTGCTGGTTCATCAACACATAAGCAATGATAATTAATTTGGTTGCAATTTTGCCAACTTTTATTCACACGAGAAACATAACTTTATACATATTTCAAAATGTTGTCATCATAAAGGTATTTGTAAGATAGAAGGATAGAACATAGTTTTATGTAACAATTTGTCATTTGACTTATAACTTGTAAACATTTATACCTACAGTATATGGGCCTTTATTTGTATGTTTGTCCTAGGATCTTTGAACGCTAGGGCTAAGCCTGCCATCAGCCCAGGGTGTTATTAACTTATTGTTGCCTGCTTAGCTTCTTGGTCCTTCCATTACCCTTTTATTTTGCACAATTAAGTAAATACATGTATATTTTCTTATGCCCCCTTCTTTTCTGAATGAAAAGTAGAGTTATGGTTGAATACTGTCTCCCCCAACAGATATGTTGAAGCCCTAATTTCCAGTAACTCAGAATAGGATCTTATTTAAAAATAGCATCATTATAGATATAATTATTAAATAGTTAAGATGAGGTCATATTGGAGTAGGATAGGACCCTAGTCTAATATGACTGGTATCCTAATAAGAAGAGGGAAATCTGGAGACAGAGATATACAGAGGGAAGATGATGTGAAGACATGTAAGAGAAGACTGTCATGTCACAACACAGGCAAAAATTGGAGAGAAGCATCTATAAGCCAAGGAATATCTAGGATTGCCAGCAAACTCTGGATGCCCTTGAGGCAAGGAAGCTTTCTCCATTATAGGTTTCAGAGAGGCCGTGGTCCTGTCAATACTTTTTTTCTTTTTATTTTAATATAGTGGGCATAAGTTGAATTCCATCACATGTGTATATTGTATAGTGGTGGAGTCTGGGCTTTTGGTGTACCTGTCACCCAAACAGTGTACATTGTACCTCATAGGTAATTTTTCATCCTTCACCTCCTCCTACTTTTCTTTGTTTTGAGTCTCCAATGTCCATTATTATAGTACTCTGTGTGCTCTTGTGTAGCCATAGTTTAATTCCCACTTATGAGTGAGAACATGTGGCATTTATTTTTCTGACCTAAGTTACATCACTGAGGATGATGGCCTCCAGTTCCATCCAAGTTGCTGTAAAAGACATTACTTCATTCTTTTTTTTATCACTGAGTAGTACTCCATGGTGTGTGTACTCCAAGCACATTTTCTTTATCCACTTATTGGTTTTGATGGACACTTAGGTTGGTTGCAAAGATACTTGATATAATTTTGATTTTTTAAGAATTTTTTAAGACTTGTTTTGTGTCTAATGCGATTTATCTTGGAGAATGTCCCATATGTTGATAAAAGAATATATTCTGTAACTGTTGGGTGGAATGTTCTGTAAAGTCTGGTAAGTCCATTTAGTCTAATGTCCAATTTAATTCCAATGTTTCTTTGTTGATTTTCTGTCTCAATGATCTGTGTAGTGCTGTGAGTGGGGTGTTGAAGTACCCACTATTTTTGTGTTGCTGTCTATCACTTTCTTTAGGTTTAATAATGTTTGTTTTGTGAATCTGGGTGCTCTGATATTGGGTGTGAATACATTTAGGATCATTATATCCTCTTTCAGAATAGATCCCTCAATCATTATGTTATATAATGACCTTTGTCTTTTTAAAAATTATTTTTGATTAAAAGTCTGTTTTATCTGATGTAAATATAGCTACTTCTGATCACTTTTGGTTTCTGTTTTAGTGGAATATCCTTTTCTATCCCTTTTCTTTCAGTCTATATGTGTCTTTATGGGTAAAATGAGTTTCTTGTGAGCAGCATATAATTGCATTATGCTTTTTAAAAAAAATACATTCTGCCAATCCATATCTTTTAAGTGGAGCATTTAATACATTTATATTCAAGGTTAATCTCGAGATGCAAGGCTTTGTTCTTGTCATATTGTTAACTAATTTCTAGTAGTTTTATAAATTCTTTGTTTTATAAATTCTTTTTCTCTGTCTTTTTGTCTTTGTGGTTTGCTGAACTTCTGTCATGTTGCCATTTAATTCCTTTCTCTTCCTCATTTGTATGATTGTTTTATTAGACTTTGAGTTTTATATTTTTGTGTGTTTTTGTGATGATGAATGTTGACCTTGAGCCAGGCTGGAGTGCCTGGCATGATTATAACTCACTGCAGCCTCTCACTCCTGGGCAATTCTCCCACTTTACTCTCCCAAGTAGCTACCACTACAGGTGTGTGCCACTATGCCCAGCTAATTTTTAAAAAAATTTTTGTAATGATGGGGTCTCACCATGTTACCCAGGCTAGTCTCAAACTCCTGGCCTCAAGTGATCCTCTTGCCTCGGGCTCTCATAATACTTGGATTAGAAGCATGAGCCGCAACACCCAGTCCTGTCTTGCTAATTTAAAAATTCTTCCTTTTGCTTTGACTTTAGTCACTCTGATTATAATATACTGTGGTGAAGTCCTTTTTGCAATATATTTGCAGGGGATTGTTGGGCCTCTGTATCTGAATGTGTAATTCTCTTGCTAATCCTGGGATATTTTCATCAATTATTTCTTATATAGATTTTCTGAACATTTTGACTCTCTTCCCCACTGGAATGCTGATAATTTGTGAGTTTGGTCACTTTAGGTAGTCCCAGACAGCTCAAAGACTTTGCTTCTTCTTTTAAATTCTTTTTTCCTTGTGTTTGTCTGACTGGATTATTTTAAAAGACCTGTCTTAAAATTCTGAGATCTTTCTTCTACTTGAGTTACTCTATTCTTGAAGCTTCTGAATGTGTTTTGTACTTCCTTCAATGAACTTTTCAGTTCCAGAATTTCTGCTTTTTTTTTTTTTTTTAATATATCTCCTCAGTAAATTTCTCATTCATATCTTGAATTGATTTTCTGATTTCTTTATATTGGCTTTCAGATTTCTTCTGCATCTCATCAAGCTTTTTTATTTGGGATTCTTTACTTGGCATTATGAGGAATTCTCTTTGTTGTGGTCCTTTGGTGGTATCATGTTTCCTTGATTTCTTATGTTTCCTGTGGTCTTCCACTGATATCTGCACATATATTAGTTGCTTGTTTCAATTTCTGAAATTACTTTTGAAAGGGAGAATTTTTTCCTGAAGTTTTATATATGTTGGGTACCTGCAGTGGTATGATTTTAGTATAATTTCTTAGGCAGTACACAGGGTCAGTGATATCTATGTTTTCTTGGTGTCTTAGTTGAGGCCATTGCTGGGGACTTGAATACCACCTGAGCCAGTCTTCTAGTCCTTGTAGTAGCAGTAGTGAGCTGAGTATGTCTGATTTAAGGCCCCAGAGCAGGTTATGCTGGCAGTAGTGTTAATGTGTCCTGTGGGGGCAATTCTTGGGCTTTCTGAAGTTAGTTGCTCTGAAGTTAGTAGTTGGAATAGAGGGCCACGTGTGCAGGTGGGTTCTCAGTCCCCTGAGCACATCTCAGGCCCCTGGTGTGATGTGGAAGGTGGCAGTAGCTGTGGTAGAGCCACCCACTAGGACCCAAGTAGTCCTTGTTGGTGCTATTGGTAGCTGCAATGGGATTGGGCAGACTAGTCCCCAGTCCCACATCTGCTTGTAATGGGGTGGTAGGTATTGTCCTAAGTGTGCTTCGGAGGGCTTTGTCTCCCCTGTCCCTCCCCAGGCTGGGTGGGGCTATAGCTGCATCAGTCTGAACTCAGCCCAGGGGTAGGACACTGCCTGGTTTTAAACTCCCCAAATTGCACCTTGGATCTGTGGCCAGAAAGGGTAGGGCCTTTGTAAGCCAGGCTGCATTGGCAGGAAATGCAGGTTGGAGTATGGTTTACTCACTCAGTCTCACAGCAGCCAGTGGCAGGATGATAGGCATTGTCCTAGATGTGTGTTAGAAAGCCTGGATTCCCAGTCTCTCATAGCTGGATGGAAGCTACAGCTGTGTTAGCTCAAATTCAGCCCAATGGTGGGGGCACAGCCCAGTGTTAAACTCTCCAAATGGTGTCTTGGGCCTGCAACCGGAAAGGCTGGGGTTCCACTCGGGCAAGCAGTATGGGCCAGAAACTGTGGAAAATGCTGTCTGCTCACATGAAAATGCTGTCTCAACAGCAGCCCACAGCAGGGCAGTGGGGACCATCCCAGGGCATGTGGGAGCGCATGGCTCTTCTATCCATCCTCAGAGCCATGCAGTGGCTGCAGGTGCACCCATAGTTCCCTGGTATCTAGGCTCTCAGAACAGAATCCAGCTCAAGCTGCTCTTGGTTCAGGTGCCTGGGGGATTCCACGCGGGCTCCCTTTATGGGGCAACATCACTGTTTATTCTCCAAGCATTATGTTAGTCCTGAGACTTGTGTGGGTTGGGGGATTCTCTTGTAGCCAAGACCGTGAAAGCTAGTCTGGGAGTGTGGCGCCCTGGGGGCCTCTTTCTTACAGTTTCCCTGCATCCAGGAGCTTCTCCCAGCTCTTAGCCTGTCCCCAGCCAGGCAAGTTGCCCTGAACCCTCTCTTTACCCATTTTTGGTGCTTCCTGTCACTTCCCTGGAGAATTCTAGCATTTTCTCCTAGACTCTCTGTGCAAAATGTGAGAATCTGCTTACTATTCTGGTTCCTTTCTGTGGAGGAGGCACATACTACCTATGTCTAGCTGGCCACCTTGATCCTATCTTTAACACCTTGATTTTGGACTGCTGGCCTCTAGAACTGTGAGGCAATACATTTCTGATGTTTTAAGATACCTAGTATGTGGCACTTTGTTAGAGAAGCCCTAGGAAATGAATATGGCGGATAGCATACTAAAGACATTCCTTACTTTTGTGTTTCTACAGCTAGATACCTAGCAATATATCTGCTGGGTCATAAGAAACATGTCTTTTTCATCTTAACGGCTACTCTAAATTGCCCTCCCAAGTGGCTCTATCAGTTCATACTCCTACCAGAAGTGCATGAGAGCATGGCCAATGTTTGACATTGACAGACATGCGCATTTTTTCCTCATCTGATGGGTAAAAGCAGTATTTTTTATAAATCTGTATTCCCTAGATTAGTAGTGAGATTATGTTTTTTTCATATGTTAATTTTCAATTTGAATTTCTTCTGTAATTTGTCTTTTTAAAAACTTTGCCCATTTTTCTGTTGTGTTGTTTTATTCCTAGTAGTTTGAAACATTTCTTTATGCAGAAGATGATCTTATTCATTTTAAACTATTTCTAGTTTAGGAAGAGCTTTTAAATATCAAGAATGTTTGTTGGGTTTAATTGGTTGTCTTTTTAGCTTCTAGTGAGATAATCAAATGATATTTATTTGACCTATTGATATAAGGCACCTGTAATTGTAAGGACCTTAAAAAGCAGAGCAGTTACATATTTTATGGGCAAGAGGAATGGTGCCAATGTGGAGCTTTCAAAACATGTTTAGAGGGTATGTCTAAGAGAGTGAGGAGGTCATTTTTAGAAAATAGGTCATCTTTAGAAAAGCCTTGTGCAGGGTCTTGTAGGGGTGTAAGGCATGTGAGCTTTACTGTACAGGCAATGAAACTATTACAGAATTTTGAGTAAAGGATAACTATAGAATTTAAGAAGATTAATGTGGTGGTAAGGTGGAGAAAGCAAAAAATAAAAGCATGGAGAGGACTTAGATGCCCAGGGATGAGATGAAAAGAGCTTTTTGCTATAATGACACTAACAAGGAAGAAGAGAAGGAAGGTCATCAAACACACCAGTATGACTCTCTGAAGGTCTTTGTAAGGACAGAAAGGTACCTGTTCAGACATAAATACTAGCATGTCATAGACTTGGGGAACTGTGTCAGGAGGGCTTAAGCTCAAAATAACTTTTGGGTAACAAATAATGTCCAAACTGCAAAATTAATTGTTAAAGTAGAAATAAGAACATGCGGGGGGCCTTTTCTCTGGACATATGGTGTCATAGTGATATAGATTGAAAAGAGAAAGCACACCTTATCCACTTTTATTTTGCTTTCAATTGACAGTATCCAGGAGAGGGATTTTCACAATGAAGGCAGGGTGTGGGGTAGAACAAATATGGTAACTGAGGACAGTTCAGAATGGGTGAAGAAATTGTAGGAAAGCATCTATCTGCTCTAGATGAACTGTATTCCAGGAAACTGAGAGACTGTCAATGATGTCTCAACCTTTGTTGGTGACCTTAGAGAAAGCTTACAAAATATGAATGTTGTTTTAAAAAGAGTGGTGGTGTGAGCAAATGGAATTCCAAATTTCAAAGATGTAGATTCACAAACTGTAAATCAATGATCTTAATGCCATTTTGGGGCATGCTTCTAGGATAGCATAACAAGGGGATGGCTTATGGGGTCCCATAAGAGGAGGTGAGGATCATTAGAACTCTATAGAGGTCATGTAAAAACAAGACAGACTGACCAAATTTTCTTCTTCATAGGTTTACATGACTGTCAGATGAAGGAGGTATTACCTAAATGGAGCACTAACAATCAGGAGGTATCAGAAACCAGAGAAAAGCAAGCACAAGGAAAGAATGAACAAGGTATATTTAGCCTGGAAGAAACGAGGCTTAGGGAAAAAATGATGGCTGATGTCAAGTGCAAGAAGGATCATTAAATGGAAGATTAATCAGGCATCATTTGTGGGCCTCTAGAAGGCAAAAGCAAAGGCCAGTGGGTAGAAGTTATGGAGACCTAGGATAAGGCTCAGTATAAGGAAGAACTGTCTAACTACTCACACTATTCAGTAGTGGAGTGGGCTGCTTGTAGACAGAGTGATTTCTTGATCACTTCAAGTGTGCAAGCAGAAGCTTTTTGGGAAATGTTCTAGGAGAGATTCATGCATTTTGGTGTGGCTGACTCTAAATTGCCTTCTGATTTTGAGATTCTATGATCCTGGGAGAGTGCTGGTGAGAATGGGAAGGAATAGGTTGGAAACACAGAGACTGTGATGATCTAGCTAACAGAGTGGAAGGAATTGGAAGGAGAGAGAGGAAGAAAGCTAGATCAGTCAGTTGAAAAAAAGGTAGTCATGTAGTCATATAGTCTGGAGGAAGAATCTACCATCTGAGCCCTGAGGACCAGGATCCTCCCACAATAGTATAGGGATGCCCAAGGTAATTGCACTTCAGAGGATGCCTCGAATCAATGTCTCTTTAGGATATTTGGGATTTCATCAAAGACAAAAAATTCAAAATAGAATTTTAATGATGTTCAGAAAAGAGGAGGGAAGGGTACCATTTGGATCCCTTCCCTAAGAAGGGCCAGGATCACAAAACTGCTAAGGACCATGAAGGCAGTGGGTAAGGTACATCCTAGGAGGCAGGCCTAAGAGAAAAAGTTAAAAAGCAAGAGCACAAAAGAGGTGGAATAATAGGAGAGGGAGGAAAGATGAGGACAAAATAAACAGGTACATTTATTGCGAACAGGCAACTTCCTAGACTGCTAAAGTTCTTAGGAACACCTTCTTCAGCTAGTTCTAAGAAGAGATGAGAGTTGGAAACCAGTGTTACAGCCCAGCCAGGTTCATTGCCTGCTGCTGAAGAGGAAGCCAATATAGAGACAGCAAATGTGACAGCAGAGAAAGAGTTTAACATTGCCGGCACCATACAAGGAGATGGGAGGAAGTTCTCAAATCCATCTCTCTGAAAATTTGGGAGAAAGAGTTTTTAAAGATAGTTTGGTGGGCAAAAGTCTAGGCAGTTGGGTCTGCTAATTGGCTGAGTTCCGGGGAGAACTAAAGGGGTGTAGAAATTGTCTTCTTTGCTGAGTTGATTCTTCCGTGGGTGTTGCAATACCAGTTGAATCAGTTCCTGGGTATAGGCCACTGGTCTGCGTGGGTCAGCTCTTCCACCGGAATGCAGGGCCTGGAAGATATCTCAAAAACTAGCTTTAGGTTTCACAAAGGTGATGTTATCTACGGAAGAAAGCTAAGAATCTTTATGACCATTAGCTATACCGACTCCTGAGTAACAGGCAATTATAGGAAAGCAAACTAGGGAACAATGGCTGGTTATATATGTATTTCCCCAACCACAGTTCCCACCTTGTGGCGCTCTATTAATTTAATAAAGGGCGGTTCCACCAGGAGATGGAGGCTCCAATGTTAGCTGTGTGCCTCGACTTCCTGAGTGACCTTGTAGATGTCATTTCACCGCTCTGCTTCCTCCCTATTGTCAAATGCAAGCACCCTGTTAGACTGACAGTGCACTAGGTTTTATGGAAGAAAATGGCTTCAGAAATGTAAGACTTCTGCACGTGTGTGAAGTATTTGTGCTTGTTTCCCTATTTTCAAGGTTGTGGGGTGGGCGAACTGGTAAAGAGGCGAGTAGAAAGCAAGGTGAGAAGACGCTGTGCTTCTCACAAGGTCGCTTGGCTCTGCTTCGACATCCTAGGGAACCCAGAGGGTGGGGATCTGGCCAAGAACACCTGCCTGGTGCCTCTCAACCAGCCAGGCACCCAAGATCCAGCAGGCAACCCAGGCTATACTGTCCCTTCAGCAAATCCCATTGCAGGATCCAGGGACCAAAAGCGAGGCACGCCCCTCCCCCACTAGATGGCACTGAAACGCCTTGTTCGCGATTTTCAAAATGCAGGAAGGAGAAAAAAATGACAAAAAGAATATGGTGGAGGTGCGCCGATTTTGGCCCACAAGCCCGGTTGTGCAAAGCAGGGTGCCGGACTGTCTCCTTTCCCCCAGGGCAGCTCTTGACCCGGCAGTGTGGGACCTCAACTTTGGAGTGAGGGTGAAAATGCGGGATGAGCATTAAAGTGAAAACCCCAGTGTCTGGAGCCGGGAGGGAGGCTCCCAGCCCTTGCGGCGCTGTCTCACGTGAGCGAAGCAGGGGGCCTGGGGATGGCAGGGGGCCTGGGGATGGCCTGGGGCCCACCTGCTCGGGGTCTGGGGTCCCGCACGATCTCCCAGAGCCCCCGCAGGGCCTGAAGCCAGCGGCCACCCACATGAAGACAAATCCACTCATAGGTTTTCTGTGACCCCACCTTCCTTTTCAAAGCACGAGTCCTCGAGTGTTTTCAAAATCTCTACTAACCGACCTCCCCCCCCCCCAACTAAAATTCTCTTCTTCTAGTCTTGAATGGATACGCCAAATCTCTTCTTTCTTTTCCTGCGGAGCAGGGAGGGCAGGGGAGGTGGGTGTGTGTCGGGGTGCGGGTGCGTGGCGCTGGCTTGGGACTAGACCAGGGCTGGCCGTGACAACCTAGCGGCCGCTCGCAGCCAGCCCCGGCGGGCGGAGGCTCCCGTAGCTAGCAAGGCAGCGACTGTGGCTTCCTGGGGAAAACAAAGATCAAACGTAACCCGACACCAGCGACGGAAACCAGGGACGCAGGGAGCTCGGTCAGCCCCTCTGAAGGCCAACTCCGCAATAAGCAGTCTTTCCTTTAAAGAGCTGTGGTGGATTTGAGGGGGATTTCCATGGCTGAAAAGAGAGAAATAGGAGATGTAGGCAACATCCCTAAATTTATAATAATGCATGTAAACATGCTACATACCACATATATGTATATGTGCATAAATATGTATGTGGTAGGGCACATGCCTATCTAGACACCATTGACTTGCCTGGTCAAAGAATAAGGCTTAGACATTTCGTGCCTGGGAAATGGTGCAGTTTATCTTTAAGGAGGCTAGAAAAATAAGAGATGAGGCTCACGTTGCACAGATGACATCACTAGCTTTTGGCTGCGCGCTCCGTGTTCTCGTCTGTGGGCTTTAGCCAAGGCTGCAGCGCCCGGCGCCCAAGCACAGAGCGCGGCAGCGGCTTCCTCCGGCGCCCGCAACCGGGCGATGTGATTTTTGGAGCCCCCCGGGCGCAGCCTGGGCTCTTGCTCCTCCCGGGCACAGGCTGAGCCTGCGAGGCCTCCGAGCCGCAGCGGCTAGAGGAGCAGGCAGGGAGGGGAAGCCGAGCGACCCAGCCTCCCTCCCCCACCCTCGCCCATTCACCTCGGCGACCACCGCGCGTCAAGAGCCGGATCGTGGGACGCCGAGGCCGGGACGGGATTCTCTGCACGCTGCCGCGAGCCGGCATCTCGGCGGCGGGGTTGGCTGCGAAGAAAATGGTGCAATCTGAAAGCGGCTGAGCCCAGCTAGGCAGAGCAGACGGGGTGCCAGAGTGCCAGGGGCTCAGGTGCAGGAGAAGGGGACGGACCCTATCAGGGGTTTTTCTCCGTGCCTGCAGCATTTTCTTTGCACCTGGGCAGCACGCTCCCGGGGCTAGCTGGAGCCAGATGAAGTGAGGCGGAGGCGTCGCGAGAGGCAGGTCTGGAGGCGGCCGGGTGGACACTCCAGGCAGAAGACGGCGCTGGGGAGAGCGGCATGACGCCCCGGGGGCTGGCTGCAGGGCCGGCCTCGCGCCGCGACGGCGCGACCTGTCCATGGTGTTGAAGGCGCCGCGCGCCGAGCTCCGAGCGCCCTGCGCCGTGCGCTCTGCCCGGTGCGCCCTTTTCAGCTCAGCCCGCCCCTCGCGCCCGCCAGGTGCCGCCCAGTCTCCGCAAACCCTGGGCCAGGACTCGTCCGGTAACACCGCCAGGGTAACCGCGCCGTCGGCCCAAGGGGCCTCCTGAATGGCGAGGCCAGGAGCAGGCGACCAGGGAGCTCGCGGGGAAAGGTCGGCCGAGACAGTGCGTCCGCGGGGAGTCCACCTCTGAGCGCAGCACGCGGGCCGGAAGGAGCAAGGGACCTGCTGGTGACCAGAGGACGGAGATTTTTAAAAGACCCGGCCCAGAGAAGAACATTTCTGGGCGCGCGCCCCGGGTCTTCGCTTGTAGACCGGAAGGGGGAGAGTCCCTGAGCGGGAGACCCAGGCGGGACTCAGGGCAGCCGGCCCTGGCACCTGGAGGCTGCTTTTGCCGGCCGGCCGCGTCCTGCGGTCCAGCAGCTCCTCCTGACTACCCAGCCCCATCTCCCCCAGAAAGCCAGGCGAGTCGCTCCTGTCACCACCCTGCACAAAGAAGCCCCCGCAAGCCCCACCGCAGTCGAGGACACTTGGCATTTAGTTTCCGGCCCGAGGGCAGCGGCGCCCAAGCCGGACTGCGCGCCGGGGCGGCGGGTTCGGAGCAGTAGCTTCCTGCGGGGCGGGGAGGGGGCGGGAGGCGGTCGTGTTGGGTTCGCCGCCGCCGGAGGCTGCAGCTGCCCTAGAGGATGCCCAGGAGCCCGCGGGAGCCTCTCCGGATCAGAACTTTTTAGGCTGCCCGCCCCCATCCCCGCAGTCCCCGGGCCGCGCACCGGTAGGCGGGGGCCGTGGGGGCGCCGCCGCGCGAGTCCCTCTCGTGTCCCCCCTCCCCACCCCCAGCTCGGCCGCCTGCCGCTTTGTTCCGGGCGCGCCGAGGGAAGGCGAGGCTGCGGCGGATCATGCCCATGGTGTAGCCGCCAAGCGGAGGCATGGCTGCCGGAAGGTTACTGCTCTACACGGGCCTGTCGCTAGCGCTCTGCGCCCTCGGCATGCTGGCCGTGGCCATCTGCTCGGACCACTGGTACGAGACGGACGCCAGGAAGCACAGGGACAGGTGCAAGGCCTTCAACACCCGCCGGATCGACCCGGGCTTCATTTACAACAATAACAACAACTTGCCGCTCCGGGCGAGCCGCTCGCGCCTGGACCGCTGGGAGGGCAAACTCCTCCGGGCCCGGAATCGCCGGCAGCTGTTTGCCATGAGCCCTGCGGACGAGTGCAGCCGGCAGTACAACTCCACCAACATGGGCCTCTGGAGGAAGTGCCACCGGCAGGGCTTCGACCCCGAGATCGCCGCCCTCATTCGGAAAGGTAAGCGCCAGGAGCGAGGCGTGGCGCTGCGGAGAGCCCGGCGCCTCTAGGCCCCGCCGCCCCTCGCCTCCCTTCCCCTGGCCACAGGCTGTCAGATCTCCTGGTTCCGAGCGGTCCAGTTCTCCAGGCCTGCCTAAGCCTGGAAGTGGCCAGAACTTGCCTTCCAATAGCTGATAATGAAGCGTGGTGGAGGCTTCACTCTTTCCTCTGCCTCTTGCCTTGCGCTTGTCTGTCGGGATTCGAGTGGAATCGCATGGTGTGGGGTTTTATTCCGGGGCAGTGCTTCATCAGCCTCTAAGGAGGGGAATCTATAACATGGTTTTCTTGCTCCTAAAGGAAGCTCTTCAAGAGCGATCTGTGTGTGTGTGTGGGGGGGGGCAGGGTAGATAGGCTCCTAATTTTAATCTTTGTTGAACTGATCAATCAAGAGAGATTGGGAGGAACATCTCACAGTGAAGGCCTTATTCACACCAGAACCGGTTGCTGAGTGCTGTGCTATACCAGGCATGGTGCAGGCATTGGTCCTATAAACATCAGTCAATCATAGGCCCTATAGCAGCTCAAAGCCTGTTGACCAGTAGCATCCTCACGCAGTTCTTTATTTCTCCTTTTGAAAAAGTGGTTGACAGTAGCGACTTGTGTGCACTGAGTGTTAGCAGAGTCTAATAAGCACACAAAAAGTAGTTCTTTGGGTAACACCAAAGTGGGCATTTTGGAGGAAAAAAAATAATATCTTCAGAAGATTTATGTAAAAAAAAAACACTCAAACTGTGCCAGAACAGAAAACAATCTGCATTAACTAATGATAAAAATTTATTTGACACTTTGATAAGATCACATAAATAAAAAATGTCTGCTTATCTGATGCAATGTGTAAGTCTTTTATGATTTATACTTTGGGACCACACTGTTTCATCAACCCACTAGAATATTGTTTGAATGTGTATTAATATTGCTCTGAAGAAAGGAATATGTTCTCTCCTATGGTAGCTGCATCCTGGGAGGATGTGCTGATTTTGTGGATCTTGTCCTCTCTCCTTTTCATTTCCTTCAGCTATTAAATGTTGATGCTAAGGTGACAACCATGCTGTTGTCTGCAAAGTGCCTTGAGGCCAAGGCATCAGGCAGTCCTTAATGTTTCTTGTTATAATGCTGTGAGGTTTGATGATGTTTTAAAATAATATTTGTGAGAACTGATGTTGTTCTTTGATTTATAAAATTTGTGCTGAAATTGATCAGAAAAAAATTGTTGATTTGAAACAAAAGTCAATCGTTTAAGAATGACAAGCAGTGGGTATGGTCTCAATGGTGCAATCTGGTCTCAATGGTCTCATACCCACTGGTTTAGGTGAGGTAGCTTCAGAGAGAGAATCCATCTTAGGGTTTGTTTTGTAGCTTCTTTAGAATGGCTAGGGATTTTAGCTGATTTAGTTATGGGTGTATTGATGTTCAAATATCCCATTTGTTTCATGATTATGTTCTTACTAGAGCGGAGTGACTCATTTGGAACTCTACAACTTTGTAAAGATGTATAGGATATTAGGGGATTCCAGAAGAGAACAACTTGGATTTGAGAAGTAGGAAAACAAGAGGAAGTAGAATAGTTGTTGACAATGGGTCACTTTATAACAGTTTTCAGATTTTCAGATTTATAAAGTGTTATTTTATCTATTATTTTCTGCTTTCTTTAAAATTGGAATGAGAGGAAGTTGGCTGAATGTGAGGGAGAATTCAAGTTAATAAGACTGGCAAACACTGGCAGGGTTTGCTGAAGGACATTCTTGAGTTTCCTTTCTTGAGTGTCTTCTAGAACAAGACGGGTATCTTTCTGTCTGGTATTGGTTAACCCTACTTAGAGAAAGGCAGGTGGATTTCGTGGCTTCTGGTGATTCCATTCAGGCCTTTGATTCCCTGGTGCTCTGCTTGGCAGTCTGACTAGAAAGGTTGACTTGGTCCGTGCACCAGAGGGATTGGTTACCATAGTGACATGTTCTTCCGGTGAAGCTGGAAACACAGTGACAGGGAAAGGGATAGGGGAAGAATGTACAACATTTTGACTTTGTATCAACTGATTTTTAATTGCAGCAACAGAAAATGGACATGGCACAGCAGGGGTATTGAATACACTGATACCTAGAGTTGGCAGGGCATTGTATTTCACTTGAACTAATGGAAATGCTGTTCCCCATCACCCAAAATACAGCAATCACTGTCAGCTGCAAGCACCCGCTTACCATGGCTGTTTCTGTCCATTTGACATTCTTGTTAGGTATTATTGAGATAGATGGCATACCAGCCTTACAAATCTTGAGAGACTTAAGGTCACCATCTTCATTTTAAACCCCAAACATGATCTTTGAAAACCAAATCTTCCTTTTATGAGCAGTAGTAGATACATTTTGGAAATAAGTGCATCTTATATTAGTAGAATTCACCAATAATATGTAGAACTTAATTTATACACTTAACCAGTGTTCTTCCTAGATGGGCGGATTCTATAAGGAAGTAAAAATGACAAATTGATATTCCTATATTTAAATTTAAAGGATCTTAGGGAAATACATTTATCTTGCATTATTCCTGAGAAGCCTCAAAAGATATTTTTGACTTTTGTCTTTTTTGAAATAGCTTCTTAGATTAAAATTCTGGGAGATATGTATTGGGCAAAAAGAAAGGAAAACCAGAGAAAAGATCATTTAAAATCTATCAGTATTATGGGAAAATGAGATTTATCTGAATGACCTGAAGAACCCAGTCATTTGTTAAATTGATGTTCATTATGCTATAAAGTGCTGTTTATGCATTTTAAAATAAAAGAAAACTTCATAATTAATGTGAAAGTAAAAGTCAAATCTGTATCTGATTTAAAGATAAAGTCCTTGGGATTCATGTTCTTTCTGAAATCCATTTTCCGCAATGTCCTGCTGCCATGCTGTACCTACTAGTATGCACTTCTGGTCACTGTGTATCTATTTGTTTGCATTGCTGAGCTATAGGTTCCTGGAGGGCAGAAAAGACAATAATTTGTAAAATACACTTGCTAGATGCTTGGTATTTGGGAGATATCTCATACAAATTAGGTTTATAGAAATGCATCCATCAAGAGCTTATTCTAATGGTAGGAATACTTGTATGGGAATCCAGCTAAAAAATTAGTTAGAAAATCATCATGAAAAAATGAACCAGTGTGGCTGACAGGCCAGGTTAATATGGCAACTGATGACATACCAAAAGAAGATTTCTTGAGCAAAAGCTTTGCCAAGGAATAAGGGAAAAACATAATTCTTTTTTGGATAACACATGTGACTGTGCAGATACACATCACCCATGGGTATTACTTTTCATGTTAGATAAGATTTTAATTATTTACTTCGTGGAGGTAGGATTGGATAGGGGGTGCAGCAAGGGTAGATTACCCCGAATTCCTATTTACTGTATCCATGAGGAGTCTTAAATCAGGTCCTCTGATCTTCTTGCTTTTAAACCTCATCCATGTCTCCCTAGTAAGTCACTGAAGGCACTGGGGACAGATCAGTGACAAGATCAGTTTCTGAAATCCAAGAGACTTCCAGACCCTTAGGAGGTGCAGCTGTAGGTAGGATTTTGTTCCAGGGAACTCCAGGCCAACACTTATATTCTTTGGTTTGTACTGAAATGTTATATTGATATGGTTTGAAATAAGTGGAGCTTCAATTGATACTCTAAGAATTTTTAATTATTTGAAAATTTGCCTTAAAATGGACTTCGACTTAATTGTTTCCATAATCACAGAATGGTTGTCAGTATTCTGAAAATAATTTTAATAAGACATTGCACATATTTAAAAATTAATAATGTGATCAGCAGTAATTTACTGCACATGTATTATGGGATAGGCATACATCACTAGGATGAAGGGATGGATAACACTTGGTCCTCAAGATTCTCATAGTCTGTGAGTTTCACCGAGAATAAATTACAACCATGGGATGGTGACAGCAGCAACAGAAAGAGATTCCTAGAAACACAGAGGAAGCCACGGTAGATTGTATTGGCAGTGGGGACGAGGTAAGGTAGGAAGAGGATAGGGAAAATTGTCCTGAGGAAATGAAATCCCAACAAGACTTAGGACGAGGTTTGGAGGTGGATGGGGAGGACAGGCATCTCAGACAAAGGGACCAGCTTCAGAGGCGTGGAGGTGTGAAATGGCAGTGTGGCTCTGTGAGCGAGCTTGTATATCACATCCCTTAGAGCTGTGCTGCCCCGTAGAGTAGCCACAAGCCACATGTGGCTATTTAAAATAACCAAAATTAAATAAAATTAAAAATTCATTTTCTTAGTTTCATGTGGCTAGTGGCTATCGTATTGGACAGACAGTGCAGATTACAGTGAACATTCCCATCGTCAGGGAAAGTTCTCTTGGATTTCACTTAGGTAGATCCTACAGCCTCTACAAAAAACAAGCACACATTTTGTTTCAGATGAGGCCAATGACGTGGTAACTTGGGCTTAAATTTAAGTATACCGTTCTACACTTTGAGAAACTTTGCTACTTGAATGTTTCGGGCAGAAGGTCAATTACACTAAGTCTATATTTTATTAATTGTTCACCATTGAGTCACAGAATTCTCACATGCTTCTCCTTCCTTCCTTTCTGTCCCTCTCCCTCACTCCATTAAAAATCACTTGCATAGTTGACATGGTGGGAAAGAGAGTAATAATAATAATAATAGCCAAACTTGATGCCAGGTACTCTTCTAAAAGTTGTACATATATTAGCTAATTGACAGTTTGTAATGGCCCTGTGAAGTGGGTATTAATATTATTTTTAATTGCCCTTCTATGGCTGAGGGAACTGAGGCACATTAAGGTCAAAACACTTGCCAAGTCTCACAGGAAACGAGGGTGTCAGAACACGAGTTCTGGCCCTAGGTTTGGGAACTCACCCGCTGCACTCTGCTGTCACCTTAGAATCTGTTGGGGCAGGGGTGGGGTGGAGAAGACACTGGGGTATCCATTTCCCAAAGTGAAAATAAAGAGGACGTAATACTTTTAGAATCTTAATTCTAAATTAAGGTAATTAAGGTGGTTCACACACCTTGTTTGGAGACGCACTGACCAAACATGAAGGACACATTCATTCATTCAACAAATACTTATTGAGGGCGTATGGGCTGGGCATCAGGTCCAGTGTTGGACAAAATGGAGAAGCTGACATTCCAGGGAGGAGAGATGATGATAAATAAATACCCATGGAATGGAAATAATATCTAAAAACCTAATCAGTGTATAATGTAGTACATAGTCAGTGAGCCATGAAGTGACTGCCTTTAGGAAGCACAAAGAATGACAAGAGTAAGCCCAAAATGAAATACAGACTGCCCCACATAGCAACCTCGGGTCAACACTGAGCCACATAGATGATGGTGTCCCCATGAGATTACAATGGAGCAAAAAATTCCATTGTAGTGACATTGTAGATGTTGTAGTGCAACACATTACTCCCATGTTTGTGGTGATACTGGTGGAAACACACCTACTGTGCTGCCAGTCGTATAAAATCCAGCACATATAATTATGTATGGTACATAATACTTGACAATAAACAACTGTGTTACTGTTTCTGTGTTTACTATACTATGCTTTTTATCATTATTTTGGAGTGTATTCCTTATACTTATTAAAAAAAAGTTAACTGTAAAACAACCTCAGGGGCCAGGCGCGGTGGTTCACGCCTGTAATCCTAGCACTCTGGGAGGCCCAGGCGGGCGGATTGCTCAAGGTCAGGAGTTCGAAACCAGCCTGAGCAAGAGCGAGACCTCGTCTCTATAAATAAAAAAGAAATTAATTGGCCAACTAATATACATAGAAAAAATTAGCTGGGCATGGTGGTGCATGCCTGTAGTCCCAGCTACTCAGGAGGCTGAGGCAGGAGGATCACTTGAGCCCAGGAGATTGAGGTTGCTGTGAGCTAGGCTGACGCCATGGCACTCACTCTAGCCTGGGCAACAGAGTGAGACTCTGTCTCAATAAAAAAACAAAACAAAACAAAAAAACAACCTCAGGAAGTTCCTTCAGGAGTACACAGATGAAGGCATTATTGTCATAGGAGGTGACAGTTCTATGTGTGTGATTGCCCTGAAGACCTTCCAGTGGGACTGGAGGTGCAGGTAGAAGAGAGTGATATTGACAATCCTGACCCTGTGTAGGCCTAGGATAATGTATGTGTTTGTGGCTTAGTTTTTAACAAAAACATTTAAAAAGTAAAAAAAAAAAAAAATTATTTTTTTCCGTCTCTTTTGAAAACACTGATACCAAACATTTTTTAAAAATAGAAAACAGAAAAAGCTTATAGAATAAGGATATAAAGAAAGCGGATACTTTTGTACAGCTATCTATATGTTTTAAGCAAAGTGTTATTACAAAAGAGCCAAAAAGTTTTAAAAAATTAGAAGTTTATAAAGTAAAAAAGTTACAGTAAGCTAAGGTTAATTTATTATTGAAGAAAACAATTTTTAATAAATTTAGTGTAGCCTAAGTGTCCAGTGTTTATAAAGTCTGTGATGGTGTACAGTAATGTCCATGGCTTTCCCATTCACTCACCACTCACTGACCCACCCAGAGCAACTCGCAGTCCTGCGAGCTCCATTCCTGCTAAGTGCCCTACACAGGTGTATCATTTTTTATCTTTTATTCTGTATTTTTACTGTACCTTTTTTTTTTTTTTTTTTTTTTTTGAGACAGAGTCTCGCTTTGTTGCCCAGGCTAGAGTGAGTGCCGTGGCGTCAGCCTAGCTCACAGCAACCTCAAACTCCTGGGCTCGAGTGATCCTTCTGCCTCAGCCTCCCGGGTAGCTGGGACTACAGGCATGCGCCACCATGCTCGGCTAATTTTTTATATATATATCAGTTGGCCAATTAATTTCTTTCTATTTATAGTAGAGATGGGGTCTCGCTCTTGCTCAGGCTGGTTTTGAACTCCTGACCTTGAGCAATCCGCCCGCCTCGGCCTCCCAAGAGCTAGGATTACAGGTGTGAGCCACAGCGCCCGGCCTACTGTACCTTTTTTATGTTCAACTACACAAATACTTACCATTGTGTTACAGCTGCCTACAGTATTGAGCACATTAATCTGCTGTATGGGTTTGGACTCTAGGAGCAATTTGCCTTACCATGCAGCCCAGGTGTGTAGTAGGCTAGCCATCTAGATTTGTGTGAGTACACTCTAGGTTGTTTGCCGAAATCACCTAACAACACGTTTCTTAGAACATATCCCTGTCTTTAAGTGATGCATAATATAGTTCCATTACTTTTAATATTGTAACGTAGGGAGGCTTTGGGTGCTGTAGGGGAAAGAGAGGGCGAACCTAACCTAGACTGGAGTTCAGGCAGTTTCATTAGCTGAGCTTCTGTCTGCATTCTATATTGAGTTATTGAAAGGCAGGAACTATTTAATTTCTTTCTTTCCCCCCCTTCCTTCCTTTCTTCCTTCCTTTTTTCCTTCCTTCCATCTTTCTCCCTCTCTTTCTTCCCTCCCTCCTCTCTCTCTCTCTCTCTCTCTCTCTCTCTCTCTCTCTCGCTTTCTTTCTTCCCTCCCTCCCTCCCCCTCTCTCTTTTTCTTCCTTTCCTTTCCTTTCCTTTCCTTTCCTTTCCTTTCCTTTCCTTTCCTTTCCTTTCCTTTCCTTTCCTTTCCTTTCCTTTCCTTTCCTTTCCTTTCCTTTCCTTTCCTTTCCTTTCCTTTCCTTTCCTTTCCCTTCCCTTCCCTTCCCTTCCCTTCCCTTCCCTTCCCTTCCCTTCCCTTCCCTTCCCTTCCCTTCCCTTCCCTTCCCTTCCCTTCCCTTCCCTTCCCTTCCCTTCCCTTCCCTTCCCTTCCCTTCCCTTCCCTTCCCTTCCCTTCCCTTCCCTTCCCTTCCCTTCCCTTCCCTTCCCTTCCCTTCCCTTCCCTTCCCTTCCCTTCCCTTCCTTTCCCTTCCTTCCCTTTCCTTTCCCTTCCCTTCCTTCCCTTTCCTTTCCCTTCCTTCCCTTCCCTTCCCTTCCCTTCCCTTCCCTTCCCTTCCCTTCCCTTCCCTTCCCTTCCCTTCCCTTCCCTTCCCTTCCCTTCCCTTCCCTTCCCTTCCCTTCCCTTCCCTTCCCTTCCCTTCCCTTCCCTTCCCTTCCCTTTCCCTCCCCTCCCCTCCCCTCCCCTCCCCTCCCCTCCCCTCCCCTCCCCTCCCCTCCCCTTCCCTCCCCTTCCCTTCCCTTCCCTTCCCTTCCCCTTTTCTTTCTCTTTTCTTTCTCTTTTCTTTCTCTTTTCTTTCTCTTTTCTTTCTTCCTTTCAAGTCTTGTTCAGTTGCTGGACCTAGAGTGCAGTGGCAACATCATGACTCACTGCAACTTCAAATTCCTGGGCTTAAGCCATCCTTCTGCCTCAGCCTCCCAAGTTGCTGTAACTATAGCCACAAGCCACCATGCCCAGCTAATTTTAAAAATTTTTATAGAGATGGGGTCTTGGTATTGCCCAGACTGATCTCAACTCCTGACCTCAAATGATCCTCCTGCCTCAGTTTCCCAAAGTGCTAGGATTACAGGCGTGAGCCATCATGCCTGTCCAAGAACTATTTAATCTCTAAAACACATGTGAGGTACAGGCTTGAGCCACCATACCCAGGAGATGTGTTTTGAGTATCTGCTGTGTGCAGAGCTCTTTGCTAGGCATGGAGAGAGGACAAAGAGGATTAGTTGGTTCTTGTCCTAAGGGAGTTTACTCTCTAGCTCAGTTTCCCAAGTCCATTATCATATGTGGTTGGATCAGGCTCTTCCTCAGGATGTCATCAACTGGATCGGGAATCAGCTGATCAGGGAATGCAGGAGTGAGCTCTTTTTATTGAGTCAACAAAGTCAAGAGCCTTTTTTTCTGTTCCAGAAGGTCAGTTTATTTATTATTTTACTGTAGGGTTGGTAAAGATCAATTAGAGGATCAATACCATATATTTCACTTTGGATTGTCAGTTAAAGATATTTTCTCCCTCTCTAACGTGGGTAATCCTAGGACTTCAGGCAGAATGCTGAACAAACTCTGGGTTAGTTTGACTCTTCATACACACACAAACACACACGCAATCTAGAAGTTAAACGTTAGAGTCACAACTGTTTATTCAGATGCAGATACTTTTATAACTTTTTACCCCAAAAACAATACACAGAGAGGGAAGGGAGTGAGTGACTTGGTGGTTGAATAGATGGAAACATTATAGTCTTGACTGGACATCTGCTGTTTTGGGGAGAATGTGTACATTCTCTTACAGGACTTGGTTTCCTCATATGCAAAATAATGGGTTTTGATTCTATAAACTCCAAGTCCATTCACACTCTAACATTTGATGAGAAAGTTACATTTAGGTGATAGAGGGTAGATCAGAGGTACATGGTCAAGAGAAGGTGGAAAGAGGGGAAAGGGAACCTGGGGTAGGGGAAGACAGAGAAAGGAATGGAGAGACAAAGAAAGAGAGAGATTTCTAAAGGGGTCATCTTGGGTGCTAACTTCTAATAGGAAGAGCTAATTTCTTACCATTATACAATCATGTAATAAAAATGAATTTTTTCTCTTTCTAATGATTTGCAATGGAATTTTGCAGATTGCGGTTAAAAATTTAAAAACCTAATAGAGAAAGGTGGTGATAGATGCATGACAATATGAATCTATCTCCTGAAGTCTTTGCTAATGTAAGAACAATAAAAAAAAAAAAATATGAATCTATCGAATGCCACTGAACTTTAAAAATGGTTAAAATGGTAAATTTATGCTGTGTATGTCTTATACCAATTAAAACACATAAATGAATTTAAACAATAAAAGGACCTAGATTCTGTTCAGTTTGTAGAATACTTCATAGCCAAGCCTCTTTATTCATTCGGCATATTTATTGAGCACCTACTATATGCTAGGTACTAGCCCAAGTATTCTTGAGATACAGAAGTTAATAGAACAAACAAAATTCCTGCCCTCATAGGGCTTACATTTAAACATTTTTTGAGCATTAGAGTTTTCTCCTTTTTCTAAAAAAAACTTTTAAAGAACACCACTATATAAAACAAGTAAAAGTAGTGAATACATTCCTTGGGTCATTTAAAATCATTTAATGATGAAGAACATTTCACTCTACTTATTCTAAAAGTATCTATTAAACACCAACTATGCCGGGCATATTACTTGGGGTGAAGGATCTTGAGTGAAATCCATTGTTCCTATCCTCAAGGAACAAAAAAGGAAGGAGATATGTAAGCCACTCACAAATACAAGCCCCGTGGTTGGTTCTACGGGAGATCTACATGCTGTGGGCCTGGGTGACTAGACTCCATTTGGGAGCAGTCAGGGCATGCTTTGCAGAACAGGCTACAGGTGATGCTAAGATGCTCTCAGAGAGGTTTCTGTGGATTCAGAGGACAAAGTATTAGCCTCATTCTAAAATTATAAGTGAATTCGGCCTAAGTAATACTTCTCTAGTGTGCCTCCTACCCCTCATCCCCAGACTCCCTGTCCTTCTGCGAGGAAGCAGCCCTTGCTACCTGATTTTTATAAATCATAGCAGAGATATTCTATGCACACCATTTATTTATTTTTATTTTTTATTTCAGAATATCATGGGGGGTACAAACATTTTGGTTATGTAAATTGCTTTTGCACTGTTTGAGTCAAAGTTATATAAGTGTGCCCATCCCCCAGATAGTGTGCATTGTACCCGTTAGGTGTGAATTTACCCATCCCCTCCCCCCTGCCTGCTTGATTTCCGATGAATGTTATTTCCATATGTCTATGCACAATATTTTAAAATAGTAAGTACAAATATAAGCCAGGCAGCGAACAGGTGATTCAAGGGTGAAAAAAGTTTATTTTTGCAAATTTGTATGCACAGAGATGACATTTAAAGGTCCTTCCAGAAGTCACTAGGAATCATCTGCAGGTGATGTTTAATCTGAGTACGAGCTGCTGTGGGCATTCACAGAAGTTTGACAGATTTGCTGCTTTTATGGGAGACTGCAGTATCTGAATTATTTCAATTGATTTTTTTTTTTTTTGGCGTCAAAGTATTTTGCCAAGAAAAGGCAATTTACTTTATATTAGGTCATCTTCATACATTTATATCATTTCCTGCTTTTTCAAATGCCCTGCTGTTCTATATTCTGAACCTCACTCTGGTGGACACTTTATTTGCTCTAGAGTATCTCTCATTCAGTTTTGCCCTCAATTTCTCTTCATCTTTATAATCGTGATTCCATTTAGGCAATGCAACTCCATTTCCCCAAGGCCCTGGAGTATTTCGCAGACCTGGCTGGGGCAGGGTTGTTTTTACCTGAAAGACGTTACACGCTGTGTGCTGCTGCCTGTCAACTGCCACAACATTGGAGAGCAGGCGCACACTCTCTCATGAGGTTGAAGACACGCACAGCTTGTAGCCTGACCCTTCCAATCATGAGCATGTGAAACTCACCCAAGAATGTCCGTGGCACTACTGTTTGTGATGGTAACATGGATAAACAAAGAGCCCTTACGTGTCCATTAATAGGACAATGAATAATGAGGTATGGTATTTTCATATGAGAGAAACTATCACAGTATATTTAAAATAAATGTAATAGATCTACATATTTCCAAGTGGATAAACATAAATCTGAGTGAAACAAATAGGGTGCAGAATGAAATGTAGAATAGGATGCCATTGATACAAAGTTCAAACCAAGGTAAACCAATATTAGATATTTACAGAAACATATTTGCATGGTATGTATAAAAATATGCATGAAACTAATAAAGACAAAATGAAGGATGGTGTTTACCTTTTTCAAGAAAGGGAAAGAAATGGAATTGGGAAGGGTGCCGGAGGGATTCAAAAGCGTCTGTGATATTTTATTTTAACAAACAAACAAAAATATCTGAAGCAAATATGACACACGCATGTGCAAACACGCAAGCTATATGGACAATTATTACGATTCTGATGAAAAGGCTAGATTTTATTCAGGCTGTATTGTTCAGGGTACAGGATGCAGGTTATTTAAGGAAAATTCTTAGAAAACTTTGTCTCTGAGGCAGTCTGTGACTGACTTTTGTAAGTAGTAACAAGAGGCATTTAGAGAAGAGGAGAGTCAGGTAGCCTCAAATCAACAGCTTTCACTGGAAAGAGCTGATGGGGAAGGGTGCAGAAAGAATAGAATTTTGTTTTGTTCCCTTCTGATGTGATGCAAGACAAGGAAATTGGGCTTTAGAATGATTGATTGACAAGATAGGGACTAATGTGCAAGTCACTCCCTCCTTTTTAAGTTTCCTGCTGCTTATGGAGAAAAATCAAGAGTTCCAAGGGCCAGAAAGTTGACCTCAAGTCACCCCTTCAATTAACTTGGTCATGTGTTGAACTTTAAATAGATAGGGCACCGAGACAGAGTAACTATTGAGTGTGGGGGACAAACCATGACCAAGTACAAGCTTCTCAGAAGGCATTTTAACCTTCAGTTAAATTGCATTCAGAATTCAGTGAGAACTAGTGAAGAAATAGGTGAGAGTTGATTTAAAAAAATCAGAATTATACTTTCCTTCTTTAGCGGTTTTCATATCACTTTTGAAACTGAGTAAAGAATGTCAGTCAATAAAACTTTAAGTAGTTTTTTTATTGATGAATAAGGTATAGATCATTTATTCTAAAAATTATGAAGATGGCTTTAACCAAGAGCCCCTGTGTTATGGTAACGTGTTCTCACCTGCTCTGTTTATACAAACTAGAGCTGGAATGGAAAAATCCCACCAGAGTTTTGGCAAGGGTTCCATTTTCATCTGACAATGTTTTAAAAAAAATCAAACCTGGCATGAGGCTAGTAAGGGATCATGAAAATCCCAAGGGACCTGACGGGTGTTGAAGCAGAATAACTTCAGTGCTTGTGTTTCAGTAGCCACAGGGCAGGAAGAGATGCCCAGATGCAGCCTTGGACAGGCCTGCGCTGACGGTCCCGGGTGGATGAGCTGCTTTGTCTGTCGTGCCGTGCAAGGAGGTAGACTCGTTGCACTGGCTTAGTGAGCGGCCTTCCGCTTTGGAAAAGGCTGGCTTCTGTGTCGTCAGCCTCCTCTGTCTCACTCCTTCCTAAATGTTAACACCAGCGAAGCAGAAGGTGACTCTTGCTTGGCCCCTTGTTTCTTTTAGTTGTGGCTTCTCTCCTCGCCAGGCTTTCTTCCTGTGCTCGTGTGCATCCTCCGTGCACTTTCAGGCCTTGCTCCTGAAAACCTCACCTCCTCTGGCTTCCAAGGCACCATTCTCTCCCAGCTCTGCTTCCAGCTCTGCTCTCATTCCCTCTTCTTTGCTGGCTCGTCCTTCTCAGCTGTGTGGGTGTTCTCTGGGATTCCACTTCACTTTCTCCCTCTCCACCTTTTCCTTGATCAGTCGCTGCCATGTCTAAGGCCATTTTCTTTTACGCTCATGACTAGTTGCACTAGGAATCTGTAGCTCAGACTTTCCATCCAAACACCCTGCCTGCCGGATATCTCCATTGCGACCACCCATGGGTCTCAAAGAATCTATTTTATCTTTATTCCCCAGACTCATCCCTCCTTCATTTTCCTCCATCTGGGGGAATAACATCACTGCCTCCCCACGTGCCCACGCCAGGAACCGGAGGGTCATCCTCAAGGCTGTCTTCTCTCCTGCCCTCTCATCTAAGCAGTGAACAGGTTGCTCTACCTCCCAGTAGCTTTTATGCCCATCTCCCCGTCCTGTCTGAATACTGCTGCCATCGTCAGGTCCGGACTGCCTGGACTCTTGCAGCACTTTCTGCTCGGTTTCCCTCTTCTCTGATTTCATCTCTTGTCAAGTCTTTCTATTCAGAGTGACTTTTCTTAAATGCAATTCTAATCACGTTATCACTTTGCTTAAAACTTTTCAGTGGCTCCTCATGGCCTGCCAGTTAGAGCAGGGCCAACCCCCCCACCATGGCACATGGCACATGGCACACAGGTCAGCAACATGCCGCCTCCCTGCCCCATCTCACCACTTCCTTCTCTTCCATGCTTTTCTCCACACCAGCACGCTCTGCTCCAGCTGTGAAGAACTCCTGGGTGCCCAAACAGGGTGAGCTGTTTGGAGCCTTTGCTCACGCTGGCCCCTTTGCCTGGAAGCCTCTTCCTTGTCTCACTGCCACCCCCAACTCTGCCTGGCCAGGCCTGCTGATCCCTCAGGAATCAGCTTAAGGCCCCTCCTCCTAGTCTAGCTGGACCTTCTCTCATCCCCACTCCCAGGTCAAATTGCCTTCTCCCTCCTTTCCGCCCCTGGGCACACCAAACATACTTCCTTCCCAGGAACGGTGACATCTTGCTGTATTTATTTGCTTACTCATATGTCCCCCTCCTTTTTTTTTTCCCCCTCCTTTTTGAGACCACTTTTGAACTATTTCTTATTCATCTGTTTATCCACAGTGTTTTGCATAATGCATGGATGTAATGCATGGGCCATAATAGGTACTTAATAAATATTTGCTGAATGAAGGAAGGTTGATCTCAGTTAATATAGTAGATCTGGAAATCTCATTTTAAAAAGACTCATAACTTCTCTGGACTAGGGGGACTCACTATTAAAAGGAACTCTGCTGTGACTTGTTTTGTTGTAATGCATGTGATAAACTTCAATTTATTTCTTTTTTTAAGGTTTGTATTTTCTTGGAACATCCATATTTCTGACTCACAAGAGGAGAATTTAAAGTCTAGACTATTTCATTTTTACTGGATTAGGTTTCTTCACTATGATCTTGTCTACTTTCTGCCCTCTGCATGCCTTTCCCAGCCTGGTCCTCCCACCCAGAGCATCACTGGCTGCAGAGGAGTCTACCTCCACATTTCTCCTTCCTGTCATGGATTTCAGAATTTGCAAATTTACTTCTGGGTATTTCACTGGCATAGCTGACTATCCTTTCAGGATATGTTTCCAAGTTTCTCAATATTTATCATCAGTAATGTCTTTAGGTTGTCTCCTTGAAGACTCCCTCTCAACTATTTAGGGCAGCCTCCTTGTCTATCCTCTGATAGTGACTTTGGTCAGATAGTGACTGGAAAACAGGCTGTGTCTCCCATAATTGCCCCCATCTCTGGTTCATTTCTCAGGTCACTTTTCATGACTTTCAGAAGGAGTGGGCTGGGAAAACATGGCAAGTGTCTGCCTCTGACGCTCTGGTGCATCTGGCCCCATTGTGGCTGGTGAACGTTACTCACAGGAAACATTCGTCCCCAGCAGGGGCATCTGGAGACAGAAAGATGACCTGGCCAGCCAATACATCTTTGCTTATGAAGACCATCAAGTTCCATTTCAACAATGCATGTGAAAGGGGTTCACTCCTCAGGGTCTCACAGAGATTCTCTTTGGAAATGCCAGCGGCTGTTTTTCAGGCTGGGTCACTTCACAGTCAGGGTTTCAAGGGCTTCTCCTTTAGCCATAAGATCAGCAAAGGGCACAGCCCATTGCCATCTAATTTGGATAAGTAACTAATTCTGTTGCTTTCAGCAGACAAATATAGATGCAGTTGCATGGCTCTCTAAACTAGGTTGAATGTTTTCATATCAAGGTGATATGAAAGTGTTTCACATCAAAATGTTTTCATATCAAGAAAACATTTTCTGTGACACTAACTCCTGGATTTATATTAGTTATCTATGCCAGGTTAAGCTGAGAAATGATTTCCAGCACTTTCTGCCCAAGTTGTATAGAGTGCTACGGGTCAAAATTCAGATTGTACATCCAGTAGTAACCATTGGGTAAGCATTCCAGTTAAACTTGTGTTTTGAACAGCTGGCATTAATTGTAAAAAATAATTTTAAAGATTATCGATGAGTTATACAGTAATATGAGTTTCATAAAATGGTAGGTAACCCATACCTTGAAAAACCTTCTTATTATATGTGTTTATTTTAAAACCTATAGGAACTCAGAGGTTTATTCCAAGCTGAAAGTGGCATTTCATCTCTTTGGGTCAGCAGAGTTGTTAACATTTCAAAGAAGGACATTTCTGCTTCTATCCTCGCAGCATGTCTGTCTCAGCTTCTCTTACACATATCTGTAGTGGTGTGGCGGCTGGCTGGGCACTCGTAGATCAATAAGCTGCTAAAAAGGGAGATGCATCAGAGACCATAATGGCTTCTTCACAGAAGATAGATCATCTCCAGGTAGTGAAGTGCATTTAGGAATAACAATAATGATATCCCTGTATTGAGATCCTCATTATTTAGAAGAAAGAAATAGACTCTCTCAAGGTGATGAGTCCTAAAATAAAGTTCTTTAACATGCTAAATATACATTCCAGGAGGTCTTACGTCTACTGTTATAGATGAATTAAAAAAAAAAATTCTGCTTGTTTTAATGGAAGAATTCCCAGATAGAGGAAGACAGGATTAGTTCCCTTGGCCTCAAACATTACTCAATTACAGTTATTCTTGGTTGCCCAATTAATTTAAAAAATCTTCTAGTCTGAACACTGATGTTTAAGAGACTTGAGTGGGCCTGGATACAGCATTAGTGAGGAACTGGGAAAGGCCTAAACAAAGTGGTATAGATGGAGGTGTAGAGTGATGGAAACGTACAGAAGGTAGTACAAAGCTCCTTGGCTGAGGTTCTTGACTTGAAGGCTGGGGACATATAGAGTCTACCTGTGCTGAGTGTACGTATGTGCAGGGGAGGTCCAAGGTCCATATGATATGGGAGAGGATGGTGACTTTTTCCAGTGGGTAACAATTTCTGCTCTGTTCTCCTGCATGATGCCTGGATAAGTTATGTATTTACTTATTCAGCAAGTATTTGGTGAATACTTACATGTCAAGGTTTATACTAGGGGCTTAGGGTGCAGTAGTTCACCAAATAGGCAAAACTCTCTGCATGCATGGCACTTATATTCCAGTGAGAGAAAATGGCAATAAAAGATAAATAAGTAAAATGTATAATACATTAGATAGAGATTAGTGCTAAAGAGAAAAAACAAAGCATGAAAGAGGGATAGGAAATGTGAAGTGGTTGGGCTGAAATTGCAGATGTGGTGGCCAGGGAAGACCTCACTGACAAGCTGATGTTTGAGTCAATTCCTGAAGGACCTGAAGTATGTGAGGAAATAGCTATGGGGCTATTTGGAGGAAGAGTATTTCAAGTGGAGGGAATAATAAGGCAGTCGCCCTGATGTCAGAGTATGGCGGCATGTTGTAGAAAACGAGGATGGCAGAATGGATGGAGTGGAGCAAGTGAAGGGGTTTGCAGTGGTTTAGCATGCCAGAGAAGTAAACAGCCACCCCACGTAGGGGCTGAAGGGCATAGGAAGGAGTGAGATGGGAGGCACTGCAGGGTTTGAGAAGAGGGGTGACATGATCAGATTTGTGGTTCACAGGGAGCACTTGGGTAGCTGTGTTGATAATAGAAGACAGTAGGGCACACATAGGAGCAAGGAGATAGCCAACAAAGATGGGAGCTAGAACTCTAGTGCTGAGAGGAAATATTAGATTCTGGGTGTACTACTGGGGCTGGTTGATGGCTCAGATGCAGGACGGATGAGAAAAAGAGGCGTCAAAGACAGCACCAAGGTTTCAACAGAGACTAGTAGAATAGAGCTGCCTTTAATTATGCTGAGTAGAACTGCAGGGTCTTGTTTTGGGGATCCACTATGTAGGACATGATAACCTCAGAGATGCCTTTTAGATGCTCAAGTGGAGATGTGGAGAGTTAGATGTCTATATAGGACTGGGTTCAAGGGAGAAGCCTCACTGAGGATGTAAGTTGAGGAGTCATCAGCTCATGGTATGTAAAGTCTTGAGACTGGGAGAGATCACCCAAAGACAGAGCATAAGCCTGGAAGAGAGATGTCCCAGGATTAAGCCCTGGGGAGCATGGGTTTGCTAGAGCTCAGGGAGATGAGGAAGAATCAACAGAGGAGATTGAGAGGAGCAGCCAGGGCAGTAAGAGGAGCATTAGGGAAGCATGTTGTCCTAGAAGCCAAGTGAAGAAAGTGTGTTAACGAGGAGGAAGTGATCACCAGTAGTGTGAAGTGTTGTCAATGGGTCAAGTACAATGAGGCCTGAAACTTGAACTTTGGATTTCACAGCATGGAGGTCATTGATTTCAGTGTTGGGGGCAAAAACTTGACCAACGTGGGTCCAAGACTAGATTCAGGGAGGAGAGAAATTGGAGACAATGAGTGTAGACAACTTTTTTAAAAAATTAAATCAATTAATTATTTTATTAAAAAATAAGGGGTACAAGTGATTTTTGTTATGTAGATGAATTGTATCATGCTGAAGTCAGGGCTTTCAGTGTACTCATTACCAGAATAGTGTACATTGTACTTGACAGGTAGATTCTTATCCCTCACCTCCTTCCCAACCTCCCCCTTCTTAGTTTCCAAAAGGAGTTTTGTTGTAAATGTAAAGAAAGGTATGGTAGCTGGACTGAGAAACTTAAGTCAAGAGAGACTCAAACAGATTATCTTTTCAAATTAGAGGAATAAGAGCATATTTGTAGGTTGATGGAAAGGGTCATAGGTGGGGACAAAACTGATGGTGCAGAAAAAAAAGGAGAGAATAGAATTGCTGGAGCAATTGCTGGAAAGGGTCAAAGCAGGAAGGAAGGTAGAGAAAAAGGTTGAAAGAAAGGAACATGGAAGAAACACGTGTTTTAGGTGAGGCAGGAAGTAAGAATCTGAGACTGTCTTTCTTGACACAAGTTATCAATCATCTTGCTCACATTACAAGCTTGTAGGATAATTTGGGCAAAGTGCTTTAAGCATTTTAGAAGAGAGTTTCTATAGCATTTTAGCATCTTATTATTGAGTAATTAATGAGAGTTCTCTGAAGAAAGCAGGATTGGAGAATGAACCTTACTACATTCTATTTATGTATGGTGGCTTTGCTTTCTGCTTTATAAAAAGGAACTCTGGTCAGAGTAGCCTAGCTATTCTAAGCACCAGGTGGCTGGTGATTGGTTGGACATTCTGAGACATTTTGCCCTCAGGTGTTAGGTGGACTGTCATATTCTTTGTCTTGAAGTATGGTGCTCTGAAAAGTTTAAACTGGTTTTATTTTTTAAAGGATAGGGCAGCTTATCATCAAACCTCTCTTACTAGTTGCTGCCTCCAGTAGGGATCCTTTAACCAATGGTTTCTGCAGTTTTTCATTTAATAGCATCACTCTAATTAGAATCTTCCAGTGCTTTGGCTCTGATGACATTCAGGTCATTTTTTGAGATAAAGCTGCTTTATTTTCAGGCTGAATAGCCACATTCTTGCCTTGTCATCCTAAAAAATGCTGCACTGTGTCTGCATTTCAGAGCCTCTGATTAAATGACTGAGGATCTATGGTAGCACAGAATCAGTCTTCCTTGTCTATTATATGGTAAATTTTTCTGGAAAACAAAGCCCAAGAATTTCTGGTAATCTCCCGGCAACAAATATTTTCTACAATTAATGTAGAAATTAAAATTACCAAAGCTTCCTTTGGAGAAAAGAGAGTCTGGGTATTGTGTAAAAATTATTGGCCACATTTATAGGCAGTCACTTTGCAGGTTTCCTGAGAAGGTGTGGAAATCATTAGCCTCTTTTATTTCTTCCGTGGGGATTATAAGGTCCCAAAATTCCAAGAAAAGCTGTGTAAGTTCTAGAAACAAAGAATAACAGGTGCAAGTTAGTAGAGCAGGTGGTGTATAATTTCACCTTTGCTGTCTACTCAGAAATAGGTGGGAAACTAGGTTCCAATTTGGAAACCATTTGAGAAATGCCATTTACTGCCATCTGTAATTGCACCTAACTTTTGACTTTTTTCTTTACCTTTGTGGTATGTGTCTGGGAATACACTGGTTCTATCTGTAATCAAGAAGGTTCTGGATTTCTATAAAATGTCTTTCAGAGTGTGTATCATGACCAATTTTATTTTTCCAAGTTCTTGGGAATTTTTTAGCTTATGATTTTTCTCTCTTAGGTTATTGTTTATTTCTTCCATGACTTATCAGAGGTGCCTAGGCTTATTCAATATATTGCTTTCCTCTCTAATCTCCTATCACCTACTTGCTCTCTCTCTTTCAGTAGCTGCTTATTGTCTCAATCAGATACTTTCATTAATACTTTTTTTCAATAATCAAACCCTAAGCCACCTCACTAATGTGTGTGGCATGGATAAGGAGGTATGATTATTCCCATTTTGCATATGGAGGACCCAAGACTCAAGAAAGTTTATCATCTGCTGCCTGGCTAGTAAAGAGTGGAATCAGACCAGAACTATTGCCTTTCGCAGTGTTCTTTCAACTGAGGCACTCTAGGATGCTGCCTCATGGTGCTGGGTTGAATTGGGGATGTGTCTGTGTTTTCCTGTTTTGTACTCTTACCTCTGCTTCATAACCTGGTATCCAAAAGAGTGACCAGGTAGGTGAAGGCAAGTATAAGTGTTGATGGTGGCCCCAGGCAACAAAGCCATGTCTTGCCACTGGCATTGATGACCTCAGGCACGGTGTCTGGAGGGGAATATATAACTTGCTTAGCCTCTTGGCCAGACTCTTGCTCTGCTTCTCATAATTGGCATTTCCACAGATTTGAGTGGGAAATAGTTTGATAGAGTAGTATTCCAGCATAAATATTTTGCTATACTATGATTTAAATTATATTGCAGGTCAAATGATTATCCATCGAACAAGGAGTGCCTTTCCTTATGGGTGCACAGCCAGATTATTTTCCTCAGCAGTCTCTGCAGTTAGAGATACATGTGGCCATGTGACTGAGTTCTGGCAAGTGGTATGTGGAATAAGTGATATATTCCACTTCCATGTCTGTTCCATAAAATCCTCCTGTGGTATCTCCTTCTTTCTTCTGTCTTCTCTTTGGATGCTAACCCTCAGGTGACATTGGAAGGCAAAGGTTGATGATGGAAAAACCTTGGGAAGCCTGAATCCCTGAACAACAGGAAACAATGACCTCCCCTGTCTAGTTGTCCAGCTGGACTTTAAGTGAACAAGAAATAAGCTACTTAGTTAAGCCACTGAGATTTTACAGTTTATCTATTATAGGGGCTAGTATCTAATTATTTATGCATGTTTTTAATAATTCAATGCATCCCTTTTCAACTATAATATGAAATACAGTATTTGAGGGTAGCATTAGGACAACATGTAAACTGTCTACATCCTGTTAGCACAATAAATGCTATATTCATCTATATGCATGTATAACAAGATTTGAAGAAATAAAGGATCAGTTCAGTACTTTTTTCTAAAAATTTTTAAGTATTGTCAAGAATTACTTAATCTAATCCTTGTCATTATTTCAAAATTGAAGAGAACCGACTCACCTTGAGTCTTTTAGCCATTAGAGCTCTGTGGGTCTTGTCCATGGTCCTGAAAGCTTAGTATTTTCATCATGTTAAATTTGTAAACGTCGCCTCCAAACCTCATCATCCTTGGTATGTACAATATTTCTTCTTATAGAACTTATCCATCATATACTTATTTTTCTCTTTAGACAACCAGCCATTTCCTTTATCTGAGCTTGCCAGAGTTTTCTATTCATGATTTTCCATTCTGATTCACAGTGTTATCAAAAGAGCGCCATGCTATAAGTTCCAGTAATGTGAATCTCCACAACTTTTTCCCAGTCAGAAGGTATCTCTCCAGTTTATTACCTCTTTTGCTCACTCATTTGATGCTAGAGTCTGTGCCACTTGAAATTCATACTGAAAAATTTCCCCAATATCAATGGGAAACTGTTTTTCTAACCCTAATCACTCATACCAGAATAAATACAGAACTGCTCTCTTAAAGGGCTGAAAGTTTTAAATCCAAGATTTATTAGGCTTATCAGAACACAATTTAAAAAATATTTTTGGTGTTAACCCAATTTTAAAACATTTATATGTAAAGTGGTTTGTCTAGGCTACTGTTTTAAATAGTTTCTATAGAGTGTGAATAGTTAGCAGTACAGACCCTAAAGTTATACTGCCTCCTAATCTCAGCTTCACTGTTTACTGTCTGTATGACCTGGAGGAAGTTATTTAACCTTTCCATGTCTTAGTTTCCTTATCTGTGAAATGGAGATTATATTTGTAATCTACCTTACAGATTTATTGTGAAGTTTGAATGATTTAATATAAATATAAATTAACATAAATAAAGGGCTTAGAAGAGTACCTGGCACATAGTAAATGAAGACTATTATTGTTATCTTTAAAACTCCCAAGATTTTGAGTGGATTGAGCAGGGTCATTGATAGGTAGGTGTCTGTATTATATGATTGACAAAATGCTTTCTGTTGCCAGTAGCACCTTATGTGCAAGCACATGCCTGAAAGTTTCCAGTTGTAATTTCTTTTGGGCTTTGCCTTTTAACTTTCAGATGCAGCTTGCTCTTTTAATAATCTGTCTTTGGCCCCATTGCGGTTATCTTTATTTACAAAAACTAAACCAAAGCCAAAACAAACAAAAAAACTGTTTCAAAAAACCAAAACAAAACTCTTAACTTTGCAAAAACCAGTTAGACCACACATCCTTATCATCTGTGGCAGGATTGGGTCTAGGGGCAGCTGGGGAGTTTGTCTTTGGAGATCCCAGCCTTCTCTTTCAGAAATTTTCCCTCCCTTGATATTAATTTTCCTCCCTTTTCTATGAATTAAAACAGTTCTCTACCTTCCTTTCTATCATAGCTCTTCATCTCAGAAAAACATCTGAGCAGATCCTTTATTTTTAGTTGTAAATGACCAATCAGGCTGAATGCCTGGCCCTTCCCAGGAGAAATTGCTACAGATATGGAGACTAAGATTTAAGGTAAAGGAATACCTCCTTCCTTTCAGACAGGGTCTTACGTTGTCACCTCGGCTAGAGTGCAGTAGCAGGATCATAGCTCACTGCAACCTTGAACTCCTAGGCCTAAGTGATCTTCCTTCTCAGCCTCCCAAGTAGATGGGACTACAGGCAGGCCACCATGCCCGGCTAATTTTTAAATTTTTTGTAGAGATGGGGTCTTGCTATGTTGCTCAGGCTGGTCTTGAACTATTGGCCTTAAGTGATCCTCTTGCCTCAGCCTCCCAAAGTGTTGGAATTACAGGTGTGAACCACTGAGCCCAGACAAGGAATACATTTCTAATGTGATATTTAAGCTATTAGGTGGGTTGAGTATTTTGTGGCCACACAATCCTTTTTTTTTCTTTTTCAAGACAGACACTTGCTCTGTCAACCTGTGTAGAGTGCAGTGTCACCATCATAGCTCATTGTAACCTCACACCTCTGGGCTCAAGCAATCCTCCTGCCTCAGCCTCCCAAGTAGCTGGTACTACAGGTCCATGCCTGGGTAATTTTTTCTATTTTTAGTAGAGATAGGGTCTCACTCTTGCTCAGGCTGGTCTCAAACTCCTGACCTCAAGAGATCCTCCTGCCTCAGCCTCCCAGAGTGCTAGGAATACAGAAGCGAGCCACCATGCCTGGCCACACACAGTCCTTTTTTAACATCATTATAATTAGCTACTTTTTTTCCACTCTCTCGCAGGTCTGACTCTGGGTTTACACATTAACTTATTCTGAATTTAGTTGTTAACTTGCTTAATGGACTTAAATCAGCTAGCTATTTATTGTTAAAGAACCATAAGCTGAAGTTCTCCAAGAGGGATGCAGATCAGAATGGAACTCCACGCTCAGTAATGTTCTAATCTCTTGATTGGGCATGGGATCTTGATTTGAACTATTATAGATCTATAGCAAATCGCAATTTCACATGTATCAACTATATTAATGCGTTATTATTCCTCATGATAGCTTTGGTGACATTTAATTGAAAGATCACTGCGTTAGGTTGAGTCAGAGTGTTGATTTCTACATCCAGCTCTGCCATTTACTTGGGCACTGTCCCCTTTGGAGCTTGTGTCTGTAAAATAAAAATGGTGTCTCTTAATTCAAGCTCTAATCATAATCACCTGGGCAGTTTAAAAGTAAGCAGATCCTCAGACCCCAACTCTATACCATCTTTTTCTTTTTTTTTCCCCCAAATAACTTCTCATTCAGTATGTTTGGTTGGGCCAGGTGTTGTATAAGGCTGAATTGGGAGTTACTGGATACATATGTATTTAAGTTCCTTTGGACCTTTTATTTGAGTGGTCATTTTCTTCTTATACAGTTCTCACTTTGCACGCTGTATACGGGCACACACTAATATACATTTCTTCTTAGGAAGTCTGAGAGACACTAGCATTTTCTATAACCACCTTAGAGTGGCTAGCAGGCTGGATTTTGTGGGGGAGAGAGAGGAAAACTGGTCAGTCTCCCAGATATTCCTGATTCAGTCTGGCTCCCTAATCATCATGTGGTTGTGTTATTATAATTAACATAAATTTATAGAAGTTCCAAGCACCTATATTCGTATATAAATACAAAAGCATGCATAACCAAATATAAATTATTTTTAGACTTTCCACTCAAAAGCTCTTCTGTTGATATGAATGAGGTCTGTATTGCATACATGCATATATATGTATGTATATATAAATATGTATGCATGCAGAGTGCATGACAATAAACTGGTTTTCTTGTGTGGTGCATAAATTAATTCTAAGAATTATTCCAAAAGAAGCATTCCAAATGTGTTTTGAGTGATGAAATAATTATATAGGACTCAAATGTAAAGCATTAAAAGGCTTTGAGGAACATTCAATCTAATGTATACATTCTGGTGTTTGTTTAAACAAACAGATACCTCAAATAATCTGGATACTTCATAGATAGACATATTTCTACATAAGTGCCCTTATAGCTCTTATTTCATTCCATGGGTCTTTGGAAAGGAGATAAAATTAATTTTAATAGGCTTTATTTGAGTACTTTTCTAAGTTATTAAAATAATCTTTTGAGATACATCCTTTGGAGCATTAGATAAGTCACCGAATTCTAAGTCTATAACCTGCAAATCTGGGAAAAAATATTTTGGCTCTTTTGAACCTAGTTTGGATTTGGCAAAAGTTAGTCTAAATCTGTTGCCTGTTGTCTAACTCCTGGTTAATTAATTAATGAACTACAATAAAATGTTTCATGCAATCTTTCTGTTTTTCTCTTCCTTTAAAAACTGGAATCCTAGATTTTTACCTCTTTCCACCTTTTTGCCTGTGTTCGTGTGTAGTAGACACTGTTTTCCTCAGCTAGAAACCTCACTGCTGATTAAAGAGCCTTGGTTGGAATGGTTGAAGTGATTAACTCCTGTTTTCTCTGGTACAGGTGAAGATGTCCTAGTAGCTTGGGGCATAGGATGTGTTAGCTGCTCTGAGATGGTTCTGGTGGCTTGGAAGCTGCCATAATTGTAACAATCCTGAAACAAACGTGTCTTATAATGCCTTAGTATTTCCCTTTGTTTTGTTTGGTGACAGCAGCTAGAGAGACTGATGGATAACAGACAGCTGTCTATAAATAAAAATATATGTAGTGTATTCTGGTACAACTAACTGTTATTAAGTATCAAATATGTTTGTTGTAGTAGTAGTTTAGTTTTAATGGCCACATTTCTAAATTTACATTTCCAGTGTGCAGAGAGCTGAAGCCCTGCTCTTCCTGAATTAGCCAGTGCAAAGGAGTAATCTGAATA